>NC_090440.1:698898312-700302264 GCF_031143425.1 Pleurodeles waltl
ATATTTTTTTCCCATTTACAAGCATCATTTTGTTTTCGGCTCCAATATTGAGCAGACAAGGTATTTCATTTAAGAGTTAAATACTTCACTGCTTCAGTTCTTCACCTCTGTGCCCCATCCCCAACCTTGGTCATAAATCTGACTGAGCACTGTTCATTATCTGGCTCTGCTATCTGCAGCCTAATGACAATAATGCAAAGTAAACACAGTTTTCCCTTAACTGTAAAAGAAAAATGTGACCCTGTGCTTAGTTAAAAATAAACTCAAGGCTACAAACTGCTCTGAAGGTGTCTGGGAGCTTTTGTTAGCTTGTGATCGACTGGTTAGAGACACCTGCTCTAGAGTAAGTTTCTGTCGACACCTGACACTTGATGATGCCATTCTGAGAAAGGCACGTCTTTACACATAAGGTGTAACCACAACAAAGAAATCATGGGTAATAAGACACCAAGAGATCTGTCTGTGGTGCTATTAAATATGAAGTGGGGCCAAGATGAGTAGGGCAGGAAGTCAAGTAGCCTTCTCTGTAGTTACCTTATAGGAGCAGCTAAACAACGGATACCACTATATTGGGAAAAAACACAACCTTTTTTCTGTGAGTTTATGGGTACAGAGTCTTGGCAAATACTAGCAGAAGAGAAACTGAGATACAGCGTATTGAACACTGATAAAGAATATAATAGGATTTGGTACCCCATACTTGAATATCTGTCCTGGTTGCCTCAGCATGAGATGGTCCCTCCAGGGATTTGAGCTCTAAGTATAATGCCCACAGAATCTTTCCATTGTGCTGATCTTGTTGGATGCCTGTGGAGGTTCTCCATGGAAAGAGGGGTGGGGGACTACCTCAAATTAACTGTTCTCCCTTTCCGGGTGGTGGAGTGCCAAAAGGGGGGATTAGTTAGGAAAGGTAGTAATGAGGATTTATGATTATTATTTCTCATTCATTTTACTTATGTAAGCACATGGGCAAATATCAGATCTAACATCCTCTGATATTTGTCTGCGTCCAAAATACAATAAAGTTTGTCGACCTTGCAGCCCATTTCAAATCACTATTGAGCACTTCCTTCCTACAAAAAGGGATACTTTTGTCTTTCCCTGAATTTACTAATCTATTCCAAACCTGTAAAGATTGCATCATTGTTATATAATCCCACAACCATAACCTTGTTTCCATCCTTACTGCCTCTTTCAGTGTGATTCACCATCTTCCAAAACTGGGTGGAGTTTTTGGCTTTACTAACATGGACGTATTTTGCACAAAACAGATCTTCATGATGTTTCTTTGCAAGCCAGATGATTTTTCTGTTATTCCGTCTAGCTGATTGTAGGTTACGTAGCAATTGTTCATTATTCAGAACCTTCCTTAAGCTCCTCAATGCCCGATTAACCTCCCTTTTGCTTAAGGTAACTTAAGGCCAAGGCAAACTTGGTATTCAGATCTTTAGGACTATATAAGACTCATTGTTGGGAAATTTGTTTGAAAGTTCTTTATGGACATATCCAGCCATTCAATGGATCAACTCTATCTAGTATACAGGAAGGCACAAGAGCACTACTGTGTTGTTTGATCACATGAATTGATTGATTGATTCATATTGACCTCTTGTAGTTCTCAGTAAAGGCAAGAGTCAAAGGGCAGTTTGACGCCAACAGGAGAGGTATTGCGAAAGATAGTTCAATCAGCTTTGGAAAATTACCATTTTCAGCCAGAGAAATTATCTTAAAGTAAAACACATTATAACCTCTTTTATAGCTTTTCCCAAAAACCCAATTAACAAAGTTCCAACATATTCATATCCAATTAAAGCAGACTCACGGCACCCATTACTATAAGCTTCTTCCAAATAATTTGACCATGACTTTTCTGAAACTATACACTTTACTGCGATCTGCCTCCCACCTATGCCAAATTGTAGTAATTTCCAAAATGTAATAGAATCTTTTGTTGAAACGGTTGATAACATCTGTTCTCAATCTGCATTGTCACATGCCCTCTTTTTGCTTTTCACCATAGACTTGTCTTCTAATCTTAATCTTCTAATTTCATACTTCATGAAATTTTCACCACTGTTCCCCGTGTGTACTTTAAATTCTTTACTTGACTTTTAGACATTGACAATATGACTCAAAGCATACCTTTTTTTTTGCATTTTTCTTATTTTCAAACGTGTTCTACATCTCTTCAGTTCAACATTCAAACATCTCCCTACCTCTGTTGCCACCTCCTTATGCCAACCATTTTTATCAGTATATACCAACTTAAACTTACTAAGATTTACACTTGTATGGAATTGTGCAAGCTTATTAACTGTTCCTCATGTATACAAGTTGGTAACCGTTCTGGGCATTCTACTTGATACATAGAAACAATCCCCAGTTTACCAGCATTAATTGCCTATTTCGAAAAAGCCTATATACTACACATCCTGGAAAAACAGCTGGAGGAATACTGTAGGTGGATAATATATCATTCTGGGATAAATAATCTAATTTAGTGTTCAAATTAAGATAGAAATCACTCATAAGTACAATCAGTGTATCTAAACAAGTTGTCTAATATTGTCACAAATTCATTTAATACCTTTAATACATCTGTGTAAGCTGAATTTTGATATAAGTTGACTGACCTGGATCTTTCTTTATTTGTTTATTCGGTTATGTAATAATATCCATAAATACATAGCACTTTACATACATACATCCAAAAAGAAAGAGTAAACACTCACGTTTTTAAAAATTAAAAAAAATTCCCATTTCATTTACAGTTAAAAATTCAATAAAAATAATTAACAATTAAAAATGTTTACACTGTTCCACCAATTAAAAGCCCCTTTTAAGAAGAACCCCTCCCCTGGCACACCAACTCATTAGGGACTATACATAACCACAGGGAGGTTGGCTGATACTGCACAAAACCCTTTGTTCTCAATACGGGATGTAAAAATCTTCCTCTAAAAGGTGCATAAAAATCACAAAGAATGGTAAAATGGATTAAAGACTGTAAAGACACCCCATCACACGGACAAATTTGTAAGGATTTCAAATCATACTGGCCAAGCGGGAAACACAGATTACTTCTAATTACTCCTAATTGAAAGCGGGTAATGAGTGACCTTTCTAAACATTTTGTACAATCAGAAGATACAATTCCGGACCCGCTTGCAGCTTCAGCATTAAAAAATCCCTCACCATTGGTTTCCTTAATTCCCCTGCCTCCCCTTTTGCTCCCAACATTTTAAAAAAGTTCTCCTTTACCCAACTTTTATCGATACGTGTTAAACATTTTGGCGCATTGAACATTTCTGGGCGGCCGAGGGATGTGGCGGTCTCTTTTATGTATGCCAGCCAAGGGATATTCAAAGCTCGATCACATGTGAGATAATCATGCAGCATTTCCCTATTTAGGGAGGCACAGTCGTTTGACTAAACAGAAATCTACAGCAGAAGTGGCGCAATCTTAATTCCATCCTCCACACACTCCAAATTCACTTCCTCGTGAAGGCAAAACCCGGAAATATTTTGTCCCATGCTCAGCAACCTTCTGCAGAAGTGATTTTCTTCTTTCTGGGGTGCAAAACTACCCAAATAACCCCAGAGTGCTGCCCCATACATAAGAACTGGAAGGCATTTAGGTCTGTACACCTCAAGCAGAGGCTTTATAGGCTTATTCCCTACTCTTGAAGCAAACTCAAAAGTCACTCCTGCAGCAGCATTGTATTTCAATCATCGTCTCAAGATGAAGGGTTTCCTTGTTCCTTTGTCATCAAAAGTTACCCCTAGATAAGGAAACTCCTGCACCAGGCTGATGATTTGATCATTAATCTTCAAAGCACCCACTTTGCTCATTGGCTTGCCACAGACTATAAAGTGGGACTTGCTGCGGTTAACCTCTAAACCAGACATAAAATCGCCAAATGCCTTCACCACTTCGCGGACACCATTCATAGTACGGGCCATAAGTAATGCATCATCCGCATATATTAAGGCCTGGATACTCTTACCATTTATTTTAGGAACATCTTTACAACTTTCCACCATATAATTGTGCAAGCCTTTTGTGTATAAAGGAAACAAGGTGGGGGCCAAAACATCCCCCCGTCTCACTCCTCTTTTCATTTAAAAAGATTCTGTGCATTCCCCATGAGTCTCATATCTCACGGCTGTGCTTGTCCTCAAGTGTAGATACTAGAGCAATTCCACAATTTGGGGCTCCATGCCCATCAAGGTTAAACGTTCCACTAGCTTGCTGTGATTTACTTTATCAAAGGCACAACTGAGGTCCATACTTCGCCTGCGTATATTTACTAATCAACATGAGCAAAATTAAGACATTGCTCCTGAGTCCCCATCCCTTTCCTAAAACAATACTGCACCTTATTCAGCACATCCTGCTCTCTCATCCATTCCTCAATACGCTGTAGAACAATTTGCCGCAATGTGCCGGAGTCTAAGAGTGAAATCGGACAATAAGATTTGGGAAAACTCCGATTTCCCTTTTCGAAGACGGGGACAATACACCTGGATTTCCATGAGGAAGGGATTCCGGCGCTCATTGCCGCATTTAAAACATTAAGCATTATAGGTGCCCACATCTGAGGATAACTTTTGTATAGGTCCATTGGAACTGCATCAGGGCCCGGCGCTTTGTGGCTAGAGCGCTCCTGCATAGCCACCAACACCTCGTCTAGGTTGACTGACAAACCTGAATTCACTTACATTTGGTATTCACCTGATTTGCACCTCTAGCAATCTTAGTCAAAATGAGACTAAAATACGACTGCAGCCTACCCTGTTCCACTGGCTTTTGCTTTGGTGTGTATTTTGATGCCCTCATCAAATAATGGTGATTCTCAGCACAGCCCTGTTTCATGAAAAGAAATTACATTTTACTTGCCCATAATATTTTTTTATTTGATCTAATTTTAGTAACCTAATTGAACCATGGGTAGTTCAAATATAACGACCCAGGCTGTGAGGGGAGGGTTTTTTTCATAGTGTGTCTGAGCTCAAACATGCATAACGATTCCATGTCAGTCTACTTGCCTCCTGCATATCATCTCTGATCTTGGGTAGTATTTTTAAACTGCCATTATCCAAACCAACATGTCTTTTAGAGGGTCTATAATTTCCTTCTTTCTAAGCTAGGCGGATTTGATTCAAAGATAAAGCACCAGTGTTATTTAGAAAAGATTTTAGTTGCTCTTTTCTATTTCAAGGCGTTAAACAATTATAATTCCTTTGGGATTAATTTTTTGTTTGGTTTGAAGTATCAATGTCTTGACCTACTGTGAATAAAATATGATCTTTGTAATTTCCTTTTTACAAAGCCATCCTGTTTCAAATTATTACATGAAATCAATTTTATAGAAGGGCAGTTGTAAAATCTGCAATAGACCTTATCTATTTAAAGGTCTCAGTGTTTTATTATTTTGCCTTCTCTAATCAAACCAACATGTATACACAGATTCTTATCCGTTCCTTTACTTAGGCATCATAGCTTTGTGACACTGTGTTGTGCTCCGTGTATACGGTGGGCCGCCGTATACTGTCGCGTGCTGCCTGCCCCGAGCGTTCGATGGGGAACGGTTGAGAGCGCGAGAACAATAAATAAGAAACGGCAACACCCAGGCGAGTCAAGGGTGTATATTCATTGAATTATAACATAATTTTTGGCGACGAGGGTTCCGGTGGCCGCCGCTTACCAACCCATGCAGCATTACCTGTACTACAAGGTGAAGGCACTTTCCCAGCAGTTTCCACAACGCGTTTTTGATTGTACTTCAGCAGCAGGGAACACGCATATGCTGGGAGCTCTGAAGGACGTGTGTTGAATTGGTGGAAAGGACCATGTGACTCCTGGAGAAAGGGAATACAACGTAAACCTGGTGTTCTGAAGCTCTACATGTATTATACAGGCGCCATCTTGGCGGTATTTCAAGTATAAAATTCTACAGAAGTATCAAAAGTGTTGCTGCTGACTGATCTGTACAGCTGTACAGATTTACATACAGCTGGAAGGGGTTCACTAAAGTTTGTTCTTATGAAAATAAATTTTCCTCTAAGTTTTCTGATTCTCTGACAAATGGCAATATTTTAGTTGATGTCTCACTGGTTGAACTATGCAGGCGGTCAATCCCCCACCACCATTTCTGGAGTGCCTGCGATCCCTTGGAAACAATGGTTTGACGGATTCGTAACTTACCTAGGAGCTATAGGTTTCTCTCGTTTTAGACCAGAAAGGAAAAAATGTTTGCTTCTCCATTCTTTGGGTTTTGATGGAAGGGAACTTTTTAAACACCTACCAGATGTAGCACAAATTGAAGAAGAACTTGATGACTATCAGGTTGCTACCAAGAAATTATTTTCAAGATTCGATGTTCAGCCAAGTCTGGTAGTCAACTCCATGGTGAAGATGTAGATGCTTACATCAGTGCACTTAGACAATTGTCTTCCAAGTGTGAATTTAGAGATTTTCAGGACCAGTTGATAAGGGACCAATTTATTGCCCATTGCTCGGACAAGCACATTCAGCCAAAGTTATTGACCATGGGAAATCCAACGCTGGAAGATGTTATCAAAGTGGCCAAGAGTATCGAACTAGCGCAGATTTCACTGAAGGAACTCACAGCTAGTGTTTGCACAAAGGATACTGAACAAGTTCAAGTTAACATTGTAACTAAAGCTGGAATGATGAAGAGAAGCGATCTGAAGAAAATAGACAATCCATTTTTTAAGAATACAAACATATGTTTTAGATGTGGGAAAAATCCCCACTACAAGGATGGTAAACATTGTCCTGCAAAAAATGTTGTTTGTAGGAAATGTGGTAAACTAGGCCATTTTGCAAAAGTTTGTCAATCTATGACTAGCAAGCAAACTAAAGTAAGTAGTGTAGTAGAAGAAGATGAAGGTGATAGGGAAGAGCAGTTGGCTAAGGCCTTTCAGGATATGATAGTGGTGGTCACAGAGAATGTTTTGGGGGTTAAAGACCAATACCAATGTATCGATCCCATGGTGGATATTCGAGTAGGAGACAAATGGTTACAACTGTTGGTTGACTCTGGAACACGCATTACAATGATCACATCTGAATTGTTTCACAACACTTGGGGTGATAGAAAATTGTTGCCACCAGATAGATCGCCTGTCTCTTATGAGGGCAGGAAAATTGAATTAGAAGGATATGTAGAAGACAGTCTAGAGTTTAAGGGTTGTAAGATCTATGGCAAAATCTATGTAGCATACAAAGGATTGAACATTCTGGGTTGGTACCACCAAGGTCTGTTTGGCATGGTGCTGAAACCTGGAACCAAAGAACACGTTCTTGTGGTCGAAGATTCAAAAGAGGTGGTACCGTTGAAGATGAATTTCCCAGTGTATTTGCTAGGGAATTGGGGAAAAATTCTGGTTTCAAACACAGGATAAAAGTAAAAGATAAGGCTATTCCAGTGAAACATAAGATCAGGTCTGTTCCGTTTAGTTTGAGGGAAGATCTCAAAACTGAATTAGACAGGCTTCAAGAGAATGGCCTCATAGGACCAATTGAATCTAGTTTGTGGCTTTCACCACTGGTGGTCGCCCGTAAACGTAATGGAGACATGCGTTTATGTGTGGAGTTGAGGAGTCTCAATAAAGAAATTTGGGTGGATTCATATCCTCTACCCAAAATTAGTGACCTACTTGAAGAGCTCAGCGGTTCAGAATGGTTTTCCAAGATTGATTTGGCATCTGCTTATCACCAGGTGGTATTAGATGAAGAATCACGCCATTATACAGTATTTAATTCCCCGTTTGGCATGTTCCAGTTTTGCAGGATGCCATTTGGACTGGCATCCGCAGCTTCAGCGTTTCAACGCATCATGCACAAGTTCTTAGGTTGTGTAAAAGGGGTTCCGATTTTCCAAGATGATGTTCTTATTCATGCTAAAGGTTTGGAAGACCACAAAGAGCATATTAGGTCTGTTTTCAAGATTTTTCAGTCTTATGGCATCTGTGTGAAGAAAGAAAAATGTGAATTTTTCAAGAGAGAGATAGAATTTTTGGGGCACTGTGTGTCCAGAAAAGGGGTAGCACCGCAGCCGGGGTTGGTAAAGGCTGTCCTAGAATCTCCAAACCCTAAGAACAAAGATGAGTTACGATCATTTATTGGCATGTGTGAATATTATTCAAGGTTTATTCCCAATTATGCTAGTAAAGTGAAAGTATTGTCCAATATGCTTAAGAACAAAGTCCCGTTTGTATGGGACAGTGAGTGTCAATCTGCATCTGACAAAGTGAAGCAGGAATTGTTGATGATAGAACATTGAGTCCGTATGACCCCAGTCAATTGTGCATCATTACGGTTGATGCTAGTAGATATGGATTGGACGCCGATTTGTCCCAGGGTGCAGGGAAAAATGAAAAGGTTATTAGTTATGCTTCGAGAGTGCTACGTGAACCAGAGCTCAGCTATTCGGTAATTGAAAAGGAGTTATTGGCCTGTTATTGGGCGATTTAAAAATTTAGAAGCTATGTCTGGGGAAGGAATTATGTAATACAAACAGATCATAAACCGTTGGTGTACATCTTAAATGGTGATCAAATTAACTACACCACCCCCGCATTGCACGTCTCACCACAAAGTTGTTACAGTATGACTTCCAGGTTAGGTACATTCCAGGAAAGGAAACTTTTGCAGCAAACTTTCTCTCTCGATTACCAATTAATGACCAGAATTCCATTGACATGGAGGATGATATGGAAGATTGTTTTATTGCTTCTGTTGATGCTGATGAATCCAAAGTGTGCATGGAAACAGTATGGAAGAAGGCTGACAGCAGTGATGTAGTATTGGGCATTGTTAAGCAGCATATAATTAATGGATGGCCAAAGGAAAGAAATTTGAATTCAGAAGTACAACCGTATGCTAAGGTGTGTGAGGAGTTGTCAATTGAAGGTGGCATTGTTTTGAGGAACGATAAATGTGTGCCTCCTTGTGATGTTTGTTCAAAGTTGGTGGATCATGCACTTAGGCATTTAGGTGCCGCAATGACAAAGAGATGTATCATAGCTCATTATTGGTGGCCCTCTATGGACAAAGATGTAGAAAGAACTGTAAGTGGATGTGTTGTATTTAACAGTGCAGAAAAGGGGTCAAAGGTGGTGGATCCACCGTTGCAACCCATATCTATACCGGATAGAGCTTGGGTTAACGTAGGTATTGATATGGTAGGGCCGTTCAACTTTCTCCCTAGTCAGATGCGCTATGCGTTTGTCCTGATGGACTACTATAGTAAATGGCCAGTAGTGCGTTTCCTTGCTAAGCCCACAACTGATAGTGCCATACAGTTCCTCAAGGAAATATTTTGGAGGGAAGGGTTTCCAGAATTTATAATTTCTGATAACGAGGTTCAGTTTGTGAGTCACAAAATGGAGGCGTTCCTGTGTGAGTCTGGTGTGAAACACTTGAAGAGTTCTTTGTACCATCCTCAAATGAATGGTTTGGTTGAGAGAATGAATAGGGTGGTTGTGGAGTGCATTAAGTGGGCTAAAGCTAACAAATTCGATGTGGAAGAGGCTATGAACTCTATGTTGTTTTTTTTTCGTACCACTCCACATTCGGTGATGAAAATGTCTCCTTTTGAGCTTCTCATGGGCAGCCGTAGTACATCTAGACTTTTTCCGGCTTGGTTGGCTAAGGTGGTAGCTGGAAGACTCACAGGCTTGGTGGACAAGAATTTGTTACGGAATAGAATAGAAAAAAATCAGGAAAAGATGAAAAACAGATATGACCGGAGAAAGTCCACGAAAGAACATCAACCAGGTGATCTGGTGCGCATTAAGTTGCAAACTTTTGTGAAGAAAGGGGATGCCTGCTATGGAAGTCCTGTGACGGTGAAGAAAGTGTGTGGCAATGCTGTTATGGTTGAAGGTGGTCAGTGGTGGAATGCTGGGAAGGTGGTGAAGGTCAAATATGTCGGTGGTAATGGTGTGGAAAGGGGTGGTAGGTCATTGCCTGAGCGTGTGGACCTTGAACACAAAGCGTCAGATGTCATCAAGGTGGGACCTCACATCCTGCGGAAATCTGACCGCGAGAAACGGGTACCACTCAAACCCATGGAATGGCATTGGTAATAGAGGGAATGTTACTGCATCAGGGAATGGACATTACGATGTTTTCTTTCTGGGGTTTGCTACGCATGAATCAAGCATCATTAAATAAACCTGATGCTCCTGCTGATTGATCTTACTTCCACTGACAAACATCCAACTTTAGTGAACCTGTTGGTTCAAATCAGTCCACCCATTCTTCCAGTCTCCCAGCCCTTACAACACTGTGCCTACTCGCCCCAAGTCTGCCACTTCTTCCCTCAGACTAACTTCTCTGTTCCTCTTATGCCCCCTCTCTCCCACATAAAGGGCGGTGGTATGGACTGAAGTGAGGTGGGATGGATTGCAGAGGGGTGGGATAGACTGAAGTAGGGTGGGTTGGATTGGAGTAGGGTGGATTGGACTGGAGTGGGGTGGATTGGACTGGAGTGGATTGGGGTAGGGTGGACTGGAGTGGATTGGATTTGAGTGGGGAAGATAGGACTGGGCTGGTTTGGGGTAGATTGGATTGGTGTGGGGTGGACTGGACTGTAGTGGGATGGATAGTGGCGGGTGGACCGGACTGGAGTGAGGTGAGGTGGATTGGAGTTGGGCAGATTCTTTTGGATTTGAGTGGGTTGTTTGGGATTGAAGTGGGGCAGGTTGTAGTGGGGTGGCTTGTTTTGGATTAAAGTGGGGCAGATTAGAGTGAGAACATTGGAGTGAGGCAGGTTGTTCTGGATTGAAGTGGGGCAGATTGTTTTGGAGTGGAGTGGGGCATATTGGAGTGGGGCAGATTGTTTTGGACTGAAGTGAGGCATATTGTCTTAGATTGGAAAGGGGCAGATTGGAGTGGGATGGATTGGAGTGGAGCAGATTGTTTTGAATTGGAGTGGGGCAGACTGGAGAAGGGCAGATTGTTTTGGACTGGAGTGGGCAGATTGTATTGGAGAATTGGAGTGGGGTGCCTTGGATTGGAGTGGGGTAGATTGGGTTGGTGTAGGGTGGATTGGATGGGAGCGGGGTGGATTGGAGTGGGGTAGATTGGGATGGAGTGAGGTGGATTGGATTGGGGTGAGGTGGATTGGATTGAAGTGGGTCATATTGTTTTGAATATGAGTGGGGCAAATTGGAGTGGGACGGATTCTTTTTGGAGTGGAGTAGAGCAGACTGGAGTGTGGCAGATTGGAATGGGGAAGATTGTTTTGGATTTGAGTGGGGTGAGTTCGAGGGGGACAGATTGTTTTGGATTGAAGTGGGGCAGATGGGAGTGTGGCAGGATGGAATGGGGCAGATTATGTGGATTAAACTGGGGCAGATTGTTTTGCATTGAAGTGCAGCAGATAGCAGTGGGGCAGATTGTTTTGGATTGGGGCAGATTGGAATGGGGAAGATTGTTTTGGATTAGAGTGGGCAGATTGTTTTGGATTGGAGTGGGGCATATTGTGTTGGAGTGGTGCAGATTGTTTTTGATTAGTGTGGGGCGAATTGGAGCGGGGCATATTAGATTTGGGTGGGTTCGGAGGACTGGAGTGGGGTGGACTGAAGAGGATTAGGTGAGTGGTTTGGATAGGAGTGGGGTGGACTGATGTGGGGTAAAGTGTGGATGGATTGGTGAGGATTGTAGTGGGGCGGATTGTAGTGAGGTGGATTGGGGTGAATTACACGATTGTGTTTAGGCGTCATTTCAGAAATGATACATAAAATAAAGAAACAATGTTGCTTTGCAATATTTCGAACAAGCTAATCGCCATTTTCTGAGAAAAGCGCCCACGAACAAAAACAAAAGAACATAAGTATGAGTGAGAATGAATGTTTCATAGTGAGTAGGAAGAAGTGTGAATAAATGAATGAGAGTAAGAATGTGTGCAACTGAGTTTGAGGGAGTCATAAAGTTTAAGTGAAACTAAATGTGAGCGAGAATGAGTGGAAAAGAATGAGACTGCTCGCATAACAGTGAAAATAAGTCGGTGAAAAAGAATGAGTGAATCCAAATAAGTGTGTGATAATTTATGAGCATATCCGAATGAGAGTGAACGTGAATGAGTGAGTGAATATGAGCATGAGAGATTATGTGTTGTTATGCTTGCAAGTCTGCAGTTGGCCTTGGCATTCTGAAGGTAGTTCTTGATTTATAGACGCACACCTGGCAAAATTATTTTTCTAGCATTCTAGAGACAATTCTTAACATGATACTGGCACTAAACTGCTAGAGTGATACTTGGCATATAGGGACAGTCAATTATTGGCATAGGGGTACCCATTGTAAAATGCTGGCTCTGGCTAATGATTATTCCTGGCTTAAGAAAGGACGACAGTAGTATACTGTGGGAAGGGCAACCATGACCAAATTCTGGTCCTAACATACAAGAGGTCATTTTTGAATTAAGGGTCACCCATGTATGTAGACAGCCCCAGTGGTAAAGTTGTGGCGCTGGCATATTGTATGTTTTTTTTGTCTAAGGGGGTACCCAAAGCATATGAGAGGGAGGGGCATCCATGCCACAATGCTGGCTTTGGCATAATGAAGACATTATTGACATACGAAGGCACCTATTGCACATTGTGGAAAAAAAATGGCATAGTCGCTTGGAGAGCATCAGGCTTCATTGGTGTTGCACACAATGAAAGGACTTTAATATTTATTTAGTGCCCTTTCGGAGCGCATGCCTTTTTAGCAAATGTATCTCAGAATTCTGGTTTAAAATGTACTATTTGATCCAATTACGTTTCAAAATTTTCCGAGGGAGGGGATTACCCTCTGTCAAATTCTGCTTTGAAGAAATCAAGCTCACTCGCTTCCCTCTCTTGTTACAATTCAGGGCAAGTATTATGCCCTACCACCTTCCAAGATCACCAGCTGTCCCTGCAAGAATAGAAAGAAAACAGTATAAAAATTAGCAGTTTACTTTCTGCAGCTATCTTTGGGATCAGGGTATTATATTTAGGTTTTGTTAAATGAATAATTTCAGCGATGCAAGGCAAATTTTTCTAATTAAATAAAAACATTATCTGAAAATCAAACACATTTTTTAACAACTTGCTGCTTTGTTTCATTACTGTTAATACCTGAAACACCATCACATCTGTGAGTTGCCCAAGTGAAAGTGCCTTGCATATGACAGGAATCAAAATGTATTGACAATAAGGAATAACATAGATCATATTCAATATAAGGTTAATATCAATTTATACATGTGAAATTAAATATTCCCTATGATCTATTAATACATATCCCATTGTGTCATACACTAGGGCGAACTATTAAATTAGGGCTCTTTGTCTGTGGTGTGAATAATTTAGGCTCCCAGTACTGTTCGCTGCTCCTTATCATTATATTCTCTTCAAAAACAAGGTTATATATAATAAAAAGAGTACAGTAATAAGAAGTCTGGTAAAGTTCCCCTGGCATTTCTTATAAGCACCCTAAAGGTCATGTGGCATCACTTCCCGTGAAGCGCTATGATCAAAGGTCACGCTGATGTTACTTCCTGTGTTGTTATTAAAGTCAAGGGTGTGTGATGTCACTTTCGCTATCCCTGGTGTTTTGATGAATTGACGTCCACAAAGTGCTGCAAGCCCACTAGTAGAATTTAATTTACAGGCCCTAGGTACATGTAGTACCATATATTAGGGACTCTAGCCAGAAATCCACAGAATCCGTGGCCAGTCAAGAACCCGCAGACGATGCAAAGGAGGGGGCGCTTCCCCATTACCCCGGGGGTACTACCAGGAGAATATCACCTGGAAGTCTCGATGACTTTCAGGTCAAAGGGGGAATCAAGAAGGACGCTGAGGAGAGTGAGAGCAGAAGGCACGCTGAGGAAGTGAGGTTGACGAAAGCAGAAGGTCAACAAGCGGGGAGGAAACGAGGAGTAAGGACGGCAGGAAAGCAGAGGGGAGCAGAGAGGAGAAAGGGAGCGGAGAGGCCCAAGGGGAGGAGGCGAAGGCCAAACACCAGGAGGACAACAGGCACACATTCCGAGCCACGTTACAGGAGGAACGTGGCTGAACAAGGTACGATCCCTTCTAAGGGGAGAAAAGGAGGAGGGAAAAGGTGTGGGGGAAAGAAGGGGTAAAGGGCCTGGACCACTTAATAGTGCATGTATACTCCATCACCCGAACAACACCAGTGATTATTGAGCACAGGGAGGGGAAACACCAAGAAATCTTACAGCACAATAAAGGTACCTTCCTGATTTTCCCTCACTGGCACTACACTTTATTCCATAAAAATCCATACAAAGCACTTACCTGACTCGTTGTACCCTTTTCCTGTTCCATATAGGTGACGTATTTTGCCGGAACCATCTGCGGAGATGAAACGAGAAAGAGGAAATGTAGTTTGAGATAGCAGAAGCGAAGGAACAGAAGAGGAAGAACTCACAAGAACCCAAGACGTTGTTTATATGCTCATAAATTAAACTTAACTAAATAAAACAATAATCACCCTCAAAAGGAGAAAGAGTATCTTACTTAACCGTGTACTAGGGACTAACGGCAGATGGGCCAGTTACAGGGACATACAAGCAATTTAAATGTGCTAATTTGGTGTAATCAATTATATCATGTTTGAAGGAGAAAGCACACATATTTTAGTACTGATTAGAAATGGTAAATTGCACGGAGTCCTAATGCCAACAAAAAACGAATTCAGCAAAACAGGAGGAGTGAAGAAATTTTTGTGGCGAAAACCACGTAAAGGGTGTCAGGTCTAACACTGCCCATTCGCCCCCCATCCCACCCACTCTGCCAGATATTCTAGCACTCTGCTTACTCTCCTACAGTCTACCACTATTTCCCACAGTCAGTGCTCTCTCTTCTCATTATAGCTTGTTCTCCCTGCTCGTCCATTAACACTCCCTCTTTCCCCTCTTCATGGAAACCTAAAACCTAGACATCATTTACAAGATGGGAGGTGAACACTTGATCAGGATGTAACTTGACATGTCTCTCACATGATGCTGCGCTGTTGCGAAGGACACCCTGATAGTTCCTTTCGTGACAAATAGATGCTCTCTCAAGAATGATTTCCAACAGTAAAAACCTTAGCAATTGCGTTCATAGTGTTAGTGCGACTGACCTTAATAAGTAAACTTACAAGGGGACGCGAATAGGTCGATGAACCTTTTGACTCACAATTAAGATGTTCTTACCATAGATCCAGTACATAATTATTGTACAATAATCAATAATCATTAATAATCAATAACATCATTAATCAATGGAGTCAGTAATTACCACACACCATGACCTTTCAGTCATGAATAACCACACCTTTAGTAAAAGTTTAAAATTATTATTTCCTTATATTAACAATGCTAAGGTCATGTAGATTAATCATAAAATCAAATGAAACACATACAGAAACAATACCGGCTGTCCAAAGTGGCGGATGAAACGTAATCTAATCAAAGCTTGAACAACAACACATTCTAAGGTTATGGTGCAAATCAACAGCAAAGTCAGCTGCATCAACGTTATGTAGTACATGAAGTGTAGCAGAGAATTCCATCAAACATTAGTCCCTGTTATCATTATTCAATTAGTGACAATCCTTAACTAACATCAGATTAGCATCAGAATGTTGGGCTTCATGCAAAACAATTTAGTAACACAAATTTGGAAAAACATCTAACTATGGCTCTATCAAAACAACGCAATTGGTACCTAGAAAGAAAAAGCAAATATGCCTGATAATCACAATTTGGATATACCTATCCTCAGGGTGGATCAGCAAAGCAGGGTGGATATACCTATCCTCAGGGTGGAACAGCAAAGCAGAATCAGTCTTCGTCCGCAGGACATCAGTCGATCAGCAAGGCATCAGGATTCAGCATCAAAATTCAGGAAGGCCAAAGTCTTTAATCATTAAAGTTGAGCACGTCTCTTGTCAAGGCGTATAAGAAAGTAATAACCTCTCAGTCAGGAAAAATAGGCAATAATGGCTGTCTTCTCTCTGTGCAGTGTTGTTAAGTCAAAGTAACCTAAACTACCCCCCAAAACCCTATTGGTCAGTTAATCATATGATCGCACTCTATCTAATAAAACTAAAATCTCATATCTATGAATTCTAATATTACTCCGTTCACACGTCGTTGATTGGTTTGTCTTGCGATGTCCTCATCATTCGGCTTGTCAGGTAACAATATTGTTGAGCTTCTACTCTAGTCAGTATCTTTATTGTTCTTGTCCTGGGAAAGTTAGTCTCACACACATTACATATAAAATGTTGCATTAGCACGAACATCTTCTTCTAGCAGTCGGTTTACACAAAAAGCTTCCGTTATGAGCACATTTACACAATACAATAGGAATTCACAGTTTAACTTTCTTGGTCAGATATCTTATTAATTGCTAAGAAATACAGCTTTTACATGAGGCCTTGCAACTCGGCCAAGACACTCACTAAGTTAAGGCCTACAATTAATAAAGCTAAAGCTTAATTCATAACCCTTACCATGACATATTACTGCATTAGTCTAACATTATATTCAACATTTCTTATTATTAAATCATTGATTAGTACATTTCGTTAATATTGTTGGTCATTCTTCGTAATCACATTTTCAAATCTATGTATTATTTTTCTACGTTATTTTATTTTCTACATAAACTTATTATTCAAAATACATAAACACTCATTAATAATTTTTATTAAAACACCTGCGCTAGCAATAGTGCCTCGCTGAAAGTACTACCAATTACTACATTAGGTGTTCGAACTGTCAGGGCTGGATGGGGAGCTCGAAGCAGACCTGGCAATTTTATCAGATAATCCCCCAGAGGGTGTAGGGGGTGCACAAGTGTGAAGCACTGCTGCTTTTGTTACTGGAGGCTGAAATTGCAGCACCACTGCAAACCTGACACCAGAAACAAAACCAGCCCCCACCCTTCCAGCCTCCTGCGCAAACGCCTGATGCCCGCTACAGCCAGTCCGGCCTTGCAAACTGTACTAATTTACAATCTTTTAGCAGGTCTCTAAACGTAGTAGGTGCTGTGTTTTTTTCCCTAAAACTGAAAATGACAGGTGTTCAAGTCCAAAATGGAATGTGGCTGCTGGGTGAAGTCAAATTATTCACTGATATAGAAAATACAGCTTTTAAACATGTGCGCATTCTATAGAGCCTCTAGAAAAGCGAGAGTTTTTGGACTGTACAATTATAGTATTGCCCTTTTACTAAGTAGCTTGCCATGTCATAGGAGATGGTAATGTTAGTAATATTAATTTGTTGTGTCATTAGCCGACGTAAGAATGTTCTTTTGAGATGAGAATGTAGAGAGGTTTTGAGAAGAAAACAACTTAGCTGGGAGGTTGTGGAAGGTGACTTTCCAGGATCTAATAAAGCATTGACCTTACAAAAATGCTGGCTGTTCACTGCAACACAACAATATTGCCAACGAGCCGTCTAGGCGTTCACAAACCCACGGTCAGAAAGCAGCACCATATGCTGTAAAATACAATGAAAGATTGGGCAGGAGCATTTTCAAAGAACTGGTTATAACTGTGCCATAACTAAATCACACTTACAAGAATTTGCAAGCAGGGGCGGCTCCTCTGTAGTGGCGGAGGGGTGTTGCCCCACTGGCTAAAAGCCAGGAGTAGACAAATAAAACAATATTTGAATATCATTTTATTTTTCTGCTGCTGGCTCAATCAGCAGGTGCAGGGAGGGTCGGGCTGTGCGTCTGGAGGTGGGAGGGGGGATGAGGACTTGCGTGTACTAAGTGCGCATGTGTGTTTCGACAGCCTAAGAAGGCCATCCAAACACACATTCACACATAGGTTTCTCCAGACTCGGCTGTGTACACAGACTGGAGAAAGTGCACAGGTCCCAGAGTTGTGTCTGAGTGGCAGTCACTGCCACTCAGACCAAGCCTGACACTTCTTACATGCTATGTTTAGCATGCAAGCAGTGCCAGGATTGCTGGGGAGCCTCTTCTGGTGCCCCAGCGAATGCTGGGACACCAGAACAGGAAGAAGGGGATGAGCGAGGCAGCAGAAGAGGATGGCGGCGCCGCCGCCGAATGGTAAGTTTCTTTTTTTTTATTTAACTTACGCCCCCCCCCCATCTTGATATCTGCGGCAGCCGCCGCTGTCTGCATGGGACCTCTATGGGTACTGACTACAGATCAAATGTTCCTGTAAGTTACAGAGTAATATCTCTTTTGGGCTGCGGAGTCGAGCATGTGAAGGAAGGCACAAGATCAGCACTTGGAGCAAGCAGAGTTGGACGTTAGAGGAAACAAGCAGTCTTGCCAGATTTTTTAAGTCCTCTAAAGCCCAAAGCTGTTCAACTACCAGCTGAAAGTTGGCTCAAAATAAACCACTCCTAGTCCAAAGCAAGTCCATAGTTGTAACACTCAAATAATGCAATCACAGACTGTAACATACATTTCGCAACATAAATCTAACTTTTTGAAGCCTGTCTAATTTCTATTTTAGGCAAATGTGTAGAACTCAATGTTTTTCCTTTTGCATTTTACACTAGTAATCCTGTTAACCCGTTAATACATAGCTGGCAAGTTTTCAGATTGCTTATGTGTGAGATTTTAATAGTTTCAGTGACATTCACCAACAAAGTGAGGGACACTTCCTCATGAGCAAAACCACAAAACCAAACAACGAAGTTTGTATATATATATATATATATATATATATATATATATATATATATCCAGAAAAATTGTGTATTTAAATCGCACACCAAGGGCTGCACATCATTCAATACCAGCTGGTAAAATACTCAAAAAACCACTTATTATCGATAAATTCATCGGCTGCTATTTATTGAAAAAAGATTAGATTGCAGGTAAATCACACCAGCAAAAGTTGGTACAAAAAGCACAAAAAAAAGATCGACAATGTGCCCACCATTCAAAAGACACACACGCTGTCCCAACCAAATGTCTACGCGTTTCGGCCGAAGCCTTCAACAGGATACACATATATACATTATATATATATTTTTTTTTCAACAAAGGTTACAGGGACGCTATAGTTAAGAAATAGAATTAAAAACATAGAAATTCACTTAAAACTAAAGGTTACAGGGCCGTTATAGTTAGGCCTACATTTTAAACATACGAAACCATAGAAATTCGCCAGTTATAAAGTAACTATAACTTGTGCCCTAAGGTAACTATAACTCGTGCCCTTGCCATGCACTGCTAATTACCCCACAAATTACGGCACTCATGACATCTTTCATAAGATCATTGATAATATCACTGTAATATTTGCTGTAACATTTTTAGCAAAAAAACTGTGCATGACGGGGCGCGAGATATAGTTACTTTAGGGCACAATATACAAATTTGGATTTTCTTTCATTTCTCTGAAACTACTAAATAGATTTACACCAAAACAAACAAGTTCACTTTCTGGACCAGGATCTACCTTTCTGCCAAATTTGGTGTAATTCTGTCCAGCAGTTTTGGCGCTATTGATGTTCAAAATTGCTATGGAAAAAAGTGTTTTGGGAACCCCTCTTTCTCGGGCCCTGACCCCCACCCGGACGGATCACCCTGAAATTTTCCAGACAGCAGCTCAAGTGAGCGTTGTATTTTCATGGAAAATGTCATGAAGATTCTTCAAGCGTCATCAAAGTTATAAGCAAAACAAAAAACACCCTTTCTATAGAAACTTGGTCCTAACTATAACTACCTAGTGGCGAACATCACTAGGTAATCATTATTCCCCTTGAGCCAACCAGGATTCAATTTCTTTTCTGCTGGTTATAAAGTCATAGACATCATATGTAGTGTTTGTGATAGATTCTGAAACCTCACTGTAATCATCATCGATGGGAGCCTCACACTTCTTCAGTTTTCTGCAGTGAACATATTACTCCAACACCCTTTTCTAAAAATTAAAAAGCTCCTACAAAATGCAGGACCTCCTCACATCCTGCATGATTTCACACTTCTTCTGATCACTGCAGCTGAGCTACTTGCAGTACCATGGTCAAATTAAGACATTCATTGCTGTCTCTGAACTGTCAGTGTAAAGGTTCCAGTCCATTGTAAGTTTGCAAAATAAACAGTTTTTTTCACAATGTAGAAGTTAGAAATCCAATTCCTTTCCACTATCTATACCGTAGTAGCACATTAATAGGATACCAATCTCAGACAGCACAGTGACAGCCATCACTGACTCACTTTCTCAGAGCTGGCATTAGCACTGGGGGTGCCCGGTGTGATAATCATTTTGGTGCCCTATCCCCCAATTACCTTCTTCTCCACAGATTACTTCACTACTACTCTCCAACAGTGCCCCTCATCGCGCCATAGCGCCTCTCTCACATGCATTTAATTTGTTTTATAGCACTCTCATACCTCTGTAGGGTATTAGAACACTTTACATCATAGGCAATGAGGATTACAAGGTGTAGGAGTCACATGTCAGCCATACTAGTTGGTGGCATATTTTAAGAGTGTTTGGACTGTAGAAGCACAAACTCAAGATTTAAAACATACCACGGTGTTGGCTTTACTAAAAAGGGCTGTATTTCTACCCAAACGAACCCCTTTTAGCAACATTAGGGTAGTGAAAGACGGGGGGAAATGATGTTCTAACCCATACCATGTAGTTTGCATGCAGCTCTTTCATGACAGTTCATAGCTCACTGTCCTGTATTAGGATTGTAATTTACGTCAGCAAGTAACAAAAGGATCTGTGTGGCAAAAGCAGTAACCCACAGAGCTATCCACATAAAATGCAGTTATATGAGCTACATAGTGTTCTATGCAGCAGATGACCCTCTGCGCTATTTTATGATTGAAAACTGCCACTAGACAAAACACTGATCTCGTTCTAGAAGGAACACTAATCATCAGAGTTGTCTTGACATCTTTATTGTGGCCTGAAAACTGCTGGACACACAAGGAATTGGGCAGCAGGTAGTTTAAACGTGTTATTTCTAAATATACAGCAGCTGACCATCCATCCCAACAGCTGAGTGCCAGGTGCTTTGCGGCAGAAGTTCCATAAGTAACAAAAGGATCTGTGACAAAATGAGTAACTCACTGCTATCCTTATTTAAAAAAAATACAGTTCTGTGATATGCGTGGTAACCATTCTTTGCAGTAAGATATTAATCATCTGTGTTAGTACATGCTGAGTCAAAATTGCCATAAGACAAAATGTAGGGCGATTATAATAAATACTGTTATTTGACTTACTTGCCAAGCCTCAAGAGTCACAGTTCTGTCACCGCTGTCTTGACTTCAAAGCTGTGCCTGGTGCCTTTTAAAGACACTCAGCGGCCTTGCTCTCACTGTGAGTAGACTACACTCGGCTCCCTAATACAGTGCCAACATGCAAAGATAACATTTGCTAGATTACCTACATCATTAACCTGTGATATTCGAGAGCCCTACCTAATGGATCCAAAGCACAACCTTCTTTTTTACAGCCTTTCAGATGCACACTGCATATGCTAGATACAGGTGACACAAATGAATGTCAGTAGACCTGATTCAGGCAGGAAAACCCTGATTTTTAAAGCCAAAAATGGCTTTATTTTGGCTGTCTCCTGGCTGCAAATGTCTCTGCTTCAATAGAAGTCAATGTATATTTCCCCAACTATTTTTCTAAATCTTCAACTTTACTCATCTAAAATGTTTGCAAGTATGGAAACACATCTAGCATGCCCAGTGCATATCTATGGTATTTTCTGCTGCTTTTCTCCTTTCAAGACTTGGCAGCAAAATGGCAGCAGACCAGCCTGCCAATCTCCTTGCCCTGCCTCCTCTACACCCAGTGAGGCACTACCTACACCTGTATTAGTGGGCTACATCCACCCTGAAGTATGGGGGTCAACAGGACCCAACAGGAAAATACATCCTTGCACTTTTCTCCTTTGCTGATGCAGCATACCAAGGCAAATGTTTAGTTTCAGTACCGACCATAAAATCAAGCCTGGCCTAAGCATGGTAAATACAACCAAAATAAGACAGATGAAAGAGGTCTTTTTACTCTGCTCCAAAGCAAAACTTTCCACAATTTGTAAATCCGTGCACTTCATCAATGAGAATCTCTACTGCACTTTAAAAAGTGACATTTTCCTTTAATACCTTGCATGCCTAACAATGCGTGTACAATGCAGATGAATCTTTTTTTGTTCAGTGGGCATCCTGAGCACGTGCATTTGAAGGCGTTCTCATATGTGTTCGCGACCTCAATAGCACACGTGACAGCACCTTACAGTACTTAAACTCAGCCAGTGCGCCGTACAATGCAGGTTGGCAAACCAACAGACTATCAGGGAGATCCAAGTCAAGGGTGGGCCCTGGCTCGGAGATCCTGTCCAGGAGCTGAGGCCTGAAAATAACAGCCACGTAAGCGATGCCACAAACATGAGGTTTTGACATTAATATATCTTATTATAACATTGCACTGAGGAGTACTTATAAAGTGATAGTTTTTAAACAGGAACTTAGAACCATTTCCCACACTGGTGACAGTGCCATTAGTGAACCAAGAGGAAACGAAGTTGAAATGTTAACACTGTACGTGGCCCATGTTATTATAGAGCAACATTGTAGTCTGGTAAAGCAAAAACAAACAACAGGTTTTTGTACAGCTGGTACTCTGAACACACTGATACCAAAGTGCTTTCATTCCTGATTATGAAGAAAAAGTAGTTTTAGTGAAATTAAATATTTGCCTAAGGTCACACAATTTAAACAGGGAAGATGTGATTTTAAATAGCCGGGTTCTCTGTTTTCACTTCGTACAAATCAGACAGTAAATGGGTTTCTATTTGTCTTTCCTAAGGCTTTGTTGTTACCTCTGTGCATTTTATTACAGTTTTTATATAGCGCAACCGCGACCTGAAGATATTGGAGCGCTTTACATGTTTCCCAGTTACGTCACACAAGGTCACTGTCTTATTTTTATAGTAGGGCCTGGAGTGATTCATCCTGCACACACACTCACCGCGGGCTGGGTGCCCTCTTACCTGCTGTGATCATCTCCGGTCTCAACAGAATCCGTTGGTGCCCCAGCTCTCAGCACAGGGATGTTGAATTGCTCCTGGACTCGGGAGAGGGGCCCAGGAATCGGGCTGGTTGTGGGGTGGAAGGGTCGAGAGTCAGGCTGGGCTCGGCTGCTGGGCTGGCTGTGGCTGCTGGGCACTACTTGCCACAACCTTACTACTCGTCACTCACTGGCGCTGCAGGAGGATGAGCAAAAGCGCAGCAGTTGAGCAATATAATTATGTCAGAGCCATCATTGGTAGCACTTGCTCGCACTACTAGACTGACGGCCCTGGGACCCGAATACCAACTGAGCTAGAGTCCTGTTACTTACATGACTTCACGCAGTGAGTTGTCGTTTTGTCAATGTGCCGAGTCGTCCTGTCAACGATGCCTGGGCCCGATCATGTGATGTGAGTACAGCCACAGAGGGGGGCTGCAACGAAAATGATAATTGCCTGACGAGCCATTGAAGCGCTTTTCGGCGAGCAGAACGCAACTCCATAACACAAAATGGATTAGTGAATGATTATTGCAGGGAAATATAAATTGTTCATTGGAACGATGGACATGTGAGTCTGTTTGATTGACTAGGATAAAGGAGGGATAGAGGAGGAAACAGTCTGGAAAGTGTTATTTGGGACATAGTAGTAAGATGAAGTTTGGGACGAGTCAAAGGAGGGAAGAATCTATAGGCAGACCCCTCCAGGCTATTGAGGCATAGATTATCAAATTTTGCTGCACATATATGCTAATGTTAAATAAATGCCTGATGGGCCCGCCGCATGCCTCGTGGGTGGCAAGCCCTAATTATTTTAAAAAATGAATGCCCCCGGGGCCCGCCACATGCCCGGTGGGCTGCAGGCCCAAATCAGTTACCAAATAAAATGCCCCCTGGGCCTGCTGCGTGCTCCGTGGACAGCAGGCCCAAACCTTGATAAAAACTTATGTCTACCGGGTGCCCCGTGGGTGGCAGTCCCAGGGGGACATTAATTGTTATCAGGCTTTGGGCACATGGGGCATGTGGCGGGCCCAGGATGCATGTTTTTTTTTTTTAATGATTAGGACCCGCCGCTCACGGGACACACTGCAGGCCCAGGGGCTATTTATTTTTATCAAGTTTTGGGCAGCTGCTGAGCCCGAAACTTGATAAAGATAAATGCCACCTGGGTCTACCGTGTGCTTCGTGAGCAGCATGACCTATTAATTTACAATAATAAGGGGGCATTCATTTTCATCACATTTTGTGGGCACCATTGTAAAATGCACAAGCTTTTTACAAAACTGCAGATTTTGCAATTATTTTGCTAATTGTGAAATCTTGGAGGATCTGTAGAAACGGTTATTTGGAAGATCATAGTAGTAAAATGAGGTTTGAGTTGAATTAGAGGGTAATGTTAGAGGATATGGTTAAAGAAGAAAGAGTAGTGAATTGGAGAGAGTTGCTGATTTTTTATTTCTACGTGGGAGTAAAGTAATACAAATATAGATACATAACTACATAAAAAGGTATACATGAATATGGGAAGTAAAGAGATATAAAATTGTATTTTATAAAGTCCTATTCATACATGTATGAATAAATATCTAGAATCTCAGACTTTCTAGTGTTGGTGTACATAAAGCTCATTTATTTATTTTTATTAATTTGTTTTGTAATTTTATGTTCTTTTCATTTTATTTTTTAATTTATTTCTTGTTAAAAATGTATTTCTTCATTCATTTATATTTATTTGTATTTTATATTTTTCACCAATATTTCAATATTCAAGCAATTAGAAATACAATTATGATCAAATGTACAGTTTGCGATAGATGGAATAAAATAAAACAGAGACCCATAAGCATGTAATCAAATATCTTATATGTATACTATGTTCTGACCTATATACATGTTAAACATAACATTATATAAATATATATATGTATGTATATATTTTAACTGTAAGTAATATATACATTTGTTAAGCAGAACTCTAAAATAGCTATATATTTTTAAACCATAACTAGTATATACATTTGTACAAAGATACGCTCATATCTAAATACATACAGATAATCAAAGTATACATGTTTACATACACAAGTATACGCTGTACATTTGCATTTGAGTATGGTGGTCACGTAGGAAAGAGCCTTCTGAATATAAGATAGTTATCTGTGGATATTTTGTTTGGGGGTAATGGCATTCATAGTTTGGCTGCTTGAACAGAGATGTACCATCCACGGTTTTGTTTCTTGTATGCTGGGGTTTTGAGGCGGGGTGCCAATCTGGGGCAGATGTTCCTTTGTTGTATATATTTGGTGATTTTATTCCTGATAAAAAGTGGCCCTGTTCCATGGATTACATCTATCTTCATTTAAATTGCTTGTAACTCATGGTGAGCTTTTTCCGATGAGATCCATGGGGAAGGATTGGGTGGTCAGTTGTGTGCTACTGGATTTGGACAATGTGTCAGCAGTAAGGTTTATCAACCACCTGGGTGGCAGAAGTCGCCAAGGAATCTGGCTTTTCTTGCCTGGTCATAGGGGATCCCATTGGAAATTGAATGTCCAGGAGGTTCAGAGGCTGACAGACCACCAGGGTTTGTGCTCAATGGACCAGTTTGCTTTGAAAAATTCTAGCATTTTAAGTTTTTAAGTCACAGGATAAAATTGGAAGGGACAGCAGCCAATGCTTCTTGCAGGAACTGGAGATGACTGCTAATTATGCCTTCACTCCCTTTTCAACAATAGCGCCTGTAACGATGCAGAAATGGAAGCAGAAGGCAATTTTATGTTTTTTGTGGCCCCCACTTCAGGAGAATTCAATCATGGTTTCCAGTTTTGGACTTTACTGGGATACTCCAATCCGTCTTCCCCTATTTCCAGCTCTGTCAGAACTGGTGCAGGGTAGAATGAAATAGAGAATGCTTAACTACTTCAGAATAGCCATCTCAGCAGGCCATACTGCAGTGGAGGTTTTATTTGTCTGGGGAACAGCCTTTAGAATACACTCTCTTAGATTCCACTTGTCCCAAATACAACTGTTTGTAGTTTGAAAGCAAGATGCTTAAACTGTTCTTCACATGGCAAGTCAAATGGGGGAAGCAACTTTCTGCCAAACTGATGATATTGCTCTGTTCGGAATAATGTGGGAGGTAGCGAATCTTAGATCTTTCGGATAGAGGATATCCTGGTGAACAAGTTACTTATCTTCGTTATCCCCTTATCTGGAAGCGACTCTATCTAGCCGCAGACACAATAGTATTAATATCCAGAGAATACCTGAGTACTGCAGAGCTGTTCAATCACTGTGACTGCCCTAAAGAATACCCAACTATCATAAATAACACACTGCTCTTCCAAAAAGTACTTAGCCCTGTTTAGGACGGTTGATTCTGGCTAAGAATACTTTATTATCTAAAAGAAATGCACCTCTGTCAGATAGAATATTATCGGTAAGGATGCTTGACAATCTCAAACCTTTCTCAGCTACCTGAAAGATTGACTGACTCTCAGAAACAATATGTGACTTTCACAAAGAGTACTTAAATAGTTCTGGGCCATCATGAAGAATTCTGGAACATCATAAATATCAGATAATTACGGCATATAAACTCTGTACTCAAGAAGGATAATGAATGATTACTACTAATTGCAACTAGTACTTGTCTGTTTAAAAAAAAAAGATTATCACAAATAATGGACATCTCTCACCAACAAACCACACCTTTCCAGAATACTGGACTGTCTCAGAGCATGACACAAATAATGAACATCTGTCGCCAACAAGCCATACCTATCCAGAACATTGGACTATCCCAGAGCATGACCCAAATAATGCGCATCTGTCGCCACCAAGCCATACCTATCCAGAATGCTGGACTACCCCAGAGCATGACACAAATAATGCACGTCTGTCGCCAACAAGCCACACTTATCCAGAATCCTGGACTATACCAGAGCATGCAGACATATTACAAATAACACACATCTGTCACCAATAATGTCCACCTGCTGCAAACAGTAATAGACAATGATGAAGAATAACCAACTATCACAAAGAGTCTTGGACTATGATTAAATAATAAGGATGTTTGCACATGAAATACTCCATTAATGCAAATTGTACTGGGATGCATGAGAATATGTAATTGTTGCAATTGATGCTCGACTCTGAGCAGTACTGGACTATTTCAAGAATATTGAATTACTGCAACATTACATGGCTACCACAGCAAGTACTCAACAACTGCAATTAATACTGGACCAACACAGAAAACACGACCCTAACAAGAATATTCCACTGTGGTAAGCAGTCCTCTTCCATTCCAAAGAATGTGGGACTGTCACAAATTATATTCTTAGTGCAAACATTACTCGAATAACACAAAGAAGACTGCTTGACTACTGAAAAACGAGGGACTAACGCTGACTGTACTTGATTATCACAAACATGCTCCTTGTGGAAAGACTCTCCGCCTGTATCAAAGACTACTGAACTGTCACCAAGGATTCTCAATTCTACGAAGAGTACTGGACTGGTGCAAACTCGACAAATTTTTCTTCCTGTCTAGCTGAGATTGGCAAATGGATGAATATGTCCAAATTGAAACTTAATGACGGGAAGTCGGAGGTTATGATTGTGGGCAATGGTGCCCCTCCTAATCTTTTGGCTCTCTACCCAGAGGCCTTCAGCAATCTCCCCATCCCTAAGGATCATATAAAGAGCCTAGGTTTTTGGCTCGATGGTCGCCTCACAATGGAACACCAAGTGAAATTGATTTCTTCCTCTTGCTTTGGTCTCATGAGAACTCTAAGGAAAATTATCAATCTTCTGCCACCTCTAGCCAGATGAATTCTGGTCCAGACTATGATACTCCCCCGTCTAGACTATGGTAATTCCCTTTTCCTTAGCTCTCTTGAGTACCTATTCAAGAGACTTCAGGTGGTGCAGAACGCAGCCGCAAGACTTTTTGATGAACATACCTAGACATCAACCAGCCAAATCAGCAATGACCTCCCTCCATTGGCTGCCAATAAAACAACGGATCCGCTTTAAAGCCCTTTCCATGGTACATGAAGCTCTCCACAATAAAGGCCCTCATTTTCTCAGACATGGCATCTCCCCTTATATTCCCACAAGAACCCTGAGATCTTCCACCTCCCAGATAGTTCACATACCACGATTCAAGAGATTTTCTTGGGGAGGCAACTCCTTCTCAGTTAAGGCAGCTTGCCTCTGGAATCTCCTACCTCCAGAACTTCGGCTGGAGCCCCTGGAACTATCATTCCAGAAAAAATTTAAGACCTTCCTTTATCTGATTTAATTTCTTTATCTCACACATAGCTTGGACTCTTGCACTGAGTGTCACTTCCGTTTTAGCGCTGGGAGGCCTTCGGGTAGCCATGCGCTGTATAAATTTGCTAAACTAATCTAAACTAAACAGAGCACTCGTCTATTCCAAAGACTGCTGTGCCATTGCAAAAGATTCTTGACTTATTACAGACAATATTCCACTCTCACAATTGTCAGATGCAGATAAGAAGATAAGGAAAACAGCCTTCGACCTTTTGAAATGGAAAAAAGAGCCATTGCGCTGCCTTTTCTCTCTGGGTCCAGTTGCTCCTTGAGTGCAACTGTGTGCAGATATTGTGGCGATCTCCCGGGGATCACCCTGGGGCACAAAGGAGGAGGAAGAAAGAATGTGATTCTTCTCAAGAAAGGTATCCACCGTACCTGGGGCACCACAAGAGATACAAATAGCTCCAAGCAGATGGCCTGTGCCCCACTGCCACTCAGGTAGCGCTCATACACTTAAAAGTGGCTTTTAGCGCTTAAATGAAAGATGCCCCCTATCCCTTCCTCGTTAAGATCAATGTAGATTTACAAAATTTAAAATGGACTAAATTCACTTCCATGAGGCCTTCAGTACATTTCCAATAAAATAATGGCGTTTTCCACAGTAGCGCTATTAAATCGGCAGCTGCACGAGAAATCAAATGCTGTGTATTATGCAGAGGAGACATTGCAGGTTGTAGAGTCAGACTCGGCTCTAGGATTTTTTGTTTGGGAGGGCCGTAAAGAACCATGGGTAGGCCAGGAAAATAAAGGGTAGTGGTTAAAAAAATCTATTTAATGATCTGGTATTTTAGGGATTGGCATCTATCCGCTTTTGACATTTTTAACACAATAATCAGCACCCAACGTGCTACATATTTCGCTTTCTCTGATGTGCTCTGGGGAAGGGGAGGGAAGCTGCTTGTCAGATCTTTAAGATGTAGAACCTTTACTGGTCATATGCAGCAGCAAAATGTTTCTGCTGACATAAAGGAACGCTTTACAGCTTTTCATGTTTTTTTAAAAACTTTGCCAGCTTTTTACTTTGCAAGGCACTGAAGTTTAAAAATACGATTTTTCAGGATATCAGTACTGGTGATTTGTGCTTCATAGCAGCTACTAAACTCTGCTGACTTCATACGTATGCGAGGGTAATCCTTGGGTGGGCCTTGCCCACCAGGCCTACCCTCTAGTACCAGGCCTGTGTAGAGGCCGAAAATGTGACATCTAATAATCCTGGCTCATTCTGCTATACCGATGTGGTGTGATCCCAGACAAAGTGCTTTATGTTCCTGTTCCTTCCGCATTCTCATCTGATGGAATTATTAGCACACTGAGGCGGCTTCTGCGTTCTATGGAGAACAACTGTGCACTTTTCAGAACAAAGACATATCATCATTTCATCCCAGGCCCGCCTTGCCACCTTGGCGCCTCTCTCCTGATCTGATACCCATTGGAGGTCACCCAATTATTCAATAATGCCAGTGCCACCTGTATAAAAATGACAAAGTCGCTTCAAAATTCAAAATGTTTTTTCATCAAACATGCAGATGCATTTCACCTTAGTACTTAAGATTACATAAGTGCATTGAGAAGTATTTTTTAAAAGTGATAGTTTTTAAAGATGAACGTAGAAGCATTCATGCCTCCTCCCACACTGACAAAAATATCAATAGTGAGCGAAGAGGCAAGTCAGTTGTCCTGTCAAACCCTGTGGGTGGCCTGGGTTGGTACTATACATGCACAACATTATAGTTTATTAAATAAAACACAAAAGAAGGTTTTGTACTGTGTATCTCCTGAACACAGATATTTCAAGGGCCTCTTATATGTGAAATGAAGAAAAGGGGGCAAAGTGAAATAAAACAATTGCCTAAGATCACACAATTTGGTCAAGTGGGGAAGCTGGAATTTATCACAGGTTTTTTGGTTTTACATTGTGCAATTCTATTTCATTCCAATTCAGTAATGAAGTAACTTTTTTTTTATACTTGACTTTCGAGGTGGTGATAGCAAGTAGAGAAGGCTGGTAAAAGGATACCAATTCAGATACTGCTTAGCACAGATTTGGCAAATCTCTGACTCTTCTAGAGACTAGGGGATTAGTTTAGAGGGCAGTATGCACTGAAACCCTCAAAATAACTCCATGAAGCACTGACCACACTATGTACAAGGCCCACTCCCATCTTTCTGGCACCAATGTGGCCCTCGGGCACACTAGAGACCATATGTTTTGGCCCCTGGAAAAATGTTTGTGAGTACCCATGATATAAGTCAATGGGGACAATACATTCTCCCGATTTTTATTTCAAAATATCCCACTTGCCAGTTGGAAAACGTTGGTATACATGGGTTATAACTTATAAGTCAGTAACTTACCATGATTATAAGAGAGAATCTCACAGAAAATTATTGTCTAGATTCTCTGTTCCCAGGTGCATGTCATAAACATGTTTATGTCCTCCTCAGTCTTTCCTTGCAGCTTCAGTGATCCACCATTTAAGTGGCATGAGTGGAAAGAATACTTTTTGAACTATATTGATACCATTGAGGTTGAAGAATTAACACAAGAAGGGAAAAGAAAAAATATTTGATGTTCATTGGATTCTCAGGGTCTCAAAGTGTACAACAGAACTGAGAAAGAACCAAGAACACCATTAGAATCCAATGTAGTTTTTAAATGCCCTAAATGTTGTATGCCATTTATCTGTATTGCTGTGGACAAATTTAATTTCTTTGACAGATAACAAGGAAAATCAGAACTTGACAAATATGGCTGATTACTTAAGAAAATTCCACTTGTAAATTGTGATCTGTGCATGATGAGTTAATTTGGGACCAAATTATAATGCATAAGATCATTGAATATGTTCAGGAGAGGCTATGGACGCATGGAAATTGTTAGACCTGTCAGCCTTAGGGTGGTCTTCCTCCAAACATTTTGCCTTCACCCCTGCTATTTGTTCTGCTGAATTTATTTGTGTTGGCATTAGGAGTGTGTGCACTTTACCACTGCTAACCAGTGCTAAAGTGCTTGTGCTCACTCCCTTAAACATGGTATAATTTGATTACAATTGGTTGACATATTTAATTTCCTCGTAAGTCCCTAGTGAAGTGGTATACCATATACCAAGGGCTGGTAAATCAAATGCTACTAGTGGGCCTGCAGCACTTATTGTGCCACCCACTTTTTCAGTAGCCCCTTAAAACATGTCTCAGGCCTGCCATTGCTGCCTGTTAGCAGTTTAAAACTGCCAATATGACTTGGCAAATTAACCCCCTTCCCAAGCCCTAGACTCCCTTTTTGTTATATACAAGTCACTCTCAAGGTAGGCCCTAAACAGCTCATAGGGCAGGGTGCATTGTAAATAAAAAGTTAAACATGTACCTTTAAATTTCACATGTCTTTGTGGTGTAACACTCACAAATTTGTTTTGACTACTTTGAGGGGCGGAGCTTTCACCAACCACACTTGCACTTCGAAGGCACTAGCTCAGCTCACACACAAAAAACTTCACACTAGCCTATTGTGCCCTCAGACAGACTGGGAAGGGAAGCAAGGCATTCCAGATACCTCTGTAGGGGAAAACTCCAGAAGCTTCTCCCACTTCAAAATGGGAACCTTGTATAAATATTAGACCCTTAGACCCACTCTTCAGATCATTTCTGAACCTGTGCAAGGATCAGAAGAAGGACTGCTCTGCTGCAAGAAGGTCTGTTTTGCTGCCGGGCTGTACTGCTGCCTGAATAAGGATTACTGGACCTGCACATGGAACCCAGGACCACCACAGTGACTCCAAGGACTAGTTGGCTGGCCTCCTGATCAGAACCTCAGGGACAGAAAACGCTCTAACCATTTTAAACTCTGCACCTGGACTCTGCCAGCTGTGAGTTCTAATCTCCCATGTGGCGCTCACTAGTCCTGGACCCTTGGATGTGGGGATAAAGGTGCTCTGCCAACCCAGCTGTGGTCCTCATCAGAACTAACGCAGAACAACGCAACCCGAAGCAGCCTTTGCAGCTCCTCATCAGCACAACACAACTCAACACCGGACCCCCGCTTAGCTCCTCAAAACCGCTGCTGCGCAGCAGAGTGCCCGTATCAAAGACCTAAGGTACGTTTCTAAGTAAGCCTAACTTGATCCCTGTGTCCAGCTCACACTCCATCGTGGTCAGCCTGGACTTGTGACTTTGTCCTTATTCAGCGCGACCAATTAACCACAGTTGGCGCTTTCTGCTTTCAAGCACTATTTTTACCTAAACCCTTAAAATTGTATATCTCTTGTTCTACTAACTGGATTTATTTCATTTTGGCATTGTGTCATTTATTAAAATGTACTTTATCTTTCTAAATTGGTGTGGGTTTTTTCTTGTGTTGTGTTTTCTCTTTATTACTGTTTGTGTGCTGTATAAATACTTTCCATCTCAAAGTTAAACCTGGCTGCTCTTCGCCAAGCTACCAGTGGGTTAGGCATAGGTTAATTTAGTGACTGTTGTGGTTCACCCTGACAAGGATTTTGGCTGTTACTGGAGAAGGACTTACATCCCTATGATCCAACAACCCAATTCCTCACAGAGATTCACTGCTGGGGAAAGTACTGCCAGAGGTAAAAAAGGGAGATATTTCAAACAAGTGTGTCAAAGCTGCAACAGATAGTTCAGCAACTGGCTCAAATGTGACTGTAGGGAGAGCAAAACCTATAAACTTAAAAAAGGTTGAGAAAACAAATCAGACATTTTCCAAGAAAAACAAATTAAGGAAAAATATGTTAAGAGCAAGTTTAAGGGATCTGGCAAGGACGAGGGTGGTAGAAATAAATCTATATATGTGATAGTCTCAAGCTCCTTGTGGATGCTGCAGGTAATGTGAACATTCTCACAAAAAATCAAGAAGTAAACTTGTATGCAAGATTAAACTGGGTAGGTTCCAAATCTTAGTTGCTGATTTATGTTCCATTTATACCACTGTAGGTAACATGATTTGGGAAGAAATATTTGTGTAGATACTCAATCACTTATTACCATCAGGCATTTTTCCAGATAGTTTTATTGGGTTACCATTCCCTATTATTAACTATGGAATATTGCATTTAAGAATAGAGAAGCAAAGGGAAGGTTGCATGTTGTCAAAGAAGGGCCATCAATATTGAGATTGTTTGATTAAAGAGAACTGCCTATCATTTTGGATTTTAACAGCCCAGAACAAGTGTTAGTTGTTGGAGGAGAGGTTGGTACAATATTTCTGAATGATTTTCTTGATGCTTTTTCTAGGCAAATTGAAGCTTTTGTTGGATTCTTTTACAAAATTCTGTAAGAAGTTCAATACACAAGGTGCATAAAATAAGAAATTTGCCATGGATTGTCAGATGGAGCTAACTAGGAAATCAAAAAAAGTTTGAAGGATGGAATCATAGAGCTGGTAGAAGCAGCTTAATGGATTACTTCTATAGTCATGGCCAGAAAACCAAATGGTAAGATTCGGGTATGTATTGACCTCAGGGACCTAAAAACATAACATTGTAGTTGAAAAGTTTCCTTTCCCCTGAATGAATAAGATGTTGGACAAGACTAAGTGGATGCAAACCGACTTATGTAAGGGTTCTCCCCTTACCTTAAGCGTGCCATGGTCTTGTGCAGTTTCTAATGCAGCATTTCAAAACATCATTTCTTATCTCCCTTGTCTTGCTGCTCCTTGCCACTCTAGTCTTCCAGAGCACACCATGGGACATTGACAAATTCCTCTGCATGTCAGTTAATTAGTCAATGCATTCAGGTGGAAATTATCCCCAAAATTTGTTGCCATCTGTCAGAATTGTTCTTTGAGAATGCTTGCTCACTGAACTCCGTGGATTCTTTGCCTTGTCCAGCTTCTGCTTGTACTGGCTGTTCACGTTACTCAATGGTTTGGTCAGCCGGAACGTTTTTCAGGCATCCATTTTTTTCCTTTCATCTGGGTATTATTTCCGGAGCAACACTAGCGTCCAGTTGCAATCTGGTGTCTGGCTTTGCCTCTGGAGATCGCAGGCCCTTCCTATGTACTAAGAAGATCTTTCAAGTGTTGCCAAGAAGACCTGCTCTTGACAGGTTGAATAGTCAATGGAATAAAAAACTGGATCATGTCCAAAAATTACTGATGAGGTAAACACCCTCACACTTCAGGTTCAAAGTTTGACCATTGAAAATGCCACCCTACGTCAGTCACTTGCTGTTCTGCAACAAGGTTCTGTGGATCCAACTCTGGCTAGCTTGCCCCCAGAATTGAAATACAACAGTAACCCCAAGAAAATAAAGACATTTTTGAACTTTTGCTAGGTCCATTTTACCTTTAAGCTCTACATTTATGTGCATGATATATCTAAGGTGGGTGTTTTTGTCATCATTACTATGGGAAATGCGTTGGCATTGGCTATGCCTTTAGTTTGAGTTGCTAGTTCACTACTGGACAATTTTTCTGCCTTCCTACTGGTGTGACGCTGCTCTTAACTGTGGCGTCTCTTTTTCCAGCCGCGGTTGGGCCACGACTCCGATTATCGGAGCGCCGTCCTCCGCGTTTTTGCACTTCTGTGACGGTGCGTTTTGGGAAGCACATTTCGTGCTCCCGGTCACGTCGCCCTTACCTGTTTACCTGACATTTCTTCTTGCCTGGTGATAGGGGACTCCTCTTCTTTTCTTCTTTCCTTCTTTTGTTTCTTTTTCTCTGTGCACTTCGCCTTTTCTTTCTTCTTGTCTCCATGTTGTCTTTTTTCCCAGCATGGTTTTTTTCTTTTATACTGTTACCTTTTTTCCTATTCTTTTCTATGGGCCTTTCCCAATCCAAGATGGTGTAGCTCTCTTTTCCTGTTTTGTCACTTCCTGTCTCCTAGAATATAAGTAACTCAGTCCTGATCTTTGCGTTGCAAACACTTCCTCTTGGTGGTGATCCTCGCTCCTTTTCGTTGTGTTTTTCTCCAGTTCCTGTTGCTCCGATTGTGATTTTTCTCCAACTGTTTCCTTCTTCACTCTTGTTTTTTCCTCTTTTTTTAGGTGTTCCTGTGTAGAGGTTTTTCCCACATTTTTGTTTTTTTTTCCTCTGGGCCTACTTCTGGAGGGTACAGTCTGCTTAGGCGTTTCCTGTCAAGCAGCACTGTGGCTACTAGAAAGGGTTGCCCTTATCTTGGTCAGTCCAGAACCAGCAGAAGACCAGGTGCTCTTTCAAATTCTTCAGCCAAAGGTGAGAAGTATCATGCAGATCGTGACAACTGAAGTTTAAGAAAATATTTGCTCACCAAGAGCCTACGTTTTTTGCAAAAGAGGAGATTTTGTAACTCAGCCAGGGTTCCATGGATCTTTATACTTACTTCTCAGATTGCAAGGGCCTACCTAGAGAGATTGACTAGCCTGACTCAGCCCTCTTTACCTGATTTGATTTTGAAAAGGCCTAAAAGATGGATTGAAGAACAAACTTGCAAGAGTTGCTAAGCCAGCATCCCTACAAAACCTTATTTAACTTACAATCCAGATTGATAATCATCTTCAGGAAAGATATATTGAACGTTGTAAACAATCTGTCCGTCCTCCTTTCAGGCATGTGTTAAAGATAATACCTAAGGCTCTTGGTCTGGAAAAAGAGCCCATGTAAGTAGATTTCACTAAAGGTCCTTTGATGGAGGAATCGAAGACAAGGTGTGTGTCTTTACTGTGTTCAGAGAGGTCATTTTCTGAGGTTTGACATAAGGGGTCAGAAAACTAGTATTGAAAGTTGATTGTGCCATCCAAAGCCTTTCTGACACTTTAGTTCCTTAAGAGTGGGTATTTTCTTTATCCTCTTTTGAATGACAAGCCTTAAGACGATATTTAGATGCAAACTTAGAGAATGGCCCAGCTATTCCATCCAAATCACCTGCAGGAGCTTCCTTATTTTTTGTGCCAAAAAAAGAGTACTTTTGAACTTTGACGTTGCATCAATTATAGGGGTCTCCATCTTGTAACAATCAAAGACCGATTTCCCCTGCCTCTTATGTCTGATGCTTTGGAGGCTGTTCAAAGGACTAAAATATTTACCAAACTGGACCTAGAAGGTGCCTATTACATATCTGGATACAATCAGGTGAAGAATGGAAAACAGCATTCACAACACCTTTTGAGCAATTTAAGTATCAAGTGATGCATTTCAGGTTCTGTAATGCTCCTGTTTTCCTATGTTTTATGAACACTATCCTTTCAGACTTGATCCTCCAGACAATGGTTGTCTACCTAGATGACATCCTTGTTTTTTTCTAAAGATCTAGCAGATCAACCATCTCATATTAAGTAAGTACTACAGCATCTGAGAGAAAATAGATCGCTGGACAAACCTGAAAAGTGTTCATTTGGGAAAGGCTCTGTACACGATCTAGGCTATGTTCTCTCCCCTGAAGGAGTAATCATGGGCACTCAAAAGGCTCAAGCCTACTGTACCTTCACAAAAAGAAACACATAGGTTTTTATGTCTTGCAAACTACTATCTGAAATTCATCAAAAATGTCACTAAACGTGTCTTTCCAATCATTGGTCTGTTTAATAAAAGTAAGACCTTTCACTGGAGAAACAAGGCGCCACACTCGCTTTCAGTAGGCTTAAGAAAGAGTTCCTTCGAGTTCCCATACTACAGCAACCTGATGCCTCCAAGCCCTTCATTCTTGAGAGTGACACCTTACATCTAGCTATGAGAGCAGTCTTAATTCAACTTGGTCAAAATGACGAAGAACATCCAGTTGCCTTCTTCTCCAAAATAATTCCTCCAAGAGAAGGAACCTCTAGCCATAAAATCAATCTGCATCGAATGGAGACATTTGTTACTTGGAGCTCAGTTTCATGTAACTTTCTGCTGCACTGATCACAGAAATCTTTAAGGGCTCCAACAAGCTGAATGTTGGAATAGTAGGCAAGCCCCCTGGGCATTCTTTTATCAACCATTTAGTTTTTTTCCCATCTACATTCCCAGATCTAAAAATATGCTGATTCCTTGTATAGGTGATATCCTTCATCTGAAAATTCCATGTTCATTGAGGAAATCAGGTCTTTATGTCCATAGCCACCTCCATTTTCTTTAAATCAATTTGTGAAGAAACCAAACAAATTGATCTACACAATCTAGAGAAACATTTCCTTCGTTTTCAGAGAAACAATTTGAATGGTCTAATTTTTGTTTAAAACAAACTGTTTATTCCGTCAAAACATTCACAAAGACTTATACTTCAATTATGTCATGATTCTTTAATGTCAGGGCACAGGGGCTGAAGAGTCACCAAAGGTCTAATCAAACGTATATGCTAAAAGCCTTAAGTTCATTGTAATGTCACAAGATTTATCAGCTCCTGTGAAGTCTGCACTCAAAAGAAATCTGAAATACAAAAAAGCAGGATTATTATTGAAGGATGGAATCATAGCGACACCTGCAAAACCCCCCAGCCCCTGGAAAAGTATTTCTACTGACATAATTATGCTCACTGTGGATAAATATAGTAAAATTGCTCAATTTGTGCTCTTTTAAAATTACTAACTGCATCACAAATGGACAAGAGTTTCTACTCTGACATATTTTGACTCCACAGATTACCTTTGAAAGTAATTTCTAATCATGGACCTCAATACAGCTCTAAATTCTGGAACTTCCAGTGTGTTAGAAGAGGTGTCTCTAGTTGGTAGTGGTTTGCACCCTTTCCAAGTAGGGACCTTCTGTCTAGTCAGGGTGAGGGAGTCACAAAGCTAAGATAACCCCTGCTCACCCCCTTGGTAGCTTGGCACGAGCAGTCTGGCTTATCTCAGAGGCAATTTGTACAGCATTTGTACACACACAGTAACACAATGAAAGCACCACAAAGGTACTCCACACAAGCTTAACAAAATTGTCAATATTTATTTGAGTAAAACAAGACCAAAACAACAAAAATCAAACATACACCAGTATATATACTAATTTTAAAGATTAAATCTTAGTAAAGCGCTTGGGAAACACAATAGCTCCAACTAGGGCTATCATGGGGTCTTGACAGGGTAATTCCCAACATTCCAACGCCACTCGTGAGGGAGTGCGGAATGGTCATGGAGTTGCACAGACCCCAGGTACAGTACCTTGGAAAAAGATGAGGAAACAAAAATGATGCATGAGTCGGGGAGGTGAAGAGTTGCTAAAGCTGGTGCGACATTGGTTCCTTACTGCTACTGGGGAGGTGAGGAGTCGGTTTCTTACTGCTACACAGGGGAGGTGAGGCATCAGTTCCTTATTGCTGCAAGGGAGGTGACGCGGTGTTGGGGGCAAGATGTCGGTTCTTTACAAGCTGGGTCGATGAATCCAGCAGGTCAAGATGTGAGGTGTCAACTTTGCAGTGTTGCAATCACACCACGGGGCCACACGTGCTGCGGCAGAGTCGGGTGTCCCGGATGTCGGGGACACAGTATTCAGGACTCACGCTGTGGCAGGACTTCAGAGTCACTATAGCAGAATCGGGCCTGTGTTGCAGGTCGCAGTCGTTGACTCAGCGGGATCCACGGCTCCAGTGCAGGCAGCGACACAAAGTTGGACAGTGGCGTAAGGTCTGAAGTTGCTCTGGAGTCGACATGCTTGGTTTCTTCTTGGTTGCACCGGAGCTCACTTCTGTAGTGAATCCTATCTTGTTTTAATGGGAAACAGGAGTTAGCTTAGCCTTTGGCTTGCAGACTCATGCCCCCATCACCTAGTGACTTTTACCCTACTTAGTTTGCTCTGTTTTAGCACATTTATTTAATTATATCTTTTAAGATGGCTGCCTTGTTTCCATTTAGGCCAATGCTTTAGTTTCACGTTATCAGTGCCACCTCGCTAAGGCGCCAATATCAAGCGACAAAGATAAACAAACTTTAGGTGTTCACATTAGGTACTTTCCCTCTTCACGTCTTCGAGGGAATTGTTTACATAAATTGCTGTCCCAAGCATGACTTGTTATCTATTGTTTGGGAACAGACCTACGTCAGGGCTCCAAGCAGATCTGTATAAATGCACCTCACTTAGACAAATAGTCAGAGGGATTCTGACCTGATGCCATCGCTGCTATCGATGCTGCATGTCGCCTTGACGCTGACCCAGTTTTCGTGTCCCTATGGAGTCTGAACTAGAGACCTCATTCCAAGGTAACGAGGGTTGGGGGTCTCTTCTCATGGACATGGCATTGGCAGATTAGGTTTAACACACCTAGCTGTCTTTAGGTTAGAGATTAGGTACATGACATTAGGGTATTTGGACATATTTCATATCTCATGTCATTTTATGTTATTGCAAGAGGGTGGGGGTCTTAATGACTCTTGTCTTTACCATTCTGTTTCTTGCATTATTCATTATCCTAATCATTGCAGCCCATGCAACTTATCATAAATTGAAGTTTTGTTAAATAAAATATATTGAAACCTTACTGCATCTCCTTCATTGTCTGTGTGTGAGTGAGACATGTTGTTCATGTGAGAAAGGGGTAATCTCAGTTTAACCATGACACTCCCTGAGATGTCACACTTTTGAGTCCATGCGTAAAGGCTGCCACAAATCACCTTTTACTGTTTGGGTTTTTGGTGAGGTGCTGCTTGTGAGCCGGGAGGGTTGGGATGACAGTTGCGACTTGTTGTAGGACAGGCATAGTCACCTACAAACATAAGTGTTGTCATCCTTAAGCCAGCAGTCTTGCCTAGAACAAGAGTCAAACTACGACACTTCCAAGGGCCCAGGAACTGGACTTGGCACCACTTGGCAAGTCAGGACTCTCAGCAAGAGAATCCAAGTGCTGGCAGGTGAGTCTTCGATGGCCCTGAGACTTCTTAACAGGAGGCAAGCTCGGTTCAAGCCCTTGCAGAACCTTGGAAAGTAGGATGTAGGAAGCAAAGTCCAGTCCTTTCACTACCAGGACAGAAACAGCAAGCAGCAGGCCAGCACAACAACACAACAGGCATAGTGGAAATCCCTACTACAGCATCCAACTCTTCTTTCTGGCAGAATGTACTCAGTCCAGAAGTGTTGTAACTCTGTAGTGTCAGAGGTCCAGTATTTATACCCATTTCTGTCTTTGAAGTAGGCAAACACCAAAGAGAAGTCTTTGTAGTGCACAAGACCCTCCCTTTCCCTGGCCCCACACACACTCCAGGTGTTGGAGACTGCTTTGTGTAAGGACAGGCACAGCCCTATTTAGGTGCAAGTGTCAGCTCCACCCCCCACTCTAGCTCTGGAAGACCCATCAGCCTGGTGATAGGCCATCAGGATATGTAATGTAGGGTACACCTCGGCTCCCGTTGTGTGACTGTCTAAAGTGAATACACAAACAGACCAAAAGTAATCCTGACCCAGATGTCTATTCAGCAGAGGCACAGAACAGTTAAGCAAGAAAATGCCCATTTTTTAAAAGGGGAATTTTCAAACTTACAATTCAAAAACCAACTTCACCAAAAGATCTAGTTTTAAATTGTGACTTCAGAGAACCCAAACTCCACATCTTTATCAGCTCCCAATGGGAAATTACACTTAAAAGATATTCAAAGCAATCCCCATGTTACCCTATGGCAAAGATATGTCTTCCAATAGTGACAAACAGATTTTGCAGCATTTCATTATCAGGACATGTAAAACACACCAGCACATCTCCTACCTTTTAAATACACTGCACCCTGCCCATGTGGCTGCCTTGAGCCTACCTTAGGGGTGACTTACATGTAGTAAAAGGGAAGGTTTGGGCATGGCAAGTGGGTGCACTTTGCCAGGGCGATCTGGCAGTATAAAACTGGCCACAGGCACTGCAGTGACAGATCTGAGACATGTTTACAGGGCTACTTATGTGAGTGGCACAATCAGTGCTGCACGTCCATTAGCAGCATTTGATTCACAGGCCCCAGGAACACACATTGCACTTTACTAAGGACTTACTAGTAAATCAAATATGCCACTCATGGCTAAACCAATCACCAATGCACTTTAGACAGAGAGTATATGCCCAGAGTCCTAAAGCAAACAAAAATGGGTAAAAAAACATAGGAGGCAGAAGGCAAAATGTTTGGGGATAACCCTCAAAAAGGGCCAGATCCAACACTGTGTCATAAACCTGGAATCCAAAGAGCTCTAACTTTTGGCTTTCACCCTCAAGCTAATATTCAGACTGGTCATTGAATAGAACTCTTGAAGAGTTCTTACAATGCTATATTTCTGCTACTCAAGACAACTGGAAATCTCTTTGACATGCAGCTGAGTTCACTTGTAACAACTAATTCCTTACGTCTAACAGCCTCTCTCCCTTCTTTGCCTTAACTGGATTCCATCCTTGGACCTTTCCAGATTATTTGGGAACAGAAGATCCAGTTCCTACAGTTCAAAGTCCATTTGAAAGATTAAAACAGGTCAGAGAAAGATTGATCTAGAATTTGCAGACTGGTAATCCAAACAGAAATTACAGGCCAATTAGGGTTGGCGACTTGCTCTTACTCATAAGTTAAGAGACAGGTTTGGTTGTCCTCTATCAATCTACCTCTTTCTATTTGTAGATCTAAGTGCTCCACTATGTTTTATGGTCCATTTTAAATTTCTAAATTATTAACCCTCTCACAGTAAGACTCAAGCTTCCCTCCTCCTGGAAGGTTCATCCTTCTTTTCATGTGTCCCATCTAAAACACTATCTTCATCGTAAGGGGTCTCAAGTTAAAAGAAAACCTGCACCCTTACTAGTTGATGAACAACCTAAATATGAGGTTCAGGAAAAGTGATTCCCATTACTTTAAAGGAAAGCTTCAGTATCTTATTGATAGTAAAGGGTATGACTCTTAGCTTTGCTGTCTGGTCAACTAGAAGGTTTTTCTGGCATCCATTTTTCCTTCCAGCTGAGTGTTATTTCTGGAGCAACACGACTTCCAGTCGCAATCTGGCATCTGACTTTGCCTCAGGAGATCATAGGTCCTTTCTATGTACTAAGTAGATCGTTCAAGCATTGCCAGGAAGACCTGCGCTTCACAACTTGTCATCTGCTTATCACCAGGTTTCCTTTATGCTGATTATAAAGATTTGACTACATTCAGGACAACTATGGGTTGCTACTGTTATCTAAGAATGGCATTTGGGTTAGCATCAGCAGCTGCTGTTTTCCAATAAATCATGCATAAACTATTAAACATTTTGAAGACAGTGTTTTTCAAGATGATATGAGTAGAATAAAGGGCAAGTAATAGCAATTTGTATTCATGCATAATTAATTAAAACCATTACATTTACATAAAAAAGAAAACATATTAAAATATTACCATGATAACACAATATAACCACTGTAACATTATGACTGAGAAGAATACAATTGGGCAATACACATTATCTCACTTGACTCTGTGTAGTTGAAACTTCACACAATAGTTTCAACCAATCAATACAATCAATTAAACGCTATACACATAAAAATAATAACATTGACCAAGGCCTACTTCATGGAAAACCCTTTATCTGGTAAATAAAGTGCAAACATTTGCCATAAAGTGTGCATGGTTTACTTTATAATATACTAAGAAAAGTGCTGTTTTTTTAACAAGAATGTCTAAGGCAGGTTAAGGGGTGAGCTTTTTTGATGTATACTACAATCCCCACCTGGTTGTGCATCTGCTTTACTTTCTAGTGTACTAAGAAACATTTTATTTTTCTTAACAAACACGTCTAAGGAAGTTTAGGGGTGAGCGATTTTGATGTATACAGTCCCTGGCCTAATGTTGATCACTTAAAAAGTTTAAAATACCGATCAGACCTCGGAATACAACCTCTGTGGAGAACCATAATTCGAATCTCAAATGAGAAGCTGAGTCAAAAAGTCCTTCACCTAGTAATGCTAGTCAATTAAAAAAAGTAAAATTTGTCTCAATTCACTAAACACAACCTCTGGGGAGAATCATGATTCTGATCTCGAATGAGAACACGAAAAGTTTGAATCAAATATTGGATTTCGGCATTTCCTTAGCAGCTAAATTCAGAAATCCTACTGTTTTACATGCCAATTGCGCAGAAGCTCCCCCCAATAAGGATTTGACAGCTGGTTGACATGACCTAATTTGCAGAGGTCTGACGTAGAAGTCTCCTTCTCTATGTGTTAGCAAGGCCGGTCAAACACACAGCAGATGAAGCAACGATTCATTTTTTTGGCCGCAGAGCCGGCACTCAAAGATTGTCCAGAGCTGTTTCCAGTGGGGGCATAAGACCCTTCAATACAAACACCCCAAAATGTATTAACAGCAAATCGTGCTTCTTGGCCTCTTAGAATTGTGCAGATAAATACGGCTGAGATCCCCAAGCTGCCCACTACAGCATGACCACCGATGCATGCCCTTTACTTGCTACAATAACCTTGACCATGATAAAAGACGAAAGTTTAACAGCTTTATTTGTGATGCATTTAAGACGGCATAGTCCATGGGGGTATGCCAAGAGTCTTATAGTTGGGGTGCTGCAATCAAGTACTGTAATGCTGAGTATCCAGAATTCTTTATGTGAGCCTGCCTTTCTATTTCTACCCAACACTGGTGTGCAAGTGAGTGAGCTTCAGCTGCCCTTGTCCTTCAGCAGAATATTACCAGGGCTCCCTGCCTGCATGGACCCTGGTGAAGTAAATCAAATTCAAGTTTGATTTGGGCTTGTGACGCATATTATGGTATTGCAAAAAGGTTTTTAAAAAGGCTTGACTGCAGATTGTTTAGGGTTACAACATCTTTCCCTTTAAACAATTCTGAGCCATAAGAGATTGAGGGAATGAATTTGGCTCCCACCACCTGAGGGAGATGGAGCGTCCAGGTGTTCAATGTTTTATGTTTCAAGGTTTTGAAAGCAAACAGCAGATTATTTGCAAATGATCGTCTTGAATGTAAGTGCAATTTATAGGATAGATGGGAATCAAGATAGACACCAAGATACCTGTAGGTGTTGACCAGTTCTAAGACATTGACATTAGCCCACCATGTTTATTTAGGCTGCCTGTTACTGCCTCGACATTTAAAACAAAGAACCTTCGTTTTGCTATAATTCAGGCTCAGTCGCAAATTATTGGTGTACCCCAGTTATCGATTTATCACCAGCTGCAGCCCAATTGGGGTTTTAGAGAGGAGGACAATGTCATCAGCATATTGAAGACTTCTTATTTGTGTCTTAGCTAACCTGGGTGGATTCCCTTGCACTAGTACAAGGTGACTGTGAATGTCAGCCATGTAAATATTAAATAAACAGGGTGCAAGGACGCACCCCGGTTTTAAGGCTATGTTCATAAAGATTTTATTTGTAGCTCTTTGGCTGTCCCCTATCTTGATTTGTACCCATGTGTTGGAATATAGATACATTTTTGCCTCCAACAGTTTTTCCGGTACACCCCACTTTACCATTTTTTTCCACAACTGGGCCCTTGGAACTTTTTCCAATGCTTCTTTGAGATTGATGAAACAGGAACACAGTTTACTGGATTGGGGGATTGCTTGTTCAGCCAGAAGTGCTACCGCCAATAGGTTTGTCAGAGTGCTCATTGCTGCCCTGAAGCCAGTCTGAATTTTTGGAATTATATTGGAACCATAGGCCCAGACTTCCAAAGCAATGGGCAAATTTGAGGCATAAATCTTGGCTTCTACATCTGTTAGGGTGATTAACCTGCTATTAGATGGATTTGAGCATTCACCTGATTTATAAATGGGCTGAAAGATACTGCCACTCCATGACTCTGGAACTGTATTTGATACCATGGCATAATAAAAAGCAGAGTAAAATACGGGGACCAGAATCTGGCATCGTTTTAGAATAAGGCATTTGGAAGGCCGTTAGGGCCTGGAGCCCCCTCTGACCGGAGCCTTTTTAATATTTTGGCTACCTGTTTACAGCTGATCGGCGGATAATCTGACTTTGTCTGGAGCAGATTTTGTTGCTTCTCCTGGGTAGATAAGCCAGGCTTTGCATATAATAATGGGGATGGTGAGTCCTGTTCTGCTAATTTGTAAACTGTGGAGATGTATGTTGACCATGCTGCCTCTGTAATGCCGGCATTATAGTGCTGGTTTCTCCCATTTACCAGTTTATGTATTTCCTCCCAGAGTAATTTGGAGTTTGTTTGCTTATTTGCATATAATAGCTTGTTCCAGAGGCCCATATTTAAGTTATGTTTCACTGCTCAATCCGCTTTTTTGTCATTATGTTTCATTTTAGTTTTTTTGACCAAGAAATTCTCCATGGGTTGGCCACCCCACGAACAGACCCTCCTAAGTGGCGCTCTATTGAGTTTCTTCTCCTGGGTGCATAATTGTGGTGTAAACCATTTGTCCCTAATATGGATTGTACCTTGATGCCTTGATTGAGTAGGAAAATTTGTGATGAGAGTCTTAACAAAATGTTTCCATTTCTGAACAGGTGACAAACCTGCAATGAAACTCATCATTTTCTGAGGAAGGTGGGTAAAGATAAAGTCCGTAATATTTTCTTTTGTCGTATCTTTCCATATAAGGCACATCAAATTGTGTATTTGAGTAGATGTTGACAAGCATTGTGCTTCTGGGACCATGGGGGAGTTAGTTTCACATTAAACGTTAGAACAACATGATCACTATCTAGTCTTACTTTTATAGAGAAATTGGTAAGCCTCTTAAATAGATCAGCGTCAGCAAAGGTAAAATCTAAAGTGGAGCCTGACCTATCTGTAACTCTAGTAAAGGCAGCTGGATTATCCAATGGATTTCTCCCATTAAGGGTTGTACACGCTCATTTCTTCTAGGGCTGTTATGTAGGACTTGCTTTGTAAATTCCTTCTTGTTTGGTTTCCAACTATTTTCAGGATACAATTTAGAAGTTTATCATGAGAACTTTGCAATAAGTTTATATTGAAATCGCCTGACAGTAATGTGGAAGCTTGTGGATATGTGGCATTTAAGGCTTTTAGTAGGCCGATGAGGTTATAAATCTTATCCAGTTTATTCTTACGGGCAGGGCTGATACACAGATTTAGAAGTAATAGTATGATATGCGGATCCACAACAATGTTAGCACACTGGATCCATGAAAGACCAACATCCACTCCCTCGTGAACCCACAAGATGGCAGTTGAAATATAGATTGGCATGCCACCTTTAGCCCTACCTGACCTTGCCTCTTTTATTGCTTTTTTTAAAGTATTCCTTGAATGCCACAATGCTGTCAGGTTTCTTGCAATGGTACGATCTCATAATTGCGTAGAAATTAAATACATTTATCCTCTCCCACTTTTGCGCCAAGGCCGTTCACATTCTATGTACAAATTCTACAAGACTGATCTATAGAGGGCTGGCCTTGGGGCAAACTTCATGCGACTCTAAGAGGTTTGCTATTAATAATCCTGGTTTGATGGAAGTCCTCAGGATTAGCCTGCTGTTGAGCCATTGGAAACCGAATAATTGACTTTATTTGTAGGCCTTCCCTGACGGTTGTATGTCGGAACGCCGCCTGCCGAAACAACGAGTGCCTGAACAATGAGGTTGGAACACCGACCTCGTTGTTACCACTAATGCCTTTACCACGAATGCCTTAACAATGATATTTCGTTGTAAAGGCATTCCTGGTAAAGGCATTAGTAATAGGCACCCATTGATCCTGCATGCGTCACCCCGACCCCCCAACCCCACCCCAAAACCTAAAACGCCCCGCCCCCCAACCCCACCCAAAAACCTAAAACCCCCGAACCCGCCCCAAAATTTAAAACCCCCCACCCCCACCCCAAAACCTAAAATGCCCTGCCCCCCACCCCACCCCACCCCACCCCAAAACCTAAAACCCCCGACCCCCACCCCGCCCCAAAACCTTAAACCCCCCAACCCCCCACCCCAAAACCTGAAACCCCCTGACCCCCCACCCTGCCCCAAAACCTAAAACGCCCCGCCCCCAACCCCACCCCAAAACCTAAAACCCCCCACCCCGCCCCAAAACCTAAAATGCCCCGCTCTCCAACCCCCCAAAACCTAAAACCCCCCGACCCCCCACCCTGCCCCAAAACCTAAAATGCCTGACCCCCCAACCCCACCCCAAAACCTAAAAGCCCCCAACCCCCCACCCCTGCCCCAATACGCCCCACCCCCCAACCCCACCCCAAAACCTAAAACCCCCGACCCCCCGCCCCAAAACCTAAAACGCCCACCCCCCCAACCCCACCCCAAAACCTAAAACCCCCCGACCCACCACCCCTGCCCCAAAACCTAAAACCCCCGCCTCCCCACTTACCTGAGTCGTCGCCTCGTCATCCGCATCGTCCTCCTCAGCCGACTCCCTTGTTTGTGCCTTAACCACGCATGTTCATTGTTCAGGACATGCGTGGTTTGGACACAAAATAACGAAGTTGTGGTTAAAGAAAGCGTTGTTCCGCTTTCGTTAACCAGGACTTCGTTATTAAAGAGTCGGCGTAGAGGATGTTTCCCTTCCCTGACTGCAGAAGAGTGCTCCAGCCCTATTGCATCCTTTAACATACCTAATGTTTGCAGGAATGGAAGCAAGGGGTTCAGGTTACGAGCTGTTGCCAATTTCCCCAAGCTGCAAATTGTTCCTTGTACTGCCAGGCTTGGCTTGGGATGCAATGATTACATCTGACCAGGTGATAGTAGTAATGCCATTCCCTGGACGCTCAGGGTTGGGACTAAATTCGACTGCCACTATATTATTTGTCTTAATATGCTGCAATCCTTGTACTGCTTTGATAGGAGCACCTTGAGTTATATTGAGGAATTAACTCAATCCTGGACCTTTCTTGATTTAAAATGCCCTGCATCTGACTGTGAACGTGAGTCTTGGAAATTGCCTCAAATTCCACTGATGATAGCCCGTGGGTTTGAGAAACATAAGTGACAGAAGGATATGACTGTGGTGCTCTTTGATTTTTGATGTGGTAATTCACTTCGGTAATCCTTCTTGATGTGTTATTCCCCCCTACCAAGGAGGGATATCTATTGTATATTTCAGGTTTGTACTGGAAATTATCCTGTATTTCAGTGATTAAAAATGGACTATCAAAGAGGCCTGCAGAACCTTGATGTAAACCAGTATATCCATGTTGTCTACAGTGGGGGTGTGTGTGTGGATTTTTGATACAGTTGTTTTTGAGACTTGTGCTCCAGAGTGACAGCTTAATTCAATAGTCACACCTTGGTTAAGGGCTTCTGAGCATTCAAGCTTTCTTGGTGCTGATGTCCCTGAATAGTCATTTCATGCAGGAGCTGTATTGGCCTTTAAGACTTCCTGACGCTCCTCTGACCTTTGGAATATCGGATATGCAGCAACAATAAGATCTGAATATTGTTTCAACACCATGCCTAACCTCTTGTCTGGAACACATTGATGTATTTGTTTTTGGGTAAAAGTTGTACTGTTGATCATTTATTTTTTTGCTTTTCTTGTTTCTGGATTTTCTCAATCACTTAGGTTCCCTTTTTGAAATTGAGGGTTGTGGGCTAGTAGATGGTATGGGCTCTTCCAGGTCGATTTGCATAGCTAAATGAGTCAACAAGATGATGACCGATTCATTCCTTTGCTGCCCCCCTGGTTCCAAGGCTGTGTTTATATCTTGCTCCTCCTGCGTTGAATGTTGAAATGGAAGACCTGTTGTTGTTGGGCTTTCAAGATGGCCATGTTCCATAATAGCGCCCCAATGGCCAGGTGGTAATCTTGTTTTAGACACCTTCACTTCCTCCAGTAACTCTGAGAGTATCCTTTGGAATGTAGCAATGGACACCATAGTAGCAGAGCATTGACAAGTGTAGTAAGCGATAGTTGGATTATGTTGTACTTTTTTTAATTAAGGTAGTTAACTCCTATAATTTGAAATCAATGCCCTGGACATGTACTGCAAGAGCATTGAGTAGATCAACTTGAGTGTCCAACTTATCAGCATGATATGTTGGTGCAGAGGAAATCACCTCCATAGTGCTCATTAACTGAGGCCAAATGGTTGCCCGTGAAGGCTTGTTTGAGGCACCAATAATTGTCAATTTCGGTGAGCTTGAGACTGACCTTTTTTTGGTCCTTTTATCACTTTTCTCCCCGGAGGCAAATCCAGCTGGATCAGTTCAACCCATGGTCTTCCCCTCAATGGTTCCATAGGCATCTTACTCCTCAGATATTTGGTCCCCTAATGATAATTTATTCGGGGAGTTGTGTTTTCAGACAAGAGAATGGGAAGGACAAAACTGGTCTGTAGGTGATATATGACTGTTCAAAGGGACTTCAGAGCATCTCACACCAATCTGTTGAGTTTTCATTTTCCCCCTTTATAACTTTGTTATGTGTTATGAGCCTGATTTAAGCAGGGCAACCCAAATGAATGCCGGTCCACATGCGGGGGGTCCGTGTGAGTTAAACCTTCATCTTATTGAAGCTCTTGATCCTATGAACACTGAGGAGCCGAACTGGCCATCAGGGGGCTCGAACTAGGAGGGTGTTGATTTGTCCCGTGCACTAAGACCTCACCAGAAGCTGGCCCCGGCATTCCTACAGGGGTGCGTCATTTTAGGGACGGTATGTTGTCTTAAATAAGAAGACAGCTCTGAACTCATTATTGGCGTTCCTACATCCCCTGCTAAGCATGTCGTTAGCTATACTTGCTGTTTGTCCTTGTCTGTAAGTGTGGATTGCTCCTTCACTAGAGGTAAGTGTTGGAGTGTGTCTTTTAAAAGCAATAATAACATGAAAAGCTTGCAATATATTGTGTGATGAAGGTGCATAGAAAATGTGTTAATGTTGAAAATAATGCAGGCGTTGAAATGTGCCCACGGGGAGTGGCTACCAATGTATACGAAGACTAATAAAAGTTATTAATGCTGAATTAATTATGTACTAATGTTTTGAATTTGTACTAGCATATCATAATTAGAGTCATGTATTAGGAGTTTGCTCAATTAATCATTAGGCCTTAGCTTAGCGAGGGTCTGGGCTTAGCTGCCTGGTCTCATATTAAACTGCATTTTTCTAATGTGGAATGTGCTGTTTTCCTGAAGGACACAAAGCTGTACTTTTCCAGAAGTTATGTGTTTTGACGTAGTAAATTCTTTCTCATGAGCACCCGACTTGCTCAAGGAGACATTCTTGCTGAATGCAACAGAGTAATTCGTAACAGGTGCAAGGCTGCCTGGAGTAGGAGGAAACAATGGAGCCACTGACTGGAGCGTAAAGTGTAACTTTTCTTACCTGACATTCCAACAGATGAAGACATCAATAACATGGGCCAATCAGCGACATGAGAACTATGTTTTGTGGAAAATTCTAGTGAAGTGCGTGGAGAATTATTGGACAGAGATAACGATGCACCAATTATGAACCAATGAGGAATTAAGGGCAGATTAGGCAGTTTTGATTTAACCGCACAACCCAAGGAGAAGGGTGCCATTCTTTGAGACTTTGTCGTTTATTCTGCCTGATACTCTAAACCATCCTCTACCTATTCCTTACCTGATACTTACTTCTCCTCCATATGAGGGAAGGTCTTATTCCTTAGCTATGCTATACTGAGACTTTGCTCCGTCCTATCTTTGCTGATGATGAAAACGACTGATGTCCTGACGACGAAGGCTGACGCTGTTTGCTGATCTGTTGGATTGGTAACTATCTGATGAAAAATGGTAATTGTCTGTTTGCCTTTTCTTTCTAGGTACCAACTGCTCTTTTGATAGAGGCCATAGTTTAGATGTTTTCCAAATTCATGTTTGCTAAAATGTTTTGCATGAAGCCCAACATGCCGATGTTGATTAGAGGTTAGTTGAGGTGTTCACAAATATCCTACGCAAATAGACAAATGACTTGAGTTCTTGCTTTGTTGAATCATGTACTACTGAGACTTTGCTAAGCTGCTTCTTATTGATGACATGTTAATACTGAATGAATATTCTCTATGCATTGATTAATTGCGTTCTAATTACAAATCTGAAGAGTTAGTAATGAGATAAATTGCTAATGACATTAACAGAAATGACTTTAGATTGTGACTAATAGGGAAATTAATATCTAACACTTTACTAAATAGGTGTGGTTATTCATGACTGAAGGGTCATGGTGTGTTCAGCTTATTGATTCTTACTAAATGTTATTGATTAGGTTGCCAATTAGTTATTGAAAATTATTGATTGGTTTGTTGAGCTATTGATTTGTGATGCCAAAGAGACATCTCGTACTGGGAAGTCCCCGAACGTGGCCCAAAGGTTCGTCGACCGAAACGCGTTTCCTTGTAAGTTTACTTATCAAGGCTCTGACGTGCTAGCATAAGTCAATATAACAACCAGGCCCAGTAGTTTAGAACAGGATGCTGTTGTTGTGGATGGCCAGTTCTCACTGCAGATCACTTCTTAGTCAGGAGACTGGGACCGATAAACGAAGGTTTAGCGTTGGCTTCTCCTTCGCCCCTTGTTTATTTTCCTGGGGCTTCAGCACCCCACATATCTTTCCTGATCTCATTCTGACTTGAAGCATGTTATACTTAAGAACTGAGGGTCCGCAGCACAGGATGTTTTTAAGAACAGGTGGGTGAGAAGGCATACAACTGGAAGCAACTGGGATCAAGGCAGGGGAGCTTCTCAGGAGGTGAACTCTGCACCTGAACCTAGTCAGACCACTTCTGCACCAATCCCGGCTCAACCCTAGACAACAGCGTCTAAAGCTGTGTCACACCATCCAAACCCAAAAACCGGATTAAGTAGCAAATCCTTGTTAGTTCTCACTTCAGTGTACCTTCTGTGCTATTGGATTATACAGACTGAGTAATACATCCTTCTTATTCATTTCTCACTTAAGCACACCTTTGGTGCACTTCCCTCCGTGCTTTATACTGTGTTGCAATTTACTCCCAACTGTCTCTTATGACCCCCTGCTAGGTCCTATTCCCCCCTCCTGCACCTGCCAGTACTCCATCAGCATCGCCTTTTTCCCGTGCCAGAGAATCTCCAATGAAGTACAGGAAGGGGCATGAGCATGCTGTATCAAAAGTTCGGCAGCGGTTCGAGTCTCTTGAAGACAAAAGCATAAAGCATTCGTGGTAAAAGGTGTCAATAACCAATATCAGAGATCTTCACCCACTCCCTTTTAAAGAGCTTTTTGAAGAGCAGATACACAGCAGCAACCGTGGCGGGACCACAACAACTAATAGCAGGCTTAATGAACAGCCCCTGCTGCCCTGCCCTTATGTCTTTGGGGCCTCTGTGGTCCAAAACCCAACCAGCCGTGGCAATGTAGGCACTCACCCCTTAGGACCTCTTCAGGTGAGTAAGGGAGGACCGGAGTTTCAGGATGTCGGGACTACTAGATGATGACTAGATGTGGCTGAAAACCCCACTGCTTAATATGCTCTGAGAGGTTGGAAGGTCGGGAGGCATGTTTGCGTTCACCTCGGTGTTCTTCCTCCTCCACTCTCCTGTGACCTCCTCCCTCCCTGTGACAGCACGTAACGTAACATCCATTTAAGGAAATTGTGGCATGTGCTGCCTGAGTGGGATGCATAAAGGAAAACCTTAGGTCTCAAGCAAAAAATGGCGTCACTTCCAGGGGGGATCACATGACCATGTTGGGTCACGTGTGTTGTGACATCACCCTAGTCACGTGTTAGGCACATGCTTATGGCCCTATCCATGTGGCTAGGGCTATACAGCAATCCCAGTAAACCAGAGCCCCTGGAGATCATGTGACCATGAGGAGATGTAGAAGAGGACCCCCCTTTTTGATGCGTGAAATACATATAAGGAGCCTCCTAAGCAGCCTATGCCAAGCCCAGGAACCCCTTCCAGAAAGTGATTGTTTGGTCGTTATGAAGAGATACAGCCACCTGTCCAAAAAGACGTCCTCTGATGCTGTTCTGAACACTACTGATAAATATTATCATAGCCTGACACCAGCAACGATGGAGCAGCCCTTGCAGCAGAGTGGTCTTAAATGTCATCAGTTTTGACTAGAAGCTCTGCTGCCGGTTTGAATCGTTCAGCCTTAAGGATTTGCCACAACTGATATTCCCTATTAAGGGCACCAGCAGCGGCACCAAAGTCTTAAGTACTGAAGCAAGGACTGAAAGCAATTTAATAGAAATGGAAGATGGTGAAGACTCTATAAAAGCTCCCAACCCACCTGTCTATGAAGATATGGGTTTTCTGGAGGAACCGGCTCCGGAGGCTGTCGTCGTGCATCAGCCGTGCGCAAACTCTGACCCCGGTTATGCCTTGATGGACCTCAGCAACTCAAGATTTCAGAGTCGCTGCCAAGTCAGGTGAAAATGACGAGGTTAGTAATGATCGTTTTAGACACTTACTTACACTGTATATTCAGCTATATGAACACATGAAAAAACAACCCAAAGGAGGAGCAGGTCTTGGGTACAGACTAAGCACAAGTATTAAAAGAATTCAGAGGGCTTCAAGGAGTAGGGGGATGCCGGTGCCCTATAAAAAAAGGAGGTGGTCTTCCAAAGGCACTCACAAAAGACGATCCGTAAGGTAGTAGACAGCCTCAAAGAACAAGAGAACACCTGCTAACATAAATATTTTTTAAAACACAATAACCTGAAACGATGGCCTTCTTGCACTGTGCATCAGGGGAATGTGCCAAATCAGAGTCAGACTAGTTTTCTGTAAAGCTCACTCAGACCAGCATTAAAGCAGTTTTTCGCCTCTAGTGGCTTTGACGCCATTGGCACCAATAGTATTTTGCGTCAGGGTCCGTGAACATGTATCTGGATCTCAACAACACGCTGCTGCATCTTGTCTGTAAAATCACAAAGCGGATGATTCCAACATACCGACTGCCGCTAAAATGGCGATGATCCCTTGCCCCATCGCAACCATGTTTAATCAGGCGGACATTACCCACTGCAGCTGACTCATCATGCAAAGTAATAACATGTATGCCTACAGAGCCTACATAGAGAGTATTCTAAATCACAGCAGTGATGCCCTGGACATGCAGATTTCATGGTGACTCTTCTACGAGTATACTTTTGTACATTTTGAAGACAAGGAGCTGGACGGCAACAATAAAGGTTTTATAAAAAGAGCAAGTTTGCCACATGCAGTTGACAATTTGACCTCCTTGGGCGTATAATTTCAGACCTTTTCTTCCAAGATGAACTGCTCATCAATGGTATTGATCTTAAAATCAAACTTAACTGCAACAAAGATTTTCTGTCTCATGAGCAGGGATTAGGATCAGTGTAAACTGGGCATACTGTCCGCTACTTTGTTTGTAAAGAAAGTGAAAGTGTCCCCAAACGTCAGACTGGCTGACACCAAATCTTTACAGTTGTCAAACGCCAAGTAACCTGTCCGAAGATATTCAGCATCCCAGCCGGGCATGGCAGATGGCAACCACAATGACTTGATCAAAAATGGAAATCTAAAAGCTGAAATATGTTTTAGACAACCCATGACTGCGAATGTGAACATGGCTGTATTCTCTGTATTCAACAACGTAATTCAGATCAACCACACCTGGTGGATTTTGTTTGACTATCTTTAAAATATTGTAAAATGGACACTCTTTAGACTCTGGATTTATTAAGCCACCATAAACACGCCAAGAAATACTTTTTAGGGTTTTTTCCACGTGATGCTTTGTCTGGGGAGTTAGGGTCCGAAAGACCACGCACCCTCATCTTTAACATAGATCCACACTACATGGAAGAAACTCACTGGGGGTGGCCCTGTTTTCAGATAAAGACAAGGTTACAATGTTTGATATCACATCTGCGATCCCTGAACGTAGCATTTAAAGACCTATATTCATGTATGTAAAAAAACTGCAGCGAGGGTGGAGTACGACAGAAAACAGGTACAGGATTCTCTCACTGTCACACGGGGGAGCAATGCATATATTTTACTAGTAAACTGTCTGAGGATATGAGGTTTAAAAATTATATTCAAACAATATAGTTAACAATGATTGTGTTGTTATGAAATATGTGACAGAAAACTCTAGGTCTTCATCAAATGTTGTTAAAATAGATTACTCAGTTTGGCAAAAGTGTAAAGTCGTGTAACGCCTCTTATGTGAAATGATGGCTGTCTGAAATAAAAGAATGAAAAAAAAAAGACTTTGAATATAGAGTCCGCATCTTTATTCTGATGCACTCACGGCCACTTAAACTGTTTTTTAAACGATGACAGAAACATGCTGAAAAATTAAAAGGTATGTTTACACAGCAGTTCTTGTAGTACAAGCGACACAAGGATAACATTTACTAAAGAAATAAAATAAGAAAAAAGTCAAATGTTAACTAGGGCATAACTATACACACAAACATGTACACACATATAAACCTCTTCAAAAGTCATAAGAAACATTAGAGAGGTAACCACATGTTCATTTTGAACATTGTCTTTTTAGGTTCCAGAGGTTGAACAGAGGAGCACTTGAGGGGAATAGCTGGGGAATGAAAAGGGATGTTGGCACCTTAGGGCATGGGGTAAAAACAAACGGTGTCAGAGTACTTGTAGAGCTTTAAGTCGGGTCTTTCAAATGTTCAAGCTGACGCCGGTGGTCAGCATTACCGACAATTCTAGAAGGAATGTTGACTTCTGCAGTGGTTTGTGGAAACTGTTTCCAACCTATAGATGCTTTCTGGAGCGACAGTGTTTTGGGGTGTGTAAGACCTTTGATCAAGTCGTATATGTGGGAGCCTACAACCATCTGTCCTTTATAGAAGAATTCTCCTTTTTCATTCCACGAGGCCAGGTCTTTAGAAGCTGACATTTTACTTAGCAACATTTGTGCGGGTCCTATATACCTTTGGCATATAGTTTTTGAAAGTTCTTCAACAAAGGTGTCTGAGGATGGTGGTGGTTCTGGAGGCATTGAAGGGGGTTGTGGAGGTTGCTCAGAGGCAGGGGCACCTAGAGTCAACCTGTTACTTTCATCACTCAACTGCCTGTAATACTTTTAAAAGTTTTGAAGAGCACTTGAACAGCGTTTGAGTAAAGACCTGCTTTGTTGTAAGGTTTTTAATCTACCAGTATGTAATTGTGGGGTTTCTCAATAGCGTTGTTAAAGCCTTCCAAGCCTTCCAATCCTGTTTAGATATAATGGATATCTGTTGTTTGTCATGGGGTTTTTAAATAAAACCAGGAAAGCTGCGTTGAGAGCTATAGACCGACTGCTATTACCCTTGTAAAACAGGTTCTGCACAATGTAACATAAGCTTAGATTACAATAATGTAAATATTGACTAAATGTTTTCTCTATCTCAGGGTGATTCCCTCCTTCACTCATAAGGCCATCTACAATTACCATGTTTACAAGGCCTGTAGGTAACAACCCATGGTCGTTGAAACTATTCGGTATGCCTTCTATAAATTTGATGTAATGGAACCATAGGGATAGTGCTCTATAGAGATCTTGCCAGCACGAATAAAGCCAAACAATATTGTTAGGGGTTTGGGATAAAACACTAGGAGCATTTTTCCAATAGTTTCTTTATAGAATAGCTTTTACTGCATGTGACAGGTATGGTAATATGAAGGGATATATTGTCACTTGTACTCTATACTCTAAATAAGCCTCATGCCGGTAATAGAAGATGATATTTGAATTTTATTTTGTTCCTCTGCACTGTCCCTTATACAATAAGTGCCTATAATTTCAATTGACTTCATGATCTCTGGCTTGTGTGTCAGTAATCCTCTTTTCTTCTTCTCCTTTCTGGTTCCTGGTTTGATGTCGCTTCTTGTTTTTCTTCCTGTGTAGTTGGTCGCAGTTTCCGGTATTCCTCGTCCGAACCCAGAGAAAGAGAGAGTGATATGAAGCCTATGAGGTAAGTGGACAAGTTGCTACTGTTGATGTTTATCCTCCCTTTCTACCCCGTGGTTGTTTCTGTTCCTTCTTTTGTTTTCTTTCTGTGAGGTTGTGAGTTAGTAGGCAGCAGTTTTTCTTCTTTTTTTTCTTTGTACTTATTTCATTAGTAGTGAGACTCTTTTATACAATTTTTTAAATTATTTTCTTTCTTTCTGTGGTTGGTGTTTCATCTCTTTTCCCTTCCCTTCACCCTGTGCTGTTCTTCTACAAAGACATGTGTGTTATCTTTTTACTATTTAGTGCCCAGCATGCCAATGTCCCTCCCCAGTATTATCCTCCTTCCTCCCTCCATCCCTTGAATGTGTTCTCTCCTCCTCCTTTGGCCGCTTCCGTACCTGCATGAGCCATGCTCCTCCAGGAACGTGGCTGGCTTTCTCGTCCATCTCTTTCCTTCCCTCGCCTTCTCCGAGGTCGCTCTTCGCTCCATGCTGTGTTCTCGACTCGCCATCTTCTCCAAAGACGCTTTCTACTCCACTCCTTGTCCTGGTCTCGCCGTCTTCTTTAAAAACACCCTCCGCTCCGTGCCCTATCTCCTCTTCTTTCCATACAGCCTCCTGTGTCACGCCGCGGCTCCTGTGGTGGCCGTGGCCGCAGGCTCGGGTCGCCGCTGCGCGGCATTTGTTTCATACCGCGGCCTGTGTGTGGGCCGCGGGAGAAGTCGCGGCTTGCACACAGGCCGCGGGAGAAGCCGTGGCTTGTGCACAAGCCGCGGGAGAAGCCGCAAGCCTGGTCAGTGCCGCGCCCCCTTCTTTCAGTTCTGCCGCAAAGGCAGACGCGGCAGGGCTTGAGACCCCGAGTGGGTTTCAGACCTGACCGCACATAGCGCATTTAGTGCGCTTTACATTTCAGACTAATTAATATAAACATCTGCTCACCACTTACCAGTGTCTACAGGCAAAAGCCGAATACTTGCACATGGTGGTGTTTTTATGCCTGCCTTTACCCTTTCCCAGCATGCTGCCCACTTCCTCTCTTCCCAGCATGCATTGTTTCTCTTTGTTTGGACGCATGTACTTTATTCACTATTATACTCTTTTCCCCAATCCAAGATGGTGGTGTTTCTACTTCCTGTTTCCTACTTCCTGTCTAGGGGTATATAAGGGGAATTCAGCTGCTTGTTCATTGCGTTGCAACACTCCTTTGGTGGTAGTCACGCTCCGGCTGGTTTCTTCTTGTGAATCCAGTATTTCCTGACCTGTCTTCGTCTCCAGTCTTCCTGTACCCTCGGATCTTCAGCTCTAACGCCTTGGTGTCCTCCTTCTGTTTCAGGGAGTTCCTGTTGGAGGTTTTTTACCCTATTGGGGTTTTTCCTCTGGGACTCCTTCTGGAGGGCACGGACTGTAGTGGCTTGCTATTGTCAAACAGCACCGTGGCTACCGGAAGGGGTCGCCCCTACCTCGGCCAGAGCAGAACCTGCCGGAACCGGGGTCGTTCCCCAACCCTCATCAACTTCGACGGTATGCCCATTGAAAACCGTGACATCCTGTCCTCTCTCCTCGCCGGCCGCTTCCTCCTATCCCGCGCCACTCTTTGTTTTTTTCCTGACGTCCGCCGCTGCGTCAGCCCGTCCAGCCCAGAAGTGTAGTTCTGCGCTCTCTAGAGTGACCCCGGGGCACTCCCTGTCCGCCCCCTTTAACTCCGGCTCTCGTGTCCCATCACACTGCAATTTGAGGGGCCTGCTAAAAGGCTGGCGAACAGGTGGTCCAGCTTGATGTTCATAGTCGGGGGCCGAGACTCTAATGACCCTTCAGTAATCGTACAGCAGGGTTTTGTAGTCATCAGTCAGGACCCTTTTCTCAAACACTACACATAAGGTTTTATGCAAAGGCACATGTAGTATTCATTTCTGATGTCACCTTTGACATCAGAGTGGAATGCGAAGGATGTGAGAGCGAGCGGTGTCCTGTGGAGAGAGGCAGCGCGGAGTGGAGCTCTCCCTTCCTCTTTATGGTTGAGCCTTGTAACCTTAAATCTTAATAAACAAAGTTCTCATACTTCTTTTGGATGGAGTGTACTTTGTTTCACTGGCAACGAGGATGGGATGCGTTCAAGGCTCAACATTGTTACATTTGTTACATTTGACTGCATTCTTCGACCCGCTGTTTGGAGAAGCCTTTGTTCTTGAAGATTCAACTTGCCTTGACGCGTGCGTGTTTTCATGTGCCTTTGGACCTGCTTGGGGCCCGTATGACTTTTCTTTAATTACTTGAGCTTCGCCAGCGATCTCCTTCAATTTGTTATGGTTGGTTGATTGTTTTGGTTTGTCTCAGGTGCGAGGATTTATCGCCTAGGCAACCACTTCCTGACGCGTGCTTGTCTCCCTGGCAACCACTTCCTGATGCGTGCCGGCCTCCCTGGCAACCACTTCCTGACACGTGCCGGCCTCCCTGGCAACCATTTCCTTACGCGCGCCGGATACTCTGCTCAGAATTTCCATTCAGCATGTTGCCATACCAACCTGGGATGCTCAATTTTCTCTCTTTATACTCGGGTGAGTGCAACCTGTAAAGAGCGTTTTATCTACACGAGTTCCTGTAACAGCTGTGTGTGTCAAAGAAAAAAAAAAGAGGAAGGAGGAAAATACTGTAACGAAAGGTGTACTTTCATCTTTTCAAAGCCTATAATTCTTTGTGTGTCGATGACAGTGTTATTTTTGACATAGTTTCAACGTTTTTATGTTCTCTGCATCATTTTGGAGTTCTGACTTTAACTCTTCAAATTACAGTACGGAGGAATTGATCTTTTACAACCTTGGCACATCGCTGATGTGCACAGCTTCAACACTGAGATTCCTTAACAGACATACAATTTAGGCACATCGCCGATGTGCCCGGCATTAGTTGTTTGTCTCACTGGTGTATACAGCATTTGAACTACAGTTCCACACACATTGGTGATGTGCACAACTTTAATTTTGTTAGGTAGTTATGTTATATTGCATATAATTTGTGATCTATGACATTCTGCACATAATATTCTCCCTCTATTTTGTTTATACAAAATTTTTATAACATGCTAAATGTTTCAGTACCTCTGTTTTTTCTGTCATCTCCTGGTGAGCTGCCTATCAAATGGGCTAAATGGAAAAAAGTATTTGAGCGTTATACAAAAGTATGTGGAACCTCGTTAAGTGCTGAGAGGAGAACTGCACTATTACCTCACTATCTGGGCTCAGAGGGTCAAGAAGTGTTTGATCATCTACCGGACATTCCAGACAGTGAAGCAATAGATCTTAATGAGTATGAAACTTGTATTCGCAAGTTGGATATTCACTATCTTCCCAAGGTGAGCTCCATATTAGAGCGCTATTACTTTGGGAAAACATTACAAAGAGAAGGTGAGTGTATTGACAATTATGTAACAGATCTCAGATGTCTTGCATCATCCTGTAAATTTGGGGTATTAACTGATGAAAGAATTAGAGATCAATTCATGTTAGGTTGCCACATCGAAAAAGTACGTGAGGAGTAATGGCTCAGGGATGAACCTCCTCTTGAAGAAGTGCTTGCCTTTGCTAAGAAAATTGAATATTTTTTTTAATGTGTTGATGCAATCAAGAATGATACGTCCAACCAGGTGTGTGCTGTTGCCAAAGGTATTAGTGCCTCTTTGGGTGTTTAACAGAAGGATAACAAGGGGTCCACAAGAGATAAGAGATGCTTCAGATGTGACAAATTGGGTCATTTTGCAAATGATAAAGACTGTCCCGCACTAAATGCAGTATGCACATATTGTAAGAAATGGAGCCACTTCTTTTTGGTTTGTAAGATGAGGAAATCTAAACAAACTGTCTGTGAGGTTCTTACTAAGGACAGTGAGAATGTGTACCCTGCGGATTTTGATTGTGGACAAATTGTGAACACATAAGAACTGGGAATTGTGTTGGCCCCCTTGATTTCATTCAGGTTGAAAGCAAAAGAACCAAAGTTCTCTTTGATTCTGGTGCCAAGATCACTATTGTCTCTAACGATTTCTTCAATCTTCATTTGAAAAACACTGTTGAGTTGCACAAACCTGACATTTAACCATGTGCCTACGGAGGTGAAGCTATACCATTACATGGATCTTTCATAGGCTTAAATGAGTATAAGGATCGCTATACCTCTGGCAAAGTATATGTGTCGAAGAAGAGTGATAGTATTATTAGTTGGTGGCATCAAAGGGACCTAGGAGTCATGTTGGATCCCACTTGTGATAATCCTATTGTGTTAAAAGAGACACTTCCTGTCAATGCAGTTGTACAACAGTCAACAGAGATTTGAATTTACAGCAAGCTTTGCGTTCTGAGTTCCCGAGTGTGTTTAAAAGTGAGTTGGGTTGTTTAGAGGGTTATAGGCACAAAATTAAAATTTGTCCAGGTTCCGTGCCTGTTTATAGCAAGGTAAGGAGTGCTCCGGTAAACATAAGAGGGGAAGTGCATGTGAATTTAACAAACTCAGGAATCAAGGTGTAATTGAGGAGGTGGAGGGTACTGCTTGGTTGGCTCCTGTGGTTACGGCTACAAAGCCTGATGGTTCTCTTAGACTATGCATTGATCTCAGACAACTGAACAAATGTGTTGTGGTTGATAAGTACCCTTTACCCAAAATTGTTCAATTACTCATGATGTTGGGTGATGCTAAGGTGTTCACTACCATTGACCTAGCATCAGCCTATCATCAGATTCAGCTTGATGAAAAGTCTATGGATCTCACTGCGTTCATCACGCCCTTTGGTACGTTCAGATATACGCGACTTCCTTTTGGGCTAATTTCAGCTGCCTCTGTTTTCCAAAGGGTTATGGAAAAGGTTTTGAGAACCTTGGAAGAGGTTTGTGTGTACCAGGACGACTTTTTTGTGTATGGTAAGGACATGAGTGAACATGATGCAAAAGTCAGGCAGGTTTTCAAGAGGTTGTGTGATCACAATTTAACTGTAAAGTTTGAGAAATGCAAATTTGGTACGGAGACCATTGACTACCTCGGCCACACCATAACAGGTGATGGGGTCATTCCGAATGCTGATTTGGTTAATATTATTCAAGACATGGTTCCTCCCACTACTAAGGAAGAACTCATGTGTTTTGTGGGGATGGTGGAATACTACCACAAGTTTGTTAAGAACTTCGCTGAGGTTACCTATAACATGAGAGGTTTTTAAAGAACAGGACAAACTTTGCATGGAGTGAGGAGTGTGGGAAGGAGTTTAAATTGATCAAGAAAATGTTGGCTCTATCCCCTAAACTTAAAAACTTTGATCCAAAGAAAAATTTGATAATTGCCACTGATGCCAGCCTTAAAGGTTTTGGGACGGTCTTACAGCAAAGTGGGTGTGGTCAGGATAATACCATTATATTTTTGTCTAGAAGCCTCAAAGATATAGAATCCAGGTATTCTGTGATTGAAAGGGAAGCTCTTGCAGTACATTGGGCTGTTAAAAAACTGAAATCATTCTTGTGGAGTACCACGTTCATGGTTAAGACTGATCACAAACCTTTGTGTGAAGTTTGCAATAAGAAGGGCACTGATTCTATTTCATCCAGAATATCCAGATGGGTGATTGATTTACAAGAGTACAACTTTGAAGTAAAATACATTCCTGGGGTGGAAAATGTGATTGCTGATACCTTGTCTAGGTTAGTGGGGGAGGAAAGGACTAATCATACTGACAGTGATACCTTTGAGGATTATACAAATTTTGTGTGTGAACTTGATTGTGAAATAATTTCTAAGGATAGATGGCGTGAAGAGGTTAAGGGTGACTCTGTTCTGCAAAAGGTAATGGATCTAATAAGTCATGGTTGGACACACAAGAATCAAGGGGGAGATCTGTGTAAGGACTTTTGGTTGGTGAAGGGTCGCTCCCTTGAGGGGCAAATTGTATTTAGACCATTTCTGCCAGATCAGCCGATTTTTGATAGGCCAATCTGCCCCCAAGGGTGGCAGAAACCACTTAGGCACCAGGGACTGGTGTGTGTATATGCGTGTGTTTTCTTTAGGGGGGCAGCCCCTTGGGTAAGAGTCGCTCCTCATGGGGGCACATAACTGTTGGCCATATCTGTCCCCATTGGGGGCAGATGGGCCTATTTTTAGAAGGCCCATCTGTCCCCAAGGGGGGGGCAGAAAGCCCACTAGAGACCAGGGAAGTTTTTTTTCTCCCAAAATAAGAGTGTTGGGGTATGGCCATACCCCCACCCCAAATAAATGTGGCCAAAGTTGTTCTGCCCACCCCTGGGGGTGGGGGGGGGCAGAAAATCTACTAGATGCCAGGGAATTAAAAAAATATATATATATTGGGGTGGTGGCTACCAACCAGTATGGGCCTAGTTATGCCCCCACCCCAACTGAAGGGAGTAACAGTCTTTCAGCTCTCGCCGCACTCTAAAACATCTTATCGCACATCAAGCAAAAAGACATTTGATTATTTTGGGTTTTGGTTTTACATTTGGCCCATGAGAGCTTGGCTAACTCTCAAAATCGTCCCACTTGGAATGGTGAGGGCTACACTTTATGGAATTTGGGACGCTGCCATGTAGAAAAATCCACAAGACCTAGACACATCTGAAAACTAAACATCTGGGTGATTCCAGGGTGGTGTGTTTCACATGCACCCGGCACCATTTTCGTACCCACAATGCCCTGCAAACCTCCAACTTGGCTGGAAATCACACATTATTTCCCACGTTTTTGTGATGGAACCTTCCGGAATCTGCAGGAATCCACAAAATTCCTACCACCCAGCATTGTCTCATCTATACCAATAAAAATTCTGCTGCACTTGTCAGCCTAAAAATTTTTTTTTGCAAACTGACCTTTTGGACCACCTTTGGTTCCCCCTCAATATCGACATGTTTTTGGCTCTTCCCTTTCACAAGCACTTGGTCCACCTACACAAATGAGGTATCATTTTTACCAGGAGACTGAGGGGAACGTTGAGTGGTATGAAACCTCTCCCAGTGTGGTAATCCCACACAGAAATGTTGGAAAAATATGATGTTTTAGCTAAATTTGAGGTTTGCTGAGGATTCTGGGTAAGAAAACATTGGGGGATCCACGCAAGTCACACCTCTCTGGACTCCCTCGGGTGTCTAGTTTTCAGAAATGTCTGGGTTTGGTAGGTTTCCCTAGATGGCTGATGAGCTCAGGACCAAAAAAACGCAGGTGCCCCCGCAAAAACAGGCAGTTTTGTTTTTGATAATTTTGATGTGTCCAGATAGTGTTTTGGGGCATTTTCTTCCACGGGCAGTAGGCCTACCCACAAATGTGAGGTACCATTTATATCGGGAGACTTGGGGGAATGCTGGGTGGAAGGAAATTTGTGGCTCCTCTCAGATTCCAGAACTTTCTGTCAACGAAATGAGAGAAAAAAGTGTTTTTTGGCCATATTTTGAGGTTTGCAAAGGATTCTGGGTAACAGAACCTGGTCAGAGCCCCACAAGTCACCCTATCTTGGATTCCCCTAGGTGTCTAGTTTTCAAAACTGCGAAGGTTTGCTAGGTTTCCCTAGGTGCCGGCTGAGTTACAGGCCAAAATCCACAGCTAGGCACTTTGGAAAAAGCAGCTCTGTTTTCTTTGTGAAAATGTGATATGTCCACGTTGTGTTTTGGGGCATTTCCTTTCGCGGGCGCTAGGCCTACCCACACAAGTGAGGTACCATTTTTATCGGGAGACTTGAGGGAACGCTGGGTGGAAGGAAATTTGTGGCGCCTCTCAGATTCCAGAACTTTCTGTCACCGAAATGAGACGAAAAAGTATTTTTGGGGCCAAATTTTGAGTTTTGCAAAGGATTCTGGGTAACAGAACCTGGTCAGAGCCCCAAAAGTCACCCCATTTTGGATTCCACTAGGTGTCTAGTTTTCAAAACTGCGCAGGTTTGCTAGGTTTCCCTAGGTGCTGGCTGAGCTACAGGCCAAAATCCACAGCTAGGCACTTTGGAAAAAACAGCTCTGTTTTCTTTGTGAAAATGTGATATGTCCACGTTGTGTTTTGGGGCATTTCCTTTCGCGGGCGCTAAGCCTACCCACACAAGTGAGGTACCATTTTTATCGAGAGACTTGAGGGAATGCTGGGTGGAAGAAAATTTGTGGCTCCTCTCAGATTCCAGAACTTTCTGTCACCGAAATTAGAGGAAAAAAGTGTTTTTTGCCCAAATTTTGAGGTTTTCAAAGGATTCTGGGTAACAGAACCTGGTCAGAGCCCCACAAGTCACCCTATCTTGGATTCCCCTAGGTGTCTAGTTTTCAAAACTGCGAAGGTTTGCTAGGTTTCCCTAGGTGCCGGCTGAGTTACAGGCCAAAATCCACAGCTAGGCACTTTGGAAAAAGCAGCTCTGTTTTCTTTGTGAAAATGTGATATGTCCACGTTGTGTTTTGGGGCATTTCCTTTCGCGGGCGCTAGGCCTACCCACACAAGTGAGGTACCATTTTTATCGGGAGACTTGAGGGAACGCTGGGTGGAAGGAAATTTGTGGCGCCTCTCAGATTCCAGAACTTTCTGTCACCGAAATGAGACGAAAAAGTATTTTTGGGGCCAAATTTTGAGTTTTGCAAAGGATTCTGGGTAACAGAACCTGGTCAGAGCCCCAAAAGTCACCCCATTTTGGATTCCACTAGGTGTCTAGTTTTCAAAACTGCGCAGGTTTGCTAGGTTTCCCTAGGTGCTGGCTGAGCTACAGGCCAAAATCCACAGCTAGGCAGTTTGGAAAAAACAGCTCTGTTTTCTTTGTGAAAATGTGATATGTCCACGTTGTGTTTTGGGGCATTTCCTTTCGCGGGCGCTAAGCCTACCCACACAAGTGAGGTACCATTTTTATCGAGAGACTTGAGGGAATGCTGGGTGGAAGAAAATTTGTGGCTCCTCTCAGATTCCAGAACTTTCTGTCACCGAAATTAGAGGAAAAAAGTGTTTTTTGCCCAAATTTTGAGGTTTTCAAAGGATTCTGGGTAACAGAACCTGGTCAGAGCCCCACAAGTCACCCCATCTTGGAATCCCCTAGGTGTCTAGTTTTTAAAACTGCTCAGGTTTGCTAGGTTTCCCTAGGTGCCGGCTGAGCTACAGGCCAAAATCCACAGCTAGGCACTTTGTAAAAAATAGCTCTGTTTTCTTTGTGAAAATGTGATGTGTCCACGTTGTGTTTTGGGGCATTTCCTTTCGCGGACGCTAAGCCTACCCACACAAGTGAGGTACCATTGTTATCGAGAGACTTGAGGGAATGCTGGGTGGAAGAAAATTTGTGGCTCCTCTCAGATTCCAGAACTTTCTGTCACCGAAATTAGAGGAAAAAAGTGTTTTTTGCCCAAATTTTGAGGTTTTCAAAGGATTCTGGGTAACAGAACCTGGTCAGAGCCCCACAAGTCACCCCATCTTGGAATCCCCTAGGTGTCTAGTTTTTAAAACTGCTCAGGTTTGCTAGGTTTCCCTAGGTGCCGGCTGAGCTACAGGCCAAAATCCACAGCTAGGCACTTTGTAAAAAATAGCTCTGTTTTCTTTGTGAAAATGTGATGTGTCCACGTTGTGTTTTGGGGCATTTCCTTTTGCGGGCGCTAGGCCTACCCACACAAGTGAGGTACCATTTTTATTGGGAGACTTGAGGGAACGCTGGGTGGAAGGAAATCTGTGGCTCCTCTCAGATTCCAGAACTTTCTGTCACCGAAATGGGCCACATTTTGAGGTTTGCAAAGGATTCTGGGTAACAGAACCTGGTCAGAGCCCCACAAATCACCCCATCTTGGAATCCCCTAGGTGTCTAGTTTTTAAAACTGCGCAGGTTTGCTAGATTTCCCTAGGTGCCGGCTGAGCTACAGGCCAAAATCCATAGCTAGGCACTTTGTAAAAAATAGCTCTGTTTTCTTTGTGAAAATGTGATGTGTCCACGTTGTGTTTTGGGGCATTTCCTTTTGCAGGCGCTAGGCCTACCCACACAAGTGAGGTACTATTTTTATCGGGAGCCTTGAGGGAACGCTGGGTGGAAGGAAATTTGTGGCTCCTCTCAGATTCCAGAACTTTCTGTCACCGAAATGAGACGAAAAAGTATTTTTTGGGCCAAATTTTGAGGTTTGCAAAGGATTACGGGTAACAGAACCTGGTCAGAGCCCCACAACTCACCCCATCTTGGATTCCCATAGGTGTCTAGTTTTCAGAAATGCGCTGGTTTGCTAGGTTTCCCCAGGTGCCGGCTGAGCTAGAGGCCAAAATCTACAGGTAGGCACTTTGTAAAAAACACCTCTGTTTTCTGTGGAAAAATGTGATGTGTCGACGTTGTGTTTTCGGTCATTTCCTTTTGCGAGTGCTAGGCCTACCCACACAAGTGAGGTACCATTTTTATCGGGAGACTTGGGGGAACGCTGGGTGGAAGGAAATTTGTGGCTCCTCTCAGATTCCAGAACTTTCTGTCACCGAAATGAGAGGAAAAAGTGTTTTTTGGGCCAAATTTTGAGGTTTGCAAAGGATTCAGGGTAACAGAACCTGGTCAGAGCCCCACAAATCACCCCATCATGGATTCCCCTAGGTGTCTAGTTTTCAAAACTGCGCAGGTTTGCTACGTTTCCCTAGGTGCCGGCTGAGCTACAGGCCAAAATCCACAGCTAGGCACTTTGTAAAAAATTGCTCTGTTTTCTTTGTGAAAATGTGATGTGTCCACATTGTGTTTTGGGGCATTTCCTTTTGCGAGTGCTAGGCCTACCCACACAAGTGAGCTACCATTTTTATTGGGAGACTTGGGGGAACGCTGGGTGGAAGGAAATTTGTGGCTCCTCTCAGATTCCAGAACTTTCTGTCACCGAAATGAGAGGAAAAAGTATTTTTTAGGCGAAATTTTGAGGTTTGCAAAGGATTCTGGGTAACAGAACCTGGTCAGAGCCCCACAAGTCACCCCACCTTGGATTCCTCTAGGTGTCTAGTTTTCAGAAATGCGCTGGTTTGCTAGGTTTCCCCAGGTGCCGGCTGAGCTAGAGGCCAAAATCCACAGGTAGGCACTTCGTAAAAAACACCTCTGTTTTCTGTGGAAAAATGTGAGGTGTCGATGTTGTGTTTTGGGCCATTTCCTTTCACGGGCGCTAGGTCTACCCACACAAGTGAGGTACCATTTTTATCGGGAGACTTGAGGGAACGCTGGGTGGAAGGAAATTTGTGGCTTCTCTCAGATTCCAGAACTTTCTGTCACCGAAATGAGGGGAAAAAGTATTTTTGGGACCAAATTTTGAAGTTTTCAAAGGATTCTGGGTAACAGAACCTGGTCAGAGCCCCAAAAGTCACCCCATCTTGGAATCCCCTAGGTGTCTAGTTTTTAAAACTGCTCAGGTTTGCTAGGTTTCCCTAGGTGCCGGCTGAGCTACAGGCCAAAATCCACAGCTAGGCACTTTGTAAAAAATAGCTCTGTTTTTCTTTGTGAAAATGTGATGTGTCCACGTTGTGTTTTGGGGCATTTCCTTTTGCGGGCGCTAGGCCTACCCACACAAGTGAGGTACCATTTTTATTGGGAGACTTGAGGGAACGCTGGGTGGAAGGAAATCTGTGGCTCCTCTCAGATTCCAGAACTTTCTGTCACCGAAATGGGCCACATTTTGAGGTTTGCAAAGGATTCTGGGTAACAGAACCTGGTCAGAGCCCCACAAATCACCCCATCTTGGAATCCCCTAGGTGTCTAGTTTTTAAAACTGCGCAGGTTTGCTAGATTTCCCTAGGTGCCGGCTGAGCTACAGGCCAAAATCCACAGCTAGGCACTTTGTAAAAAATAGCTCTGTTTTCTTTGTGAAAATGTGATGTGTCCACGTTGTGTTTTGGGGCATTTCCTTTTGCAGGCGCTAGGCCTACCCACACAAGTGAGGTACTATTTTAATCGGGAGCCTTGAGGGAACGCTGGGTGGAAGGAAATTTGTGGCTCCTCTCAGATTCCAGAACTTTCTGTCACCGAAATGAGACGAAAAAGTATTTTTTGGGCCAAATTTTGAGGTTTGCAAAGGATTACGGGTAACAGAACCTGGTCAGAGCCCCACAACTCACCCCATCTTGGATTCCCATAGGTGTCTAGTTTTCAGAAATGCGCTGGTTTGCTAGGTTTCCCCAGGTGCCGGCTGAGCTAGAGGCCAAAATCTACAGGTAGGCACTTTGTAAAAAACACCTCTGTTTTCTGTGGAAAAATGTGATGTGTCGACGTTGTGTTTTCGGTCATTTCCTTTTGCGAGTGCTAGGCCTACCCACACAAGTGAGGTACCATTTTTATCGGGAGACTTGGGGGAACGCTGGGTGGAAGGAAATTTGTGGCTCCTCTCAGATTCCAGAACTTTCTGTCACCGAAATGAGAGGAAAAAGTGTTTTTTGGGCCAAATTTTGAGGTTTGCAAAGGATTCAGGGTAACAGAACCTGGTCAGAGCCCCACAAATCACCCCATCATGGATTCCCCTAGGTGTCTAGTTTTCAAAACTGCGCAGGTTTGCTACGTTTCCCTAGGTGCCGGCTGAGCTACAGGCCAAAATCCACAGCTAGGCACTTTGTAAAAAATAGCTCTGTTTTCTTTGTGAAAATGTGATGTGTCCACATTGTGTTTTGGGGCATTTCCTTTTGCGAGTGCTAGGCCTACCCACACAAGTGAGCTACCATTTTTATTGGGAGACTTGGGGGAACGCTGGGTGGAAGGAAATTTGTGGCTCCTCTCAGATTCCAGAACTTTCTGTCACCGAAATGAGAGGAAAAAGTATTTTTTAGGCGAAATTTTGAGGTTTGCAAAGGATTCTGGGTAACAGAACCTGGTCAGAGCCCCACAAGTCACCCCATCTTGGATTCCTCTAGGTGTCTAGTTTTCAGAAATGCGCTGGTTTGCTAGGTTTCCCCAGGTGCCGGCTGAGCTAGAGGCCAAAATCCACAGGTAGGCACTTCGTAAAAAACACCTCTGTTTTCTGTGGAAAAATGTGATGTGTCGATGTTGTGTTTTGGGCCATTTCCTTTCACGGGCGCTAGGTCTACCCACACAAGTGAGGTACCATTTGTATCGGGAGACTTGAGGGAACGCTGGGTGGAAGGAAATTTGTGGCTTCTCTCAGATTCCAGAACTTTCTGTCACCGAAATGAGGGGAAAAAGTATTTTTGGGACCAAATTTTGAAGTTTTCAAAGGATTCTGGGTAACAGAACCTGGTCAGAGCCCCAAAAGTCACCCCATCTTGGAATCCCCTAGGTGTCTAGTTTTTAAAACTGCTCAGGTTTGCTAGGTTTCCCTAGGTGCCGGCTGAGCTACAGGCCAAAATCCACAGCTAGGCACTTTGTAAAAAATAGCTCTGTTTTCTTTGTGAAAATGTGATGTGTCCACGTTGTGTTTTGGGGCATTTCCTTTTGCGGGCGCTAGGCCTACCCACACAAGTGAGGTACCATTTTTATTGGGAGACTTGAGGGAACGCTGGGTGGAAGGAAATCTGTGGCTCCTCTCAGATTCCAGAACTTTCTGTCACCGAAATGGGCCACATTTTGAGGTTTGCAAAGGATTCTGGGTAACAGAACCTGGTCAGAGCCCCACAAATCACCCCATCTTGGAATCCCCTAGGTGTCTAGTTTTTAAAACTGCGCAGGTTTGCTAGATTTCCCTAGGTGCCGGCTGAGCTACAGGCCAAAATCCACAACTAGGCACTTTGTAAAAAATAGCTCTGTTTTCTTTGTGAAAATGTGATGTGTCCACGTTGTGTTTTGGGGCATTTCCTTTTGCAGGCGCTAGGCCTACCCACACAAGTGAGGTACTATTTTTATCGGGAGCCTTGAGGGAACGCTGGGTGGAAGGAAATTTGTGGCTCCTCTCAGATTCCAGAACTTTCTGTCACCGAAATGAGACGAAAAAGTATTTTTTGGGCCACATTTTGAGGTTTGCAAAGGATTACGGGTAACAGAACCTGGTCAGAGCCCCACAACTCACCCCATCTTGGATTCCCATAGGTGTCTAGTTTCAGAAATGCGCTGGTTTGCTAGGTTTCCCCAGGTGCCGGCTGAGCTAGAGGCCAAAATCTACAGGTAGGCACTTTGTAAAAAACACCTCTGTTTTCTGTGGAAAAATGTGATGTGTCGACGTTGTGTTTTCGGTCATTTCCTTTTGCGAGTGCTAGGCCTACCCACACAAGTGAGGTACCATTTTTATCGGGAGACTTGGGGGAACGCTGGGTGGAAGGAAATTTGTGGCTCCTCTCAGATTCCAGAACTTTCTGTCACCGAAATGAGAGGAAAAAGTGTTTTTTGGGCCAAATTTTGAGGTTTGCAAAGGATTCAGGGTAACAGAACCTGGTCAGAGCCCCACAAATCACCCCATCATGGATTCCCCTAGGTGTCTAGTTTTCAGAAATGCGCTGGTTTGCTAGGTTTCCCCAGGTGCCGGCTGAGCTAGAGGCCAAAATCTACAGGTAGGCACTTTGTAAAAAACACCTCTGTTTTCTGTGGAAAAATGTGATGTGTCGACGTTGTGTTTTCGGTCATTTCCTTTTGCGAGTGCTAGGCCTACCCACATAAGTGAGGTACCATTTTTATCGGGAGACTTGGGGGAACGCTGGGTGGAAGGAAATTTGTGGCTCCTCTCAGATTCCAGAACTTTCTGTCACCGAAATGAGAGGAAAAAGTGTTTTTTGGGCCAAATTTTGAGGTTTGCAAAGGATTCAGGGTAACAGAACCTGGTCAGAGCCCCACAAATCACCCCATCATGGATTCCCCTAGGTGTCTAGTTTTCAAAACTGCGCAGGTTTGCTACGTTTCCCTAGGTGCCGGCTGAGCTACAGGCCAAAATCCACAGCTAGGCACTTTGTAAAAAATAGCTCTGTTTTCTTTGTGAAAATGTGATGTGTCCACATTGTGTTTTGGGGCATTTCCTTTTGCGAGTGCTAGGCCTACCCACACAAGTGAGCTACCATTTTTATTGGGAGACTTGGGGGAACGCTGGGTGGAAGGAAATTTGTGGCTCCTCTCAGATTCCAGAACTTTCTGTCACCGAAATGAGAGGAAAAAGTATTTTTTAGGCGAAATTTTGAGGTTTGCAAAGGATTCTGGGTAACAGAACCTGGTCAGAGCCCCACAAGTCACCCCATCTTGGATTCCTCTAGGTGTCTAGTTTTCAGAAATGCGCTGGTTTGCTAGGTTTCCCCAGGTGCCGGCTGAGCAAGAGGCCAAAATCCACAGGTAGGCACTTCGTAAAAAACACCTCTGTTTTCTGTGGAAAAATGTGATGTGTCGATGTTGTGTTTTGGGCCATTTCCTTTCACGGGCGCTAGGTCTACCCACACAAGTGAGGTACCATTTTTATCTGGAGACTTGAGGGAACGCTGGGTGGAAGGAAATTTGTGGCTTCTCTCAGATTCCAGAACTTTCTGTCACCGAAATGAGGGGAAAAAGTATTTTTGGGACCAAATTTTGAAGTTTTCAAAGGATTCTGGGTAACAGAACCTGGTCAGAGCCCCAAAAGTCACCCCATCTTGGAATCCCCTAGGTGTCTAGTTTTTAAAACTGCTCAGGTTTGCTAGGTTTCCCTAGGTGCCGGCTGAGCTACAGGCCAAAATCCACAGCTAGGCACTTTGTAAAAAATAGCTCTGTTTTCTTTGTGAAAATGTGATGTGTCCACGTTGTGTTTTGGGGCATTTCCTTTTGCGGGCGCTAGGCCTACCCACACAAGTGAGGTACCATTTTTATTGGGAGACTTGAGGGAACGCTGGGTGGAAGGAAATCTGTGGCTCCTCTCAGATTCCAGAACTTTCTGTCACCGAAATGGGCCACATTTTGAGGTTTGCAAAGGATTCTGGGTAACAGAACCTGGTCAGAGCCCCACAAATCACCCCATCTTGGAATCCCCTAGGTGTCTAGTTTTTAAAACTGCGCAGGTTTGCTAGATTTCCCTAGGTGCCGGCTGAGCTACAGGCCAAAATCCACAACTAGGCACTTTGTAAAAAATAGCTCTGTTTTCTTTGTGAAAATGTGATGTGTCCACGTTGTGTTTTGGGGCATTTCCTTTTGCAGGCGCTAGGCCTACCCACACAAGTGAGGTACTATTTTTATCGGGAGCCTTGAGGGAACGCTGGGTGGCAGGAAATTTGTGGCTCCTCTCAGATTCCAGAACTTTCTGTCACCGAAATGAGACGAAAAAGTATTTTTTGGGCCACATTTTGAGGTTTGCAAAGGATTACGGGTAACAGAACCTGGTCAGAGCCCCACAACTCACCCCATCTTGGATTCCCATAGGTGTCTAGTTTTCAGAAATGCGCTGGTTTGCTAGGTTTCCCCAGGTGCCGGCTGAGCTAGAGGCCAAAATCTACAGGTAGGCACTTTGTAAAAAACACCTCTGTTTTCTGTGGAAAAATGTGATGTGTCGACGTTGTGTTTTCGGTCATTTCCTTTTGCGAGTGCTAGGCCTACCCACACAAGTGAGGTACCATTTTTATCGGGAGACTTGGGGGTACGCTGGGTGGAAGGAAATTTGTGGCTCCTCTCAGATTCCAGAACTTTCTGTCACCGAAATGAGAGGAAAAAGTGTTTTTTGGGCCAAATTTTGAGGTTTGCAAAGGATTCAGGGTAACAGAACCTGGTCAGAGCCCCACAAATCACCCCATCATGGATTCCCCTAGGTGTCTAGTTTTCAGAAATGCGCTGGTTTGCTAGGTTTCCCCAGGTGCCGGCTGAGCTAGAGGCCAAAATCTACAGGTAGGCACTTTGTAAAAAACACCTCTGTTTTCTGTGGAAAAATGTGATGTGTCGACGTTGTGTTTTCGGTCATTTCCTTTTGCGAGTGCTAGGCCTACCCACACAAGTGAGGTACCATTTTTATCGGGAGACTTGGGGGAACGCTGGGTGGAAGGAAATTTGTGGCTCCTCTCAGATTCCAGAACTTTCTGTCACCGAAATGAGAGGAAAAAGTGTTTTTTGGGCCAAATTTTGAGGTTTGCAAAGGATTCAGGGTAACAGAACCTGGTCAGAGCCCCACAAATCACCCCATCATGGATTCCCCTAGGTGTCTAGTTTTCAAAACTGCGCAAGTTTGCTACGTTTCCCTAGGTGCCGGCTGAGCTACAGGCCAAAATCCACAGCTAGGCACTTTGTAAAAAATAGCTCTGTTTTCTTTGTGAAAATGTGATGTGTCCACATTGTGTTTTGGGGCATTTCCTTTTGCGAGTGCTAGGCCTACCCACACAAGTGAGCTACCATTTTTATTGGGAGACTTGGGGGAACGCTGGGTGGAAGGAAATTTGTGGCTCCTCTCAGATTCCAGAACTTTCTGTCTCCGAAATGAGAGGAAAAAGTATTTTTTAGGCGAAATTTTGAGGTTTGCAAAGGATTCTGGGTAACAGAACCTGGTCAGAGCCCCACAAGTCACCCCATCTTGGATTCCTCTAGGTGTCTAGTTTTCAGAAATGCGCTGGTTTGCTAGGTTTCCCCAGGTGCCGGCTGAGCTAGAGGCCAAAATCCACAGGTAGGCACTTCGTAAAAAACACCTCTGTTTTCTGTGGAAAAATGTGATGTGTCGATGTTGTGTTTTGGGCCATTTCCTTTCACGGGCGCTAGGTCTACCCACACAAGTGAGGTACCATTTTTATCGGGAGACTTGAGGGAACGCTGGGTGGAAGGAAATTTGTGGCTTCTCTCAGATTCCAGAACTTTCTGTCACCAAAATGAGGGGAAAAAGTATTTTTGGGACCAAATTTTGAAGTTTTCAAAGGATTCTGGGTAACAGAACCTGGTCAGAGCCCCAAAAGTCACCCCATCTTGGAATCCCCTAGGTGTCTAGTTTTTAAAACTGCTCAGGTTTGCTAGGTTTCCCTAGGTGCCGGCTGAGCTACAGGCCAAAATCCACAGCTAGGCACTTTGTAAAAAATAGCTCTGTTTTCTTTGTGAAAATGTGATGTGTCCACGTTGTGTTTTGGGGCATTTCCTTTTGCGGGCGCTAGGCCTACCCACACAAGTGAGGTACCATTTTTATTGGGAGACTTGAGGGAACGCTGGGTGGAAGGAAATCTGTGGCTCCTCTCAGATTCCAGAACTTTCTGTCACCGAAATGGGCCACATTTTGAGGTTTGCAAAGGATTCTGGGTAACAGAACCTGGTCAGAGCCCCACAAATCACCCCATCTTGGAATCCCCTAGGTGTCTAGTTTTTAAAACTGCGCAGGTTTGCTAGATTTCCCTAGGTGCCGGCTGAGCTACAGGCCAAAATCCACAGCTAGGCACTTTGTAAAAAATAGCTCTGTTTTCTTTGTGAAAATGTGATGTGTCCACGTTGTGTTTTGGGGCATTTCCTTTTGCAGGCGCTAGGCCTACCCACACAAGTGAGGTACTATTTTTATCGGGAGCCTTGAGGGAACGCTGGGTGGAAGGAAATTTGTGGCTCCTCTCAGATTCCAGAACTTTCTGTCACCGAAATGAGACGAAAAAGTATTTTTTGGGCCAAATTTTGAGGTTTGCAAAGGATTACGGGTAACAGAACCTGGTCAGAGCCCCACAACTCACCCCATCTTGGATTCCCATAGGTGTCTAGTTTTCAGAAATGCGCTGGTTTGCTAGGTTTCCCCAGGTGCCGGCTGAGCTAGAGGCCAAAATCTACAGGTAGGCACTTTGTAAAAAACACCTCTGTTTTCTGTGGAAAAATGTGATGTGTCGACGTTGTGTTTTCGGTCATTTCCTTTTGCGAGTGCTAGGCCTACCCACACAAGTGAGGTACCATTTTTATCGGGAGACTTGGGGGAACGCTGGGTGGAAGGAAATTTGTGGCTCCTCTCAGATTCCAGAACTTTCTGTCACCGAAATGAGAGGAAAAAGTGTTTTTTGGGCCAAATTTTGAGGTTTGCAAAGGATTCAGGGTAACAGAACCTGGTCAGAGCCCCACAAATCACCCCATCATGGATTCCCCTAGGTGTCTAGTTTTCAAAACTGCGCAGGTTTGCTACGTTTCCCTAGGTGCCGGCTGAGCTACAGGCCAAAATCCACAGCTAGGCACTTTGTAAAAAATAGCTCTGTTTTCTTTGTGAAAATGTGATGTGTCCACATTGTGTTTTGGGGCATTTCCTTTTGCGAGTGCTAGGCCTACCCACACAAGTGAGCTACCATTTTTATTGGGAGACTTGGGGGAACGCTGGGTGGAAGGAAATTTGTGGCTCCTCTCAGATTCCAGAACTTTCTGTCACCGAAATGAGAGGAAAAAGTATTTTTTAGGCGAAATTTTGAGGTTTGCAAAGGATTCTGGGTAACAGAACCTGGTCAGAGCCCCACAAGTCACCCCACCTTGGATTCCTCTAGGTGTCTAGTTTTCAGAAATGCGCTGGTTTGCTAGGTTTCCCCAGGTGCCGGCTGAGCTAGAGGCCAAAATCCACAGGTAGGCACTTCGTAAAAAACACCTCTGTTTTCTGTGGAAAAATGTGATGTGTCGATGTTGTGTTTTGGGCCATTTCCTTTCACGGGCGCTAGGTCTACCCACACAAGTGAGGTACCATTTTTATCGGGAGACTTGAGGGAACGCTGGGTGGAAGGAAATTTGTGGCTTCTCTCAGATTCCAGAACTTTCTGTCACCGAAATGAGGGGAAAAAGTATTTTTGGGACCAAATTTTGAAGTTTTCAAAGGATTCTGGGTAACAGAACCTGGTCAGAGCCCCAAAAGTCACCCCATCTTGGAATCCCCTAGGTGTCTAGTTTTTAAAACTGCTCAGGTTTGCTAGGTTTCCCTAGGTGCCGGCTGAGCTACAGGCCAAAATCCACAGCTAGGCACTTTGTAAAAAATAGCTCTGTTTTTCTTTGTGAAAATGTGATGTGTCCACGTTGTGTTTTGGGGCATTTCCTTTTGCGGGCGCTAGGCCTACCCACACAAGTGAGGTACCATTTTTATTGGGAGACTTGAGGGAACGCTGGGTGGAAGGAAATCTGTGGCTCCTCTCAGATTCCAGAACTTTCTGTCACCGAAATGGGCCACATTTTGAGGTTTGCAAAGGATTCTGGGTAACAGAACCTGGTCAGAGCCCCACAAATCACCCCATCTTGGAATCCCCTAGGTGTCTAGTTTTTAAAACTGCGCAGGTTTGCTAGATTTCCCTAGGTGCCGGCTGAGCTACAGGCCAAAATCCACAACAAGGCACTTTGTAAAAAATAGCTCTGTTTTCTTTGTGAAAATGTGATGTGTCCACGTTGTGTTTTGGGGCATTTCCTTTTGCAGGCGCTAGGCCTACCCACACAAGTGAGGTACTATTTTTATCGGGAGCCTTGAGGGAACGCTGGGTGGAAGGAAATTTGTGGCTCCTCTCAGATTCGCGAACTTTCTGTCACCGAAACGAGACGAAAAAGTATTTTTTGGGCCACATTTTGAGGTTTGCAAAGGATTACGGGTAACAGAACCTGGTCAGAGCCCCACAACTCACCCCATCTTGGATTCCCATAGGTGTCTAGTTTTCAGAAATGCGCTGGTTTGCTAGGTTTCCCCAGGTGCCGGCTGAGCTAGAGGCCAAAATCTACAGGTAGGCACTTTGTAAAAAACACCTCTGTTTTCTGTGGAAAAATGTGATGTGTCGACGTTGTGTTTTCGGTCATTTCCTTTTGCGAGTGCTAGGCCTACCCACACAAGTGAGGTACCATTTTTATCGGGAGACTTGGGGGAACGCTGGGTGGAAGGAAATTTGTGGCTCCTCTCAGATTCCAGAACTTTCTGTCACCGAAATGAGAGGGAAAAGTGTTTTTTGGGGCAAATTTTGAGGTTTGCAAAGGATTCAGGGTAACAGAACCTGGTCAGAGCCCCACAAATCACCCCATCATGGATTCCCCTAGGTGTCTAGTTTTCAAAACTGCGCAGGTTTGCTACGTTTCCCTAGGTGCCGGCTGAGCTACAGGCCAAAATCCACAGCTAGGCACTTTGTAAAAAATAGCTCTGTTTTCTTTGTGAAAATGTGATGTGTCCACATTGTGTTTTGGGGCATTTCCTTTTGCGAGTGCTAGGCCTACCCACACAAGTGAGCTACCATTTTTATTGGGAGACTTGGGGGAACGCTGGGTGGAAGGAAATTTGTGGCTCCTCTCAGATTCCAGAACTTTCTGTCACCGAAATGAGAGGAAAAAGTATTTTTTAGGCGAAATTTTGAGGTTTGCAAAGGATTCTGGGTAACAGAACCTGGTCAGAGCCCCACAAGTCACCCTATCTTGGATTCCTCTAGGTGTCTAGTTTTCAGAAATGCGCTGGTTTGCTAGGTTTCCCCAGGTGCCGGCTGAGCTAGAGGCCAAAATCCACAGGTAGGCACTTCGTAAAAAACACCTCTGTTTTCTGTGGAAAAATGTGATGTGTCGATGTTGTGTTTTGGGCCATTTCCTTTCACGGGCGCTAGGTCTACCCACACAAGTGAGGTACCATTTTTATCGGGAGACTTGAGGGAACGCTGGGTGGAAGGAAATTTGTGGCTTCTCTCAGATTCCAGAACTTTCTGTCACCGAAATGAGGGGAAAAAGTATTTTTGGGACCAAATTTTGAAGTTTGCAAAGGATTCTGGGTAACAGAACCTGGTCAGAGCCCCACAAGTCACCCCATCTTGGATTCCCCTCGGTGTCTAGTTTTTAAAAGTGTGCAGGTTTGCTAGCTTTCCCTAGGTGCTGGCTGAGCTACAGGCCAAAATCCACAGCTAGGCACTTTGTAAAAAATAGCTCTGTTTTCTTTGTGAGAATGTGATGTGTCCACGTTGTGTTTTGGGGCATTTCCTTTCGGGGACGCTAGGCCTACCCACACAACTGAGGTACCATTTTTATCAGGAGACTTGAGGGAACGCTGGGTGGAAAGAAACTTGTGGCTCCTCTCAGATTCCAGAACTTTCTGTCACAGAAATGAGAGGAAAAAGTATTTTTTGGGCCACATTTTGAGGTTTGCAAAGTATTCTGGGTAATAGAACCTGGTCAGAGCCCCACAAGTCACCCCATCGTGGATTCCCCTAGGTGTCTAGTTTTCAAAAATGCGCAGGTTTGCTAGGTTTCCCTTGGTGCCGGCTCAGCTATAGGCCAAAATCCACAGCTAGGCACTTTGTAAAAAACAGCTCTGATTTCTTTGTGAAAATGTGATGTGTCCACCTTGTGTTTTGGGGCATTACCTTTTGCGGGCGCTAGGCCTACCCATGCAAGTGTGGTACCATTTTTACCGGGAGACATAGGGGAACACAGAATAGCAAAACAAGTATTATTGCCCCTTGTCTTTCTCCACATTTTTTCCTTCCAAATGTAAGACAATGTGTAAAAAAGACGTTTATTTGAGAAATGCCCTGTAATTCACATGCTTGTATGGGCACCCTGAAATTCAGAGATGTGCAAATAACCACTGCTTCTCAACACCTTATCTTGTGGCCATTTCGGAAATACAAAGGTTTTCTTGATACCTATTTTTCACTTTTTATATTTCAGCAAATGAATTGCTGGATACCCGGTATAGAATGAAAACCTATTGCAAGGTGCAGCTCATTTATTGGCTCTGGGTACCTAGGGTTCTTGATGAACCTACAAGCCCTATATATCCCTGCAACCAGAAGAGTCCAGCAGACGTAACAATATATAGCTTTCAAAAATCTGATATCACGGGAAAAATGTGGAGAAAAATGGCTCTTTTTTTTACCTCAATTTCAATATTGTTTATTTCAGCTGTTATTTTCTGTAGGAAACACTTGTAGGATCTACACAAATGACCCCTCGCTGAATTCAGAATTTTGTCTACTTTTCAGAAATGTTTAGCTTTCTGGGATCCAGCATTGGTTTCTCACCCATTTCGGCCACTAACTGGAAGGAGGTCGAAAGCACAAAAAAATAGTAAAAATGGGGTATGTCCCAGTAAAATGTCAAAATTGTGTTGAAAAATGGGGTTTTCTAATTCAAGTCTGCCTGTTCCTGAAAGCTGGGAAGATGGTGATCTTACCACCGCAAACCCTTTGTTGATGCCATTTTCAGGGGAAAAAACACAAGCCGTCTTCTGCAGCCCTTTTTAAAAAATAAAAAACGAAATTTTCGCTGTATTTTGGCTAATTTCTTTGTCTCCTTCAGGGGAACCCACAAAGTCTGGGTAGCTCTAGAATACCTACGATGTTGGAAAAAAAGGACGCAAATTTGGTGTGGGTAGCTTATGTGAACAAAAAGTTATGAGGGCCTAAGCGAGAACTGCCCCAAATAGCCAAAAAAAGGCTCGGCACAGGAGGGGAAAAGGCCTGGCAGCGAAGGAGTTAAAAGGACACACAAGCATACTACATGGCAATTTAAAACATGAGCATGTGACTTATAAGCAAATTCAGAAGACATGTCAATTTAGAAAAGTTCCAAACTAACTACGAGCCATGGAGAAGAGGAGATCTTCCACTTCGGCAGGTGTCTGACTTTGAAAGTCCGCGACAAAAATGATCAAGGAGCAAGTGTGTTCAATAGCCCCAGTGTTAACCAAGGAGACATCCCGTGGAGTGCCCATTGATGAGTTGTCGGCAACTTCCTCCAGGAAGGGTAACTCATAATTAGCTTCACGTAGCAAACGCAGCCTCAGTGCGCATGTCTGGTAATGAATCCTCAGCGAGAACATCAACAGATCAGCAACTATTGCTGGGGTCCGCTGCTGTGAAAGACAAACTTCCAGTGCATGTTCAAAAGAGCACCAAAGGCACCGAAACACGGGCCGAACACAATACAGAACCGGTCTGAATGACAAAGACCAGTCATACTCCAATTGCTCCAGAAGTGTTGCTCCAAAATGTTGCATCATACGCTCACGACACAGCTGCGCTGATGGGAGCACCGTCATTTCTCCTCGTTTCGGCGGGAGAGCCATTGCGCATAAACAACAGCAACAGCAGGATGCCAGCTAATAAAGCCAAAGTTATCAGTAATCCCCCAAAAATACTACTGAAAATTGAGTGGATAGCTGAAGGTATCAGACCGAATATGGAGGAGAAGGTGTGAACGAAAACCAGAACCAACAGCTTTGAAAAAATTTGCAATTCCATTCGTGTTGGACGCATTAAATATTCGTCCCACGATTTCACCAAAGTGCCTCTGAAAGTTCGTATTTAACAGGGACTGTATTTCTGCTGATGATTTGCCACTTAAAGTGCGTAGGTCTCGCGCGCAGATATAAGGAACACATGCTTTTGAAACAGTAAAGCCTTGAGTCTACTCAACTTGTCAAAATTCACGTTTGAAGTAGCAATGTAAGGCCAAATATCAGCTACCTCCTTAAATTTAGTGGGGGGAAACAGTACGTTCCCGCAGCATGTAACGACCTTAGAGACCGAAACAACGTAAACTATTCCGGCCTGCATGGCACAACAGCCTTCACTATTGAGAAGGACGTAGCTGCCGTTTGAAAGCACCTGTAACGTGGGTCTAATCAAAGGGACTGGGACTCCCTTAAGATAACAAGCCAAGTTTGCAGCTGAGGCGTTACACGCCCCACACAAGGACAGCTGTTTACAAATCATCGAATGGCTGACTGAAGTCTCGCATGCACTACCGCTAAGAAAGACCTCTTTCATGCCATTGAAGCATTTGTACAAGAAGGGAAGCTCCCACACCTCATGGATGTAACTATCTCCCAGCTTTTCGTATCTGCCTACCGGAATGTGTTTTAAACAGGAGGTGAATTGTAGTGTGGCAATAGGCAGATTAATAACCACATGTATTAACCACTCAGCCGATGGTATTTCGGCCACGGTAAAACTGCATATAAAAAACGCTTCTTACATGGTGTTCTAGGGCCTGACAAGAAATCTTGTAAGTCAGTGGAGCTAGACAGGAGATTGAAGTGTTCTCTAACCGCATTCAGTGAGGATGATTTTAGCCAGTGTTGGCATAATTTTCCCACACTATGGGGGTCATTCTGACCTCGGCGGTAAAAGGCGCTTACCGCCGGTCAGAAGACCGCCATAACACCGCCGCGGCCGCGGAAAGCCGCCACGGTCATTCTGACCCACAACGGCCAAACCTCCAAAAATCCGACCTCCACTGCAGGCCGCCACATCAGCGGGCAGCGATAAACTGGAGATGACCAAACCTCCACCGTCACGCCAACAGAAATACGCCCATGCCATTTCGACCCACGAATCAACGCGGCGGGCTTTCCAACGCGGTATTCCATTGGCGGTACACACCGCCGCGGTCAAAATACACACACAGCACCAAAACACAGGCACATTGGACAATTACAAATACACACACCTGATACACATACACAACCCACTCCCACACAATCAATCAACTATAAAACACACCCCCACCTCACCCACAAACCCCTACGACCACAATTACTGAGAGAAGGAGAGAGAGACACAGCAGACAATCCATAGCAATACACACTGAGGCACACTACACCATCACACACACCACATAGTAGCACAAAGCACCACACACCAACATACTCATCATCACATACACCCCACACCTCACCCACACCACCCCATGGCACCCCAAAGGCACCCACGCTTTTCGGACCAAGAACTCCGGGTGATGGTGGAGAAAATCCTAAGAGTGGAACCCCAGCTCTTCGGCTCACAGGTGCAGCACACCAGTATAGCTAGGAAGGCGGAGCTATGGCAGCGGATCGTGGACAGGGTCAACGCGGTGGGACAGCATCCCAGGAATAGGGAGGACATCCGCAAACGATGGAACGACCTACGGGGGAAGGTCCGATCGATGGTCTCCAGGCACAACATCGCGGTCCAGAAGACTGGCGGCGGACCCCCACCCACCCCTCCCGAATTTACATCATGAGAGCAAGAGGTCTTCAACATCCTGCATCCTCAGGGCCTCGCAGGAGTAGCCGGAGGAATGGACTCTGGTAAGTCCAATCTCAACTACTATATCCCCCCCACCCCACCAGCATGCCAACCCACACCCCCACCCTCACCCCCAAACCCCCAGCACACATCCTCCCTGACAATGTCTCACCAGCACAACCCACCCATCCCAACACCAACTCCTGCATGCCAACACAATCCATGGACACCCATCACCCAAGCATGACCACTGCACTTACCCCCCCCCCCACTAACTACCCTCACAACACCTCCCTCAAGGGAATGCCTGCACTGGGGGACGAGGGCACCCATAACACGCACGCCATTGCACACACAGAAACAATAACCAAACTCTCTTACCCCATGCAGGACCCGAACGCCAACACACCAGCCAGGAGGGTCCAGAAATGTCCATCCCACCCCCGGAACAGGCCCACAGTGAGGACAGCAGCTCTGTCGACACTGAACCTGATGACCAGCCCGGACCATCGGGGACCTCTGGGCAGTCGGTTCCCCTCAGGCAGCCACAGGCCACACCAGACCCGACCCCCTCTGCCAACACCAGCACAGCTCCCACCCAGCGGGCCCATGCCTCTGTCTCTAGGACACGTCAATCAGCGGTGTGTCTGCCACTACAGGGCACCCAGGCTAACCCAACACCCCAACAACAAGAGGGACCTGGGGGCAGTGGGAGCGGGCACACCGTCCGGAGAGACAGAGGCCGGGGGAAACCGGGCAGCTCGGAGGGCTGCTGTGCGACAGGGGGGGGAGGAGGGGCCCAGGGAACCCACTCTCCAAGAGGCCCTCACCACCATCATGGGGGCCTACCACCACTCCCAAGAGACGATGGCGACGGTACTGGCCAGGTTCACGGAGATCCAGGCACAGCAGGAGGAACGCAACATGGGGTTCAGGGAGGAGCTGAGAATCATCGGGACCGCAATGGGGACCATCGTCCTGGCCCTCAACAGGATAGAAGACGCGTTGCGGGACCATGTGGCACCACACAGGGCCCCTGTCACTAGCCCGGACCAGGAACAGCCTACCACCTCCGCCGGCGCAAGTGGACAGGAGGCCCCAACACCACGACAGGCCACCAGAACCCCACCTCCTGCTGAAGAACAACCACCCCGTAAGAGGAGCCTGAGATCCAAAAAAAAAGACAGAGTAGGATGTCAAGACCCCCGCCAGCAGGACATACCCCCTGAACTCTTCCCACTGTCCCACATTGCCACCCTGTCCAACCATGAACTGCCTCTGCTCCATCCTTCCACAGGCAAAAGGACAATGCACCTGTGAGACTGAGAACTGGACTCTGCCATGGACATTACTCCACCCCCACCCATCACCCTTATAATCACATGTACCAATATCTAGCACTGTAAATAAATCACATATTGCACACAAATCAGTTTGGAGTCATGCTGTATTATTAGCAAATGTATTACATATTACTGTTGAATATCTGTTCTGTCAATTAGTGATGACAACATACCAATGTCAATACGCTGTAGTTCATGGGCAAACCAAGCAGAAGTCAGGCACTGAGTCATACAGCACTGAGAAGGGAAGGGAAAAACAAAAATTACCCAAAAAGATCTGGTGGGAACTACAGAAAGTACAGATGCAGGAGGCTATAAGCAATTGTGAAATGGCGTGGGGGATTCTTACCTGGGTGTTACTGGAAATACTGTTCCTCCTCTTCACTCTCCACAGGCTCCACGGCTTCTACAACACCACCATCTGGACCATCCTCCTGCAGGAAAGGCACCTGGCGTCGCAAAGCCAGGTTGTAAAGCATACAGCACGCCACGATGATATGGCACACCTTCTTTGGTGAGTACATTAGGGATCCACCGGTCATATGCAGGCACCTAAACCTGGCCTTCAGGAGGCCAAAGGTTCGCTCAATCACCCTCCTAGTACGCCCATGGGCCTCATTGTAGTGTTCCTCTGCCCTTGTCCGGGGATTCCTCACTGGGGTCAGTAGCCACGGCAGGTTGGGGTAACCAGAGTCACCTATTAGCCACACACGTTGTCTCTGTAGCTGCTCCATCACATAGGGGATGCTGCTATTTCGCATCACATACGCGTCATGCACTGACCCTGGGAACTTGCCATTTACATGGGAGATGTACTGGTCAGCCAAACAGACCACCTGGACATTAATCGAATGATAACTTTTTCTGTTTCGGTACACCTGCTCATCGTCTTTTGGGGGTACCAAAGCCACATGGGTCCCATCAATGGCACCAATGATGTTGGGGATATGTCCAAGGGCATAGAAATCACCCTTCACTGTAGGCAAGTCACCCTCCTCTGGGAAAATGATGTAGCTCCGCATGAGTTTCATCAGGGCAGACAACACTCTGCTCAAAATCTTAGAAAACATAGGCTGAGACATTCCAGATGACATGGCCACTGTGGTCTGGAATGACCCACTTGCCAAAAAATGGAGGACTGACAAAACCTGCACCAGAGGGGGAATCCCTGTGGGTTGGCGGATGGGGGACATCAGGTCTGGCTCCAGCTGGGCACACAGTTCATGGATAGTGGCACGGTCAAGTCTGTATCGAAGTATTATATGGCGTTCTTCCATTGTCGACAGGTCCACCAGCGGTCGGTACACGCGAGGATTCCTCCTTCTCATCCCAAGTCCCAGCGGACGGTGCCTAGGAAGGACAACATGGAGCACAGAGTCAGCCAAACCACAGGTATGTACAGACAGCTTGCACAGTTAAAGAATGGCAATGGGTTGAAAGGTGTGTATGTGTGGCAATGCAAGGCCTAGGCCTGTGTGTCGCAGTCAAAATTAAGCCATGTAGGCCCTTGAAATGGCGGCTGCCTGACCTGTGAAGTGGGACAATGGGATGTGAGGTCAATGCGCTGGCGGGGCACACCGTGGCGGTAGGCGGTCGAAGACCGCGGCGCAAAGCCGCATTGGTTAACATTGAAGCCTATGGGTTTCAGGAGCCAATGACGAAGTGCGCCGGCGGTCGCGGTACGCACCGCCGCGGTACGCACCGCCGCGGGCGTGACCGCCATTTTCTATCTGCTTAATCACTCGAGACCTGATCATCCACAGGAGAGGACCTATACTGCAAGTGCTGCTGTGACCTCGGTCTGGAAGATACAATGGCTGCTGCGACTGGGGAAAGGGCCCCTGCCTTCACGTCTGAAGAGTTGGAGAAGCTCGTGGATGGGGTCCTCCCTCAGTATGCGCTACTCTACGGTCCTCCAGACCAACAAGTGAGTACACCGGGTGCACATGGAATGGGCTATGCCTGTGTGGATTGGGGTGGATGTAAGTTGGTGGGGTGGGGGGCGAATGAGGAGTGCAACGCCTGACAGATGAGAGCATGTGCCATATGGCAAAGTTGGAGGGGGGGGCCAATCACATCTAACATGCAGGTCATTGATGATTTCCTCCTTTCCACCCTGTACATGTCAAATAGGTCAGCGCCCATCAGAAGATCGAGATTTGGCGTGCCATCGCCAAGGAAGTCCGGAACTTGGGGGTCCACAACAGACGGGGCACCCACTGCCGCAAGAGGTGGGAGGACATCCGCCGCGGAACAAGGAAGACCGCAGAAACACTGCTAGGGATGGCCTCCCAACCTAGGAGGGGTGCCAGTCGCACCATGACCCCCCTGATGTCCCGGATCCTGGCGGTGGCCTACCCTGAATTGGATGGGCGCTTTAAGACATCACAGCAGACACAAGGGGGTGAGTATCAGCACATTCTCCTATCTTTCTGCGCAGTGGAGGCATATGGGTGGGGGAGGAGGGCTGTGGGTGACATTAGGCCAGGGCGCTTTCTGTAGTGTAGTCCTCTCCCTTAGGCATGGCCCTGTGCCCCCGGCCCCCACCTCGGTAGGGTGACAAGTACAGCCATTGAAGGTCCAGCATCTCCCATGTGCGCGTTTGACGTCTCTTGGCCTGTTGTCTTAGTCAGTAGTACTGAGTAGTGTACCCCGAATGCGCGGCTTAGTGCATTAGGCACCTGTGTCTGTCCTCTCCGCCAACGGTGTTGACATTGCATGCACTCAACCTGGTCTTCTTTTTTCTCCCCCCACCCTTTCTCTTCATCTTCTTGTGCATGTGTGCATTAGCATCATCAGGCGGAGGAGATTTGGCATCGGAGCACGAGGGAGCTGCAGGACACAAGGCCCCGGTGGGCCCAGGAACAGACACCGAGGGCACCAGTGATCCGGAGGGCGAGGGCAGCACCACGACGGGGACCGCTGGTGAGAGCAGCGAAAGCGACACGTCCTCGGATGGGAGCTCCCTAGGGGTGGCGGCAACATCCGTGCCCCCGCCTCTACAGGTACAGCCGCCACCCAGCGCACCAGCCCCGCCCTCCCAGCAGCCCCTCAGGCTTCGCTCCGTGCCCGTTCGCCCAGGAAGGTGCGCGTCTCCTTCGCCCCAGGCACCTCAGCCCCTGCCCCTGTTGCCCCTGCTGCCCTCAGTGCGGAGCTCATTGACCTGGTAAGGACGCTCATTGTTGGGCAGACGACCCTTTTGAATGCCATCCAGGGTGTGCAAAGGGAGGTGCAACAGAGCAATGCGTACCTGGAGGGCATTCATTCGGGTCAGGCTGCCCATCAACGAGCGTTCACTGCTCTGGCCTCAGCACTGACGGCAGCCATTGTCCCTGTTTCCAGCCTCCCTCTTCTTACTGCCTCCAGCCTTTCTCTGTCTCCTGTCCCTCAGCCTATCCCATCCACACCATCAGACCAGCCTGCACACACCTCAACACCCAAGAGCAGCTCATCCAAACACAAGCACCACAGATCCCACAAACACTCACCCAAGCAACACCCAGATGCAGACATGCCAACAGCCACTGCCACCCCTGTGTCCCCCTCCTCCTCGTCTCCCTCCTCCCTCCCTGTGACGTCTACACTCACACCTGCATGCACCCCAACATCAGCCAGTGCTTCCATCACCACCTCACCCTCCAGTACAGTCTACACTCGTGCAGTCACCACCCCCACTGCCATTTACACGTCCTCTGTGTCCTCTCCCACTGTGTCTGTCACCCCCTCTTCCAAGACACACAAACGCAGGCAGCCACCCACCCAACAGCCATCCACCTCACGACAGCCTACAGCACCAGCACCTTCACCCAATGACAGCACACCTGACTCTCCTACAACCACCTCCTCTACCTCCACTTCCATCTCCACTTCTCCTACCCTTTACCTTGGCCCTAAGAAACTTTTCATGGCTAACCTTGACCTCTTTCCCCCCGATGAGCTCCCCCATCCATCTTCAAAGAGTCCCAAGAGCACCGCAGCCACCACCAGCCCAGCTTCGGGTGTCACTGTTGTGCATGGGTTCTAGAGCCCACCCTTTGCCAGCAGTGACACATCGATCAGCAGCAAGGACACGTCCAGCCCCCCCCCCGGCAAGAGGACCCGCAAAAACAAGGGCCGCCGTGCGAGGACCGACAGGGCTGCCCCCAAGGAGCAATGTGCGGCCACTTCACCACCCACACCATCTAGGGGAGGCAAGGGCCCGAGAGCCCCATCAAAGGAGCGGAAGGGCAGCAGGAGCGCGGAGAAGGTGGACCCCACATCCCACATCCCAGCTGGGAAGGAGGACACTAAGGAGGCCAGGAGTCCGTCCCCGAAGGGTCCAGAAACGTCACGGTCCGAGGGCGACTGAGCAGGGAGTCCAGGCCAGGTCTGGCTCCCTTGACCTGCTGGATGAGCACCGCTGAACAGGGCCCGCGGGAAAGAAGAGCACCGCTGAACAGGGCCCGCCGTGGAGAAGAGCACCGCTAAACAGGGCCCGCCGTGGAGAAGAGCACCGCTGAACAGGGCCCGCGGTGAAGAAGAGCACCGCTGAACAGGGCCCGCCGTGGAGAAGAGCACCGCTGAACAGGGCCCGCCGTGGAGAAGAGCACCGCTGAACAGGGCCCGCCGTGGAGAAGAGCACCGCTGAACAGGGCCCGCCGTGGAGAAGAGCACCGCTGAACAGGGCCCGCCGTGGAGAAGAGCACCGCTGAACAGGGCCCGCGGTGAAGAAGAGCACCGCTGAACAGGGCCCGCCGTGGAGAAGAGCACCGCTGAACAGGGCCCGCCGTGGAGAAGAGCACCGCTGAACAGGGCCTGCGGTGAAGAAGAGCACCGCTGAACAGGGCCCGCCGTGGAGAAGAGCACCGCTGAACAGGGCCCGCCGTGGAGAAGAGCACCGCTGAACAGGGCCCTTCTTCTCAAGCACCGCTCCGCTGGGCCCTTCCTCTCAAGCACCGCTCCGCTGGGCCCTTCGTCTCAAGCACCGCTGTCTCAAGGACTGCTCCGCTGGGCCCTTCCTCTCAAGCACCGCTCCGCTGGGCACCGCCGTCTCAAGCACCGCTCCGCTGGGCCCTTCTTCTCAAGCACCGCTCCGCTGGGCCCTTCTTCTCAAGCACCGCTCCGCTGGGCACCTCCGTCTCAGGCACCGCTCCGCTGGGCCCTTCCTCTCAAGCACCGCTCCGCTGGGCACCGCCGTCTCAAGGACCGCTCCGCTGAGCCCTTCCTCTCAAGCACCGCTCCGCTGGGCACCGCCGTCTCAAGCACCGCTCCGCTGGGCCCTTCTTCTCAAGCACCGCTCCGCTGGGCCCTTCTTCTCAAGCACCGCTCCGCTGGGCACCGCCGTCTCAAGCACCGCTCTGCTGGGCCCTTCGTCTCAAGCACCGCTCTGCTGGGCACCGCCGTCTCAAGCACCGCTCCGCTGGGCCCTTCCTCTCAAGCACCGCTCCGCTGGGCACCGCCGTCTCAAGCACCGCTCCGCTGGGCCCTTCGTCTCAAGCACCGCTCCGCTGGGCACCGCCGTCTCAAGCACCGCTCCGCTGGGCCCTTCCTCTCAAGCACCGCTCCGCTGGGCACCGCCGTCTCAAGCACCGCTCCGCTGGGCCCTTCGTCTCAAGCACCGCTCCGCTGGGCACCGCCGTCTCAAGCACCGCTCCGCTGGGCACCGCCGTCTCAAGCACCGCTCCGCTGGGCCCTTCGTCTCAAGCACCACTCCACTGGGCACCGCCGTCTCAAGCACCGCTCCGCTGGGCCCTTCCTCTCAAGCACCGCTCCGCTGGGCACCGCCGTCTCAAGCACCGCTCCGCTGGGCCCTTCATCTCAAGCACCGCTCCGCTGGGCACCGCCGTCTCAAGCACCGCTCCGCTGGGCCCTTCTTCTCAAGCACCGCTCCGCTGGGCCCTTCTTCTCAAGCACCGCTCCGCTGGGCACCGCCGTCTCAAGCACCGCTCCGCTGGGCCCTTCTTCTCAAGCACCGCTCCGCTGGGCCCTTCTTCTCAAGCACCGCTCCGCTGGGCACCGCCGTCTCAAGCACCGCTCCGCTGGGCCCTTCCTCTCAAGCACCGCTCCGCTGGGCACCGCCGTCTCAATCACTGTTTATGGTTCACTGTGCCCACCATGCCTCCTCCTTGACCAGTGGAGACTGTCATCCACCTGATGGACCCACTGTAGAGACATTGAGAGACTGTGGCTTTGCACTCCCCAGGATGGTCCAGTGGGCAGCCCACCCACTGTAGAGACATTGAGAGACTGTGGCTTTGCACTCCCCAGGATGTTCCAGTGGGCAGCCCACCCACTGTAGAGACATTGAGAGACTGTGGCTTTGCACTCCCCAGGATGGTCCAGTGGGCAGGCCACCCACTGTAGAGACATTGAGAGACTGTGGCTTTGCACTCCCCAGGATGGTCCAGTGGGCAGGCCACCCACTGTAGAGACATTGAGAGACTGTGGCTTTGCACTCCCCAGGATGGTCCAGTGGGCAGCCCACCCACTGTAGAGACATTGAGAGACTGTGGCTTTGCACTCCCCAGGATGGTCCAGTGGGCAGCCCACCCACTGTAGAGACATTGAGAGACTGTGGCTTTGCACTCCCCAGGATGGCACAGTGGGCATGGTGGCTCCTCGTGGATCTGGCGTCGTGGACTCATGTGGCTGTGGTGCCCCCCCCCTTCCCTTCCCCCTGAGGTGCCTGTAGTTTTTACATCTGATGCCCCTGCAGTGTTCTCTCCAAAGGACTCAGGTCTCCTGTGTGGGCTTTGCCCTTGTTTCTCAAAACTTTGGCCCACGGACATGATGAATTCGTAGGATGTGCAGGACTTGTTACTTCAGTTATACACTGATGTGTATGTCATTTGTTTTCTTGTGAATATCTTTCATGGTTGTACGATATTTTTCAGGACCTTTTTGGTACATAAATATTTATTCCAAATTTGATTATGTCCTAGCATTTTTCTGGGGTGTTTGGGTGGTGTCACTGTGACTTGTTGCTCTGCATTGGTGTGTACATAGTTGGGGGGGGGGGTCGCATATGTGTGTGCCCGTAACCTTTCATCCTCCCCCCTCCCGTGTGTCGTAGGTGCAGTACTCACCGTTGTCGTCTGCGCCGGACTTCGTACTCGTGGTAGATGAGAAGGTAGACGAGAGCAGGTAGGATGTTTAATTCGGGTTCCATGCTGTCCTCCTTCCTCCTGGAGTGCGTAGTGGTGAGCGTTTTCCCGTTCGTAGTCTGTTTCCGCCGTGTTTTTATCGGCGGTGCTCCCGCCCCGGAAAAGGTGGCGGATTGGTGAGTTGTGATAGGGTGGGCGGTACATTGTCTGCCGCCTGGCTGTTGGCGGTGACCGCCGCGCTGTTTGTTTGTACCGCCGTGGCGGGCGGAGTGTTAAAGTGGCTGTCTGTGTTGGCGGTTCCCGCCAGGGTCAGAATTCCATATTTTTTACCGCCAGCCTGTTGGCGGGTTGGCCGCCGCTTTAACACCGACCGCCAGGGTTAGAATCACCCCCTATATGTTGTAATTATGTCTGCATGCTCTGGTGATATATAGCGAGGGTCTGGGCTACTCGTACTAAAAATCCCCGAGGAGTTAATAAAACGTTGATGACACCCATTGGTATCTATTGGCCACAATAACCACCCACCAGGACGTGTCAGTGAAGCATTAAACGTACCATTCTGGACCCACTCATCAAGCTCATCTTCAGTTGCATTCGTATATTTTTGCTATTTGTAAAATTTTACGGGGGCAGGTATACTGGGCATGTTTAATTCCCTGATTGTTGCTAAGCCTAAACAACTCGTTTGTTGCACTGTTTCATTTAAAAAGATCATTTGTACAGGAATGAGGCATGCTCTAAACAATGTTTCTTTTCCCTTAATTTGCCAATTTTTTGTTCCCCAGACACTTTTCAGATCAATTGATTTGGACCAATATTCATAGGCTTCTATCGAGAACCGGGAAACAAAGGATTCCGAATATATAAATTTCGTACTGGTCAATAACGTGTATATCCTTAGTAGGTGGTACCTTAAAATAATATGACTCAGCATTCTTTTGATTGTGCCCAGAAAAATATGCAAACTTTTCAGAATATGTTTTAGAACTCCCTGGCGGTGGAGTTGGGCAATGTTCCCATTGCGTGTAATTAAATACAGTTTTGGTACTGCTTGCTCTATGTATGAAATGGTGCCCATAGTAATTATAGCAAAACATATCACCATGATTTTCTTTAAATTGGCAAACATCTTCGTTTTCAAAGACAGTATAATATTGCAATTCAGTCATCATAGATTCAACTGTTTTCACATCCCAATCATCAGAAACAATGCCTGGTATCACTATATCAATAATTGATAATTTGAACACAAACGGTATTTGAATAACTTCTGTGGGACCATATAGATCAAACATTACTTTGTCCCAAACAATCCCATCAGGAATTGGCACTGCGGAAATGTTCACAAAGGATAAGTCTCTTCGGACTTTATGTGAAGAAAAATGTGGTTTCAAAACCTCTTCCACCAGTTCAACTGTCATTCTTTCAGGTAAAAAATGACCATGTAATAACAATAAAAAGGCAAAACCAATCCCAAGTAGAAAGGCTAGGACCGTCAAAGAGTACCATAGATAATTCCATGGAAAAATAAAATATGTTTCTTTAAGCCAGTTTGTTAGCTTCCGTGTACTTGACAATCAGCTGTCGAAGAGGCGAATGAGTCTGAGAAATCATCGTTGAAGTCGGAAAATAACCAGAGGCAGTTCGTGCAAATGGCAGAGCCGTTGTCAGTGGTGGAGTTGGTGTTTCCTGCGGTGGCACACTATAGACAGCACCATCCGTTTGGCTTGAAGTCTAATTGACTTGGTCAAATGTTTCTAAATTAGTTGATGTTAGTGGAACTAATGCAAGATCATCTTCCACCCTCCCCGTGCTCGGAGAGGTATCGGTGTTGGTGTAAACCACATGTAGAGGAACTTCTTCGCCAGTAGTGAGAGGGATTCGGGAACTACTGGATGTTCCTCTTGGTCGGCTGTGCAGGATCGGCCACATGGTGTAGTTTGACATTGTCAATAGAGACAAAACTATTTTCTTTGGCACCTGCCAACGGTGGTAGAATAACAGTTCTGGTACTGTGTATCCCTAGTACAGGGACTGGTGCTCTATAAGAAGGGCCAAATTCCTTTTTCACTGAGACTTTTTCACGTACAAGATCCCCAACTCTGGGAATCCAGCCGGTAGATGTTATAGGCACATCCTTAATTCCTGTGGAGGCGGGACTTTTGGAAGAATTATCATCACTGAACTGTTGCAATTCCTGTAAGACAGTGACACGTTCATTTATGTCAAAAGGTGTTTCTGCTGCCTCCACGCCAGGACCATCAAGTTCCGAACAGGCACTCATATGAAGTACGACCCCCCCCAGGGACCTTCTAGGCAGGTTATTTAGTGCTCTCTGGACTCCATATAGGTGATTAAGCCAACTACGACCCGTACCTAAGACTCTGGCTGTTGAGGATTGCTTTAAATCACGGTTCAATCGCTCCATAACACTATTTCCCTCGGGATGAAATGGAGACAAGTACTGGAGTTGGACCCCCAACAAAGCCATGGCGTCCCTGAATGCCCTTGAGGCGAAAGCAGGGCCCTGGTCCGAATGGAAAGCCGCAACTGCATATGTCACGATAAAGATTCGCAAATCTTTAATAACAGTCCGAGCGTCAGCCGAGCGTTGTGGCCACACCCATACAAATCTGGAGCATGAATCAACAGCGACTAGGATATATTTCTATGCACTATCAGGTGTTAAGGGACCACAGTGGTCCAAGTACACACATTGTAATGGTTTGTTTGAAATTTAGAGGGGTGTCTGCGGCGGGCGTTTGGCCATGGAAACTTTGATTTGTTGACAGATGTCACAACAAAAGGACATACTGCTTAGTCTCTTTGTAGAGACCTGGCCACCAATAACGGGCCTGCAAGATCGAAATTGTAGCCGCCACACCAGCATGGGCAGATGCGACCCCCTCATGTACTGCTTTAATCAATTGTGGTCTTATGTCTTTGTTGGGGATGTCTCGTACACCTACGCCTGGTATCTTAACCTCAGCGTTCAGCATACCTCTCATACGATAGTGATATTTGTTAGGAAATCCTTTAGGATAGGGCGTACCATCAGCCGTAGCTGTCACGGCAGCCCAGATGTCTGCGTCCGGTTTTGAACTCAAACGAGTCACTGCAGCTACAGCGGCCACAGTCACTGCTGACTTTGCAGCTCCATCAGCCAATGTATTTCCAGCAATGTGTATTCCAATGCGCTGGTGTCCAAGTGTGTGTACAACATGGACATTCGGTAGCGTCTCTTTCAGGTCAGCTACTTTCCCCCACAGTAGTCTGTGTTTAATGGTGTAGCCTTTGGAATCTCTGAACCCATTCTGGCACCAATAATGCAGGTTTTTGTTAAAGGACTGGACACAGTAATATGGATTACAAACAATCAGCGTAGGCTGTGCAGGATCCGTGTGTTCCAGTGCCATCAGCAAAGCTTTTAGCTCAGCGAATTGTGCTGTACAATGCCCTAGGGTCTGTGTAAAGGTATGTAGAGGACAAAATTTATCGCCCTCCATATAGCCACTTACGACTGCGCAAGCAGCAGAGTATTGATGTTTAGTTCCAATTGCAGGTTGTGCAGAGCCATCGGTGTACATGACTCTATGATACTGATCAATAGGCAAAGTATTTGCTGGAACTGGATATTCTATTTCATATTGTAGAAATTCCTGAGTTTGTAGCTTTGGATCAAAAATGTAGTCTACATCAGTGGCTGTCAGAGACGTAGCCCATTGTATCCAACGTGGATGTAATGCTTTTGCATTTGGAACACTAGCTTTTGTAACAGCCTCTAGGGCTGGGATTGGAGAAACAACAATAATGCGTTTTCCTTGGGCAAGAGGTCTTTCTTTAATGACCGCCATCTGTACAGCAGTGAGACTTTTCTCTGTGGGAGCAAAGCATTGTTCTGCTGCTGAGTACAAATGCGATTTGTATGCAATCGGGACTGTCTCACCTTCATTAAACATCACATAGGTGAAACCGATGGCTCCAGCTATTACTCTGATGATCAAATGTGTTTTGTTGTCCCTTGTGGGTAAATATTGTGCTGCAAGCATGTCTGTCTGCAACTCTCGAAGAATGCATGCATGTTCAATTGTCCCGAATTTACTTGAAAAATTGGGACGTATTAAGTCATATAAAGGTTTTATGCGTGTTGCATAATCTGGAATATAGGTTCTGCCAAAATTTAAGAAACCCAATAATGATTGGATTTTTTTAATCGAATTCGGTGGTTGTAACTGTGCTCACTTCTCTAAGAATTGTGGCACTAGGCTCTTCCCTTCACTTGACAGCTCATATCCTAGGAACAGGACGCTGAGGAAGGCTATTTTTGTTTTTTTGAAGTTCAATTTGTAGCCAAATTTGGCAAACCCTACAACAATGTGGGCTACCCGTCTTAAATTTTGTAGTATTTCATCATCCGTGAGATATATATCATCTACATAGGACAATGCTTCAGGGTCAATCTCGTGCAATATAGCAGTGACACGAGCTGCAAACAGTCCTGGACTGTTCTTATACCCCTGAGGTAAACAACAGAATTTTGTTCTGGGAGCCTAGTGTGCTGAAACTTGTTAAGTCTCTACTCTCAGGCGCTATATTCTGGCAGAAAAACCCATTGGAAATGTCTAGTGTTGTTTTGTATTTTTTACGCACTATGTTGCTCATTAGTGCTGTGCTATGCGAATTTTGGTTAGCATAAGTACGTGTATGACTGTTTAAATGTCTGTAGTCTAAGACTATTCTGTATGAATGGTCTGGTTTAGCTACGGGGAAAAATGGGTTATTCATTGGTGAGACACAGGGTTCAATCACACCCTGGTACTCTAATTGTGTTAGTATTTCCCTCACTGGTGCTTTTGCTTCATGTTTTATAGGATACTGCGGTTGTGGCTGAGGTTCATTTTTAATTGGGATTACATGGTAGGGGGATTCTTTATCCCATCACACGTGATTTCTGTATAATGCAGGTGCTTGTGCCAAAGCCCATTCAATGGAATAGGATTCAGCGAGTTCCTCTGGAACAAGGGGTGGGAAAGAAGACTTAATGATATCTTCTCCATATGGGCAGGTATGGACAAAGTCAGGCGGCCAATCTTGTTCAGCCAACACGACATCATATACTTTTATTATGCAATCCCAAAAGATTGTGTCTATTGTGCGTTCAATGTCTCTTTCTAACTGTAGCGTTACTTTGTACACCCTATCAGGCGTGGAGACACGCATGTCCGCAGTTTCTACTTGTATAAAGTCATCAGTTGCTTTCACCTCCAGATGCTCTAGAAGATTCCGGCGAACTATTGTGACCTCTGCCGCGCTGTCTAGCAAGGCTAGAGCTGAATTCTTGTTCAACAAGAGGACCCTATTCCTGTATGGCATGTCGGAATGCGACTGCTGCCACTTTTTTCTTTTTAAATTGTTATTTTTGTTGGGTGGGTTTCTCGTCCTTTTTAACAGAAACCTCCGAAGAGCATTGTGCTTCCTGTCTCGGTTTCACGTACTCTGTTCTTCACTCTGATCGCCCACCTCTCTCATTTCTTTTTTCCGATGAGGCCTTGAAAGGAACGAGATTGGCGTTTATCTATCAGGCATTTTTATGTTATCTCTGTTTCTGAGATTATACCTATTTTGTGAAGAATCCATACACGGAGATTCTCCCCTCTCTTTCTTAGGAGTTTGTTGATTTTTATCCCAGCGTTTCTTATTACCCTCAGGTGCTTGCTTGGGGGTATCTTTGTTTGATTTACCCTGAATTTGAGGTTTTTGTGGTCTGGCCCCTAAGCTATCTCAACCAATACTTGAATAGGTCTCTGCTATTATTTTAGGCAGCTCTCGTTCTTGATCCTGCTGTGGAAAGTCACGAAGCCGCATGCGCACTGTAAGTGCGACTGCTTCCCCTTTAAGTTTACTTAAAATGATTGAGGATATCGTGGCAAAATTGCCCATCAATTGCATCCCCAAATCTAGGGCCGGGGCAGCCCCATATTCATCTTGAATTTGTTTCAACACTTCCGGTAAATTGGCAAGTGTTGGTGTACCGTGTGCGGTTGTGTAGAGCGCGGCAAATACCGTGCCCCAAGTATTACAGTTTTCTACTGTAGGGACCATCCCAAAGGGCAAGCACATTGTTAATATTCTATATTCATCCTGAGGTCCTGTATGGGGAAACACTGTCTCCAGCGTATTAATTTTCTGTGCTAACCAAAACGGAGTTTCCTCTCGTTTGGCGGGTACTTTACCCATAATTGAATGTATAGTCGCAGGATTTATACGTGGCGTTACTGCATGTGGATGTGCTGGAGCAGCGCATGCTGGGTTTGTGTTTAGTGTTTGCATCACAAATTGTACTAATCGTCTATTAATTCAATATATAAGCAGCAAACCTCAGCTACTGCTAAATTTGCAACCGCAGGATGTGGTGTATAGGTGGCCAATAAAGGCCAGGTAGGACCGTCATTACTTAGTGGACCTAACCTTACTGGTAATATTGTGTGGGGCAGGGCGCCATCAAGCCAATTATTATGTTCTTGATAAGATAGAGGTATCATTAAATATGCGTATCCTCTGTATTGTCCAGGCGCATTCGCAGATGTATACTGGTGTAATGTATTTGTGTTTCCATCAACTGCTGGAAATGTGACCCAGAAGTAAAAAAGTTCTGTTCTATAAGCTGCGTGAGCGTCCACCACGAATGTGACTGGACTTCCCTGGCCCGTTAGGCCATTTTCTAGTGAGTGTGCTGTTAGAGGTTGTCTCATATTAACAGCTATTTGTACCTGTGAGGGATTCGCCATGATAGTAACACTATGAGTTCAGAGAAGGCACACCAAAATGGGGTTTCCTTTTAAAGTTCAAGCTTGAACAACCGCCCGTTGTAGTAGGATTACCTACACAGCTGTGGTGGAAATCCTCAGCACCACGGACGTCTCCGCATACGGCATTGAGGTGTCATTATATATAATGCGGGAGAGATACTCCGGAGGACCCGAAAATTAGAGCCTGACCAAACGTTTGCGGCGCTATGTCACGTAGGATCTCATTATTCTAATGAGACTACTGGATTTTGAGCAGCAAGTCTGACCCACTGTGGGTGACACCTGTCGCCCTAAATCCGGGCTTTGCTCTGGCTAGCTAGTAGTGCCTCATCTCTACCAGAAGATAGGGATGATTGGGCAGCCGAGCGCATGACATATTAGGCTTCTCAGGGAAGTCGTGGTCACTCAGGTCGCATCCGGTTCTCTCATTCACAATTCGGTCTCATATACAAATGACAATAAGAAGCAGTATAAATTTTAATGACTGGTTTAATAAAACGACTGCATTTTAGATAGCAAAGCTCCAATAACCAGGACGACACAACATGACAATATTAAAATGGTGACGAGGAGAGTGAAGCATAAGAATAAAGCTATCATTTTGTCACTAGGATTTATGGACTATTTCCTATCTAAGTCATAATCTGAGCACAGCATGTTAAGCTCTAATTCTGCCTTTCAAGTTCCCCCGGGAGGACATTGACCCTCATACCTGAGCAAAGGCCTGTAGTCTGCGTTAGCATCTGCAGCGAAGCATTCAGCAATCAGCATACAGTTGTGGTTCCCTGGCTGGAATCTCCCTCTTAACGTGTAATGGGACTAGGAAGTGTTTTTATAATAACACAGCTGATGTTCTAAGAAAATGTCCCTACAAAAGGATGTGTATTTTCTATGAATTTTGGAGACTAAACTTCTACCACGTTCACCGGCAATGTACCAAACTGTAGCCTTGACTGAAGCACAAAGTGATCAAGAATGTCTTGTTTGAGAACACAGTGCTGGGCTAAGCAAAAACAGTTAGATAGATGAAAATAAAACAAGACCGTAAAACTGGTTATTGTAAAAATAACAATGCAAAGCCGAATTAAATATATCTAGGTCAATGTGCACAGCGGCCTAGTGTGTTAAACTAAAGTGCATGGAGCTATAACTAAAATGGCTACACAACAGTACAAGACTAGTCCCTCCGGTCAAATTAAGGGAAGATTTGCTAAACTTAGCCCATGAGGGTCATTTAGGCATCTCTAAAATAAAGGAAAGGCTACGGTTCAGCTATTGGTGGCCAGGGATGGATGTGCAAATTGAACGCCTGGTAAGGGAATGTATGCAATGTGCTGTGAGTGAGAAAAGCAGGAAGCCAAAAGTTGAACCGATGATGATAAGAGATCGCCCTGATAAACCATGGAAAGACATCACATTAGATATTTTAGGGCCAATATATAGAGGTGGACAAGAAAACTATGTTATAGTTGTGATGGATATGTTTTCACGTTGGCCTAAAATTTGTTTTTACAGAGGCGTTGAAACTGGACATGTCATAAAGTTCTTAAAAGATTTGTTCATAAGGGAAGTTATTCCTGAGACGTTGCTTACTGTTAATGGGGTGCAGCTGTTTTCCAAAGAAATGGAGATATTTCTTGGGGAGGATGATATAAAGCACAAAAAAGGCGCCCTGTATCATCCGAAATCCAATGGAATGGTTGAGAGATTCAATAGGGTATTGAAAGAAACAATTGCTTTAGCTAAATGTGATGGTAGGACTTGGCAGGAGGAAGTAACCAAAAGAATTGGAGCATACAGGTTCACGCCTCATACAACCACAGGTATGTCTCCTTTTAAATTGTTTCGGGGTAGGCGTCCCAATACTATACTCGAACCATCTTGGGTTAACGCATTTTTGGGGAATGACAATCGAACTGTTGAAGATAATAAGTGGAAAGAAAGAGAAAATGCCAAAACGAACAATCGCAAGGTGTATTTTGATCATAGACATTCTGTTGAAGTGACTAAGTTAAATGTGGGTGAGCTAGTTATGATAAAACGTCCCGGTTGTCAGTCTAGGGGTAACAGGTTGTCTAAGCCAATGAGAGTCATGAAAGTTTTCAATAATGCCATCAGAACAGATGATCATTGTGTATGGAATCTTAATAGAGTGGTTGTGTATAAAGGGAAAGTTATACAAGATGCTGAGCTGAAGGACAACTCGCAAAAGGAAGAAGACAACATTCCCATTGGTGGGTCACTAAGGAAGCCCTGCTTATCTAAAAGACTATGGGGGTCATTCCAACCCTGGCAGTCGGTGTTAAAGCGGCGGCCAACCCGCCAACAGGCAGGCGGTAAAAAAAAATGAATTCTGACCCTGGCGGGAACCGCCAACAGAGACCGCCACTTTAACACTCCGACCGCCACGGCGGGACAAACAAACAGCGCGGCGGTGACCGCCAACAGACAGGCGGGAGACAATGTACCGCCCACCCTATCACAACCCACCAATCCGCCACCTTTTCCGGGGAGGTAGCCCCGCCGATAAAAACACGGCGGAAACAGACATTACGAACGGAAAACGCTCACCTCTACACACTCCACGAGGAATCTGGACAGCATGGAACCTGAACTACACATCCTACCAGCTATTGTCTTCCTGCTCCTCTACCAGGAGCACGAACGCAGCCGCAGAAGACAACGGTGAGTACTGCACCTACGACACAGAGGAGGGGGGAGGCAAAAAATTACGGGGACACACAAACGCGACACACCCACCCTCACCCACAACTACATACACATCAATGCAGAGCAACAACTCAGAGTGACACCCCCAAACCCCCCGGAAGAATGCAAAGACAAAAATAAATGATCCTGAAAGTAAAAAAATATATCAAACATCTCTAACTATATATACATATGTAAATTGTCCAGTCCAAATTGGGTATCAGCCTTTGTTCGTGGGCCAATGGGCCGAAACACATGGGCAAAGCCCACACACGATACCCGGCTCCAATGGAGAGAACACTGCAGGGGCATCAGATAGCAAAACTACAGGCACCTCAGGGGGAAGGGAAGGGGGGGGCACCTCAGCCAGATGAGTCCACGACGCCAGATCCACGAGGGGCCTCCCTAGCCACTGTTCAATCCTGGGGAGTGCAAAGCCACAGTCTCACAAGTCTCTACAGTGGGTGGATTGCCCACTGTGCCATCCTGGGGAGTGCAAAGCCACAGTCTCACAAGTCTCTACAGTGGGTGGGTTGCCCACTGTGCCATCATGGGGAGTGCAAAGCCACAGTCTCACAAGTCTCTACAGTGGGTGGATTGCCCACTGTGCCATCCTGGGGAGTGCAAAGCCACAGTCTCACAAGTCTCTACAGTGGGTGGATTGCCCACTGTGCCATCCTGGGGAGTGCAAAGCCACAGTCTCACAAGTGGATTACAGACTCCACTGGTTCTGGAGGAGGCATGGTGCCCAGAGTGCTTCGTGCAGCCCTGCCCGACACAGTTGCGGGCCTGCCCCTTCTGCCAATGGGCCAGCGGTGCTTGAGACGGCGGTGCCCAGCGGAGCGGTGCTTGAGTTGAAGGGCCCAGCGGGGCGGTGCTTGAGACGGCGGTGCCCAGCGGAGCGGTGCTTGAGTTTAGGGGCCCAGCGGAGCGGTGCTTGAGACGGCGGTGCCCAGCGGGGCGGTGCTTGAGACGGCGGTGCCCAGCGGAGCGGTGCTTGAGTTGAAGGGCCCAGCAGAGCGGTGCTTGAGATGAAGGGCCCAGTTCAGCGGTGCTTGAGATGAAGGGCCCAGAGGAGCGGTGCTTGAGTTGAAGGGCCCAGCGGGGTGGTGCTTGAGACGGCGGTGCCCAGCGGAGCGGTGCTTGAATTGAAGGGCCCAGCGGAGCGGTGTTTGAGACGGCGGTGCCCAGCGGGGCGGTGCTTGAGACGGCGGTGCCCAGCGGAGCGGTGCTTGAGTTGAAGGGCCCAGCGGAGCGGTGCTTGTGTTGAAGGGCCCAGCGGAGCGGTGCTTGGGATGAAGGGCCCAGTTCAGCGGTGCTTGAGATGAAGGGCCCAGCAGAGCGGTGCTTGAGATGAAGGGCCCAGCGGAGTGGTGCTTGAGTTGAAGGGCCCAGCGGAGCGGTGCTTGAGACGGCGGTGTCCTGTGGAGCGGTTCTTGACTTGAAGGGCCCTGTTCAGCGGTTCTTGACTTGAAGGGCCCTGTTCAGCAGTTCTTGACTTGAAGGGCCCTGTTCAGCGGTTCTTGACTTGAAGGGCCCTGTTCAGCGGTTCTTGACTTGAAGGGCCCTGTTCAGCGGTACTTGAGATGGCGGTGCCCTGTTCAGCGGTGCTTGCCTTAGCAGTCCTTGCCATGTTCAGCGTTGCTTGAGTTGAAGGGCCCTGTTCAGCGGTTCTTGACTTGAAGGGCCCTGTTCAGCGGTGCTTGAGATGGCGGTGCCCTGTTCAGCGGTGCTTGCCTTGGCAGTCCTTGCCATGTTCAGCGTTGCTTGAGTTGGCGCTCCTTCATTGCCCAACTGGGCTGTGGCTGGCGCTCCTTCATTGCCCAGCTGGGCTGTGGCTGGCGGGGCCCTCCTGGGCAGCTGGGCTGGGGCTGGCGGGGCCCTCCTGGGCAGCTGGGCTGGGGCTGGCGGGGCTCTCCTGGGCAGCTTGGCTGGGGCTGGCGGGGCCCTCCTGGGCAGCTTGGCTGGGGCTGGCGGGGCCCTCCTGGGCAGCTGGGCTGGGGCTGGCGGGGCCCTCCTGGGCAGCTGGGCTGGGGTTGGCGGGGCCCTCCTGGGCAGCTTGGCTGGGGCTGGCGGGGCCCTCCTGGGCAGCTCGCCTGCTGCCGGACTTGTCGGGCGTGCTGCCCTTGCCACCCTTCCCTGCTCGTCTGTGGCCCTTTCCTCCCTTTGCCGGTGTGCCAGGTGGCACCCCACTCCCTGACGGTGCCAGGGTAGTGCTTGTGGAGCCTGCTGTCTTTGGCCTCTCGCGCCGGGCACTGGCTTTCTTTGCTTTTTTTGCAGGGGGTGGGCTGGCCGTCTCTTTACTCCCAGCCGAAGTAGCTGAGCTTGAAGGTGGTGGACTCCAAAATCCTTGGACTATTTTCTTAGTAGGTCCAGGTTTTGTGGTGGCTGAAGTGCTGATTGGAGCCTTATGAGATGGAGGGGGGGGTCAGTTGATGGAAAGAGGTCAAGGTTGGAAAGGAAAAGCAATTTAGTAAGACAGGGACGGGTAGTTGTAGTGGGTATGGGAGTGGAGGAAGAGGATGTGGTTGTAGGAGAGTGAAGTCTGGTGTCTTTGGGTGCAGGTGCTTGTGCTGGAGGCTGTCGTTAGGTGGATGGCTGTTGGGTGGTTGGCTGCCTGTGTTTGTGTGGTTTGGAAGAGGGGCTGACAGACACACTGGGAGAGGACACAGGAGACATGTAAATGGTAGTGGGGGTGGTGACTGCACGTGTGCGGAGTGTTCTGGTGGGTGTGCTGGTGATGGACGTAGTGGCTGAAGATGTTGTGCATGCAAGTGTGAGTGGAGACGTCACAGGGAGGGAGGAGGGAGACGAGGAGGAGGGGGACACAGAGGAGGCAGTGGCTGTTGGCATGTCTGCATGTGGATGTTGCTTGTATGAATGCTTGTGTGATGTGTGGTGCTTATGTCTGGATGAGCTTCTCTTGGGTGTTGAGGTGTGTGCAGGCTGGTCTGATGGTGTGTCTGGGATAGGCAGAGGTACAGGGGAGTGGGACTGGGTTGAGGAAGTTGGAGGAGGGAGGCAGGAGACAGGGACAATGGCTGCCATCAGTGCTGAGGCCAGAGCGTTGAATGATCGCTGATGGGCAGCCTGACCCGAATGAATGCCCTCCAGGTATGCATTACTCCGGTGCACCTCCCTTTCTACACCCTGGATGGCATTCAAAAGGGTAGACTGCCCAACAATGATGGTCCTCAGGAGGTCAATGACCTCCTCACTGAGGGCAGCAGGGATAACTGGGGCAGGGCCTGAGGTGCCTGGGGCGAAGGAGATGCCCACCTTCCTGGGTGAGCGGGCACAGGGCGAAGGCTGAGGGGCTGCTGGGAGGGCGGAGCTGGCACGCTGGGTGGCGGCTGTACCTGTTGTTGCGGTGGGCACGGATGTTGCCGCCACCACAAGGGAGCTCCCTTCCGAGGACGTGTCTGTGTCGCTGGTGTCACCATGTGTCCCCGCTGTGGAGCTCCCCTCGCCCTCCGTCTCACTGGTGAAATCAGAGTCAGTTGCATGGCCCTCCATGGCCATGTGAGATGCAGCTCCCTCGTGCTCCGATGTCACTTCTCCTCCGCCTGATGATGCTAATGCACACATGAACAGGAAGACCACAAAAAAGGGGAGGGGGAGAAAGAAAGACATGTTGAGTGCATGGATTACCGCTACCGTTGGCGGAGAGGACAGACACAGAAGCCCCCTGCACTACGCCACGCACTTAGGGTACACTACTCAATCCGTGGGACATGGCCTACAAGCCTATGGACAACTACTCCACACATAGGTGACACAGGGCCATGATTAGTTGTACTAGGCAACCTACAGAGGTGGGGGGCGGGGGTACAGGGCCATGCCTAACGGAGGGGCCTAGCCTACAGAAAACGCCCTGGCCTAGGGATACCCACAGCCCTCCTCCCCCACCCAGACACCTCCAATGTGCGCAAAATCAGCAGAATGTGCTTGTACTCACCCCCTTGTGTCTGCTGTGATGTCCTCACGCGCCCATCCAAATCGGGGTAGGCCACCGCCAGGATCCGGGACATCAGGAGGGTCAAAGCACGACTGGCACCCCTCCTACGTTGGGAGGCCATCCCCAGCAGAGCCTCCGCGGTCTTCCTGCTCCCGCGGCGGATGTCCTCCCACCTCTTCCAGCAGTGGGTGCCCCGTCTGTTGTGGACCCCCAGGGTCCGGACGTCCTTGGCGATGGCACGCCAAATGTCGATTTTCTGATGGGCGCTGACCTATGTGACATGTGCAGGGGGAGAAAATGAAACAAACATCACCTTCTGCATGCTCGATGTGAGTGGCCCCCCATCCCCACCCTTGCCATGTGGCACATGCTCTCATCTTTTGTTTGATGCATGCCTCATTCGCTCCCCTCCCCACCATCTTTCATTCACCCCACTCAACCCAGGCATTGGCCACAAACCATGGTCCCAGTGTACTTACCGGTTGGTCTGGAGGACCGTAGAGTAGCGCATACTGGGGGAGGACCCCATCCACGAGTTTCTCCAATTCTTCAGAAGTGAAGGCAGGGGCCCTTTCCCCAGTCGCAGCAGCCATTGTCTCTTCCAGACCTAGGTCACAGCAGCACTTGCAGTATAGGTCCTCTCCTGTGGATGATCAGGTATTGAGTGATTAAGCAGATAGAAAATGGCGGTCACGCCCGCGGCGGTGCGTACCGCGGCGGTGCGTACCGCGGCGGTGCGTACCGCGACCGCCGGCGCACATCCTCATTGGCTCCTGAAACCCATAGGGTTCAATGTTAACCAATGTGGCTTTGCGCCGCGGTCTTCGACCGCCTACCGCCACGGTGTGCCACGCCAGCGCATTGACCTCACATCCCACTGTCGCACTTCACAGGTCAGGCAGCCGCCATTTCAAGGGCCCCCATATCTTAATTTCTACTGTGTCACGCATACCTAGGCCTTTCATCAACACTCATACAAGCCATTCAATGCATTGAGAATCGTGTACTGTGCAAGCTGTGGGAACGTACCTGTGGGTTGATTGACTCTGTGCTCCATGTTGTCCTTCCTAGGCACCGTCCGCTGGGACTTGCGAGGAGATGGAGGAATCTTCCCGTGTACAGACCGCTGGTGGACCTGTCGAAAATGGAAGAAAGACATGTCATACTGACATACAGGCTTGACAGAGCCACTATACAGGAACTGTGTGCCCAGCTGGAGCCAGACCTGATGTCACCCATCCGCCAACCCACAGGGATCCCCCCTCTAGTGCAGGTGCTGTCAGTACTCCATTTTTTGGCAAGTGGGTCATTTCAAACAACAGTGGCCATTTCATCAGGGATGTCTCAGCCTATGTTTTCCAAGGTGTTGTCTGCCCTGCTCAAACACATGCGGAGCTACATCGTTTTCCCTGAGGTGGGGGATTTGCCTACAGTGAAGGGTGACTTCTATGCCCTTGGACATATCCCCAACATCATAGGTGCCATTGATGGGACCCATGTGGCTTTGGTACCCCCCAGAGAAAGTGAACAGGTGTACAGGAACAGGAAAAGTTATCATTCCATGAATGTCCAGGTAGTCTGTTTGGCTGACCAGTACATCTCCCATTCAAATGCCAAGTTCCCTGGGTCAGTGCATGACACGTACATCATGCGAAATAGCAGCATCCCTTACGTGATGGGACTACTTCAGAGACACCGTGTGTGGCTAATTGGTGACTCTGGTTACCCCAACCTGTCCTGGCTACTGACCCCAGTGAGGAATCCCAGGACCAGGGCAGAGGAACGGTACAATGAGGCCCATGGGCGTACTAGGAGGGTGATCGAGCGGACCTTCGGCCTCCTGAAGGCCAGGTTTAGGTGCCTCCATATGACAGGTGGATCCCTAATGTACTCACCAAAGAAGGTGTGCCATATCATCGTGGCCTGCTGTATGCTTCACAACCTGGCTTTGCGACGGCAGGTGCCTTTCCTGCAGGATGATGGTCCAGATGGTGGTGTTGTGGCAGCTGTGGAGCCTGCGGAGAGTGAAGAGGAGGAAGACGAAGAGGACGACACAGACAACAGGGACACAGTGATACAGCAGTATTTTCAATGACATACAGGTAAGAATCAACACCGGCATTTTACATTTACTTAATGTCTCCTGCCTCTCTACTGTCTGAGTTTCCCCCCAGTGTATGTTAACTGAGTTGTGACTTTCCCTTCCAATTTCAGAGATGTGGGCCCCACTCTGTGACCTCTGCTTTGTTTCCCCATGGACTACAGCTGTGTGACAGTGGTATGTTGTCATCACAATGGAACTGGACATTTTGGCACGGTTCTGTGTAATACATTTGTTCAAAAATACAGGCAGACTCCAGATTATTTTTGTGCAATAAGTGTGTTTATTAAAGTGCTCAATTTTGGGTAGTGGTTGCAATTCGGTGATGGGTGATGGTGGAGGAATGTCCATGGCAGAGTCCAGATTTTCAGTCTCACAGGTGCATTGTCCATATGCCTGTGGAAGGTGGAGCAGGGGCAGTTTAAGGTTGGACAGGGTGACAATGTGGGACAGTGGGATGACAATCAGGGGGTATCCTTTCCTGGCGGGGGTCTTGGCATCCTACTCTGTCTTCTTCCTAGATCTCAGGCACCGCTTGCGGGTGGTTCTCCTTCTGCAGGGGGTGGGGTTCTGGTGGCCTGTTGTTCTTGTGTCAAGGCCTCCTGTCCACTAGCGCCGGCGGAGGTGGTAGCCTGTTCTTGGTCCATGCTAGTGACAGGGGCCCTTTGTGGTGCCACATGGTCCCGCAATGTGCTGACAATCTGATTGAGAGCCACAACGATGGTGCCCATTGCGGAAGTGATATTTCTGAGTTCTTCCCTGAACCCCATAAACTGTTCCTCCTGCAGTACCTGGATCTCCTGGAACCTGGCCAGGACCGTCGCCATCGTCTCCTGGGAGCGGTGGTATGCTCCCATGATGGAGGATAGGGCCTCGTGGAGAGTGGGTTCCCTTGGCCTGTCCTCCCCCTGTCGCACAGTAGCCCTCCCAGTTGCCCTGTTTCCCTGGGCCTCTGTCCCCTGGACCGTGTGCCCACTACCACTGCCCCCAGGTCCCTGTTGTTGTTGGGGTGGTGGGTTAACCTGGGTGCCCTGTAGTGGTGGACACACCGCTGATTGACGTGTCCTGGAGATAGAGGCATGGGCCCGCTGGGTGGGTGCTGTGCTGGTGTTCCCAGAGGGGGGTAGGTCTGCTGTGGCCTGTGGCTGTCTGAGGGGAACCGACTGTCCCGAGGTCCCCAATGGGCTGGTCATCTGGGTCCAGGGAGACAGAGCTGCTGTCATCACTGTGGGCCTCTTCTGGGGGTGGAATGGACATTTCTGGACCCTCCTGGGCGGTGTCGTGGCGTTCGGGTCCTGCAGGGGTATAAGAGTATGGTTATTGCTTCTGTGTGTGCCATAGCGTGCAATGGGTGGGTGCCCGTGTACCCCAGTGTTGGCATTCCCTTGTGGGTGCTGTTGTGACGGTGGTTTGGGGGGGGATGGGTATGTGCAGTGGGCATGCTTAGGTGAGGGGTGTCCATGGTTTGTGGCCGCATGCAGGGCTTGATGTTGGGATGGGTGGGTTGTGATGGTGAGACATTAGCAAGGAGGATGTGTGATGGGGTGGGGGGGAGGGTGGGGGTATGATTTGGCATGCCGGTGGGTGGGGGGGGATGAAGTAGTTGAGATTAGACTTACCAGAGTCCATTCCTCCGCCTACTCCTGCGAGGCCGTCAGTATGCAGGATCGCCAAGACCTGTTCCTCCCATGTTGTGAATTCTGGGGGTTGAGGTAGGGGTCCGCCGCCAGTCTTCTGCACCGCGATGTTGTGTCTGGATACCATGGAACGCACCTTCCCCCGTAGGTCATTCCACCGCTTCCTGATGTCGTCCCGATTTCGTGGATGCTGTCCCACAGCATTGACCCTGTCCACTATTCTTTGCCATAGCTCCATCTTCCTGGCAATGGTGGTGTGCTGCACCTGTGCCCCGAAGAGCTGGGGCTCTACCCGAACTATTTCCTCCACCATGACCCTGAGTTCAGTGTCTGAAAACCTGGGGTGTCTTTGGGGTGCCATGGGGTGGTGTGGATGAGGTGTGGGGTGGCGTTTGTGGTGATGAGTGTGGTGAGTGTGGTGGTGTGGGGTGTTTTGTGCGTGAATGTTGTGTGAGTGATGGTGTTATGTGCCTGTGAATGCTCTGTACTAGCTCGTGGTGTCTCTCTCTGGCCTTAGTCAATAAATGGTGGTCGTAGGGGTTTGTGGGTGATGTGGGTGTGTGTTTTATATTGTGTTGGGTGTGTGGGAGTGGTGTTTGTATGTGTATCAGGTGTGTGTGTTTCAAAATGACCAATGTGGCAGTGTTTTGGAGCTGTGTGTGTATTTTGACCGCGGCGGTGTGTACTGCCAATGGAATACCGCGGTTGAAAGACCGCCGCGTGGATTCGTGAGTCGTAATGTAATGGGCGTATTTCTGTTGGCGTGACGGTGGAGGTTTGGTAATCGCCAGTTTCTCGCTGGCCGTTGGTGTGGCGGACTTTTGTGGATGTCGGGTTTTTGGCGGTTTGCCTGTTGCGGGTCAGAATGACCGTGGCGGTTTCCCGCGGCCGCAGCGGTGTTATGGCGGTCTTCTGACCGGTGGTAAGCGCCTTTTACCGCCGAGGTCAAAATGACCCCCTATGTTTAATTCTTATGTTTAATTCTTATGGAGTTTTTCAAAGTTTGTCATTTGTACATATGTTTCTTTTGTTATCCTTGGTTTGTGTACACCCATTTGTTACTACCTCATTCATGATTTTTTTTTCGGTATATAAAGGAGGGGGGTGTGTAGTATTCCTTTCTGATGTCACCTTTGACATCAGAGTGGAATGCAAAGGATGTGAAAACGAGCGGTGTCCAGTGGAGAGAGGCAGCGCGGAGTGGAGCTCTGCCTTCCTCTTTATGGCTGAGCCTTGTAACCTTATATCTTAATAAACAAAGTTCTCACACTTCTTTTGGATGGAGTGTACTTTGTTTCAGCAAGTTTGTAATTTCCCACAGTTTTCTGGGCTGGACGATGCTAGGTTGTTTTACAAAGAGCATTTTATCATTTTCACGGTCACTTGAGGCAGAGTATTCGTTCACCAGATCCTTAAGACTGTCAAAATTGATTCTGACTGTGTTGTTAACATTTGGGGTGTTGCTTTTGACTTTCATACATATTGCATTTTTCAATGTATGACAACTGTAGGTTTTGGGACCGGCTGAGATAAATTCAATGATGTACTAATTGTTGTTTAGCTCGCTGGTCAAATCGCCTAAATAATCAATGAGCTGAGGATCTTCATCTCGTAGTTTACTCACAAAAATAACAGATTATGTATTGTGATACAGACACCGATCCTGAAATGTATCCATCACCTTGTAAAGCTCTAAACCAGTGTGAGTGGTTGTAAAACAGGCGATGAAGATGTTTATATTGTTACAAGTTGTGGGGTACTCTTTTGTAAAGTTCCAACACAGATCCGCGGTTTCATCATTGATAAACTCGTGGTTGGACACCTCATAAGATGCCCCAAAAAGATATTTAAACAGTTTGTCAGGATCTGTGATGATGGTGGTTTGACAAGTTTGTACGCTGGGTGAATTTTCCCTACAAGGAATTGAGTCAGAGTTAAGCTAGCTGTCATTTGGCGGGGTTAACTTCTACGTACTCAGGTCTCAAGCCTATACCCTCATGAACGCAGAAATCATCTATATATTTCTGTTTCGAGGTCCCGTTAATACAACATTCTGGAAACCCCAACGGCCTCTGCTTATCCCTGAGAAATAAGTTAATATACTCAGAAAAGTGCTGGGTCGTAGTCCGTTCAAAGTGCCAAACTTCATGTATTTTTCCAAGTTGGTAACCTTTCTCAAAGGCTGCCTGCACCTGAATGGTGCACCATGTCCTATTGATCACCCTTTGCTCTTCAAAGTGTCTGCACTCACCAGTCTCTTTACTTTCAGCTCATGTTCGGCATAGGGGAGACATTAGCTTACCATTGACTCTGTACAGTAATACGAGGAAGCAAAGCCTCCGGGAGGGTAGACTTGATATTTAACCAACCCAAAGTATTCATTGAGGGGTTTAAAGTCCCTATATATGATGAGGGGTGCCCTAAGAGGTATAACTTCATGTTGTTCACATATGGATACAGGCTCATGAAATCGTAGTAATGTCTTTTTTTCACCCTCTCCCGTAGCCCTGTACAGTTGTATAGCATTTGTGCGCCTCCCCTAATAAAAGATTGTGGGGCTCCAAAGATTCGGGTAACTGCTCTTAATGAAGGAGCAGAGTTCCGCATCTGATGTTAACATTTTGAGCCACTCACTCGTGCTCCCAGAGGGTTCTCACGACAAAACTACAGTTTTCAAGATATTTTAACAGAGTACTCTTATGCCGGTGTTCAATTTTAGTGCCCAACAGCTTATTAAACTCATGGGTTTTGTAGCAGCTGGGTCAACCGTGGTAAAAGCAACTGCTGTTTTCAAATGCTGTTGGCGCGCCGTTAAACACATTGTACCCATCTAGGAAATACTGACCCACGTGGTATTCACTACCATGCAAAGCATGTTGGATGAAGATGTTTTCCTTTTCAGAGACGTACGTGAGCCATTGAATAGAGGGTGCAGAATGACACTTCTGTTTACCGTTATAGAAGTCGGGCAGCACTAGAGCTTCCAGGTTGTAAGAACATGTTGTAGGAAGCTGGCTCTGTATATACTGTACAAAAATGAGGTATAGTGTGCAGAGTCCAGGGGTTCCCCAGAGGTTTAATCAACACTAGCATCAATGTCTGTTTATTGTGCTGACAAGTTTGATACCAAATTTCCCAGTCTTCATTGAGACCATCATGGAGCTGTGGTGTCCAGCCCATGTACTTAATAAGGCTACACAGCACTTACAATGTCTAATAATGGACTTAGACACTATAGGGGCATATTGCTTATGCAGCTATGCAATCTCCTGTGGCATAGTGCACCCTGCCTTAAGGCTGTAAGGCCTCCTAGAAGGGTGACTTACCTATGCCACAGGCAGTAATTTGTAGGCATGGCACCCTGGGATGGATGCCATGTTGACTTTACCTTTTTTTCCCCCACCAACACACACAATTCGCAATGGTAGTGTCCATGTGTTTGGTAAGGGGTCCCTAAGGGTGGCACAATGTATGCTGCATCCCTTATATACCCTCCCTGGCCACAGAGCCATTGGTACCACTGGTACCTTTTACATGGGGCTTAGTTGTGTACCAGGAGTGTGCCAATTGTAGAAACAATGGTATAGTTTAGGGAAAGAACACTGGTGCTGGGGCCTGGTTGCAAGATCCCAGCACACACTCAGTCAAGTTAGCATCAATGCCAGGCAAAACGTGGTGGGGTTATCATGCCAAAAAGGGCACATTCCTACACATGTGCTTGTAGATAGACATTGAAGCCAGCATGATGTGCTGAAAAGGGTTGATGTATTTGTAGGAAGCTGGCCTGGTGTGTGGTGAGCACCTATGCTGTTATCACCTTATATCAGGTATCCCCTATTAGTGAGGTGTAGACAATGTCTAGGAAGCCAGGGCTCTCTAGAGGTAGTTGTGGATGAGCAGCAAGACTTATTTAGGAGACATGCAAAGCTTATGCAATACCACTATAGTCACACAGCACTCACACACATGAACGAACCACGCAGTATTACAAAAATAAAGGTACTTTATTGTGTTACCACTAGCAGGTGAGTAAACACACTATTATAAACACATTAGCAGTCAGGAATTGGCATAAAAAGCTATAGAAAACAGTGAAATAACAGAAAATAAATAATAGCGACCCAATGGGAGATGGAGAGAGGTGGTGGGGGGGAGACTAAACCATATACTCAGTGGAATGTGAAAGTCAGTCCCCACCCAAGGAAGTGGAATCTGTAGAGGGGAGCTGGTGGAACTAGGAAACCCAAAAGATAAGTACGAGAGTGTCCCCCAGCGACCAGGAGAGAAGAGGTGAGTACATGGTTTTCCCCCAAACCCACAGGGAAACTTTGAAAAAGGACTGTGCAAGACCCAAACAAGACCGGAAGAAACCAAAGGTGGATCCTGACAGAAGAGGACCTGCAAATGAAGGGGATCAAGTCCAGCTCGAGTTGGAATGTCTGGTTGGGACAGGAGCTACTAACCACCCTTCTGGAGATGCAGGACCAGGTCAATGGTGAAGATCAGGAGTCAGCTATGCAGCACAGGAGCAGGAGAAGAGTTCCAGGAGTGATGCAATCAAGGGTCTATGTTGGAAATCCAACTATGAACAGTTGTTGCAATGGCTATTGGTTCAGAACCTGATGCCTCACCAGTCAGACCCTTGAGAAGCTGCGTACCTACAGGTGTGTCCAGTATGGGGTGATCAGTTTCAAGTCCTTCGTCAAATAGGCTCTGTGAGATTTTTATAGGCGGTTTTGGTGCAAAAACTACCTCCTTGAGAAGTCTTATACATGCAGAATGTGGGTACGGGTCAGGGTGATTGGTTTCAAGCCCAGCAACCCCTAGGCTATGTAAGCTATTTCTAGGCAGTTGTGGCGATCCTTTTGGAGACTATCTCAATATTCAACCTCTCAGACGGGGAACAGTTACCTGCAAAAAGATTATGGGTGAATGACGGTGTTTTAACTGTATTGTTTAGGTATAGAGGGGGATGGTTTGTAGCTCTGAGGGTTTCTTTTTCTTTAAAGAAAGATGCCTCAAGTTTGTTTTTTTCAGCGTGAGATCTGCCTCCTGCTTTTTAAATGAGTGCTGCGGTTGTGTGTCTGAGATTGGAACAGGGCACCCTATGAGGTCCACACCCCTAGCTCCCTTCCTGTTTGCATGATCGCTGTGCTGGTTGCCGCTTTTGCTGGTAAAGCTGTGTAGGGGTTAAGGTAGCTAGCGTCTCTAAGGCCTCCCTTTGCAGAGACTACGCATGGATTGTTATGAAGTACAGGGCATCTTTCACCTGTTGGTGCAGTTGGTTTGTTTTGCATGAGGTGTGTTATGTCTTTTAGAGGCATCAATGGTCGCTTTGCCCTTGCGGTACTCCAGCGCAGGTCTTTTGTGTTGGAGCTGCGATGGAAAAAAGAAAATGTCCATTAGCAAGAAAAAAAAACACCGCCTTATGATTACTTACAATTTTTTTTATAGACCTTACTAGTTGCTGGAAAAAAACATTGCTTTAGACATATATACATTAAGGTTCTAAAGGAGCTACATTACGTAAAACACACCTGCTTTGTCCTTTTGTGGAACACCTTTCTTTGTAGCCGGTCCGCCTATAGGACTTGCTGGCTTCGTTTTTAATGAGTCTGCGACCCTTACGGGACTCTTTGAGGGCTCCACCGCAACTTATGCAGGGAGGCCTAACTTTTGCTGAGGTTAGCATAATTATGAGTTTCCAGGGGAACTGTAAAGAAAAGGAATCAATGTCACAATTCCAATATAATTAACTGTTTTTTTGTACTCTCTGGGGGGCAAGATGGCGTTGCGGGGTTTGGAAGTTACAAAATACCCCTATCGGCTCATGACCTAATCTTCCCACATCATTTATACAATATATCCACCCTTTATTCACCTGTAACAGCAGTATTATGTTGCACGCTGTTTAAAGTGCCTGTTGGGCCTGCAGCACTGATTGTGCCACCCACATACGTAGCCCCTTAACCAGGCCTCAGGCCTGCCATTGCAAGGCCTGTGTGTGCAGTTTTACTGCCACTTCGACTTGGCATTTATAACTACTTGCCAAGCCTTAAATTCCCCTTTTCTTACATACAAGTAACCCCTAAGGCGGGTCTTAGGTAACCCATAGGGCAGGGTGCTATGTAGGTAAAAGGCAGGATGTAGACTTGTAAGTTTTACATGTCCTGGTAGTGAAAAAACTCCCTACTGTAAAGTTTGCTCCTCTCATAGGCCAGCATTGGAAATTTCTCTCTCCAAGGTCTTGGATTGAGATTACCTCCTGTTCTGAATTCTCATGGCCACAAGGACTTCACCAAATTGAAGAGAATCCCCGTAAGTCGGAAAAATCAACATAACGCCTGCAGAAATCGATGCAGTACCTGCCTCACAGCTGGAAATTCGCTGCATCGCCTACTGGATTGACGCAGCGCCTGCTCCTTCTTACCAGCTCGTCATGTATTTTTAACGCATCGTCCCTGGGCGTCAAAATATCCCTGCATCACAGTGAGGAACTAAGGCTGCACTCATGAAGATCGATGTATCACCTTGCAGCGCGGAAAGAAATGATGCATCGTCTGTGACATGCCAGAAAATTCAATGTAGTGCCTTATTTTTCAACGCATCTCTTCCTCTTCTCCATGCATAATTATTTTTGACACGTCCCATGGACTGTGTGTTACAGGAATACAACCACTGAATAGTAAGGGTTGAGACTCATTTAAACCTTTATAAAGTAATATCTTGATTTTTTTGTCATTTTGGTCTTATTTTATTCAGATAAATATTATCTATTTTCCTAAAGTGGTGTGGAATACTTTTTGTGGTGTTTTCACTGAGTTACTGTATGAGTTATTGCACAGATACTTTACACATTGCCATCTAAGTTAAGCATGCCTGCTCTGTGCCAAGCTACCCGAAGGTGAGCACCTGATAATTTAGGTTGTTTAGTGACTTACCCTGACTAGGATTGGGGTCCCTACTTGGACACAGGTGTATACCACTGCCAACTAGAGACCCAATTTCTAACACAGGGTATTACCGGTGCCTAAATTCCCGGCCTTTGCGCTTTGTACATTACTTAAGACCAGCTCAGCATATTAGAAATACATCATTTTTTTAACTCCCACCTTGCTAGTTTCAAGCTACACAGAAGCTCTTAACTAACTCACTTTTAACATTGCATAAATCTACAAACAGACAGTTTTTTATTCTACACCTTAAGACAATAGGCTTTTGGGGCCGTAACACTTTGCATATTTTCATCACTTTCATTTTTTAAATCATTGTTATTGATGCTGCTCGGTACAGTATACACAAGACTAATTGCTTCAATCCCCAGCACTATCTTAGCTCTGCCTACTGAGTCTGCTCCCCAACAACACCCTCTTGCACGGTACTACAGCTCAGCGCTATGAGACATTTGCCACGTCCTGATGAGCACGGGCCATTACACAAAACACAGCAAAGAATATTATATCACACCCCACCACTTTATGCAACAGTGTAGGAAAATGGCTCCTTGTTGCAGTCATCCCCCGCTTTTTGCCTGAAATTGATGCTGACTTTACTTGAGAGTGTGCTGGGATCCTGCTAACCAGGCCCCAGCACCAGTTTTTCCCCACAAAATGTGCCATTGTGTCCACAATTGGCACAACCCTGGCACACAGATAAGTCCCTTGTAAAAGGTACCAGTGGTACCAAGGGCCCTGTGACCAGGGAAGGTCCCTAAGGGCTGCAGCATGTGTTGTGCTTCCCTAAGGGATCCCTCAACTAACACATGCACACTGCCATTACAGATTGTGTGTGTTGGTGGGGAGAAAAAGGCAAAGTCGGCATGGCATCCCCCTCAGGATGCCATGCACTCAAACTACTGCCTGTGGCATAGGTAAGTCACCCCTCTAGCAGGTCTTACAGCCCTACTACAGGTGAGGGCATAGCTTCATCAGCAATATGCTCCTACAGTGTTTATGTCTATTCTTAGACATTGTAAGTACAGTGTGGCCATATTAAGTATATGGTCTTTGAGTTTGGTATCAAACTTCTCAGAATAATAAACCCACACTGAGGCCAGTGTTGGATTTATTAAAAAATGCACACAGAGGGCATCTTAGAGATGCCCCCTGTCTTTTACCCAATCCTTCAGTGCAGGACTGGCTGGTCTGTGCCAGCCTGCCACTGAGAGGTGAGTTTCTGACCCCCTGGGGTGAGAGCCTTTGTGCTCTCTGGGGCCAGAAACAAAGCCAGCACTGGGTGGAGGTGCTTGACACCTCCCCGCTGCAGGAACTGTAACACCTAGCAGTGAGCCTCAAAGGCTCAGGCTTCGAGTTACAATGCCCAAAGGCACCCCAGCTAGTGGAGATGCCCGCTCCCGGGACACAGCAAGTCCGGCGGCAAGTCCGGGGAGATAATGAGAAAAACGAGGAGGAGTCACCCCCTCAGCCAGGTCTACTCCTAAGGTGACCAGAGCTGAACTGACCCCCCCCCCCCTCCTTGGAAAATCCTCCATCTTGTTTTGGAGGATTTAGCCCAATAGGGATAGGGATAGGGATGTGCTCCCCTCCCCAAAGGGAGAGAGCACAAGGAGGGGTCCTCAAGGACAGAAGCCCTTGGCTACTGCCCTGTGACTCTAACATTCAAATTCAGGAGGTTTGGTAGGTTTCCCTAGATGGCTGATGAGCCCAGGACCAAAAACGCAGGTGCCCCCCGCAAAAACAGGTAGTTTTGTTTTTGATAATTTTGATGTGTCCAGATAGTGTTTTGGGGCATTTTATTTTGCGGGCAGTAGGCCTACCCACAAAAGTGAGGTACCATTTTTATCGGGAGACTTGGGGGAACACTGGGTGGAAGGAAATTTGTGGCTTCTTTCTGATTCCAGAACTTTCTGTCACCGAAATGAGAGGAAAAAGTGTTTTTGGGCCACATTTTGAGGTTTGCAAAAGGATTCTGGGTAACAGACCCTGGTCAGAGCCCCACAAGTCACCCCATCTTGGATTCCCCAGGTGTCTAGTTTTCAAAACTGCACAGTTTGCTAAGTTTCCCTAGGTTCCGGCTGAGCTACAGGCCAAAATCCACAGCTAGGCACTTTGCAAAAAATATTGCTGTTTTCTTTGTGAAAATGTGATGTGTCCACGTTGTGTTTTGGGGCATTTCCTGTCGCGGGCGCTAGGCATACCCCCACAAGTGAGGTACCATTTGTATCGGGAGACTTGGGGGAATGCTGGGTGGAAGGCAATTTGTGGCTCCTCTATGATTACAGAACTTTCTGTCACCGAAATGAGAGGAAAAAGTGTTTTTTTTGCCAAATTTTGAGGTTTGCAAAGGATTCTGGGTAACAGAACCTGGTCAGAGCCCCACAAGTCACCCCATCTTAGATTCCCCTAGGTGTCCAGTTTTCAAAACTGTGCAGGTTTGCTAGGTTTCCCTAGGTGCTGGCTGAGCTAAAGGCCAAAATCCACAGCTAGGCACTTTGCAAAAATCAGCTCTGTTTTCTTTGTGAAAATGTGATGTGTCCACATTGTGTTTTGGGGCATTTCCTGTCGCGGGCGCTAGGCCTACCCCCACAAGTGAGGTACAATTTTTATCGGGAGACTTTGGGGAATACAGAATAGCAAAACAAGTGTTATTGCCTCTTGTCTTTCTCTACATTTTTTACTTCCAAATGTAAGACAGTGTGTAAAAAAGACGTCTATTTGAGAAATGCCCTGTAATTCACATGCTAGTATGGGCACCCCTGAATTCAGAGATGTGCAAATAACCACTGCTTCTTAACACCTTATCGTGTTGCCATTTTGAAAATACAAAGATTTTCTTGATACCTATTTTTCACTTTTTATATTTAAGCAAAATAATTGCTGGATAGCCGGTATAGAATGATAACCCATTGCAAGGTGCAGCTCTTTTATTGGCTTTGGGTACCTAGGGTTCTTGATGAACCCACAAGGCCTATGTATCCCCGCAACCAGAAGAGTCTAGCAGACGTAACAGTATATTGGTTTAAAAAATCTGACATCACAGGAAAAAGTTACAGAGTAAAATGTGGAGAAAAATGGCTGTTTTTTTCACCTCATATTCTTTTCTTTAGCTGTTATTTTCTGTAGGAAACACTTGTAGGATCTACACAAATGAACCCTTGCTGAATTCAGAATTTTGTTTACTGTTCAGAAATGTTTAGCTTTCTGGGATCAAGCATTGGTTTCTCACCCATTTCTGTCACTAACTGGAAGGAGGCTGAAAGCACAAAAAATAGTAAAAATGGGGCATGTCTCAGTAAAATGTGAAAATTGTGTTGAAAAATTGGGTTTTCTAATTCAAGTCTGCCTGTTCCTGAAAGCTGGGAAGATGGTGATTTTACCACCTCAAACCCTTTGTTGATGCCATTTTCAGGGAAAAAAACACGAGCCTTCTTCTGCAGCCCTCGTTCCCCATTATTTTGAAAAAAATGAAATTTTCACTGTATTTTGGCTAATTTCTTGGTCTCCTTCGGTGGAAGCAACAGTCTGGCTACCTCTAGAATCCCTAGGATGTTGGAAAAAAGGACGCAAATTTGGCATGGGTAGCTTATGTGTAGAAAAAGTTATTAGGGCCTAAGCGCGAACTGCCCCAAATAGCCAAAAAAAGGCTCTGCACAGGAGGGGAGAAGCCCTGGCACCGAAGGGGTTAAAGAATGCATAAATATATATACAGACAGTTTTTATTCTGCAAAATAAGGCATACAACTTTTGGGGCCATGTGTAACACTTTAGATATTTTCACCACTAATTGCTTAAGCTGGCACATATTGGTGAAATTCTTGCAAAAGATAAAATACACCATTGTTTTACCTGTAGAAAGTTTGGTCCCATGGCTGCGGCTTGCTCACTGATGTACATCTCAGCGCTTTTCTCCATGTTGCTCAGGAAGCCCAGATGTAGGCAGACTTGAAATAAGAGGTGTGGGGTCTAATTCTGGCTGGAGTCTCCCATGGACGTCATTTTTTTTAATACTAGTAGAGATTGCTAATTATGTGCTATTTTCCACAGCTCCAAAGCCTGTGAACACGCCTAAACTTTGTCAACAATTGAATTAATAAAATCTCATTTTTAGTGATTGTTAATGAGATCGTCCTACTGTGGGGTGAGGTCTAGGCCCCCTCCCTCTGCGCTTGTGTTCCAATTCGTATCGGTTTGGATTCTTTGTAGGAACATCTCGAACAAAACACATAATGAAGTCAGAAAAAACTTCATGATGAGCTGATGGCTACTTGTGGGAGACTGGGGAAGCCGTGGGGTTCCCTCTGTCTCACCGAGGATTCTTGCGGTCCTAAGCTACATACCATGAATCTTTGGGTAGGGTATTCGGAGAGGGGGTCTGGCTTATAAAAGTGGGCCTCGCTGGTTGCAGTGCCATCTTCTCTTCATAAAAGGCTACACGCTAGACAAACATGTTTTTTAATATTAATCTCGCTCTCCCTCTTTTTCATGTCCCACACCTCTCCTAACACCACGCTTTCTTAAGCTCTCTATACATCTCTGTCCCCATCATTCCCTGCTCTGTTTCTCCCAAACACTGGAACTGCCGGTTATTCTACCTAATACAATACAGAAATTGTGTCCTTATTTGACGAACCCTCAGCCTCCATAAAAATCTGCATAAAAAATAGGGAGTCTCTCCAAAAAAAAAAAAAAATGTCCAGGCCTGTTCACACCCAAGCTGGCTTGTGCCTGAGGCTACCTAAACAGGCCCGGGCTTGTATTGTTAGAGGACTTCCAGGCTATATACACAGCGTGTGCTGCAATTTTACCTGAGACAACACCCTAGACATGAGGCCAAGGCCTGCGATGGCTGCCGCATAGCCCTTGCCACATGGTTAGGGCCAAGACATCAACAACACATGTGACCCTAACACAGTCACCTGATCCCCTGCCTCCCTCCCCATTTCCAGGGAGGGCCCCTGAGGGCCCAGAAGTCCCTGTAACAGAAGTGATATCAGTTCCAAGGTGCAACAACGCTCACTTTTTGCTTGAGACCTAAGGTATGCCTTTATTCTACTGATATGTCAGTGATGGGATCCAACATGCAGCAACACGATGATAGTTAACCTCTGAAAGCACAGTTTAACAGCAGAAGTTTCCAAATGTAGGTTTGGTGTTCTTAAATTATATTACCTAGGACATGAAGTCAGTAAAAACTGTATTAAACCAAAAAAAGGAATTATTAAATTATATATGCTGTCGTGAGATATTACCCTGCGTCTTATAACAAGGATGAGTTAAGGGTCTTCATGGAGTTAGAACAATTTTTGGGGAAATTTGTATGACGTTTTAGAAAAAACATATAACGTAACTTTTAAAGAACAAATTAAATTTTGCTTAGGCTGAAAATGTGAAATTGGGTTTTGAGTTTATTAAAAATGTTATTTGTTCGGCAAAGGCATTACATGGATTTGATCTGGCAAATGATTGCCTCATAACTACAAATGTAAGCTGTAAAGGTATTGGTGCGGTTTTGTCCCAAAGCGATCACATTAGGAAGGAAGGGCCAGATGTAGCAAAGGGTTTTCCCCATTCTGTGTCAATGGGAAAATGTGTTCGTACATATGGCCCGAAGTGACTGAGGCATTTGCGTTTAGAGTCTTGTCGCCAGCAGAAGAACGCTATTATGTGATAGAGAAGAAGACTTGCAGGAGTATTGGGTCTTGATTATTTTAGGCATTTTGTGTGGGTTTTGAAGATTGGATTAGGTGTGATCACATACCACTTACAAAAGTGTTATCAACTTAGAGTTTATTGTTTGCAACCCCGGGAATTGGACATTTTTCAGTGAGGCTTATGGACTACAAATACAGGATACAGTATCTTCTGTGTCTGAAAAATAAGGCAGCAGGCTGTTTGAGCTGATTATCTTTGCTCCTTGAAGAGGTACCAGTTGACAAATGCAAAGTGCTAGATGTGACTTTGACAGGAGCAAAAGAATGCGATTCCATAACCAGAAAGAATGGATTGAAGCCAATACAAATGTGATATATTGAAAGTGGTTGAAATATTTGTGATGAGAGAGTGGCCTAAAGAAGAAGATTTAAGTGAAAATGTAATGAACTGACTGTTTTGAGTGAAAATGTATTGAGAGGAATGAGAATAGTGCAGTTAAAGGTGCTGACGAGATGTGCTGTTGCCAGGGTCAGACTGTGACAAAAAATAGGCCCAAGCACCAAAATAAAACGGCCGGATTAGCAAACCAGTTAGCTAAAAAAGTGGCTCACATTTACAAATCAGGACAATTTTGAGCACATAAAGACATGTTGTGTATGTTTTCTGCAAGGTACGGGAAACTGCATGCATTGGCAAAGGCAGCTCCCAAATGGGGTCTCGCAGGGCCGGCGCCTTAACATCTGCCGGGGACCCGCAAGGACCGGTTTAATCTGTTTTGGAGCCAGCCGGGCAGCCCCATAAAAGGGGGTCTTCCCCCTCCATGACCCCAACAGGAGTATCAAGTGCACCAAGGTTGGCGCGAAAGGGAGGCCCAATGGGGGCCCAGGTATCATTTAAATCTCCCAATGGGTGAAGCAGGTAGGCAACCTGCGAGGGTAGGTTGGGGGGCATATAAGGCCATGCACGCTGCCCCCCTCTTTTTCCATGATCATGCACATGGAGGCAAGGGCAGAGCGGCGGTCAGGCCCGCACTGATGAGGCGGCGCAACTCTGACGGTCCGTGTGCTGGGGGTGCTGCATGCACTGTTGCCCCCCTCCCAGGCATGTCAAGAGCTGACTAAAGGTGCTACCATGCCACTTTTTCTGAGAACTCAAGGGTAAAGGACCACTCAGTTAGGGCGACACAACTCTGCCCTCGCTAAGACACTGATGTAGGAAGAATAGGAATACATCACATACAAACAAACATAAGTTCCCTAATCCCAATACAAACATTTTAGGCTATACAGTTGTAAACCAATGTAAGTAGTAAAAGGCTTAATACAGGACATGTTAAAAAAAGACAGACTGTGGGTTCAATAGAAAAGGCAGGTCATATTTAGGACAAACAAACACTTATTACTTAGGAAACGTATACACATGCTGCATTGTTAAGTTAGCTGTGCTGAAACACACAAGAGGCCTAAGCCACATTAGAATGAGAGTTTTTCTTTAAAGCTGCACCAACTGATGCTTTCAAAATGTTCACTTAGCATGAACAGGGTGGAACAGAAGGGTATATCCTTCCTTAGCACAGGGGTCCTAAAAACCACAAGTCATTCATATTGTGTTAAGGGGAACTGTGTAAAGGTCAGATAAGTATTTGCAAGGCAGGGCTACCATGAGCAGCACGCAACATATAATCTCTTGTTGTGCAGAAAGATAGATATGGTGAATGACGTCATTGTAACTTACCCACCCATGAGGCCAACAAGTGAAAGTGCTTCTTTCCAGAGGCACCTCATTATCTTATCTGTACTGCTTGTAGTTGCTTACGTAAATGATGAACTCTTGACCACAGTTTTTTGTGGTTTTTACAGTATAAATGCTACTGGTGTTTGAACCAGAACTTTGAACTTCAGTCATGGCCTCTCTGTGAGACTGCCTGTTGTTCCCAGCTGAAAATCGATTAAACCTATATTATTGTGTCAAAATGATTTGTTTTATTTTATTAACAGATTTCCCTCTAACAACACTAGGATACTACATGCACCCATTTTTCTGAGGGCAGAAGACCTCTCGGTCGGGGTGATGTGACTCTGCCCTGGCTAAGACACTAGGAAGCTACACTCCCACATTTCTCTGAGGGCAGAAGACCTCTCGGTCGGGGGCGATGCCACTCTGCCCTCAATAGGACAAGAAGTCAATACACCATCCCGGTCGAGGCAATACGACTCTGCCTCCGATAGGCAGCGGTGCGTGTGTACATACAGGTACTAGGGGAAGCAGAGGACAGCCCTCAAGGGGGCAATGGTGGAGTGAGGACTGTCTATTTGAGAGGCGACGTGGCTCCCCCTGTTTCAACCGGGAGCACTGTGGTGCTAAACCTTACCCCGGGCCGGGCGGTGTCTAGTCCATCCCTGCACATAAAAAAAAAACACTACTGTAGACGGGTCTCGGCGACCGCGTCTTCCCTACCTCGGAACCGCCGTCATTCCTCAAGTTCCCTAGATACGGCATTGCGTTCCCCTGGCAACGAGAGGACGATACGTCGCGTCAGCAGTATCAACTTCCTGGATGTGGAAGTTGAAAAGACGACGGACTACGCTTCTGCGGCGGTGAACGCCACGGAGAAGACGCCGATCGGTGGAGCAACGTAACCAGAGACAGCGATACCGAACACACAGGAGCATTTCAGCGGAGCTTGCGACCAGACGCCGAGCGAATCATTAGGAGAGACACAGAAGACGCGAGATTCCCGCCACGACCCCGGAGGGTCGTGGCTTTGGAAGGTACGGTCCCTCCTAGGGGCAAGGGGGTCACCGAGAAACGCGGGCACTGGGGAAGGGAAGCAGGGAGGCAGGAGAAAGGGAGGTGAGGGACACTAAAACACAGAAAGGGGAGGGCGGGAGACCGAGGAACCGAACGGGCACCAGAACCAAACCCTTCACCGTAACCCATCCTCACCAACCCACCCTGCTTGCTCCCTTCCCCCTTTAGATTAAAGTAGCAGTCACCCGATCCCACAGAAGGACTTGCCTGTTCTTTCTTTTCCTCTATGCTCCCGGAAACCACCTGAGGGGTCCACATCCAACACCGTCACGACAGCTCTGAGAAAGGACATAAGAAGAAAGAAGAAAATAATTAGAACAAGTGACAGGAAGAATCAATTGTAACCCAATCATAAAAATACCGAACAAAGTACTTTCCTCTGTGAGCACGAAAACAGAGAATAAAAATATACGATAAGACCCGTGTACCACTTCTCCGAGTTTCTATATACGCTCGTATACCACAGCCTACCACAGTGGTGTCAGAAGTGGGATCGAGCTCCCTGGTAGGCTAACGAGCCGTATACATCATGAGCGAATCACCATCCCTTGAGGACATGATCAAACAGCTAGCAGAAGGACAAAGACATTTACAGTTGGTGTGGGAAGCACATCAAAAAGAGGCCAAGGAGTACAGGGAGCTTTACAATCTGCCTTAAAGAGTCAGGCTACGATTTTAGCCAATAATCAACTGGTACATGAAACCGCATTACAAAAGTTAAATGATACAATAGCAGCCAGTAAAGTCCATCCCAACGTCCCTAGCTCGGTCTTACAAAAGTTCCAGGAAGGCGAGGACCCGGACTCCTTTTTTACGAACTTCGAGCGGGTAGCCTCCTCCGCTCAATGGCCAGAAGACCGATGGGGTCAGTATGTGGCACCCCTACTTACTGGGTTCCTACAAACAGCATATCAAGCCGCCAATCCTGACGGCACCACTTCCTATAAAGATATTAAAAAAAGTATTCTTGCCCGAGTAGGTCATGATACGGAATACTATCGATTAAAATTCAGGAAAGTGAAGTGGGGTACGAATGAAGACCCTCGCTCCTTCTACTTCCGGGTGAAAGACTTGGCTCTGAAATGGTTGGGACCTGTAGGGACAACCAGGGAGGATGTAATTAAGACTTATTTTGGAACAATATTTGGATTTCTTACCTCCTAGCACCAAGAATTGGATCAGGCAACACCCAAAGGTGGACACTGAGGTCGCTATAGATTTGGTCTGTGCTTACCATCGGTTCACAGAAGTCAAACCGATACAACCAAGACCATTCCTAAAGACCCCCACACCGCCACCAAAACCAGTTCCCAGATACCTTCCAGAAGAATCCCGGTTCCCTAAACCAGTGGAACATCACCCTATGCAGTCCCCACAATGTTTCCACTGCGGAGATTGGGGTCATATTGCAAGGGTATGTCCTAGGAAAACAGAAGGGCCGGAACCCATGGAGATTGGGGTCACTAGTCGTAGAGTCCTCTGTACTGGAAAGGGAAATTAGAAATTTAAACACGTTGTCAAAATAAACGGACAGCCCATCTCTGCGTTAATAGACTCGGGATGCAGCCAATCGGTAATTCGGAAAGACCTAATAAGTCTGAATAACCTAACCACAGATCAATGGGTCTCTATCTGTTGTATACATGGAGATAAAGAAATTACCCCCTGTCACTGGTCAAACTTGAATGGGGTCCATTTCAAGATCTTATCCCAATAGGGGTTATGGATCGATTAATAGAAGATTGTATTATAGGAACTGATTATGTCCGATTCTACAATCTCTTAGATCAGACCCGTGTCCAGACCACAATCCCAGAGTGGTGGACCGAAGCACAATTCTTCAATTGTAATATTGAATGCCCTCCCAACCGTACGAAACTCACTCGAACAGAGAAAAGACGAGAGAAAGCACGATATCAGGAAGCCCGAGAGACAAAGGGAGACCATAAGATAGTGGCAGAAATTAGCAGCGCACCCATGTCCTTTCGAGCTAACCAGAGAGAAGACCCTACCCTCACACACGCATGGAACTCGGCCAAAACAGAGATCACCAATGAGGTGGGTCCTTATTTTTTAGTCAAAAACAATCTCCTTTATAGGATAACCATGACGGTCACGGGAGAAACTAAGCAACAACTAGTAGTCCCTGAGCCATATCGAGCCCAAGTACTATTTTTAGCCCATAACCAACCCGGGGGAGGCCATTATGGCCGAAAAAAACAGAAGAATATCTTATGCGGAGATTTTATTGGCCCGGGGTCTATGCCCAGATAAGAAGATATTGCTCACAATGTCCTAGATGCCAACTTACTGAACCGGGAATGCCCAGGAAAGCCCCTCTATACCCTTTACCCATTATTGATGTCCCTTTTAGCCGGGTGGGTATGGACCTAGTTGGACCACTACTCCCCTCCTCTAAAGGACACACCTATATCTTAGTTATCGTGGACTACGCGACTAGATACCCCGAAGCCATTCCCTTGTCCAGTATGACAACAAAAACAGTAGCGCAAGCCATGATAACGTTTTTTTCCCGAACAGGTTTCCCTCAGGAGATACTGACAGATCAGGGTACACCTTTTATGTCCAAACTCATGAAACAGATATGTCAGATATTAGGAATTACCCAATTAAAGACCTCGGTCTACCACCCCCAAACAGACGGGTTGGTAGAACGATATAACTGCACTATCAAGACATTGTTAAGGAAAACCATAGACGATTCCGGTCGCGACTGGGATCAAAAGCTACCCTTGGTCCTTATTGCCATACGAACACACGAACAGTCTTCTACGGGTCACAGTCCGTTTGAATTGGTATTCGGGAGACAACCCCGTTGTCTCCTAGATATGGCAGCCGAGACATGGGAAGAGGAACAGGAAGAAGGGAAACCCCTGCTTGACTATGTCCACCAACTAAAAAGTCAATTACAAACTCTATGGGAAGACGTTCATAGACATTTAACGACGGCTCAAACACAGCAAAAGACCTACTATGATAAGGGAAGCAAACTACGCTCTTTCCTCCCAAATGAACAGGTTCTCATAATGCGGCCCACGTCTGACCATAAATTAATTGGTAAATGGCAAGGACCCTATAAGGTCATTAGAGCAGTCACTCCTGTTACGTACCACATAGAGTTAAATGCCCACCCAAGAAAAACACAGATTTACCATATCAACTTACTAAAACAATGGAGACCTACAGAGGAGGCAGAGAATCAACCAGCCACTGGTTGTTTTGTCTCACCATCCAAAGAACTGGATGTAGAACTATTCCCTTTAATAAAAACAAATCCAGAAGGGAATCCCGGTATCAATCTGGCTCTATCCGAAACTGAGAAACACCAGCTATACACACTTTTAAAACAACACCCACATTTCTTCTCAGAAATATCGGGTAAAACTCCTCTGATCCACCATAATATCAAAACACCCGCAGGACACATTGTACGCCTTCGCCCTTATCGCATACCTGAGGCACGGAAGCCCATAATCGAAGACGAAATTAAAAAAATGTTAGCACTGGGTGCAATTGAACCCTCTAACAGTCCCTGGAATTCTCCCGTAGTACTTGTTCCAAAACCCGACGGTTCTATTAGATTTTGTATCGACTTTCGCAAACTTAATGATATCTCCCTATTCGATACGTACCCTATTCCTAGAGTCGACGACATCTTGGAAAAACTAGGGAAAGCCCGTTACTTATCCACCCTTGATTTGACAAAGGGGTATTGGCAAATTCCCCTTGCACTAGACGCCAAGGAAAAGACAGCATTCTCAACCCCATCCGGCCTCTACCAATTCACAGTTTTACCTTTCGGTCTCCACGGCGCTCCTGCGACATTCCAGCGCCTGATGGATCAAGTATTAAAACCATTTCAGGACTTTACCGCAGCATATCTAGACGACATTGTCATTTATAGCGACACCTGGCACGATCACTTACTACATCTTCATGAGATCTTTTCTGCTCTAACTGAGGCAGGACTAACAGCCAATCCCAAGAAATGTGCATTGGGAAACACTGAAATCTCATACCTAGGTTACGTGATAGGAAACGGCACCCTTCAACCGCAAAAAAACAAAGTTGAGGCCATACTACAAGTAACTAAACCAATAACAAAAAAAGATTTACGATCATTCTTAGGGTTAGTAGGATACTATCGACTATTTATCCCCAATTATTCAACCATTGCTGCTCCTCTGACTGACCTACTGACTAAGCACAGCCCCACGAGACTCGCACAGTTCACCGAAACCCAGAATCATAGTTTTGAACGATTAAAACATTCCCTTACCACGGACCCGATATTGAAATGTCCTGATTTTACTAAAACTTTTCACCTGTATACTGATGCCTCGGACGTCGGTCTCGGTGCTGTCCTCACCCAACTCGATGATGAAGGATTCGACCACCCAGTGGTCTTTATAAGTAAAAAACTTCTTCCAAGGGAGGCCCACTACCCTACTATTGAAAAAGAATGTCTCGCCATTAAATGGGCCATTGAATCTCTGCAGTATTATCTTTTAGGCAGGTCCTTCGTCCTGTACACTGACCATGCCCCTCTCACATGGCTCGCCTCTCACAAAGACTCTAACTCTAGAGTGTTAAGATGGTTCCTAGAACTACAACCGTTTACATTCCAGGTCCGCCACATTCCTGGCTCCCAACAGGGTCCCGCCGACTACCTCTCGCGGTTTCCTCCTTCCTCCTCCTCGGTCCTTGAGCAGTCCCGATCATGGGAAGGGGACTGTAGACGGGTCTCGGCGACCGCGTCTTCCCTACCTCAGAACCGCCGTCATTCCTCAAGTTCCCTAGATACGGCGTTGCGTTCCCCTGGCAACGAGAGGACGATACGTCGCGTCAGCAGTATCAACTTCCTGGATGCGGAAGTTGAAAAGACGACAGACTACGCTTCTGCGGCGGTGAACGCCGCGGAGAAGACGCCGACCGGTGGAGCAACGGAACCAGAGACAGCGATACCGAACACACAGGAGCATTTCAGCGGAGCTTGCGACCAGACGCCGAGCGAATCATTAGGAGAGACACAGAAGACGCGAGATTCCCGCCACGACCCCGGAGGGTCGTGGCTTTGGAAGGTACGGTCCCTCATAGGGGCAAGGGGGTCACCGAGAAACGCGGGCACTGGGAAAGGGAAACAGGGAGGCGGGAGAAAGGGAGGAGAGGGACACTAAAACACAGAAAGGGGAGGGCGGGAGACCGAGGAACCGAACGGGCACCAGAACCAAACCCTTCACCGTAACCCATCCTCACCAACCCACCCTGCTTGCTCCCTTCCCCCTTTAGATAAAAGTAGCAGTCACCCGATCCCACAGAAGGACTTACCTGTTCTTTCTTTTCCTCTATGCTCCCGGAAACCACCTGAGGGGTCCACATCCAACACCGTCACGACAGCTCTGAGAAAGGACATAAGAAGAAAGAAGAAAATAATTAGAACAAGTGACAGGAAGAATCAATTGTAACCCAATCATAAAAATACCGAACAAAGTACTTTCCTCTGTGAGCACGAAAACAGAGAATAAAAATATATGATAAGACCCGTGTACCACTTCTCCAACTCAGTTTCTATATACGCTCGTATACCACAGCCTACCACAACTACATTTTAAAATAATCATTGAAGCCGACCGCGGGGGGCCTCACTGAGCTCTGCAATTCCAGCGGGAGATCTAGGGTCCGGGGACTGCACCGGTCAGGTGCAACACTACTCACATCTTCTGGACATCGTGGGAGGATCCAGAAGGCCTGCCCTTCCTGTGTGGAGTACGATCTTAAAGGGGAGGCAGTCTTAAAGGTGTAGTGGACCTGTTTTTCCAAGCAGCAAGAGCAATATTAAAAGATAATTAGTGCGGACTCCTGTATAACCTACAGGTTGTCGGTTTTTGAACTTCAGAAGTCTCAACCAGACATTACCATTTTTGGTGGATATCAAACTTTGTCTTCACATCGAGCACCCAGTTGAAGTCAAGTCATCAACCAGCAGGGTCTGAATGAACACCCAGATCAGATGGCAGAAATATTGCGGAGGCTGGGTTGGCAGCATGGCAAAGACATGGAGTGGTTTCGCCACAAGCTGGATGAGGAGCCGCATGATGATCATGATAAGCAACAAGGCGATGTCTGCAGATACCTTGGGTGATGCTGACTGGACCCCCACCCACACAGAAGAGCGACCCAGGCCAAAAAAGCCTTAAAGGCGAGAGAACAAGGCACCGACAAATGTGACCAGCAATTCGGTGATGTTGCTGGCAGATTGGCTGCCGACAACCACCCCGGCAATGAAGGGTCACACAGGGGACGCCCGTAGGAAGACAATACATGGTGAGCATATCAGCAAAATTGTAAAAGAATGTTTGAAGTCATTTGCACCCCTATTGTTTAGCGCCAAGAGCTCAGAACAGGGGCAAGGGCTAGTGGATGGGGGGCACCCGAGCGCACAAGCCACCACCAGGGGGGAAACCTAGGGCTTCATACAGAGAAATTCATCATCTCTAACTGTGGCATGGGGTGGCACCGAAAAGCACGGAAACAGGGGATCAGGCACCAGTGGCTTACGAAAGGGCATCTCTAGGGCATCTATCCATGGTAGCTAAAGCACCAGCGCTGGCAGACCTCATCCCTTGACGATCAAAAAGAGAATTTGGAGGAGGTAGTTTATTGATATTTTTCCATTATTGGACAAATATCAGGGACTAGACTAGTCCCTAATATTGAGGGACTAGACCTGACGGTATCCAATAAAAAAGAAGAAGATAGACGAGAGAGAAAAAGTGACAGAAAAGAGAGGAATTTTGACAATTGGTTAGATGCATTCAGGATAATGGCATGTGTCGTAGTTGAAAAATTAACTCACTGCGCCACAGACTTGCGGCTATATGAATCAAAAATACATGAGGCACACAGAAAATTTCCAGGTGACGCGTGGTTGGAATGTGATAAAGGATTCAGGCTTAAGATGCAGGCACACCCCAAGATGGAACAGAACAAAGAAGACGTGTCAGTTTGCATACACAAAATGATGATAGCCAAAGAGGTCAAAGCATGGGCAGGGAAGGGCAAGCAGCCCTTTTGTTCCATCCAAGTTAAGAACAAGTATGACAAGTATAGACAAGCGCATATGCACAAGCCTTTTTAGGGCAGAAAACAACCCATCGCCAAAGGCCTGCCAGCAATTTGCTGGAAATCTGATAACGAGGACTATTCATGGGAGACAGCATGCAAATTCCATCATGTCTGCTCGGGCTGCAGGGGTGATCACCCGGCCTAAGGATGCAGGCGCAACAAGCACAATTCAGAAAATAGAGAAAAGACAAAGAAGTGCTCATAGATGCAGGAGGCCCAAGGGGGATATTAGAAGATGAAAACACTTAACTAGCTAGGTCCCCCATAAAAACACATGTTTTGAGAAGGCTGGCAAATGGTTACATCAATAAGGAGGATGCTAGATTGGTAATGAAGGGTTTTGAATAAGGTTTTACAATCCCTGTCGAGGGCTCCATCACGGGGGTTCGCGGGAAAAACCTGAGATCTGCCCTGGAGCACCCAGAGAATGTTCATACAAAAATCGAAAAGGTAAGAAGGCTGGGTCACATAGTGGGCCCCCATTCTGCCCCATTTCCCAAAGGCCTGGTAATATCACCTTTAGGAGTAGTACCCAAAACGGAAATAGGACAGTTTAGACTCATACACCAGCTCTCTTTTCCTGAAGGAACGTCAGTCAATGATGGAATTAGCCCTGAGGCTTGCTCTGTAGGTTAGTCTACGGTTGAAGAGGCTATACACATGGTTAAGGCAGCAGGAAGGGGGTCTTTCATGGTGAATGCCAGCACTGAGTCCGCTTTCAGACTCCTACCTGTGCACACAGATTCCACTTACTGGGTTTTCAACAAAATGGCCAGATTTATGTGCGCAAAGCAATACTAATGGGCTGTGCTTATTTTGATGCGTTCAGCACGTTCCTGGAACGAACACTACACCAGCGGCACCCAAAAGGGGGCAAACTCCACTACCTGGATGATTTCCTAATTGTACGGAAGGCAGGAACACAGGAGTACAAGGACACACTGAGGGCTTTCCAGGAGCTCGCAGGGGAGATGTGGGTCCCCCTGGCGGTGGACAAAATAGTGGGTTCTACTACAAATGTGTTTTTCCTTGGGACTGTGCTGGACTCAGTAGCCAGCACATCCAGACTGTCGGAGGCAAAGGTCTGTGAAATAAGGGAGGAGACTGGGTCCATGTGCAAGAAAGAGAAAGATACATTATGGGAGCTGCAGAGGCTAATAGGGAAACTCAATTTTATGGCTAAGGTCATCCGAGCGGGTGTGTGTTTGCTAGAAGCTTAACCAGACTGTAAGGAAATGCCTCCTTGGCATGGTTACCCCCTGACTTTTTGCCTTTGCTGATGCCAAGTTATGATTTGAAAGTATGCTGAGGCCTGCTAACCAGGCCCCAGCACCAGTGTTCTTTCCCTAACCTGTACCCTTGTTTCCACAATTGACACACCCTGGCATCCAGGCAAGTCCCTTATAACTGGTACCCCTAGTACCAAGGGCCCTGATGCCAGGGAAGGTCTCTAAGGGCTGCAGCATGTCTTATGCTACTCCGGGGACCCCTCACTCAGCACAGACACACTGCTTGCCAGCTTGTGTGTGCTGGTGGGGAGAAAATGACTAAGTCGACATGGCACTCCCCTCAGGGTGCCATGCCAACCTCACACTGCCTATGGCATAGATACGTCACCCCTCTAGCAGGCCTTACAGCCCTAAGGCAGGGTGCACTATACCATAGGTGAGGGCATACGTGCATGAGCACTGTGCACCTACAGTGTCTAAGCAAAACCTTAGACATTGTAAGTGCAGGGTAGCCATAAGAGTATATGGTCTGGGAGTCTGTCATACACAAACTCCACAGCACCATAATGGCTACACTGAAAACTGGGAAGTTTGGTATCAAACTTCTCAGCACAATAAATGCACACTGATGCCAGTGTACATTTTATTGTAAAATACACCCCAGAGGGCATCTTAGAGATGCCCCCTGAAACCATACCCGACTTCCAGTGTGGGCTGACTAGTTTTAGCAGCCTGCCACACACCAGACATGTTGCTGGCCACATGGGGAGAGTTCCTTTGTCACTCTGTGGCTAGTAACAAAGCCTGTACTGGGTGGAGGTGCTTCTCACCTTCCCCTGCAGGAACTGTAACACCTGGCGGTGAGCCTCAAAGGCTCACCCCTTTTGTTACAGCGCCCCAGGGCATCCCAGCTAGTGGAGATGCCCGCCCCCTCCGGCCACGGCCCCACTTTTGGCGGCAAGGCCGGAGGAGATAATGAGAAAAACAAGGAGGAGTCACTGGCCAGTCAGGACAGCCCCTAAGGTGTCCGGAGCTGAGGTGAATCTGACTTTTAGAAATCCTCCATCTTGCAGATGGAGGATTCCCCCAATAGGATTAGGGATGTGCCCCCCTCCCCTCAGGGAGGAGGCACAAAGAGGGTGTAGCCACCCTCAGGGCAAGTAGCCATTGGCTACTAACCCCCCAGACCTAAACACACCCCTAAATCGAGTATTTAGGGGCTCCAAGAACCTAGGTAACTAGATTCCTGCAACCTAAGACGAAGAAGGACTGCTGAGCTGAAAAACTTGCAGAGAAGACGGAGACACCAACTGCTTTGGCCCAAGCTCTACCGGCCTGTCTACCCACTTCAAGAAAACTGCAACAGCAACGCGTTCCACAAGGTCCAGCGACCTCTGAAGCTTCAGAGGACTACCCTGCATCTAAAAGGACCAAGAACTCCAGAGGACAGCGGCTCTGCTCCAAAGAAGAAACATCTTTGCAACAAAGAAGCAGCTTTTAAAGAACACACGTTTCGCGCCAGAAGCGTGAGACTTTGCACTCTGCACCCGACGCACCCGGCTCGATTGGTGGAGAACCAACACTACAGTGAGGACTCCCCGGCGACTGCGAGCCCGTGAGTAGCTAGAGTTGACCCCCCTGAGCCTCCACAGCGACGCCTGCAGGGGGAATCCAGAGGCTCCCCTTACCGCGACTGCCTGCTTTAAAGAACCCGACGCCTGGTAAGGACACTGCACCCGCAGCCCCCAGGACCTGAAGGATCCGACCTCCAGTGCAGGAGCGACCCCCAGGTGGCCCTCTCCCTTGCCCAGGTGGTGGCTACCCCGAGGAGCCCCCCCCCCTTGCCTGCCTGCTTCGCTGAAGAGACCCCTGGGTCTCCCATTGAACTACATTGCAAACCTGATGCCTGTTTGCACTCTGCACCAGGCCGCCCCCGTGCAGCTGAGGGTGTACTTTTTGTGCTGACTTGTGTCCCCCTGGTGCCCTACAAAACCCCCCTGGTCTGCCCTCCGAAGACACGGGTACTTACCTGCTGGCAGACTGGAACCGGGGCACCCCCTTCTCCATTGAAGCCTATGCGTTTTGGGCACCACTTTGACTTCTGCACCTGACCGGCCCTGAGCTGCTGGTGTGGTAACTTTGGGGTTGCCCTGAACCCCCAACAGTGGGCTACCTTGGACCCAACTTTGAACCCAGTAGGTGGTTTACTTACCTGCAAAACTAACAAACACTTACCTCCCCCAGGAACTGTTGAAAATTGCAATGTGTCCAGTTTTAAAATAGCTTATTGCCATTTGTGTGAAAACTGTATATGCTATTTTGCTAATTCAAAGTTCCTAAAGTTCCTAAGTGAAATACCTTTCATTTTAAGTATTGTTTGTAAATCTTGAACATGTGGTTCTTAAAATAAACTAAGAAAATATATTTTTCTATATAAAAGCCTATTGGCCTGGAATTGTCTTTGAGTGTGTGTGTGAGAAAGTAGACTCTTTCTAGCCTTGTTACCCCCACTTTTGGCCTGTTTGTGAGTATATGTCAGGGTGTTTTCACTGTCTCACTGGGATCCTGCTAGCCAGGGCCCAGTGCTCATAGTGAAAACCCTATGTTGTCAGTATGTTTGTTATGTGTCACTGGGACCCTGCTAGCCAGGACCCCAGTGCTCATAAGTTTGTGGCCTATATGTATGTGTTCCCCGTGTGATGACTAACTGTCTCACTGAGGCTCTGCTAACCAGAACCTCAGTGGTTATGCTCTCTCTGCTTTCTAAATTGTCACTAACAGGCTAGTGACCAATTTCACCAATTCACATTGGCATACTGGAACACCCTTATAATTCCCTAGTATATGGTACTGAGGTACCCAGGGTTTTGGGGTTCCAGGAGATCCCTATGGGCTGCAGCATTTCTTTTGCCACCCATAGGGAGCTCTGACAATTCTTACACAGGACTGCCACTGCAGCCTGAGTGAAATAACGTCCACGTTATTTCACAGCCATTTACCACTGCACTTCAGTAACTTATAAGTCACCTATATGTCTAACCTTCACCTGGTGAAGGTTGGGTGCTAAGTTACTTAGTGTGTGGGCACCCTGGCACTAGCCAAGGTGCCCCCACATCTTTCAGGGCAAATTCCCCGGACTTTGTGAGTGCGGGGACACCATTTCACACGTGCACTATACATAGGTCACTACCTATGTATAGACTCACAATGGTAACTCCGAACATGGCCATGTAACATGTCTAAGATCATGGAATTGTCTCCCCAATGCCATTCTGGCATTGGGGAGACAATTCCATGATCCCCCGAGTCTCTAGCACAGACCCGACTACTGCCAAACTACCTTTCCGGGGTTTCACTGCAGCTGCTGCTGCTGCCAACCCCTCAGACAGGTTTCTGCCCTCCTGGGGTCCAGCCAGGCCTGGCCCAGGAAGGCAGAACAAAGGACTTCCTCAGAGAGAGGGTGTTACACCCTCTCCCTTTGGAAAAAGGTGTCAGGGCTGGGGAGGAGTAGCCTCCCCCAGCCTCTGGAAATGCTTTGATGGGCACAGATGGTGCCCATCTCTGCATAAGCCAGTCTACAGGGATCCCCAGCCCTGCTCTGGCGCGAAACTGGACAAAGGAAAGGGGAGTGACTACTCCTCTGACCTGCACCTCCCAGGGGAGGTGCCTAGAGCTCCTCCAGTGTGCTCCAGACCTCTGCCATCTTGAAAACAGAGGCGTTGCTGGCACACTGGACTGCTCTGAGTGGCCAGTGCCAGCAGGTGACGTCAGAGACTCCTTCTGATAGGCTCTTACCTGTGTTGCTAGCCTATCCTCCTTCCTAGGTAGCCAAACCTCCTTTTCTGGCTATTTAGGGTCTCTGCTTTGGGGAATTCTTTAGATAACGAATGCAAGTGCTCATCTGAGTTCCTCTGCATCTCTCTCTTCACCTTCTGCCAAAGGATCAACCGCTGACTGCTCAGGACGCCTGCAAAACCGCAACAAACCAGTAACCCCCCCCAGTTGAGATTCACAACAACCATGGGGTGGCTAAGAGTGTTGTTATGAGCATCAGTCACTTGGTACTGGTGACCAAGTAGGTGTTGTTCAGGGTGGACCAGTTTCTCTATTACCATGGTAACACTGGCACCTGTGTCCCTGTAGGCCTGAACCTCAACACCATTTATTAGGGGAAGTTGCTTGTACTTATCCATATTAAGGGGACAAGCAACCAAGGTGGCCAAATCAATGGCACCTTCAGAGACTAACACAGCCTCTGTGGTCTCCCTAACAAGACCAACCCCAACTAAATTACCAAAAGTGAGCCCAGCTACTCCCTTGGATTGGCTATTAGTAGGTTTGCTCCCACCACCACTAGGGGCACTAGGTGTAGCAGCAGGGGTTGTGGTAGTGGGAGGCTTGGTGCTTTTCTTTGGACAACTGGCATCAGTTGTCCAATGGCCTTTTACTTTACATAAATAGCACCATGGTTTATTTACTTGATTAGAAGAGGATTTGGACCCACCACCCCCACCAGAGTGTTTTTGTGGGCCTGATGAAGACTCATTTTTAGATTTGTCCCCACCCTTGTCTGAAGACTTACCATCCTTCTTCTTGCCATCCTTGTCACCCCCTGTATGAACTTTTCTGTTCACTCTTGTTCTGACCCATTTGTCTGCCTTCTTTCCCAATTCTTGGGGAGAGGTCAGATCTGAGTCCACTAGATATTGGTGTAACAAATCAGACACACAGTTATTAAGAATATGCTCTCTCAGGATCCACTTATACAGGCTTTCATAGTCAGAAACTTTACTGCCATGTAACCACCCCTCCAAGGCCTTCACTGAATGGTCAACAAAGTCTACCCAGTCTTGTGAAGACTCCTTTTTGGTTTCTCTGAACTTAATCCTGTATTGTTCAGTGGTTAAGCCATAACCATCCAGGAGTGCATTCTTTAAAACTATAAAATTATTGGCATCACTTTCCTTCACCGTAAGGAGCCTATCCCTACCCTTTTCACTGAAAGATAGCCATAGGATAGCAGCCCACTGCCTTTGAGGGACCCCCTGTACAACACAGGCCCTCTCAAGTGCAGCAAACCACTTGTCAATGTCATCCCCCTCCTTATAAGGGGGAACTATCTTGTGCAGATTCCTAGAATCATGCTCTTTCACAGGATTACTATCTGTAATACTGCTGCTGCCACCATGGGGTCCAAACCCCAACCTCTGCCTTTCTTTTTCTAAGTCTAAAGATTCCCTGTCTAGAGCCAGCTGTTGCTGTTTAAGCTTCAGTCTGGACTCTTCCACTCTCAATCTATTGAGTTCCCTTTCTAACATTCTGTCATCAGGGTGGGTGGGTTGGGCATGCTTTGACACAGAAGAATGGTGTGAATGAACAGAGGGAGACCTGTCCCTAACAGTTGGCACTCTAACAACCTGGCCTAAAGGAATGACATCCCTGCTGTGATGAGAGCTCACATTAGTACCAGCCATGCTAGGTTGCCTGCTTAGGGGCAGGTTGGAAAGAATACCATCAAACATTCTTGCTGGGGCTGCCCCAGAGTCAGAATGTGAACCATCTGCTAACTTCTCAACAGATGTGCCAGCTAAGGCCTTATCATTTTCAATGAGCATGTTAACTAACAATTCTCTAGAGGGATTCTTCCCTACCCCTAAACCTCTATCAATGCAGAGACTCCTTACACCTTTCCAGTTAAGGTGGTCATAAGCTGTGCTGGCCAGATCAAGAGTAAGACCTGTACCAGACATGATAGAAAAGAGTTTAAGGGACAGAAAAAGAAAGAAAAAGTTTCAGAACTTTTTAAGGAAACAGAAAAAAAAAAATCAACTTTTTAGAACTTTTTGAAAGTTTTAGAGGTACTTTTCAGCACTTAGCAATAGAGTAAGAGAAGAAAAGCAAAACTTTTTGGTTAGGTGTACATACACTGAACTTGTTTTGTATATTTTTCTCTTATGAAAAGTACAAAATGACAAAGTGGTAAGTAGTTGCAAGTACTTATCCCACCGCTGCACGACCAATGTATGAGGCTGGCCTGGTTTGTAGTGGGTACCAAGGGGTACTTACACTCTGCACCAGGTCCAGGTATCCCTTATTAGTGTAGAAGAGGTGTTCTAGCAGCTTAGGCGGATAGAAAAGGTAGCTTAGCAGAGCAGCTTAGGCTGAACTAGGAGACATGCAAAGCTCCTACTATACCACTGGTGTCATATGCACAATATCATAAGAAAACACAATACACAGATATACTAAAAATAAAGGTACTTTATTTTTATGACAATATGCCAAAAGTATCTCAGTGAGTACCCTCAGTATGAGGATAGCAAATATACACAAGATATATGTACACAATACCAAAAATATGCAGTAATAGCAATAGAAAGCAATGCAAGCAATATACAGTCACAATAGATTGCAATGAGAGCACATAGGTATAGGGGCAACACAAACCATATACTCCAAAAGTGAAATGCGAACCACGAATGGACCCCAAACCTATGTGAGCTTGTAGAGGGTCGCTGGGACTGTAAGAAAACAGTGAGGGTTAGAAAAATAGCCCACCCCAAGACCCTGAAAATTAGGTGTAAAGTGCACCTAAGTTCCCCAGAGAGCACAGAAGTCATGATAGGGGAGTTCTGCAAGGAAGACCAACACCAGCAATGCAACAACGATGGATTTCCGGACGAGAGTACCTGTGAAACAAGGGGACCAAGTCCAAGAGTCGCGACAAAGTCAAGATTGGGCAGATGCCCAAGAAATGCCAGCTGAGGGTGCAAAGAAGCTGCCACCGGATGGTAGAAGCTGTGGATTCTGCAAGAACGAAGAGGACTAGGAACTTCCCCTTTGGAGGATGGACGTCCCACGTCGTGAAGAAGCTTGCAGAGGTGTTCCCACGCAGAAAGACCGCAAATAAGCCTTGCTAGCTGCAAGGGTCGCGGTAAGGGTTTTCGGATGCTGCTGTGGCCCAGGAGGGACCAGGATGTCGCCAATTGCGTGAGGAGACAGAGGGGGCGCCCAGCAAGACAAGGAGCCCTCACAGAAGCAGGCAGCACCCGCAGAAGTTCCGGAACAGGCACTACGAAGAAGAGTGAACCGGAGCTCACCCGAAGTCACAAAAGAAGATCCCACGACGCCGGAGGACAACTCAGGAGGTTGTGCACTGCAGGTTAGAGTGTCTGGGACCCAGGCTTGGCTGTGCACAAAGGAAATCCTGGAAGAGTGCACAGGAGCCGGAGCAGCTGCAAATCACGCAGTACCCAGCAATGCAGTCTAGCGTGGTGAGGCAAGGACTAACCTCCACCAAACTTGGACTGAAGAGTCACTGGACTGTGGGAGTCACTTGGACAGGGTTGCTGAGTTCCAGGGACCACGCTCGTCGTGCTGAGAGGGGACCCAGAGGACCGGTGATGCAGTCTTTTGTTGCCTGCGGTTGCAGGGGGAAGATTCCGTCGACCCACGGGAGATTTCTTCGGATCTTCTAGTGCAGAGAGGAGGCAGACTACCCCCACAGCATGCACCACCAGGAAAACAGTCGAGAAGGCGGCCGGATCAGCGATACAAGGTTGCAGTAGTCATCTTTGCTACTTTGTTGCGGTTTTGCAGGCGTCCAGAGCAGTCAGCGGTCGATTCCTTGGCAGAAGGTGAAGAGAGAGATGCAGAGGAACTCTGATGAGCTCTTGCATTCGTTATCTAAAGAATTCCCCAGAGCAGAGACCCTAAATAGCCAGAAAAGGAGGTTTGGCTACTTAGGAAGGAGGATAGGCTAGCAACACAGGTAAGAGCCTATCAGAAGGAGTCTCTGACGTCACCTGGTGGCACTGGCCACTCAGAGCAGTCCAGTGTGCCAGCAGCACCTCTGTTTCCAAGATGGCAGAGGTCTGGAGCACACTGGAGGAGCTCTGGGCACCTCCCAGGGGAGGTGCAGGTCAGGGGAGTGGTCACTCCCCTTTCCTTTATCCAGTTTCGCGCCAGAGCAGGGCTGGGGGATCCCTGAACCGGTGCAGACTGGCTTATGCAGAGATGGGCACCATCTGTGCCCATCAAAGCATTTCCAGAGGCTGGGGGAGGCTACTCCTCCCCAGCCCTGACACCTTTATCCAAAGGGAGAGGGTGTAACACCCTCTCTCTGAGGAAGTCCTTTGTTCTGCCTTCCTGGGCCAAGCCTGGCTGGACCCCAGGAGGGCAGAAACCTGTCTGAGGGGTTGGCAGCAGCAGCAGCTGCAGTGAAACCCCGGGAAAGGTAGTTTGGCAGTACCCGGGTCTGTGATAGAGACTCGGGGGATCATGGAATTGTCTTCCCAATGCCAGAATGGCATTGGGGTGACAATTCCATGATCTTAGACATGTTACATGGCCATGTTCGGAGTTACCATTGTGACGCTGTACATAGGTAGTGACCTATGTACAGTGCACGCGTGTAATGGTGTCCCCGCACTCACAATGTCCGGGGAATTTGCCCTGAACAATGTGGGGGCACCTTGGCTAGTGCCAGGGTGCCCAGACACTAAGTAACTTAGCACCCAACCTTTACCAGGTAAAGGTTAGATATATAGGTGACTTATAAGTTACTTAAGTGCAGTGGTAAATGGCTGTGAAATAACGTGGACGTTATTTCACTCAGGCTGCAGTGGCAGCCCTGTATAAGAATTGTCAGAGCTCCCTATGGGTGGCAAAAGAAATGCTGCAGCCCATAGGGATCTCCTGGAACCCCAATACCCTGGGTACCTCAGTACCATATACGAGGGAATTATAAGGCTGTTCCAGTATGCCAATGTGAATTGGTGAAATTGGTCACTAGCCTGTTAGTGACAATTTGGAAAGCAAAGAGAGAGCATAACCACTGAGGTTCTGGTTAGCAGAGCCTCATTGAGACAGTTAGTCATCACACAGGGAACACATACAGGGCACACTTATGAGCACTGGGGGCCCTGGCTGGTAGGGTCCCAGTGACACATACAACTAAAACAACATATATACAGTGAAATATGGGGGTAACATGCCAGGCAAGATGGTACTTTCCTACAATTCCCACCAGTGAAGATTGAGGCCGGGAGAGCTGAAGTAGCACATCATCTCCGTAAACCGCCATTTTATGTGACCTGCCACCCATTGGAAGACCAGTTATGTCAGGATTATTGCGTATACATTCAGCAAAAGGCTCCATATAGGGCAAATAGTAGGGGCGAGATGGGGCAACTCTAGAGATGAGGAACTGTGGAGACAATCTACCATTCACAGAAACCATATCCCTGGGTTTGTCATAAGAACAGCGCACCCAGTCGCAGAATCTAGGGCCTAGCCCGGTGTACCACAAAACCTTGTGGAGGTAATGCTAGTGGACCCTGTTGAAGGCCTTTTCCGCATCGTTAGATAGAAGGAGGGCTGGAATTTGAGCTTGTTGCACTTTGCCGAGGAGGTGGCATAATCTTTTAGTATTATCGCTACAGGAGCGTTTGGGAATAAACCTGGTTTGGTCAGGGTCGATCAGGCCCTGCATACATGGTTTCAGTCTGTGGGCGAGGATTCCTGTAAAGACCTTGGTGTCCATATTCAATAACGTAATGGGGCGATATGAGGAGCAGAGGCACAGGTCTTTCCCCGGCTTAGGTATAACTGTCACCACTCCTAGTTGCATTGTGGGACGAAGGGGAGCAGCCGCACCCAAGCAGCGGTGCCAGTAGGGGACCAAAGACTTGATAATACTCCGCACCGAAGCCGTTGGCGCCAGGTGCCTTACCCGTTGGCAGCCTCTGTATACTGCGAGGACCTCTGCTCTAGTGATGTCTCCGTCCAGCGTATCACTGGCAACCAAGGAGATTCGGACCAGAGGGACGGAGGTGAGCTATCTCTTCACCCCCTCCGCGTCGATCCCCTCCGCTGTGTATAGGTCTGAGTAGAAGCGTTTAAACTGGGCAACGATTTGCTCCTCCCCACAGGTCTGCGTGCCATCAGGCAGTTGGAGCTCTGCTACGCAGCGTCCTTCTGCCTGCGCCCGAAGCCAATGGGCCAATAGACGTCATGCCCGATCGCCCCCGTATAGTATTTCTGTTCGGTCCGCAGCAGAGCATACTCTGCGCGGTCGCTATCCAGGGCTCGCAGTTGTTTACGGAGAGTGCTAATTTGCCTCTGCATCGCCAATGACCCAGACCTGCCGTGAGTGGCTTCCAGTAACCGTATGTCGTCCTCTAGTTGTTGTCCTTTCGTCCGCCGTGATTTATTTAATCTTGCCGTTATCCCTATGAAATGCCCCCTAATGACTGCTTTCAAGGTTACCCATAAAGTGGCAACACTAACCTTGGGGGTATCATTTACTTCTAAGTATTGGGTTATCGCAACCTCAATATCTGCTAGTATGTCCTTATATGTTAAGAGTTTTGTTTTGAGGCACCAACATTTAGTAAGTGGGACGTGTGGGGGGAAGGCAAGTGACAGCCTAAGCGGAGTGTGATCCAAGGGATGCCACTCCTATCATGGTCTTCAACACCTGGTTGGTAACGCGTGGTGAGGTGAGGAAGAGGTCAATGCGTGCATAGGTCTGGTGCACTGCAGAAAAGAAGGAGTATGCCCTCTCTGTCAGGTGTTGCCTATGCCAGATATCTGTGAGCCCGGCCTCCCTCACTCAGTCCCCGAAGTCCCTCGAAGAGGCCACCGTCTGGCCGTACCGCTGGGCTGATCTGTCAAGCAGGCTGTACGGTACTATGTTAAAGTCTCCCACACCACAATATCCTCATCCGGGGTAGCCATAATCCTCCCCAGGGCGTCCCTAAGGAAATTTTCCTGCTGTTCATTCGGGCCGTAAATGTTAGCTATTGTCAGCATGTGTCCCTGGAAATTGATGTGGAGAGAGAGAAGTCTCCCTGGAATCTCTGCCTGCACCCCAAGGACCCGACTAAGGAAGCTGGTAGCCAACAGGATCACACTCTACCCACCTCTCAGGACCCGACGAGTGGAATTGTCTATCGAACCACCGTAATCTCAAGCCCTTCCCGTCTGCACATACTAAGTTAGTCTCCTGCAGAAGGCACAGATCTGCCCGTGCATCTCTAAGGTGTATCAGTAGTGCCTGACGCTTTACTGCTGCATTAAGGCCCCGTACGTTTAGGCTAAGGACTGTAGTCATAGAGAAGGGAAGGCCCACCTCTACCATATCGGAGGAAGCTCCCACCAGGCCACCTGAAATCCCTGGTACATATACCCATGACTGGAGATAGGATGAGGCGTAGCTCCAACAAGTACAGGACAGAGAGATAGGGAGGAGGTAAAGGGGAAACAAACAATGAAATATAAACTGGAGAAGCGTTCCCCACCTGGGAACAAACAGTAGACAAACTAGGGGTGAGTCCGATCTTCATGCTGTAACAAAGCGATCACAACTCCGGAAGGGGTCGGAGCCCCACCACTCAGCCATCTCAAGCAGATGTCTCTTTACCTTCACCAGCCCATGCTCTGCTGCTTGAACAGTCTATAGGGCCGCAGTTCTCCATCAGCGAGGGGTGGCACACGGGGACCCCGGGCCTCAATGGTCCGAATCCACATCTGAGACACTATCTTGGCTGCATAGATGCCTAAGCAACACTGCTCTCTCCTTTTGGCTCTCCGCCGTTGATGGTTTATGCTGCTTTGTTGGTCTGGCCTGGAACTTCGAGCGGGTCCCATCAGTGCGTGATCGCTGCTCTTGGTCTTTGGGATGCTGCACCGTTTCTCCTAGGCTCAGTGGCATACCTCCCAGGGCCTGTGCCTCCTCCACTGTACGGACACTGCGAGTCTCATTCCGCCAAACGAATTGGAGACGGAAGGGATGACCCCATTTATATCTGATATTATTCTCTCTCAAAAAGTCTGTTCCGGGTTGGAGTGTTCTACGCTGCTGCAGCGTCAGTGTAGATAGATCCTGAAACAGACCAACACGAAAACCCTTGAAGTCAATAAGCGGTTGGTCCCGGGTCACTGCCATTATGATTTCCCTTTGCTTGTAATGGTGTAGACAGGTCAGTATGTCTTGGGCTTGGCCCAGTGAACGAGCAGGCCGGCCAGCTCTGTGTGTTCTGTCAAGTACCACAGTCTGATCTTTAAGGTCCGGTGCCACATGGAGGAAGAGGCGCTCTACAAAATCTTCCAGTTTGCCAGTCACGGCCTGTGATGGAACCCCTTTAATTCAGATGTTGGAGCGCCGTGACCTATTCTCTAAGTCCTCAATCTGATAGTGCAATTCTTGATTCTTGTCCTGTAGGGTGAGAAGCTCCCTCCTATAGCAGTCTAGCTCCTCTACCGAGGCATTCTGGGTCTGCTCCACAGTGTCAATCCGTTGTCCCAGCTCAACGACCTCTTGTTTCATTTCCTTGACCTCCGCCGCTATTTCTTGCTTCAAGGTAGCAAAGTCTCCACGCAGGGTCCCGAATAAGTGTTCCATGAAGTACCTGGTTAGAGGTGCATCTCCGTCCCCTTGCACCTCCTGGCTCCTTGTTGCGTCTCCTTCCATCACTCGGGGTTCATCTGGTAGTACCTTCTTGGCAGGGTCTTGGTGAAAAGATCCCTAAGGGAGCCTTCTTTCTTGGGGTGCCTCTGGGATGCCATCAACGCCACACCGTGTTCAGGTGCCAACTTCGCCGGCAATGTGATCCAGTCGCCCAATCCCCAGCTTTTATGCTTCCTCTGCACCTTTGCTGAAGCACGGCCCAGCCGGGCAGGGGGCGGCCACCACAACAAGTCCTCACCACCAGCTGGCCGTCCCCCACAAGGGATCCCGGACAGCCCTATTCTGTCCCACGCTGCCGCAACTAGGGCAGGCCCAAGAGGCCCCGAGGCAGCACCACCAGCACCTGTCCCACTTCTGGTGTCCGATCCCAGAGACTGCACCGCACCTCTGCGCCACCGGGCTCCCACTCGGGCCTGCTCACCTTATGTGTCCTCTCTGCTAGGTGCCCTGTCCAGGGCCGCCCCAGGCGCCGCCGCGTCTGTGACCCAGCACTCCCGTTCAGGGCGCCCCCCGGTCGCGCCAAGTCTGCACCTCCACCACCGAGGCAATCTATGGGAGGTAGGCCGTCTGGTGTCTGGGGAGGCCGCGAGGGCCCCGCGTCAGGTCCGGCCGTGTGTCCAATCCTCTGCAGACCTCTCCGGCTCAGCACCTCCAGAGGCTCTGGTCCACGGCCCCCTCCAGTGGCCCCAAGCTCCGAGGGCAGTCTCTGGTCAAGGGGGGCCCACCCCAGGGCCATCTGACACTGCGGGCCCTTTGCCCCGGGAGCCTGCACTCTTCCTCCTCATTCCTCACACGCCCGCGGAGCCCCGCTACCAGTTCAAAGCCCGCAGCCCACCGGGGCTCTGTCCAAAGCTGCGGTCCGACTCAGGGGGCCCCCCACAGGGTCTGCGGGCACCACACAGACCCGCCGAGGGCTAGAGGGAGAGCACACAGGCTGATTTCTGCAAGGCCTGTGATGGAGCTCCAAAGAAAGGCTCCTACGCTGTGGCCATCTTAGCCCGCCCCAGGAGAAAGCATTTAGTGGGGAATAAACAGGATGCGAGGCGCCCAATCGATTTTGAAAAACTGACCAAAATAGTGGAGGCTCTAAGTCGTCAGATTAATAATGCATTTAAGTTCACCCTATTTAGAGCAGCTTTCACATTGGCCTTTTTCAGGGCATTTAGGCTAAGTGAGCTGGTGTTCCCGGCCAAGAAGGATAAGAGCGCCCCATGTATAAGGAGGGAGGATGTCAGATCAAATGGAGAAAATAAAGTACTGTTGCTTAGGAGTTTCAAGACAGACGAAATTTGGAAAGGAAGCCTTGGTGAAGCTGCAATGCATAGAAGACTAAAGATATTGCCCTGTTTGCTGCCTCATCATTTACCTGGCACAATGCCCCACCAGCCAGGGTCCACTCTTCATGCACGCTAATAGAGAACTGCTGAGTAGGTTTCAATTCACAGCAATCATGCGCCAGATTCTGGGTTGGGCAGGTCTCCCCCCTCCACTTTTGGGTCCCACTCTCTCAGGTTAGGGGCAGCCATGATGGAAGCACAACATGGGTTACCTCAAGAAAAAATAAAGGAGGTAGGCAGATGGCCTTCCAATGCTTATAAGTCTTAAGTGAGGCCTCAGCTAGTGTAGCTTTAACTCGGGGCATTGCACAGACAATGCTGACAGTTGTGCGTGTTATTTTAACAGGGTCCTAGCCTAGGACAGTCTGGGTAGTCGGGCATTTATTATCCACAGCTGCCACGGGCGTAAGATGGTGGGGGTACCGGGGTATGAGATGGAGTCAGCTGCCAGCAACAATGGACAGGTTAAAAGTATCCGCTTCTGACCCCCCTGAAGATTTAATAATACACATGGGGCAATGATCTGGCGCAGCTGGGGAGGAAAGACCTCTTGCGGGACATACGACTAGGGCTAACCAAGGCAGCAAGAGCATTCAGCAGTACCACCTTAACCTGGTCAGAGATCATCCCTAGGATCAAGTGGTGCGGCGCAGAGTGTAATGGAGCAATTGACAATTCCAGGCAGAAGTTGAATATAGCAGTGGCCAAGGTCTGCAAGGTGAATGGCCTGGAAAGTATCAGGCATGCATTGTCCAGAATTGTATGCCCCGGACGGGGTACACTTGTCAGAAGAAGGGATGGCTGTGTTTTGGGCTAATCTGTGGACAGGCATGTCAATGGCAGGCTGCTTATTAAAAAAAAAAAAAAAGAAGGAAGAAAAGGGGGAGCTGCCGAGAGATGTGAGCCTCCCTGGTGGCGAGGAAGTTAAGGAGACATCAGGTTGGTTAAAGAGGCTCACCGACAAGGCGGTGTGCCAAGAAAAAAGGCCACTCACCTGGGGATACCTTATGGCATGGTGAGCCGGCCCGACAGTGGGGGAGTAAGTGGAGCACAGCACTTGCACCCTGGACCTGCCAGATGGATGGTCGGGTACAAAACACAAATCAAGGTAGCGAGCTACGCCCAAACACCAGAATAAAGCTATCCCCTGCACAAAAAATGGAAACAAACCAACAGAGAACTGCTAACCCCCAAACAGTGGCATGTATGATTTCACAAACAACAGGCAGGCGTAATAAAAGGTAGTATGACAACAATGATTTATGACATGTATGATATGACCAGTCAATGGCAGATGATTTATGGTCCTGTCACAATGATTGATGGTGTCATTGTGATTTATGATATTGTTTGATGCTTTATGACCCATAAGTCATAATGATTTAGGACACCATTGCTTGATTTATGACGCGTCAGGATGATTATTTTTGAACCAGTAGTTGAAATGTGATTGTGCATGCAAGAATAAAATGCGGCCATGTTTTTCCACAAGATAACATGACTTTGGTGTAGAATTTCCTAAAGTAAGCTGAAAGCTATTCAAGGTCTGGAGTGGTCCAAATGCGTCGGTTATTGTGTGTGCCGCAGGTAATGTTTGTGGTAAAATCAGGGAGATCGACAGTAAAAACCAGCCCAGCTGACCATAAAACAGGCCCACAAACTGCTAAAAACCGGCCCCCACAATAATCGGTCAGACCAGCCCATCGGGCACTAACAGTTTGCCCTATAGGCCAGTCCGACACAGGGTGTTGCCCTTTAATTAAGTGGCTTGCCACCTCATAAGGAATGTTAATAATGTTCATTTGTTGTGTCATTAGGAATGGTAAGAATATTCTTTTCAGTTCAGAATGTTGAAGGGTTTTGAGAAGAAAACAACCGAGGTTGGGGAAGGTGGCTTTCCAGGAGGATTTGAATAGGCTGACTAAAGTGTTGAACTTACTAAACCGTTGGCTGTTCACTGCAACACAACAACTCTGTGTTCAAGATCGGGAATTTGGTAGCATCGTCGCCGTGCCGCCAGTAAATGCTAACTTCCATAAGTTATCTTTCGCTGGCAACTGGACAAAAACATAACAGTTTGTCAGCAGCCGAAGAGACACTTGGAAGTTATTATTCTTTCGACGGCCGTACAAATAGTGTGGCTGGTGGATTTCTTTTTAGAAGACTGCGGGCTACTTCTGACATGTCCTCCATTATTATTTTTTTAATGTAATTTCATTTTTATATTCATGCAGCTACTTGTTCGATGCCTACGACTTATTCTAAAGTGGAGAAAGGCACTAAAACAAAAGGCTTGAAGCAGCTTGACTGGGCTTGCTGCTGTGGTCTTTCAAATCCGAGAGAAGGTTAAGAAACTCCCGCCAAGGGTGCTAAGACTGAGCTGTCTTGCTAGCAACAAAGTGCATGAGTCCAGTGGTGAGGGAGGAGTCCCGAAGATATCCGAAGGCCAGGAGATGAAAAACATAAACGAGGATGGGATTTACATCGGAAACGTTCGGCTCAATTCGGTTCAGGGATTTTTCACGAACTGAATGGGATATCGGAAACGTTCGACTTACTTCGGAGAAGTTCGCGCATTGACTTCGTATGGTTCCTCTCGGCTGCCGTCCCTTTCCGACATATTGTCCGCAGAGCGTAGGGAACCTACCGGGGAAAGGAAAGAAAACCGGCCGAGATGGGTGAGTGTGGATAGGGTACTTGGGGCTAAAGCGAGGGACTGGGGGTCAAAGAGACCCACGTAGACATGAATGAGTGCGGGGAGAGGCTGGAGGGGAAGAGTGTAAAACCTTTAAGCAAAATACCCTTTAAAAAATGAGTGTATAGAAGGGACGTTAAATGTAGTGAAAGGGTTTGAGAGGTATACCCTGGCATAACAGGGCTAGGGTGAGACTGGCAGAGATACCTGAATGCAGAATAGTGATTCCTGAGAGAGGGGAAACGCGACGCCTTTGGAGTTAAGGATACCACCCAAAGGACCTGGTAGGGTACGACCTAAAGTGATTGAGATCATGGGTGGAAGGGAGAGATCGGCAAGGTTATAGGAGTGTCTTGGACAGCATCGTAGAGGCAGAGTGGAAAACTGACAAGGGGCCATTGGAGAGGTCACGGAATGTTCCGTGGGAAGTAAGGCCCTGGGTCGCGGTTGGTTGGAGGACCAGACCGTTAAGAACATTAGAAGTAGACGAGCTAAGGGGTGAGATTCCACGGAGTTGTGGGTGAAGTGTGGAGGGAAGGAGGCTGAAAACCAGGAATGAGGAAACGTCCCCAAGGGGTGAGAGATCATGGGTAGAAGGGCAGACCTTTTTTGACACCTTAAACACCGGGAACGTTATCACAAGAGAGCCCTATGGAGATTTCAGTGAGTCAGCGGGGAGATCTTGACTGCGAGATCATCGGGGATCTGTTACAATGCATGCTCCTTTATAATTACCAGATGGGACTCCCCAATCTATGCAGAGTACTATTTCATTCTATAAATTCCATATAACCTCTAAGATAATGAGGTATAACCCGTAGGTGGGACTACTGGACACCCTATCCATAGCATAGGCCTGCCTGATCGCGCCCTAGAACAAGCTGACCCTCACAGCCAACATTTCACACCTAATCCTCAGTGCTATCCACTTGTGCATTATCACTAATTTAGTCTGACCATTTACAGGGATATCGGAGGGGAAAAGATGTAACAGTGGCTTTGAGGAGAAATTTTTTGAGGATGAAAGTGGCAATGAAGGAATGGCTACTGGGAAAGTAGTCATTGGTAAGGTGAGATTAGTACTTGAATGATAGACTGTGTGAATATGGAACACAAAGGGCGAAGTGATGATGGAGACTGTTATATGATGGATATGGGAAATGCAGGGCTCTGCATGAGGAAAACAGAATGGCGTGGGAGCATGGAATTGTCTGCAGTCGCTTTCTATAAGGTGGGGAAAAGTTGAGGAAGCAGAGACCATGGGAATGAGTCCATAAATCTATGTCCATAGGCAATGGTGGAGACATTAAGAAATAGCAGTGAGGCTCAGTATCCCATTCTACTACACTTAACTGTGGAAATGTCCACATATCGATTAATTGAAGGCTATGTTAAACCTCCATTTCATGAGGCAACCTGTCCCAGAGTTAGGGCACCTCCCAAAATATCAGAAATGCAGTCCATGAAGAAAAGGGCCCACTCAATAACTGAGTTTTAGATCAGCAGAATAGTTAAAAGGTTTCATTACAGACATTCAAAAACAAGCGGTACAGAGTCAGTGCCACAAAGCCTCTTGGCAAATAAAATATATAAAAACAAACATAAAGTCGAACATTATTCTAAGTCTCAAAAGAGCAGCAGCAAAATCAAGAGAATCGGACAGCCTCTATGTCTTTGCGAAAGTCTTCTGGCTCACTCTGAAAATCGAGGGTTTTTATATATTATTTGAGCATATTAAATTAAAAGAGCTGCAGGGTCAGTTGGTGTGATAGAAACGGTTACTACTTCAGCAAATATGGGCCCAATTCTTAAAAAACGTCATATTGCCTTAGCACCTAAGCACCTTCCCATTACATGAATAGTCATGCTACATTGTGAGATGGTGTAACAAACTAGATACAGGAACAATAATGTGTTATGTGAATGAATAAGGCCAGCGGAAGGACATTCAGGTTCTAGTTTCAACTTGTGACTGAGCAGGAGAAAGTTGATTGAGAACAGGATAAACAATGCCAGTGGAAAAATTGATTGAGAGCAATATAAACAATGAGAGTGGAAATAAACAACCACATAACAGGTTTACTGTGTGCTGTAGAAAGTATGAGGAGAGTCGTGGGGGAAGAAACAGGAATGCATTTTGGATAAAATGGCTGACTGGCCCCTCTTGCAGCCTGTAAAAAAAAATCAGTAGAGTTTACAAAGATTTATTATACAAATAAAGATCCTGGTACGGTATGTGCGTGGAGAGCATCAGTCTAGCTCCCACCTCTTTCTTCAGCCTTCTTCCCCAACATCCTTGTAATGATGAGGCAGAGTCCAGTGAGTTCAGTATTTCTGCTGTAAAAAAAATCCTGTTTGTTTGATTAAATACGCTAAACGTTTGCCTTCATGCATAATAAATCAAGCCCACATAGAGGGTTCACATGATCCATGCATGACTTGCCGCTTAGTTTAATAATAGCTTTGCCACCAGGGGAGGAGTGTTTCTCAGTTTATGTTTAAACACTCACTTTTCATAAATGCATTACTAAAGCCTGATGTGGTAGCACACTTTGATTTACAGACCGTAAATTTCCAAGAAATGTCCAAACTTTACTGATAAAACTATATTGTGTATTAACAATAATCTTTGAAAATTGGGTGACAGAAATCATTTATAATTAGCACATCACCAAGTCATCCTATTAAAATATATTTTTCATCACACAGAAGTACAAAATGGTCTTTCACAGCTACTGAAATATATTTTGAAATGTTTTTAAAGTTGACTTCGTTATATAAATGTTGTGTGTTAGGAAAAACCTGATTCCAACAGCATTTTATTTAACATACGTCAGAAAGTTCACCTTACAAAATCCTGGAACTCTGCAGTCACAAGGAAAAGTATTTGCTTCGCAAGAACACAAATTGACTTTTGACCTCTGTCTCTGAACACATATGTGACAAGAATAAGATTTCAAGGCATCTTAATTGCTAATTCAGTTTCTGACTGAACAGAACACCTATTCTTTGTCCACTCGCCAGAAGGGGCATGTAGGATCTAAAAATACCTCGACCTCATAAAATAACACTCGCCGTAGCAAGTGTTAAGGAAGATTTTCCGTGCCCTACATTATGGGGAAAACCATTGGGAGGAATCATATGGCTCAATGATCCCCTCAGAACAGAGGCTCTTCAAAACACTCTTTAATTTGTCTCTAGTACTCAAGGGCAAAGGACGGCCCTTGTTTACTAATGACTGAGCCCCTGGTTTGAGACGGATGTTATACTAAAATCATACAACAGTTCCAACCTTGTCAGAGAAGACGGCGGGAAACCATGTTAAAATGTTATCAATGTCTGTGGGAGGGGAAATATTCTCAACACTAGTCACACACATTTCATCCTCCATGTAACCTTCAGGTATTTCACCTACCACCACAAGTACCTCAGCACCTGGCTTCAGATATAACCCCATTCTGCCTAAATCCTGCTAACCTATAATGTTTCGGTCTTTGACAGCCACGTACAACTTAGTCATTGTGCGTCTACCAAGGCATTCAATTTTGGATTTTAAAGTACCCCAGCATTTCAATTTCAGTTTCTCTGAACCACAACTGAAACAGACCTAAGTCGTTCTCCTATACGGCTGCTTGGAAGTCTTGTTACCTATGTCTTCCGTGCTTTGCTTCCTTTAAAAATAAAATAAAAATTGTGGCGCTCGAGCATAATACTGGGTTCCTCAGTGTACTACTTACCCATACATGCTAGTGCCTCCTTATATTGATCCCAGTCGTCTGCTGATGCCCCTTGTGGTGCACACACTGGTAAGTTACCAAATATTCGTTGCAGAGCCAGACCTATGCAACTGTATACAATTGCAGCTTTGTGCGCTGGTGTAAATTTTACAGCATCAATAGCCACAAGGTAATTTTCAAAGATTCTTAACTACTGTCACCATTTTGATGTTGGGCTTACCAGTTAATTGCAGAAAAGGTGGAGGCTGAGCTATGTGCTATGCAGTAGCCATGCTTAAAGAATCCTGCGGTAGTAAATCTTTGTGCAGCACCGAAAATGGCAGTAGGAAAGATAATGGAACATTGAAACCCAAAATATGCAGTTAAAGTAACTAATTATTTAAGAGGCACTTACTTGTATGTGAGACAAATTGCCAAAATCCGCAAGTAGTTGATAGAAGAGGTTGTTTCCCAGTATAATATGAGTTTTTTAATCTGTGATAATCCAAGTGAAGTGCAGCGTTTAACTGAATAAATAAAATAAAAAAATGACCAGGAAGTGAAAACCCTTAATGGCATGCATGCGCGGAGTCACGTCGCAATAGAGAGCACGCTGAAGCGAAGAGTGAGAAATATGCTCTTGTCACCATGGAAACAGTGTGAGGTGAAAGAAGGGTACATAGCATGAACGTGCATGCTTCACAAAGAGTAAAGAGCTAGAAACCGCAGCATGGAGCTTCCAATACTTGCGTTTTTGATCGGAAGCCCCCAGATGCCCGCAAGTGTCCAGCAACTACAAGGAAGCCTCCCTTAATGCAGCAATGCGACGCTCCAGTGAAGCGGCTCTTCCAGTCACGCTCTTCACTGTTGAAAGGCAGGAAAACTGAAAAATTGTCAGTGGTTGTAAGATGATCCGCTTGTCGCCAAATATGTAATGATGAGGCTGGGTCCAGCTCGTGTGAAAATGTTGATATATTTCTGGAGTAAATACACCCACAGATGGGAGCGTTCACCAACCTTTTCTGCTTTCTCACAGACCTGCTCAACCTGCTGTCGTCACCTTTTACAGGTTTATCCTCTCTATGTGGTACTTCTTCACTCTGCCCTGGTCGTGTACTACTTAACTTATCTGTTTGTGTCCTGTTTTCCCCCCTCCCCCATCTGTTTGTGCACCAGTTTCCCCATCTCTGCTGACAACCAGCTCCACTTCTTTTTCTTACTTGTCTTCTCTATTCTATCACATATGCACTCCATGACATTTTTTCTTTTGTGAAATGAAAGACGATTCCTAAGCCAAACTCTTCCATCACTTAAGAGTGCTGAATTACAAAATACCTTCCTAACTTGTAATAATTCAGAAAACTTATGTTTTCCCTTTTAACCATAGTACTAATCTTTACTGTGACAATGTTCCCAACTAAAATGTCAACTGCTTTACAATTATGTTTGGCATCATAATTCTTTTTATGTGTGTGTGTCTCTGTCTCAATCCGTCCTTCCCCGAAGTAGCTGACCAATTAACTTTTTTGGATTGGGACATCCACTCCAAATTGTCTTTAAAAATGGCATCCTTTCCCTCATCAGTTTGAAAGAGGTATGACCTGTTGATTCACAAGATGTAGTTTTATATGCCAACAACGTATGCAATGCTTCATTTTTTCAGTTCAAACCAGAGTAGATCGCTAATTGCACAGTACGTTTAATGACCCTGTTAAAACGCTCCACAGCACCATTGCTGGCAGGGTAGCAAACTGATGTAGTCTTGTGTGCAATACTGTTCCAGTTCAATACATCAGAAGTACATTGAGATCCATTATCACTGATGACAACTTTTGGTAAGCCCTTCTTCAGAAACATACAGTCTAGAAATTTCACCACTGCAGTAGAATCTGCCTTAGAAACAAAGTCAATTTCCATCCGTTTAGAGAAATGGTCAAAAACCGCAATGATATACTTCACATTTCCTCTCTCAAGAACAGGGCCTGTAATATCAATGCTAATTCTCTCCAGTAGCTTTTTGGTAGTACTTCTGGGACACTAAGGCGGTCTCATTGTAATTTGTGTTTTGTCAGAATCATTGTAACTGACACATTCTTTTACTTTCCTTTCTTCTGCTAAGTAGGTTCCAAACTACCAGTACAGCATTTTCATCCTACTTTTGGTTTTAACAATACCAAAATGGCCCTTGTGACAAATATCCAAAATCTTAACTTTAATCTCCTCTGGGGAACCTGCTCTTCTACCATTCCTCATAACTTTGCCTTCCACTTAGGAGAGTTCATGCATAACTTCCCAGAAGTTTAGTAAATTCTTCTTAGGTGTATTTTTCTCAGACTATCCTTGACTGCTCCTAATTCTGACTTCTCTCAAAATGAGATCTTCCTCCAGTGCCCTTAACCACTCTTCATTACTGATATGCTCATCCACTTCAGCCACACAGTTTCTCACAGTCATCCATAGGTGCCTGCTTTAAGGATGATGGCATCCGACTTAAAAATCTGCAATTCTGAGAGGCGTGGCCTGAGCGTCAAGATGGCGGCTGCACCTTAAAGGTGCTCCGGACCCCTCTGTCATCCGCTCGGGAATCGCGCACGAATCGGCCCCACCCGGAGGAGGGACGAGACGGAGAAGGATCGGGGCAACCCCCGGAGCAGAGGAGTTGTGGTCCGGTGCTCGAGGGCCCGGGAGGAGCGAAGAACAGACTGAGCGGCCCGCACGCAAAATGGCGGGTGCTCAGACCGCATAATCGCTGCCGGTGAAGCGGCGGCGACCGGCCTGAAGGGGGAAAAAAACAAAGACAGCGCATAGGTCTGACGATGCTGGGCAGGCTGGGGAGGAGAGAGGAGGTCCTCGGGTTCGGATGCCCCGCGCCCAACTGACAGGTACGGAGAAGACAGAAAGCAGTGAAGCCGGGAGGCCTCGGCTGGGGAGGGCCCGATCCCCCATGGACGGCGGGAAGTGGTGCTGAATCAGAGGGACTGAAACAGGCCTGGAGATCCCGAGAATGCCGGGAGCACCCTGAAGGACGGGGGTGGATAGCGGGGACCTTTTCATCGCTTCCTCATCGCCCCTTTTGTGACTAGGGGCGGGGGGAGAGTGAGTTATCGTTTCCTCGCTTCCCCCTCCCTTTTTCGTGATTAACAGTCCTCGGCCACGAGGAAATAAAGATCTGAGGTGGACAAGGTGATGAATGGAGCCTTTCGGCAAGGCTGACATAAAGAAAGGCTGAGGCCCATGAGACGAAAGGACGAACTATGACACACCAGCAGAAGTGAGCACAAGGGCAGAAACGGGCACTCCGGGAGAAACCGAGGAATAAGTGGCAAGGAAATATCCCGCAAGCAGGCCCAAAGATAGGCAAACCCGCCCGCCGCGGCGCAAACGCGCATTGATCAATTCGCCCAACGGAGCCTCGAAAGAGGACCGAAAGACCGGAAATAATGACGAGAAACAAACCGGGAACAGCGATCTGGCAACTATTCTTCAAGCAATACACTCCTCCCAAGAGGCGGTGGAGGGCAAAATTGGGGAAGTAAGGGTGGACGTGGCCCTGGTGCGCCAGGACCTTTGCAATGCTACAGCGAGGATTGCAGAAGCGGAGTCCAGGATCTCTACGGTGGAAGATGAGCTGGCGACCCTTAAAGCGCAGGTATCAACTTTAACAACCCGGACAGCGGAACTATATCGAAGGGCAGAGGATGCTGAAAATAGATCCCGCCGCAACAACCTCAGAATTGTGGGACTGCCCGAAAACACTGCCGCTTCCTCTCTGGCCATATTCCTGGAGGACTGGTTCCGGTCCTGGCTGCCCCGGGATCTTCTGACACCCTGGTTTGCGATCGAACGTGCCCATCGGGCCCTACAAGCCAGACCCCCACCAGGCTCTCCACCGAGGCCAGTGATCCTTAGACTCTTTAACTTCAGAGACAGGGATGCGATTCTCCAGGCGGCAAGAACAAAAGGAAAACTGCATTGTGATGGGTCCAAAGTTATGGTGTTTCCTGATTACACTAAAGACGTTCGAATGCAACGCCGTTCGTTTATAGAAATAAAACAAAAACTAAGGGCGATGGAAGTTCCGTACCGTCTCCTCTTCCCGGCCAAGCTAAGGGTGGTTCACGGCAACAAGACCCACTTCGTTGAATCCCCAGATCAGGCCTGGAGGTGGCTGACCGAAGAGGTCCCGATGGGTCCTAATGAGGGAGAATGACGACTGGCACTCTCGGGCCAGCAAAGGAGCAACCGGCAGCGACAGCCACGGAGGTCTCGCCAAAGAACTCGTTCCAGGAGGCGCAGGGAGGGGGGGGGAGACGATCTCGGGCTCCCCTCGAGGATCCGCTGAGGAATCAACCCAAAGACAGGGGGTAGAAGTGAGACCGAGAGACAAAGAAATTAACCAGACCCCCCCAGATCCTAGAGAACTGCTCCCCGGAGCTGTAGACGACACGGATCTCTCACAGAGTCCAGTGATCTGAGTCCTCCTCCGTAGAGGGGGAGAGAGGAAAGACAGACTTGAAAGGCCAGAGACCAAGGAGAGGGTCGTCAGGCTTGGAGTCGAGCATTACAAACTTAAGCACTTCTTAATCCGCAAAAATGGAGGGGTCCACCAAAGCTCAGACACAAGCAGTTAGTAGCTCGTTATGTTTGGGAACAGGCTGTTGGTATTGGGCGACAGATGCTTCTGGGGGGAAGTATGGGGTGGGTTGGGAGTTGGGGGGCATGTTTGGTTCTTTCCAGCCAGCAGGCTGTTGTTATTGTTCGAAATAGTCAATGTAGGTTTAGGGTCTCTAATACCGGCAGGGAACAATAGTGATAGGACACTCAGACACAGAAAGGCTTGGAAGGATCCAGGGGAGAGGCTGCGGGGGCTGGGGCGGGGATGGATGAGAGGGAAAGAATGGGGATGACTCACATAATATCGTGGAACGTCAACGGGCTCCTTGACAAGATTAAGAGATCAGCAGTACTCACCTACATTCATAGACACAAACCTAACATACTTCTGATGCAGGAAATACACCTCTTGGGGAACCAGTGCACCCTCTTAGCCCGCAAGGGATTTGACAGGGTATTCCATGCAGGGTTTACAAGAGGCTCAAGGGGGGTTGCTGTACTGCTACATCACTCCCTACCCCTGGTGGTGAGACAAGAATGGAGAGACCTGCTGGGGAGGTACATGGCAATCTCAGGCTTGGTAGAAGGCCAGACAATGAATATTGTGAGCGCTTATGCTCCCCCGAACTTGGTGCGTAAAACTCTAGAAGATTTGACAAGGTTACTAGCAGAATTACCCCCCGGGAAAACGGTAATAGGGGGCGATTTCAACGCAGTCCCAAACACAGATCTAGATACAAGCGGGGGACCTTCGACACATAGACAGGCACTGTCCAATAGTCTGGAAGGGTGGATGGCATCAACAGGGCTCTGCGATGCTTGGAGGGTGTCTCACCCGAGAAGCAAACAATTCTCGCATAGGTCGGCAGCCCACAACACACAGTCCAGAATAGACTTGGTATTTGTATCAGTCAAGGATTGTGGACACCTCACTCACATCGAGATCCTACCGCGTGGGATCTCGGATCACGCGCCGGTTCGGCTTAGGATGGGCCTGGCTGACCCGCCCCATATGGAGACTAAACGCATGGCATTTGCAAGATGAGGAAGTGGTAGATAGTTTAAGGGTGTCGTTGCGTGACTCCTTCACCACTAATGAGGGCTCGGTGAGATCACCAGGAATCCTATGGGCCGCAAGTAAGGTAGTAATGAGAGGGATAGCCAAAGGTCTGATCCGTGCTCGGGAACACGCCCGCAACTCCAGAATCACACAACTGGAGTCTCGTGCCACTCTTCTGGAGAGAGAACAGGAATCTCACTCAGACGAACAAATAACCAGAAACCTCTTGTTGATTCAAGAAGAAATACGCAGTCTATCCCTAGAAACGTCAAAACACATGTGGCGGGCCTCTACGGCTCGAGTATACGGTTGGGGTAATAAAACAGGGAAATTACTGTATTGGTTGGTTTCCCAACAACAGGCTCCCCGAATCGTCCCTGAGATAGACAATGAACGGGGAGAACGAGTAGTCGAGCTCCAGGAGGTGGCCGAAACATTCGCCAAATACTATAAGACCCTATACCGAGCCACAAGCTCAGAGGTTGGGGACTCTCCAGACGGATCCTTGGGGGTCGGGTCATTCCCGGCTCTGCCTACGGTGGACATGCGGGCTCTGGAGGAACAGTTCACGGAAGCGGAAATTAGCGAGGCCATAGCGGCAATGGGAGTGGGGAAAACTCCAGGACCCGATGGGTTTCCCCCAGAATACTATAAAAGATTTAAGGAAGAGCTGGTCCCCCATCTAATGAATCTCTATGCCGAGGTGGACCAAAAGGGCTTCTTTCCGGATGGTCTAGACATTGCCACCATTGTTGTGTTGCCTAAGACCCAACCCCCCTCCCTCTCCTGCGCAGGCTACAGACCCATATCTCTCATAAATAGTGAAATAAAGATCTACTCCACAATGTTGGCCTCCCGCCTTAAAAGGGTGATGCCCTTACTGGTGCACCCAGACCAATGCGGCTTCATGACCGGACGTAGCACACGCCATTGTATTCGAAGGCTCCAAGTGGCTCTTGCAGGACGTCACCGTTTACCCCAGCAACTAGCTCTCCTATTCATCGATTTTGAAAAGGCATTTGACTTGGTGAACTGGGAATTCCTTTTCGCGGTACTCCGGCGGGCAGGCTTTGGGCCACGATTTCGTAGACTGGTCCAGGCCCTGTATACCAGACCCATGGCGCGGGTGCGGGTCAATGGAGTTTTGTCCTCTGCCTTTCCGATACAGCGGGGAACGAGACAGGGCTGCCCCCTCTCCCCTCTCCTCTTTGCTTGGGCCATTGAGCCTTTGGCGAGAATGTTGAGAGATGATCCGATTTACCAGGGTTGGAGATGGGGCCCCTCTTATGAAGATCGAGTGGCCTTATACGCGGATGATGTCCTGCTGTACATGGCGAACCCGGGAGTGACCGGACCCCGGAGCTTCCAGTTACTGCAACACTTCGAAGAGATCTCGGGGCTCAAAATGAACCCGTCCAAATCGGTGCTGGTCCCATTGACGCAGTCGAGAGACTGCTTTGACTGGCAGGAGGCGGTTCCACTGCGTCGGCTAAGTTTTAAATACTTGGGGATATGGGTCGCACTGCTCCCTGAATTGTCCTGGTCCCTGAATCTAAATCCACTGATGTCTCGTATACGGGAAGACCTTAGGCATTGGCAGTCTCTACCGCTGAATATTCTGGGCCGTATTGCCTTGTACAAGATGATGATCCTACCTCGCCTCTTATACGTGGTCCAGAACTTACCATTTAACATTCCACGCTCGTGGTTTAAAAAACTGGACGGAATCACCACCTCCTTTACATGGGGGGGAGCGAGACATAAAGTAGAAACCCAGAACTGCCGAAGAGACATATATGACGGGGGTTGGGCATGGTTGACCCATACCTGTATTACCTGGCAACACAGCTCCTGGTGGTACATGACTGGTTCAACGGAGGCTGGTCAGATCCAGCATATCAAGTGGAATTAGACGCCTTGGGATATCCCCATATCCTGGATGTGCTATATGGGGCTCCAATCCCCTTGAATCTAGAGCCCATCACCAGAGCGGTATTGTTGGCATGGAGAGCTGCTCTGAGACATACCGGTTGGAGCAAAGTGGTCACTCGGCAAACACCGCTGTGGCATGGCAGATGGCTGAGAGAGACGGCCGGGTTGGAGGGGTTCGGGAATTGGGACACATTGGGAATATCCTTGGTTGGGGACGTATGGAAAGGAAGCTTGATGAAATCCTTTGATGAAATGCAGCAAGAATTCCAGCTATCCCCGAAACAATTCTTTAAATATCTCCAGCTCCGACATGCCCTCACTAAGCACTTGAAAGAAATATCCCATATACCAGAGTTCAACCCGGTAGAAGCCAAAACAATAATGGGCAATCTGGGGAGGAAGGGGGTCTCTCAAATCTATAGAAAGCTGATCTCAAACGCTCCAGGGGATCTGGATCATCTCAAGAAAGGTTGGGAGAAATGGATGGGTCCACTTGAAGAGGAAGACTGGGTGGAGGCACTGATGGCCCCCCGAATGCTGGTAGTGTCGACGAGGTTAAGGGTGACACAATTCTTCTATCTACACAAAGCATATCTAACTCCAGACAGAATGTACAAAATGGGTGCCCTTGACTCTAGTCGATGCCCAAGATGCAAGGAAGACAAAGCTGACTTTTATCATATGATATGGTCCTGCCCAGTGATCCAGAGGTTCTGGAAGGGGATAAATCAAGAGCTGAATAAAGCCTTGGGATCATCACAGGTACTGACTCCCAAAACAATACTATTAGGGATGATGAGTGATATGGAGGGATCTAGAGCAGATAAAACATTGGTCGGTATAGCGACTGCGGTAGCAAAGAGAGATATAGCAGCCGCCTGGAAGAATATCAAAGGTCCTTCTCTTCAGAAATGGAGGAAGGGGGTGGACTGGTGTGCAGCCCAAGAAAAAGTAGTGTATGAATCAAGGGGATGCCCTCACAAGTATGAAAGAATATGGGGGAAATGGGTGGGACTCCTAAGCTAAGATATGGGGCTTAGAATATATGTATACCCTCGTTCTTCCTACCTTGTTTCTACCCTGGCAAAATGTGATGAAGTGACTTCTTACAGTTGTTTGAAGCATTGAAAGATCAGATCAGAATTTATTGTCCAACCGGTGAGAAAGAGATCAAGTTTTGCTAGTTATTTGTTTGTCCTAATTTGTACCTTTTTCAAAACAATAAAAATTTGATTCTAAAAAAAAAAAATCTGCAATTCTATTTTTCACTACTGATTGTAGTCCAATAATATAATAGACAAACAAGCTAAAAGGGAAGAAGCATTATACAATCTCTTCATTATGAGAACCTTTGTCAGTGGTTTGTGATTGCTTCTTAGTATAACAGGAGAACCCCAGATGGATTGCCTAAAATGTTCAAGTCCCCAAACACACGCAAGCGCCTCCCGTTTTATCACAGCATATTTTCTTCTGTTGGGGGTTAAAGAAGGTGAGGCAAAGGTGACAACATTCTCCTTACCAGATTCACTGATTTGTGTAAGAACAGCTCCTATGCCCTTTCCGCTTGTATCCGTGGTGACAATACTCCTTAATTTAGTATCAAACACTTGTAATGGTGGGGCCTTACAAATATCATCTTTAATTTCTTGGAATGCTTTTATACATTTAGTCATCCATTCAAATTTATATTTGTTCTTCAAAAGTTTGTTTATGTGATGCATTTTTACTTGAGAAATTTCTCACACATTTCGAATAAAACTCAGTAAGACCTAGAAAAGACCTTACATCATCCTTATTTTTCGGAGGAGGTGCATTCTTTATGGCATTCATCAACTCAGTTTTAGTTTTTATCCCTTCTCAGATTACCACATAGCCCAAGTACATAACTTCCTTTCTTGAAAATTTACATTTCCCATACTCAGCAGTTAGACCTTTTTTATTGAGAATTCCTAAAATCTATTTAAGTCTTAAATCATGTTTTTTCTTGGTTTTACCTATAAGCAGTATGTCATCTTGGAAAAAAGACCACATTCTCCACCCCCTTGACTAACTCATACATCAATCTTTGAAACATTGCTGCTGCGGTTGCAAGACCAAATGGTACCCTGACAAACAGTACATACCAAAACGGGGTTATGAAAGCAGTGAGTCTCCTGCTGGTAGGGTGTAGTTGACCATGGTAGCAGCAGTATGATTGATTGTTGTGAACCATTCAGTATCTCTGGTTAATGACAGCATTTCATTGATTTGGGGTAAGGGAAACTGGTCAACTAAAATGTTCCTGTTCAACTCCTTTAGGTCCGCACATAGTTGAATCTTACAATTGGCCCGTCATGGCACTACAAGTGGCGCAATCCAGAAGATTCTATGGGTTCAATGATCCCATTTGACTGTAATTTGTGCAACTCATTCAAGACTTCTTCCTGGATAATCATGGGTATAGGTCTTGCTTTATGAGCCCACAGTGCAGCATTCTCCTTAAGGACTATTTTGTGTTAAAACCCCTGCAATTTCCCAATTTTCCCTGAGAAAATAGCTCAGGGAAACAATTCCACAAGTCTCTTCTCTTTCTTGTCTTGTAATACTAACACAGGTTCAGAGCTGTTTGGGTCAAAAATGATATACAAGTCGACCTGTCCCTCCACCCGAATACGGATAGACCATCTTTGGATACGTAAAGTTTACATTCAGCTTGCCTCCACTTAAAATCAAACACTAATGTCCTGAATCCTAAAATGTTAATAGTTTTACCTGTGAAACTTTTTTGAGTGAAAAATCTGGGATTTCTAAGTATTCACCAATTCTTTGTACAAACATTTCTTTCTCTTACCTTTTAGTTGATTTATAGTATATGGAGAATCTCAATCTGCGACATTGGATATTTTCACCCCTCCTAAAAGTCATTTAATACATGAGTTTTCTCTTTAACCCTCTACTTGAGGTACCCTCACCGAAACTGATGTAGTGTGCTATTACATTTGAGTGTTCATCTTCATCTGTACTCAGCATTCACATGTTCATGTCACATTCTTCCGTACTGTCTGAATTTGAATCATGCTTCTCATCCAGAAACTTGATCATATTGTCTTTTCTCTTACGGCATACTTTATCAAAATTACCTATCGTGCCACAACCAGAAAATTGTTATTGCAAGCGGACACTTCTTGTCATTCGCAAAGTGGCCTTCGTTACCACATCTGTTACAAACGCCTGGTGATGAGCCTTTCTTGGAATTGGTCTGAACCATATTCCCTGACTTCCTTTATTTTCCTTATTTTATTGTATTTCCTTCTGGGTTTCACTTTGGCAACTGTTTTCTTGTCCTCTTTCTCCTTCGGTTTTGTTATCACGACTTTAGCGCCTCTCCCAGTTAATTCTGCCCTTTTTATTATGTTGATCAGTTCTTGAAGAGGCGATTTCCCCCTTTGCCCAAAGGTTCTCTTATATTCTTGAATTTGAAACATGCATCAATATTTGGTCATGTATTAGTTTGTCATGTAGCTTACTAAAACAACACGTTAAAGCAAGGTTTTTCAAAACTGAAGCAAATTCCTCTTTCATTCGTCTTTATCTTGTTTTCTGTGATACCCAGAAGAGTCAGGCTCCCACCTTTCATCTCAAAGCTGACGGAAACCATTTGCGGAGTTCGCCAGGGTTCCTCCGAGCGTCCCACCCTCTTTAACATCTACATGGCTCTGCTCGCTGAGATCTTCAAACACCACGGGCTCAACATTGTCTCATGCGCCGACAACACACATCTCATTCTCTCCCTCACCAACGAACCATCAACTGCCAAAAAGAGCTTTCACAAAGGAATGAGGGCTATTGCTGACTGGATGAGGGACAGCTGCCTCAAGCTCAACTCTGATAAGACAGAGATACTCATCCTGGGGCCTGCCACTTTTGCCTGGGATGACCCTGGTGGTCCAGTTGCCTCGGAACTCCCCCAACTCCGACCGACCATGCCCGCATCGTCCTTGAAGCATCACTGTCCCTGGCCCGCCAAGTTGGTACCATTTACTCTTCATGCTTCCACACCCTTCGCCTGCTCTGGAAGAGCTTCAAGTGGATCCCCTTCGACACAAGGAGAACAGTCACCCAGGCACTCGTCAGCAGCAGGCTCTACTACGGCAATGCACTCTATGCTGGAATCAACAAAAAACTCCAAGCAAGACCCCAGAGAAATCTGAACACTGCGGCCAGACTGATCCTGGACATCCCTGCCACACCAACATCTCCTCCCAGCTGAGAGACCTACACTGGCTCCCTGTCAACAAATGCATCACCTTCAAACTCCTGACCCACGAATACTAGGCCCTCCACAACGTTGGACTTGCCTACCTCAACCACTGCCTTTCCTTCTACACCCCCTCCAGGCAACTCAACTCTGCACAACTGGCCCTCGCTACCATCCCCAGTATCTGGAAGAATGCGGCTGGAGGAAGATCCTGCTACCTCGCTGTGCAGACCTGGAACACAATGCCTCTCCACCTCAGGCAGTCCCCATCGCTGGGTCAGTTTAGGAAGGACCTCAAGACCTAGCTCTTTGACTGACCCGCGTCCATTGCTAGCGCATTGAGACCCTATGGGTGATAAGGTGCGCTCTATAAATCTTGATTGTGGTAGAATTTAAAAAACATTCCCGCTATTTTTACCATTTTAGAGGTGGCTCACCTGATGCCAGGAGAAAGGCCTGTGGCGGAGTGAGGTTTAAAGGTGAAGCATATGCATAATAACCACCAAATGTAAATAATTGTGTGCCTTACCAATATTTATTTATGTACTTATTTATTATATTGCATAAGTTAGATTAAAATTCCAGCGTCGACAATTGCCGAAAGCAGTGTTTGTTGATGTCTGTGAGTAAAATAAGCAGGATTGGCGTTCCAGTGCCGAAAAATGACAAAAATAAAATGATGGCACGTACAGCGACATGATACATGCAGTGAAATTTGAATGTAAACTGCGTGATTTCGCCCGGAACAACAGTACTACCAAAATGGGTGCACGTAGTGTCGTGCAGCATGACCTTTGGGCATAGACTCATTGAAGCATTAAAACATGCAAGCAAGGTTCTGAATGCGCCCGGATGGAGTTCCAAATGCACGAGTGATGGAGCGTTCAAACCAGGCAAAAGTTTAGCTCTAATTTGCAGTTTGTGGCTATGAATTTCTGAAAAGCTACAAAAAAGTTCAGGTGTACTACACCTTTTTAGTAAAATGTGGCTCAGTATGGTACAAAAGTTCCTCCTCGCTATCTTGAATCCGTGTCCTTTTACCGTCATACCACAAATGATCCGATGGTACATGGGTGTGCCAGGGTCCAGGCTCCTAGTCGCAAAGTTTGAAAGAATCTGTAGAGCTAAAAGAGTTTCAAAAGATGCATTTTACAAATAAAGGCCATGGCACAGTACTCGCCTGCAGAGCATATATAACAGTCCAGCTCTCATGTCTCCCTCCAATCTTCTTCCCCACCAGCATTTTCTATTAAAACACTTTAAGATCCTCCAGGTGTGGAAGCTCTAAAGGCTAATTTAGAATGTAAACACAACAAAGCCTAATTAACAAAGATAAGAGAGATAAGGAAAACACACTTCTGAATGTTATGGAAAACTGGTTAAAAAAAATAAAGTCTGCACATACTTGGTAATGCATGAATACACAAATGCATGCAAATCTTTAACCCCAATTAAGATTGAAGGGAACCTCCGTTATTTAGCAGCTTGCAATTTATTTTCTAAAGTGTTGCAGCCATGCAGTGATAGAAGTTGCTTTACAATTTACAGTCTGTATGGTCCTCTTAAAGCAGTGTTATGATCAGACGGGAAGTGCCTCTGCTGTTTGCAGGCTTCTTGTTTTGAGTCTGTGATTCAAGCCCTGCTGTGATAATTTAAGGAGATGTAATTGCAGGTCACAGTCGTATGATATAGAATCCATAACTTGCTAGTGTATATGCACAAGATTCAATATATTATTATTGCCCTTCGTAATGAAGTTAGCAGGGCTGGGGAATTCATATCGCCCAAGACATGTTGATTTCTGTCAGGTGCAAGAAGATTTAATGTCTGTTTTGTCCAACAGTTAGCTAGACATTAAATCAAAGTAAACAAGGACAAAGCTGCAACACTTATGTGCTCGCAGCCAAAAACAGGAAATGGGTATATTTGCCCACACACCTAGGCTCCCTAGTAAGAGATGGGACAGAATGCCTGGGCTAAAGTAAGCAAATTCCTTGCATTTTCCAAATATGGAGAAAGGTTTTTGTAATGAAATGCACATGTCCAGGTTGAACAAAAAGTGCTGGCCTAACCAAAAGTCAGTTGTTCAGAAAAGTGCACTCACAAATATGAAGGCAAATATTGACAGTAGCTCTTCCATAGCGCCTCAGTCCTGTACTCTGTAATCGAAGTACTGGAATCCAAGCAGCTCTGCCAGTACATCTAAAATCCGGGTTGGGAATGCTGTGCTTTTTCTATAATCAGAGTCGTCAGAGTCACAAGCAACTTTGCCATTGCACCTGTATTGATGTCTACCCCAACTTTTGCACTTTAAAACTTTTTTCTTCTTCAGCCACGTGAAAAAACCTTTCCGTACAATACCACCAAATTAGGTGGTGTTTTCTCCCCCGCTCCCACCCTAGACACAGATTTAGTCCGACCTTTGACATGAGTAACTATTTGGCCATGTCCATGATTAGAATGGACTGTGGGAAGATTGTTGAATACTCCCAAATGCATTATTTTGTGGGTGTGTACTAACTTCCCAGGGCATTCCCATCCTGAAACACCTTCTTCTTACACCTCAGTTAATATTTACTCATAAGAAAATGTAGGTGTAAGTGAATCTTTTTACTAGTGCACATCTACACTTTGAAGCTAATAAACTGAAAATCAGTGCCATTTCCAAGCCAAAGTTGAAACGAGCATTGGCAAATTACAGGGCCTTAAACAGCCAAAAAGACTAGGGGTGTCCAACTTGTTCCAAGGAGGGCCAAACCCATACTAGATTTTCAGGATTATCACATAAAATAAATATTCATTTAATTTCAAAAGGACTAATTAGGATAGTCAGTGATAATTCTGAAAGTCTGGCCATGGATTCAGACCTGCCCTCATGGTCCCACGTTGGACATCTTTACCACCTAATCCAAAACGTTTTTGGAGCCCATCCTCTTCTGCAATGAACATTTTTATTTCTTACACATTTGTAGAATGTCCAAATGAGTTGCTTCTTCCGGCCTTTTTGGAAGTACATGGGTTTCCTTGCTGGCAGTATCTGTGCTCCAGTCAGGCCCAAGTTAGGCACATGTTATGGAAAACATTCATGTTAGGTACTGCCTAATGCATAAATGACTTTGCCTGTGCTGCTGAGCAGATCGAGGGCACCAGCCTGTCAGTAAGCTTTGTGACTATTCTATTGTCATAGTCATCTCTGACTACTTCGGCATAAAAAATGTATCAGGAACTGGCCAGAGCAGACTGTAACACAATCCATTAATGTTTCTGTGTCAGCCCACACAATTGATTTGAGAATAGGTGGGACAAGTTGATTGTCTTACAGGACATGAAGATTTCTGTTGCATTTTGTCCCATGGACAAGCAGATTATTTAACAATTTCCACACCCCTGAGACCGGGGAAGTGTGGTATTTGCTCTGATAGTAATTATGTAACAATTTAGAAATGTTTGCATGGTGATGACAGTGTTGGTGCTCCAGTCACGGAGGGTTGGATTGCAGGAAAGGGAGAGTATTCAAATAAATAATCAGTCAAAACCATTAAAGAAAAAACTTGCACAAGTAGGCTTTAGTAATTTTATAAATATATAATATGTATATATTATCATTAGAGAAAGCAAAATGTTAATTCAAATTAGCCGCTAATTTATTAATAAAGTGGAATGTGCTTTGAAGAAAATAATGTAGGCACAGCACGTTTGTCAAATAAACATTAATAGTTAATAGGCCTTTATACAGAGAGAGCCATGAGCAGTCCTCTCTAAGCAGAAAAGTCTAAAAGACTGAGGAGTTAATATTGGATCTTCCCCAAATAACACTTTTATAGTGTCCTGGACAATGGAAGTACACAATTTTCATGGCATGACACTACCTATATAGGCAAACATAAACTGTTACATGCACAGCACCAACCACATTAATTTAAAAACTGCATCTACTTGCACGTTTCCATTAGCTGCTAAATACATGATGGGTTGCATAGAAGAAAGTAAACGTTTAACTAATGCAACAACAAGTGAAAACAAAAAAAACAAGAACATTTATAATACTGACATGGCAATGGTTGTTTAGTTCGTGAATTTGTAATTCTGCAGCATACCTTGCTCCAGCTGAGGAAGCTAGGACAATGTTACTTTGCTTAAACAGGCACAGAGACCATAACTTGCAGCTGAAATTTGATGATTTTCTGTAAGTAAATGAAACGCATAAAATGCATGCAGCTCGAGCACAACAAATAATTCACTTTTCTGCAATGAGTACTGTTGTTAATGCGGCCTATTTATGATAACTAAACCAAAACTATATTAAGCAGTATTTTCTAATAAAATTATACTTTCCAAATCTTCCCCTTTATTAACTTTTAAATTATCACATCACACTGTTTTTTCCCCAGTCAAACGTAATTAGATTTTCAAGTATCACGCACGTAGCATGGTTGATATTTATCTCAGCAATAGCTTTCTTGATTTATGAAACATTTAACAATATTTTATCATATGTCATAGCATGTACAACTACAGCAAAAAACGCACTGTTCCCTAGATGCAAAGAACCAAATGATGAATATAATTTATTGAAAGAAGTTTATGAAAAACAATTTCACAACACATAGTGACACAGTGGATGTTGGTTCTGGTGTAACCCAGACGTGCTTGGTGCTCTTTTTATTGGTGATACTCTTGTGATAAATCATGATCAACAAGTGTATCAACAAACACAAGAACAGCAGGTTCTCAACAATCGTATAGTGTCTGCTTTTTTTTTTTTTTCCAAGTTGACGGTGTTCAAACCCAATAAAATGGCAGGAATCTTCATCTGGACTTTAGGGGGGTAGTAGTTTCCACTCCTGTTTCGTTCCATCTTGTTCTTCACAGGCCACCTCCATGGGGATTCTTGTTACTGCAACTTCTCTTCAATCCCTGGACGTAGCCACCGCGGTCAGCTCCCACTGTTTGGTCGGCTCCTTGTATATGTGTTCCCATATGTTCTTACACTGCCAGACATTGCAACTATCAAGTAAAGGTATTGCAAGTATGTAAAAGCAGAGGGAAGAGCGGGAATCTTCCTCCTGATCTGCGCTCTCTCATTCTTTATGGATCACTGCCGCTGAGTTCAGTTCTCGCAGTCACTGTCCAGGGCCAGCTGAGCGCAGTTACTGAGTAACTCTGCTGAACGTCCAAGCTGTACTCCTGTGTTCACATCTCATGGCAGTCCTAGTCGCGCTCTGCGCTTCTGGGACCTTTCCATTCAAAAATCACCTAGGGAGGAGGTTCACTGTGCTAGCAGGATATTAAACTTCAGGGAGCTCTCTCTGACGTGTCTTACTTGGCTGCCGTCTTGGTTGCTATCATATGGTACTATAATATCACTGTCATCTTTCATGATTTTACTTGATCTTCCTTCTGTAATGCTCTTGGGTTATATTAAAGATCAGGCTTTTGTTTATCGAGAGCAATCTTTCTTCTTAAGTCATCGCATTGTCTTCTTCTTGTTCTTACAGTTCTATTTTAAGAACCTTAGCAAGAACTGTTTCACAACACTTGTGACTCACAGTGGTTCCTGGAAATCTGTATACAAAAATTTAAATCCTTTCAAATCAATGTCTTTCATCCAGTTCAGTCTTTGTCAGATGTGCCCATTCAGGAAATCTGTAATTTTTGGTCTGAACTATTTCTTGTTGAATCATATGTTATTATACACCTCACTGATGATTCTCCAGTGCTCACATCAGACTTTTTGTTAACTCCTCCTTTTTCTGTTTCAGCTGATTTCACACCACCCTGTTCAGGATTTCTTTGCACTGCTCTGCTTCTTTCCTCTCACTTTCAGGCAGATGAACTTGAATCAAGTCCAGCTTCAGGAGGATAAGCTTGATTCAAGCTTCCATCTTTGTATTGCTGCTTCTTGTTTCTCTCTTTCTTGGTTTACTTGTAGTTTTTTTTCTCCCCCACTGAATTCACATGTTAAATTTGATTTTGCAGTTCTGCAGCTTGTTTCATCGTCTCTTCATCAGCAGCATGCACTCTCCTGGTGTGAGATGCTTAGATCAAACGCGGTAATCTTCTGCACTTCAAATCTTCTACACTTCATAGTCATATGCGTCAACAAAATAACGTGGTAAGAGCCCTTTCAATGCTTTTTTCAGACAACTCTTCCTTACATAATTCGTCACCAGAGGCCACTCTCCTGGTTGCAGCTTCTGACACATCTGTGTATGGTATGCAGAAGGTGTAGCAAGTTTATGAAGTGTATTGTATCAGGTTGGTGCTTGCAGCAGTACGAGATCAAATACTTCTTGAGAGTAAACCAACCTGCAAACAGGATTCCTGTATCTCTTATATGACTTTCCATCAACACTTCCTGAGCAGTTAATCATATTTTCGTATTAGGGGTACATCTCATGTTTAATAACACCAAAGGAAGTGCATCTGGCCATTTGAAAGATGTTGAAGCACACACATATGGCTATATATTCTTTAGCACTCCGATGTAACTTTAAACAACTCCAGATGCCTCTGGACAAGAAGTATTTCAGAACTTTGGATCAATGTTTAGCGCTGTACTCAATTTTTTTAATGATTTCATCCTTGCCATACATTCCCTTATCTGCCTCAATCAAAGTTGACATTCCAAATCTAGGGGTTAATTCCCCAAGTATTAATTTTACAATAGTTACTGCATTGCAGCTCCTTGTTGGATATACCTGAACTTACTTTCAAAACAGATGGATAACTTGTGTGTACCTCATACTATTACATGGTGGCATCTCTACAAAATTGATCTGTAGCTTTATGAAGGGGCGACCAGCTGTCTTCAAACATGACTCAATGGTTTACGTTTTTTTCCAACATTATTATGCTGACACACTAAACATCTCTGACAAAAACCTTCAGCATCAATTCTAAAATGTGGATTAAAAAAGTAAGTCTTTAAGAACTGCACCATTCCATCGTGCCCCACATGTGTTGGTCCGTGAAACAACTTGACCATTTGGGGTATCAATTAATTGGACTAGACATACCTCATCTGTGTATCTCCAACAATCATCGCACATTTTCCTACTTTTTCTTTTCTTCACCTGACCTCCATCTTGTACATCTCTCAGTACAGCAAATGTTGGGACTGAAACTCAAAGTAAATGCATTTTCAGTGGTTTCTGTTTTTTTATTTTATTTTTTATTTTGTCTCCATGTACAGTGCACACATGACATAATATTTGGCAACAAAATTATTACCACCTGTCACCATGCCATTACTACCTCTATGAGCAAGACACTTAACAACTGCTTCTTCTTTTATTTTTTTTTGTTTTTTGTTTTACAAACTGAGTTTTAACAAATATATGCCTCAACATGCCGGGAGGCACTGTTCAATGAGCTCAATGTTAAGCCATCCCAAGAGTAAGTTAGTCATCCACCCATCAGTGCTTGTATGGACCGCAGGAAAGAAATGGGGGCCATTCTGAGAACTAGTACACCCATCTAAAAAAATGACATCATTTGACTTTCTCCATTGACTAACACAATGCAGTAGGGATGCAAACATCCCCAGCACGAAGTGCCATCGAGCGATATAGTGTTGGGTATAATCTGACATGCAAGGGATCACCACCAAGGGAGTGTTCTAGGGATCTTGTGTGCCCCGCCTTGGCTGTTTAGGTGGCCTATGATGTGGTGCATTTCCTGTTTTGTTAGTGATACCCTTCATTCATCCCGGGTATAAGGGCCGCTGCTCAACTTCTTTGGGTTGGGTTTCTGTGTTCTCTAGGGTTTCCCAGGCCTGTACCCCCTCCTCAGAGCCCTGTCCACACTTGGACTCACGGAGTTTCACTATCCCCTCTAGCTTAGCCCATTTCAGCAGCTCCTGTTTCCAGGCCGAAAAGTTGGGAACTATTGTTGCTTTCCAATTTCTGTTGATCTCTCTCTTAATTAACAGTAACGCTAGGTCTTGGAACTGATTGGATATTGTCATCTTGGGCGTGTGGGGATACCAACCGATTAGACAATTGCCAGGTTCACAGGGAACATCCGGTCGAGCACTTCAGATAAAGTGCTAGATATAGTTCCCCAGTATGTTAAGGATGCAGGTCCAAAACATGTGAAAAAATTCAGCTGCTCCTGCTTCACATCTTGTACATTTTAGCATTTGTTAACCTGAAATGGCGACAAAGTTTCCCCGGTGTTAGATATGCCCTGTGGAGCACGTAGAAGTTAATACGTTTAAATCTGGGGTTCCTGGAAACTTTGGGTGTACGTGCTAATATGCCTTCCTATGCCCAGTCAGTGATGGGTGCGCCCTAGTCATCCTCCCGCTTCAGTCGAAATGTCATCAGGGTGGAAGTGAGATCTTATTCTGCCGTAAAGGTATGTTAACAACTCTAAAAGTGCCTGTTGCACTTTTCGGATATTGGCATGCCTCAGATTTAGTGGCTCTGCCAGCCCTTGCTTCCATTGTTTACTCACCATCCTAATGACCGACCTATGGTGAAGAAAGTGGCCTGGGGGAGTCCATAGCCAGAGGGGAAGTCCTTGAAGGGCAGGAAAGCATCTGCTTCATAGAGGGTTCCCACAATGGTTGCCCCACTTCCACCCAGTCCAAGAGTCCCAGCCAGTTCCCTCGTGGGGTGGTTGTGCTAAGAAACAAAGTGGGATTTCTGCGGGATTGGGTATTGAACATCCTGATCGTCAAAGACATCGCTGCCAGCAGCATTGTAATACTGCTAGTTCTGCGGATCCGGAGTTCTAAGGGGGAGGGAGTCGGAGCAACACTTTAATTAGGGTTAGAGAGCCAGGGTAAAGGGACTCATCTCCTGCCCAGGCATTGTTCAGTTCGCTTTATACTTATAGTGGGTTAGCCACTATAATTGGGTCCCTAGGTAATAGGACTTGAAGTCAGGAATGGCCAGACATCCATCTGTGACAGCTTTCTGAAGGGTGGCCAGGGCCACTGTCCACAGACTTGAGCCCGATAAAAAGCTTATAATCAGGGAATCCAACTCCCTAAAGAACTTTCCAGCTATCCACAGAGGAAGGGTGACAAAGAAATGGAGCACACTGGGCAAGGCTATCAATTTTAGTAGGGCTTCCCGGCCTGCCACAGAAAGTGGCAATGAACTCCCAAAGGCCATGCTGCTACAGAGTCCCCGTAGTGCTCATCTCACGTTTCCCTCTAGGAGGTCCCTGGAGTCACGGTACATTTGCAGTTCTAGATAAGAGAGGTGCCTTGGTTCACATTGTAGATCACCAATATCAGCCAGGCCGCTTTACTGGCTGCTGTAGGAAACAGCCTAAACTTTTGCCAATTTAGTCTTAGTCCCAAGATAAAGCCAAAATGGTCCAGCAAGTTCTTTGCCCCTTGTAGTGCAAGAACAAGAGATCATCTGCATATAATGCTATGTAGTGATCTTTCCCCACTGAGTTTAGGCCTCTATAAGCCTCTCTGGTACGGGCCTGACAGGCAGAGAGGCTCAATTGCACGGGCAAAGAGGAAGGGTAAAAGCTGACAGCTCTGCAGCATTCCTCTTTCTACTGCATAGCTCTCCGAAATGATGCTGGCCAGGTGGATTCTTCCCTGTGGAGCTGTGTAAAGCAACTGGGTCTAGGCCACAAAGCTCTCGCCTAGGCCGAATCTGCGTGACACCTCGTAAAGAGATAGCCATTCTAAGCTATCAAAAGCTTTTTCATAATGAACCGAAAAGATCGCACCTCTGTTCTGGTCAGTGGTGGTTATGTCTAGAATTGAAATTAATTCACACAAAGAGGACAAGAAATATAGTCAAGTATCAAAACCAGACTGATTCAAAATATACAATATTTTGAAAATCAACAATATTTTGAAAAACGGCCCTCACCCACAATTTGTGGCATGCTTCATCATAGGGACCTGCTAACACACTCCAAAAATATAAATCCCCTTTGGAGTGGAGCAGTAAATAAGCTCAATAGACAGGACCAACAATCATGGCACAGGGACCAAAGACGAACAACAGAGAGAGAACTAAAACTGACACTTGTCCTATTTTATTCCAGTACAGCCTGGACAGGATGAAAATGTTTTTGGTGGTGTTTTTAGGAGTAAGTAACCTCTACACCCCAATCTCTAAAGAGGGTCAACATGTTTTGGCCTGTTTCTAATGGCCACTAGGGTCATGCGGCCTTCGTCGGGACCATCGCCCTGTCCCCGTATTTTAAGAAAGAGCCCTACCTGTCCTTTGATCAGGAGGCTAATTGATTTGTGCCGCAAGGTACACTGTTAATTGTCAGCACACTCAGTATTCGAGTTTCATTAATGCCCGTTTTCATCAGCCGGGTGGGAGCACCACCCTGTAGTCACACATTTGTCAAGGGTCTGGTGCTGCCGCCGCTAGTTGCCTCTACCCGGTTCCGCGTTGAATTGAAAATAGTCAGAGGATTTTGAGAGCCGTGTTCCACTGTCCAGTTTCGCGCCAGAGCAGGGACTGGGGGGGGGGGGGGAGAGGGGGTCTGGGGGTGTAAGGGGAGAGGGGGTCTGAGGGGGGGTCCCCCAGACTGGTGCAAACCAAATTATGCAAGGAGGGCACCAAATGCATACCAGTGGCTTGGGGAGGCTACCCCTCCCAAGCCATGTAACACCTATTTCCAGACGGAGAGGGTGTTGCTCCACCTTTCCCAAAGACAATCCTTTGTTCTGCCTTCTTGAGCTTGAGCTGACCAAGCAGCAGGAGAGCAGAAACCTGTCTGTAGGTTGGCAGCAGCGCGAGCTGCCCAGGAAACCCCTGCAAACTGGTAGGAGCAAGGCTGGAGGTCTTCTAAGGAGCTCCCAGGGTGCACAGAATAATACAACCAATACTGGCAACAGTATTGGGGTATGATTCCGACATGTTTGATACCAAACATGCCCAGCTTTGGAGTTACCATTATGTAGCTGGACTCAGGTCATGTCCAGCACACCGGTAAAATGGCTTCCTCGCACTTACAAAGTCCAAGAAAATGGAGCTGGAGTTCGTAGGGGCACCTCTGCTCATGCAGGGGTGCCCTCACACAGTGGTACTTGCACCCTTCCCTCTGGGCTCGGAGGGCCTGCCGTAGGGATGACTTACAGTGACATGGTACAGTGACCTGTAGTGAAAGGGTGCATGCCCCTTTTCACACAGGCTGCAATGGCAGGCCTGCCGACACATTTTGCCTGGGCTCCCATGGGTGGCATAGTACATGCTGCAGCCCATGGGGGAAACCCTGATTCCCCAATGCCCGGGGTACCTAGGTACAATATACTAGGAACTTGCATGGGGGCACCAGTATTCCAATTGTGGGGTGTACTAAGTCAAGAACAACCAATTTAGGGTGAGAGCACAGTCACTTGGATCCTGGTTAGAAGGATCCCAGTGAACACAGTCAAAACACACTGACAGCAGGTAAAAAGTGGGGTTAACCATGCCAAAAAGAGGGTACTTTCCTACAAAGGCCCCCCTCACGTAGGCTGAGTAAGTGGTATAGTAAACTTGGCCCCCTCCATCTATGTTTCAGTGCTAATCCCTCCTTTACATCTAGATGGGTCTCCTGAAGGAGGGCTATTTGAATCCCCCCGCCTAGTGAGATGTAAAAACACTTTATGCGCTTGGTCCTCCAATTCATCTCCCTGATATTCCATGTTAATAATTTGGTTTCCATATTGTTAGCCATGGGGAGCGAGGTGTGTTGTGGGTAGGCAGGACTGAGCGCATTCTCTGTGGACTCCCTCATCCCCCACCCCTCGTGATGGGCATGATTTGTAGCAAAAAGGTGCATTGCAGAAAAATCCCCATTTCAACAGAGACAGTAACTTCCCAACTCCCAGTCCCCAGGGCAAGCAGTGCAACCCCACTTATCCATACTGGTGAAAAAACAAAAAGCATATGTTCGTGGGGTAGGGGTGACAGTCCGACCTGTGCTCTGACGCTGCTCCTGCAATTCCCTCATCTAGCCAATAAGCTGCTGGCCCAACGCCAGGTGGCCTCGTGGTAACCCAGTAAGTTCAAACGATCAGCTGTAGCCGTCTACATTTTGTTGATGTTGCCAGGCACCTCCCTTTTGTTATGTAGGGGGGCTGCCAATATGTTCATAGAAGTTCGTCTGCCATACGCAGTGTTATAATAGGTAAGTGATCGCTTAATGTCTCAGAGCCGGAGTCGGTCAAGGGCACTGAATTTCCAGGGTGAACTGGGTCAAGTAAGGGTGTGGGGCATATGTCATCTCTCCGCATTGCTGCTATTGATTCCAGTGCCTGTCCTCACGCTCTCTGTGCTTTGGCATCAGACTGGGTCCTCTGTTTCGGTTGTTTGGTTGTCTCTGCCTGTGGCATTGCGGCAGGCGTCCCGCTGCCTGGCCACTTGGGTTTGCTTGTGGTTTGGGCTTCTAATCAGTCTCACACCTCACGGGGGTGTGAAAAAACTTTACTCTTTCCGACGTGTTCACTTGTAGTTTGGCTAGGAATAGCATTGCGTAGTGCAGGCTTTGAGCCCGTAGCTCTTTCTTGGCTTCCATGAATGATGCGCATTGCTTTTGGATGCCTTTAGTGAAATCAAGCACGATCATGTCTTTGCTGTTACTGATTTGAATGTCTCCTTTAGATCTAGTCTGTGCTAGAAAATGGTTGCGGTTTCCATAATACAATAATAAGGCAACCACCGGTGTTATGGTCACCCCCGTTTAAGGCAGCTTGGAAGGCACGTGATGGATGTGCTCGAGTGTGTAAAAGGAAGAAAGACCAGTTGGTGCCATTGTCTCCCTTAGCCATTTCTCCAGGAATGCTACTATCTTTGAGCCCTCAGCGCCCTCCGGAAGTCCAATAACTTGTATATTGTTTTGTCGAGATCTATTCTCACTGTCTTCTGCTCTAGCTTCCAGCGTGTAGACCTTGCCCTCTAGAGTAGTGAGGTGTGCCTGCATCTGCAAGAAGTCTGGGGAAATGTCGGGAATGAGTTTGTCAGCTGTTGTGACCCACTCCGCCAGCCTTCTGTGGTCATCTTTGAGTAGACTAAGGTCAGCTCCCAGATCATCTGTTTCAGTTCCAAGAGCCTTCCGTGAGCCCGTAATGGCCTATAGGATGTCCTGTAGGGTGGACCCGACACCCGCAAGAGCTGCAAGCCCTCTTGGTTCATTGTTCTCCCCTCTGTATTCACCAGTGTAGCACTATGGGGCCTGATATCCTGGTCCTTCTTAGATGCCATCTGTTTCTCTCCTAAGTATTTTGATAGGTCCAAGGCATGTTGTAGGGTGGCGCTACCGCATGGTGGTGTAGGTGTGGTGCAGTGCAGTGATGTACTGCTCACCAGGCCCGGGTTATCACTCCATGTGGGGCAAAGGCAGGACCCATCTATGGATTGATTCTCTACGCTGGTCAAGGTCCGGCAGGGGACTCTGTCCAAGAGAGGGGGCACCAACCATGTAGGAGAGACAGAATTTTGTTTCCTTCCTCTTTTCCCCACTACCACAGTGTTCTCCTCATCTAATGTGCGCTGTCTGGATATTTCCTGCTCTGTTCGTATTCCTCTGTGCCCGCCTCACCTCCAACTCCCCAGTGAAGCCAGGCCCATTCACAACTCCCACACATTAGAAGATACCAGGGCCCCATGGTCTGCTCCAGGCCGGTTGGTGCTGGAGATCCTTTCTGTGCAGCTTTGCTATTTGTCAGGCGGGGGCTTCGATCCTGCGTGACCCCTCTTCAGTTTGCTCAGTCCAGGCAGGGCCTGCCTGGCGATGAATGGGCCGTGACGGCCCCACCCACGCCCACTGCTGCTTGTAGTCTCCCAAGGCCTGTTGGTCCTCTTTGGGCTGCTGCCTTCAAGTGCAAGGGGCCCTGGCCGTCCCCAAACGATCAGCAGTTCGTGAGGGTTGAAGAGGTGGGGGTGGCCCTAGGGCTTCCTGTTAATTTGTTGTACCGACGAGGCAAGAACAGCCGCAGCACCTGCTCCCACAAGTGGGCCAATGCCCCCCCCCCCCCCCCCCCCCCCCTTCCAGGCCAGCTGCTGCAACGGCCTTCACAGACTTCTAGGGCCAAGCAGTTGTCTCCACAGCATCACAGGGGGGGCTTGAGGTCAGTTCCCCTGTGGAGTCTGCACCCGGGGGCGGGGAGGGCTGGGGGGGCTGGGGATACCCCAGGGCTTTCGGGTTGCACTTGCTGCAGCAGGCTCAGTTCTGTCAGGGCACTCCTCTGAACTTCGGCCCTCAGCAGGAAGGCTGTAGAATCTTTCCCCCGCCACAGTTCTGGGTGAGTTCACTGCCAGCGGCTGGTCTGCTCGATACTCTGGTGTCCTGCGCAGGGAGGCAGGCACGGCAGGGCTCCCCTATAACTTTAGTGCGTGCTGGCCACACGCACCTTGCGAGGCTGTCAGGTACTCAGCTGCCATAGGGTGCCATTTTGAGGCAACCGAAGTCAGCAAGGCGAGCAGCAACCGGCCTCGTCCCATGGTGCAGAGCACTGTGGCGAGCATCCAAAAAGGCCCAGCCCTCCTGCATGCTAGGATCTACTAGTTTGACAGTGGTTTGGGGAATCTTGGGTCCTGCAGGATAAGAGATGGCAATTGATGGGGGATCAGCAGGCAGGAGCTCACTGAGCCATGTCTGTTCGTGTTGGCGTCTGGCCATGCCCCACAGCGGCTATCTTTGATGGCAATTTCAAAGCTTGCAAGAAATAAAGAATATCTGGTTAATTTCATATTGGTGGCCCAGCTGGAGTCCTATAGACCTGCTTTGACAATTGGCCAAAATAATGAACTTCGTCAAAGCAGCACTCGATAAATTGTGAAATTCACTGTTCTGGCTATTCAGCAAGCACTTGTATTGGCAGTCAGCTCTTATATCAAGACAATCGTACATCATGAACATCCTCCTCATTGTCATCCTTTGGTAAAGTAACACTAACAGGATTTAAAATACTACACCTTATAACTGATATTTTCGGTGCTGGAAGTATTGCAATTTAATATTTAGGCAACCTTAAGTTAGGTGCTGTGTTCTAGTTTGTGTTAAAACTACCTCCATGGAATGATACACTAACATGTTTAACGTGTGTACCATGAAAAATGTAGCACTCTGATAAATAGCATTGTCAGTTGCCATTGATGCTGATCTCAAACAGCCAAGCAAAGCTGGCACACCTGAATCTAAATCTTCAGAGAAACGCACAAGCCTTTTTCCAGTTCCATGTTTTGCGAGCACCCTTCTTTTCCTAGACAGAATAAATAGAACGCTTTATTATAATCTGACATTCCTAGTGAGACTGCTATAAAGCCTAAGAATAAAATAATGATAATGTTGGCTCTCCCCGCCCCCTTCAAATAACACATTTTAAAAATAATATTCTGGAAATTTAAAATTTTATATTTAAGGCTCAACGTTACGTAAAGAGGTAAAACCGAAATGTTAAAAATGCATTACTAATGTGAAAACACCACCTTCTTATTTTCATTGGTTTGTTAAATACTTGATTTGTGGTACAGAAAGCGTACGTACTTTCTGCTAATGCAAAACGAAGTGAAAAACAAGAACTGCTCCTGCACATTTAGAATATCGACATGGCAATAGATGTTGAACTCGTAGATTTGTAATGTAGCAACACATTGTTCAGGCTACGCTTCAGTGGGGGAAGCTAAACAGATTTTACTTCTCTTAAACGGGGACAGAAACCTTCAACTGCAACTGAATTTTGATGAGTTTCTCAAAACAAACTAAACGCATGAACATGTGCAGCTTGTGCATAACAAATTAACGGGCACTTTTCTGCAATGTGACAAGCACTCTTATTAAAGTGGTCTAGTTATGCTAAGTAAGCCTATGTTAAGTGCTGTTTTCTAATAGAATATTATACTTTTACAATGGTTAATCCATTGGCATTTCAGGAAGCCATAGTCACAATATGTATCTGTTTTGATGTTAGCGTCCAAGTATGCCTCTTGATAGGACACATGACTGATCCAAGAAAGTGTATTTTTGCAGATCCATTCCTTGACGTAGTGTGAGGAATTGCAGATGCCCAAGTTATTATTAATTAACATCTAATTACCTCCCATGTCACGTCACTTCAGTATTGAGGTTTTAACTATTGTTGCTGGAAAGTTTGTTGTTGTTTGGTCTGGTTTGTACATTTTGAGCAGAAATTTTAATGTTTTTTTTGTGGGTGGTTTGTGGAATTACTTACAAATCTTCAGGTTTATCTTTGCTGTTCTGCTCCTTTTGTGTTCTTTATTATAAATAAGCATTGGCAAAGCCAATCTGTTTCGCCTACAAGAGGCTTTGTTGATGTTTTTTTAGCCATGATGTGCAGCTGAAAGTACAAAAAAAAAAATGCCACAGACACCACTCTCTGTGTCATAGAGCTTTTGTTTTCTTTTTTTTGTGGGAGGAAGGGTGGGGCATTGACAAACAAGGAGGGTGTATGGGATGGACATCACAGACAACTCGGTGTGGGGAAATAAGCACTGATGTGGGCAGATGTGTCTGCATCATAGTTCTTTTTCTGTTTATTTTTATTTTTGTATTTCTTTTTCTTCAGGTGGGTGGCAACATGGATAACAACGGATGTTGGGGTGGAATAAAAATGACACAGCCAGCAGTATACCTGTCATAGCATATATATATATATATATATTTTTTTTTTTTGCGGCAGGTGGGGCCAATATGGGCAATGGAGGGAGACCTGGAGGGGACTGAGGGTGCTAGGTCAAGTCTCTTGTTAAGAAGCCTCAGTTACATCAAAGATTTCATGTGGCAGCACATGGGTAATCCTGTTAAGGACTCTGACTCCCAAACGGGTGCCAATCCACTTCCTGGGCCCTTGGGAGTGAAAGCTGGCTTAAAACAAAGAAAAAACAGGCACACTGACAGCATGCTCCTTGTTCCTACTTCTGGCGGGCTGACAGGGCATGGAAGATGGTGCTGGGAAACTGGGGGTTCACTTTGGGACAGGCAGATGAACAAACAGGTATGATGGTGGGACGAGACAAGTTGATGAGACACTATACTTGCACCATGATCCCGGTTTACGGCATTGTGGCATCTTGGGTTGAGTGTCATAGAAAACAGAAAAGAGTGTTTTTAAGAGAATAAGCCCTTTGGAAAATTCTTAAAGAAAACAGATAACTAACCAGTGTGTCTTGTAGTGTCAGACTTGAGTACCGTGAACCCAAGAAGAAGTGACGCCAAAGACTTAAAAAATAAAAAAAAATAAAAAATAATAATAAATAAAAAAAATATATATATATATATATATATATATATATTATATATATTTTTTTCTTTCTGAGAGGAGCATCTTCTGTCAGACAGTCAACATAAAGAACTAATTGTCTCTAGGAAATTCTACCAACCAACCCTTTTTATGTCTGCTTAAGACACTGTCTCTTGCCGTATCTTCTGTTTTCTAACAGTGGGCTTAGAGACTGCCCATTGTTTTACCATTGGTTGGCTTCATTGTCACTCTTGTTTACTTGCTTGTTATTGGTCAGCTGCTGTAAGTTTCCTTCATCTTCATTTTTGTGCCCCTCCTCTGGAGCATGGACAAATAATGCCTTTCCAGTGCTCATTTTGTTAGGCGCAATTTTTTCTTTGTATTTAAGCACTCTACAGGTGTGTATTTCTTAGCTGTCTCCTTCATGTACTTCTACCCCCTCCATGTTTTCCCCATTGGCTAACCCTCTGTGTCAATCTGCTTGCCTCCAGCACCTCACTCCCATGTTTCCTGTGTGCTTGACCCAGCACCTCCCTCCCACCCGCTGTTGCCTTTGGGATTGCTACCAGCCACTCCGTGGAAACCTCCCTTGTCTGAATGCTTGCCCTCAGTCCCGCGGGGATCACAGCTTTGAGTTTCAGGCAGCGGCGGCGCAGAGTCGTGCAGCGGCACTGGTTCTGGACTCGTCCACAGTCGGAATGCCTGTTTTTTGTTTATTTCAAGCCAGCTTTCCCTCCCAAGGGCCCAGGAAGTGGATTGGCACCACTTGGCAAGTCAGGGCCCTTAGCAGGAGTACCCAGATGCTGGCAGGTAAAGTCTTTGATGTCCCTGAGACTTCTTAACAGGAGGCAAGCTCAGTCCAAGCCCTTGGAGAATCTTCACAAGCAGGATACACAGCAGAGTCAAGTCTTTTTATTCCTAGGGCAGAAGTAGCAGCAGCAGGCCAGCATAGCAAAGCAATAGGCAGAGTGTCTGGTCCTCCTCAAACATCCAGCTCTTCTCCGTGGCAGAGTAATCCAAAGTAGTGGGGTCAGCAGTCCAGTGCTTATACTCATTTCTGCCTTTGAAGTAGGCAAACATCAATGGAAAGTCTTTGTAGTGCACAAGACCTTGCCTCTTCCTTGCCCTGCCCCTAGACACACACTAGGAAGTTGGAGACTGTATTGTGAAAGGACAGGCACAGCCCTTTCAAGTGCAGGTGACCGCTCCTCCCTCCCACTGTAGTCCATGAAGACTCATTAAGATATGCAGGACGCACCTTAGCTCCCTTCTGTGTCACTGTCTGGAGTGAATTCACAAACAGCCCAACTGTCAGTCTGACCCAGATATCAAGGATACAAACATCACCACTGCACCTATGGATTCTGCCATAGAACCGCCGAAAAACCATTCTTCAACCTTCCTGGGCAGGGTCCCTTGGCAGGACAAATGTGTGTCTACAGTAAGACACCCCTCACCGGACACGCATGACATATGAACTACCCAGAAATAGGGTACGTTGGAAGGTGAGACCCTCCAGTGTCGGGCGAGAGCATTAGGCCTCACATGTATGTTTTGAGATGGTTTAGTGATCGGGACAGTTACAACAGCTCTGACAAAGGCCCCTAGACCCATAGGGCTCATTGAGAAGGGCCCAATCATGTTGCCTTGGGCACAATGTTTCAAGGGACCATAATCCTATGTGAGCCCCAACAAAATCTAGTTTTTATTCACACCTTTGGGTACCCTGTAATAAAGGATTCCTTTGGGGTATACCAATAGGTATTTTTATAAAAAGATCTGGATCCCTGCTTTTATCCAGCTGAAGTTTTATATAAGTACTCCCAAGAATTCTGGTTGCGTCCGCTCTGGTAGTATCATCTTACCAGGGTCTGGATAGACTTCCTTTAATGAAGCATGCCACGATCAGTGGGTGAGGTGTCTATTCCAATTCTTGGATGAATTCATAGGCTGACTGTAGTGTAGTTCATTGATACGCCGGAAGGAACAAATTTGGATCTCCTCTGACTATAATTTTGGTGACTTAGCTACTTTGATGTGTATAGCGGTATAGTTTGGGAGAGTGTAGCTAAGCATCTTTCTCTCACTATCTAATTGTGGGAACAAGTTTAAAAAAAAAAAAAAAAAAAAAAAAGCAGGGCGTACTCTGAGTGTTTGTCGCACCTGGCTCCCAGAGGATACTCCAGTTATGTCCCGCCAAGTATGTTCAAGTTTCCAAAACAGATGCACATGCTTTGCACCAACTATGTGACCTACTGCTTAAAACTAAGACGCTTCCTACTTCACCCCCAAAATCCTTGATAGCACTGGTGTGACAAGCAGTAACACAAGAAGAAAATCCACTGACTGCTTATTTAGCCCTAGCCTTAAGAGAGCTGAGTCTTAGGAAAATATAGGAAGAAACAGATACCAATAATACAGCTGGCTAAACTGATAAGAAAAACAAGCTAAACTGATAACCTTCAATGAAGACATGACTGACGTTGGGAAAAGATCATATGTCTTGATGGGGCTTAAACCTTATTAAAAGACGTCAAAGCAAAAATATCTTGATCTGCCACTGACTCAAAAACAAAAAGAAAAGATTTAATACAAATAAGATTCAACCTGATCCTTCTAAGAGCTTATCATTAGAGCATGCTCTCGGGAGAAAGGGACTGAACATCTAAATTATGAGAATCAGAAAAAAGAGACCGCACTTGAGATTGTACGCTCATCTAAAAAATTACTGTTTAAGAAACCTTTTGAGAACTCGCACATTTTTAAGGCTAAAAGTATGAAAACGCCAAGGTGCAGTCGAGTACTGCCTAAATGCAGCACAGCTAAGTGAATGTCTCTTGAAATATATGTCCCTCTTTGTTTAAAAGTTTAACCCTTTGGGAAACCTGATACAACTACGGAAACAAACACAGTATAACATGCAAAAAACATCAATGGGCATTCAATTTCTTTGTGATAATTTGGACACAAAAGGAAACTTGAGGACCTTAAGACAAGACACTCAATTGATTATTTTAAAGAATGTTTTTAAGATATTCAATATAAATTATGCCGTCTTTTCTTTAGCGAATCTAAAAGACTAAATAGGTAGACAGCTCATTTTGAGACACATGTTGCAGTTGTCAAAATCTTAGGACCGGGAAGTTCGGAAAGGTCTAGTGAAACAACCAAGACATCATCGATCGTAAATATTGGTTGCTAAGCTTACCTTTTGCAAAAAATGACAACATAGACTTCACAGGAAATGCTACCACGCATAACTCTAGGGAGGAAGGTCAAATGTCAGCGTGGAAAATGATAAAGTTGAAGTTCTTCTGGAAGTTAGATTTTACAGAGAATAGAGTTTTTCTGGTGGATGGAGAAAGGATTGCCAAAGTAAGAATTCCCAAAGTGCCAACATTTTGTTGATACATTGGAAGGATTTGGGGGTAGTCTGACCCCCTTCCAAAACATTGTCTCCAGTACATTCAGGTGTGTCACATCACTATCAATAGTCCTGGCCTGTCAGGAGTTCTGCTAGTTTTCCTGTAACTCAGCCTGCATCCTCACCAAGTAACTGAGCAACTTCTGCACGTTCCTCCAGTGAGGTTACCATCCCTTTCGTAAACAGTGTATCTTGATTTGTATCAAGAAAGCATATGTCATGGAAGGGTCACATGAGTGTCAATGAAACAGTTGTGTTTTAAATATGATTCCACCGCTCAGTCTTCTAGAATTCTGACCTGCAATAGAGAACTAGTCTACTAGGCAGGCCTGTGTTAAGCAGATACTAATTATCATAAGGTGGCTCCATGGAGTAATATTTCCACTACTGTTGTTTCAATGCTGTCAGACCTGGATGGTAATAAGCACACAATTATAAATATTATTGCTTTCATGAGGAAATGAAGAGTGATGGGTAATTTCTGTGAGCACTCTTTGGTTCCATGGTGCATGCGCCTGATCCACTGGGCTCAACCATTTTGTCTCACTAAACAGGCATCCAGTCTGTAGTATCGTGCCCAGCTGCTGATTGAATGTCAATATGTAATATTAATTTTGATGTGAAGGAACTGTAGAATTGGGAGTGCTACCATTTGATTGTGAACAGTTGACATTGATGATTGGAGCAGTTTGGTATTAAAGCTGGGAACGTGCCACTTCCTGCGGCTCCAACCATTCATCTTTTTTTATTTTCCACTAAAATCAACAGTTATCAGCACCCTTGTCTTTTTCTACAATGGTGATTAGCTGGTTACAGTGGACCGGTGGAGCTCAGGATGAGCTGGTTATAGAGACCCTCGCACTCTCCTTGGTAGCTAGATGTTTTTTTGACTATGACAGTGACATACAGAAGAGATGTGGTGCCTCAAGAATGCTGAAATAGAAGTGTGAGCCAGAGTGATTTTGTTAGTCTGTTTTTGGGCTGGTTGGGGCTCGAACGTGTACGCTTTCCACTATGGACCTCTCCCCAACAAACAGGGTGTGTATTTCCGTCACCAGATGTGTCTGATATGTACTGACTGCTGATTGGAAGTCCTTTTCCCCGATTGAAGGCGACCTTGTGTGTTCTCGTTCTCTCAATATATGATGATTCTCACAGTGCATTTCTTGAGGCTTCCACGGAGTGTTCAGCTCCAGGGAGCACCATTTTGATCCTTCAAACTGTTTGTGTACAACACCACTCTTTAAAGAATTTCTTTAACAGCGTGTTGCAATTCCTTCAGGATGGATCTTAACCCTTTCTTAGTACCATCTCCATGTAAGGGATGAAAAGAAGTAAAAGAGGTAAAGAAAGATTGAAGCATATTTTTTAAAGATGTTACAGAAGAAATGAACTACTGTGTTCGGTCTAGATTAGTCTTTTGAATTTCCTCTGGCTAGAGTTACTGTTGAGTATTGTTACAAATACTTTCTCAATGTAACATTTTGATGTATAAGATACTTTTTATGATAATGGTGACTAGGTTTGTTGTTTTAGTTTCTTTACAACTTTAATTGTGGGACGGGATATCAGTGAATATATTTGTTGGGAGTTTTGCCTCTTTTCTGCATGTCTCTGAACACCATTGACAACTGATTTAGCCTGTTGTTTTGATCTTCTCACTGGGTATTTGCACTCGCCATGCTCAGGGTACTCCATCCTTCTTTTACTCTGGGTGAACCAACCTTGAACTGAAGTGTGTGGTATGAAATGTTTTTAGCTTCTGATAAAGTACTTGAGAGCGAAGAGTATGCTTGCCAGAAGAAATTATCTTAATTGAAGAACTGCTTGGGTGGGGAAGGTTTAAAGCAGATAAAGTTATTTCTGGCATTAGTTATTGCTGCCACATTGAACGACTTGAAGTATGCTGTGAAACAACTAGAAACGTAATATGGATGCAAAATTAAAACACTTATGGAGTGTTTAAAATTTTATTTAGTTAAGCAAGGAAGAGCATAGAAGCCTTTGTTACTGTGCCTGCAACGTGAGCGGATCACTGTGCGTTTGAGACTAACTATGACCAGGTTTTGAGAGCCCAGCTACTGCTAAGTATTAATAGTAAAAAAAATAAAAAAATGCGGGCAACTCCAAGTCTGCACTCATTGCCACAGTGCCAAGTGGACTTGGGTAGGATTATACAAAATTTGGAAAAGTTAGTGGAAAAGATCAAAGGGCCACTAGGAGCAAAAATCAGTGTGAATGTTGTAGGACACTGGCCCCTTGTTTGCTGTACCCTCCCCCCCCCCCCCCCCACACACACTTTTTGCCTGATAACTGATGGTAATGTGACTGGTGCTGGGGCCTGGTTAGCAGGATCCCAGCATACACTTGGTGTTCTTTCCCTAAACTGTACCATTGTTCCCACATTTGGCACACCCCAGGCACTCAGCTAAGTCCCTTGTAAAAGGTACCAGTGGTACCAAGGGCTCTGTGACCAGGGAGGGTGTCTAAGGGCTGCAGCATGTATTGTGCCACCCTAAGGGACCCTTCACCAAATACATGCATACTGCCATGGCAGATTGTGTGTGTTGGTGGGGAAGAAAACGCAAAGTTGACATGGCATCCCTCTCAGGGTGCTGTGCTGTGCTCACAACCCACTGCCTGTGGCATAGGTAAACACCTCTCTAGCAGGCCTTCCAGTCCAATCTTAGACATTGTAAGTGCAGTGTGGTACATGGGCTAGTAGTTTGCCATTATGAACTCCACATCTTCATGATGGCTTCACTGAGGACTGGGAAGTTTGATATCAAACTTTTCAGCGCAATAAACCCACACTGATTCCAATGTTGAATGTATTCTAAAATGGACACAGAGGACATCTTAGAGATGCCCCCTGTATTTTACCCAACCCTTTAGTGCAGGACTGACCAGTGGTGCCAGCCTGCCAGTAACAGAAAATGTGCAGACCCCATCGGGTGAGAGCCTTTATGCTCTCTATAAGATCAGAAACAAGGCCTGCTCTGGATGGAGGTGCTTCACACCTCCCCCCTGCAGGGACTGTAACAGTTGGTGGTGAGCCACAAATGCTCAGGCCTCTTGCTACAGTGCAAAACAATTAGGTACACTGTTCCAAGGGGATCACCACAGGGGAGGTAGGCACTTCTATAAGTAGAAGCAAGTGCCCTCTCACACCCAATGGGTGTCATGCTTCATCATTGGGCTTACTCCTCGTTGGGCCCGCGCTGCAGTGCCCTACGGCCCCCTTTAGGAAACTTGTACTGAGGAAGAGTGGATTCAGAAGCTGATTCTCTTGAGGGAGTTAGAGGTATCAGAGGCTGGGTGGCCAGATGAGGACATTTTTCGATAAAATGACTTCCTTTGCTAAGATTCAAGGAGAGTTGGGCTGTGTGGTGGGGTGCTCATGAGAGGCGATAAGGCAGTTCCACTTCATGTTTTGAAGGGTACAATAATCACCCAGTGCCATGGTGAGCACCCTGCTACCAGGAGACTTATTTTCGAACACTTTTGGTAGCCAGGCCTCGACAAAATGTCAGACACAGTGGTGAGGCATTGTGAGTATTGCAACAGAAGTGATAATTCAGCCAAACCATGTCCTGCACTCCCGTCACTGGTTGCTCTCTTGGAGGGCCCATAGCAGAAGTTGGGCATAGACATTTAGGGCCATTGTGTGCTCCTACCAAAAGGAAGTGTTCTGCCTTGTTACTTGTGGATTATTACTGTAAGTGGACTGTGTGCAAGCTGGTGGAAACGGACAACAGATTTGGATTATTAGCTTTTCTAGTGGGTATGTTCTACAGGGAGGGCCTTCCCGAGTACCTTGTCTTTGAGATTGTACCAGTACAAAATTCAGGTGGACTTTGCAAAATGTGGTGTGCAGCACAAGAAGATGTCTGTGTACCACTTTGAAGCATATAGACACATACAACAGTTTGTGTTAGCCAATGGAGATATTGAGTGACTAAAGGCTTTGAAAGCCATGATACTCATAGAACCAACCTCACTTCTGTTGTGGGTTTCTCTCCATTTCAGTTGTGGAGAGGATATACATCTGGCACAAGGTACGCACTGTGATAGCTGAAAAACAAGTTGAGAATTTCAGCTGTGTTGGGAAGTCTAGAGACACAAGAGTTGCAGGAGAGGAAACCTTATATAAGGAGAGGGTGAGTTTGGAGTTCACTGGAGAAAATTGTGTGTTTAACCTGGTAAAGTGTATGCAGGGCTGTTTGTCAGGTTGGCAGTACCCAGGGGACGCAGGAGGGGTGATTCTAATTGGTCAACCATGTTGGGGCTGTTGAGCTGCTAAATGGTGTTGTGTGAGTGGATGGAGGATCAGTGTGGAGTCTCAGCAGTGTCAATGGAGACCAGAAGTGTGTAATGAGGAATTTGTGAGTCTGTGTTCCCCGATTTGGGTGTTTTATCGTCTAGCGAACAGGTAGTTCCGAGTGGACAATCCGTTACTACTCAGGGGACATGTTTGCTGATGATGAGTCGAGCATGGGTTCAAGGTTTAAAAAAAAAAAAAAAAAGCCTGGAAAGTTTGAGGGGCATGTTTTGTTGTATATCTTGCTATTTTTATATTTTGTTTTCCTTATTTTGTTAATGGGGGCAGAAATTCAATATTATGCCTTGCTTCTTATAGAACTTAGGTATGTAATATTTCTGATTATGTAGTAGAAATTGGGAGTGTTGCCATTTGAGTATTAGCAGTTGGCACTGGGGGTTGATGCTGTTGGAGAGAAGAGTGGGACCTGCTGCCTTTCCCATTCATGGTAAAATCACCAGTTACCATCATAATCTTAAATGCGCTTCATTCTGTACATAGTCTGTGTATCTCAGTAAAAAGGCTCTCTTTGTCAGTATTGGGACTATTGTTTGATATCAAGCATGTCGGAATTATACCCCAATACTGTTGCCAGAGTTGGAAGAATGATTCCATGCACTTTGGGGGCTCCTTAGAGGACCCCCAGCATTACTCCTACCAGCCTTCTGGGGTTTTCGGGGCAGCCCAGGCTGCTGCCACCCCTCAGGCAAGTTTCTGCCCTCCTGCTGCTTGAACAGCTCAAGCCCAGGAAGGCAAAGCAAAGGATTTCCTTTGGGAGGGTTTGGGGGCGGGGTTAACACCCTCTACCTTTGGAAATAGGTGTTAAATGGCTTGGGAGGGGTAGCCTCCCCAAGCCAATTGTATGCTTTGAAGGGCATGCCCTCCATGCATACACCAGTTTACACCGGTTCAGGGACCCCCAGTCCTTGCTCTGGCGCAAAACTGGACAATGGAAAGGTGAGTGACTGCTCCCGTGTCCATCACCGCCCCAGGGGTGGTGCCCGGAGCTCTTCCAGAGGGTCCCTGGGTTCTGTCATCTTGAATCCAAGGTGGGCAGGGGCCCCTGGGAGCATCTGAGTGGCCAGGTCAGGCAGGTGATGTTAGAGCCCCCTCCTGGTAGGTGGTCTCCTTGCTAGGTGCCGAACCCCCACTTTCAGGGCTATTTAGGGTCTTCCTCTGGGGTGGGTCCTCAGATTCGGCTTGCAAGATTCCAGCAGGACTCCTCTGCAACTTATACTTCGACTTCTAGCCACTGGAACCGCAGCTGGACCTTCCAGGAACCGACAATCTGCATCCACGATGAAGACTTGCTTGCAACATTGTTTCCATGGCTCCTTCCAGCTTCTGAAACATTTCCCCGGCTGTGCATCCTCTGAGGACGGCAAGTCTTCAGTCTGCACTGGAAGGAAGAAGGAATCTCCCTTAGAGTGAAGGAGTCACTCCCCTGCATCTGCAGGCACTAACTGCAACGACGACCGGCTGCGTGGATCTCCTCTCATCCTGAGCTGCATGTATCCTGCATCACGGGTGGTGGTCTGGAGTCGTCCCCTTGGTCCTCTCTACCAGCTGTCCAACTTTGGTGGAGGTAAGTCCTCACCTTCCCATGCAGGACAGTACTCCCCATGCACCACGTCTCTTGCAGCTACCAAGGCTTGTTGTAAAGGCAGTGTGCATGTGCTTGGTGATGGCCCCCCCCCCCAGGGTGGCACAATACATGCTGCAGCCCCTGGAGACCTTCCCTTCCCACAGGGCCATTGGTACCGTTTACAAGGGATTTAACTGTGTGCCATGGGTGTGCCAATTGTAGAAATAAAGTTACATATTTTGTGAAATAATCCTGGTCCTAGGGCCTAGTTAGCAGGATCCCAGGATACTTTCAATCAAAGTTGGCTTCAATATCAGTCAAAAAGTGAGGGGGTAACCATGCCGACAATGGCACTTTCCTACAGTAGTATTCATATCTAGCGCGTTACTTACCTCCTATTGGAGGGTTGCCTCTCTATTACGTTTTGATAATTGTGTCACTAGATGAAGTACCTTTATTTTTGTAAACTGAGTGTTTTCTTTCATGTGTGTAAGTGCTGTGTGACTGCAGTGGTATTGCATGAGCTTTGCATGTCTCCTAGATCAGCCTTGGCTGCTCAGCCGCAGCTACCTCTAGAGAACCTGACTTCTATACACTGCCTACACTACACTAATAGGGGATACCTGGACCTGGTATAAGTTGTAAGTACCTTAGGTACTCACCACACTCCAGGCCAGCTTCCTACATTCATCCATTCTGACTTTTCTATATCTGTGCCTAAGAAGGTCTCACACCTGTGCATGTATTGCCATTTATGTGATCATTGCCTCAAAGTTAGTGTTCTATATAAAGCTGATATAATTCCCCTGGTTGTTTCATAAGCTGAAAAAAAAAAAGGTTTTTCGAAGGGCATGAATGCTCCCTTCGCTGCCTCTATTGCTGGGTTGCATTACCCACTGTCGGAGATGGAAATAGCTAGTATCTGGCTCCCTCAATTTGTACTCTACTTTACACTGGTTGAATGTTTTAATGAATCCCCTTTGAAACATATCCCTTATCATGTTACAATTTCCCTCCCTCCATGTCTCAAACCGGGATTTATCCAAAGTCGGTGTAAAAAGAGGTTACAAAGCAAAGAAGTAAACGTGAATAAAAATGTTAGAGGACAATCTATTAGAGGAATCCCTCACCACCATTGGGGGGGGGGGTCTTATGTTAGAGACCTAATCCACTTTAGGTCTGGTCTATCTAAGGTGCAGCAAAATATCTCAAATTGATCCACCCTGTAGATTCCTTTCCATATGTGGCCATAGTTTTTCAGTGTCCCTCAGATACTGTCCTCAACTGGGCTGCTGCGTACCAGGCTTTTAGATCTGTTACCCAAACCTCCCAGTTGCCTGCTGCTCTGCAGGATTTTCCTATTTAAACCAAGTCTGCTATTTTGGCTTATAGATTTATTAAATGCAGATTGCAGTTGGGTGAATTCCTGAGATGCAATAATCACCGTTGGAGCTTGAGCAGGTGGCCACAGGGAAGATTGTTCACTTTCAGTGTGGTTTTGCACTCAGTCTACGAGAGAAAGAGAGGTCCCCATTTCGTCAGATCTGCTTTTATGTGTCTAATCAAATGAGGGTAATTTGCCTAATAGATGTCCCCCAGTGATGGGGTCAGATACATTCCCAGGTACTTAATCAATTTCTTGGCCCATTTAAAGGGTGAATTTGACATTATTTTCTTCTCTATACCCGACACCAGTCTAATGTCCAAGACTTATGATTTGGTGGAATTGTTCTTGAAGCCAGAGGTCTGCTCATAAACATGCCATAGATACAATACCACCTGGATAGAGACAGTTGAGTCTGTGAGTAAGACATATCTGCATAGAGCTGGATTTATGCTGTATGCCCCCCAAAGGGCATGCCCTGCACAGACGTGAATTGTCAGATCAACTGAGCGAGTGGTTTCACCATGATATCAACTTGAAGTTGAGACAAAGGGCGTGTACCATGAGAAAGAGGGAAAGTGGGTGTTCTTTCCTCAGTTATATGGATCTTTGCTACTGGTGGTCTTACAGCTACCCCATATTCATTTTTGTAAATCCGGGCCTATTCAAGTCTTATGAAGAATCTCGGATAGAAAATGCCATTCTGCATGACCAAAAGCCTTTTCTGCATCTATTGCTAGGATCAACATCAGGATATTTCTCTCCTTCTCATTCTCTCTCGGTTACATTGAAAACTCTTAGAATATTTCAATTGCTTGGCATTTTGCATGAAACCCAATTGGTCTAGATGTATTAAATAAGGTAAGCATCTCTCTAATCTATTTGCCAGAACTTTCATAAATATATTTTGGTCCGACTTTAAAAATAAAAGAAGTTTAGGTAGTGCATTGCTCCCTGGGTTAACCTGGTTTTGTGAATTAGAGTTATGGATGCCTCTTTCAGGTAGTCCATTACCTCCCTGATGATCTGGAATGGCTTTCAAAGAAAAAAAAAAGTCGTAAGATGGGGACTCTAGTTTGTTGTGAAAGGTTTAAAAAAATGCATTTGTCAGGCCATCCAGAATAGGGCCTTATGAGCTTGAAAGTTCCTCTAGTGCACTCCTCATCTCCTCAAACACTATTTCTTTCGCCGCTTCTAACATCGTTTCCCTAGGAAGAACAGGTAGTGGTTGGAGGAAGTTTGCTATAGCTTCCGGTATAGGGTGTGGGCTTTCATGTAGATGCCTATATAACCCTAAAAATGCTTCCCTTTTTTCTTCTTGTTTAATCTCCGTCAGTGATCCATTAAGGTGGCTGACATTAGGTACATGCTTTGCATCTTTTGCATGACCCAGCCATGCTGCTAGAAGTTTATCTATTTTTATTTTAATCTCCGTATAGCTTTTTGTGTTTTTTTTTTAATGAGTAAAATATTCTTTTGCTTTGTAATTTCGTCATCTCTCAGTAGTTTAATTGGTTTCCCGTTTTCATATTCTCCCCCTTTACCTTCAAGTCAGCCTGTAAGCGGTCTTTTTTGGGGGGATTTAATCATGATGGTCTTCCCTGTATTACTGCCTTGAAGGCTTCCTAGATTATTGCCAAGAGTATGCCTGAGTTCTGGTGGATCGCAAAGTATCCTACAATTTGGTCTTTGAGCTCTTTCGTGTAACTTCTATGTTTTATAATATTTTGATTGATTCTTCAGGAACTTCTCCTCATGCTGCCCTCCCCCACTCGGGATCTCTAGTTACTCCGGTATGCTCTGATATTGCTATGAGACGTATGTCTACTTTAATAGGCTGAGAGAGCACTGAGGCCTGGTCTATGCTTGAGGAGGACCTGTGACTGTGTGTGTGTGGGGGTGGGGGGGAGTATAGGGTGGGGGGATTACAGACTAACTCCTCACTCTTAGGGTGTCTGTTTATCTAAAAGTTAACGATCTTGAGGTGGTTAGTTGCTCCAGGAGAGCTTGGGGCACTCCCCCTCCTCTGTGAAAATCTTGAGGGTGCATATCCAAGTTGGGTGCAGGACTAAATTAAAATCTCCCATGTTCACAATCTCTCCCTTGGCTGTATATTCATCACCTTTTCCAATAATTACAATATGTATTCCTCTTGAATATCGTTTGGTGAATAGGGAGTAACCATGTCACGTCTTGCCCCCTCAACACTCCCAGAATGATTATATAACAAGCATCTATAGAATCGGTATATACTTTATCTCCAGTGGAAGTAGATTATGAACCACTACTGTTGCCTCTCTGGCTTTCTTATATGCAAAATATTGCACAGGGGAGAATGTATTAAACATAAGCCCAGTGTTTTTCACCAGTAGACATGTCTCCTGTAGACAAACCATGTTTGGAGATTCATTATGTATGGCTTGGCTTACCCTATGTCGGTTGACAGGGGCATTAAGCACCTAACGTTCCAAGATAGGAGTGTCAATATTACAATATCTGTCAAGTTCCAGTCTCCCGAAAAGCTCTGAGGTCCGCACACTATTCTGTCTCTGTGAACCAGTTGTACCAGTTGGATGCATCAAGTCGTTTCCATCCCCTGCATTAAACTTCTAATTCAACTTATTGGAAAAAAACATTAAATACCATTAATAATATACCCTACAAGCCCTGAAAGTCCTTAGGTAAAACATTTTTGGGTGTGTTAGAGAGTCACATCTGTGGCCAATTGACTCTCTATCTATCTACTGCCAATTCTCTTAGTGGTCTTCTGTCATGACATGAGTTTCTTTGGCTCTTGCCATTGGTTACAGCTGCTGTCCCAGCCCCCGGCTATCATTTTGATGGACATTTCCCTCTATCACTGTTGTGGGACTGCCGTTTGTTCTTCTCTCCCATCTTTTAGTTGCTGTACGCGTTGTGTGTTATGGAAAACCCTTCTATGTCTTTCAATAGTCCCTGCATTTTCAACACATCTTATTTCTTCTTCAAATGATTTGATCATTTTATTATTGGCCCCAGTTCTCACATCAGAGCAGATAGATTCACCCATCTGTATTTGATTTGGCAGTGCCTTAGTTTAGGGACGACCTCAGCCAGAGTCCACCGTCTTTGCAAAGTAGCATCATAAACGTCTGAATGCAGCTCTATTGTGCACTTTTCAAATTCTATGGCTTTTTGTCACTGCTCCTAAGTTTATGTCCCTTATGTCCAATGATCCCGGCTTAGCTATCATGTCTCGGGGTCGCAGAGCTGCCTTACTGTATGGGTCCTAACATTTGCGATGGTTGCTGGGGCGCCTGTTCCTAGAATATGAGCGAAAAGTCTAGAACAGAATCCCACAGGATCTGCTCCCTCCACGTGTTCTCGTACATTGCAAATTCTCACAGTGTTGCTTCTCGACCTGCCCTCTGGATCATCACATTTGCTTTCAAAGTCCTCCATATCATCCTTCGTTTTAGCTATTATTGCTTGAGTTTCGCTGGAAATAGTGTATAATTGAGAGAGAGTTCTTATTACCTCCTACCCTAGTTCTCATTGCTTGGATGTCCTTGGTCTGATACACCAGCTGCTTGTATAGGTCTGATTTAATGCTTTGAAGTTGCTGAGATAATGTTTTAGTGCGTTGCTGTTGAAGATCCGGCAGACACAATTAAATATCCTTTTTAGTAAGGGCCTGCTGATCTGTACATTTTTCTGAGGACGGCATGACAGCCTCTTCCTGTGGCAGGGTTTGGTGGTTTTGCTGGCTAGGATGTTTTGCGCACGTGCAGGACCAGCACAACTTGAGGTTTTTGGCTGTTAGGCTCTGACGCTTTTTTAGTGTACCTCTGAGGTCAGTGACGTAAACTATAAAACGAGATCAATCAGAACACCCCAACCCCCTCACTGGTGGTTATGGCAGATGCAGCCCCACTTATGAGAGCTCACTCTGCTTTCCTAGAGGTGTTGTCTCAAATGTCCTCATCTCCTCCATGTGCCTGACTACACCCCAGTTTTGTCTCGCTAGTATGACTTGGTGTCTTTTTCCAGCATGAAAGTCTTGTCAGTTATATTGGGCGCCTTGCTGCACATTTGGGTTGCCTACCTCCAGGCCTTGTAACTGCGTCCTCTTCACCTTGTTGCCAGTGATTGACAGGGAGGAGTTTCTCGGTGATAGCACGGGACACTTGGGATGTATAACTCAAGCATGTTGTTTCTCTTACTAAGTGAAGTGTCACCCTTGGAGCCTCAGTAGAGCTATAGATGTTGAGTTTGCTGCTTCCATGAGGCCGATGCACAGCTCAAACAAACCAGGCAGGCTTGATAAGATGCGTCAGTCGAAGGTCAAGCCGTGAGGCTTTCCATTCCTCTTAGCGGGTGCAGCTTCTGTCACACTCCCTCTGTCTGGACAGGCCAATTTTAACAGGTGCGCGAGGCCCACTGTCCCTGTGAGTTTCTACTGGTAAGTCTTGCCATCCAAGATGGACCCCACTTGTTGATGCGGAACACCAAGATTCTATAGAATCATTTTTGAAGTTTGAATGACTGCAGAGACGGTTTTTACAGCCTCACCATCTATACATGACTGTCTGGGCTCTGGGCAGCGGTCAGATTTTTTTCTCAGCATGCCCTGACCTGGAGCTCTCCTCCAGCATGTCTGCATCATGCTAGTGTCCACCACGCCCACTGGGGCATGGATTTTTGAAGGTGCTGAATGAACTATCAGCACGGGCCTCGCTACACCTGTGTATTGGAGACTTTCTAGCCAGCACATGGAAGTACATATCACTGCTCCTCCGTGCCTTGGAGTCATAGTAGTAAATATTTTGTTTAGGGGTTCACATTGTAAAGTGCAGCGTGCCCCTCCTGCTCTAAGAATTCAAGACCTCAAGACAAGTGCAGTGCATATTTTAGAGATGAGCCATTTCAGTTATGTGTACACCCCATGTGAGTTTAAGCAGAGGTGATTGATTTGGGCTGATATTGTCAAAATACTCATCTTGATGTATTTTCTTTGGGGATCGACTATGATCTTGCATTGATTTTAGTTTGTCTTTCTAAAATAAACAATTTTAATGTATGGAATATTTGTCAGTTTGGATATGACTTTTCCAATTATGTACTTGTCTGCCAGAGGTATGTACCGGCTATGTGGAGCTTGTTTTGGTGGTCCAGACTAAACTGCTGTTAAATGAAAATGGTCACACCCTTGATTTTCACCAGCTTGCAAGATTAGTTTGAAAAGCCTGGTATGCCATAGCTTGGTTATTTCCGATCTTAAAGTGCAGTGACTGTCAAGATGAATGGTTGTGATGAAGTTAGGCAATGTTAAGATTTAAGATATTGAAATATTTCCCTGTGGTTCTTGAGACGTCTGTGCAATAGTCGGAATAGAGCATGGTTATTAAATTGGGTTAAAATCCTTATGGTGAATGAACTATCAACTGTACCTCTTTCTCCACAGATACCATGGCAAGCCCCGGGAAAGATACCTGCCGCATAAAAAGGTACAAGAACAAAGCACTAAATACAGAGGAGATGCGGCGGAGGCGGGAGGAGGAAGGCATCCAGCTTCGAAAACAGAAGAGAGAGCAACAGGTATGGTTCGGCCAGAAGAAGACAACATGAGAAATAGCAGGAACAGCACATTGCTAGTGGATGATTATTGAAAGGTTGAGAGACATGCTTGAGAGAGTTAATAAAGATGTCCCTCTATATAGGATGTGAGAGCAATTCAGCTCTGCAGAAAGAAGCATTAACTTTCTCCTGCTGAAATTCAGATTTCAGCTCCTCCAAGGGCCTTTCTGGTCTGCATAGATAGTCACTTGACACATGAGCGGCATTAACTCTCGTGACTACTGAGAATCAGTGGATGAATCTGACTGAACACAGATTCAGACTTGATTGGTGCCCTGGATAATTTGTATAGAGCACCTTAACAGCAGCTGCCTCTTGATGTAATGAGAAACCTCCCACCAGATAGCAGTAGAATTTTAACTTCTAACGCATTCACGAGGATAGACAATAAATAAACTTGCTACTGTGAAAACTAACCACCAATTGGATCCCCACATTATAGGGATGTTCAAAACTATAAAGTGTATTTTTGAGTCTGAACTGTTGTTTAAAGATGTGGTCCCCTTTGTGTCCTCCTAGTGAAGTCTGCTACAATGCTACAATTTGTGCTTTTCAAGAACTGGTGGACAAAACCATATCTTAGTCTCTTTTTGTAACGCCATACCTCAACATCCTACCAAATGCCCCCAAACTGTGTGTGCTTGACACCTTCTTTCCTATACTGGAGTTTGATGTGATTGTGTTGATGTTCTGACTCACTAGTCTTTGTGGCTATTGGGATGTGATATGTACTGGGCAACACCAGTCTTCAGAAGACACTGGGTCTAAAAGCGGTTGTTCTGATATTGGTATATATAATGTTGTAAGCCTGACCAGCTGGCCACCACAGACGAGTTTCTGACCCCCTGGAGGTGAGAGCCCATGCTCTTTGAAGCTAGATACAAAGCCTGCTCCTAGACGGAGGTGTTACCACCTCCTCCTTAGCAGAATGGCTAGTTATCAACATATCTGATAAAGACTTCTAGCTGTAGATCCCTTACCTTTGAATTTCCCCAGGTGTCAGACTGGATCTGGAAGATTTTTGCATGAGTAGTACCCCTTTAACCATTAGGTGCCTTTGTTCGGTTCTGCATGGCGTCGTTGGCGGCAGAAGAGACCTCACAGTCACCTGTATAGATTCCACCCAGGCGCACAGGCGTATTTTTTTTCTCTCCCAGTTAGGGCCTATCTGGAGAAGAGCTACCCCTCTGTCTCTTTTTGACCGGCTTTTTTGTTGTTGTCATTTTGTGAATATTTTTTGAGAAGTGTGTTGAGAATGTCATCTAGGAAGGTAGGGTTTAAGCAGTGAGGCATCTGTCACTGTGCCAGGTCGGTAATGGCCCCACACCTGGTGTGCTTATGGTGTCTCAAGGGAGACTATGACTCGGTCAAGCTCCAGCTGCCAGGCCATGGTGCTGAAAGCTTTAAAGGGAATGGTCTCTAAAGCTGCTTGCGTCCTAGCATTCAACACCTTTTTGACTGACTCCTAGGACATCTCGGTACCGGTCAAGACGGGGTCGCGGGACCACTCCAGGAGGCCCTTGTCCTCCTTCTCTTGCTCGAAGTCCTCGGGACATTCGCGGAAGAGGCTAAAAAAACAAAAGAAGTTGAAGAGGTTTTCAACTTCTCTTCATCTGTCAGCTGACGTGGCGAGCTCGTATCATTGGTGTTCTGGGCATGGTTCTGCAGAGCCCCCGCCCATTTCCTGGAGTGACCCCCCTGCTCAAATAAAGGAGTTCCCCAAGGCCATGCGCCAAGTATTCAAGCGGGCCAACCCCCCCCAGAGCACCTTTGGGCCCTATGACGTCAGAGGAGGCCCCAATAGGTTCCCCGTCAGCAGTTCTGGTCTCTCCTCTGATGGGGTCTTGTGGAATTGATCAAGGATCCGGATCGATGCCCGCCGTGCCAACGTGACCTTCTCCAGCGCCGGTCCAGACAACGATGCTTCTGACGCCCACCGGAAGTGCCAGGCCCATTCTGATCCCTGCCGACTGATCGGAACGGCGTTGCTCGACACAGATTCTGGGAGGGCCATTGGTGTTAGGTCATTGCCTGAGCATTTTCTGAAGCAGCCAGGCATGGGGAAAGAGTGGGAGGAGTCACTGGGCCCTTTGAAATACCAGTTAGAGATCACAACTTTATTGGACTGGTATGAGGAACTAGTAGATGCTAGTGGACGTACTTGCTCTCTCCACCTACCGTGGCTAATGAGGAGGGAGCATCTAACGCAATGGTGGTGGAGAGAGCAGCGGAGGTACTTGACCTCGAACTTCCTCCCGTGGCTGTCAAGACTAACCTCTTGATGAAGTTCTTCAGCCTGGGGCTTCCTTGTCCAAACCCATATTGCCCTTCAATGAAGCCCTGACTGATGTCCTGCTGGGAACTTGGCCCAAGCCCAGCAGAGGGGCGCCTGTGAACAGTACAACTGTCTTCCACCATCGCCATGCCCTGGGTAATCCTAATGTTCGATGGCATATGTCGCTGCAGATACACATGTTTAGCACAGTCCGCTGCCTGGTGTTGGGCTCGGAGTATTACAAGTTGTTTTTCTTCGAAGAAGTCTTTTTTGGTCACGGGACCGAAGGACTCCTCCCTCTTCGGCTCCATTGCGCATGGGCGTCGACTCCATCTTAGATTGTTTTTTTCCGCTGTCGGGTTCGGACGTATTCCTTTTCGCTCTGTGTATCGGTTCGGAAAGTTAGTCAGAATCTCGGAAGAAAGCGTCGGTATTGTTCCGTTCGGTATCGGGATAGTTAGGTACATCGACACCGATCATCGGAAGACTTTGGGGTAGCTTCGATTCCCCCATCGGGGCCTGGTCGGCCCGACCGCGTCAATATCGAAGCCGATGGAACGGACCCCGTTTAGTTTCTGCCCAAAATGTCACAGTAAGTATCCTTATACAGATCAGCACTTGGTCTGTAACTTGTGCTTGTCCCCCGAGCACAAGGAGGATACCTGTGAGGCCTGTCGAGCCTTCCGGTCCAGAAAAACACTCCGGGACCGAAGAGCCAGGCGTCTACAAATGGCGTACACGCCAACAAAACAACGTTTCGACGACGAAGAGGAAACTTTCTCGGTTCCGGAATCAGAATCCGGAGACTCCGACGTCGAACAACAGCAACAAACAGTGAGTAAGACGTCGAAAATTAAAACCATCGAGAAGACAAAAGCCCAGGGGATGCCACTGCCAACAGGCCATGGCTCGACCCATAAGACCGGCGACCCGTCGAAGGCGCCGAAAAAGGGCACGCCCATAGCGAAAACACCCGACTCCGGTCGAGGGACCGCCATGGAGCAACCTCGGAGCCAAGATAGCGGCTCCGAGAGGCAAAAACAAGATGCCGGCACCGAAAAACCTCGGCACCGAGACACACTGCCGAAATCCACAAAAATTCTGTCGGTGCCGAAGCCGAAAAAAGATTCTCTCTCGGCGCCGAAAAGTTCCACACCTTCATCCTACACAGAGGAACAAGGAATAAGTGGCCAAATGCACAGATTTGGACAAGAGCTCCAAAGTGTAGAATCAGACTACACACAAAAGAGACTGTACATCCAGCAAGACACAGGGAAGATATCAACCCTTCCCCCAATAATAAGGAAAAGAAGGATCGGACTTCTTAAGGATGACGCACAACCACAAGCCAAAGTGGTTAAAAAAGTCACGCCTCCGCCCTCTCCACCACAACAGGCATCGCCGGCACAAACACCGCCACAAATGCACTCACCAGCGCAAACTACCATAAGTCAAGATAATCAGGATCAAGACGCTTGGGACCTATATGACACCCCAGTGCCGGACAATGATCCCGATTCATACCCCACAAAGCCGTCACCGCCAGAGGACAGTACCTCATACTCGCAACTGGTGGCTAGGGCTGCAGAATTCCACAATGTCCAACTGCATTCCGATCCTATAGAGGATGATTTTTTATTTAACACCCTCTCGGCTACACATAGCCAATATCAATGTCTCCCAATGCTACCAGGGATGTTACGGCACGCAAAACAAATTTTTGAAGAGCCCGTAAAATCAAGAGCCATCACCCCAAGGATGGATAAGAAATACAAACCACCACCCACAGACCCAGTGTTTATTACTTCGCAGTTACCACCTGACTCCGTAGTAGTAGGGGCAGCTCGCAAGAGAGCAAATTCCCATACATCTGGCGACGCCCCACCTCCGGACAAAGAAAGCAGAAAATTTGATGCGGCAGGAAAAAGAGTGGCATCACAGGCAGCCAACCAGTGGCGCATCGCAAATTCTCAAGCGCTGCTGGCCAGATATGACCGCGCACACTGGGATGAGATGCAACTTCTCGTAGACCATCTTCCCCAGGAATACCAAAAAAGGGCGCAGCAAATAGTTGAAGAGGGACAAACGATCTCAAACAATCAAATCCGCTCTTCACTGGACGCAGCCGATACTGCAGCGAGAACAGTCAACACTGCTGTCGCCATAAGGAGACACGCTTGGCTCCGCACTTCAGGTTTCAAACCTGAAATCCAGCAGGCTGTCCTTAATATGCCCTTCAACGAGAAACAACTTTTTGGCCCTGAAGTGGACACAGCCATTGAAAAACTTAAAAAGGACACAGACACGGCCAAAGCCATGGGCGCACTCTACTCCCCTCAGAGCAGAGGCTCTTTTAGAAAAACTCCATTTAGAGGGGGGTTTCGTGGCCAACCCACAGACACCACCAGCCAACAAACAAGAACCACACCATATCAGGGTTCATTCCAAAGGGGAGGTTTCAGGGGATATAGAGGGGGTCAATTCCCAAGGAGTAGGGGAAGATTCCAGACTCCAAAAACACCTCCTCCTAAACAGTGACTTTCAAGTCACACAACCCCTTCACTCAACACCAGTGGGGGGAAGACTAAGCCAATTCTACCAATCTTGGCAGCAGATTACAACAGACAATTGGGTATTAGCAATAATCCATCATGGCTATTGCATAGAATTCCACAAATTCCCACCAAACATCCCTCCAAAAACACGCAAAATGTCACCACAACATTTAGAACTTTTAGGACTAGAAGTTCAAGCACTACTGCAAAAGGATGCAATAGAGTTAGTACCAGTACAACAAAAAAACACAGGAGTTTACTCCCTGTACTTTCTAATTCCAAAAAAAGACAAAACATTAAGACCAATATTAGATCTCAGGACACTAAATACCTACATCATATCGGACCACTTTCACATGGTCACACTACAAGACATCATTCCACTGCTCAAACAGCAAGATTACATGACCACATTAGACCTAAAAGATGCGTACTTTCATATACCGATACACCCTTCTCACAGAAAGTACCTAAGGTTCGTATTCAAAGGAATACATTACCAATTCAAGGTGTTGCCATTCGGAATAACAACTGCACCAAGAGTATTCACAAAATGTCTAGCAGTAGTAGCAGCACATATCAGGAGACAACAGATACATGTGTTTCCTTACCTAGACGATTGGCTAATCAAGACCAACACAGTAAAAAAGTGCACAAACGACACCACATATGTCATACAAACCCTTCACAAACTGGGTTTCTCCATCAACTATACAAAGTCACACCTCGAACCGTGTCAGATACAACAATATCTAGGGGCAACCATCAACACATCAAAAGGAATTGCCACTCCAAGTCCACAAAGAGTGCAAGCATTCCACAAGGTAATAAGTGCTATGTTTCCAAACCAAAAGATACAAGCAAAATTTGTGCTAAAACTTCTAGGCATGATGTCATCATGCATAGCCATTGTCCCAAACGCAAGACTACACATGCGACCCTTACAACAGTGCCTAGCATCACAATGGTCACAGGCACAGGGTCAACTTCAAGATCTGGTGTTGGTAGACCGCCAAACATACCTCTCGCTTCTATGGTGGAACAGCAACAATTTAAACAAAGGGCGGACATTTCAGGACCCAGTGCCTCAATACGTTATAACAACAGATGCTTCCATGACAGGGTGGGGAGCACACCTCAATCACCACAGCATTCAAGGACAATGGGATGTACACCAAACAAAATTTCATATAAATTACCTAGAACTGTTAGCAGTATTTCTAGCGTTAAAAGCCTTTCAACCCATAATAACACACAAATACATTCTTGTCAAAACAGACAACATGACAACAATGTATTATTTAAACAAACAAGGAGGAACACACTCAACACAATTGTGTCTCCTAACACAAAAAATATGGCAGTGGGCGATTCACAACCACATTCGCCTAATAGCACAATTTATTCCAGGGATCCAAAACCAACTAGCAGACAACCTTTCGCGAGACCACCAACAAGTCCACGAATGGGAAATTCACCCCCAAGTTCTGAACAAATACTTTCAAATTTGGGGAACACCCCAGATAGATTTGATCGCAACAAAAGAAAACGCAAAATGCCAAAACTTCGCATCCAGGTACCCACACCGCGAATCACAAGGCAATGTTCTATGGATGAGTTGGTCAGGGATATTTGCATACGCTTTTCCCCCTCTCCCTCTCCTTCCATATCTAGTAAACAAATTGAGTCAAAACCAACTCAAACTCATACTGATAGCACCCACAAGGGCAAGACAACCTTGGTATACAACTCTACTAGACCTTTCACTAGTACCGCATGTCAAACTACCCAACAGACCAGATCTGTTAACACAACACAAACAACAGATCAGGCATCCAAACCCAGAATCATTGAATCTAGCAATTTGGCTCCTGAAATCCTAGAATTCGAACACTTAGACCTCACACAAGAATGTATGGAGGTCATAAAACAAGCTAGAAAAGCTTCCACTAGACACTGCTATGCATCTAAGTGGAAAAGATTTGTTTGCTACTGCCATACCAATCAAATCCAACCATTGCATGCCTCTACGAAGGACATAGTGGGATACTTAATACATTTGCAAAAAGCGAATCTCGCTTTTTCATCTATAAAAATACCTCGCAGCAATATCTGCTTACCTACAAACTACTCATTCATCGTCTCTATTTAGAATACCAGTTATTAAAGCATTCATGGAAGGGCTAAAAAGAATTATACCACCAAGAACACCACCAGTTCCTTCATGGAACCTTAACATCGTCTTAACAAGACTCATGGGTCCACCTTTCGAACCCATGCATTCCTGTGAAATGCAATATCTAACGTGGAAAGTCGCATTTCTCATTGCAATCACATCCCTCAGAAGAGTAAGTGAAATACAGGCATTTACCATACAAGAACCATTTATTCAAATACACAAAAATAAAATAGTTCTAAGAACAAATCCAAAATTTCTACCAAAAGTAATCTCACCATTCCATTTAAATTAAACAGTAGAATTGCCAGTGTTCTTCCCACAACCAGATTCCGTGGCTGAAAGGGCACTACATACATTAGACATCAAAAGAGCACTAATGTACTACATTGACAGAACAAAGCTAATCAGGAAAACAAAACAACTGTTCATAGCTTTTCAAAAACCACACATAGGAAATCCAATCTCTAAACAAGGCATTGCTAGATGGATAGTCAGATGTATTCAAACATGCTATCTTAAAGCCAAGAGAGAATTGCCTATTACACCAAAGGCACACTCAACCAGAAAGAAAGGTGCTACAATGGCCTTTCTAGGAAACATTCCTATGAGCGAAATATGTAAGGCTGCACCTGGTCTACGCCTCATACATTTACTAAACACTACTGTGTAGACGTACTAAATGCACAACAAGCTACAGTGGGCCAAGCTGTACTAAGAACATTATTCCAAACTACTTCAACTCCTACAGGCTAAACCACCGCTTTTAGGGGAGGTAACTGCTTTATAGTCTATGCTAAACATGTGTATCTGCAGCGACATATGCCATCGAACTGAAAATGTCACTTACCCAGTGTACATCTGTTCGTGGCATTAGTCGCTGCAGATTCACATGTGCCCTCCCGCCTCCCCGGGAAGCCTGTAGCCGTTTAGAAGTAGATCTTAAATCTTAAACATTTGTACATTTGTAAATAATTATTAGAAACTTTTTATGTACATACGTATTCACTCCATTGCATGGGCACTATTTATAGCAAACAACTCCATCCAAACAATCTAAGATGGAGTCGACGCCCATGCGCAATGGAGCCGAAGAGGGAGGAGTCCTTCGGTCCCGTGACCAAAAAAGACTTCTTCGAAGAAAAACAACTTGTAATACTCCGAGCCCAACACCAGGCAGCGGACTGTGCTAAACATGTGAATCTGCAGCGACTAATGCCACGAACAGATGTACACTGGGTAAGTGACATTTTCATTCCTCACCCAACACCCCACCCCTGAGAGTTTGGTAGTCCAAGCCTCCACACCCCGTAGTGCATTCCCTGCCACTCCCCCAGACAGGGTATCTAAAAGGCTGGGTACTTCAGGCAAGAAAATGTTTTCTTCCACCAGCCTAGCACTATGGTTGGTGAAGACAGCATTCCTTTTGGGCTGTTATTCCCATACCTTGTGGGATTTGTTTGGGTAAGTGCTGCCACAGGTCTTGGAGGAGGCCCATGCTATCTTTTCCCGAGCAGTGAAAGATGGGAGAGTTCACCATCAGGTCTGGTTTGGACATGACTCACTCGCTGGGCAGAGTGGTTTCATTGACAGTGGCCTTGAAGCACCATGCCTGGCCGAGAACATCTGGCTTTTCTGGGGATGTCCAGGCCATCCTCATGGACATGCCCTTGGACAGGTCTTGTCTCTTCGGAGAAAAGGCAGACTTGGTGCTGGAGCGCTTCAAAGACTTGTGGCCTGCTGCCAAGTGCTTGGGCCTCTCAGTGACACCTCGTTCCCAGTCTGCATTCATGGCTAGGGAAGTGGTGTGCCACTGTGCCAACCATATGCCAGGTACCGTCCTGTGCAGGTTCCCCAAGCTTTGAAAGGATGGGGATGCAGTGCATTCTGACCCCAGGGGTCTGGTAGCCAGAAGTCGTCCGCCTCCAACCCCCCAATTAGCTGCAGCCTCTAAGCCCTCCTAGTTTGGTTTTGCAAAACCATGGGTTCCCAGTTAGAGGGAGAATCCAACATTATCTCCTTCACTGGCAGTCCATTACATCGGACAAATAGGTCTTGCAGTTGATTCGGAGGACCTACTGCCTCCCTTCCCAATCTTCCCCTCCTCCTGTACCTCCAAATTAAGAACCGCTAGCAGAGGATCATCTGTCTTTGCTCCGAGAGGAAGTAACTGCTCTGATGGCCAAGGGAACTTTAGAACGGGTTCTGTTATCGAAGGTAGGCAGTGGTTGTTATTCCCGCTACTTTCTTATTCCCTAAAAGAACAAGGGACTTCACCCTATTCTAGACCTCAGAACCATCAATCTCTTTCTCAAAAAAGGAGAAATTCAGGATGCTCACTTTGGCTAAGTTCTTGTTTGCCCTGAATCAAGGAGACTTGATTGTACTGCTGAACTTGCAAGATGCTTATTTCCACATCCCCATCTTGCCTCACTTTCATCTCAGGGGGTCTGTGCACAGTGCAGTTTTGTGTTTATCCTCGCAAGCAGTGAGTCCATGATATTTAGGTTAAGATACCGACGTTTCAGCTTCTATCCTGAATTTCAGTGAGACTCTGAAGATGCTGGGCCTCATTGCCTCCTGCATCCTGCTGGTGAATTATGCCAGATGGCATATGCCGTCTCTGGTGAGACCAGAAGTTCCAGTGGGCGCAGCATCAGGAAAATCTCTTAGACCTGGTCCAGATCTCGGAGGGAACTGCAAAAGAGCTGCAGTGGTGGCTCCAAACCATGATTGGGTCAAAGGTAGACTCCTCTTCCTTCCCCAACCTAATCTGACAGTGGTGACAGATGCATCACTCCTGGGATCGGGCAGCCACCTGATAGAGGTGAAGATCAGAGGACTCTGGTCTCCGGCGGAATCCAGACTTCACATCCGCTTTCTGGAGCGCCTTGCGATCAGGCTAACATTGAAAGCCTTTCTTCCTTTCTTCCTTCTGTGAAGGGAAAGGTGTGCAGGTGTTTACGGACAACACCTTTGCCATGCGGTACAAGTAGGGTGGGGTGGGGTTGTGGACCCTTTGTCAAGAAGCCGTGCACCTCTGGTCATGGCTGGAACAGTAGAGCATAACCCTGGTAGTTCAACACCTGGCAGGTTCTCTGAACGACAGGGTGGATAACCTCAGCAGTTGATGCCTAGTGGATCATGAGTGTTGTCTCCGTTCAGAGGGGGCGCAAGGTCTCTATCAGCACTGGGGAGAGCCTTGGTTAGATCTGCCACTGAAGAAAACGTGCAATGTCCGCAGTTTTGGATGTTGTGGTTTCCAAGGCGGCTATCGCTCTAGGACGCTTTTCGTCTTGAGTGGAGTTCATGCCTTCTGTATGCCATTTCATCCATACTACTTCTGCCCAAAGTCCTCAAGAAGATCAAGAATGGCCGCCCAAGTCATTCTTGCAGCTCCGAACTGGGCAAGGAGAGTTTGGTATTCGGAGCTCTGGGAATGAGCCTCAATCCTTGGATCAGGCTACCCCTTTGGAGTGATCTTCTGTCGCATCAGCAGGGAGAGGGTGTAGGAAGTTGGCTCTGTGTATACTATCCAAAAGTGAGAGATAGTGTGCACAGAGTCCCAGGGTTCCCCTTAGAGGTTGATAGAGCATTAGTATTATATAATTTTGCCAGTATCTGGTGGTAGTGTGGTCGAACAGTAGGCTTACCAGAGGGTATTGTTAAGCATTTGTTGTGTGTACACACAGGCAATAAATGAGAACACACACTCAAAGACTTAACTCCAGGCCAATAGGTTTTTATATAGAAAAATATTATTTTCTTAATTTTATATAGAAAAATATAATGAAAATATAAACCACAAGATTCAGAATTCAAGTAAGTACATACATTGTAAGGTACTTGGCATAGGTAAATATGGAACTTTGAATTAAAACAGCAATGTACACAGTTTTGGCAAAAATGGCAAATAGCTCAACAGTTCCTGAGGGAGGTAAGTATTGGTTAGCTTTTCAGGTAAGTAAAGCAAGTTTAGACTCCGGGGCATAGGCAGCCCACTGTTGGGGGTACAAGTTAACCCCAAACACCCAGCACCAGCAACACAGGGCCGGTTAGGTGCGGAGGTCAAAGTAGGACCCAAATAATATAGGCACCTATGGAGAATAGGGGTGCTCTGGTTCCAGTCTGCTAGCAGGTAAGTTCCTGTGTCCTCGGGTAGCAGACCAGGGGGGGTTTTGTAGAGCACTTGGGGGGTGGTCACAAACAGGCACACTAAATACACCCTCAGCGGCTCAGGAGCGGTCGGGTGCAGTGTGTGAAGTAGCTGTCGGGATTCAGCTAGGAATCAACGGAGAGACCCGGGGGCCACGATGCAGGCAGAGTTCAGGGGGGCTTCTCGGGCCAGCCACCAACTGGGCAAAGATGAGTGCCACCTGCTGGTCACTCCTGCACCTGTAGTTGGTTTCTCTCAGGCCTGGGGGGCTGTGGGGTGCAGTGCTTCTTCCAGGCATCTGGTTCCTTTGTTACCGGGCAGTCACGGTCAGGGGAGCCTCTGGAGTCTCATGCAACTTGCCCTCACCTGTGCTATAGTACACCCTGCCTTTAGGGCTGTAAGGCCTGCTAGAGGGGTGACTTGGCTATACCACAGGCAGTGGGTTGTGGGCATGGCACTCTGAGCAGAGTGCCATGTCGACTTAGTCTTTTTCTCCTCACCAGCACACACAAGCTGTGAGGCAGTCGTGTGCATGTGCTGAGTGAGGGGTCCTCAGGGTGGCATAATACATGCTGCAGCCCTTAGAGACCTTCCCTGGTCACCAGGGGTACCATTTACAAGGGACTTCAACTGTGTGCCAGGGCTGTGCCAATTGTGGAAACAATGGTACAGTTCAGGTAAAGAACACTGGTGTTGGGGCCTGGTTAAGTCCCCTAAATAGGTTCCTCAAAGCATTTAGACATATGTTTCACCCTTGCCCTTTATCATGCCTCAGTGGGACTTCAATCTGGTTCTCACATACCTCATGTGTTCTCCCTTTGAGCCACTACACAATTGTCCCCCTCCGGCTGCTTACCATCAAGACTTTCTGCCCGGGAGTGGGTGAGCTTCAGGCTCTATCATCCAAGCTTCCTTATCTCTCTGTGTTCTCAGACAAAGTGATGCTTCACATTAGGTCCTCTTTCCTGCTGCAAGTTGGTGGCCCCATTTCATGTGGGACAGTGAGTCACCCTGTCCACCTTTTACACTCCTCCACATCCCTCTAAATTAGAGGAGCAACTCCACTGTCTGGAAGACGAGAAAAAGAGCGTTGGTGTTTTACGTTGACCACACAAGAGTTCAGGGTGGACTATGTGAGAGCTAAAAAGGGTTGGGCAGTACAGAAATGAACCATTTCGCTCTGGGTCATTCTCTGTATCAAGATCTGCTACACACTGGCTTAAAAGTAGATTCCTGAGGGTTTACGGGCCCATTAAACCAGGGGAAAAGCTGTGACCACGTCGCTGGCTCATGGTGCCACGTTTTGCCAGGCAGCAACGTGGGCGTCCCTGCACACATTTTGCTAAACGCTATTCCTTGAACAGTGAGATCCGTAGGGGTGGGCATTTTGCCCATTTGGTCCATCAGGACTTTTTTTAGTATAGAAAGTTTGTCCTCAGCCCATTGCCAGGACGGTATGGCTTGGGTATCTATTCAAAGGTAAGAAATCTGCAGCTAGAAGTCTCTATCAGATGGATGAACAAGTTACATTCCTTCGGTAACGCATCATCTGGTAGAGGCACTAGCTGCAGATTCCGTACAGACTCGCCCTTGTCTCCCTGCTCTTTCTAGGGATAGGGTTGTTCCCTTTCAGGGTCCTAGTTTGGACACACTTGTCACTTTACTTCATGACTCTGTGCTCCTGGTGTGTAAAGTCGTGAAAAGTAACTGAGGTCCAAGTACCTGGGTGGTGCCCATTTAGGTGACCGCATGTAGGAAGTTGGCTCTGTATATACTACTTCAAAGTAAGAAATAGTGTGCACAGAGTCCAAGGGTTCCCCTTAGAGGTAAGATAGTGGCAAAATTAGATAATTCTAATGCTCTATTTTGTGGTAGTGTGGTCGAGCAGTAGGCTTCTCAGAGGGTAATTTTAAGCATTTGTTGTACACACACAGGCAATAAATGAGGAACACACACTCAAAGACTTACTCCAGGCCAATAGGTTTTTATATTGAAAAATATATTTTCTTTATTTTAAGAACCACAGGTTCAAGATTTACAGTTAATATGTTAAATGTAAGGTACTTCACTGAGATACTTTAGGAACTTTGAATGAAAGCAGTATCACATGCAGTCTTTGTAAAAATGCCAATAAGCTATTTTCAAAGTGGACACAGTGCAAAAATCAACAGATCCTGGGGGAGGTAAGTAAAACACATACAAGTCTCAGTCCTGGGGCATAGGCAGCCCACCGTTGGGGGTTCAAAGCAACCCCAAAGTTGCCACACCAGCAGCTCAGGGCCGGTCAGGTGCAGAGGTCAAAGAGGTGCCAAAAACACATAGGCACCTATGGAGAACAGGGATGCTCCGGTTCCAGTCTGCCAGTAGGTAAGTACCTGCGTCCTGGGGGGGCAGACCAGGGGGATTTTGTAGAGCACTGGGGCAGACACAAGTAGGCACACAAAACACACCCTCAGTGGCACAGGGGCGGCCGGGTGGAGTGTGCAAAGCAGGTGTCTGGTTTTGTATAGGTTTCAATGGAGGGACTGGGGGGGTCACTCTAGCGGTGCAGGCAGGCACAGGGGGGGCTTCTCAGGACAGCCACCAGCTGGGTAGGGCAGAGGGTCTCCTGGGGGTTGCTCCTGCGTCAAAGTTCGGTTCCTTCAGGTCCTGGGGGCTGCGGGTGCAGTGTTGGTTCCAGGCGTCTGGTCCCTTGTTACAGGCAGTCGCGGTCAGGGGGTTGCCTCTGTATTCTCTCTGCAGGCGTCGCTGTGGGGGCTCAGGGGGGTCATCTCTGGTTACTCACAGGCTCGCAGTCACCGTGGAGTCCTCCCTGAGGTGTTGGTTTTCTGCAGGTCAAGCCGGGGGTGTCTGGTGCAGAGTGTAGAGTCTCATGCTTCCGGCGGGAAACTTGAAGTCCTTGGAAGTTGCTTCTTTGTTGCAAGGAAGTAGCTGGTTTTGAACAGGGTCACTGTTCACTGGAGTTTCTTGGTCCTGTAGTTCAGGGCAGTCCTCTGAGGCTTCAGCGGTCGCTGGTCCCGGTTGGATGCGTCGCTGGAGCAGATTTTCGAAGTTTGAGACAGGCCGGTAGGACTGGGGCCAAATCAGTTGTCGTCTTCCTCCTCCTCTGCAGGCTTGTAGGTCAGCAGTCCTTCTTCTTTTTTCAGGTTGCAGGAATCTGATTTCCTGGGATCTGGGGAGCCCCTAAATACTGAATTTAGGGGTGTGTTTAGGTCTGGGAGGGCAGTAGCCAATGGCTACTGTCCTTGAGAGTGGCTACACCCTCTTTGTGCCTCCTCCCTGTGGGGAGGGGGGCACATCCCTAATCCTGTTGGGGGAATCCTCCAAACTCAAGGTGGAGGATTTCTCAAGGCAGGAGTCATCTCAACTCAGGACACGTTAGTGGCTGTCCTGACTGGTGGGTGACTCCTCCTTGTTTTTCTCATTATCTCCTTCAGCCTTGCTGCCAAAAGTGGGGGCAGTGGCCGGTGGGGCGGGCATCTCCACTAGCTGGGATGCCCTGGGGCGCTGTAACAAAAGGGGTGAGCCTTTGAGGCTCACCGCCAGGTGTTACAGTTCCTGCAGGGGGAGGTGAGAAGCACCTCCACCCAGTACAGGCTTTGTTCCGGGCCACAGAGTGACAAAGGCACTCTCCCCATGTGGCCAGCAACATGTCTGGTGTATGGCAGGCTGGCAGAAACTGGTCAGCTTACACTAGAAGGCTCTGTAAACCAATAATGGTTGCCTGGCATCTTTACACAATGTACCTCGCTTTGGTCCACTATAGAAAGAGCCAGCTTTCTACAAGTCTTCTTCTTGATCTAGGTGTAAGGTCTCTTCATTGGTGTTGTCATACAGCTACACAGCTCTCCTCTAATTCCCAGCCAGAATCTAACTTCTGAATTCCCCTGGTCAACCCTCTCTGTTCTCCAGTCAAAATAAACATTCTAAGACTCCGTGTCAGGTGTTGGCTCCCTGCAGTCCGCTTAAAACCAGATCCTAAGACCAGGCATCAGATTGCTACTGTCTAGTTAAGAACCAGTCTTCACCTTCAGTTTTCAAAACCAAAACCCATATTCCAAGACCGTTGAAACCTACCACTATATAATTTGCACAAGATCTCCTATAGCTGTTTTGTAGGAAAAGTACTGTTCTAGTAGAAGCACACCGGGCAACTCTTGGAGCAATGAGGAATGCTGCACTCTGTCATCCTGCTCTTCACACATTCCTGCAAACGTTAAAGCATTAGTTGTTGAAGGCAGAACAGTTGGAAGCCATTTGAGCTCCAAGGTTTCCACAGATAGCCTAATTTGTATCCGGAAAGTCACTGATAGAATGTGATAGAAGAGAAATCAAGTGTTTTGCACTCTAACCAAGCTTCTGCAGGTGCCAGATTTGCTCTTTTTGGCAACCTGAGTCAAGCTCCAGACTTCACACTACAAGACATACAGAGGTATGAAGGAAAGGCTATTTATTACCAGGCATAGCCCTGTAAGAGCATAGATGTGGTACAGAAGTCAAAATTATTGAAATCTGGTCTTGCTACGGGTCATCATGAGCAAAAGTCTGACTGTATATAAAGATTCTTTTAAAAAAGTAGTTCTCTGAAAACACTGAACACATTTCCCCACTTTGTTGGGTTGCGAAGCAGAGAGATCCATATCTAAGGCTGGACAGATCCCTCACTCCTCGGTTCTGAAAAGATAGGCCTTCTAATCTTTAATTACTTCACCTATCCGTTCTTCCTGTTACAATTCCCAATCCTGCCATGAATTCTACTTGGCAGTTCACTGAACTCTACTACATTCCTATTGAAAGGAGGTAAATGAAACTTTTAGATGATTGTAAGCTGTCAACACTCTGGCGTTAAAGGCAAATCACTGCTTTTGATAGGAAGTTTTTTAACAGTTCTAACCAGCCAATATGAAACTTCCTTTACATATCTCCTTCACCTACTACGTTTTATCTCTTATTTTTGTGTTTTACAGAAGGGGTATTTAGGTCATTGTAGGGCAGTTGGCTAGTGTATGATGCGTAGCTGTGCCAATGCTTTCTATCACAGAAACTAGTTCTTCTTTGTATAAGGTAACTAAAGCCTGAACTGTTGGGTTCTTCATCCCATAGTACATTTTTCAAACCAGACATTTAGCTTTATGAAATAGTACCAAAATATGAGAGCTGGTCTCCGAGAGTTCACCTTCACATAGAGACCGATTTGAGAATATCATTTGTTACAAAACAAAGTACAATCTACCGTTTTTCTGATGGCCTAAGTAAGAGAAAAAGAGCTGTATCTCCATTGATATAGATGAAATATTCAGATTGCATACAACATATCTATTTAGCAGTGCTTAACTGGGCTGAAATGCTGATATACAAAAACGAACACAGAACTCAATGGCATCCTCATGAACTATAGCCTCTAAATCAGCAACAGAAATGTCTGTCCTTTTCCGTCTTGCAGGTGTCCTACTTGGTTATACAGGGAGTGCAGAATTATTAGGCAAATGAGTATTTTGACCACATCATCCTCTTCATGCATGTTGTCTTACTCCAAGCTGTATAGGCTCGAAAGCCTACTACCAATTAAGCATATTAGGTGATGTGCATCTCTGTAATGAGAAGGGGTGTGGTCTAATGACATCAACACCCTATATCAGGTGTGCATAATTATTAGGCAACTTCCTTTCCTTTGGCAAAATGGGTCAAAAGAAGGACTTGACAGGCTCAGAAAAGTCAAAAATAGAGAGATATCTTGCAGAGGGATGCAGCACTCTTAAAATTGCAAAGCTTCTGAAGCGTGATCATCGAACAATCAAGCGTTTCATTCAAAATAGTCAACGGGGTCGCAAGAAGCGTGTGGAAAAACCAAGGCGCAAAATAACTGCCCATGAACTGAGAAAAGTCAAGCGTGCAGCTGCCACGATGCCACTTGCCACCAGTTTGGCCATATTTCAGAGCTGCAACATCACTGGAGTGCCCAAAAGCACAAGGTGTGCAATAGTCAGATACATGGCCAAGGTAAGAAAGGCTGAAAGACGACCACCACTGAACAAGACACACAAGCTGAAACGTCAAGACTGGGCCAAGAAATATCTCAAGACTGATTTTTCTAAGGTTTTATGGACTGATGAAATGAGAGTGAGTCTTGATGGGCCAGATGGATGGGCCCGTGGCTGGATTGGTAAAGGGCAGAGAGCTCAAGTCCGACTCAGACGCCAGCAAGGTGGAGGTGGAGTACTGGTTTGGGCTGGTATCATCAAAGATGAGCTTGTGGGGCCTTTTCGGGTTGAGGATGGAGTCAAGCTCAACTCCCAGTCCTACTGCCAGTTCCTGGAAGACACCTTCTTCAAGCAGTGGTACAGGAAGAAGTCTGCATCCTTCAAGAAAAACATGATTTTCATGCAGGACAATGCTCCATCACACGCGTCCAAGTACTCCACAGCATGGCTGGCAAGAAAGGGTATAAAAGAAGGAAATCTAAGGACATGGCCTCCTTGTTCACCTGATCTGAACCCCATTGAGAACCTTTGGTCCATCATCAAATGTGAGATTTACAAGGAGGGAAAACAGTACACCTCTCTGAACAGTGTCTGGGAGGCTGTGGTTGCTGCTGCACGCAATGTTGATGGTGAACAGATCAAAACACTGACAGAATCCATGGATGGCAGGCTTTTGAGTGTCCTTGCAAAGAAAGGTGGCTATATTGGTCACTGATTTGTTTTTGTTTTGTTTTTGAATGTCAGAAATGTATATTTGTGAATGTTGAGATGTTATATTGGTTTCACTGGTAATAATACATAATTGAAATGGGTATATATTTGTTTTTTGTTAAGTTGCCTAATAATTATGCACAGTAATAGTCACCTGCACACACAGATATCCCCCTAACATAGCTAAAACTAAAAACAAACTAAAAACTACTTCCAAAAATATTCAGCTTTGATATTTATGAGTTTTTTGGGTTCATTGAGAACATGGTTGTTGTTCAATAATAAAATTAATCCTCAAAAATACAACTTGCCTAATAATTCTGCACTCCCTGTATACGAAGGCAGCCACATTCAAAAGCATTGCTAAAGCCAATAAGTCTGTGCCATGTTTGACGACAGGCAATCACTAATGCTGTTTAGCACATTTTAGCTAGTGCTTTTGGATTTCACAAATGAGATGAAAAAAGTAACTAAAATGTATTTCTTTCTGTGTATAAAATGTGTAGGATATAAATAATTGAATGTTATGTTATGTTAGGGCATTTCATAGAGTACAATGTATACCCAAAGGTGTGTTGCCCTAACTAAATGACCAACTGGACAGTAAGTAAGTACATTTTATTATTAGCATGATTAATTAAAACCAATGCCAATTCAACGCATCACGTCTGTGAGCTATAGTACACACACACAGGTATGCATTGAGGTGATTAAAACAGGCTATACAAAATTGCCGGGCGGGTTTTACCCCACCTGTTTTTTTATGATTTCAAATAAACAAAAAATTCAGGACGGATCCTCATTAAAAACAAATACATTTTTTTTATCAAAGTCTGAAAAAATGACAGTTTTTACAATGACTGTACAGCATTGAATATCATCCCAAGTCTGGTGGTGCTTGGGTACACCACATGCTAGATGTAGAACAATGACACCTCTATCAATCCTGACTTTGCACCAACCTTGCTGCTACTGATTCAGCCATATTTAACAGAGATGTGCACTACTGCATCATAAACTTCGTCCCCCGGCAGGCAAAAGGAATAGAAAAGCCACTTAGCCAGCTGATAACCGCTGGTCTGCATGTGCATATGCCAAGGGCAATAAAGAAGTGTTTCAAGAGTATTTTCCCTTGCCCCGCAGTGCTGAACATACACAGAATAGATGTACAAGAGACTCTTCTTTGTACCCACAAAGACGACATGCTTCTGACCTGAATTGCTTTTTCCAGCAAGGAATTATATCTTTGGTGGCAATTGACCCAAAGCGCAAAAGCATAAATTGATGTTTCAGCTTTTGCCTAAAAAAAAAAAAGCTGATAGGTATTCCTAGGGTCTGAGAGTTTTATATGAAGATAATACCACCCAGGCATGTCGTCTTTTGGCAAGTGTGTTCTTTTCAGTAAAGAGTGACAGTGACCGGGTTGCAGCGTTGACCATCCGGTAGAACTCCTCTTTGCTCTTACTCATGTCCCAGACAGTGTCCAGACCCAAGTCCTTTATTGAGTTGTTTAGATGGTTTCCCCATGAGCCAATAATATTACGGTGCTGTTGTTCCTTGATTTCAAGCCAACATAGGTTACTTATTGATCCTCTTTCTGCGTCTCGCAATCGCCAGCAGAGTTTTACATACGCATTCTTGCTCTGGAAAATGTAGTTTTCTTAACCCAAATTCTATGCTAACCTGAGCTGGTGAGGCTGAGTTGGGAATCTGGAACACTGCTTTGTAGGCCTTTTTTAAATTTGATTAAAGACTGCTGCTTTTTTGCCCAGCGTTATCTCGGCCTGATAAGTGACTGTTGGCATTAACTGTGCTGTCAAAACAGAGAGCAGATGATTATATGATGGACAGCTCAGTTTTTGTATTAATGTTTTAAATCCATAGGCCGGGGCTTGTGCTTTTGCGCGAAGACTAGATATGAAGACTAGATATTTATAGGCAGCAATGACCTCCACCTGAATCCCATCGATAAACCATGAGCCAGATTTGTGTTTTGAATCCACCAGTCTGACCACTTTGGTTTTATTCAGATTCAATTCTAGACCTTGTTTGGTGATGTAAATAGTAAGAGCATCAATACTGCGATGCAGGCCAGTTGGAGTTTGACTAATAAGCACAATGTTGTCTGCATACTGTAACCATTCAACTGTATCCTGAGCCAGGACTGGCGGATGGTTTGATATTGAGGCGAGAGCCTCGGCAAGACCGACTAGGTATAGATTAAAGAGCATGGGGGCTAAGACACATCTTTGCTTTAGATCGAAGTGTAGACTCTTGGTGACATGGCTGCCTGCTCCGATCTTTAATTGCGCCCAGGTGCCTGTGTATAGTTCCATCGTCACGGTCAGCAGGCAGCTGGGTATACCCCAACTTTTCAATTTTTCCCACAGACGGGCTCTCGGGACCCAATCAAATGCTCACTTAAGGTCGATGAAACAGGCAAATAGCCGGCTTTTCTTGAATCTGGACTTGAAACCTACCAAGGCCAGGACAGTCAGGTTGGTTGAGGTTCCCATGCCAGCTCAGAAACCAGTCTGACTTCGTGGTGAACAGTGTCTCTTGGATCCAACCCGACAGTTGTAGCAGCAGACATGATGCATAAAGCTTAGCTTCAGCATCAATCAGGGCTATTAGTCTATAATTCGTTGGAGAAGCAGGATTGCCCGTTTTGTAGATATGCTGCCTTTCCAGGAGGAAGGGTCTTGGAGCCATGAAGATCGTTAGAAAGGAACGCCAGATAGTAGGCCCATTATGTTACATCACCTTTAAATAGGGCGTTAGGGATACCATTCTGTCCTGCAGCACCTGCCATTGTTAGCTTCTTTATGATGCCAATTAGCTGTTCAATATCAATGTCCTTGATGATGTTGGCTTGGTCAGGCTTTACCTTTATCTCAATTCTAAAGCCAAAATCAGGTGGCCTTGAAATGCTCCAGTTAGTTGGTAATAGATCTCCTGGTATCCCCATATGTGCTGAGGTTGAGTATAGTGCCAAAACATAGGCTTCCCAAGAGACAGCATCAATACCTGCATTGGAGTGCCGTCGTTTCCTATGTACCAGCCCGTTCACCACGTGCCAAAATCTACTATTGTTCTTCGTTCTGTTGGACATCAAGAGCTTGCCCCACAGGTCTTCGCAGTACTGTCTTTTTTTCCTTCCATCAGGCCGTCTTGTATAGTGATCTCAAATTCAAAAGTATTGAGTTATCAGGGGTCTTATTCTTGCGTGTTTCCTTAGCCACTTTTTTGGATTCACCTGAAACTTGTTTTTTTAAATTGCACAGGGCTCTATTGTACCATGGCTGCTCTGTAGTGGCAACTTTTTGCTTTTCCTTTACAACAACTGCAGAGCTCGGACTGGATGATTTGTTGGGAAATGTATGTAGCAGAAAATCACATAAGTGTTTCCAGGCCATTACCCGAGCTCCTGGACACAAAGCTGTTCCTTCCTGATTTTCGAATTCATTTTTGAGCTCTTCCAGTGACCCTGTGTCACAATGTACTGCTTCCATAACTTTCTCAATGCCTAGCCCTTGCCATTTTAACTTCTTTGCATTCTCGGTCTTTGGGGCAGCAATGATGATGTTTGAAGTTGGTCATTGCTTACATGCCAGTCTTAACAGAATGGCTTGAGAAAAATGGTAACTTTCTGGGTGTGGAAGCATTTTATAAATAGCAACAGGTGACATTGCTTCATCGTTTAATAACGTAAAGTCAATTGTTGATTTTGTAGCACTGTTTTTAAAGGTTACCAGAGGGGAGGGATCTCCCCCCTGGGTGCGTCTTCAAGCGCCTTAGTCCCAGTTTTTCAAACCAGTTGTTTCGATAAGGGCCATAATGTTTTTTTTCCCCCCTGTCTTGGGTGGCTTTTGCTCAGATCCACGTTGAAGTCACCGGACACAATATGTGTGGCCTCCTTACACTGCCTCATCACTATTTTTAGTATGTTGAACAAAGCAACATTTTTGCTGTTTAACTCTCTATTCGGATGAATATAAACATTAGTTAACAGAAATTAGTTCGTAGTCCCAGATGGGTTTAGGGAATCCAACTTTATTGGCAGCAGCCAGTCGATTCCAAGCTCAATTTGTTTGATGGTCTAGCTGGATTTGGTTGAGCATAGTGTGGTAAGGCCACCTTTCTCATGCCCGAAATTTTGGAGCCTACCTCCTGGGACATGCCAGCCAACGAAGCCAGAGATATGAATCGGCTCAGTGCACCAGGCTTCCTGGAGCATAATTATGTGAAATGTATGTAAGAAATTCAGTGTTGCTTCATCAGCGACCAGTTGTTTTAGACCATGGCAGTTCCAGGTGCATATGCGTAAGTGATCCTCAGTCGTAGTTTCCCAACCTCCAACGTCAGGACCAATTGCTATGGTGGAACTTGGTGGACTGTCACACTATCTGATTCCCAATTGCGGGCATGCCGATGAATACTTGATGGCTGCACCCCTGATCCAGCAAGCTTAGGTTTCTTACTATGGTTAAGGTTTCACGCCTGCTTTGGGTCTTCTCCACTCCAACTGCTCCTTTGAACACTGATGCCTCTTTCACTGTTCCCGGGAGCAAGGGGCTAGGATATTAACAGGGATCTTGATTTAGTAAAGTAATGCCCCATGAGCAAAAGATGTCTTGATGTGACAGGATTTGAGCAGTTTTATCAGAAGAAACCCAAGAAGTGAGAGATGCCTTTCTATCCCGGCTGTACGGGTGCGGGACAAACCCCACCGACTGCAACTCGGCCGTAGTGATATGGCAAAGGGGGCGAATTTCATTAATCAGCCTGATGATTGACCCTCTGTTTAAGATGTCAAAGGTACCTATTGAATTGTCCTGAGGGATAAAAAAGTTTGTGATTGCTCAAAGCTTTGGAATACAAAAATGGGTGTCCTCCCAGCGGGCATTTTAATGTTGACGCGCTTTGTGATTGTCTGCACCTGGGGGCCAGGGAGGAACGGCATCGCAAGAGCCCATTAAAAACTGAACAGCGCTCCCGCTCGCGGGACGCGCTTTGTGATTGTCTGCACCTGGGGCCAGGGAGGAACGGCATCTCGGCAGGGCAGGAGCCCTTTAAAAACTGAACAGCGCTCCTGCTCGCGGGAAGCGCGCGGGTGTTCCTGTCCTGTGCCTGTCGGAGACCGGGCTGGGCCCCCCCTCTTTCATTTGCCATTGAGGATCTCCCTGCCTTCAAGGAGAAGAGAAACGCTATTTTTATCCGACAAGTTCAAAGAATCATTGTCTTTTTTGGGCCGGACGGCGGCCCCTTTGGGAAGCTTTGGAACCTGTTTCTTCCACTGGCAGGATTCAGCCCTAGGAATACCAGAGGATCCACCATACGCTGGATACCCAAGTGGCAATTTCCTTTTCTTTTATCATTTATCTCGTATATTCTGACTTTACATTCGAGCAGATTGTTACTTGTTGGTAAAGTATCTTCTCTTTGCATCTCACTTTGGCTAGCCATTTAATTAATCTAGTCGGGGTGGCGCTATTCCGGCGCAGGTAACAAACAACTAGCATATCTTTATACATCCTCATTTCCCTATATTGTACTTAGAGTAACACCCTATTAAATATGGGGAAAAGGAAGCATCCAACATTGAGCCATCCCTCAAATTTAAAAGATAGTACATCCATACTAAAGTATATCTCTGGGGCCATGGGAATGATAGACAAACAAATTGCCAACGTAGATGGGAAAATCTTGACATCCAAAGATTACACTGCACAATCACCAACGAATGTGGTGATAATTGATGACTATACTCAATGCAATAATGAAGCTCTGAATAAAGACGCTATAGATAAAAATGGTTGCATCCAAAATACTTCAGATTCAATATCCATATTGGATGACCTCCCACCTGCACCTAAACGCCGAAGAAAGCCGCCCCTAGAGAAGGCAGATAATACCTCTAAAAAAAAATCTCCCAAGAACGATCTGGTACCCACACTTGATCGAAAGCCCCCAAAGAAACCATTGCGAAAGAAACTCCCGATCAATCCAGCTGTCACAACTCGAACTCTCCTCGTAAACCTCTATGACCTGATAAATAGTATGAAATCAGCAATTGGGGCCATATTGGACTCCTTGTCGGAACGTTTAAAAGGGGTGGAGTGCAAAGTTGGCGTGGGAATTATAAAGTCCCTAAACATAGAGACCTTACATGATACTAAACAAGACTTTAGGGTAATACAGCCGATCCAAACTTCTGAGTGCAATTCTCAACCCTTCCCCCAGGATAGGGCTGATGATCTACCCTGGATCCCAAAGATCTTGATTAATCCACAGGTACCACCTATATATCCAAGCACTAGTTATACACAATTGACTCACAAGCCTCCGATTAGAGTACAATCATTCCCACAAGCATCAATTATTAATCACGAATCAGCTACAACATTACCGAATATACCACCACTAATCAGGACAAAGCACCCCCAGACAGCCAAAGGGAGGGCCCATTTTATTGAAATAAGACCTCCGAAGCCTATATACTTACCAAGCGACCTCCTACATCTTCCTCCGGAGGCAACCCCATACTTTGTGGTCCTGGCAAACGTCCCTCCCATAGGCGATCAACACTGGGAAACGTGGCCGGCATTGAGGAACAAGGCCCTGAATTGGATAGGAACACGCCTGAGTCCTGGGATGGTGGGGGTCCTTTTTGATGACATAAAAATGGCCAGAAGAGTCAAGTGGATAGGAAACAGGGAGAAAGCAGTGGAAGGAGACTGTGTGGTCCTTTCATTCAAGACCCCTGACCTGGTGCATAGCATTATCCATAAACTAGGCGCCAGGCAAGCCACCTGTCAAGGAATCTCCCTACTACCCCTGGGGTTCTTTTACCCAAGGCCCTGGGGGGGGTGTTTCAAGGAATTTGCAATCCGTAAACGATCACGTATTAAATGCCCCGGACCCTATTCCCCTCAGTAATAGATTTCAATCACTTAACACGCTAGAAGATTTGGATTGACTAACTAGGACTAAGAGAGAGCCCCCATACGAGGAGGCACTGATTGCAAAAATAGAAAAGCCTACCAAGAATAGGGGAGATGTACTTTGCGAAACGGAACCCGACAGGAACATCTCAGACACCCATTCGAATCCGGGAAACCTTCCCTCTCCAATAACCTACATTCTAGATGATGGATTATCCACATCAAGTATAGAGGAGTGCCCTCAACCCCTCCAACACATGAAAACAGCTATACTCTATTGGAATGTGGCAGGCCTAACCAATAAGATTAACAACGAGCTCTGGGTGAATTTTATTGAGGAGTTTCCCTGTATATGTCTCCAGGAGACCTGGATATTAAATCCTGCCCATATAAATGGCTACAAGACTTTTCACACACCAGCTGTGCAGACCAACCATGGCAGGCCAAAAGGAGGCTTATGTACATATATTTCTAACAAGGCGTGGTTACACAACCCAAAAATGCAAATCACGAAACCCTATTATCAACTGATAGTCTAACTTCGATCAGAATACGCATTTAGTACTCGTTAACTTTTATAATAATGCACTGCCAAGGGAAGTTTCCAAAATTTTAACAGAGATGAGCGAGGATTTAGAGAGAATATGTGCAAGCAACAGACGTGAGACTCATCATATGGGGGGGTGATTTTAATGTACACCTTTGTAAGGAATCTACGGGAAGGGTGTGTGGCTGGGATACCGAAGATATTGGCATAGGGCCGCACTTCTCACATACCACTCAAGGAGATGTAATGAATCTAGTGGCCCAAAAATACAACTTGTCTTTTGCAAATGATTTATTTTCAAAAGAGCTACAGTTTAAACCAACATTCAGTGGAAGGGGTGCTAATACAGTGATTGATTATATCTTAATGTCAACTCATTTTGCACATTATTTTACTAATTACACAAGTCACGATATTGCAATAAGTGACCACTTCCCCCAAAGCTTGGAACTGTTACTAACTCCTACCCTAGAGGCTAAAGTTGGAAAGGTGACGATGGCAAATGATATTGAATTAACTCCGGGTAATGGCTATATATTAAGATGGTCTCGGACTGATCCACAGGTATTACTGAAACACATATTAAGTGAACATAACCAAGCGTTCATTGATTGCCTTTGCGATGATACGGCCCCAGGAAAACGCATAAGTGCTTTCCTACAGATCACGCAAGCCGTGAAAGAAACTCTTCTGATCAGGACGGGAGGGGCAGGGGAAAAAAAAAAGGAAACTGGCTGGTTTGACCATAATTGCACGAAAGCCCATACAAGACTTAAAAAAGCCCTAAGTGCCCCTACATGATGCTCGATTGAAATACGTACCTGCAGACAGGCATACAAAATAGCCTTACTTACAAAAGAGGAAACTTGCTTTGAGAGGGGAGTTATGGGATAACCTACACAGAGCTAGTCTTATGAAAGATAATGTCCTCTTCTGGAAAATAATAAATACACCTGTTCTAGGTAACAGTGATACTCCCAGAATGGAAATTGCAATCCCGGAGGAGGACTGGATTACGTACTTCTCAAAGATATTCTGCCAATTTAATGACAGAGCCCTGGACCCTTTAATGGCCTCGGACTCCCAGGGAGTCCTACACCCAGAAGTATCACCTCAGTTTACTTTAGAGGAGGTAGCGGAAGCCAGAAACATAAGTAAACCTGGGAAAGCGCCGGGGCCTGATGGTGTCCCAATTGACTTATACAAAGCTAACATTCATTTATGGGGCCCTTTATTGACGCAGGTATTGAGGGCTTTCTGTTCACAAGACCTCCCACCGACCTGGCGCGACTCCATTATTATACCCATATACAAAAAAGGCGATCTCCTCAACCCAGCCTGTTATAGGCCTATTTCTTTCCTTGACACATCAGCCAAATTGGCGGGGAGAATAATCTTAAATAGACTCCAAACATGGGCGGAGGAAAATATTTTATCCCAGTGCAGTACGGATTCCGTACAGGACTAGGCACTGTTGAACAGGCTCTGAATCTAACCATCTTAATGGGGAAGTATACGAAGATCAGAGAGGGTAATTTGTACCTGGCCTTTATAGACTTATCGTCAGCATTTGACTGCGTCCTGCACGAGAAGCTATGGGACATTCTAATAAGAATGGGGGTTGAACCAACAATAGTTCATTTTATAAGGGATTTGTATACAGGCTGTAGAGCAAGAGTAAGGTACGGGACGAGAGGGGAATGTACCAGGTCCTTTGGAATATACAGAGGGGTGCGCCAAGGCTGCATTCTTGCTCCACTTTTATTCTAATTATACATAAATAATCTAGAAAGAGAACTGACAGGTAAATGACCTTCCTCAAATAGGTAATCGCCCCGTCCCTACACTTCTTTATGTAGATGATGCAGTACTCGAGGCCAGAACACCGCTAGCCCTCCAGAAACTTTTAACTACTTGCATAAATTATATGACAGACCTGGGACTCACAGTTAACCGCTCAGAAACTTTTCTGATGAACTGCGGTAGGAAACTGAGTAAGCCCTATAATTTTACTATCCACAAGGATCAGGTGAAGATAGCCCCTACCTTTTCATATCTGGACATAATGTTTGACAAACAGGCCACTTGGGCACACTGCGTGAAGTTAAAAAAAGATCAGCTTATTAAAACAACGGCGGCCTTGAAAATCTTTTCCAAAAAGATAGGGGGGATTACCCCCATAAACATGGTAAAGATCTACAAGGCCAAGTGTATCCCGGCGGCCACTTACGGAGCATGTATTTGGGGGTATACTAACTGCAATGCGATTCAGACAGTGGAAAACGATTTCCTTAGACATTTGTTAATGATACCAAATAGCACATCATCATACATTAGTCACGCAGAACTTGGGGTCCACTATGTGATCGATTTTATAAAAATCCAGCCATTACTATTATGGCACAAGGTGTGGACCACTGAACATACGGACTAAACAAGGCCATTTTATCTGATTGCACAAGGCTAACATACTCGCTCAGAGTTCCCTGGTTGAACTATATCATGACCTTTTTCTTAAAAATGGGTTGCAAAGATTATTACTTAAATCCACAATCACTGGAAAAAATATCCAGGAGAGAACTGAGGGCCATTTCATTGAAGCATTTGGAAGAACAGGGATGGGAAGAGGAATCAAAAAAATCGACCGTAATGTCTAACCAACTAATTTTATCTACGCATACCATTCAACCTTACCTAGTAAGCGTGGCAAACCCCCGACATCGATTTTGTTCTTACAAGACTCCGTTTAGATATCTTCCATCGGTTAGTAACTTTCCCGACCATGAATGATTGGAGTACAATTTTAAGAGTTTCATTGTGACGCGAAGGCCCCCCAATCCACAATGCATGTGGTCCTTTTCTGCAAATTTTATGACTCACAAAGAAAACTGTTTTTACTGCCTCTTTTAAGGTCGATTAATCTGCGTCGGCGCCACGACGCGTATTTTAGCTTACAGCTTTTATCCTCAATTGAAATGTGTGGAATTTTAGCAAACTTTTTATGTTCAGTATTGACTGTAAGGAAGTCTATGGGAGTTTTGGACTAATTTCATTGGATTGTTTGAATTTTTTACCTTATGGAAAACACAAAAGAGAAAAAAAAACTGTAAGGATATTTGACTTGGTATTGGTGTAAATCTATTAGGGGTTTATATACCTGTATTGAATGAATCTAGAAAGTGCTTGTACTTCCCCTCTTTTTATTACTTATTTCCTTTATACATATTTATTTATTATTATTAAATGTGTTATTATTTGATACTTTTATGGCTGGTTGAAAGCCGAATAAAGTCTGTTTTGAAGATTTCAGAGTAGTATCACGTTTTGTACTCTGTCGGGTGTCGGCTTGATGTCAGCCAGTGCAGCCTGTTGTGGGACATTGCATCTCAATTGCTGTGGGAGATTGATTAAGTTCTATGCGGTCATGGGCTGCGCGACCAGTGTTACCACCACTGCGCCCTTTCACAAATTTCTGGTTAGTGTTGGAGTCTACTTCCAGGCAGTTGGAATTAGTAGTCTCCCCATGAGCTGCTTTTCCGTCCCAGTCGCTATGCCGTGGCCTAGATGTCCAAGAAGCCTTGAGTGGCTGATTTCGGTAACCTAATGGACTGCTGCAAGCCCTGTCAAGTTGTATGAGGTTTTCCTGCATGCCACTTTGCATAATTGTCTGCCACAGCGGGAGATGTCCTGCAAACCACCTGGACTCCCTTGTCTTTTCCCACAGGGTCTTTGCCCTGTGTACCAGTGAACTTTGCAGATGACTTCATAATGCTATTTTGTTGAGCTACCTTGACCTTCTTATGGGCTTTCCTTAGACGTTTCTAATCTCTTTTAGTAGGTGAGACCTTAATTGCTACGGTGGCTGGTAGGGCATCTCCTGCAGTCCCTTCCTTGATGGGACTTGCTTGCAGAGTAATTTGAGCCCAATGGAGTTCTGAGTTACCTTCTGCTGGGAGGGGCCTGTTGCCTGTGTATTGCTGGTTACTAGTTCTCGATTTCTAATTTCACCGTCTGCTACGGCCTCTCATGGAGATTCTCTTGCGTGGGCCCGGCCCTCTTACATAGCCCATTCTGAGATCTTGAAGCTTGAGCCCTGACTTCTGTCAAGATTTAATTTAGAAGTTCTGTAGTTTTGGGGGGGTTGTCTCCAGTGATGACACATTGAAATTGCACTTGCTGGGTGTAAGTATGAGTCTGAGCCCTTTTGATGAGGTTGTTCTTACCTTGAAGTTTCTTGTCAATGCTCACAACATGGACTGCCAATACGTTAAGTAAGTCCACCTGGGTTTCCTGTTTGTCTGCTTGATAAAAAAAAATTGCCATGGACATGGTGTCCATGGTTGTAAACAGGGCTTGCCTAGAGGCCCCGGCCTCTCCAGATGCTGTCCCGGCTGAAAATTTGGTCTCCGCTGACCAACCCAGCACCGTACCAGTTGCCGCCTCCTGCTTGACTGGGAAGGCTGGAACACTGGGAGCTGAAAGTGGGGTAGGCCACAGTCTCCACTGGTGAGCTACAGCTGATAGTACGCTGATTCAGAGTGGTCGTTGGACTGGCTTGAAGCTCCCCCCCCCCCCCCCCCCTCCTTGCATGGTGTTTGAAACTAACAGGGAAACCCCCATCTCGGATGAAGGTACTGAGACATGGGAATCAGAAAGTTGAGAAAGATCGATTAGTGGTGGAACATAACTTTTCTGATGGATACAACTACTTGTGGATTCTTCACCTTATGAATTCTCCCAGTGCGCCAGCATTCGATGGAAGCTTTCTTCCCAGCTCTTCACGTCGATGATGTCACAATTGCACAGCTCTCGGCATGACGTCCGTTCTCTTTTTTTCCGTGCCTTTGGTGCTAACGGTTTTCTCCTAGCTCTCGAACAGCTGCTGTTTCGAAAGTGTCTTATTGTACCTGTTAAAATGTCTCCACCTGTCAGGTTTTAAGCCTTGTCATGAGTGTGGGAGTTGTATGTGAGTCACTGACCCTCATGAAGACTGTTTATGGTGTCTTAGTTCAAACTACGACGTGGAAGGGTGCGTTTCTTGCCAAAGGATGAATCCAAAGGTGTTGAAAGAAAGAGAAGCTCTTCTTAGCAAAGGCGAAGAAAGACACAGAAGTCACCTGAGGTCCAAGACAAGGGACTTGTCATCCCATAAGTCATGGAGGTCACACAAGAAGCGGCGCCGGCACGATTCTTGACACCGTTCTTCAAGAGATCGGTCTCGTTCTCCCTCTAGACGACGTCGTACGTCGTGGGAGGTCAGTCCTACTGTTACTTCCCGACCTCAAAGTACGCAGGCTTCTCCGGGCCATAACTCATCGCGGTGGTCGAGTTCCCGGCAAGTCCTCCAACTCATTTTTCGCATGTGTTGGTTCAGGAGTATTTGGCCCAGGTCCTGGATCCGACCCAAGCACCGCATGAAGAACAAAGGTTTCCTGCCTTCCCAACTCCGGGAGTGGATCCGGCGGCTTTTCTGAACACTATGTTTAACATTTTTAATAAATGCTGGTGCACCAGCTGGTCCCACGGGTCCATTAGCGTTTTCCTTGGTCTCTCCGGCTCCATACAAGTCTGCTCCGTTTGAGCCTTTCGATCAGGCTGAGGGTGCTGGTTTGGTGCCAAAAACGTTGCATCATATGATTCCAGCTGCGCCGATGGAGTCAACTCTGGCGCCGGGTGGGTCCCGGTCGAGATGGAGTGCATCTCCTTCTTCTCCTTTGCCACATCCATCTGTCTTGAAGCAGTCAGCGTCGGCTAACTCTGTCAATGCCGAGGTTGGAGGCCAGGCTGAGGTCAAGAGCAAGACAAGCAAGAATACCAGAGGCAATTATTGGAGGAAGGAGATATTTCTGAGCCCTTGGGAGAGTTTCAGGGTCTGGACTCAGCTAGTGGACTGGATACCTCCCCTGAGTGGGATCTTTCATCCCTGGGTGAATTTACAGAAGAGGTGGCTTCCTATCACTCGGTCATAAGGAAGGCTGGACATTTTTTGGAGCTTCCATTGCCATCTTCTCAGGTTAAAACAAACATTTTAAAGGAGGTATTACTTCCTTCCTCCACTTCGGAGCCCCTGATTCCTTTCAATGATGCTCTTTTGGAGCCTATTTTGGGGGTTTGGAGAAAGCCTGTTATGTGTTCAGCTGTGTCCAGAACTGTAGCAAGGAGGTACAGGGTTTCTCCTGGAGAGCCAGGATTTTTATCTCAACATCCGACTCATGAGAGCTTGGTGGTCCAGGCTTCTTGTTCTCCTCGTTCTGCACCTGGTTCCTTTCCTGATACTCCAACGGAATGGGAGTCCAAGAGGATGGAGCAAGCAGCTGAAAAGACTTTCTTATCTTGCATTATGGCCCTAAAATCAGTTAATGCTACCTGTGTGCTGGGTAGATATATTCATGTCCTGATGGACATGGCTAAAGCTGTAGTGCCTAATTTGCCGCAGGATCTGCAGTGGCAGTTTGACGAGCTCCTGTTGGACTCCCAAGCTGCGGCCAAACAGATCATCCAGTCTGGTCGGGATACAGCAGACTCAGTAGCCAAGGCCGCGGACACTTCGGTGGCTACCAGGAGACATGTGTGGCTAAGGTCTTCTGGGTTTTCGACTGATGTCCAGGCAACTTTATTGGACCTCCCTTTTGACGGCGAAAAGTTGTTTGGGGCCAAGGCGGACTCTGCTTTAGAGCACTTCAAAGACAGCAAGGCCACGTGAGATCTTTGGGACTGCAGGCCTCTACATCTACTCCCTTCAGATCCTTTCGGAGGTTTAGGGTGTTTGGCCGTGGAGCCGCTTATCGTGGAAGACCTCAGTCCACAACTCAACAGCCTGCCAACCTTCTATATAGATCACTTAGAGGGTGGGGGAGGGTAAGGACACGAGGAGCCACCCAGCAGCACCTCGCCTCATCCTCTTCCTCTGCGGGAGCACAACAATTAAAGCAGCCCTAGTTTTCCATCCATTTTAAGTCATGCGTCTCCCGTAGGGGGCAGGATATTTAATTTTCTCCACAAGTGGGAGTTAGTCACTTCGGACTCTTAGGTACTAAATATTGTGGGGAAATGTTATGCCTTTCCTTTCTGGGAGTTTCCCCCTCCCATCCCTCTACGTCCTTCGTTTTGGTCACAAGATCATCTGTCGCTGCAGCAGGTGATTCAAGTTCTTTTATCAAAAGGTGCAGTGGAGTTGGTTCCAGAGCAGCAAAGGGGTCAGGGTTGCTATTCAAGATATTTCCTGATTCCCAAGAAGGATGGTCGATTGAGGACTATCCTGGATCAGAGGATTTTGAATTGGTTCCTCAAACAGGAGAAATTCAAAATGCTGACTGTAGCGTAGGTGCTTTATGGTGTTGAACAAGAAGGATTGGATGGTGTCTATCGACTTGTAGGATGCTTACTTTCATATCCCCATTCTCAAGTCACACAGGAAGTATCTCTGGTTTGTGGTGGGGTCGCAGTACTACCAGTTTGCGGTCCTTCCTGTTGGTATTGCTTCCGCACCTCGAGTCTTCATGAAGGTGATAGCAGTGGTTGCAGCAAATCTCAGAAGGAAGGGAGTATCTGTATTCCCTTACTTGGACGATTGGCTCATAAAAGCCAAGTCCCCAGAGCTTCTGCTGCATCATCTACAAATGACAACTCAGTTGTTGTTCACCCTGGGCTTTACAGTGAATGTGCCCAAGTCTCACCTGGAGCCCTCTCAGCGCCTCCTGTTCATAGGGGCAGTACTGGATACCACATTAAATTGGGCCTATCCTCCGCCTCAGTGGATTCAGGACATTCAGCCGTTGATTCCAGTGTTTCAAAGTGGATCGGTTGTTCCAGTCCTCAAGGTCCTATGTCTCCTCGGTCTGTTCGCTTCTTGCATTCTGTTGGTCACTCATGCATGTTGGCATATTAGGGCTCTCTAGTGATGCCTCCGCAAGCAGTGGTTTCAACACAGAGGGGCTCTTGAGGAGCTGATAACGATCTCCAGAGACGCTGCAGCAGATCTACGATGGTGGGCTGTGGATGGCAACATTTCCCAAGGAAAGCCATTTTCTCTTCCACCACCGGTGGCCACGGTCCTAACGGATGCTTCCACTCTAGGGAGGGGAGCTCATCTGGGGGACCTGGAGATCAAAGGTCTCCAGTAGAACAGATGTTTCACATCAATCTGTTAGAATTGCGGGCGATACGTCTGGTTCTCAAGGCCTTCCTCCTGTCCCTTCGCAGTCAGTCAGGTCTTGACGGACAACAATACCGCAATGTGGTACATCAACAAGCAGGGAGGAGTAGGGTCCTATCTTCTCTGCATAGAGGCTGTGGTCCTATGCTCAGGACCATCGGATTTGCTTAGCAAACCATCTGGCTGGGGTTCTCCACGTTCATGCGGACATTCAGTTTCTCGGCCAACCACGAGTGGCGTCTCCATCCAGACCTGGTCCTTCACATCTTCGGGATGTGGGGTTTTCCACAGATAGACCTGTTTGCCACTCAGGAGAACGCGCACTGCCTGTCGTTCTGCAGCCTCCAGTATCCGATGCTGGGGGCGTTGGGGGGCGCTTTTCAGATGTCTTGGTGCAACCAGTTGCTTTTCGTGTCCCCGCCCCCCCATACCTTTGATTCTTTGAGTCCTGAGGAAGATTCTCCAAGTTCGGGCTCAAGTCATTTTAATAGTCCCATATTGGCCAAGAAGGGTGTAGTACACAGACCTTCTCCAACTCTCACTGTGCCTACCGCTCCGTCTTCTTTACAGGATAGACCTCCTCTCGCAGGGGCAGGTTCTGCACCTCCAGAGCCTGCACCTAAATGTCTGAGGATTGAACAGGGCAATCTGAGTTCTTTTTCTCTCCCTCCAGAAGTGGTGGATGTTCTTATTGGCCAGGCGACACTCCACCAAGACTGTTTATGCCAACAGATGGGCAATTTTTTTTTACTTGGTGTGGAGAGAGGCAATTTCTGTTAAAAGCTCATTTGCCTGGCATTTCGCCTTTTGCCCTTTCCTTGGCACAGAAGGGTTGTGCAGCTGCGACTGTGAAGGGTTATTTGTCAGCACTGTCTGCCTTTCTTTGCCTTTCTGATCAGCCTTCCTTGTTTAAGTCCCCTATAGTTATTAGTTTCCTTAAAGGCTTAACTAACACGTTTCCTCCCACTCCGTTTGTCATGCCTCAGTGGGATTTGAATTTGGTTCTGACTTTTTTGATGGGTTCACCGTTTGAGGCTATGCATTCTTGCTCGTTGAGGTGTTTAGTTTTAAAAAGAGTTTTCCTAATGGCTAGCACGTCAGCTAGACGTGGGAGAGAGCTTCAGGCTCTTAGCGTGAAACTTCCTTTTACAACCTTTCATGCTGACAAGGTGGTGCTGAGTACCAGGGCGGCCTTCCTTCCTAAAATGGTCACTCCCTTTCATATGGGACAGTCTACAACACTCTTGCCCTTTTACCCTCCTCCCCACCCATCGAAGGGGGAGGAATGATTTCATCGCTTGGATCCAAGAAGGGCTCTGAGTTTCTACATCGAGAGGACAAGATCATTTAGAGTTAATGATCGGCTTTTCATTGGATATGTGAGCAAGATGAAGGGCAGAGCCGTCCACAAGAGGACTCTTTCCAGGTGGGTCATTCTTTGCATAAAGATTTGTTATTCGCTAGCAGAGAAGGTTCGTCCTTTAGTGCCCATTCCACCAGGACTAAGTCTGCCACTTCGGCCTTGCCTAGAGGTGTCCCAGTTGTTGAAATTTGTAAGGCCGCAACTTAGGCTTACCTCCAAAACTTTCACGAAGCATTATTGCTTGGACCTGGAAGTTAGGAGGGACGGCCATTTTGCACTTTCTGTTTTGCAGGATTTCTTGGTTTGACCAGTCAGGCACCCACCTCCTGAGTGCAGGACTGCTTTGGGATTCCATTCATAAGGTGAGGAATCCACAAGTAGTTGTATCCAGCAGAAGAACAAGTTACTTCGGTAACGCTTTTTCTGCTGGATACAGTAGCTACCTGTGGATTCCTGACAGTCCCACCCGCCTCCCCATTGCCTGTCTGGTCATACCGAGACTTCTTTTATTATAAATGTATATATGTTTTTGGTGTTTTTATATAAACCGATAGTGTGGTTTATATTTGTATTTGGATGTGTAATATATTGTTCTTGTGAGGTCGGAATTCACCTGTTCGCCTCAAAGGCACGTAAAAAATGGTGACACTGACGTCGGCATGCCAGTGAGAACTTCTTATTGCCACAATGACGTCTTGGTATAGCGGGACTCTTTTGTATATAGTCCTTCCAGATATTTCTTTGCTTGATAATAATCGTTGAATGCTTTGTGTTCCTGTCATGATCATTACTCTCCTGAATCGTCCATCGATCCAGTCACTAATCTAGCCATTTGTTTACTCATCAGTTCTTTATTTTCTTTTATTGACAGCTTTTTAAACGAAGAAACGTAGAGCTGTTCAGCGAAGACTCTGCAATGTATGATGGCCCCATTATGGACTCCTTCGTCACATCTACCACAACTGGGGTAAGGTGGATCTTCTGTGTGATGTCTTCCCACAAGGCACAGTGTTGCCAACAGACAGTTTCTTCATATATTGAGCTTCAGCAAAAGGGGGAAGTGAAGTGAAAACCTCCCTGTGCGTATTTAGTTGACTTTTAAAGTGCTTATGAATTTTCAGGGCTTGTAAAATCATAAAAATGTTACTAGACCTGCAGGTCGAGCAACTTAAATAATCCACTCAACCTAACTGTAATGTACTTGGCCCCTAAACTGGTCTCAAATTGTGGGATCCTAGGCAAATAGTTTATAGAGTGCCTTTTTCTTAATTCTCAAATATGATTGCACCATCAAATATGTGAGCTTAGCATATCTGCAGTACAAAAAAAACCTTTTGTTTGAGTAAGTAGACTAAAGTTTGCTGCATGCATCACAGAATCTAGCCCACATACATATGAGGTCTAGCCCACATAACATAGGACTTATTTTAGTTTACTAACAACATTGCCATCAGGGCAGTAGTGTTTCTCGGTTTGTTTAAACACTAATTTGTAATCAATATATTAAAAACCATGATGTGGTAACATATTGTCATCTACACACAGTAACTTTCCAAGAAATGTCCGAAAACCTCTCCACTAACTTGCAGCTTTACTGATAAAACTATATAGTGTATTAACAATCTGTGAAAATTGGTTTTCAGAAATCATATCCTTTGCACATTAACAGGTAAAGTATTCTGATTTGTTTTCATCCTATTACAATATTTGTTCATCACACAAATATAAAAAAGGGTTTTCACAACTACTGAAATATATTTTGAAATGTTTGCACAGTTGGTTTAGTCATTTAAATGTTGTGTGTTAGGAAAAACCTGACACATTGCCTTTTAGTTTACATTCTTAGCAGCAGGTCACACAGTTCACAAAGTCCTGGAACTCTGCAGTTCAGAAGGAAAATTAATTGTGAAAACTGACTTTTGACCTCTGTGAACACAGAGTAAATATGACATAAGAACAAGATTTAACGACATCTTTTATTGCTCCCTCACTTTTCAGTGTCCCCTCGCCAGAAGGGACAAGTAAGTATTAAACAATAGCTCAACCTGATCAAATAAGACTTGCCAATGCGAGTGGTAGAGAGGATTTTTCGAGCCCTGATTTTTAATGCTCAGCTCAACAACGCTACAGTATTTTGAGACTTGCATCAGTTCCTATTTCGCATTGATTATAGAACAGCTTTACAGAACATCACATCATTCTGTTACTTGTCCCATCATCCCATGTGCCAGCTGTAACTATGCAAGTATTTTTCTTCTCATGTTCCTTCTCCATATATATGTACATCATCTGTGAGATCAGCCATTTCTCTTCAACACTCAAAGAGCAAAGCAGCAGCAGTCCAAGAAGTAATGAAAAGTAGCCAGGAATCCACACCACACTGGTTGTCACATACTCTCCCTCTCTGCACCTTACTGTTCTCATTTGACCTTTTAGTCCAGAACGAACTCTAAATATCATTGTCAGTTAATTAATTAGCAAAGCCATTAGAATGCCAATGGATGCCTTTGACTCATCGCTAATGAGTGGTTGTTCCTTCTCCCATTACGAAATATCTGCCTAAACTGAACAGACAAATGTACCAAATTTGTCTTGCCGACAGCACACACTGCGTTTCTCAGTGTGTTCTGTACACTGCTGAGTATGTTGCTGTCACCTTCTACGTATTATTTTATAGTACTGCTGTGTACAATTATTTTTCATGCTGTGTGCAGAGCACCACTGCCCTTCTGGGTGTGATTCTCTGATTGCACAATACCCATAAGGGACAAAAAGTACATGCATATTTCCAGGTGTCCCAAAGCCCATGTGATCAGAGTAGGCACTTGGTGCTTGTTGGAAATTTGCACTTTTAGCAGTGCTACCCTGGATTCTTTGCCTTTTTGCTGAACCCTGTTTTTGCTGGCATTAGAACAATAGGCTGATCTGAATGGGCAGAGATGCCCCATCTGAACCTGACAGAATGTGCAGGGTGGGGCTGAGGAACCTTTTTGATATTAGTAATAAATGCTGCTTAAATGTCACATCCTGCTTGACAGATCTGCTAGATTTTTTGTGACAGTAGGGACGCACTTCATAGACTCCTTCCCTGCTACAGGCAGATGTTGACTGCTGCTTTAGAAAACCCCTTCTTTTGACCCCCCCGAGCTGTCGAGCCTCAATCACAGAGGGTCTCTTTACAACGTTGGTGTCAAAGCCTGATTACCAGTTCTGCTAGGGTTACTTATCACTTTTGGGGCACACTTCAAAGTAGGGAAATAGGATTCTAACCAGTTTGAGTGTATCTACAATTTGATTGCTACAATCTAAGCTTTTGGTTTACCATATTTCTGTCTCTGAGGTTGTGAAGACTAAAGGATTACCGTCCACACCAGCCCTTAGAGACCAAATTTAGTGTGACCCAAAGTTCGGCCATATTGAAAGTGCCCAGTGTGTGTGTGGGGCTAGTCCCAGTAAACTTCACACCATTGGTTAGGACTTCCCCAGTCGTCCCCACTAGTTCGAGTCATGTGTAAATGTGGCATCTCCAGGCACCTACTTCAGAACAGTCCAGGACCTGGGTAAGATCAGAGGAGGACTTCACCTGCTGTCTGCAAATTGAGTAGAGCCCTGGTGATCAGGACCTGCTCTCATATGTACCCAGGACAAAGAATTGGATTTCAAGGGTCATAAGGCTGATGTCCTCTCAGGCTTTAGAAGTGTACTCCTGTGGTGGATTGGTACTTAAAAGACTTAAATCAGAAGCTAAAATCTTTGACCAGGATAAACCCAGTTGGTGTATCGTACCTGCACTTCATCATGGTCAGTGTCAAATTGTGACTTGGTCTTGTTTTGCCGCGATCATTGACTATCTTTGGCACTTTGTCCTTCTTGGTGGTATTTCCACCTAAAACGTTTATGAAATTCGTAGCTTGATTCGCCCTATTGCATTTTGTGTCCTTTTGTTCATTGCATTTTTCCAATTCTTTTTTGGATTCTTATTGTTTTGCATTTCAACTTTATTACTGTTTTGGTACTGCATAAATACTTTACATGTTGCCCTAAATTAAGTCTGTAAGCTCAGTGCCATAGGTGCCAGGGGGTTGAGCTGAGGTTAATTTATTGACTTTGAGGGTTCACCCTGACAAAGATTGTGAATATTACTTGAGGGGGATACTTAAATTTCTATGCTAATAACCTAATTTCTTACAGTCCTTTTGATGTTTTCCAAGGTGCTTCTAGTCTCCATTTTGCTTGAATTCATTGCAGATTTTTCAGTTTCGTTTGTGTGTCTCTTTTCTTAATGAAGCTCATGCTTAACTTGTATTCCATTGTCTGTTTTCATACAGTTATGGGCTGGTTACCAACTGCAGCTCCTTAAGCTTTGGTAGAGGGAAAGCACCTGGACTTTCACTGTTCTGCTACATCCTCAAACACAGGAGTGATGGTGAGATCTGGTCCTTGTGGCTTCCATCATATAGTCCCTTCTAGCCCCAGATTCTTTACGTTAGAATTATCCCAGGCATCAGACTGATTCTTGAAATTTTTGAGCTGTACTCCTGTGCACTGGTAACCAGCATCATTTGGCTCTGCATCAACTTAAATGATGGTACCTCTATAGGGACCACCTAGAGGCATTGATGTCGGTTTGTTCTTTCTTTTCCAAGCCAGACTGCGCAGATCCATAAAGAGCTACCCCTCAGTCACTTTTTCCCTGTTTTAAAAAAGTCTTTTGTCAACCATTTTTAGTAGAAATCCTTTTTCTAGGTGTGATATGGACGTCTTCCAAGAATCCAGCTGTTTTCAAACTATGACAGACCACCATTTGGTCTGTCTAAGGTGCCTCAAGAAAGATCACAACTCAAAGGTTGGTGAAGATTGCTGCGCCGTGCACCCAAGGCACTCAGGGAACGCTCCCTCAAGCTCTTCGCCTTCGACATTGGATGACCCAGTGAAAATCAAGATCTGATAGAGACTTCTAGCTGCAGCTTCCTTACCTTAGAATTCCCTGTCGTCAGCTTCGAATCCGGAGTTTTTTGTGAGCAGTACCCTGCGCGCGCGCCGTTGGACAGCGTCGTTCGGATCCGCGTGTGTCGCCAGCGTTGTTGGAGTCGTCTATGACGTCACGGTTGTCTATATAGACGCCGTCTCGGCGCGCATATACGTCAGTTCTTTTCCTTCCGCGCCGGTTAAGCGCAGTTTCTGAAAGAGCTACCCTGCTTCGACGGTTTGTTGACTTTTTTTTTGGGCTGTTTGGAGTCATGTCTTCGAGAAAGACAGGATTCAAGCCGTGTGGTGCGTGTCATCGCACCATGTCGATGACGGATCCGCACCGAGTTTGTCTTTGGTGCTTGGACAAGGACCACGATTCCACCTCGTGCTCCGATTGTCGGGCCATGGCGCCGAAGGCCTTGAGGGAGGGATCCCTTAAGCTTCTTGCGGCCCGACATTCGTCTTCGGTCAGCGCGACTCCGCAGAGGTCACGGTCCCGCAGTAGGAGGAGGTCGCGGCACCGCTCCCGGAGCCCCAAGTCCTCTTCCTCGCACTCGAGGTCATCGGAAGGTAAGAGGCACAAGAAGAAGAAGAAGAAGTCCAAGCGGACTTCGTCTTCGCCACGCCCGTCGACGCGTCTAGGGAACGTCGACGTTCCGAGCGCGGTTCTGCGGAGCCGTCGCCAGGGTCAACTCCGCGTCTTCCCCCCCTTTCCGGGGACCGGATCGACCCCCGCTCAAATTAAAGAATTTTACGAGGCCATGCGTCTCGTTTTTGAGCGGGCTGTACCCTCGGGTGGGTCTTCGGGCCCCGCGGGGTCAGCAGGGGCCCCTTCGGATTCGTCGCCGGCGGCTCGGCGCCGTTGGGGACCTCAGGATCCAATAACGGTGGCAGCCCCATCCTTATTCCGGATGATCCGGAGCGACGTACGACGTCGACTCCGACTTCGACGGAGCCGATTCGGCCCAGATCATTGTCTGAGCATTATTTGGAACAGCCAGACGCAGGAGAGGAATTGGAGGGGTCGGAGGACCCTTTAGAATCAGGTTTGCAACAGGACTGGTATGTGGATCTAGGGGAGGCCAGTGGACTGGACACATCTCCAGATACTGGTATGCTCTCTCCTCCTAATGTGGCTACAGAGGAGGGGGCTTCTTTCGCTATGTTGGTGCGTAGGGCAGCTGAGGTCTTGGACCTAGATTTGCCTACGGTGCCGAAGGCGCGCCTAAGGCAAGCCCGTCTGCGCCCTGACGAGCCCAGGGCCCAGAGATGCTGCTCGTTTTAGGTATTCAGCTTCACATCTTTATGCTTTTAGAAACACCCAGATATGTTCCACTCCTGTAGGGCCTAACCAGTCGTCTGTGTGTCCCCCCTGTTCTAGTTGTTCTTGGGCTCCCAATTTCATCTCGCCTTCTAATACCTCCTCCCATCAATTAGGTAAGCTATTACTGCTTAACTGCCGCTCCCTAGCGGCTCACTCCTTACATATTCACATGCTCCTTGAAGAGCTATCACCAGATGCCTTGTTTCTCACTGAAACCTGGCTGAATGGAGATTCTTCAGCAGATTTATGCAGTACCTTACCCCCTAACTATTCTATAGTTCATTTAGAAAGACTTCATATGAGAGGTGGCGGTATAGCTATTATTCACAAAATCTCCATTAAATGCTCAACATTCCCACTGGAAATTCCAGGATGTGAAAGTATGTTCTTCTCTCTGCGCTTGTCGTCTACTTATACTTTCTCAGGAATCCTTCTCTGTCGCCCCCGGCCCGTGTGGAGTCTTTTTAGAAGTTATCCCGGAGGCAGTGGCCAGTTCTATTGGGAAGGCCTCTAACTTAACCGTCCTAGGTGATTTTAATATCCACCTAGACAATCCTAACTGTCCATCTGCTAAATCATTATTAGCCTCTTTTACCTCTATGGGTATGGACCAGCATGTTACTGGTCCAACTCACACGAAAGGCCATACTTTAGACCTTTTTTTTTAGTAATATCCCTAATCTTACCTTCTCCTCCTCTCTACCTCTACCCTGGACCGATCACTATTTAGTGTCACTTACGTTTCCCTATGATGCTCCTAGAGAGACACAGCCCAGGTGCACCACAATGGGTCGTGCTTGGTCGAAGTTGGTACCTAGCACTTGGCATATGGCACTCTGTGCTTCTCCCTTAGCCAGTGACCATGCCTCCATTAATACGGTGGACCTGTTTAACAAATGGATTTCTACCTCTTTAAACTCAGTTTTGCCTTGCAAACTAAGGGTGAAAAAACCTGCTCATAAGTTTAGTCCCTGGTTTTCGTCTTCTCTATTGGACCTTAGAAAGAACTGTAAAAAATTTGAGAGAATTTGGAGAAAAGATTATAATCCTTCTGCTAAAGAAGCCTATAGATCAGCTATTAGATTTTACCATCATAATATTAAGACAACACAAGCTCTATATTACAGCAGTAGAATAGAGAACTCGTCCACTTCTCAGAAAGAAATCTTTCAGATCTTCAAGGAGCTCACTTTACCCCCTATGCCGTCCTCCCCGGTGGAAGCTTCTATTATGCATAGTAATGTATTAGCGGCTCACTTTCAAGACAAGATTAACAAGATATACTCCGGTTTTCCTCCATCTCCCTCTCAGAATAATCTCATGGGACAGGAGATGAATTCTCCTATGGGTATGACCCAGTTAACCAATTTTTCCCCCCTCACAGTTACTCTGATTGGGAATTTTCTTGCCAATATCAAATCGGGTTCTCCCTTGGATCCGGCCCCTCCTTCTATTCTTTTGAAGGCAGCAGATATTGTTGTTGGTCCTTTGACAGAAATACTTAATAATTCCTTGTCCGCTGGTATTCTTCCCAGTTCCCTCAAACATGCAATCATAAAGCCTCTCTTAAAAAAAAACCTAGGATGGATCCCTCTGTCTTAGATAATTATCGACCCATTGCCCTTCTTCCTATATTGGCAATAATTCTGGAGAAGCACGTGAACCTGCAATTGACCAGGCATCTTGAGAGCCACAATCATTTACATCCTTCTCAAATGGGTTTCAGAACTCATCACAGTACAGAATCGGCACTCCTTACTGTAACTGAATCTGCTCGGCAACTTCTAGATCAAGGTGGTCATGCTGCTATTATCCTCCTTGATCTTAGTGCAGCATTTGACACTGTCGATCATACTCTTCTCCTTGATAGACTTTCCAAGATAGGGTTAGGAGGTCCAGCCCTTGCCTGGCTCTCCTCCTTCCTCACGGGAAGATCCTTTCAAGTTTTGGATCGCTCTTTTTTGTCTGACGTCAGGTCTCTATCTTGTGGAGTCCCGCAGGGTTCATCTTTAAGCCCCACCTTGTTTAATATCTATCTGTCATCCTTGGCCACAGTAGTCGCTCCTTATAACCTCTCTATGGTCACTTATGCTGATGACACGCAATTGGTGGTTTCCCTCTCTAGTAGTAGGGACTCCCCCTCTGTCAACCTGGCCGACTGCATGAAAGATATTGGGGACTGGATGACCCTGTCGAAACTGAAATTTAATGACAGCAAATCAGAGGTAATGATTATAGGTAATTGCGCCCCTACCGCCCCTCTGGCTATGTACTCTGAGGCTTTTAACAGCCTGCCTCCTCCAATAACACAAGTAAAAAGCCTCGGCTTTCTGCTTGACCCACGCTTAACTATGGAGCCACAAGCTAAAAGAATCTCCTCGATCTGCTTCGGCTTAATTAGAAGTGTCAGGAAGATTCTTGGACTTCTGCCATTCTCTGCCAGAAGAATTCTTGTACAAGCCCTAGTTCTCTCCCGCCTGGACTACGGGAACTCCCTATATCTTAGTTCTCCAGATTATGTAATAAAGAGGCTGCAGGTTACGCAGAACGCAGCAGCTAGACTTCTCATGAATACCCCAAGGCATCTTTCCGCTAAACCAGCACTTGCAGCTCTTCATTGGCTCCCGATTAAGCAGCGCATTCAGTTTAAAGCTCTGTGTCTTGTTCACAGAGCCTTACACAATAAGGGTCCTCTTTCCCTTAGAAAACGTATCTTTCTTTACTCGCCCCTTAGACCTCTTAGATCTCGTTCTTCTCGACAGGTTTACATCCCTTCAGTCAAGAGATCATGGGGAGGTAATTCGTTCTCCATCAGGGCTGCTCGGCTCTGGAATGCCCTGCCCTTTGAATGCCGTCAGGAATCCTCTGAACTTCTCTTTAGGAGGAAGTTTAAAACCATTCTCTTTCCCAGTTAATCTGCTTCCCCTGGCTCTTCCGACATTCATGGTGTACTTTAGCGCTGGGATGCCCCCGGGTAGCCATGCGCTCTACAAATCTATAAACTAAACTAAACTAAACCAGTCAGGACAAATATCCTGACAGAAGTGCTTCAGCCGGGGGTGTCAACATCGGAACCGTTGTTGCCCTTCAATGAGGCTCTTACAGACGTCCTTCTGGGTACGTGGTCCAAACCCAGCACAGGGGCTCCTGTGAATAGGACGGTCGGTCGCCGCCATAGACCCGCTCCCAGCGACCCTAGTTTCCTAACACAACACCCCACTCCTGAGAGCTTGGTTGTCCAAGCCTCTACTTCACGTGGTGCCTTCCCTTCCGCTCCCCCGGATAGGGAATCCAAGAGGCTGGATCAGCTTGGGAAGAAGATGTTTTCTTCCTCCAGCCTGGCATTGAGGTCTGTAAACACCTCTTGCCTATTGGGCCGTTATTCCCATACTTTATGGAATACGGTGGCGCAAGTGCTGCCCCAGGTCCCGGAGGGCGTGCAGGACACTCTCACCCAGGCTGTAAAGGATGGGAGAGATGCAGCCAAGTTTACAATCCGGTGTGGCTTGGATACTACCGACTCACTGGGCAGAGCTATTTCATTGTCAGTGGCCCTTCGTCGCCACGCCTGGCTACGTTCCACTGGTTTTTCAGGGGATGTTCAGTCCAGCTTGATGGACATGCCCTTTGATGGCTCTCGCCTTTTTGGCGAAAAGGCAGACTCCGCGCTTGAGAGGTTCAAGGATTCTCGAGCCACGGCCAGATCCTTGGGCCTTTCAACGCCAGCAAGACAGCAGACAGCAGTCTGTTTTTCGTCCCTTCCGAGGCTTCAGGAGGGGCGTGGTACCACGCCAGCCACAGTTTAGCCACCGTCCTCAGGCTTCACAGCATCCCGGAAGAGGACGTGGTCGTGGTACCATCAGACCCAGAGGGTCTGGCCAGAGGTCGGCCGCCACACAGCCTCCCTCCACTGCGCCCAAGCCCTCCTAGTGTGGTTCTGCGGGATCACATCCGTCCAGTTGGAGGGAGGATTCGTTTTCATCTCCCTCACTGGCTTTCCATCACCACGGACAAGTGGGTCCTGCAGATCATACGGAAGGGCTACTCCCTTCCCTTCCAGTCTTTCCCTCCTTCTATCCCTCCGACAAAGGAATGGCTGATGGAGGACCATTTAGCTTTGCTCCGCGAGGAAGTTTCGGCTCTTTTGGCCAAGGGAGCCATAGAAAGAGTCCCGATATCAGAAGTAGGCAGTGGTTGTTATTCCCGCTACTTTCTGATTCCCAAAAAGAATAAAGGCCTTCGCCCTATTTTGGATTTAAGGGACGTCAATCTCTTCCTCAAGAAGGAGAAATTCAAGATGCTCACTCTTGCTCAGGTTTTGTCTAGACCAAGGAGACTGGATGGTAGCGTTGGATTTGCAGGATGCTTATTTCCATATTCCCATCCTGCCAAGCCACAGGCGTTACCTGCGGTTCAAGGTGGGCCACAAGCACTTTCAGTTTACCGTGCTTCCTTTCGGTCTCACCAGTGCCCCTCGGGTGTTCACAAAGGTGATGGCGGTGGTGGCAGCTCATTTGCGCAGGTCAGGGATTTCAGTCTTCCCCTACCTGGACGATTGGCTGTTGAAGGCTCCTACGCCCCAGGCTCTCGTCACCCACCTCCAGGCGACGGCGGACCTCTTGGATTCGCTGGGGTTCACTATAAATGTGCCGAAGTCACACCTGACTCCCTCTCAGAAGCTCTCTTTCATCAGAGATGTTCTGGACACAGTGCAGTATCGGGCTTATCCTCCCGATCAGCGGGTTCAGGATATTCAGGTTATGATTCCGATGTTTCGGCCTCTATCCTGGATCTCGGTGAGACAGACTCTGAGGCTGCTGGGACTCATGGCTTCCTGCATCCTGTTGGTCAAGCATGCCAGATGGCGCATGAGGGCTCTGCAGTGGGACCTGAAGTTCCAATGGGCACAGCATCAGGGAAATCTTACCGACGTAGTTCAGATCTCGGAGAGGACTGCGGAAGATCTGCAGTGGTGGTTAGTGAACTGCGGGTGGGTCAAGGGCAGACCCCTCTCCCTTCCCCAACCAGATCTAACGGTAGTGACAGATGCGTCACTTATGGGATGGGGCGGCCATCTGGGGGAGGTGGAGATCAGAGGTCACTGGTCTCCGGCGGAATCCGGGCTCCACATCAATTTGTTGGAGCTTCTGGCGATCCGGCTAGCATTAAAAGCATTTCTTCCTGTTGTGAAAGGGAAGGTGGTGCAGGTGTTCACAGACCACACTACCGCAATGTGGTACTGCAACATGCAGGGCGGTGTGGGGTCGTGGACCCTTTGTCAAGAGGCTTTACGTCTCTGGACATGGATGGAACAGCAGGGCATGACCCTGGTGGTTCAACACCTGGCAGGTTCTCTGAACGCCAGAGCAGACGAACTCAGCCGAAAATGCTTAGAGGATCACGAATGGTGTCTCCATACGGAGGTGGCGCAAGGACTCTTTCAGCAGTGGGGAGAGCCTTGGTTAGATCTGTTCGCCTCCGCAGAGAACGCGCAATGTCAGCAGTTTTGCGCGTTGGAGTTTCCAAGGGGGCTATCGCTAGGCGACGCTTTTCGTCGCAATTGGAGTTCAAGCCTCCTGTACGCCTTTCCGCCTATACCACTTCTGCCCAGAGTTCTCAAGAAAATCAAGAACGACCGGGCCCAAGTAATCCTTGTGGCTCCAGATTGGGCACGGAGAGTTTGGTATCCAGAGCTTCTCAAAATGAGCATCGGTCCTCCAATCAGGCTGCCTCTTCGGGAGGATCTTCTGTCGTAGCAGCAGGGGAAGGTTCTCCACCCGAACCTGTCAACTCTGCGCCTTCATGCGTGGAGATTGAGCAGCGACAGTTGATGGTTTATGACCTCCCTCCTGAGGTCTGTGATGTAATTCTGGCAGCCAGGCGTCCCTCTACTAAGTCGATCTACGCCTGCCGTTGGAAACGTTTTGTTTCTTATTGCTCAGAGAGGTCTATTGATCCTCTTTCTTCTTCTCTGTCTAACATCCTTTTGTTTATTTTGTCTCTTGCCCAGCAGGGTTCCTCCTTGGGGACTCTCAAGGGCTATCTTGCAGCCTTATCGGCTTTTCTTCAGTTGCCTGATCAACCATCTCTGTTTAAATCACCTATAGTACAGAGGTTTTTGAAAGGGCTTGTACATCTGTTTCCGCCTGTGCCTTTCGTTATGCCCCAGTGGGATCTTAATCTGGTTCTTACCTTCCTTATGTTTGCTCCTTTCGAGCCTTTGCATAACGGTCCTCTCCGGCTGCTCACTATTAAGACAGCCTTTTTCGTGGCAATTACATCTGCCAGGAGAGTAAGTGAGCTGCAGGCTTTATCTTATAAATATCCTTATCTCATGATATATCCTGACAAGGTGGTGTTGAGAACTCGTGCCTCTTTCCTCCCCAAGGTGGTGACCCCTTTCCATCTGGGTCAAAATATCACCCTGCCCACCTTCTTTCCACCACCGCATCCCTCTAAGGAAGAGGAGCGTCTCCATCGACTGGACCCAAAAAGAGCATTATCGTTCTACCTTGACCGCACTAAAGAGTTCCGGGTGGACGACCAACTCTTTGTGGGGTACGTTGGTGCAAAGAATGGTCGGGCAGTACAGAAGCGATCCGTTTCGCGCTGGGTCGTTCTCTGTATAAAAATATGCTACGCTTTGGCGAAGAAGCAGCCTCCCGAGGGCTTGAGAGCTCATTCCACTAGGGGGAAAGCTGCTACCACTGCGTTGGCACGTGGCGTACCGGTGGTGGACATATGTCAGGCTGCAACGTGGGCTTCCTTACACATGTTTGGGAAGCACTACTGCCTGGACAGTCAGGTGAGGAGAGAGGGGCATTTTTCCCGTTCTGTCTTACAGGACTTCCTTGTATAAAAAAAAATCTCCTTCAGACCCACCACCAGGGGTTATAGCTTGGGTATCTATTCTAAGGTAAGGAAGCTGCAGCTAGAAGTCTCTATCAGATGAACAAGTTACTTACCTTCGGTAACGAGGTATCTGGTAGAGACTCTATCTAGCTGCAGATTCCTTACACCCACCCAAGCCTCCCCGCTCTAGGGAATTTTTTCTCATGTACATATGTGTTTATATGTGTGTGTGTGTGTGTATGTGTGTGTATATATATATATATATATATATGTTTCATTTTGACAACTTTTTGCCTTTCTTAAAGACATGATAGTGTTTTTCTCCAAACAGTCAGAGAGGTTAAAAGTGTATTGGTTGGTTCTTCCATGACTCTGTGCTTCTAGCGCGGGAAGTTGTGGAAAAGAACTGACGTACGCGCGCCGAGATGGCGTCTATATAGACAACCGTGATGTCATAGACGAGTCCAACGACGCTGGCGACGCACGCGGAGCTGGTCCACGCACGCGGATCCGAACGACGCCGTCCGACGGCGCGCGCGCAGGGTACTGCTCCCAAAAACCCCTGGATTCGAAGCTGACGCCAGGGAATTCTAAGGTAAGGAATCTGCAGCTAGATATAGTCTCTACCAGATACCTCGTTACCAAAGGTAAGTAACTTGTTCATCACTGTCACGTGGACGGTCCCACCACCACTCACGGAGCTGCATGCAATTGTTGTTGTCCTGGCAAAAATAGTCTGGTAAGTCACATAAAAGAAAGCCTAAGAAGTGGAAAGGGTCTTAGACTTCTCGGCGTCCATCCAAATCCTCGGACGGGATGAAGGAGTGTCTGCATCCCAGGCCTGGGGCCTCTGTGGAGCCCCAGCCAGGGACAGGGTGGGGGAAATGCTCCCCTCACGTTCCTGGAGCTGGAGTGACCCCCCTATCCTACTACATGAGGTCCGGGAGTCTATGCACCTCATTTTTGGTTGGCCTGGCCTATCAGGAGAGCATTCAGGCCCCATGGGTTCAGGAGGGGCCTATACTGGATTTCCACTGGCAGGAACTCCCTTGGTGCCAGTCGGACACCATGAGTCTGGTGCTGGATCTGGAGTGGCGCCACCTGAGTGACTGAAACCTTCTGCAGCACCCGCTTGCGTGTCGACGTCCTTGCCACATCAACTCCACCATCCCTATTGTCTGCGACTCTGCCACGGAGCAGGACCAGCATCGTACAATGCTGGTTCCAATGCCGCCCAGAGTTATGTCTTCCAGATCAGGGCCAGGGCCTTTTGTCTAAGACAGACCTGGTATAGGGAATGAATGGGAGGGTTATGTCGACCCTGATAAATATCCCCACCAATTGGATGTTCCTGAGGATACCTGGCAATATGGATCTGGCGGATGCCAGTGGGTTAGACACCTCATCTGAGACTAACTCTGCCTCCCCTCCTTCTGTGTCTATGGAGGAGGGGGGCTCTTTAGCTATGCTGGTGCATTGGGCAGCTGACATCTTGGACCTTTAGTTGCCCTCAGTGGCAGTCAAGACCGTATTGACAGAGGTGCTTCAACCGGGACTGCCGCCTCTGAACTCTTGCTCCCTGTCAATGAATCCTCCTCGGACCCAGGGCCAAGCCCTCCACTGGGGCTCCTGTGCACAGGACGATTGCCTGCCACTACTGCCCCATTTCAGGAGACCCTAGTTTCCTCACCCAGAACCCGCTTTGGAGAGTTTGGTGGTCCTAGCTTTGACTTCAAGAATCAACCCTAGCCCATTCCCTCCACTCCATCGGATCCTAGAGGCCGGATACCTCTATCAAGAGAAGGTTGTCTTTTTGCCAGCCTAGCACTGCAGTTCGTGAATGCTGCGTGGCTCTTGAGCCATTATTCCCACATAATCTGGGGCTCAGTTGCGCATGTACTGCCAATGGTCTCTGTGGAGGCCAGAGTCTTACTTTCTCAGGCTAGTGCCACAAGAGAGAGGTGGTAAAGTTCCTCATTCATTGTGGTCTGGACACAATCGATTTGCTGAGCAGAGCAATTTCTTTGTCGGTGGCCCTTCGGCACCATGCTGACCAGGAACTTCTGTCTTTTTCAGGGATGTCCAAGCATTGCTAATGGGTTTTCCCCTTGACTCCTGTTTCTTCGAAGAAAAGACAGACTCTGTGCTAGAGCGCTATGGCCAGGTCCGTGGGCCTCTCTCTGGCCCTTTGTCAGCCCCGGTCTGCCTTTCGTGGCCATGTAAGGGGCTTCCAACCAGTTCAGTGCCCTCCCAGCCCCCATGGCCTGCAAACTTCCACATCTTTTCGTGGCCGAGGATGCAGTTGGTACAGACAGTGTGGGGTAGGTAGCCAGATGTTGAGCTAGTCCACCACTGCCCGACAGCCAACGTCTCCATACCCTTTTAGTTTGCCCACCTACCAGCATGGTCACCAAGTGGGGAGCAGGATAAACCATCAGCTGCCCCACTGAAGGTCAATAACATCAGACCGTTGGGTACTACAGATTGTACAAAGGAGCTACTCCCTCCTCTTTGTAGCTACCCTTCAGCCCATGCCTCCCGCTTACGAAGAGTTTGTAGAGGTCCATCTTTCCCTATTCTGACAGGAAGTGCTGATCCTCTCGGCCAAGGAATCAGTAGAGGGTGTGCCAGCATCAGAAATAGGCCATGGTTGCTATTACCCCTGCTTACTGGTGCCCAAGAAAGATGGAAGCCTTTGTCCTGCACTAGACCTGCACCTTCTAAATCTCTTCCCCAAACGGGAAATCCAAAATGCTCACACTTGCTCAAATTTTGTCTGCCCCAGACACGGGAGACTGAATGGTAGCATTTTTGCAGGATGCAAGGGGATGGCGGTGGTCGCAGCACACACATGGAGATCTGGGGTTCCAGTCTTCCCCCTAGCTTGAAAGTTAGCAGTTGAAGGCGGCTCGACCCAGGGGTCATCTCCCACCTCCAGATTATGCTGAACCTCCAACACTCGCTGGGTTTCACTATCAACGTGCAAAAGCAAAATTGACTCCATTACAGAGGCTCCCTGTAGGAAAATGGCTCCTTGTTGCAGTTACCCCCCCCCCCCACACTTTTTACCTGATATTGATGCTGACTTGACTTGATATTGTGCTGAGATCCTGCTAACCAGGCCCCAGCACCAGTGTTCTTTCACTACAAATGTAGACCAGGGATGGTCCCTAAGGGCTGCAGCATGTGTTGTGCCACCCTAAGGGACCCCTCACCTAACACATGCACACTGCCATTGCAGATTGTGTGTGTTGGTGGGGTGCCCTCAGGATGGCATGTACACAAAATGCTGCCTGTGGCATAGGTAAGTCACCCCTCTAGCAGGCCTTAAAGCCCTAAGGCAGGGTGCACTATACCACAGATGAGGGCATAGCTGCTCGGGCAATATGCCCCTACAGTGTCTAAGTCCATTCTTTGACGTTGTAAGTACAGTGTGGCCATATTAAGTAGATGGTTTGGGACTTTGTCAAAACGAACTCCACAGCTCCATAATGGCTACATTGAACACTGGTAAGTTTGGTGTCAAACTTCTCAGGTTAATAAACCCACACTAATGCCAGTGTTGGATTTATTTAAAAAAAAAAATTGCACAGAGGGCATCTTAGAGGTGCCTCCTGTATTTTACTCAATCCTTCAGTGCAGGACTCACTGGTCTGTGCCAGCCTGCCACTGAGAGACGAGTTTCTGACCCCCCTGGGGTAAGAGCCTTTGTGCTCTCTGAGGCCAGAAACAAAGCCTGCACTGGGTGGAGGTGCTTCACATCTCCCCCCTGCAGGAACTGTAACACCTAGCAGTGAGCCTCAAAGGCTCAGGCTTCGTGTTACAATGCCCCAAGGCACTCCAGCTAGTGGAGGTGCCCGCCCCCCCGAATTCAGCCCCCACTTTTGGCAGCAAGTCCGGGGAGATAATGAGAAAAACAAGGAGGAGTCACCCCCTCACCAAGGTCCACCCCTAAGGTGACCAGAGCTGAAGTGTCCCCCTCCTTGGAAAATCTTCCATCTTGTTTTGGAGGGTTTAGCCCAGTAGGGATTAGGGATTTTCTCCTCTCCCCAAAGGTAGGGAGCACAAGGAGGGTGTTGCCACCCTCAAGGGCAGTAGCCATTTGCTACTGCCCTGTGACCCTAACACACCCCTAAATTCAGTATTTAGGGGCGACCCTGAAACTGGGATTTCAGATTCTTTACGACCTCACAAGAAGGACTGCTGAGCCGAAAACCTTGCAGAGAAGAAAAGGAGATGACAACTGACTTGGCCCTAGCCCTTCAGGCCTGTCTCCTACTTGGAAAAGTTGCAAGAAGGGAAGTGACGCGTTCTGCAGGACCAGCGACCTCTGACAAACCCCCAGGGCACTGCCTGCATCACCGAGGACCAAGAACTCCCGTGGGCAGCGGCTCTGCCCAACCAGAAGAAAGGAAACTATCTTCAAAGGGACTCTCATCTCACTCCTGAAGCGCGAGTCCCCACCACTCTGCACTCGACGCCCCTGGCTTGTGTCCGGAGAAACCAAGCAGCCAGAGAGGGACCCTAGGCGATTCCGATGACGTGTCCACCCTGGGCCGCCCTCCCTGCACCCCCAAGACGACGCCTGCAGAGGGAATCTAGAGGGACCCCCCTGACTGCGACTGCCCGGTACGAAGAAACCCGACGCCTAGAAGAAGCACACCACCCGCAGGCCCGTGAAGAACCTACCACCGGTGCAGCATTGACCAGCAGGGAGCCCCCACCCTTGCCCAGTCGGTGGCTGGCCCGAGAGGCCCCCCTGTGCCCTTCCTGCAACGTCTGAGTCACCCCCGGGTCCCTCCATTGAAACCTAATACAAACTTGACGCCCTGTTTGCCCACTGCACCCGACTGCCCCTGTGCCGCTGAGGGTGTGCTTTGTGTGCCTACTTGGGCCCCCCCCAGTGCCTGATCTGCTCCCCGAGGACGCAGGTACTTACTTGCCAGCAGACTAGAACCGGAGTACCCCTGTCTCCATAGGCGCCTATGTTATTTGGGCTCCTCTTTGACCTCTGCACCTGACCGACCCTGTGTTGCTGGTGCTGGGTATTTGGGGTTGACTTGAACCCCCAACGGTGGGCTGCCTATGCCCCGGAGACTGAACTTGTAAGTGCTTTACTTACTATATTAATCAACTTGTACTTACCTCCCCCAGGAAGTGTTGAATTCTGCACTGTGTCCACTTTTAAAATAGCTTATTGCCATTTTATGCCAAACCGTGTACATTACTGTTTTGATTAAAAGTCCTATCCATACCTATGTAAAGTACCTTACATTTAATGTACTTACCTGCAATTTGACTCTTGTGGTTCTAAAATAAACTAAGAACATAATCTTTTTCTATATAAAAACCTATTGGCCTGGAGTTAAGTCATTGAGTTTGTGTTCTCATTTATTTCCTGTATGTGTACAATACATACTTAACACTACCCTGTGAAAAGTCTAAGTGCTCAACCATACTACCACAAATAAAGCATTAGTATTATCTATCATTACCTCTGTCAAGCCTCTTGGGGAAACCCTGGACTCTGTGCACGCTATCGCTCACTTTGAGATAGTATATACAGAGCCAGCTTCCTACAATGGTGGCAGCGGTGGAATAGACCAGTCAGTCCTGCACTGAAGGATTGGGTAAAACACAAGGGGGCATCTCTAAGCTGCCCTCTCTGTGCATTTTTTTTATAAATCCAACACTGACATCAGTGTGGGTTTATTATTCTAAGACGTTTGATACCAAACTTCCCAGTGTTCAGTGTAGCCATTATGGAACTGTGGAGTTTGTTTTGACAAACTCCCAGATATACTTAATATGGCCACACTGTAGTTCCAGTTTCTGAGAATGGACTTAGACACTGTAGGAGCATATTGCTCATGCAGCTTTGCCCTCACCTGTGGTCTAGTGCACCCAGCCTTATGGCTTTAGGGCCTGCTAGAGGGGTGACTTACCTATGTCACAGGCAGTATTTTGTGTGCATGGCAGCCTCAGGGCGATGCCATGTCGACTTTGCCTTTTTCCTCCCACCAACACATACAATCTGCCATGGCAGTGTGCATGTGTTAGGGGAGGGGCCCCTTGGGGTGGCACAACACATGCTGCAGCCCCTAGGGACATTCCCTGTTCAGAGGGCCCTTGGTACCACTGGTACCTATTACAAGGGACTGTCAAGTCAGCATCAATATCAGGCAAAAAGTGTGTGTATGTGTGGGGGTGTGGGTAACTGCAACAAGGAGCCATTTTCCTACACTCCCCTTCTTCTGAGCTGTTTTGGACACGGTGCAGTTTCGGGCTTAGCTTTCTGATCAGCGAGTCCTGAATATTCAGCCTGTGATATTAATGTTTCAGCCTCTGTTCTAGATTTCAGTGAGACAGACTCTGAGGCTGCTTGGCCTCATAGCTTATTGCATACTACTAACATATTCCCGTTGGCATATGCAGGCTCTGCAGTGGGGCTTGAAGTTCCAGTAGGCACAGCATCAGGATAATCTCTCCAACATGGTACAGATATCGGAGGGAACTGCAAAAGATAAGTAGCAATGCTTAATGAACCGTGAGTGGGACAGTGGCAGACCCTTTTCCCTTCCTCAACCAGAGCTTACTTTAGTGACAGATGCATCACTCCTGGGCCGGGGCGGCTACCTTGGAGAAGTGGAGTTCAGTGGACTCCTGTATCGAGCGGAGTCTGAGCTCTACATAAAAGCTTCAGACGATTCCCTTGGTTTTGAAGGCCTTTCTACTGTCCATCAAGGAAAGGCTAGTGCGTGTGTTCACGGACAACACCACTGCCATGTGGTACTGCAACAAGTAAGGCAGGATGGGTTGTGGACCCTTTGTCAAGAGGCTCTGCGCATCTGTACATGGCTGGAACAACAGGACATTTCTTTGGTGGGTTAAAACCTGGAGGACTGTCTGAATGCCAGGGCAGACAAACTCTGCCGTCAAGCTTAGGGAATCACAAATGGCGTCTCCATCCAGAGGTGGTGCAAAGTCTCTTCCAATCTATTTGTCACCACCAAGAACAGGCAGTGTCAGCAGTTCTGCATGCTGGAGTTTCCAAGGCACACAAACTAGGGTTAACCATTTCCCCCCAGGAAACTGGGTAAAAACTCAATCATAAAACAGCAGGATCCTGAAGGAGTACTTTATATGTACTTTAATTTAAAGTTGATATACAAATTCAACCTAGAATGAAGTACAAAAAGACAACATAAATTTAATAATGCGTACCTCAAAATTAAATTGTGAAAAGGGTTTACCTTTATCTTTATCTCTGTCTATATATATATACAGTATATATATATATTAGTTTAGTAATGAGTATGGGTACTTGAAAAATATATGCAATCCATGTTCAGCCAGGGTTTAAAATGGAATGTGAAAAGCACCACCGACCCACAACAACAAAAAATAATTGTTAGTATATCTGCTGATGCCTAATAGAGATCAGTATGTCCGCCTAATACATCAAAGGCTTTCTGACCATAGTCCATTCAAGATTAAAAGTTTAGTTGAAAATGATCAAAATCAGAAAACAGGAGTCAGAGAGGATTTACTTTTGACATTTTGGTCTTAAATGGCTAAATAGTCTGCAAGAGCATCTTCGTGACAAAGCCAAATGGAAACACCCCTGAGGAATTAAAGAAATCTTCAACTCATTGAATATTCCACCATGTCCTGCAATTGAAAGATCAAGCCAAAAAATATATAAAGGAAAAGCTGAAGGCCTGAAGAAGTATAATCTTTCAAATAGTTTCTAAGCCAGATCACGAAGAATCTGACCGGGATGACCTTCATAAATGAACGAATCCTCAGGATTTATGAAGATCATGTCTGTCAGGTTTGGTGATGGAGAGTCTGCTATCCGGAGCTGTTGAGCATTTGCATCGGTCTTCCAGTGAAGCTGCCTCTTTGGGAGGATCTTCTATTGCTGCCACCAGGGAGGGTTTTGCTCCCAAACGTGCGCACACTCCTCCTTCGTACCCCGACATTGAGCAGAGACATTCGACAACCTTCAACTTTGATCCCAAAGTCTACAATGATATCCTGGTAGGCAGGCGTTCTTCCACCAATCTGTATACGACTGCAAAAGGGACACATTTGTGGCATGATGTGCATCTAAACTCATTGACCCCCTCTGTCAGCTTCTGTTTCTGAGGTACTGTCATTTTAAATCTCTTTGGCACAGCAGGGCTCTGCTCTGGGCATAGTTAAGGTATATCTTTCAGCCATTTATATGTTTTTGCATTTGTTGGACCAACCTTCCTTATTTAAGTCACCCATTGTGTTTGGCATTCCTCGAGGGTTTGCAGCATGTTCCCCTCTCTCCCTGGCCATTCATTATGTCCTAGTGGGTCTTGAACCTGATCCTTAATTTCCCTGATGTGTGCGCCTTTTGAACTGTTACACAATTGCCCTCTTCGGTTATTAACCAACAAACACACCCTTCTGGTGGGCATTACATTGGCCAGGCGGGTCAGTGTTTTGCACCTGCCTATACTTTTTATCCTGGCAAACCGGTGCTCTGGACGTGCCTCCTTCCTCACGAAGGTAGTCAACTCTTTCCAGGTGGGCCAGATGATCTCCCTGCCTACCTTTTTTGCCCTGCCTCATTCTTCTAAGGAAGCAGAGAGACTCCCCTGTTTGGATCCTAAAAGAGCATTGATGTCCTGCTTTGATCACACAGAAGAATTCGAGCTGGATGATTAACTCTTCTCAGGGTGCGATGAGGTCAAGAAAAGGAAGTCTGTGCATAAACAGTCTCCAGATGAACTGTGCTCTACATATACATTTGATATGCATTAGCCAAAAAGCAACCTGCTGAGGGCTTGCCTACACCTTCTACCAGAGCCAAGGCTGTGACCACTGCGGTAGTCCGTGGAGTTCCAGTCCTGGACATCTGTCGGACTGTAACGTGGTGCACACGTTCACAAAGCATAACTGCTTGAACAGTCTGATTTATTGGGTTGGGCTTTTTGCCTGTTTGGCCCTGCGGGACTTTCTGGTCTAACGTATTAGGGACGTATTGCTTGGGTATCTATTCTAAAGCAAGGAATCTGGGGCTAGAAGTCTGTCTGATGAACAAGCTACTTACCTTGGGTATTGCCTTCTCTGGGAGAGACTCTCTGTAGTCGCAGGTTCCTTATCAATCCTTCAATCCTCCTTGCTCTGTGACCTGACTAACAAAATAAGGGCTTCCCCTTACAAAGGGCTCTAACAGCTTACACCAGAGTTCTGTCTTCATCTTGACTCCACGTTTCTGGTGTGAAAAGTCATGAAAATGAACAGACGTCAGCCCTCTGGGGTGTCGCCTAAATAGGTACCATCTATGTCATTTCTGGTGCGGATGATGCTGGTACAAAGCTGAATGACGCCACCTAGTGGCATGCAAGGGTACCGCTCAAACAGTAAGGAATCTGCGACTAGATAGAACCTTTACCAGATAAGGCGTTGCTGAAGGTAACTAACTTGTTCCTTTGCTCCAAAGCCTAAGAATAGAGCATCAGTATGGATTACAGCCCTCAACTGTAGCTTAAAGAAGGGCTGTCATCGACTGTTGGGACTTGGTGCACCTCAGCACTATGCTTCTGCCATATCTCAATGACACTAGAATCATGAGGGAGAAGAGCACACTTCAGAGATATGAGTTTAGTCAATTATGACCAGTTTCTTTTTCTTCACTAACTTTGAGTGAGAGGAGCGAACTGCTGTAATGGGATTTATAATCTTTCTTGTTTTCAGGATCTCGGTGTCATCACAAAAGAAATGGTGGAGATGTTGTCCTCAGAAGACCCTGATATACAACTGACTATCACCCAGAAGTTTCGAAAACTTCTGTCTAAAGGTATATATTTACTGAGGTTAAACAGATACTGTGTCCTGGTATAGTGTGGAGTGCCAGGCAAGGGCATACTATAACTATGAAAGTGGCAGATGAATAAAACAAATTCAGTAATACTACAGTCTGACAGGAAAGTCCATTGAATTAGAGATTTCAGCATTATGGTAAGTGGGGGCAACACAGAAAATCAGTGGTGGCTGTAAATGTCTGCGTACCTTGTCAGTGATGGCTGGAAAATAGTATTTGGTGCGAGGTTGTGTTGAGTAGTAAATACTGCAGTTGAGATGCTTAATGTCTCCCTCAGGTAAGGTTGGTGAAACTAACCGATGGAGTGGTTGCATAGGACAGTCTGAGTTCAAAATGAGTTAGAAAGTATTCAGTCATGGTGTTGGCGGTCCTATAGCTTTCAGTGGTTTAGATTGGGGTGGAATGTGGAGAGGCAATTCAATTTGCTCACTTGTCAAGAACGTTTTAAGCCTTCTGTGGTCTTTATTTCGATCAAGCAGGAACCGAGTGTCTCTGGCAAAGCACCAACCACTGTCTAGCTCTGGTATTCTTTTAATGACTTAGGACACTAAAGCCCTCATTCCTCGTGGTGCCGGTCCGGCCTCCACATTACGACTGTGGCAAAAGCACCATGGTCGGACCGCCTGCACCACCACTTTTTCACAGGCCAACGGCCTGGCGGTGCCGACGGTCTTAATCAGCCAGAGCAGAACTGCAAGCAGCGCTGTCCTGGGGGATAAAGAGTCTCCTCTCTGCAAGCTTATACATGGCGGTTGGATTGCCATGTAAAAGCTGGTTGAGACGGGTTGCCGGGGGCCCCATGGGGGCCCATGCACATGGCAGGGGCTCCCATGGTCAGCCTTTCTCGCTTTTCACTGTCTGCTTGACTGACAGTAAAAAGCGTGGCGAATGCTGCTACACCCTATGCACCGCAACATTGCTGCCGACTCTATTATGAGCCGGCGTCAGTGTTGTTGGCTGTTTTCCGCTGGGTTGATTTCCGCCCGCCGACCCAGCAGGAAACTCTTAATAGCCCTCACAGTCAGGTCACTGCACTAGCGGTTTTCTGATTGCGCGGCTTTGGCGGACGGGTGTTTCTGTTCGCTGGTCGTAATGAGGGCCTGAATGATTTCGGTTTTAATATTTTGAAGACCAGAGGACCAAATATCTTGTACCTCTCTTGGGCAGTGCCTAACATTGTTTTTACTTGGTGAAAAAGCAAGTTGGGAAGATCTAGCATCTTTCATTGGGCTTAACTGAAGAGTAACCCACATCTAGTTTTTTGTGTTGTGGAAGACCAAGTGCCAGAATTAGTAGGTCTTTATCAAGATCTAGCATATAGTACTGTATGCTGTGAGGAATTATTTATGTTGGGTAATGCTCTTTAATGGCTTCCAAATCTGTTGAAGATTCAAAGACTAGAGAAGCTAAAGTAGGTCAGTAACTGTTATGTATTTAGAATGGACGCACTAATACATGCTCGTGATCTGGCTGTGCCTCTCTGTTTTGCTGTGCCATAGAGCCCAATCCTCCAATTGATGAAGTGATCAACACCCCTGGAGTAGTGGAACGGTTTGTGGAGTTCCTGAAGAAAAATGATCATTACACACTGCAGGTAAAGGATGTGCTACTGAGAAGTGGTATCTCGGGGCTCATGGTGGGGCAGGGGTATTATCATAAGGACTAACGCAGCATTCTGGGGGGAGGGATGATGATGAGGTGGTGATGCTAGTGATATAGAAACAATTAGATAATTAGAAGATTCATCTCTGAATGTGTACAAGATGGAATTCACTCATGACATTGAAGACCCTCAGCCAGTTTATTGTACACTTGTTACTAAATAAGATGTTTGGGAATATATTCCAAAAATACCCCCACAAAAATAACAAATGACTTTTTTATGAGGATACCTCTAGCACATTAATTGAGAACTGCAACTCCTGGGCTCTTGTCACTTCTGTCTCCTTTCTGAAACATGCACACATTGTTGCTTCTGCCATAGATATCCGTGCACTCTTTCAGACTTCTTAAAGTTTAGATTTCAAGAATCTTGATCATCCCCTGGCTCTTTGTGTTAAAATGTTAACTTGTACTTGCCACCCTAATGAACCCATTTTTACATTGATTTCATGTTATTTAGCATTTATATTATAGACAGTCCATCGTGTGATGCCTTGGCAGTGCTTCTGGTACGCTAGAGATGACATTACAGATTTTTCAGAGTTTCAACCCCAGACTTGGATTCTGATATGGTTTATGGTGGTGTGCAGACAGTAGAATGAATGGCAATGTGCCTCTGTAAGGTAAATGTTCAGGCTTTAGACAGTTGTGCGTTGATGAGTGACACTGGAATGCTAACATATCGTTTTGTTATGTGTGCATTCCCTTTGCCTAGCAAATATGTGCATGTGTGGTTGGTATCTCAAGAAAGCAAGTGCTGTTCACTGCCCTAACTGGCAAATGTTTGTATATTTGGGGTGTTTTGAATATATGTTCAGAGCTCTGTCTTAAATGTGTTCTGTTGAATAGTGAATTGTGTCTCTTGGTTAACATTGCTGTTATGAGCACAGTGTTGCCCAACAATAAGGTATATGTGTGCTTTGGTGCATTGTAATGTTGTTTATAATCATTAGTTTGCATCTATGTTTGTTTTTAATAACTATATTTTTTCAAGAGTGTGTTTGTTCCCCAGAAGTGCTTAGAAGTTAGGTAATATGTTGTTATAGATGAGTTTCTGTGTTGCATTAACATGGCAATAGGTTTTGACAAAAGTAAAACCAGTTTCCACAGTTATGTTTTTTTTTTTAATATAGTAAGTTGTAGCAACTACAAACCACAGCAATACAGGATGTAACATAGTTTTTCCTTGGTCTCTAAATGCAACTTTGTAAAGACTGAAATATGTTTTGCTGCTTTCCCTTTTGGGGGAATGGCTTGGGTCACTTGAATGATCAGCCTTGTTCACTTTTAGCCCACAAAGAAAAAACACTTAGCTTGGAGGAATCCTAAAATGAAAAGATCTTCTCTGTTAACCGTTACTTTAACAAGGCAACTTTCCCTGTGCTGCTGCAATTAGGACAATAAACAGGGGAAGAAAACTAGAAGTGTTTTCTTACTGCTAAGTGCTAAATGGGATCCATAAATTGATACTCGGGAGAGTAGGGCTGTTGGAAATGGCTCTTTTTGCAGGGTTATCCCCAAACTTTTTTCCTTCTTACTCCTATTTTTTTAGGTCTGTTTTTGCTGATTTGTTGTCTCTGCGCACTTTACCACTGCTAATCAGTGCTAAAGTGCAAGTGCTCCCTTTAGAAATTGTACTGTTGATTGGTTTATCCATGATTGGCATATTTGATTTACTAGTAAAGTGCACTAGAGGTGCCCAGGGCCTGTAAATCAAATGGTACTAGTGGGCCTGCAGCACTGATTGTGCCACCCACATTAGTAGCCCTGTAAATATGACTCAGACCTGCCATTGCAGTGTCTGTGTGTGCAGTTTTAAACTGCCAATTCGACTTGGCAAGTGTACCCACTTGCCAGGCCTCCACCTTCCCTTTTACTACATGTAAGGCACCCCTAAGTTAGGTCCAAGGTAGCCGTATGGGCAGGGTGCAGTGTATGTTTAAGGTAGGACATATACTAGTGTGTTTCATATGTCCTAACAGTGAAATACTGCCAAATTCCGTTTTCACTGTGCAAGGCCTATCTCTCTCATGGGTTAACATGAGGGCTGCCTTTAAATATCCTTAAAGCGCAGATTCTCTTTGAGAGCAGATGCAAATGTGAAGTTTAGGGTCTCCGAGCTCACAATTTAAAAATACATCTTTTAGTGAAGTTGATTTTTAGATTGTTAGTTTGAAAATGCCACTTTTAGAAAGTAGGCATTTTCTTGCTTAATCCATTCTGTGACTCTGCCTGTTTGTGGGTTCCCCGTCTGGGTCAGTTTGACAGTTTGGGCTGTTGACACTTCTCCTCTAGACAGTGACACAAAGGGGGCCGGGGTGTAGCCTGCATATCTTGATTAGCCATCTGTGCTGGAGGGGAGGGACGGAGTGGTCACTCACACCTCAAAGGACTGTGCCTGCCCTCACACAATGCCTCTCCGACCCCCTGGTGAGTGTCCGGGGCCTCGTCTGGACAAGTAAGGATCTTGCAAACACTTGAGACTTTGCTTTGAAGTTTGCCAACTTCAAAGGCAGAACTGGGTATAAGAAGAAGACCCCAAACCCCAGACTTTTAGAATCTTTCTGGAATCAAGAGGAACCTATGCCCAGGAGAAGAGCTGATGAGCTGAACGAGGAGTACTGTCCCTTTTCTGTGTTGCTTTGCTGGACAGGCCTGCAGTTGCTGCTTCTGCCTGAAAAGAGTGCAAAGGGTGAACTTTGCTGTGTGTCCTGCTTGAGATAATTCTCCAAGGGCTTGGAGTAGAGCTTGCCTCCTGTTGGAAGTCTCATGGCCACCAAAGACTTCAGTTTCCTCGACCTGCAGCACCTGGAACTATGTGTTTTGTGCTGTTCAAGAGGAGAAACCACTGCGATGCCGCCAACGGCACCGCTGGCCTGCACCGCGGCCTGCCGATGCCACACGGAGTCGCATTGCCCCGCTGTGCACCGCGACCCTAGTCTCCCTGACGCCATCATCGAATGACTTCACCGAGCTACTGCTCGCACCGTGACCTGTGGGCCCCGCACTCTGGCATCGCCTGCTCACACTGCAACCTAGGTATCCCGACGACGACGCTCCTGCCGACACCGGCGCCGCTACCTGCACAGTGGCCTCTGGACACCGCTCATGAGGTACACGAAGCACCATCCCATCCCGCACTGCACCCCTGGTCCACCGATGCCAGCACCATCGACTCCTGTGTCGTCACCAGGGATCCTGCCTGCACCGTGGCCTGTGGACATGGCTTGTGAAGGTCACAAAGCACCGTCCCGTCCCGCACCGCTGGCTTGGGCCTACTGATGACAGTGCTTCAGCAACGACAACAACGCTGCCTGCACCGTGACCTGTGGACACCGCACGTCACACCGCCCTGCTTCACACTGCAGCCATAGTCTCAACGACGCTCCCGGACGCCATCACCGAGCCGCTGCCTGTACCGTGATCTGTGGACACTGCACGTCGCATCGTCCCGCTTCGCACCGCAGCCCCGACGCCATCCACGCCGGCGCACCTGACTTCATCAGCCTGGAGTTTGATCTGCAACGTGTGTGACCTCAAGGGCCCGACGACTCCTGCACCAACTCCGGAACCGACACCGCAACGTCAGTGATGCTGCTCTCCGGCGCTCACAGCGAGGATCACGACGCCCTGCAAATCCAAGGTACTGTTTGCGGGTCTTCCCGACATCGTAGCTGGCCCGCAACGCCGCGGCCGGCCTGAACTGCTGGTTTTGTTGGTCACAACGCTGTGATAGCCCCAGGTGGAGCTATCGACTTCAAGGAACTGTAAATCTTGCAGAATTCATATTTTTCTTACTATATGTTGGATTTGTATTGTATTGGGTCTTGTTTTATATAGATTAATATTGCCTATTTTTCTAACACTGGTGTGGTGTCCTTTTGTAGTGTTTTCACTTATTACTGTGTGTTATTTGCAAATGCTTTACACATTGCTTCTGAGATAAGCCGGACTGCTCATGCCAAGCTACCAAGGGGGTGAGCAGGGGTTATCTGTGAGGGTATCTCCCTTATAGAATGAGGGCCTCTACTTGGACAGGTTGCAAACCGACTGCCAACTAGAGACCCCATTTCTAACAAAGGCAAATTGGCAAAGGGAGACTCTCACCATTGAAACACGGCTGGGAAGCCTGAGACCTGGAGAAGAGACTTTTTCCCCTCCATATTCTGCTGATACACGTTCCTTCTCACAATTTCAAAACTGTGCAGGGAGACTTAAACTGCCCTGACTCATCTCTTACCAAACATGACACTCATGAGTGTAGACACATCTTCTGGTAGTCTTTTCTTGATAAAAACCACAAAAATGTTTTAGATTCTATTAAGGACACAGAGGCAAGTATTATGCTTTTCCTTCTTTGCTGTTTATTACATGTAAAACCCAGCAGCCAATCAAAACTTTTTTTTTTATAAAGACAACATTTTCCATAATCAATACGTCATGCCCACTGCGCCAATGGCGGTCCTTGACCTATAAATGTTCGAACTGGTGCCAGATTCCTCCTCTTTCTCTTCCAGGGGATCCTCATCAATAGTCATAAACATTGAATATTCCCGCCCTTGTGCGGGGACCCCGGAGCATATATATATAAAATACATACATATTATCATGTGTAAAACAGCAATGCAGGCTATAATCATAAATAGGCTAAAATGCTTTATTTCTATGCAAGTTTTTTTTTTTTTTTATATTATAAAATCACAATAGATCATAAATATCTACCTAAGCCCCCAAAAACTGGACTTAGGGAAGTAAACAGCAGTAAATAGCAGAGAAAAATAGAAAAAACTACATTGAAAAACAATGAAGCATTCTTAGCCAATAGGCTGCATGCAGGTTAACACAGGAGAACCATAAAAACTTTGGCACCGTGCCTTTAAGACCCTGAGCACCTCCAGTATCCCACCATGCCTCAGGGGTGAAGGGAAGGTGACAGTTGGTTCACAGTTAGGTCAGTTCTTTTTTCCGGCTTCTTCTGAGAGGATCCTGGAGCATTGAGCTCTCAGTTTTTCTGAGTTTTTCTTCAGAAAAATCCTTAAAAAATAGTGTTTTTCCTGTTTACTCGACAGATAACATCTTTTGTCTGAGTTGGGAAGTTTTTTTGACAGAAAATGCCATCTCTTTTTGTAAAATGTCCTTCTTGTGGGAAGAAGAAAGCCCAGTCAGACCCACACTCTCTGTGTATTGTCTGCCTGCCACAGAGTCACTGTCCTGACACCTGCAAGTATTGTAAGAACATGTCAAGGAGGACTCTCAAAGACAGAGAGAAGATCAGGCTACATGGGCTTCAGGAGAGGAAAAAGTCAACATCCTCTTCACTTCCCAGACCTACAACAGAAGGAATGGCCCGATCGACGTCGACAGGTAGGATTGTGCCTGTTTGTTCTCCATCGACGTCATCGGCACCACCGTCTCACCGGCATAGATCGCCGTCGACGGTGACCAGACCGACGTCGAAGGACAAAGCGTCGAAGCATGGACACAGGGGTACATCTCCGTCGACGGCAGGCCGCCGTTCGGCGTCGAGCCATCTCCGGCGCTCCCGTTCGCCGTCGAGAACGTCTCACCCCTTGGCGTCGAAGGACACGACACCAAAACCACCACGACGGCATGAACATCCGCCGTCGACCACTCGCCACTCAACGTCGAGACACACGACGGCGAGTAGGTCCAGGTCCCGCGATCGGCGATCGGCGTCAAGACATTCAACGTCAAGGCCTTCGACGTCAAGACCTTCGACGTCGAGAACAGACCAGCCATCGCAACCTTCGACGTCGAGGATACAATCGACGTCGACACAACCTTCAGCTGTGTCACAGGCAGTAGAGCCAGCGGACAAAGCTCCCTCACCGGTGGTCTCTATAAGGAGTGCATCATCCCATTCCAGAGCGGTCTCATCGGGGCATGTTTCTCCCATCACTCTATCACCCAGATGGTTAGAGAGCCTGAATAGACCGGCAGCATCCCCGGATTCCCAATACTCTAGGATGTATTCTCCTACTGCCTCATTACCGAGAACGCCATCGCCTACAGCTAGAGCAGGACGGGCTCGTTCTGCTTCTCGTCAGCCGACCACAAGACCTGCACACTCTGCTACAGCCTCTCAGAGCAGGTCCCGTTCCCGAAGGAGAACCAGGTCGCGAACACCACGCAGAAGATCACCTTCTTGGTCTTCTTCAGGATCGTCTGTTGGGCGCTACTCCCCCACACTCACAGATTCTCCACCTGCTAGGATTTCCCCGGTGGATGATATCACCACTTTTAATGAGGTTCTTCTAAGGGGAGCGCAGAAGCTAAATATTGAGGTACTGGAACCGGCCACCTCATCCTCAGTTATCTTTGAGACCCTACAACACAGATCAGTCTCGAGAAAACTGCTGCCACTAGTACCGGGTTTGCTGCAACCTACTATGGACACTTTTCTGTCTCCAGCCACTCTCAAGTCTGCCCCGGCTAGGATTCAAAAGAAATACAAAGCTCCGGAGCAAGATCCTTTATTCCTGCGGAAGGATCCGCCACCGGACTCTGTGATCTTAGCCGCAGCCAGAAAAACACACTCTGTGGCATCATCATCTTCCACAGTCCCCCCGGATAAGGAGAGCAGACACCTAGACTCCCTGGGGAGAAAGATGTGCGGTACGGCGGCATCTGCTATGAAGGTCTCCAGCGCCTCAGCACTTCTGGGCAGATATGACCGCTCTCTGTGGGACTCACTCCACAGATTTACAGAAAAGTTGCCCAGGGAAGATAGACAGGACTTCCAGGAAATCTTGCAGGAAGGGGGCCTAGTATCTAACCAGGTCATCAGCGCGGCGGCGGACGGGGCGGATTTGGCTGCGCATGGGTATGCGCACGGAATCTGCGCTAGGAGGTCTTCCTGGCTACGGCTCACGGGTCTGAAGCAGGAAGCACAGCAACGCATTTTAAACCTCCCATTCAGCGGCAATTCGTTGTTCGGTACCCACGCGGATGAAGAGATGGCCCGAATGAAAACGGAAGTGGACACGATGAGGGCAGTGGGCCTGGAACGTAAGAAAGACTTCAGGCGGAGGTACAGGCCGTACGACAGACGACCATTCCAGCAGAGGGTTCAAACCCCTCACTGGTCTCAGAGGCCACAACAACGACAGGGACGTCCCCTGTTTCAGGCACGTAGACCCACAAGAGACCGAGGGTCAAGTAGACCTCAACAGTCTACAGCAAAGACACCAACAAAGCAATGAGGCATTGCTTCCCTCAGCACTGTGCACCACTCCGGTGGGGGGGAAGTGTTATGCATCATCTTCACGAGTGGCACTCCATCACAAAAGACAAGTGGGTGCTCAATATTGTCGAACATGGCTATTCTCTCCTTTTCAAAAAACCTCCTCCACACTTGCCGCCAGCAAGAGGTTTTCCTTCTCATCTCAGCCTGCTACGCAAGGAAGTTCTCGCACTCCTACAAAAGAAAGCTGTAGAAAAGGTTCCTCCGGCACAAAAAGGAAAAGGGGTGTACTCCCGTTACTTTCTGGTGGCGAAAAAAGGTCAACAGGGCCTCTTCAGGCCAATTCTGGACTTACGGCTCCTGAACAAGTACATAAGAAAACAGAAGTTCAGGATGCTAGCCCTTCACCAGATTGTCCCGCAACTGCATCAGGGAGACTGGATGTGCTCCATCGACCTACAGGATGCATATTTTCACATCCCAATAGCATCCAAACATCGGAAATTTTTACGTTTCCAGATAGCGTCACAGCACTACCAATTCAGAGTCCTTCCATTCGGCCTGAAGTCTGCACCCCGAGTCTTTTCAAAATGTGTAGCAGTGGTAGCGGCACATCTTCGAAGACAAAAAATATTCGTCTACCCCTACTTGGACGACTGGCTAGTGAAGGCCTCCTCTCCGGATCAGGCGAGAGAACATCGAGACATCGTACTAAGAACTTTCGAGTCTCTAGGTCTTCAAATCAACCACAACAAGTCAACCCTGATTCCAACACAAAACCTCCACTACCTGGGAGCGATACTAAACACAAAGCTCCAAAGAGTGTATCCTTCGGAGGAACGACTTTTATCAATCCACAGGAAGTGTCAACAACTATTAACAGCCGATGCACCTACTGCTCGTCAGGTGACATCGCTTCTGGGCTCCATGGCTTCATGCATCTTCATTGTCCCGAATGCCAGGCTACGCATGAGGCCCCTTCAGGAGGCATTAGAGAACAATTGGAGCCAAAAGACGGGTCACTGGGAGGACAGAGTTCGACTACCAACAGTGGCTTTTCAATCACTACAATGGTGGATGCACAGACCTCACCTGTCGATAGGTTCTCCGTTTCACCAGACAATTCCAGCCGACATTCTGGTAACGGATGCGTCTCTTCAGGGTTGGGGTGCTCATCTGGGTTCCTTCCAAGCCCAGGGTCTGTGGTCCGACAAGGAAAAGAACTATCACATAAATCTACTGGAGCTCAGAGCAGTCCATCTGGCTCTCAAATCTTTCTCTCCATTGGTTCAGGGGAAATCTCTCCTAATTCAGACAGACAATACAACCACAATGTATTACCTGAACAAACAGGGAGGAACAAGATCACTACCTCTGTCTCGAGAATCCCAAACGATATGGCATTGGCTCCTGGCCAGGGGAATGTCTATCACAGCGGTACACCTGCCAGGTCAGCAAAACGTAGAGGCAGATTTCCTGAGCAGACATCTAGAAGACGCGCACGACTGGGTCCTACACGACGAAGTCGTCGAGGACATCTTCGGTCAATGGGGTCGACCCCAGTTGGATCTCTTTGCAGACGAAACAAACAAAAAATGCCCAGACTTCGCATCCAGGTTCTGCCGTCCGGGATCTCAAGGGAATGCCCTGTTGATCAACTGGTCAGGGACATTTCTCTACGCCTTTCCACCGATTCCCCTCATACCGGCAGTAATCAACAAATTTTACAACTCCAGAACCAGAATGATTCTGATAGCGCCACAATGGCCCCGCCAATTCTGGTACACGGACCTACTCAACTTATCGGAAAAACCTCACAGGAGGTTGCCGTGCAGACCGGATCTCCTGAGCAGAATGGAAGGCAGAATCCTACATCCCAACCTTCCCTCTCTGAGCTTGACAGCATGGCTCCTGAATTCCTACAGTATGGGCACCTAGGGCTCTCGCAGGAGTGCATGAACATCTTGAAAGAGTCAAAACGACCTTCCACGCAGCGTTCTTACGCTTTTAAGTGGAAGAGATTTTACATCTGGTGCTCTCAACAAGGTATAAATCCCATACGAGCTCAGGAGGACGTCATACTGTCCTATTTGCTTCATCTGGCGAAGTCTGGTCTGCAGGTATCTTCTATTAAGGTTCATTTGTCTGCAATTACAGCGTATCGTAAGTCGCCTTCTCAGGAATCCTTCTTTACGATACCTGTAGTCAAGGATTTTTTAGAAGGCTTGAAAAAGGTTTTTCCTCCCATTCGGAGACCTTCTCCTCCATGGGAACTGAATGTAGTCCTGTCAAAGCTTATGGGCCCTCCCTTTGAACCTATCCACAAGGCCTCTTTACAGCACCTTACGTGGAAGACGGCTTTTTTGGTGGCCATTACTTCAGCGAGGAGGGTCAGCGAAATTCAGGCTCTGTCTTGCAGAGAACCGTACACGGTTTTTCACGATAATAGAGTGGTTCTGCGAACTCACCCATCTTTCCTTCCGAAGGTGGTGTCAGAATTCCATATCAATCAGACTATATCTTTACCGACTTTCTTTCCCAATCCGGAGACTCCGGCTGAGAAAGCATTGCATTCTTTAGACTTGAAAAGAGTGCTGAAATTCTATTTGGACAAAACAAAACCGATTAGACATTCTAACCATTTGTTTCTAAATTATGGTCATTTAAGAACAGGAGAGGCAGCGTCTAAACGAACGATATCAAGATGGATTGTGTCTTGTATTGTTAACTCTTACCAACTGGCTAATAAGCGATTACTGGCTAGGCCAAAAGCGCATTCCACAAGGGGAAAAGCGGCTACTGCTGCCCTCCTTAACAATGTACCAATTTCCGAGATTTGTAAGGCTGCTACATGGAAGTCTGTGCATACCTTTACTAAGCATTACTGTTTAGACTCGGATGCAAGAGCGGATGCCCAGGTGGGGCAGGCCTCTCTTAGAAATCTATTTGCATGAATATATATTCTTTCCTGCACTTCTTTCAGACAGTCCGCAGAGTTTAGGGATGGGCTTGCTAATCTATTCAATGTTTATGACTATTGATGAGGATCCCCTGGAAGAGAAGGATAAGTTACTTACCTGTAAATCCTAGTTCTCTTCCAGGGGTATCCTCATCAAAGTCATAAACAACCCACCCTCCTCCCCGGACTCAAGTCTCCTAGAAGTGCAGGACAGATTATTTTTCTAATCAGTTACACAGATTGTCACCGTAAAAAAGTACTGACCTAACTGTGAACCAACTGTCACCTTCCCTTCACCCCTGAGGCATGGTGGGATACTGGAGGTGCTCAGGGTCTTAAAGGCACGGTGCCAAAGTTTTTATGGTTCTCCTGTGTTAACCTGCATGCAGCCTATTGGCTAAGAATGCTTCATTGTTTTTCAATGTAGTTTTTTCTATTTTTCTCTGCTATTTACTGCTGTTTACTTCCCTAAGTCCAGTTTTTGGGGGCTTAGGTAGATATTTATGATCTATTGTGATTTTATAATATATAAAAAAAAAAAAAAAAAACTTGCATAGAAATAAAGCATTTTAGCCTATTTATGATTATAGCCTGCATTGCTGTTTTACACATGATAATATGTATGTATTTTATATATATATGCTCCGGGGTCCCCGCACAAGGGCGGGAATATTCAATGTTTATGACTTTGATGAGGATACCCCTGGAAGAGAACTAGGATTTACAGGTAAGTAACTTATCCTTCTTTGCCTTACAGTGAACATCGAGCTTCTGACATTTAAGATCAAGTTCACTCAGAAGAACCTGAGCAGCCATAACACGACAGGCACCCAGCAAGGTCTGCAAATCTCACACCAGGAGGCAAACCTCATTCTTTCATTCGGTCTTCTGTTCCGAATCTGTAAAATAATAAGAGGACCTGGTAATATCCAAACTCCAATACATCATTCATCATGGCAAATAATGCAATCTGGGAGGGAAAAAAAATATCAGAATATTTAACATTGTTGTATCATTACAATTGTATTGTATAATGTTAAAATTTAAACAAATAAATAAATAGATAGATAAATGGGAGGGATAATACTCGCCTCCATGTCCTTAATAGAATCTAAAATTCTTTATGCGAGAGCTAGAAATTGTTTTAATCTATGTCAGGACCGGAGGCTTTGTATTATACTTGTTTAAAGCTGTTGTAACACTAAGGAAGCCACATCTAGTATAGGCTTATAATAGAATGTTTTAAACGTTGAATCAGCCGATCAGTCTGCTGCTTTCACGATGTCGTGCAACTGTGAACCTAAGGCGTAAGATTTTGAAGCCATGGCTCCTCGCACTGAATGTAGACCAAAAATAGATGTGTCTATACCTGCTTCTGACAAAATCCATTTCACCCAGCAAGCTAACATAGCGGATGACACTGGGTGAAAAGGTTTTTGAAGGTCAGTCAGGAGTTGACCGCTGTTGGACTGTCTAAATTACAGAGTGCAGTCTTCGTATTCTTTAAGACAATGTACAACACAAAGTTTCTGGTTTTCCTGAAAAATGGGTTTTGAAATCTGTTTAGAGAAAGTTATTGTGCATTTCGAGAGGGCCTACGAGGCTCCCGCTGGTGAAAATAAATGACTAGCGAGATCCAAAGCCTTTACATTAGATGCTCTTCTACATGAAACTAAGCATAACAGAAGCGTTAATTTGGCTGAGAGCTGCTTTCTAGGCAGGTCACCGTTACATGGCCAAGTTTGTAAAAACTTTATAACAATGTTGATGTACCAGATAACTGAATATTTGGGAATAGGAGGATTAGATAGGTGAATACCTCGCATTACTCTACTTACCAGAGTGTGTTCCCCTATAGGCTTATCGTCCAAAGTGGTATGTCCAGTGGAAATGGCTGACTGGAAATTGTTGACCGAACAATTATTAAGACCATTGGAGGCCATTTCGGCTAGAAAATTGATAACAAAGGTAATGGGAGCCCCCATGGGATCAACATTCTGAGAGTCGCACCAACCCATCTACCTTCGCCATGCTGAGGCATATCTCTTGTGAGTGGAGTCAGCCCAAGATGTGGAGCTGAAGTTAACAGCCTATTCCGAAAGGTTCGGCACAAATCATTTTGTCTGGAAATGCGCCAAAGCCATGAGTTGAAGGTTACCCTGTTAAAGAAGAGGGTGCCTGTTGACCATTGGATCTGTCAAAACATCCGGTAACAAGGGGATCAGTACAGGGCATTTTACTGACATCTCCAACAGAATAGCGAACCAGGTTTGTGCTCTCCAGAGCATGGTACACCAGGATCAGATCGGCTTGTTGACGGAGGGTTTGAGCTGCAACCCAAGGGATTATGAGAAATGGGGGAGAGGCATATTGCAGATGACCCATGCCCCTCACCTCAACCCCCTGCCCCCCCCTCAACTGTTGGGGAAAGGCATCTGTGGCCTTGGCCAGAGGATCTGGTCTCCAGGAGAAGAACCGGGGCAGCTGATGTGACAGTCGAGATGCAAACAGGTCCGTGTGGCACGTGCCCCATCGATTTTGGAGGGCTTAGGAGACTGAAGGTAGTATCTTCCACTCGCTGGAGTTTCTGAGGTATCTCGAGTTCCAGCCTACCACTACATTCACTGACCTGGAAGATATTCCGCATTTACGGAAATATGATGTTGGAGACAGAACTGCCAAAAGCTCTTTGCTATCTCCGGCAAGATATTGGAGCAAGTTTCCCCCAGTTTGTTGATATAACGAACCACTGAGATATTGTTCATCCGCAGCAGTACGCATCATTTGGAGAGAAGAGCCGAAGTCTGGATTGCGAAGGACCTGGCTAAGAGCTCTAAGCAATTGATGTGCAGTTGGGATTCCTCCATGGACTATCGACCCCAGTGGAGATGTCGCCGCATCTGGCGCCCCAGCCCCACTGACTGACGTCTGATTCCCAGACTACATCTGGTTGAGAGCTGAAGATAGCCCTGCCATTCCATGCCAACATGTGTTCTAGCCACTATTGAAGTTCGGCTCTTCTCTCTGCATTGAGAGATATGAGATCTGAGTACCCTACTCCCTTCTGGAGGTGTCTGATGTTCAATCGTTGAAGGGCCCTGTAATGTAGGGGGGGCCAGAAAGATCGCTTGGATCGAAGATTCCAGGAGACCTACAATCTTGGCTAGGGATCTGAGGGATATGTGGTCCTTGAGAAGGACAGACTTTATTTCCTTCCTAACGGTCTTTAGTTTTTGAGGAGGGAAAGAGAGCAGGGAAGACTGGGAATTGATCTGGAAGCCAATCAACTCTATGCACCAGGAGGGAGAAAGGACATATTTCTTCTTGTTGATTAGGACTTGTAAAAACTGGACTGTCCAATTCAGGTGGACCATGAGTGTGATGCTGTTGGGCCATTATGAGGAAGTAGTCTAAATAGATTGAGACGCCCCTGGAGCGAAGAGCCTCTACCACCGGACGCATCACCTTGGTGAACCACCACGGGGCGGATGCAAGACCAAAAGGCACTACCTTGAAAAGGAACCAATGGCCCTTCCATTGTAATTAAAGAAATTTCTGGTGAGATTGGAATTAAGAGATACGCGACCTTCAAATCCAATCGGACATTCCAGTTGCCATCTCAGAGGATGTCCCTCAGAAGGTGGATTCCCTCCATTTTAAAATGGCTCTAGAGAAGCCAACTGTTGAAATCTTTCAGGTTTATGACCAGATGGGAACCTCCCCCTTTTTTTGGCAATACGAAAATATTGCTGCAGACGCCGGAAGTTTCCAGTAAGGAGGCAGTGGCATATCGCATCTTTGAGCAAGAGCTGATCTATTTCCTGTTGAATGAATATCTGATCTGTTGGGGAAAAATGGTGACGGGGATATAGTTTATTGGGGAATTCCGTAAAATTGTAGCCTGAAACCCCTCATTGTCTCCAAAACCCACAGGTCTGAGGTCAGTATCGACCAGGTGTTCTGGAAAAAACGTGTCCTAACTCCCCACCCCCCCAAAGTTACACACAGCGGAATTAGCTTTACCTTGGTTACTTGCTCCTGGATTGTATCCAGCGTGGGCCCCTGTTGTAGCGGTTTCTGGCTGGGTAGAAGGCATCCTTGCCCTGGTTGTAGTAACAACGATCTCTTGGAGGAGGTAGAAGGGCTGGAGCTACGGTTGGCGAAACGGCCAGGCAATCGCCCTCTGTAATGATCGGCCTTCCCAAAAAGGTGCTGGTTCAACACCTTCTGGATAGAGCTTTGCACCTTGTCTTGGGTCGTAAAGGTGTGAACAAACTTTCCTAGATCCTTTACAAACTTTTCGCCAAGGAAAGCCCCATTGGCAAGGGGTCCCGGTTTTGCATGTGCCAGCTCAGTGAGTTTAGGATCAATGCGCATGAGCACTGATCTCCTGTGCTCCACTGATATTGTGCAATTTGAATTGCCTAAAAGGCAGAGAGCGCGTTGAGCCCAGCCTGCCAGAATGTCAGTCGACAGGTCTGTCAGATTGCTTGGCCGCCACATCCATGTCCAGGATTTTACATAATGGGCCGGAGATATCCAATAACTTATGCTGGCAGGCCTTCCAGGATGTCAGTCCCTTTCTCAGGGACCTTTGATGACTGTTTCATAAAAGTGACTAAGTTTGCGTCGAACTCAGGGTCTGAACTACTTTGTGTGGGATTTCGGGACGGCGACACTCTGGTTTATGAAGACTTCTTTACGCAAAGCATGTCATGGGTGTATTCCGCAACCAGTGCAACCAGTGGAAGGGGCGATCAACTGGAAGAGAATGTATCCCGCAACCAGTGGAAGGGGCGACCAACTGGAAGAGCATGGATGGACAATATTGTCTGGGTCAAAATGAAAGGTGGAGCCTTGTGGATGTAGGGAATCTGAGGGAGAAGGGGTGTGGGCTTGTGGGTCATGCCTGTGACGCTTGGCGGCTCTGTATGAGTCAATGTCATCAGAGTCCAAATGGCAATAAGAGGCTCCTGTGTCACTGTCCTGGTGAGGATCGTCAGGAGGGGTGGAGTGAGCGTGGTCTGAGGCAAATGCTTGGGAAATGCACGCCATGGTCTTGTCATGAGGCCAGTTGGGGTGGGTAGTCTCGTCCCCCTGAGGAAGGGGGAGGAGAGGGGCAATCAGTTTTGCATTGTAAGGGGGAACAGAAAGCCCATATATTTTTAGTTGGTGTGCAATGGGTTGAAGGGTGACTGCCAAAGCTCTGTTCAGACTGTGCAACAGAAGAGTCCAGGGCGTGAACAATGCCGCCTTCCAGGAGAAGGTCATCTGTCTGAGGCAGACTGTCAGGAATGTCTTTTCGGGCCATAGAATTTCAAGGGGGGCAGCCCACTTAAATATAAATGTGTCGCTATGGGGGCCAAATGCAGCTGTACTAAACAGACTCCCAGCTGCAAAATTTTGCAGACTGAAGGATTTATGCCCCTCAGGGCCACCCTGTAATTGCCTGTGCTTGCCCTGGAGTAGGGCGTATGGGGAGATGTTTAAACTGCCAAAAACTATGGATAATGGTGCTGGCAGAAATCTCTCAACGTGCCGAGGCTGTGCGTTAATCTTGCGTCCTGTTACACACTAGGTGCCTCCTGCCGTGAAAGGCGCGTGCAAGGCGAGCTAAAAATAGGACTGTTCGTCCTCGGTCACTAGAGCGTGTCATCTCCCGCCCCCAGGCGCCCACGTCTGGTGCTGACAGCGACTCGCCGAGTGCTCGACCTTATACAATGTCAATACCAATTTACCAAAGTCAAGAAATGACAAAAATACGAGGATTCACTTATCTTTTTTCCTCACAGCAGCAAAGAAAGAGGAGTAATATGGCACCGGTTTGGACATTTATAGGGCAAGGCCCGTCACTGGCGCAGTGCACATGACGTATTGATTATGGGAAATGTAGTCCTTATAAAAAATGTTGTTTTGATTGGCTGCTGTGTTTTTTTACATGTAATAAACAGCAAAGAAGTAAAAGCATTATACGAAGCCTCCTGTCCTGACCTAGAATTGGTTAAAAGTGGGAGAGGGGAGAGAACTGCTAGGCGCTGGTTAGGGCAGGTGGAGCCCGAGGTAGAATAAATCTATTGGTGGATGGGCAGCTGAGAATAGCCTGGATTTAATTAATACTACCATTGCATCTGGGAGGGTTTGCAGTGTCAGATATGGAGCTCTAGTATTTAAGCACCCAAGCCTACTTTGCATACTATTGGCTCAAACCTCTGAGAGATCTTCCTCACCTGGCGATGGAAAATGATATACAGGGAGTGCAGCATTATTAGGCAAGTTGTATTTTTGAGGATTATTATTGAACAACCGTGTTCTCAATGAACCCAAAAAACTCATTAATATCAAAGCTGAATATTTTTGGAAGTAGTCTTTAGTTTGTTTTTAGTTTTAGCTATGTTAGGGGGATATCTGTGTGTGCAGGTGACTATTACTGTGCATAATTATTAGGCAACTTAACAAAAAAAAATATATACCCATTTCAGTTATTTATTATTACCAGTGAAACCAATATAACATCTCAACATTCACAAATATACATTTCTGACATTCAAAAACAAAACAAAAACAAATCAGTGACCAATATAGCCACCTTTCTTTGCAAGGACATTTAAAAGCCTGCCATCCATGGATTCTGTCAGTGTTTTGATCTGTTCACCATCAACATTGCGTGCAGCAGCAACCACAGCCTCCCAGACACTGTTCAGAGAGGTGTACTGTTTTCCCTCCTTGTAAATCTCACATTTGATGATGGACCACAGGTTCTCAATGGGGTTCAGATCAGGTGAACAAGGAGGCCATGTCATTAGATTTCCTTCTTTTATACCCTTTCTTGCCAGCCACGCTGTGGAGTACTTGGACGCGTGTGATGGAGCATTGTCCTGCATGAAAATCATGTTTTTCTTGAAGGATGCAGACTTCTTCCTGTACCACTGCTTGAAGAAGGTGTCTTCCAGGAACTGGCAGTAGGACTGGGAGTTGAGCTTGACTCCATCCTCAACCCGAAAAGGCCCCACAAGCTCATCTTTGATGATACCAGCCCAAACCAGTACTCCACCTCCACCTTGCTGGCGTCCGAGTCGGACTGGAGCTCTCTGCCCTTTACCAATCCAGCCACGGGCCCATCCATCTGGCCCATCAAGACTCACTCTCATTTCATCAGTCCATAAAACCTTAGAAAAATCAGTCTTGAGATATTTCTTGGCCCAGTCTTGACGTTTCAGCTTGTGTGTCTTGTTCAGTGGTGGTCGTCTTTCAGCCTTTCTTACCTTGGCCATGTCTCTGAGCATTGCACACCTTGTGCTTTTGGGCACTCCAGTGACGTTGCAGCTCTGAAATATGGCCAAACTGGTGGCAAGTGGCATCGTGGCAGCTGCACGCTTGACTTTTCTCAGTTCATGGGCAGTTATTTTGCGCCTTGGTTTTTCCACACGCTTCTTGCGACCCTGTTGACTATTTTGAATGAAACGCTTGATTGTTCGATGATCACGCTTCAGAAGCTTTGCAATTTTAAGAGTGCTGCATCCCTCTGCAAGATATCTCACTATTTTTGACTTTTCTGAGCCTGTCAAGTCCTTCTTTTGACCCATTTTGCCAAAGGAAAGGAAGTTGCCTAATAATTATGCACACCTGATATAGGGTGTTGATGTCATTAGACCACACCCCTTCTCATTACAGAGATGCACATCACCTAATATGCTTAATTGGTAGTAGGCTTTCGAGCCTATACAGCTTGGAGTAAGACAACATGCATAAAGAGGATGATGTGGTCAAAATACTAATTTGCCTAATAATTCTGCACTCCCTGTAGTGCACACAACACTATTTCATGTGATCCTTTGGGCTAAAGCCATGGCAGAGATAAACACTGTAAAATACGTACATGTTATAAGATCAGAAAATAATCAAATCTAACACTACTATATTCCCCAGCTATCCCTCTCCAGTTCCACTTTGTTTGGTATGATGACCAAGGAAAAAGCATGTACCAACATTGTAGACTCAATATAATTAAATTGGGTGATCTCTACAGGCAGACTTTTTATTATGATGAACAGCAGCCCCTCAGTGACTGATAAGAACCTCACACCTGACTTTCCTTATGAACCTGACATATCATGCCCACTGGAAACACTAGTTGCAGCCAGCAGTCCAAAAAAAGTATATATTCGCCCTACAGAAATCTCATCCTAAACAGCCCCATAAAACTAGAGATGAGTCAGAAAAAGACCTACACTAACAAATACCAGATGAGGTGTGGATATATTGTTGTGCACAACCAGCAGCCTGCTGCCCTTAATACATTTCCAATTCCTCCATAGACTGTGTACCACACTTCCTGGCAACTGCAAAAATGGGGGTTTGGGTCGGATGCAAAATGTGGTAGATGTGGAGGAGGGGCTGGCAGACTTTCTTCATTTGTGTGGCAGGGCAGGCAGATTAACAAATTTTGGATCGAGATTGTACAATTATTGCAAGAAATGGCTGGCAACTGACCCGACTCGTCAAGCTGCTGGTCTGGGTTTAGATGATTACATATACAGATCGCACATTTGTCACCTTCGCACTGCTACTTGCAAAACCACTACTAGACAAACATTGGGGTTGTGGCACAATGCCGACCACTGAACAGTAGTGCTTCTCCAACTAGTGACTCGTGAGCTGCTGGTAGCTGTCCATCTACCTGTGAGTAGCTCTCCAGTGTGTAGCCCAGCCTACTAAATAAAAAGCTTTTGCTTGGTTGAATTAATTTATGTACAACAAAATTCAAAAATCTGTATTCAAGGCGAAAATGTGTAGTTCTGATGGATACAACTACCTGTGGATTCCTCACCTCATGAATACTCCCATGGCGCCAGCATTCTACGGAAATCTTCTTACTAGTCTCTGCACGTCGACGAGGACGTCACTGTCTCGCACGCGACGCCGTCTGACGTCATACAGGCAATAAGAGGTCCTCGACGACGTGCGGACGTCAGTTCCCTTTTTTCCGTGCATTCGAAACGGTTATCTTCGAGGGAGCAACTGTTACTCTTGCGGTTACAGTGTATATCTTGTTGCGTACTCTTTCTCTGTGGAAATAATGTCGCAGAGAAAGTCTGGATTTAAGCCTTGTCGTGAGTGTGGAGGCAAGATGTCGGTGACGGATCCTCATTCCGATTGCCTTTGGTGTTTGAGCTCCGACCACGACGTCTCGACTTGTGATTCGTGTCAGCACATGAATCCGAAGGCCATTAAAGAACGCGAGGCGAAGCTGTTTATGGCCAAGTCAAAGGAGAAGCATCACAAGAAAAAATCTTCTCCAAGACATCGGCGTCATCGAGACTCCCGGCGCCGTAGAGAATCTCGGCGTCATTCAAGGGAGGCTCGTTCCAGGTCTCCGGATCGGCACCGGAGGACATGGGAGGTCAGCCCCACGGTGACGCCGCATCCTTCGACGCCGTTGCTCTCTCCGACGTCTCCAACTTCGCCTGGACAGGCGTCTGTGATTGAGGTATTGGAGCCTCAGGTGTTTTCTCCGGCGCAGACGCCGAGGCCGGCGTCGGGGTCGCCTCCGAGTCAGGCACCCCAGTATCCGGCTTTTCCCACCCCTGGAGCCGATAGTTCCGCATTCTTGAATGCGATGTATGCCATCTTCCAACAGATGGCTCCAGGGGGTGCTCCGGCTGGGCCTTTGGCCTTTTCTTTGGGTGATCCTGCGCCTCTTCGGCCGGCACCCTTTATGCCCTTTCTCCCGTTTGGGAACGTGGGCTCGGCGCCAGTGTCGGCGCCGGTGGCCGCTCCGATGGCTTCGGAGGGATTGGCCCCAGGGATTTCCATCCCGTCGACGTCGAGATTTCGGCCTGTGACTCCGGTGGGTCCATCCGTTTCATCTGCTCTTCAGTCGGCGCCGAAGTTACCTGTGGCGCCGGATGCGGCGTCGGTGGCTTCGGAAGATCGGCGCCGATCTCCGACTTCGGCGGAGGTGTTGTCGACTCCGCGGATTGAGCAACGACTGCATTCAAGGAGGCGTGCTCTCCGGGTACTAGAGGAGCAGGAGTACCAACGAGCCCTAGAGGAAGGAGAGCTAGAGGACTCGGGTGATGGGCTGCGTGGACTGGAGTCGGCCAGTGGGCTGGACACTTCCCCTGAGTGGGACCTTTCGTCCCCGGGGGAATATACCGAGGAAGCTGCTTCCTTTCATACAGTGGTACGGAAGGCAGCTAGTTTTTTGGACCTGCCTTTGCCGGTGGTGGAGGCGAAACAAAACATTTTGACAGAGGTGTTGCATCCGGCCTCAGCCGCGGCGGAGCCTCTATTACCTTTTAATGACGCTCTGCTGGATCCGGTTTTAGAGGTGTGGAAGAAGCCGGCATCTTCCCCAGCAGTTCACAGAGCCGTGGCCAGGAGGTATCGGACGGCTCCAACTGATCCTGGTTTCCTATCTAGGCACCCTACGCCGGAGAGCTTGGTTGTGCAGGCCTCCTGTTCGTCCAAATCAGCGCCTGGTTCTTTCCCGACGGTGCCTGGGGACAGAGACTCAAAAAAGCTAGAGGCGCAGTCGAAGAAGATTTTTTCGTCCTGCAGTCTGGCGTTAAAAGCCACTAATGCGACCTGTATCCTGGGGAGGTATATTCATGCTCTGATGGATGACATCTCCTCTTCGTTTACAGAGCTTCCCCAGGGTCTTTTGGATCTTGTCTCTGATGCCCAGGCTGCTGCGACCCAAATTATCCAGACGGGACTGGATACCACCGACTCGGTAGCCAGAGCAATGGGCACAACTGTGGTGGAAAGGAGACAGGCCTGGCTACGTAACTCGGGCTTTTCGGCAGATGTACAGTCCACATTGTTGGATCTCCCGTTTGATGGGGACAAACTGTTTGGGGCTAAGGCTGATTCGGCCTTGGAACGTTTTAAGGAGAGCAGGGCCACGGCTAAATCGTTGGGACTCCAAGCTCCTTCTTCCACGGCCTCTTCCAGATTCTTCAGGAGGTTTCGTGGATTTGGGCGTGGCTCTTCCTCCTCTTCCTTTCGGGGAAGATATCAGCAACCTGCCTCTTCCCATCCCTATAGATCTTTTAGGGGGAGGGGTAGGGTCCGCACCAGGGGAGCCTCTCAGCAGCACTCTGCCTCTTCCTCATCCTCTGGCGGGGTGCAGCAGGGGAAGCAGCCTTAGGCTTCCACCATTTCCCACTCACTCCTCTCCTGTAGGGGGAAGATTACAGCATTTTCTCACCAAATGGGAGACTGTTACGTCGGACACTTGGGTTCTCAGTGTTGTGGGAAAAGGCTACACCCTTCCCTTTCGGGAGTTTCCGCCCCTCATCCCGCCCCGCCCTTCGTATTGCTCACAAGAACACCTCCTGTTGCTAGAACAGGAGGTAGAAGTCCTCCTTTTAAAGGGCGCGGTGGAGTTGGTCCCGGAGCAGGAAAGGGGTCAAGGAGTTTACTCAAGGTATTTCCTGATTCCCAAGAAGGATGGTCGTTTGAGACCAATTCTGGACCTGAGGATCTTGAATTGGTTCCTCAAGCAGGAAAAGTTCAAGATGCTGACCCTGGCACAGGTGCTTTTGGCGTTGAACATGGAAGACTGGATGGTGTCTGTCGACTTGCAGGATGCTTACTTTCATATCCCGATACTCAAGTCACACAGGAAGTATCTCCGGTTTGTGGTGGGATCGCAACACTACCAGTTTGCGGTCCTTCCGTTTGGTCTTACTTCAGCACCTCGAGTCTTCACGAAGGTGATGTCGGTGGTTGCGGCAGAGCTCAGAAGGAAGGGGATAGCAGTATTCCCTTACTTGGACGATTGGTTGATCAAAGCCAAGTCCCCGGAGCTTGTGTTGCGTCATCTGCAGTCAACAACCCAGTTGTTGTTCGACCTGGGCTTTTCGGTGAACGAGCCCAAATCTCACCTGGAGCCCTCTCAGCGCCTCCTGTTCATAGGGGCAGTACTGGATACGACATTGGGTCGGGCCTTTCCTCCGCCTCAGCGGATTCAAGATATTCAGGATTTGGTTCCAATGTTTCGAAATGGAGCGGTAGTTCCAGTCCTCAAGGTCCTTCGTCTGCTCGGTCTTTTTGCCTCCTGCATTCTGTTGGTCACGCATGCTCGCTGGCACATGAGGGCTCTTCAGTGGTGCCTCCGAAGGCAGTGGTCTCAACACAGAGGGGATCTAGAGGGTACTGTCAAGATCTCCAGAGATGCTGCTGTGGATTTGAAGTGGTGGATTGCAAGCAACAATCTTTCACAAGGAAAACCGTTCCAGCAGTCGCCACCAGTGGCCACAGTCATAACGGATGCTTCCACTCTAGGGTGGGGAGCTCATCTGGGGGATCTGGAGATCAAAGGTCTTTGGTCTCCAGAGGAACAGATTTTTCACATCAATCTGTTAGAGTTACGGGCTGTACGTCTGGCTCTCAAGGCCTTCCTCCCTTCCCTTCGTGGTCAGTCGGTACAGGTCCTAACGGACAATACTACCACGATGTGGTACATAAACAAGCAGGGAGGAGTGGGGTCGTACCTTCTCTGCAGAGAAGCTCTTCGACTATGGTCCTGGGCAAAGGACCATCGGATTTGCTTGATAGCAAACCATCTGGCCGGAGTTTTGAACGTGCGTGCGGACAGTCTCAGTCGCCACTTCTCGGCAGACCACGAGTGGCGTCTCCATCCAGATCAAGTCCGTTTAATCTTCCAGAAGTGGGGGTTTCCTCGGGTAGATCTGTTCGCCACTCGAGAGAACGCGCATTGTCCGTTGTTCTGCAGCCTTCAGTATCCGATGCAGGAAGCATTGGGGGACGCGTTTCAAATGACCTGGTGCGGCCAGTTGTTTTACGCGTTTCCTCCCATACCCTTGATTCCTCGAGTATTGAGGAAGATTCGCCAAGACCGGGCTCTAGTAATCGTAATAGCTCCGGATTGGCCAAGGAGGGTGTGGTACTCCGACCTTCTCCAACTCTCAACGTGCCCGCCGCTCCGTCTCCCTTTCAGGGCAGACCTCCTCTCGCAGTCGCAGGGGCAGGTTCTACACCCCAACCTCCAGAGTCTGCACCTACATGCCTGGAGATTGAACGGGGCAACCTGAGTTCCTTCTCTCTCCCGCCTGAGGTAGTGGATGTTATATTAGCGGCCAGGCGACACTCCACTAAATCTATCTACGCTAATAGGTGGTCTAAATTTGTTGCGTGGTGTGGAGAGAGGCAGATTGATCCTTTACAAGCTCATCTATCGGACGTTTTGTCTTTTGCTCTATCTCTGGCGCAGAAAGGTTGTGCAGTGGCTACCATTAAAGGTTATTTATCGGCCTTGTCAGCCTTCATATGTCTTCCAGACCAACCATCTTTATTTAAATCCCCTATTGTTATCAGATTCTTGAAAGGTCTTCTAAATCAATATCCTCCAAAGCCTTTTGTTATGCCGCAATGGGATTTGTCCTTAGTCCTGACTTTCCTTATGGGGTCCCCTTTTGAACCTATGCATTCTTGCCCCTTGAGGTATTTGGTTTTAAAAACAGTCTTCCTGATAGCTATAACATCAGCAAGGAGAGTGAGTGAGTTGCAGGCCTTATCAGTAAAACCCCCTTATACAACTTTTTATGGGGATAAGGTGGTGTTGAGGACCAAGGCTGCTTTCCTCCCGAAGGTTGTTTCACCCTTCCATTTGGCTCAGGCAATTACTTTGTCCACGTTCTATCCTCCGCCTCATCCTTCCAAAGAGGAAGAAAGACTGCACCGTCTGGATCCAAAGAGAGCGTTGAGCTTCTTTATCGATAGAACAAAGGATTTCAGGCTGGAGGATCAGCTGTTTATTGGATACGTGGGCAAGAGGAGAGGAAAGGCAGTCCACAAGAGAACACTATCCAGGTGGGTTGTTCTTTGCATTAAAGTATGTTACTCTTTGGCAAAGAAGGATCCTCCTGAGGGCATTAGAGCTCATTCCACCAGAGCTAAGTCGGCCACTTCGGCCTTAGCCAGAGGTGTTCCTGTGGTCGACATCTGCAAGGCCGCAACTTGGTCGTCCCTTCACACTTTTGCAAAACATTACTGTTTAGATTCTGAGGTTAGAAGGGACGGCCATTTTGCACGGTCAGTGCTGCAGGATTTCTTGGTTTGACCATTTAGGCACCCACCGCCGGGCGTGGTACTGCTTTGGGACTCTATTCATGAGGTGAGGAATCCACAGGTAGTTGTATCCATCAGAAGAACGAGTTACTTACCTTCGGTAACGACTTTTCTGGTGGATACATTAGCTACCTGTGGATTCCTCACGGTCCCACCCGCCTCCCCGTTGCCTTTATGGTCTTGCCAAGTAATCCTTGAGTGCGCTCCTCTTGATCTTTGAGGGTGCAATAGATGTATATATATAATATTTATATATATATATATATGTATATATGTATATATCTTTGTGTATATACTTGGTGTGTGTATATATTTTAAAAGAGAGATTTTATATATATATATATGTACATAAAGAAGATTTACAGTTATTCATACAATGTGGTGTATTTTTACAATATAATGGATGTTGCTTTGTTCTTTCATTGCATTGCCTGGTTGTTCTCATGCACGTAAAAAATGATTGGTACTGACGTCCGCACGTCGTCGAGGACCTCTTATTGCCTGTATGACGTCAGACGGCGTCGCGTGCGAGACAGTGACGTCCTCGTCGACGTGCAGAGACTAGTAAGAAGATTTCCGTAGAATGCTGGCGCCATGGGAGTATTCATGAGGTGAGGAATCCACAGGTAGCTAATGTATCCACCAGAAAAGTCGTTACCGAAGGTAAGTAACTCGTTCTTTTAGAACTTATAATTTCCAAAATATATTTAAAGCAGATAACTTTGGGGACATACTACTATTTTATGAGCCTCAGTATTATCACCTTCATGCCAAGGGCATTGCAGCTGTGGCTGTTAACTATTCCTAAAGCCTTTTCTTCTGCTGGCAAACGGGCACTGAGTTGATTGCATAGGATGTCCAGAAAAGTAATATTGTCTGAAGGGTACAGCATTAGTAGCTTGGAATAATTTTCATTTAACATAAGTAGTTCTTCTTGATGGAAAGGTTTGAGAGGTCTGAGCTACACAAACTTACTTACTGCAATGAACAAACAAAACTGTGTCAAAAACTATTACCCAAATCCTCAAGACCAGGGGACATCTGGTCACTATTTGGCAACTATCTGCTAAGTTCCCGTAGCCAAACCATACACTGCACAAACTACACCCACAAGACTGATATTTCCCATACATGGGACAGTGATGCTCGAAAATGCACCCACCCTGTTAAGTATTAACAGTATGTGATGCTAATATTAGTCGGTGCTTCTAATGTAATAATTCCTGTCACATGTCCTGCTCTGTAACTGAAATGTTGTACTTACTAAGAGTAAACATAAATACAAATAAAAAAATGAATAAATGTATACTGGAGCACTCAAGACCGGACAGGTTACACTGTAATCATAGTCCACAAGTATATGTGCCTTAGTTTAGCATTTTATGCTGATTAGTGTGAAAATGGCACGACCACTATGAATTCATAATTACACATATTTAGAGTAATTAGTCTGTGAGTACATAAATTACAAATTGGTCATAAGCATTGCTTAATGTTTGTGAAAAAACAATGATGCAAGTCATTTAGTGGGGTGAAAGTTAAGTATTCCACCACTTAATGGATCAGTGCCAAGTGAGACCAAGAAACCATATTTATAAAAGCTCCTCTGGGAATCTAAATAATACTGCATGATGCAAATTATGTTTTGTGAACAGAATTCTATTGAGGGTAAGAGTGGTGTAAACCAGTTACAAAACTTGCACAAGAGTGAAAAGTGCATAATGCATTAGGATGCTATGTATGGCTAAGATAGAGGAGAAAGAACAGGTGAAAAAACCTCATGTTGAGATGTTCTAAGCACACAATAGGTACATTTTAATGGCTACGAAAAAGAGTTTGGAAGGCCATTATCAATAAAAGAGTAGATGCCCAATCTAAAATGAGTAGATCAGAAGTAAATGAGTTATTAGTTGGTAATCTGTACTTACTATTTAAGGTTTGAAGTGACTAGTGAGTAATAAAGGTAGACTTTCCTAATGTTCAAGAACCCAAAGTATAGTAGACTGAGATAATTATAGTTCTGAAAGAATATATTAAAATTGATGAAAAGGTGAATCATGGGTTGAGTTTTAAGCCATACCAAATGGAACCAGAAAAGGTACTAACCAATCTGTCTAGTGGCTCTGCCCGAAGGAAGCATGTGTAAACAGCAGCTGGGCAGTTTTGCTAGAGATATGTATGATTGCCTCTGTATAAACCTATCTTGAGAGGCAATTAATTGTAATGGATGTGTTAGGCCCAAGTATCTGGAAAATATTATATATTGGGCAGGATGTTAAGATTGTGAGTGAGACGAGTTTTTTTAAAAAGGAAACCCTGTTCTGCTCAGGAAAAGACATGGGGGGCCTGAGTAGGCACCACTCCTGGGCACTGTTAGTTCCTTTTTTCCTTTGCTCCGGAGCTTACCCTTGTCTCTTTGAGAACAGCTTTTTATCCAAAATATTGTGTAAGGGAGATTTCACCTCCCAAAACAACATGTTTTAATCATTTTGAGGACTGTTGCAGACAGAAGTCTTTGACTTACTATCCTCATCAGGTTTGCCCATGGTGCCTAGGTTCGAGCCGTGACCCTGAGGCCTGCAGTTACTGCATGTCAAAGGCCATACGAATCTGCGAAGAGAAACTTAGTTGCCAAGCTCCAGAAGAATCCAAAACTGGTCCCATTCTTAGTCCAGAAGTCTGAGTCCTTCTGGGGAGTAGATCTTCATTGGGCTCATAGTCTTGAATAAGTTGGAGAAACACAAAAACTCCAGGTTGGAATCCGCCCCTTCTCAACACTCAGATACTCCTAAAAAAGGAGCAAGGTTTGATTTTTCTCCCAAAGTTGATTGATGTCCGAGCCTGTTCGGCAGCTTCTCACAGCACAACATGAGTTTCTGGGGCTGTCTAAGATACAGAGGGAGATGTAGGAGTTCTGCAAGTCAATGCTCCAACTCTTCAGAACTTTACTGACTACCTCCTTTCCGGCCCCAAGAAGCCCTCTTTCTGGGGTGCCAACGGTGAGGTCCACCCTTAGCTCCAGTTGCCTCCTGCCCCCAGATCCACCACTGGGCCTTCTCTGGTTTCTGTTCCTACTCTATCTGGGGCACAATGCTTCACACTGTTTCCCAGAGGCTCGACCCCGATGCCAACACCATTGATGCCAGAAGACGAGGTGCCCATTGTGCTCTTTAATCAAAGTCTGCATTGCTGCAACCTCGACCAAGGCAGCGCTTGGCTTCCATCGAAGCTCCATGTCCCTCACTTGAGGTACCATCTCCACAAGGCAGAAGACATATATGTTGTTTTCCTTATTTGGCATTGATTCGGACAATGAATACAATGCAGTTGATTAAATTGGGCAACCAGGAGTAAAATTGGTAGGATAAACTTCAAGAAGCCAGTGACCTTGATACTTCCCTTGTGCTAAGACTCCTCTCACCCACTGTCCTACCACTGAGGAAAGCTTCTTGCACAATGGTCCTGCATAGAGCACTAGAAGTTCTTGACCCCCAGATTTCCACCTTTGAGGTCAAAACCAATATCTTGGTGGAAGTTCTTCAGTCAGGGCAAACAACCACTGACCTACTCCTGCCCTTCAATGAGGCACTTATGGATGCTGTTTTGTGGGTTTCAGACAAATCTTGCCCTGTTCACAGCCCTCCATACTCAGTCACCAGATTGTGAGACTCCACCACCCTGCCTCTGCGCCCTCTGTCAGCACACCTCCCATGAAAGCTTGGTGGTTCAGGCATCTTCTTCAAGCTGGACAAACTTGAATACCTTCCGAACTACCCTGCCCCCCCTCCCAACCCACCAAGGGAGTTCAAACTAATGGAGACCTTTGGGAAGAGGGTATTTGGGTATTTTCTGCCACTAACTTGGCCGTTGGGTTTGCTATTCCCATGCTTTTTGGGTTTCTGGCTCAAGTCTTCCGAGATGTCCCAAAAGACATCCAACCTGTTTTGACCCAAGCCACCCAGGACAGTTCTGATGTGGCAGAGTTCACGATTCATTGTGGCTTAAACGCAACAGATTCTATCAGATGGACCATTGACACCAGCATTGCTATTCGCCTCCACACCTGGCCTAGTGGCAGTCTATTGGTTTTTCAGGCAATGTCCAATTTTCCCTTATGGACATGCCCTTTGATGGAACTCGTCTGTTTGAGGACAAGGGAGATTCCGCTTTGGAATGGTTGAAAGAAAGCAGGGTTTCAGCTTGCTCCCTGTGCTTATCTGCTCCGCCTTGCCAGCTGCATCAGACCTGCTGCTCCTTTTGCGGCTTCTGTAGAGGTACCCCATACCATCAGCCTAAACAGCCCCAGGAAGGTGCACAGCAGTTTTGTGGCGTGCCTGCGGTGAATGTCAGTGAGCCATGTAGTCCATTGTCCACCCCCACCCTGCAGCCCCACCGCTATAAGTGGAGCATGACCACCCTGTTGGAGGCAAGATCTGATGATTCTTGCCTTTTGGCAGACCATCACGCTGGACAAGTGGGTCCTGCAGATAGTCTTGAAGTGGTACACTTTGCCATTCATTGCCACTCTAATGCACTTACCAGCATCTCCAAAGAGACTGACGGGAGGACTAGCTGTATAGGAATTCCAAGCCCTTTTCACCAAAGGTGCTGGTTAGAGGGTGCCTGTGCCAGAAGTAGGTCCTGAATGTGATTTTCACGACTTTCTGGTGCCGAAGAAGAATGGAGATCTTCGTACCATTTGAGACAAGCGTCCTCTCAACGTCCTTCCTCTTTAGGGAAACATTCAAAATGCTCACACTGGCCCAGGACTTGGCTACCATTGATGCTGGAGACTGAATGGTACAGTTAGATCTGCAGGGCACCTATTTGCTTATACCCATACTGCCATCCCATTGGCGTTACCTGCTGTTCATTGCGGGACAGAAGCATTTTCAGCTCGCTGTGCTTCCCTTTTGTCTTAACTATGTCCCTCAAATCTTCACGGAAGTGATGGCAGTGGTAGCAGCAAGCATAAAGAAGTCAGGGGTCCCAGTCTTTTCCTACCTTGACACCTGACTGTTGAAAGCGGCCTCACCACAGGCAATTGTCAACCACCTCTATACTGTAGTGAATCTGCTGTCATCTTTAGGGTTCACAATCATTGTGCCGAAGTCACACCTGAGTCCTCCTAAGAATCCCATCTTCATCTGAGCCATTCTTGACAAGTTTCTGTTTTGTATTTTTTCCCTGGAAAGGAGAGTCCACGATGCTCGGGCTATGATCCCAATCGTTCAGCCTCTGTTGTGGGTTTCAGTGAGGGCAACTCTGAGGCTATTGAGACTGATGACCTCCTGCATCCTGTTGGTCAAGCATTTCAGGTGGTATATGCAGACTCTGTGGTGGGATCTGAAGTCTGTGGGCCCAACTTCAAGGGGGCACACTACCATCTCCGGATCTTGGAGAAGACTGCAAAAGATCTGCAGTGATGATTACTGGGCCTTGAGTGGGGCAGACCCTTTTCCTAACACCATCCAGAGCAATCAGCTGTAGCAGATGCATCACTTTTGTGCTGGGGTGGCCATCTGGGAGAGGTGAAGATCAGAATCCTCAAGTCTCTAGCGGAGGCCCTGCTCCTTATCAATCTCCTAAAGCTGAGGGCCATCTGCTTGGCGTTGAAAGCCTTTCTTCTATCCATGAAAGGGAGGCTGTTGCAAGTGCTTATGCAGAGCATCATCACCATCTGGTTCTGCAACAGTCAGGGGGGGTGGGATCCTGGGCCCTGTGCCAGGAGGCACTACACCTCTGGAAATCCCTTGATCATCACAAGATATTCCTGGTGGTGAGCCACCTGGCAGGATATTTTGAAGCCAAGGGGGACGAGCTCAGCCAACAACACCTAGCGGATCATAAGTGGCCGTTACATCTGTGGGTGGCAGAAGGTCTCTTCCTTGAATGGGGAAAACCTGGGTTTGATTTAAGCGCCACTGAGAACGCAGTGTGTCAGCAGTTCTGTGTTGGAGTTTCCAAGCCGCCTCTAGCTAGGTGGCGTGTTTCTCCTACAGTGGAATTCGGGACTCCTGTATGTTTTTCCACGGATGCCACGCCTGCTTGGAGTTCAGAAGAAGTTTAGGAATGACCAGCCATAAGTTGTCATCATGGCCCCGGGTTTGGCATGGAGAGTATGTTATCCAGAACTCCAGGGTTTGAGCATCTATCATCTAAGTCTGCCCCTCTGGAAGGATCTGCTGTCTCAAAAACAAGACAGTGTTCTTCACCTGGCCTTCGCACTCTGCACCTTCATGTTTAGAGATTGAACTGAGAATTCAGAACACCTTCGCTGGTTCGCCCAGAAGGGTATTATTCCTGCTTGGTTCTATAGGACCTGTTGGGTTGAGCCACTACACAGACCCACCACCTAATATGTACTACTCTATTGTCTATTCTGAATGTAAGGAGTCTGTGATTGAAAAGTCCCTGTCAAAAGAACAAGTTACTTACCTTTGGTAACGCTTTTTCTGGTAGAGACTAACTGCAGATTCCTCACTGACCCTCCCATCCTCCCCATTCTGTGAATTGAACTCTACTCTCTAATCAGATCCCAAGTCTGGCAATCTGCACACTAGTGTAAGCCAATGTGATGGTGGGTGCATATAGGGGCCCAGACAGTTTCAAAAGAAACTGACAGCGTGGAGAAGTTGCGCCCATATAGGGCCCACATATCTTTTCCTGAGTTGAGCGGTGTCAGTTCTGAGCCACATGGCGCTACCTACAAAAATGCAGTGATACTGCTCAAAAGATTTTGGATGCAGTCTGATGCCGGGGGAACACTCAAAAGTTGAGAAATCTGACCTTAAATAGTCTCTACTGGAAGGAATGTTACCCGGGGTAACTTCTTTGTTTACTACTAATTACTGATTTACTTCTAATCTACAAATGTTTTAGATTAGGAGTCTATTCTCTTATTGACACTGGTCTTGCAGTCTCTTTTCCGCGGCTATTACAATTTACCTGTTCTGTGCACAGAACATTTCGACATGAGGTATTTGCACCCACCAAAAAGATCTTTTTTCTTTTTCCTCTATCTTAGCCATATATAGAATCATAACCTGTAAAGATTCCTTGAAGGGCTTTAAATATGGTTTCTTGAACTTACTAAACACCGATCAATTAAGTGCTGGAATATGCAACTTTAACATGACTACGTGACTTGCATCACTTTTTTTCACACACATTAAGCAACCCTTTGCCGTATTGTTTAAAATCTTCACTTAATGGGTATAAATGGGGCCACCATGATTATGACCACTTTGTAATTTATGTACTCATAGATTGGTTACTCTAAATATGTATAATCCTGATTCCATCTTGATTGCAGCCTTAAGAAAGCACATAGGATGAAACATGTTGACTGTATTATGTACAGTTTTTCACCCACTTAACGGAAGAAAAGTGTCATCTTCACACTAATCGGCATTCAATGCTGAACTAAGAAACACATACTTGTTAGCTATTTGATTAGGGTACAGACTGTTTTATGTGGTTTGATATACAAATATTCCAACAATTTGGCTGGACGCTCCAGTGTTACCCTTAGGTAGCTGGGTATAGGATATCATGACAGCTCCTGTTCTTGAACATTTTCGTTTGTTGCAATATTCACAAACCCAGTGCTGTACTGTTGGATATACAGCAGCTGCTTAACCAGTGCTACCTCTATTTTCTATGGAGACAGAAGTACATTTTACATTTCTTGTTGGTAATCCCTTGATTAATTTTCTTGCAGTTTGAGGCTGCATGGGCACTGACAAACATAGCCTCTGGAACCTCTCAACAGACCAAAATAGTCATTGAGGCTGGTGCGGTCCCTATCTTCATAGAGCTCTTAAATGCTGACTTTGAGGATGTCCAAGAACAGGTAATGAAAATAATTGGTGAGTAAAAATAACATGCACTTAACCAATCCATCTTTTTGGAAGATCTCCAGCCTTGTTTAAGATTGGGTTTAATAGACCTTATTCTAATGCAGTAATATTCTGCACAGGTTTGAATCTTGCCCAGTATTAGCTTGCCCATTGTGCTCCTCAGTCATGACACAATGTTAACCTCAGCAGATCTAAATACCTTTGCAGCATTAACCTGGTCAAACTTGCATTTTTTTTTAAAAGTGATTCCATGTATGTTGCAGAATTTTGGTGCAGTTTTAGGCATGTACAATCCTGATATGACAGAGCATTCTATTTCTGTTTAGTGGTTATATAGCGTTAGTAGTCCGAAGGCATTTAAGTGTTGACAGTCATCAATGCTTCTTAAAAGAATAGTGTTTTGACATTTTTCTAAAATGGCTGTTTTTTTAAATTGTTGCCCATGCAGTGGTTTATTACACAGAATGTTTGAATACTTAGCAAAAAGATCTTCTTTTTTGAGTTACGAAGAGAGTGGTAAGACTTTCACCTTAATTTCCTTGCTGGGCAGTTTAGTAATAGCCTATTTTTAATTTGCTCTGTGACATTACTGTGAATGGATTTGTGGGTGGTAGGATTTTAAATTTTATTAGAGCTACTGGAAGCCAGTGTACTTTAATTAGGGCAGGAGATGTCATTTGAAGAGGAAATTCATGTACGCCCTTGCCACAGCATGCTCAGCCACTTGCAGTTTTTATATGCTTTCCTTGTTTGTTCCAATCACTAATTGTAGGAAACTGGTTCTCTATATAGTGTAGTAAAAAGAAGTACACCGTACAGAGGAGAGTCCAGTGGATCCCCAGTTGGTTTGCAGAGGCAAAAGTAGATAGAACTAATGCTCTATTTTGTGGTAGTGTGGGCAAGCAGTTAGGCTTATCAGAGGGTAGTGCTAAGCATTTGTTGTACTCACTGAGGCAATAAGTGACACACACTCAAAGAATAAATCTGAGACCAAATTGGAAAAATAACGCTTCTTTTTACATATGTTTCAAACCCAAGAACTTCGTAATCAGGTAAGCACTTTTTCAAGCATAAATACTTTTCAGTTAAAAAAAATGAGCAATTCTTTAATGTTAACCTGTAGTGGAAAACAATGTTCAGCAAACACAGGGTTAACAGAGACTTATGAGGCCAATCTCGGAGAGTTAAGGTAAGTACTGGGCACTGATCAGAACCGCACCAGCAGGTCACTCCGTGCAGCACTGGGACAGACAGGTATAGGGGTTCAGTAAGGCATAGGGTGCCCAAAGGTTCGCTGTGGGAGTTTGGTCCTTGTGAAGGCAGGCTACAGGCTCTGACTGGAAAGCCAGTCTGGGACAATAAACAGATTGGTTGTGGACTTAGGGTGCTCAGGGACGTACGTGCAGCTTTGTTCCTTTTCTCTAGGGGCCAGGTACGGAGGGGTGTCCCTAGGCATCGGGATTCTTTATCTGGGAGCATTCGCGGTCATGGGGTCCTGAGTGTTGAGGTTGCAGGTGTTGTCAGGCAGTCTGGGCGGGGAGAGACCCAGGGTAGACTCAAGCTCAGGGTAGTTCAGGGGACGTCTTTGGCACCAGTGAACTACCTCAGCAAATGTCAGGTGCGACGGGTGGAGTGGTTGCTGGAGGTGTCTGATTTTTTCCTCACCACAAGGCTGTCGGAGAGGGGGCCTGCAGGTGACTTGAGGGAGTCCAAGATGGATGAGACCACACTGGACCCTGACTCTTGACAGCTAGGGAATCTTGCTGGCACTGTTGGTTGGCTCCATCTTGGGTTGTGGACGTCTGGTACAGAGGTCACTTCGGGTTCTAGGTCTTTGCTGTTCCCGAGGATGCAGAGTCCTTACTTGAGACTTTGTTGCAAAGCTGCTGCTCCCAGGAGTCTTTAGTCTTTTTGGAAGGCAGGTAGGCAGTCCTCCTGGGTTTCTTTGAGGCTCAGCTGCAGGGCAAGTCATCTTTTTGAGCATAGTCAGTCGAGGTCAGCAGGCAGGCCGGAGGGGCTGGTTCCAGGTCAGCTGTTTCTTCTTTTCCTCTTCTGGAGCTGCAACTCTTGTTTGTCCTTTGCTTCTTAGGTCGTCAGGATCTGAGTTGTAGGGTTCAGGGGTGCACCTAAATACTCAATTTAGGTGCATTACAGAAAGTGCCAGGTGGTAGCCAATGGAGCTACAACTCTTCTTTGTCCTTTGCTTCTTAGGTCGTCAGGATCTAAGTTCTAGGGTGCCAGCTAAATACTTAACTTAGGGGCGTCACAGAAAGTGCCAGGTGGTAGCCAGTGGGCTGCTCACCTTTAGGGTGACTACACCCCTCTTATGATCACTCTTGTTGGCAAGTGGGCATAAGCCTAACCCCAGTGGCCTGATTCCTTCCAAGCAAGATAGGTGGAATGTGAGAAGTGGTGTCCACTTCAGCTCGTCCACCTTAGGGGTGGGACTGGCATGAAGTGGTCACACCACTTTGTAGGAAAGTACCCTGTTTTTGTCATGGTTGGCCCCACTGTTTGCCTGCTGTCAGTGTGTTTTGACTGTGTTCACTAGGATCCCGCTAACCAGGACCCTAGTGACTGTGCTCTGCCTCTAAATTTGGTTTCTTAGGACTTAGCACTCCCCACAATTGGCATACTGATGCCCCCTTATAAGTCCCTAATATATGGTACTTGGGTACCCTGGGCTTCGGGGCACCACGGGTTCCCCATGGGCTGCAGCATGTATTGTACCACCATGGGAGACATGGGATACAAAAAGTATCTGCAGGCCTGCCATCGCAGCCTGCTTGAAAAGGTGCATTCACTACAGGTCACTGCACCAGGTCACTCTAAGTCGGCCCCTGTAGCCCAGAGGACAGGGTGCAGCTACCTGTGTGTGAGGGCACCCCTGCATGAGCAGAGGTGCCCCCACGAACTCCGGCTCCATTTTCCTGTACTTCGTGAGTGTGTGGTAGCCATTTTACCTGTGTACTAGACACAGGTAACTACCTATGTCCAGCTAAATAATGGTAACTCCGAACCTGTGCATGTTTGGTATCAAACATGTTGGAATAGTACCCCAATACTGATGTCAGAATTAGTTGTATGACTCCATGCACTTTGGCGGCTCCTTAGAGGACCCCCAGCATTGCTCCAACCAGTCTTCTTGGGTTTTCCGGGCAGCCTAGCTGCTGCCACCCCTCAGACAGGTTTCTGCCCTCCTGCAGCTTGATCTGATCAAGCCAAGGAAGGCAGAACAACGTTTTTTTGGGGGGAGAGGGAGGTAACACCCTCTCCCTTTGGAAATAGGTGTGACTGGCTTGGGAGGGGTAGCCTTCCCAAGCCACTGGTTTGCTTTGAAGTGCACATTTGGTACCCTCCATTCATAAACCAGTCTACACTGGTTCAGAGACTCCCAGTCCCTGCTCTGGTGGGAAACTGGAGAATGGAAAGGGAAGTGACCACTCCTGCGTCCATCACCACCCCAGGGGTGACGCCCAGAGCACCTCCAGAGGGTCCCTGGGTTCTGCTATCTTGTTTCCAAGGTTGACAGGAAACTCTGGGAGCATCTGAGTGGCCAAGCCAGGCAGGTGACTTCAGAGGCCGCTCCTGATATATAGGTGCTTACCTGGTTAGGTGACCAATCCCCCTTTCAGGGCTATTTAGGGTCTCTCTCTTGGGTAGGTCTTCAGACTTGGCTTGCAAGATTCCATGAGGACTTCTCAGCAACCTCTGCTTCAATTTCTGGCCACTGGAACCGCGACTGGACCATCCAGGAACCGACAAACGCTGCTACAACAAAGAAGACTCTTCTGCAACTTTGTTTCCACTTCTCCTGCCAGCTTTGCAACATTTCCCCGGTCGTGCATCCTCAGAAGACTGCAGCTCTTCAACCTGCAAAAGAAGAAGTAATCTCCCTTGGAGTGAAGGAGTCACTCCCCTGCAACCGCAGGCACCTAGAACAAGCGTTGACTGGCTGCATGGATCCCCTCTCCTGCTGAGCTGCGTGGATCCTGCATCACAGGTGGTAGCCCGGAGTAGTCCTCTTGGTCCTCTCTGCCAGCTGTCCAACTTTGATGGAGGTAAGCCTTTGCCTTCCCATGGAGGACAGTACCCCCATGCATCACGTCTCTTGCAGCTGCCAAGGCTTGTTTGCATCTCCGCCAAGGGATCTTATGGCAACGTGTAGCTCCAGCCCCCAGCACTCCATCCTGCAAAGCACAGCCTCCTGCGTGGTTCTCCTGCAGCGTGGGATCCTCTTTTGTAGTACTGCATGGGCTTCTTCTGCGACTCCTGTGTCCCCATCCTGTGGGACTCCTGTGGGTGCTGCCTCTGCTCCTGTAGACTCTCTGTGATACTGAGGGTCCCCTGTGACTCCCTCTCATGGGTTGAGTCCACTTGGGCCTTGTTGGTACCCGGCACCACCTCTTTTCCACTAACCGCAAGTTTACCTTTGCCAAAGCTTGTTGGTGGAAATCCTGCACCGACACCTGTCTGCAGTCTTCCTTCCAGTGTGGGACAATATCTGCATCCATCAGGAACTCTTCTCCGGCTCCAGGGCTGCAGTGCTGACCTATTCCTAATCACTGTAGACCAGCTCCTGCATCGCCAGCTGGGTAGGTAGTAGCTCCTACCCCTCATGGACTCCATTGTGACTATTGGACTTGGTCCCCTCTCTCCACAGGTCTTCTTTCTTCAGGAATCCACTGCTGGTTTTCTTGCAGTCTTCTCTGGGTGTCTTATTTTTCTTATTTTCCTCCTTTTGGGTGGTTTGGGGAAAATCCAGTGTTTTATTCCTGGTCACTGGGGGGGAGGGTAGGAGGGGTGCTGTGTAACTTAACTCTGTGGTTTTCAAGTATTCCAAGCTCCCCTCTACACATTTTGCTCACCTAGGTGGGGGTACCTTGTTCGCATCCATTCTTTCAGTATATGGTTTGTGCTCCCCCTAGGGTCACTATTGGTTATTGCTGCTTGCACTGTTTTCTAACCTTTTCTATGCTCGTTTCCGATTACTAGTGTACAAATTTTGCGTATTAATTTCCTCCTAAGGGTGGGTTACCTGACTAGTATTTTGTGGTGATTTCTTTAAAAAATAAAGTAAGTTTATTTTTGTACAACTGAGTGTTTTCTTTCATGTGTGTAAGTGCTGTGTGACTACGGTGGTACTGTATGAGCTTTGCCTGTCTCCTAGATAAGACTTGGCTGCTCATCCACAGCTACTTCTAGAGAGCCTGACTTCTAGACACTGCCTACACTTCACTGAGTGGGGATACCTGGACCTGGAATAGGGTGATAACACCACAGGTGCTCACCACACACCAGGCCAGCTTCCTACAATGCTTACTGACTGGTTTTTGCCAGCCTGCCACCCAACATGCTGCTCTGGCCCCAAGGGTGAAAGCTTTCTGCTCTCTGGAGGCCCACAACAAAAGTCTGTCCTAAAAGAGGGTGTATCACCCCCTTCCACCAGATGACTTGCTGATTAGCCTTCTTAAGGTGGCAAGCCACAAAGGGCTGCTGCCTTTGAAATGCAAAACTGGCCCTCCTCACAGGAGAGGAAGCCAGAACCCTTGTCCCGATCGCACTCGCCACACTCCAAGGGAGATTCCTTCTTGCTTCTTGGTGCAGACTGAAGACTTGCCACCCTCAGAGGATGCACAGCCGGGGAAATGTTGCAGCTGCTGGAAGGTGCCGAATAAAACTATGTTGCAGAGCGAAGTCGTCGCTGGAGCTGCAGATTGTAGGTTCCTGTGAAGTCCAGTTGCTGTTCCAGTGGCTCTGTTCAAATGCCTATGACCTCCTGTTCAAAAGAGCATCAATAAACTACTTTGAACCGAACACCTTGACTCTACATGTTAATTCTATACTCCATTTTTATCATACATTACAAGTTAGGAATATAAAAATTTGATGTACTGTGGGTTTTGCAACTTTTTCAATTTCAAGACTTTATTTGGGGCAGATTGGGGTATGGGCCAATCTATAACCCACATCCGGCTCTGAAAGGGCATTCTGAAGGATGAGGGAGTTCGACCATAGAAATACTGTTTCTTGATCTACCAAGAGGGAGATGCATGGACCTGGTATAAGGTGGATACCTACCACACACTAGGCCAGCTTCCTACATTCGATCTGGTCCTGCATCTCCAGAAGGGTGGGTAGTGGCTCCAGCCACAACCGGACACTCCAAATTGAACTAGACTTAGTCCCCTTCTTTGGAGAGCCACCTTTAGTTTCTTCCAGTCTTGCTCGGGTCTTGCACAGTCCTGTTCCAAAGTTGTTCTGTGGGTTTGGGGAAAAGCCAGGTGTAGGAAGTTGGCTCTGTATGTGCTATTTCAAAGTAAGGAATAGCATGCACAGAGTCCAAGGGTTCCCCTTAGAGGTAAGATAGTGGCAAAAATAGATAATACTAATGCTCTATTTTGTGGTAGTGTGGTCGAGCAGTAGGCTTATCCAAGGAGTAGTGTTAAGCATTTGTTGTACATACACATAGACAATAAATGAGGTACACACACTCAGAGACAAATCCAGCCAATAGGTTTTTATATAGAAAAAATATCTTTTCTTAGTTTATTTTAAGAACCACAGGTTCAAATTCTACATGTAATATCTCATTCGAAAGGTATTGCAGGTAAGTACTTTAGGAACTTCAAATCATCAAAATTGCATGTATACTTTTCAAGTTATTCACAAATAGCTGTTTTAAAAGTGGACACTTAGTGCAATTTTCACAGTTCCTAGGGGAGGTAAGTATTTGTTAGGTTAACCAGGTAAGTAAGACACTTACAGGGCTTAGTTCTTGGCCCAAGGTAGCCCACCGTTGGGGGTTCAGAGCAACCCCAAAGTCACCACACCAGCAGCTCAGGGCCGGTCAGGTGCAGAGTTCAAAGTGGTGCCCAAAACACATAGGCTAGAATGGAGAGAAGGGGGTGCCCCGGTTCCGGTCTGCTTGCAGGTAAGTACCCGCGTCTTCGGAGGGCAGACCAGGGGGGTTTTGTAGGGCACCGGGGGGGACACAAGTCCACACAGAAATTTCACCCTCAGCAGCGCGGGGGCGGCCGGGTGCAGTGTAGAAACAAGCGTCGGGTTTGTAATGGAAGTCTATGAGAGATCTCGGGATCTCTTCAGCGCTGCAGGCAGGCAAGGGGGGGATTCCTCGGGGAAACCTCCACTTGGGCAAGGGAGAGGGACTCCCGGGGGTCACTTCTCCAGTGAAAGTCCGGTCCTTCAGGTCCTGGGGGCTGCGGGTGCAGGGTCTCTCCCAGGCGTCGGGACTTTAGGTTCAAAGAGTCGCGGTCAGGGGAAGCCTCGGGATTCCCTCTGCAGGCGGCGCTGTGGGGGCTCAGGGGGGACAGGTTTTTGTACTCACAGTCTTAGAGTAGTCCTGGGGTCCCTCCTGAGGTGTTGGATCGCCACCAGCCGAGTCGGAGTCGCCGGGTGCAGTGTTGCAAGTCTCACGCTTCTTGCGGGGAGCTTGCAGGGATCTTTAAAGCTGCTGGAAACAAAGTTGCAGCTTTTCTTGGAGCAGGTCCGCTGTCCTCGGGAGTTTCTTGTCTTTTCGAAGCAGGGGCAGTCCTCAGAGGATGTCGAGGTCGCTGGTCCCTTTGGAAGGCGTAGCTGGAGCAGGATCTTTGGAAGGCAGGAGACAGGCCGGTGAGTTTCTGGAGCCAAGGCAGTTGTCGTCTTCTGGTCTTCCTCTGCAGGGGTTTTCAGCTAGGCAGTCCTTCTTCTTGTAGTTGCAGGAATCTAATTTTCTAGGGTTCAGGGTAGCCCTTAAATACTAAATTTAAGGGCGTGTTTAGGTCTGGGGGGTTAGTAGCCAATGGCTACTAGCCCTGAGGGTGGGTACACCCTCTTTGTGCCTCCTCCCAAGGGGAGGGGGTCACAATCCTAACCCTATTGGGGGAATCCTCCATCTGCAAGATGGAGGATTTCTAAAAGTTAGTCACCTCAGCTCAGGACACCTTAGGGGCTGTCCTGACTGGCCAGTGACTCCTCCTTGTTATTCTCATTATTTTCTCCGGCCTTGCCGCCAAAAGTGGGGCCTGGCCGGAGGGGGCGGGCAACTCCACTAGCTGGAGTGTCCTGCTGGGTTGGCACAAAGGAGGTGAGCCTTTGAGGCTCACCGCCAGGTGTGACAATTCCTGCCTGGGAGAGGTGTTAGCATCTCCACCCAGTGCAGGCTTTGTTACTGGCCTCAGAGTGACAAAGGCACTCTCCCCATGGGGCCAGCAACATGTCTCGGTTTGTGGCAGGCTGCTAAAACTAGTCAGCCTACACAGATAGTCGGTTAAGTTTCAGGGGGCACCTCTAAGGTGCCCTCTGTGGTGTATTTTACAATAAAATGTACACTGGCATCAGTGTGCATTTATTGTGCTGAGAAGTTTGATACCAAACTTCCCAGTTTTCAGTGTAGCCATTATGGTGCTGTGGAGTTCGTGTTTGACAGACTCCCAGACCATATACTCTTATGGCTACCCTGCACTTACAATGTCTAAGGTTTTATTTAGACACTGTAGGGGTACCATGCTCATGCACTGGTACCCTCACCTATGGTATAGTGCACCCTGCCTTAGGGCTGTAAGGCCTGCTAGAGGGGTGTCTTACCTATACTGCATAGGCAGTGAGAGGCTGGCATGGCACCCGGAGGGGAGTGCCATGTCGTCTTACTCGTTTTGTCCTCACTAGCACACACAAGCTGGCAAGCAGTGTGTCTGTGCTGAGTGAGAGGTCTCCAGGGTGGCATAAGACATGCTGCAGCCCTTAGAGACCTTCCTTGGCATCAGGGCCCTTGGTACTAGAAGTACCAGTTACAAGGGACTTATCTGGATGCCAGGGTCTGCCAATTGTGGATACAAAAGTACAGGTTAGGGAAAGAACACTGGTGCTGGGGCCTGGTTAGCAGGCCTCAGCACACTTTCAATTGTAAACATAGCATCAGCAAAGGCAAAAAGTCAGGGGGCAACCATGCCAAGGAGGCATTTCCTTACACAACCCCCCCCCAAACGAAAGAGGATGAGACTAACCTTTCCCAAGAGAGTCTTCATTTTCTAAGTGGAAGAACCTGGAAAGGCCATCTGCATTGGCATGGGCAGTCCCAGGTCTGTGTTCCACTATAAAGTCCATTCCCTGTAGGGAGATGGACCACCTCAACAGTTTAGGATTTTCACCTTTCATTTGCATCAGCCATTTGAGAGGTCTGTGGTCAGTTTGAACTAGGAAGTGAGTCCCAAAGAGGTATGGTCTCAGCTTCTTCAGGGACCAAACCACAGCAAAGGCCTCCCTCTCAATGGCACTCCAACGCTGCTCCCTGGGGAGTAACCTCCTGCTAATGAAAGCAACAGGCTGGTCAAGGCCATCATCATTTGTTTGGGACAAAACTGCCCCTATCCCATGTTCAGAGGCATCAGTCTGCACAATGAACTGCTTAGAATAATCTGGAGCTTTGAGAACTGGTGCTGAGCACATTGCCTGTTTCAGGGTGTCAAAGGCCTGTTGGCAGTCCACAGTCCAGTTTACTTTCTTGGGCATTTTCTTGGAGGTGAGTTCAGTGAGGGCTGTCACAATGGATCCATATCCCTTCACAAACCTCCTGTAATACCCAGTCAAGCCAAGGAATGCCCTGACCTGAGTCTGGGTTTTTGGAGCTACCCAGTCCAGAATAGTCTGGATCTTGGGTTGGAGTGGCTGAACTTGGCCTCCACCTACAAGGTGGCCCAAGTAAACCACAGTTCCCTGCCCTATCTGGCATTTGGATGCCTTGATAGAGAGGCCTGCAGATTGCAGAGCCTTCAAAACCTTCCTCAGGTGGACCAGGTGATCCTGCCAGGTGGAGCTAAAGACAGCAATATCATCAAGATAAGCTGTGCTAAAGGACTCCAAGCCAGCAAGGACTTGATTCACCAACCTTTGGAAGGTGGCAGGGGCATTCTTTAAACCAAAGGGCATAACAGTAAACTGATAATGCCCATCAGGTGTGGAGAATGCTGTCTTTTCTTTTGCTCCAGGTGCCATTTTTATTTGCCAGTACCCTGCTGTCAAGTCAAAGGTACTTAGAAATTTGGCAGCACCTAATTTATCAATGAGCTCATCAGCTCTTGGAATTGGATGGGCATCTGTCTTGGTGACAGAATTGAGCCCTCTGTAGTCCACACAAAACCTCATCTCTTTCTTTCCATCTTTGGTGTGAGGTTTGGGGACTAAGACCACTGGGCTAGCCCAGGGGCTGTCAGAGCGCTCAATTACTCCCAATTCCAGCATCTTGTGGACTTCCACCTTGATGCTTTCCTTAACATGGTCAGACTGTCTAAAGATTTTGTTCTTGACAGGCATGCTGTCTCCTGTGTCCACATCATGGGTACACAGGTGTGTCTGACCAGGGGTTAAGGAGAAGAGTTCAGGAAACTGTTGTAGGACTCTCCTACAATCAGCTTGCTGTTGGCCAGAGAGGGTGTCTGAGTAGATCACTCCATCTACTGTACCATCTTTTGGGTCTGATGACAGAAGATCAGGGAGAGGTTCACTCTCTGCCTCCTGATCCTCATCTGTTACCATCAACAGATTGACATCAGCCCTGTCGTGGAAGAGCTTAAGGCGGTTTACATGGATCACCCTCTTGGGGCTCCTGCTTGTGCCCAGGTCCACCAAGTAGGTGACCTGACTCTTCCTCTCTAGTACTGGGTAAGGGCCACTCCATTTGTCCTGGAGTGCCCTGGGAGCCACAGGCTCCAGAACCCAGACTTTCTGCCCTGGTTGGAACTCAACCAGTGCAGCCTTTTGGTCATACCAAAACTTCTGGAGCTGTTGGCTGGCCTCAAGGTTTTTGGTTGCCTTTTCCATGTACTCTGCCATTCTAGAGCGAAGGCCAAGTACATAGTCCACTATGTCCTGTTTAGGCTCATGGAGAGGTCTCTCCCAGCCTTCTTTAACAAGGGCAAGTGGTCCCCTTACAGGATGACCAAACAGAAGTTCAAAGGGTGAGAATCCTACTCCCTTCTGTGGCACCTCTCTGTAAGCGAAAAGCAGACATGGCAAGAGGACATCCCATCTCCTTTTGAGTTTTTCTGGGAGCCCCATGATCATGCCTTTTAATGTCTTGTTGAATCTCTCAACCAAGCCATTAGTTTGTGGATGGTATGGTGTAGTGAATTTATAAGTCACTCCACACTCATTCCACATGTGTTTTAGGTATGCTGACATGAAGTTGGTACCTCTGTCAGACACCACCTCCTTAGGGAAACCCACTCTGGTAAAGATACCAATGAGGGCCTTGGCTACTGCAGGGGCAGTAGTCGACCTAAGGGGAATAGCTTCAGGATACCTGGTAGCATGATCCACTACTACCAGGATATACATATTTCCTGAGGCTGTGGGAGGTTCCAGTGGACCAACTATGTCCACACCCACTCTTTCAAAGGGAACCCCCACCACTGGAAGTGGAATGAGGGGGGCCTTTGGATGCCCACCTGTCTTACCACTGGCTTGACAGGTGGGGCAGGAGAGGCAAAACTCCTTAACCATGTTGGACATATTGGGCCAGTAGAAGTGGTTGACTAACCTCTCCCACGTCTTGGTTTGTCCCAAATGTCCAGCAAGGGGAATGTCATGGGCCAATGTTAGGATGAACTCTCTGAACAGCTGAGGCACTACCACTCTCCTAGTGGCACCAGGTTTGGGGTCTCTGGCCTCAGTGTACAGGAGCCCATCTTCCCAATAGACCCTATGTGTTCCATTTTTCTTGCCTTTGGACTCTTCAGCAGCTTGCTGCCTAAGGCCTTCAAGAGAGGGACAGGTTTCTTGTCCCTTACACAGCTCTTCCCTGGAGGGTCCCCCTGGGCCTAAGAGCTCAACCTGATAAGGTTCAAGCTCCAAAGGCTCAGTTCCCTCAGAGGGCAGAACTTCTTCCTGAGAAGAGAGGTTCCCTTTCTTTTGCTGTGTTGCAGTTGGCTTCCCAACTGACTTTCCTGTTCTCTTGGTAGGCTGGGCCATTTTTCCAGACTCCAGCTCTACTTTTTCACCCTGTGCCTTGCATTGTGCTCTTGTTTTCACACACACCAGTTCAGGGATACCCAGCATTGCTGCGTGGGTTTTTAGCTCTACCTCAGCCCATGCTGAGGACTCCAGGTCATTTCCAAGCAGACAGTCCACTGGGATATTTGAGGAGACCACCACCTGTTTCAGGCCATTGACCCCTCCCCATTCTAAAGTAACCATTGCCATGGGATGTACTTTTCTCTGATTGTCAGCGTTGGTGACTGTGTAAGTTTTTCCAGTCAGGTATTGGCCAGGGGAAACCAGTTTCTCTGTCACCATGGTGACACTGGCACCTGTATCCCTCAGGCCCTCTATTCTAGTCCCATTAATTAAGAGTTGCTGTCTGTATTTTTGCATGTTAGGCGGCCAGACAGCTAGTGTGGCTAAATCCACCCCACCCTCAGAAACTAGAGTAGCTTCAGTGTGGACCCTGATTTGCTCTGGGCACACTGTTGATCCCACTTGGAGACTAGCCATACCAGTGTTACCTGGATGGGAGTTTGGAGTGGAACCTTTCTTGGGACAGGCCTTGTCTCCAGTTTGGTGTCCATGCTGTTTACAGCTATGACACCAGGCCTTTTTGGGATCAAAGTTTTTACCCTTGTACCCATTGTTTTGTGAAGAGGCTCTGGGCCCACCCTCCTGTGCAGGTTTTTGGGGGCCTGTAGAAGACTCTTTACTATTTTTAGTTTTGGTTGTCTCATCACCCTTCCCCTGGGGAGTCTTTGTGACCCCTTTCTTTTGGTCACCCCCTGTTGAAGTCTTGGACACCCTTGTCTTGACCCAATGGTCCGCCTTCTTTCCCAATTCTTGGGGAGAAATTGGTCCTAGGTCTACCAGATGCTGATGCAGTTTATCATTGAAACAATTACTTAACAGGTGTTCTTTCACAAATAAATTGTACAGCCCATCATAATTATTTACACCACTGCCTTGAATCCAACCATCTAGTGTTTTCACTGAGTAGTCAACAAAGTCAACCCAGGTCTGGCTCGAGGATTTTTGAGCCCCCCTGAACCTAATCCTGTACTCCTCAGTGGAGAATCCAAAGCCCTCAATCAGGGTACCCTTCATGAGGTCATAAGATTCTGCATCTTTTCCAGAGAGTGTGAGGAGTCTATCCCTACACTTTCCAGTGAACATTTCCCAAAGGAGAGCACCCCAGTGAGATCTGTTCACTTTTCTGGTTACACAAGCCCTCTCAAAAGCTGTGAACCATTTGGTGATGTCATCACCATCTTCATATTTTGTCACAATCCCTTTGGGGATTTTTAACATGTCAGGAGAATCTCTGACCCTATTTATATTGCTGCCACCATTGATGGGTCCTAGGCCCATCTCTTGTCTTTCCCTTTCTATGGCTAGGAGCTGTCTCTCTAAAGCCAATCTTCTGGCCATCCTGGCTAACAGGAGGTCATCTTCACTGAGAGCATCCTCAGTGATTTCAGAAATGTGGGACCCTCCTGTGAGGGACTCACTATTTCTGACTAATACAGTTGGAGACAGGACTTGAGGGGTCCTGTTCTCCCTATTTAGGACTGGAGGAGGGACATTGGCCTCCAAGTCACTAATTTCTTCCTCTGTGATGTCATCATCAGAGGGGTTGGCTTTTTCAAACTCTGCCAACAGCTCCTGGAGCTGAATTTTGGTAGGTCTGGAGCCAATGGTTATTTTCTTTATATTACAGAGAGACCTTAGCTCCCTCATCTTAAGATGGAGGTAAGGTGTGGTGTCGAGTTCCACCACCTGCATCTCTGTATCAGACATTATTCTGCTAAGAGTTGGAATACTTTTTTAAGAATCTAAAACTGTTTCTAGAATCTAATTTCAAACTTTTAACAAACTTTTAAACTCTAAAAGACAATGCTAAACAGGGACTTAACACACAAGGCCCTAGCAGGACTTTTAAGAATTTAGAAAAATTTCAAATTGCAAAAATGAATTTCTAATGACAATTTTGGAATTTGTCGTGTGATCAGGTATTGGCTGAGTAGTCCAGCAAATGCAAAGTCTTGTACCCCACCGCTGATCCACCAATGTAGGAAGTTGGCTCTGTATGTGCTATTTCAAAGTAAGGAATAGCATGCACAGAGTCCAAGGGTTCCCCTTAGAGGTAAGATAGTGGCAAAAATAGATAATACTAATGCTCTATTTTGTGGTAGTGTGGTCGAGCAGTAGGCTTATCCAAGGAGTAGTGTTAAGCATTTGTTGTACATACACATAGACAATAAATGAGGTACACACACTCAGAGACAAATCCAGCCAATAGGTTTTTATATAGAAAAAATATCTTTTCTTAGTTTATTTTAAGAACCACAGGTTCAAATTCTACATGTAATATCTCATTCGAAAGGTATTGCAGGTAAGTACTTTAGGAACTTCAAATCATCAAAATTGCATGTATACTTTTCAAGTTATTCACAAATAGCTGTTTTAAAAGTGGACACTTAGTGCAATTTTCACAGTTCCTAGGGGAGGTAAGTATTTGTTAGGTTAACCAGGTAAGTAAGACACTTACAGGGCTTAGTTCTTGGCCCAAGGTAGCCCACCGTTGGGGGTTCAGAGCAACCCCAAAGTCACCACACCAGCAGCTCAGGGCCGGTCAGGTGCAGAGTTCAAAGTGGTGCCCAAAACACATAGGCTAGAATGGAGAGAAGGGGGTGCCCCGGTTCCGGTCTGCTTGCAGGTAAGTACCCGCGTCTTCGGAGGGCAGACCAGGGGGGTTTTGTAGGGCACCGGGGGGGACACAAGTCCACACAGAAATTTCACCCTCAGCAGCGCGGGGGCGGCCGGGTGCAGTGTAGAAACAAGCGTCGGGTTTGTAATGGAAGTCTATGAGAGATCTCGGGATCTCTTCAGCGCTGCAGGCAGGCAAGGGGGGGATTCCTCGGGGAAACCTCCACTTGGGCAAGGGAGAGGGACTCCCGGGGGTCACTTCTCCAGTGAAAGTCCGGTCCTTCAGGTCCTGGGGGCTGCGGGTGCAGGGTCTCTCCCAGGCGTCGGGACTTTAGGTTCAAAGAGTCGCGGTCAGGGGAAGCCTCGGGATTCCCTCTGCAGGCGGCGCTGTGGGGGCTCAGGGGGGACAGGTTTTTGTACTCACAGTCTTAGAGTAGTCCTGGGGTCCCTCCTGAGGTGTTGGATCGCCACCAGCCGAGTCGGAGTCGCCGGGTGCAGTGTTGCAAGTCTCACGCTTCTTGCGGGGAGCTTGCAGGGATCTTTAAAGCTGCTGGAAACAAAGTTGCAGCTTTTCTTGGAGCAGGTCCGCTGTCCTCGGGAGTTTCTTGTCTTTTCGAAGCAGGGGCAGTCCTCAGAGGATGTCGAGGTCGCTGGTCCCTTTGGAAGGCGTCGCTGGAGCAGGATCTTTGGAAGGCAGGAGACAGGCCGGTGAGTTTCTGGAGCCAAGGCAGTTGTCGTCTTCTGGTCTTCCTCTGCAGGGGTTTTCAGCTAGGCAGTCCTTCTTCTTGTAGTTGCAGGAATCTAATTTTCTAGGGTTCAGGGTAGCCCTTAAATACTAAATTTAAGGGCGTGTTTAGGTCTGGGGGGTTAGTAGCCAATGGCTACTAGCCCTGAGGGTGGGTACACCCTCTTTGTGCCTCCTCCCAAGGGGAGGGGGTCACAATCCTAACCCTATTGGGGGAATCCTCCATCTGCAAGATGGAGGATTTCTAAAAGTTAGTCACCTCAGCTCAGGACACCTTAGGGGCTGTCCTGACTGGCCAGTGACTCCTCCTTGTTATTCTCATTATTTTCTCCGGCCTTGCCGCCAAAAGTGGGGCCTGGCCGGAGGGGGCGGGCAACTCCACTAGCTGGAGTGTCCTGCTGGGTTGGCACAAAGGAGGTGAGCCTTTGAGGCTCACCGCCAGGTGTGACAATTCCTGCCTGGGAGAGGTGTTAGCATCTCCACCCAGTGCAGGCTTTGTTACTGGCCTCAGAGTGACAAAGGCACTCTCCCCATGGGGCCAGCAACATGTCTCGGTTTGTGGCAGGCTGCTAAAACTAGTCAGCCTACACAGATAGTCGGTTAAGTTTCAGGGGGCACCTCTAAGGTGCCCTCTGTGGTGTATTTTACAATAAAATGTACACTGGCATCAGTGTGCATTTATTGTGCTGAGAAGTTTGATACCAAACTTCCCAGTTTTCAGTGTAGCCATTATGGTGCTGTGGAGTTCGTGTTTGACAGACTCCCAGACCATATACTCTTATGGCTACCCTGCACTTACAATGTCTAAGGTTTTATTTAGACACTGTAGGGGTACCATGCTCATGCACTGGTACCCTCACCTATGGTATAGTGCACCCTGCCTTAGGGCTGTAAGGCCTGCTAGAGGGGTGTCTTACCTATACTGCATAGGCAGTGAGAGGCTGGCATGGCACCCGGAGGGGAGTGCCATGTCGTCTTACTCGTTTTGTCCTCACTAGCACACACAAGCTGGCAAGCAGTGTGTCTGTGCTGAGTGAGAGGTCTCCAGGGTGGCATAAGACATGCTGCAGCCCTTAGAGACCTTCCTTGGCATCAGGGCCCTTGGTACTAGAAGTACCAGTTACAAGGGACTTATCTGGATGCCAGGGTCTGCCAATTGTGGATACAAAAGTACAGGTTAGGGAAAGAACACTGGTGCTGGGGCCTGGTTAGCAGGCCTCAGCACACTTTCAATTGTAAACATAGCATCAGCAAAGGCAAAAAGTCAGGGGGCAACCATGCCAAGGAGGCATTTCCTTACACCAGGTACTTACCTCTTCTCTCCTGGTCGCTCGGGGGCATTCTGTTCCTTACTTTTTGGGGTTCCTAGTTCCTCCAGCTCCATCTCTACAGATTCCCCTTCCTTGGGTGGGAGGCTGCTTTTCACCTTCCACTTTCATAGTGTATGGTTTGGTCTTTGTAGGAAGTTGGCTCTGTATGTGCTATTTCAAAGTAAGGAATAGCATGCACAGAGTCCAAGGGTTCCCCTTAGAGGTAAAATAGTGGTAAAAATAGATAATACTAATGCTCTATTTTGTGGTAGTGTGGTCGAGCAGTAGGCTTATCCAAGGAGTAGTGTTAAGCATTTGTTGTACATACACATAGACAATAAATGAGGTACACACACTCAGAGACAAATCCAGCCAATAGGTTTTGTTATAGAAAAATATCTTTTCTTAGTTTATTTTAAGAACCACAGGTTCAAATTCTACATGTAATATCTCATTCGAAAGGTATTGCAGGTAAGTACTTTAGGAACTTTAAAGCATAAAAATTGCATGTATACTTTACAAGTTATGGACAAATAGCTGTTTTAAAAGTGGACACTTAGTGCAATTTTCACAGTTCCTAGGGGAGGTAAGTATTTGTTAGGTTAACCAGGTAAGTAAGACACTTACAGGGCTTAGTTCTTGGTCCAAGGTAGCCCACCGTTGGGGGTTCAGAGCAACCCCAAAGTCACCACACCAGCAGCTCAGGGCCGGTCAGGTGCAGAGTTCAAAGTGGTGCCCAAAACACATAGGCTAGAATGGAGAGAAGGGGGTGCCCCGGTTCCGGTCTGCTTGCAGATAAGTACCCGCGTCTTCGGAGGGCAGACCAGGGGGGTTTTGTAGGGCACCGGGGGGGACACAAGTCCACACAGAAATTTCACCCTCAGCGGCGCGGGGGCGGCCGGGTGCAGTGTAGAAACAAGCGTCGGGTTCGCAATGTTAGTCTATGAGCGATCTCGGGATCTCTTCAGCGCTGCAGGCAGGCAAGGGGGGGATTCCTCGGGGAAACCTCCACTTGGGCAAGGGAGAGGGACTCCTGGGGGTCGCTTCTCCAGTGAAAGTCCGGTCCTTCAGGTCCTGGGGGCTGCGGGTGCAGGGTCTCTCCCAGGCGTCGGGACTTTAGGTTCAAAGAGTCGCGGTCAGGGGAAGCCTCGGGATTCCCTCTGCAGGCGGCGCTGTGGGGGCTCAGGGGGGACAGGTTTTGGTACTCACAGTATCAGAGTAGTCCTGGGGTCCCTCCTGAGGTGTTGGATCGCCACCAGCCGAGTCGGGGTCGCCGGGTGCAGTGTTGCAAGTCTCACGCTTCTTGCGGGGAGCTTGCAGGGTTCTTTAAAGTTGCTGGAAACAAAGTTGCAGCTTTTCTTGGAGCAGGTCCGCTGTCCTCGGGAGTTTCTTGTCTTTTCGAAGCAGGGGCAGTCCTCAGAGGATGTCGAGGTCGTTGGTCCCTTCGGAAGGCGTCGCTGGAGCAGGATCTTTGGAAGGCAGGAGACAGGCCGGTGAGTTTCTGGAGCCAAGGCAGTTGTCGTCTTCTGGTCTTCCGCTGCAGGGGTTTTCAGCTGGGCAGTCCTTCTTCTTGTTGCAGGAATCTAATTTTCTAGGGTTCAGGGTAGCCCTTAAATACTAAATTTAAGGGCGTGTTTAGGTCTGGGGGGTTAGTAGCCAATGGCCACTAGCCCTGAGGGTGGGTACACCCTCGTTGTGCCTCCTCCCAAGGGGAGGGGGTCACAATCCTAACCCTATTGGGGGAATCCTCCATCTGCAAGATGGAGGATTTCTAAAAGTCAGAGTCACCTCAGCTCAGGACACCTTAGGGGCTGTCCTGACTGGCCAGTGACTCCTCCTTGTTGCTTGCTTTGTTCCCTCCAGCCTTGCCGCCAAAAGTGGGGGCCGTGGCCGGAGGGGGCGGGCAACTCCACTAAGCTGGAGTGCCCTGCTGGGCTGTGACAAAGGGGTGAGCCTTTGAGGCTCACCGCCAGGTGTCACAGCTCCTGCCTGGGGGAGGTGTTAGCATCTCCACCCAGTGCAGGCTTTGTTACTGGCCTCAGAGTGACAAAGGCACTCTCCCCATGGGGCCAGCAACATGTCTCTGGTGTGGCAGGCTGCTGGAACTAGTCAGCCTACACAGACAGTCGGTTAAGTTTCAGGGGGCACCTCTAAGGTGCCCTCTGTGGTGTATTTTACAATAAAATGTACACTGGCATCAGTGTGCATTTATTGTGCTGAGAAGTTTGATACCAAACTTCCCAGTTTTCAGTGTAGCCATTATGGTGCTGTGGAGTTCGTGTAAAACAGACTCCCAGACCATATACTCTTATGGCTACCCTGCACTTACAATGTCTAAGGTTTTGCTTAGACACTGTAGGGGCACAGTGCTCATGCACTGGTACCCTCACCTATGGTATAGTGCACCCTGCCTTAGGGCTGTAAGGCCTGCTAGAGGGGTGTCTTACCTATACTGCATAGGCAGTGAGAGGCTGGCATGGCACCCTGAGGGGAGTGCCATGTCGACTTACTCATTTTGTTCTCACCAGCACACACAGGCTGGTAAGCAGTGTGTCTGTGCTGAGTGAGGGGTCTCTAGGGTGGCATAATACATGCTACAGCCCTTAGAGACCTTCCCTGGCATCAGGGCCCTTGGTACCAGAGGTACCAGTTACAAGGGACTTATCTGGATGCCAGGGTGTGCCAATTGTGGAAACAATGGTACATTTTAGGTGAAAGAACACTGGTGCTGGGGCCTGGTTAGCAGGGTCCCAGCACACTTCTCAGTCAAGTCAGCATCAGTATCAGGCAAAAAGTGGGGGGTAACTGCAACAGGGAGCCATTTCTTTACACAAGCCCCCCCCAGCCCACAGGCCAGGAGACTCAGCCAACGCTGGAAGAGTCTTCCTAGTCTGTCAGGCGAGGAAGAGTAGAGGAAATGGCTGGTTTGTTGCAGGGCCTACTCTGCCTTACATCCTCCTGTTCAGGTCATTCCCTCTGGGGAACTGACCCACTTCCACAGTGATAGGACCTAGTCTGAACTGCCTCTTGTCTGTGCTTTTTATGTCTTCACCCATTCTCTCTATTTTGAGGTCAGAGGTATCCACCTCTGCTAATCTTATCTTAGCCAGGGTCACCCCTAGCTTACCCAAAGAGGTTACCCAGAGCTGGAGTAACCCCACCATGACCAACAGGGTCAGGGGGCCTAACTTGTTATTTGGCATGGGGTCAGACCACCAGGCCAAGGATAGTGCAGCCATAAAGGCTAACACCCAGCAGAGGCCACTGACAGCTGTCAGTGCCCAGAACCACACCTTTAGCTCTTCACCTAGAAGGGAAGGGGCTAAGTTACAGGCTTTTTTGGGTTCAGGGTGCCTGTCTGCTGTATTAGAGTGGGGGGTCACCACATCTTGTAGTAAACACCCTTCTTCCACTCTTTCTTCTGTTAGCTGAGGAGCCACCCACTCAGGCTTAACAGTTGCCTGACTAGCCAGGACTTCTTGTGGGTCAGGTTGGACTTTATCAGAGCCATTTTTGGAGTTCTCCCCTACTGGAGCAGAATCTCCTTGGCTTGCTGGAACCTTGGCTAAAGGTTGTCCACCTTTCCTACTCTGTTTCCTTTTCTTTTTCTTCTGGGGCCTACTTGCATTTACTGCAGAGGCAGGACTTCCAGAATCCTTGGGAGAGGACTGGCACTGGACCAGTTTCTCTCTTGGGCTCTGACTAACCTCTGGGTAGTCATTTCCAAGGAGACAATCAAGGGGGAGGTCTGTACTGACTACTACCCTTCTCCAGCTAAGAGTGCCACCCACTTCTATGGGCACTAAAGCCACAGGCCTCTTAGTGACCCTGTCTAGGCTAACTCTTACCCTGGCAGTCTCACCTGGGATGTACTGGTTTGAGAGCACCAGCCTGTCATGCACAATAGTGTGACTGGCACAAGTGTCTCTCAGGGCAGTGGTTGGGATTCCATTCACCAGTAGGTGGTGGAAGTGTCTACTTCCCTCTGGAATCTCCAACTCACCTGTTGGGCCCTGTTTCCAGTTGAAGGCTAGGAAGACCTCCTCATCTGAGGAGTCATCTCCCATGGCTACACTGGTTACCCCTGGAATTTTGTTCTGGGGTTTGTTTTTGGGACAAGAAGTGTCCTTGGTGTGGTGCCCAGACTGTTTACAGTTGTGGCACCATGCCTTAGTGGCATCCCAGTTCTTACCCTGGTACCCACCTTTGTTTTGGGTTGTGTCTTGGGGCCCACCCACCTGTTCTGGTTTTTGGGGGCCTACAGAGGACTCTGTTTCTTTGTTTCTAGTGTTACCCACTTTCTCCTGGGGAGTTTTTGTAACCCCTTTCTTTTGGTCACCCCCAGTGGAAGTTTTGGTTACCCTAGTCTTGACCCAGTGGTCTGCCTTCTTTCCCAATTCTTGGGGAGAAATTGGACCTAGGTCTACCAGATACTGATGCAACTTTTCATTGAAGCAGTTACTTAAGATGTGTTCTTTCATAAACAAATTATAAAGCCCAACATAGTCACACACTTCATTTCCAGTTAACCAACCATCTAGTGTTTTCACTGAGTAGTCTACAAAATCAACCCAGGTCTGGCTCGAGGATTTTTGAGCCCCCCTGAATCTAATTCTATACTCCTCAGTGGAGAATCCAAAGCCCTCAATCAGGGTACCCTTCATGAGGTCATAAGATTCTGCATCTTTTCCAGAGAGTGTGAGGAGTCTATCCCTACACTTTCCAGTGAACATTTCCCAAAGGAGAGCACCCCAGTGAGATCTGTTTACTTTTCTGGTTACACAAGCCCTCTCAAAAGCTGTGAACCATTTGGTGATGTCATCACCATCTTCATATTTTGTTACAATCCCTTTGGGGATTTTTAGGATGTCAGGAGAATCTCTGACCCTATTTAAGTTGCTGCCACCATCGATGGGACCTAGGCCCATCTCTTTTCTTTCCCTTTCTATGGCTAGGAGCTGCTTTTCCAAAGCCAATCTTTTGACCATCCTGGCTAACAGGGGGTCATCTTCACTGGAGTTATCCTCAGTGATTTCAGAGGTGTTGGTCTCTCCTGTGAGGGAACCAGCATCTCTGACTATTATTTTTGGAGTCAGGGTTTGAGGGACCCTGTTCTCCCTAGATAGGACTGGTAGGGGGGAATTTTCCTCCTGGTCACTATCCTCTTCCTCTGAGTTGCCACCCTCAGAGGGGTTGGCCTTTTCAAACTCTGCCAAAAGCTCCTGGAGCTGTATTTTGGTAGGTTTGGGGCCCATTGTTATTTTCTTTATTTTACAGAGTGACCTTAGCTCCCTCATCTTAAGATGGAGGTAAGGTGTGGTGTCGAGTTCCACCACAGTCACATCTGTGCTAGACATTTTGCTTCTAAAAGTTGGAATACTTTTTAAGAATCTACAACTGGTTCTAGAATCTAATTCAAACTTTTACAAACTTTTAAACTCTAAAAGAAATGCTAAACAGGATCTAACACAAGGCCCTAGCAGGTCTTTTAAGAATTTAGAAAACTTTTCAAATTGCAAAAATCAATTTCTAATGACAATTTTGGAATTTGTCGTGTGATCAGGTATTGGCTGAGTAGTCCAGCAAATGCAAAGTCTTGTACCCCACCGCTGATCCACCAATGTAGGAAGTTGGCTCTGTATGTGCTATTTCAAAGTAAGGAATAGCATGCACAGAGTCCAAGGGTTCCCCTTAGAGGTAAAATAGTGGTAAAAATAGATAATACTAATGCTCTATTTTGTGGTAGTGTGGTCGAGCAGTAGGCTTATCCAAGGAGTAGTGTTAAGCATTTGTTGTACATACACATAGACAATAAATGAGGTACACACACTCAGAGACAAATCCAGCCAATAGGTTTTGTTATAGAAAAATATCTTTTCTTAGTTTATTTTAAGAACCACAGGTTCAAATTCTACATGTAATATCTCATTCGAAAGGTATTGCAGGTAAGTACTTTAGGAACTTTAAAGCATAAAAATTGCATGTATACTTTACAAGTTATGGACAAATAGCTGTTTTAAAAGTGGACACTTAGTGCAATTTTCACAGTTCCTAGGGGAGGTAAGTATTTGTTAGGTTAACCAGGTAAGTAAGACACTTACAGGGCTTAGTTCTTGGTCCAAGGTAGCCCACCGTTGGGGGTTCAGAGCAACCCCAAAGTCACCACACCAGCAGCTCAGGGCCGGTCAGGTGCAGAGTTCAAAGTGGTGCCCAAAACACATAGGCTAGAATGGAGAGAAGGGGGTGCCCCGGTTCCGGTCTGCTTGCAGATAAGTACCCGCGTCTTCGGAGGGCAGACCAGGGGGGTTTTGTAGGGCACCGGGGGGGACACAAGTCCACACAGAAATTTCACCCTCAGCGGCGCGGGGGCGGCCGGGTGCAGTGTAGAAACAAGCGTCGGGTTCGCAATGTTAGTCTATGAGCGATCTCGGGATCTCTTCAGCGCTGCAGGCAGGCAAGGGGGGGATTCCTCGGGGAAACCTCCACTTGGGCAAGGGAGAGGGACTCCTGGGGGTCGCTTCTCCAGTGAAAGTCCGGTCCTTCAGGTCCTGGGGGCTGCGGGTGCAGGGTCTCTCCCAGGCGTCGGGACTTTAGGTTCAAAGAGTCGCGGTCAGGGGAAGCCTCGGGATTCCCTCTGCAGGCGGCGCTGTGGGGGCTCAGGGGGGACAGGTTTTGGTACTCACAGTATCAGAGTAGTCCTGGGGTCCCTCCTGAGGTGTTGGATCGCCACCAGCCGAGTCGGGGTCGCCGGGTGCAGTGTTGCAAGTCTCACGCTTCTTGCGGGGAGCTTGCAGGGTTCTTTAAAGTTGCTGGAAACAAAGTTGCAGCTTTTCTTGGAGCAGGTCCGCTGTCCTCGGGAGTTTCTTGTCTTTTCGAAGCAGGGGCAGTCCTCAGAGGATGTCGAGGTCGTTGGTCCCTTCGGAAGGCGTCGCTGGAGCAGGATCTTTGGAAGGCAGGAGACAGGCCGGTGAGTTTCTGGAGCCAAGGCAGTTGTCGTCTTCTGGTCTTCCGCTGCAGGGGTTTTCAGCTGGGCAGTCCTTCTTCTTGTTGCAGGAATCTAATTTTCTAGGGTTCAGGGTAGCCCTTAAATACTAAATTTAAGGGCGTGTTTAGGTCTGGGGGGTTAGTAGCCAATGGCCACTAGCCCTGAGGGTGGGTACACCCTCGTTGTGCCTCCTCCCAAGGGGAGGGGGTCACAATCCTAACCCTATTGGGGGAATCCTCCATCTGCAAGATGGAGGATTTCTAAAAGTCAGAGTCACCTCAGCTCAGGACACCTTAGGGGCTGTCCTGACTGGCCAGTGACTCCTCCTTGTTGCTTGCTTTGTTCCCTCCAGCCTTGCCGCCAAAAGTGGGGGCCGTGGCCGGAGGGGGCGGGCAACTCCACTAAGCTGGAGTGCCCTGCTGGGCTGTGACAAAGGGGTGAGCCTTTGAGGCTCACCGCCAGGTGTCACAGCTCCTGCCTGGGGGAGGTGTTAGCATCTCCACCCAGTGCAGGCTTTGTTACTGGCCTCAGAGTGACAAAGGCACTCTCCCCATGGGGCCAGCAACATGTCTCTGGTGTGGCAGGCTGCTGGAACTAGTCAGCCTACACAGACAGTCGGTTAAGTTTCAGGGGGCACCTCTAAGGTGCCCTCTGTGGTGTATTTTACAATAAAATGTACACTGGCATCAGTGTGCATTTATTGTGCTGAGAAGTTTGATACCAAACTTCCCAGTTTTCAGTGTAGCCATTATGGTGCTGTGGAGTTCGTGTAAAACAGACTCCCAGACCATATACTCTTATGGCTACCCTGCACTTACAATGTCTAAGGTTTTGCTTAGACACTGTAGGGGCACAGTGCTCATGCACTGGTACCCTCACCTATGGTATAGTGCACCCTGCCTTAGGGCTGTAAGGCCTGCTAGAGGGGTGTCTTACCTATACTGCATAGGCAGTGAGAGGCTGGCATGGCACCCTGAGGGGAGTGCCATGTCGACTTACTCATTTTGTTCTCACCAGCACACACAGGCTGGTAAGCAGTGTGTCTGTGCTGAGTGAGGGGTCTCTAGGGTGGCATAATACATGCTACAGCCCTTAGAGACCTTCCCTGGCATCAGGGCCCTTGGTACCAGAGGTACCAGTTACAAGGGACTTATCTGGATGCCAGGGTGTGCCAATTGTGGAAACAATGGTACATTTTAGGTGAAAGAACACTGGTGCTGGGGCCTGGTTAGCAGGGTCCCAGCACACTTCTCAGTCAAGTCAGCATCAGTATCAGGCAAAAAGTGGGGGGTAACTGCAACAGGGAGCCATTTCTTTACAGTCTTCCCCAGGGCCTTCACTATTTTCTATTATTTCTACTGTTTGCTATTGCTTTCTATGCTAATCACTGACTTCTAATGTCTATATAATAGTGTGTTTACTCATTTCCTAGTGGAGTATTGCCTATATGGTATTTTAGTATTTGTGTTACCATAATAAAGTACCTTTATTTCTGATGGATACTACTACCTGATGATTCCTCACCTTATGAATTCTCCTAGTGCGCCAGCATTTGACATAAATTGTTTCCTAGCACTCCACGTCGACGAGGCCGTCATAATAGCACGGCTCAGCCTGCGACTCAGTCTGAAGTCATTGGAGCCTTAAAAAGTCCTCCCCGGGATGCTGACGTCCGTTCTCTGCGACGCTTACAATTTTCTTCCTCTCCATTGTTTTTTTAGCTGTTTCCAGGGAATTTCTTAAGGTGCCACTATGTCTCCGCCAAAGGAATCCGGCTTTAAACCTTGAAGAGAGTGCGAAGGTCACATGTCTGTGATAGATCTGCACGAGAACTGCCTTCGGTGTTTAAGCTCGGATAACAATGTGGCAGGTTGCTAGTCTTGTCAGAGCATGAATCCTAAAGCTCTGAAAAAAGGGAGACAAAGCTCTTTCTATCGAAAGCTAAGAAATAGAAAAGAGTACTTCGTAGATCCAGTGCTCAGGACACTTTTCCGGACAGATCTTCGGTGTCCCACAAGAAGCAACGTCGTCATGGATTCTGACGCCGTTCGTCCAGAGCTGACCGCCCTCAGTCGGTATCCCCGACTTTGAGATCACGGCGATGCACGACTTGGGAAGTCAGTCCCACTTCATCTCCCAGCCAAAGTCACCTGAGGCGTCGCCTGCGAGTCTTGTGGCTCATTTTCCCTTGCTTTCTCTCACTGTCAGGAGTTCGGGGTTTGGGAGTCCGATCTTACCCAACCTCTGCAAGGGGAACAGGAGAATCCTGCCTTTCCACTGCGGATCCGTCTCTGTTCCTAAATGATATGTTTATTACTTTTAATAAAGCAGTGGTCCCCTCTGGTTTGCCTGTTGGCCCCACAAGTCTGTTGACTTTTACACTGGGAATGCGCCGTACAAGCAGGCTCCGTTTATGCCTTTCTTACCAGCAACCCCTTTTGAATGGAGTGGCTCGTCGCCGAAGATGACACTGCCTCTGTTGCTGATGCAGCCGGTGCCGTCTGATAGACCTTGAGCGAAGTCGACTCATTCTATTCCGGCGCAGAGTGGGGATCCACCTCCTCCTTTTCCGGTTTCGCCTTCTTCATTAGGGATGTCGTCGACGTCTGTGAACTCGTTATCGATGCCACACTTGGGGTCTAGACTAAAATCTAGAAGAATAGTCTTCAGACTAATAGAAGAGCAGCAGTATCTAGAAGAACAGCAACAAGTGGAAGAAGGGGACATACCTGGGTCTTCGGATGAATACCAGGGGCTTGATACTGCTAGTGGATTGGATACATCCGCTGAGTGAGAGCTATTATCCCCTGGAGGTGTATTTTTGTCGGAAGTGACGACCTACCATGGGGTAATTAGGAAGGCAGCGGCTCCTTTAGATTTGCCTCTGCCTGCCTCACCTTATGAATTCTCCCAGTGCGCCAGCATTTGACATAAATTGTTTCCTAGCACTCCACGTTGACGAGGCCGTCATAATAGCACGGCTCAGCACGCGACTCAGTCTGAAGTCATTGGAGTCTTAAAAAGTCCTCCCTGGGATGCTGACGTCAGTTCTCTTCGCTTACAATTTTCTACCTCTCCATTGTTTTTTAGCTGTTTCCAGGGAATTTCTTATGGTGCTACTATGTCTCCGCCAAAGGAATCTGGCTTTAAACCTTGAAGAGAGTGTGAAGGTCACATGTCGGTGCATTCTACAGCCTCGTTTTCAGAGCCCCTTCTTTTGCTCAATGATTCTTTCACAGAACCCTTATTAGAAACATGGAAGAAACCGGTCAATAGTCCTGCGGTTTCAAAATCTGTAGCCAGGAGATACAGGGTTGCTCCAGATGACCTGCAAGTTTTTACCCATCACAGGAAAGCTTGGTAGTAAAAGCTTCTTGTTCCTGAAAATCGGCTCCAGGGTCATTCTCTACAACTCCTGCGGATAGGGAATTGAAGTGCATGGAGCAGTCAGCAAAGAGCTCATCAGGGAGCATAGCTTTAAAATTGTTGAATGCAACCTGTGTACTGGGGAGATACATCTATGCATTAATGGATACGGCGAAAGAGGTGTCCCTAAATTGCCGCAGTATGTGCAGGGCCATTTTGCAGAACTGTTGCAGGATAGTCAAGCGGCAGCCAAACAAGTAATCCAATCAGGGCTGGACACTGCTAGGGCCATGGGGGCATTGATCACTACAAGGATGCATGCTTGGCTTTTCCTCGGGTGTGCAGGCTACATTGATGGGCCTTCCGTTTGATGGGTCCAGGCTGTTTGGTGCAAAGGTAGACTCAGCCCTGAAAAGATTCAAGGATAGCAGAGCCACTGCTAAATCTTTGGTCCTTCAGTCATCGTCTACAACCTATAGGTTCAGAGGGTTTGGACGTGGTTCATCCTTTCGTGGGAGGCAGCAGTTCCACGATCAGCAGCCTGTCAACCACCTCTACAGGTCCTGCGGAGAACGTGAAAGAATTAGAATGCGAGGTGCCACCCATCAGCTTTCCTCCTCCTCTTCATCCTCTGCGGAACAGTCATGGGAGCTAGTAGTTCTCTCCCCTTTCACCAGCATGTGCTGCTCGTAGGGGGAAGGTTGTTAAATTTTCTCCAGGAGTAGGAGTTAATACCATCAGGCTCCTGGGTGTTGAGCATAGTGAGAAATGGTTATGCCCTTCCCTTTCGGGAGCCCCTTCCCTTCCTCCCCTTTCTTCCCCGACATTCTTTGTGCTCAGAAGAGCATCTTCTGTTGCTTCAACAGTCTACTGTTAAGGTGCACAATGCAGTTGGTTCCGGAGCAGGAAAAGGGTCAGGGATGTTATTGAAGGTATTTCCTGATTTCTAAGAAGGATTGTCGTTTGAGGCCCATTCTGAACATGAGGATTTAGAATGGGTTCCTCAAACAGGAGAAATTCAGAATGCTGACCCTAGCACAGGTGCTTCTTGCGCTGGTCTAAGAAGACTCGTTGGCGTCTATCGACTTGTAGGATGCATATTTTCACATCCCTATTCTGAAGTCACACAGGAAGTATCTTCGGTCCATAGTAGTTTCGCAGCACTAACAGTTTGTGGTCATTCCATTTGATCTTACTTCCGCACCTCAGGTCTTCGCGAAGGTGATGACCGTGGTTGAAGCACATCTCAGAAGGAAGGGAATATCGGTATTCCTTTACCTGGATGATTGACTGATCAAAGCCAAGTCCCCAGAGTTTGTGGTGCACCATTTGCAGGTGTTAAATACAGTTGTTGTTGAACCTGGGCTTTTCCTTGAACATGCCCAAAGTTCACATAGAGCACTCTCAGTGCCTCCTGTTCATAGTCGCAGTACTGGACACAACGTTGAATCAGGCCTATCCTCTTCCCCAGAGGATTCAGGACATTCAGGCTATGGGTCCAATGTTTCAAAAGAGAGCAGCTGTTCCATTCCTGCTTGGTCAGTTTGCTTCCTGCATTCTTTTGGTCACTCACACACGTTGCGTTGGCACATGAGGGCTCTCCAGTGGTGCCTCCACAAGCAATGGTTTCAACACAAAGGGGATCTTGAGGAGTCAATAACTATCTCCAGAGACGCTGCAGTGGATCAGTGATGGTGGAGTGTGGACGGCAGCCTGTCTCAAGGAAGACAGTTTGTCTTCCACCTCTGGTGACCACAGTCATAACAGATGCTTCCACTCTAGGGTGGGGAGCTCATCTGGGGGACCTGGAAATCAAGGGCCTTTGGTCTCCAGTAGAACAGATGTTTCACATCAATCTGTTGGAGTTGTGGGCGATATGTCTGGCTCTCAAGGCCTTCCTCCTGTCCATTTGCGGTCAGTCAATACAAGTATTGGCAGACAACAGTACTGCAATGTGGTATATCAACAAACAGGGAGGAGTAGGGTCGTATCTTCTCTGCAGAGAGGCTCTTCGGCTCTGGTCCTGGGCTCAGGATCATCTCATACGCATAGTGGCAAACCACTTGGCTGAAGTTCTGAATGTATGTGTGGACAGTTTGTCAGCACTTTTCAGATGATCACGAGTGGCGTCTTCATCCAGAGGTAGGTCTTGACATCTTCCAGTTGTGGGGAATGCCTCAGATAGACCTGTTCGCCACTCAAGAGAACGTGCACTACCCGTCGTTCTGCAGCCTCCAGTATCTGATGCAAGGGTCATTAGGGGACACGTTTCAGTTGAGCTGAAGCAACCAGCTTCTTTACACGTCCTCGCCCTACCCCCCTCCAAAATACCTTTGATTCCTCTAGTCCTGAGAAAGATTCTACAAGACCGGGCCCAAGTCATATTAATAGCCCCAGACTGGCGAAGAAGGGTGTGTTCACAGACCTCCTCTTGCAGTCGCAGGGGTATGTTCTACAATCCCACCTTCAGGAGCCTGCACCTACATGCCTGGAGATTGAACGGGGCAATCAGAGTTCCTTTTCTCTCCCTCCTGTAATGGTGGATGTTATTTCATCGCCAGGCAACACTCCACCAAGTCTGCCTATGCTGGCAGATGGGCAAAATTTGTTAATTGGTGTGGTGAGAGACACAGTGGTCCTTTAAGTGCCCATCTGTCAAATCTGTTAGTTTGCTCTTTCGTTAACACAGCAAGGTTGCACAGTTGCAACAATAAAAGGGTATTTATCAGCACTGTCAGCTTTTATTTGTTTACCTGATTAGCCCTCTTTATTTAAGTCACCTATAGTTTTTGGATTCCTTAAAGGTTTAACTAATACATTTCCTCCCACTCTCCCACCCCATTCATAATACCTCAGTGGGATTTGAATTTAGTTTGAACTTTTTGATGGGTTTACCATTTGAACCAATGGATAGTTGCCCGTTGAGGCTCCTAACCATTCAGGCAGCTTTTCTGATAGCCATCACATCAGCTAGGCGTGTTAGTGAGCTTCAGGCTCTTACTGTAAAATCCTCTTATACTATTTTGCATGCTAATAGGGTGGTTTTGAGAACCATGGTAATTTTCCTGCCTAAAGTAGCCATTCCCTTCCATCTAGGACAGTCTTATAACCCTACTGTCCTTTTACCCTCCTCCCCATCTATCGAAGAAGGAGGAAAGGGGGCATCACTTGGAACAGGAGTCGGCCCCTGAACTTCTACATAGAAAAGACAAAGGACTTCAGATCTGATGATCAGCTCTTCATTGGCTACGTGGACAAAATGAAGGGCAAAGCCGTCCACAAGAGGACTTAATCAAGGTGGGCCATTCTTTGCATAAAGATATGTTATTCGCTAACAAAAATAGGATCCTCCTGAGGGCAATAAGGCTCATTCCACCAGAGCTAAGTCTGCCACTTCGGCTTTAGCTAGAGGTGTGCCTGTTAATGACATTTGTAAAGCAGGAACTTGGGCTTCCGTCTAACATTCGCTAAACATTATTGTTTAGACTTGGAAGTGAGGGATGGTCATTTTACATGTTCTGTTTTGCAGGACTTCTTGGTTTGATGAGTTGGGCACCCACCTCAGAGTGCTGGATTGCTTTGGGATTCTATTTATAAGTTGAGGAATCCACAAGTAGTTGTATCTATCAGAAGACCAAGTTACGTACCCTTGGTAGTGCTTTTTCTGGTGGATACAGTAGCTGCCTGTGGATACCTCACAGTCCCACCCGCCTCCCCTTTGCCTGTCTGGTCATACCAAGAACAGTATTGATGTGTGTGTGTGTGTGTGTGTGTGTGTGTATGCATATAAATATGTATGTGTATATATGTGTGTGTGTGTGTGTATATATATGTGTGTGTGTGTGTGTGTGTGTGTATAAGCTGCAGGTACACATGCTTTGCATAAGTTTGCCATTGTTGTACATTAGATTTTATATGTATATATTGAGTTGGCACATATTGTGCTTGTGATGTTGGTATTCACCCGTTCTCCTCGAAGGCATGGTAAAAAAGTGGTGAAACTGAGAACTTCTTATGGCTACGATGATGTCAGACGGAGTTGAGTGCGGAGCTGTGCTATTATGACGTCTTTGGTGATGTGGAGAGCTAGGAAAAATTTTCTGTTGAATGCTGGCGCATTGGGAGAATTCATAAGGTAAGGAATCCACAAGTAGCTACTGTATCCACCAGAAAAAGTGTTACCGAAGGTAAGTAACTTTTTGTTCTTTTGTAACACTGTGTGGTTCTTTAATGTGTGTAAGTGATGTGTGACTGCAGAGGTATTGCACAAGCTCTGCATGTCTCCTAGATAAGTCTCGGCTGCTCATCCACAGCTACCTCTAGAGGGCCTGCCATCCAAGATGCTGTTCTGGTCCCCCAGGGTGAAAGCTTTCTGATCTCTGGAGGCCCACAACAAAAGCCTGTCCCAGAGGAGGGTGTATCTCCCTCTCCCACAGGATGACTTGCCAATTAGCCTTCCTAAGGCAACAAGCCTCAAAGGGCTGCTGCCTTTGAAATGCAAAACTGGTTCTCTTCACAGGAGAGGAAGCCAACCCCCCTGTCCAGAGCGCACTCTGCACACTCCAAGGGAGATTCCTTCTTGGTGCAGACTGAAGACTTGCCACCCTCAGAGGATGCACAGCCGTGGAAATGTTGCAGTTGCTGGATGGAGCCGGAGAAACAATGTGGCAGATTGAAGTCGTTGCTGGAGCTGCAGATTGTAGGTTCCTGTGAAGTCCAGTTGTGATTCTAGTGGCCAGAAGTCGAAGTAAATGTTGCAGAGGAGTCCTGCTGGAATCTTGCATGTCAAATCTGAGGACCCAACCCAGAGGAAACCCTAAATAACCCTAAAAGGGGGGATTGGTCACCTATGGGTGACATAATACATGCTGCAGCCCGTGGGGAACCCCTGGCGCCCCAATGCCCTGGGTACTTTGGTACCATATACTAGGGATTTACACGAGGCCACATAATATATGCCAATTGTGGGGTGCAGAAGTCGGGGGCAACCAAATTTAGAGGGAGAGTACACAGTCACTTGGGTCCTGGTTAGCAGGATACCAGTGAACACAGTCAGAAATACACTGAGAGCAGGAAAGAAGTAGGGGTAACCGTGCCAAAAAGAGGGTACTTTCCTACAAGCACATCAAAGGCTGGTAGGTCTTCAGGGGGCACCTCTAATGTGCCCTCTGGGTGCATGTATTGGTAAGTCTAACACTGGCATCAGTGTGTGTTCACCAGTACTAGAGGTTTGACACCAAACATTGCTATGTTCAGTGAAGCCATCATGTAGCTGGGGAACTCGTATTGACCAGTGTCCAGCAAATGCAATTAAAATGGCTTCCCTGGCCACTTAACTATGTCTGAAAATTGACCAAGACATGGTAGGGGCGTATCTGCTCTTGCAGATGTGCCCTCACATGTAATATTATGCGCCCTGCCGCAGGGCTGCAAGGCCTGCTGTAAGGTGGCTTTACATATATTACATGCAGTGTTGGGGGAGATGGCAAACTGGCTGTGTGGCATGTCATGTTTCCACTTCTTTCTGCACCAAGAAACGCAGCCTGCAACGTCAGCCTGTCGTGTGCTTGGTGAGGGGTCACCAAGCACATGACAGTTTGTGCAGCAGGGCTTAGGGACCTCTTTGGGTACCCCAGGCCGACGGTGCCAGGGATACCATTTACTTTGGACTTATTGAGAGTGCTAAAGGCTTTGCCAACTGGGGAAACAATTGTTCAGTTTAGGGGAAAAGAACACTGGCAGTGGGTGTAAGAAAGTACCCCTTTTGCCATGGTCAAATCACCCCCCCCTCCCCTAAATCTTTTTTTCTTTAGGTCGAGCATAGGCAGCACGCGTGTGCGGTCTGGAAGACCTGTTTTGAATAAAGGACTTTGCTCCTGCCTGCTGCTTACCATTGGTTTAGTCCAGTGTCACTCCTTTGCTGCCTCCTGAGTAGTTCATGCAGGGATGCGTCACTTCAGTTTTTTTTCAGAAGAGCACAGCTCACCTACAGTTTCCTTCCACTTGAATTCTTTATCTGTTTTTGGGGCGTACTCTTTTTTTTTAAGTTTGTAATTTTTGCATCGCTGCACGCCGTGCTTAATCTTTAATTATGGTGGCCATACCTTTCTTTCATTGTGCACCGCACAACTGGTTTAATTACTTGATGATCAAAGGCTGCTTCATTAGTGCTAGCGCAGTACAGGTCTGAATCCAAAGGGCTGCCGAATTCTGACGCCACCCTCTTTTTTCAAGCAGCTTACGTTATACCGCGCCCGGAAATAATTCTTAAAGGTATGTTTTAATAACGGATTGACACAGCGCTGGTCAGAACAAGTGCACAAAATGTCCCTAGGGTTAAACACGTAACGTTTTTCATCAGTGATCCAGTTAATAAGCACATTCTAGCACTAACTGCCACTTTTAAAGTTGTAAGAATATTTCATTGTTGCAGTGCGGCACGCCTCACTTTATCTTTAAATATGCGGCCGTGCCTTTCTTTCACTGTGCACGGCACAACTGGTTTTGTTATTAACTAACTATCTGCGTTAACTTTCCAGCTCGTGTTTAAGCTCTGCTATGTCTCTGGCACTCTCTCTCTGCCTGCCATCTGTTTTCTTTCATTACCGCCCACCGAAAAGTTGCACTGCAGCAACCACCAATAAATAGCTTCCTATTGTTGCAAACAGACGTTATATAATCTTTGTGTAAACTTAACTTGTTCATGATTCAAGAATGTTGCCACAATTTGTACTCAAACATTCACATTTGTCGTTGCAGTTGTGCTCTGCTCAGTATTTGGCACTTTATCTGCCTGATGTCCGTTTTCTTTTATTACCGGTGCAATTTTGTGTTTACTTTGTTTCCTGCTCGTGTTCCAAGCTCCCTTCCATATTTTGTACTTTATCAGTCTGCTGTCCGTTTTCTTTCTTGACCATTCATATCTTTTCTATCGTATTTATGTTTTCTCATTGAAAATGATGCATGTGTTTGCATACATTCAGAATGTTTGCTGAGAAAAAATATAAATAGGAACGTTAGTACATTCCCCTAAAGAACATTAACAACAAACTCACATTGTATGCTTTTGTTCATCTTCAGCCTTATTTTTGCAGAAATTTTTGTGTTCCGCACTCCGCTCTGGATTTGACATTCTATCTGCTTGCTGTTATTTTTCTTTTATTACTAGGGCGTTTTTTAATTTTTTTTTAAATTCATTTCCTGCTTATGTCCCAAGATTCCCTTGGAATTGTACAGCTTGACGGGGACTTAAACCAGGCTTCCCAGTCACCCATCACTCATTTATATACTCCGTATCAAGGTACATGAAACAAACGTTACCGGTTGCTCACACATTCACATGGGTCATAAATTCCAAAGTGCTTTGTGAGTGAGAAGCTGGAGCTGTCTGGTTTGTCTCATGCCGGCAGGTGCACTGGCTGGTTTCACTTGCTATAATCACAAATAAAACACCAGCATAACATTCATTTTTAAAAATGTAGGCATTGGGACATTACATTCATGTTTATCTAGCCACTGGGAGATTACATTTATTTTTTCCTAGTTTAGGCATGAGCAATTAAGCAACTTGCTCAAAATCACAGGTTGTTCTGCGTTGCTGGGACTCAAACCTGGCTCCCCAGTCATCTGTCTCTCGATTGCGTACTCTGTGTGCCCATTCTGGGTGGAGATTTAGAACTCATGTGGCACTGTACATGAAACACATGGCACAGGTTTGATCACACAATCTCATGGGTCATACATTGCAAAGTGCTGTGTGAATAGAAGCTGCAGCCATGTGTTTTGTGTCATGCCTAGAGATGCACTGGCTAGTTTCACTCGCCATAGTCACAAATAAATGAAAAGTTTGCAAGCCACTGTTGGGGACTGCAGGCCTTTCTTTACCTTTGAGCAGTGCATTGTCAGATCCTCTCTGAGTGTTCCTTGAAATACAGTCTTCTGTTTTAGATCTTCAAAAACCGCAATCAGTAAGTTAATTGTAGAGTAAGGGTCTCTGTGGAAACCCACAGATCTTGTAACAGATTGGTGTCTCTGAGAAGGCAGTTGAGCTGTGCCTGCAGCATGCGACTGACCTATTCCAAAACTTGTCTGCATTTCAGAGAGACTGCTGTGTCTGTCATAAAACACCCACAATATCAGGCAAACTAGTCAGGTTTTGTGATCACTTGTCTGTATAAGACATTTCTATTGGTATTGCACAAGACTGTTTACAAATGCCCTTGTGTTATATACAGATAATAAATAATTTTTTAGTACTTGTAACAGAGCAGCAGCTGACTAATATTGCTGCAAATAACCTCCTCAGATTTCTCATATGAACCTTTTTTATAGATTCTGCATGAAACAAACACACATATCTCTGAAAAGGTCAGTAACAGTCCCTCACACATCAACCACATTAAATAAGTTAGAAAAAAACTGTACTAAAAACGATCTAAGAAATGTTCAATGTCTTCGGGGCAAGACTCTCTGCAGTAAGTTGAAGTGCTTTAGTTATATCCGTGCCACTGGAATTATGTGGCAGAGAGGACCAAATTATGCAGCAGGGTATACCAATTTATGTGACAAAGTCCAGTTATGCATTTACAACACCAATAGTTCTAACTCAAGGAAATGAGAGACCAATTGCATTGCAAATGCTTATTTTTTGTGTGCCTGATATTGATGCTAACTTGATTGTCTGCTGAGATCCTGCTAACCACTCCCAGCACCAGTATTCTTTCCCTAAACTGTACCAATATTTCCCCAATTGGCGCACACCCCTGTCACATAGCTAAGTCCCTTGTACAAATAGCAGTGGTACCAAGGGCTCTGTGACCAGAAAGGGTCCCTAGGGACTGCAGCATGTATTGTCGCCCTAAAGGACCCCTCACCAAGCATATGCACTCTGCCATTTCAGATTGTGTGTGCTGGTGGGGGAAAAAGTCAGTCGACGCCATGCCCACAAACCACTGTGGCATAGGTAAGTCACCCCTCTAGCAGGTGTTACAGCCCTAATGCAGGGTGTGCTATACCACTGGTGAGGGCATAGCTGTATGATCAATATGCTCCTACAGTATCGAAGTTCATTCTTAGACATTGTAAGTGCAGTGTGCCCATATTATGTACATGGGGTGGGAGTTTGTCATTACAAGCTCCGCAGCTCCATGATGGCTTTCCTGAAGACTGAGAAGTTTGGTATCAAACGTCTCAGCATAGAAAACCCACACTGATTCCTGTGTTGGATGTTTTGTAAAAAATGCACATATATAGGGTATCTTAGAGATGCCCCCTGTATTTTACCCAACCCTTTAGTGCAGGGCTGACCAGTCTTTGCCAGCCCGCCACTAACAGACAAGTTTCTGACCCCATGGGGTGAGAACCTTTGTGCTCTCTGGGGGTCAAAAACAAAGCCTGCTCTAGGTAGAGGTGCTTAACACCTCCCTCCCCCATTGACAAGCACTTGGTGCCCAGCTCTGTGTTTGCACCCTGCACTCGGCCACCTATGAGACGCTGAGGGGGTTTGTGTGGTGTGGACATGTGGCCTCCCTGGTGTTGAACTTAACCCCCCCCAGGCCTGTGTCCTTTCCTGCAATCTGCTTTCTATCAAGCATACCCAGTCCTCATAGGATTCCATTGTAAGCCTGACGCCAACCTTGACCTCTGCAACCAGCTTGGCCCCGTGTTGCTGGTGGTGCACTTTTGGGGCCAGCCTAAACTTTGACTTGTGGGCATCCTAATCCTCAAATCATAATTTGTGTACTTACCTGTTGGCTGTGCTTACACTTTTCCTCCCCTAGGACTTAATGGACTCCTATGAAAAATTGAAATAGAACAGTGTTACTTATTTGTAAACTGCTTTATCTGCACAAACCAAAAAAGTACATTTGATACATATGCTTGGTACCTATTGAAAACTGTACTTACCTGCAACAAAGACCTTCTGGTTCTAGAAATAAACTTTATATATATATATATATATATATATATATGTTCGATGGCATGTGTAGCTGCAGATACACATGCTGTGCACATCCCGCCATCTGGTGTTGGGCTCGTAGTGTTACAAGTTGTTTTTCTTCGAAGAAGTCTTTTTTTCGAGTCACGAGACCGAGGGACTCCTCCCATTTCGACTCCATTGCGCATGGGCGTCGACTCCATCTTAGATTGTTTTTTTTCCGCCATCTGGTTCGGACGTGTTCCTTTTCGCTCCGTGTTTCGGGTCGGAAAGTTAGTTAGAATCTCGGAAAAATCGTCGGTATTGTTTGCGTTCGGTATCGGGTTAGTTACAACAGATCGACACCGAATTAAGAAGAGCTCCGGTGGCCCTTCGGTTTTTTTTTCCCATCCCCGTCGGGGCCTGGTCGGCCCGGTCACGTGTCTCTTCAAGGCTGATGGAACGGACCCCATTCCGCTTCTGTCCAAAATGCCATAACAAGTATCCATATACAGATCAACATCTGGTCTGTAACTTGTGTTTGTCACCAGAACACAAGGAGGATACTTGTGAGGCCTGTCGAGCGTTTCGGTCCAGGAAGACACTCAGGGACCGAGAGCAAGAAGACTGCAAATGGCGTCGCGCCGACAGGACAAGAGCGTTTCGAGGAGGAGGAAGAAACATTCTCCACCCAGGAGTTGGACTCTGAGGAGATCGATCCCGAGGAAACGCCTAAAACTGTGAGTAAGACGTCGAAACCAAGAACTCACGAGAAAAGCGCTAAAGCCCAGGGGACGCCACCGCCAACAGGCCATGGCTTAACCCGTAAAATAGGTGACCGTTCATCGGCACCGAAAAAGGGCGAGCTGGTGTCGAAGTCATCCGACTCCGGTCGAGATACCGGCACACAGCAATCTCGGGCCCGAGATAGTGGCTCAGAGAAGATTCGGCACCGAGACAGCGGCACCGAAACGGGTCGGCACCGAGAGAGCACGACGCCGAAAGTAAAGAAGGTTTCGTCGGAGCCGAAAAGGTTTCGGTACCGAAATATCCGGCCTCGGAACCGAAAACAAGTTCCTACACTGAGGAACAAGGACTGTCCACACAAATGAAGACACATAGATTTGGACAGGAATTAGAGACAATAGAGCCAGATCACACACAAAGACGGCTCTTTATTCAAAAAGATACAGGGACGATCAGCACTCTTCCTCCAGTCAAAATGAAACGCAAGCTTGCCTTCCAAGACAAGGACAAACAGCCACACGCAAAGGTGGCTAAACAATTAACACCGCCACCATCCCCACATCACTCTCCGCAACCATCACCGGTAGCCACTCCACCAATGATGCAATCCCCAACTCATACAGGAATGAGTCAAGATGACCCTGACGCATGGGACCTTTATGACGCACCAGTGTCAGATAATAGTCCAGAATGCTATCCAGCTAGACCATCGCCACCAGAGGATAGTACAGGCTACGCACAGGTGGTGTCAAGAGCAGCGGCATTTCATAATGTCAGCCTTCATTCAGAGCCCATTGAAGACGACTTTCTTTTTAATACACTGTCGTCCACACACAGCCAATATCAGAGTCTTCCTATGCTACCCGGAATGCTAAAACACTCCACACAAGTGTTTGAGGAGCCTGTTAAAGGGAGAGCCATTACTCCAAGAGTAGATAAAAAATATAAACCGCCACCAACAGACCCACTGTACATTACACAACAGCTAACACCAGACTCTGTTGTAGTGGGAGCAGCGCGCAAAAGAGCCAACTCTCATACTTCAGGAGATGCACCACCTCCAGATAAAGAAAGTCGAAAATTCGATGCTGCAGGCAAAAGGGTGGCGGCACAGGCAGCAAACCAGTGGCGTATTGCAAATTCGCAAGCTTTGCTAGCCAGATATGATAGGGCCCATTGGGATGAGATGCAACACCTTATTGAACATTTACCCAAGGAGTTCCAAAAAAGAGCGCAGCAAGTAGTAGAAGAAGGACAGAGTATCTCCAATAATCAGATACGGTCAGCAATGGATGCTGCAGACACAGCTGCTAGAACTGTCAACACAGCAGTAACAATAAGGAGACGTGCATGGCTGCGTACATCAGGATTTAAACCAGAGATACAGCAAGCTGTGCTGAATATGCCATTCAACGGACAGCAGTTGTTTGGGCCGGAGGTGGACACTGCGATCGAAAAACTTAAGAAAGACACTGACCTGGCCAAAGCCATGGGCGCACTCTACTCCCCACAGAGCAGAGGCACTTTTCGACAGACACAATTTCGAGGTGGGTTTCGAGGGCAAACCACAGAAGCCACAACCTCACAAACCAAGCCCACTTACCAGAGCCAGTATCAGCGGGGAGGTTTTCGGGGACAATATAGAGGGGGACAATTTCAAAGGAATAGAGGAAAGTTCCAAAGTCCCAAAACTCCTCCAAACAAGCAGTGACTTCAAGGTCACAAATCCCCAACACAACACCTGTGGGGGGGAGACTAACCAAGTTTTACAAACCTTGGGAGGAAATAACAACAGACACTTGGGTCTTAGCAATTATCCAGCATGGTTATTGCATAGAATTTCTCAAATTCCCTCCAAACATCCCACCGAAAACACACAATATGTCAAAACAACATATAGATCTTCTAGGACTAGAAGTTCAGGCATTGCTACAAAAAGAAGCAATAGAGTTAGTACCAAAACAACAAATAAACACAGGAGTTTACTCCCTGTACTTTCTGATACCCCAAAAAGACAAGACTCTGAGACCTATACTAGATCTCAGAACATTAAATACCTACATCAAATCAGATCACTTTCACATGGTTACATTACAAGACGTAATCCCACTGCTCAAACAACAAGACTACATGACAACACTAGACCTAAAGGATGCATATTTCCATATACCAATACATCCTTCACACAGAAAGTACCTAAGGTTTGTATTCCAAGGGATACATTACCAATTCAAAGTGTTGCCATTCGGAATAACAACTGCGCCAAGAGTTTTTACAAAATGCCTAGCAGTAGTAGCTGCACATATCAGAAGGCAGCAAATACATGTGTTCCCGTACCTAGACGATTGGTTAATCAAAACCAACACGCTAAGACGGTGTTCACAACACACAAAATATGTCACAGAAATCCTCCACAAACTAGGTTTCTCAATCAACTACACAAAGTCACACCTTCTGCCGTGTCAAACACAGCAATACTTAGGAGCAACAATCAACACAGCAAAAGGGATTGCCACTCCAAATCCACAAAGAGTTCACACATTTCACAATGTGATACAGACCATGTATCCAAATCAAAAGATACAAGTCAAACTGGTGATGAAACTACTAGGCATGATGTCTTCATGCATAGCCATTGTCCCAAACGCAAGGTTGCACATGCGGCCCTTACAACAGTGCCTAGCATCACAATGGTCACAAGCACAGGGTCAGCTTCTAGATCTGGTGTTGATAGACCGCCAAACATACATCTCGCTTCAATGGTGGAACAGTATAAATTTAAACCAAGGGCGGCCTTTCCAAGACCCAGTGCCTCAATACGTAATAACAGATGCTTCCATGATAGGGTGGGGAGCACACCTCAATCAACACAGCGTCCAAGGACAATGGGACATACAGCAAAAACAGTTTCACATAAATCACTTAGAACTGTTAGCGGTATTTCTAGCGCTCAAAGCATTTCAACCCATAATAAGCCACAGACACATTCTTGTCAAAACAGACAACATGACAACAATGTATTACCTAAACAAACAGGGAGGCACACACTCGACACAGTTGTGTCTCCTAACACAAAGAATATGGCATTGGGCGATTCACAACCACATTCGCCTAATAGCACAATTTATTCCAGGAATTCAGAACCAGTTAGCAGACAATCTCTCTCGGGATCACCAACAGATCCACGAATGGGAGATTCACCCCCAAATACTAAACACTTACTTCCAAATGTGGGGAACACCACAAATAGATCTATTTGCAACAAAGGAAAACTCAAAATGCCAAAACTTCGCATCCAGGTACCCACAAGATCAGTCTCAGGGCAATGCAATATGGATGAGCTGGTCAGGGATATTTGCTTACGCTTTTCCCCCTCTCCCACTCCTTCCATATCTAGTAAACAAATTGAGTCAAAACAAACTCAAACTCATACTAATAGCACGACATGGGCAAGACAACCTTGGTACACAACACTACTAGACCTCTCATTAGTACCTCATGTCAAACTACCAAACAGACCAGATCTGTTAACACAACACAAACAACAGATCAGACATCCAAATCCAGCATCGCTGAATCTAGCAATTTGGCTCCTGAAATCCTAGAATTCGGACACTTAGACCTCACACAAGAATGTATGGAGGTCATAAGACAAGCTAGGAAACCTACCACTAGACACTGCTATGCAAATAAGTGGAAAAGATTTGTTTATTACTGCCATAATAATCAAATTCAACCCTTACACGCATCTGCCAAAGATATAGTAGGATACTTACTACAATTGCAAAAGTCAAAGCTAGCTTTCTCTTCAATAAAGATACATCTGACCGCAATTTCAGCCTACCTGCAAATTACGCACTCAACTTCATTATTTAGGATACCAGTCATAAAAGCATTTATGGAAGGCCTAAAGTTAATTATACCACCACGAACACCACCAGTTCCTTCATGGAACCTCAACATTGTCAGGCATTGCTAGATGGATAGTTAAATGCATTCAAACCTGTTATCTCAAAGCAAAAAGAGAACTGCCTATTACACTGAGGGCACACTCAACTAGAAAGGAAGGTGCTACCATGGCCTTTCTAGGAAACATTCCAATGACTGAAATATGTAATGCAGCCACATGGTCTACGCCTCATACGTTTACCAAGCACTACTGCGTGGATGTGTTAACAGCACAACAAGCCACAGTAGGACAAGCAGTACTATGAACTTTGTTTCAAACAACTTCAACTCCTACAGGCTGAACCACCGCTTTTGGGGAGATAACTGCTTACTAGTCTATGCAAAGCATGTGTATCTGCAGCTACACATGCCATTGAACGGAAAATGTCACTTACCCAGTGTACATCTGTTCTTGGCATGAGACGTTGCAGATTCACATGCGCCCACCCGGCTCCCCGGGAGCCTGTAGTCGTTTCGAAGTTTATCTTAAACATTTGTAAATTTGTAAATATATCACTTTAAACTACATTATGTACATACATGTTTACTCCATTGCATGGGCACTATTACTATAATACACAACTCCTACCTCACCCTCTGCGGGGAAAACAATCTAAGATGGAGTCGACGCCCATGCGCAATGGAGCCGAAAGGGGAGGAGTCCCTCGATCTCGTGACTTGAAAGACTTCTTTGAAGAAAAACAACTTGTAACACTCCGAGCCCAACACTAGATGGCGGGATGTGCAAAGCATGTGAATCTGCAGCGTCTCATGCCACGAACAGATGTACACTGGGTAAGTGACATTTTCCATATATATATATATATATATATATATATATATATATATTTACATAAAACAATTGGTCTGGAGTTAGTCTTTGAGTGTGTGCCTCATTTCTTGACTGTGTATGTACCACAAATGCTTTGCACTACCCTCTGATAAGCCTAACCGCTCGACTACACTATCACAAACTAGCCTTAGTATTATCTACGTTAGCCTCTGTTAAACCTCTGGGGAACCCCTGGACTCTGTGCGCACTTTACCTCATTTTGGTATAGTATATACAGAGCCAGCTTACTACAATGGGGTCCTAGATGGCAGGGACCCAGTACACTTCAGTCAGAGTTGCATCAAATGCCAGGCAAAAAGAGTGTGGGGGTACTGCAACAAAAACCCATTTCCACTTTAGACTGCATTAGTTTTACCATAGATTGACATGCAGAAGCAAAGTAGATTTCTCAACTTCTTAACCTTTTCTCTTGAGTTTTATTATTATTGACTGACTGGTGATAGTGGGATTGCTGATTCTGATAATCTTTAATGTTATTTATTGGGGCTCTACCACCTGTCTTCCAGCCATTGCTTTATAATAAAGTCTTCTGATTCACTTTGCCGCTCTTTAAACTCTTTGAGGATAGAAAACTACTAGAGTGGCATTAGCATATTTATGAAATTTTATATTCTTCTCCGTATGTGCTATTCTGGGACCTGATGCAATGTTAGCTTGTACAGACTGGAATTCTGGTGCAGTTTCAAGATCTACGGTGCAAGTCTTTGCTCAGTGTTATCTTGTGCCACTCACATGCTGTTGAAACATGATCATTTTCTTACATGAAGACTGGCACAGTGTTGTATACTTAACTGAATCTGAGTGCAGCGTTAGTGTGTATATTTCTGAATTTTAGAGTGATAACATGTACAGTTATGGTGCTGGCGGTGTTTGAAATTTTGGAGCCCTAAATCTTGGCATACTGTTGGATTGTTCAAACCTGACTCCTGGTGTATGGTTACTTTTTGCAGTCCTATATCATTCTTTAGTTCTAGCTTGGATAGTCTGAATCTTCTCTCAGTGTTAGTTTGCAAGCAAAACACTAAAACCTAGCACATTATCCTGGCACAATTCTAGAATGTATATACCTTAATTCTAGCACCCATGTCCGCTTTTACAGGTCTGATACCTTGAACAACGTAGATTTGGAGGGGCAGCTGTGTGTTTTTTTTTGTTTTGTTTTTTTGATCGCAGGGATGTATTTCGGACTTTTGATGGATAGAAGGGCAATTATTTAAGGACTATTTTTCTCAAATTTGCACCTGCCTCTTGTTTTATCAACCCATCTCCGCCTTTCTTCTTGTACTTCTCTCTCAACCACTCACCTTCATTTTCAATTCGTTATTTTATGCCTCTCTGTTTCTGTGCTTGTCCCTGTTACTTTTTTTTGCTTTTACTGTGTCTGCTACGTTTCAGTCTTTCTGTCATAATCTGCCAGTTCGTGCACTGGCCTGGGCTGTCCATCTTTCTTTAGATTTTTCCCAGTTTTTGTGCAGACTTAGATATTTTATCTGCATTTCATTCAACCTTTCTTTGTTTCTCAAGTACTGAATCAACAATCTAAAGTTTAATTAAATCTGAATCTGGATTCATCCCCAACTCCTCCTTTGTCTCTTCAACCTCCCTTTTAATCTGCCCCCTTGCTTTCCTCTGTCTGTTCCTCTTTTTTCCACATTCTTCCTGACCCTGCTCCTTGCTTGCCGATTGTACCACTGCACTCATAAGGGCCTCAGTCCAAAGAAAACCAACTAATATATAGGCAGCTGTGTTCTTTTGCTATACTGTGGGGTTCCGACTGGTAGCTGTTGTAGGAGTCAGTGTTAAATTGTGCATATGTGTAGATGTCAAAAAAACTGAACTGACACCCCCTTCAATCAGTGCTTAGACCTAGCATTAGCACTTGGTGGGTGTGTATCTAAGGATCCCTTCCTCTGTATGCTATTTATCATCTTTGCTTTGTTTGATCTTCTAGGCTGTGTGGGCGCTTGGAAACATCGCTGGAGACAGCTCTGTTTGCAGAGACTACGTCTTGAACTGCAACATCCTTCCCCCTTTATTAACGTGAGTCTGCTAGTCAGAAACTGGCTGTGTATAGGGGACTTTCAAAGAGTCAAAGCCCAAGACAAAGTGTTACTACAATGGGGCTCTTGTGCTAGAATTATGCAAAAGTGCCAGCCTTGTGATGCGACAGGATGCATTGAAATGGTGCGAGTCGTTGAGTGGAATAGGATACATTCATTTAATTACTTGTGTTCAGGTGAGACAGAAATTCAAAGATCAGTGTCGGGAGGGGTTTGGAGACATGGTAGCTTTATGGTAGGACAGAAAGCATTCATAGGGTGTCATTGGTATAACACAGAAGGTGGTGTTCGTTAGGAAGCTAGTATTGGGATGGGACCTGGAGGCATTTAAAGGATGTCAGTGTTTCAATGAAGTAAAGGTATTCAAAAGATGACCACTTTTTAGATAGGATGTGCAGTATTCGGTGGGCGCTAGCGTTAGATTGGTTCAGAAGGTGTTTGAAGTTATTATGCTAGGAATTATTCAAAGGATCTCAATGGCGCATCTGTCCTAAAGTATTTGCACAATGGTAGCACCTGTATGCTGGCAGCCCCAGTTGAAGGTGAACCTTTAGACTGGATAGTGCAGTATTCATACGGTAAAAGCACTGTTAAGTTAATAGGCACTGAAAAGGTAGTGCAGTAGTGGGATAATTGAGGAGGCATTCACAGAGGGGCACGAATCCTATGTATCTGGAGAAATTCATGAAGTCAGAGCACTGAAATGGACCAAGAAGCCTCAAACAGCTATGGGTACAGTGGGATGGGTGAGGTGTTAGCGGGGTTTGTTTGGGACCAGGCACAATTGTTTGTCTCTGTATTCTTGTCCATAACAATCTGTCCACCCTGGACCCATTAATTCTACAGAGCAGGTTTTAAAAAGTTGTGATAGTGAAACAGAATGGTTAGGAATTACTGCTTATTGTTTAAATGTAAGCGCCAATTCAAGTTCACTTTGAAAAAGAAAATGCTGTATGCACATGCAGAACACTGAGATTCTTTCTGCTCCAGTTTGGAGGCTTTTTAGTTATAGAATAAAAATACTAAAGAACGTGTTCAGAGCCAAGCAGGTATGCTTTAGAAATTGTAATTACTCACTTGTTTGCAAAACTCTTGACTTAAAATGTAACAGTGTATAGGCTCATCTTTGGAAATATACAATAGCAGTACTGGATTCATTTTCAAAGATTAGTGTGATCACGTCTCTGCTATAAAATCTTTTGTTTAATCTTGTCAATTTAAGGTGGAATTTAAGGTGGAAAACTTGCCCCTTATGATCTGCTAGATCTCCTTTCCAGATTAATTCTAGTTCTCTTTCCAGACTGAGTAAGTTATACCCTTGGAATGGAAAGCATTGGTTTGCATTTCCCTTCTTTTTCTAACATGAACAAATAAAATATCAAGACTTTCTTTAGCTATGCTGTGTTAATTGTACCTGCCCTTCTTGCTTGTACTTGACCAGTGTTGCAGTGACGGAAACTTGTCCTATGTGGCTCCAGTAAAGAATGTGTCCTCCACTGGACTTCATTGTGGGTGTCCCAGGTGTTTTTGAGTTCCCTTTAAATACACATGGATCTGATGGAGACATCTAGCCGCAGATTCCTTACTTTAGAATTCTCCCCCAGGCGCCAGACTTGATCCAGATTGTTTTTCCAGCAGTACCTCTCCGTGTTGTAAGAGGGTGTCGTGCGACTCCGTAACAACATTGTCCACTGGATGTGACGTCAAGGGAGTCCATATAATTCTCTCTGATTCTCTGACGTCAGTTCCTTCTTTTCCTCACTTCCAGCGCAGATCTGGACTGGTTCCTTAGGCTGTTTTTGGCCTATTATCTGAAATTTTTCTGTCAGAGGAACAGTGTGCCCTACATTTTTCTATCAAAGGAACAGCGTGCCCCCTTTTTCACATGTTCTCTGGGTTTTAACCTTAGGGGTTCTTGGCAGGCAATGTCAGCCAAAGCCTCTTGGAACACCACAACTCAGAGGATTGCGGCTGCTGCCGTCTCCTTCGGCTGAAGGCTTTACTGGAACAGTGTGTGAAGATCCTGGCGTTGTGACTACCGAAAGGCTTACGTAATAGTGCACATGGCTATCGACTCCTTTGTTCGATTGTTTTCTTTCCGCCGTCGGGTTCGGATGTGTTCCCTCTCACGCTGTGATTTTTTTGTTCAGAAATTCTCCAATCTTTCAACCTTTTTCTCGTACTGTCTGTATTGTTTTGAATGCAGTTTCCTTCTGCACTCGATCCAATAGTACCGTTGGGATCAAATAAACGCCCTTTCCGGCACCCGCACCCTGCAAGGGCCTGTTCAGGCCTATTGCATCATAGACTTATGGATCGAACTTCATTCCGATTCTGTCCTCGGTGCCATGCCAAGTTCCCATACACTGACCAGCATTTAGTGTGCAATCTCTGCCTTTCTCCAGAACATCGAGAAGAAAGCTGTGAGGCATGTCGGTCTTTTCGATCGAAGAAAACGTTACATGATCAAAGGGCAAGAAGATTGGAGATGGCGTCGAAACTCAGAGCCTACCACCGACGTTCTTGGCAAAGTGCAGGCACAAACAGCAGTTTCAATCCCAGACTCCGAGCAGGATTCAGAGGAGGACAGCCAGGCAATATCAGCAGCACAGTATGTGAGTACACCTGCCCCAACACCAATAACTAAAAAATCAGGCAAGGCCTTTGGTGCATCACTGCTTCTAAGCCATGGTTCCCCCTGGAAAAAAGATAATCGTCGTCCGACCCTTGGGTTCGGTGCCGAAAAAGGCCAGTGCATTCCCTCAACAGGCTACCATGCCTGTTTCGGTATCGGGGTTGAGCTGCAAAATGCAAGCCTCCACCTCCGAACCGAGTCGACGTCCCACACCATTGGATCCTAAATAAGTGCGCTCTTCTTCAGAGCCGAGACCTTGGCTAACAGCTTCGAACCCAAAACATCTCAGTCCATCTTCGGTGCCGAAAAAAAATATCTAACACAGAAGAAACAGGGCTTTTGACTCAAATGAAGCATCTGCCCAAGAAATTTACCGAACTTTCTTGTAAAAGCACAAAACATGCTGCAGAACATCAAATGGAGGAATCAGACATTCAACCTACTCTGGAGGTTATGGACAGCAAACAAAGGAGAATTCAAATCCAGAAAGAGACTGGAAAAATTATTACTTCTCTGCCTCCACGTACTAAAGTTAGCATGCGAGGAAACTCTGGCTACTGCCCCACCACCGGCAAAAATCTACAAGCAAAAGCCAAAACATGTTGAGCTTTCTCCACCCCATTCACTGCAACTTTCCTTTTCACCACAACTCCACCACCTTCCCCCTCACACTCTCACACTTCCTCACAAGAAGAAGAAAGGGGTGATTCTAGCTACACCATAGATCCATGCGCTATGTACGATTCAGATTTGTATCCCAACAGACCATCTCCACCTGAGGGTAGTACAGCATACAACCAGGTTATCTCTAGAGCAGCTGCATACCATGGAGTGCAAATGCATGCAGATCCTTTAGAGGAGGACTTCCTTTTCAATATCCTATCCTCAACTCATAAGCAATAACAGTGTCTACCAATGCTTCCTGGTATGCTTAAAGACGCAGATGATATTTTCAAAGAGCCAGTTAAAGCTAGGGTTCTAACACCAAGAACTGACATAAAATATAAGCCTGCACCAACAGACCCAATTTACATTTCACAGCAATTATTGCCATTTAATTCTCACTGGCAACAAATTACTACAGATCAATAGGTACTCTCAATTATCTGCAGTGGTTATTGCCTAGAGCTCATCTCTACCCCACCAAACATTCTACCTCGTTCTCACACTCTCTCTAGAACACACTATTCTACTAAAACAAGAGGTACAATCTCTACTAGTCAGAGGCAATATAAATAGTTCCCATCACACAGCAAGGAACAGAAGTATACTTCCTTATACCAAAAAAGGATGGCACTCTGACTGTAGGAAGTTGGCTCTGTATATAACATCTCAAAGTGTGCGATAGTGTGCACAGAGTCCAAGGGTACCCCTTAGAGGTTGATAGTGGCAAAATAAGTTAATACTAATGCTCTATTTTGTGGTAGTGTGGTCAAGCAGTAGGCGTATCAGAGGGTAGTTTTAATATTTGTTTTACAGACACAGGCAATAGATGAGGAGCACACACTCAAAGACTTAACTCCAGGCCAATAGGTGTTTATATAGAAAAACATTTTTTCTTTATTTTTAGAACCACAAGTTTCAAATTTTAGGTAAGTACAAAAATTGCAAGGTACTTCACACAGGTAAGTATAGATCTTTGATCTAAAACAGGAGTACACACAGTTTTGGTTAAAATGACAATAAGCTATTTAAAAAGTGAACACAGTGCAAACATCAACAGTTCCTGGGGAGGTAAGTAAATGTTAGTTTCTCAGGTAAGTAAAGCACTTCCACAGTCAGTCTCCAGGGCACAGGCAACCCCAAAGCCACAGCACCAGCAAACCAGGTCCTGTCAGGTGCAGAAGTCAAAGGAGGGCCTAAACACATGGAGAACAGGGGTGCTCCGGCTCCAGTCTGCTAGCAGGTAAATACCTGCGTCCTCTGGGAGCAGACCAGGGGGTTTTTGTAGAGCACTGGGGGTGACACAAACTGTAAACTTTGTACTTGTATAGCGCTCTTTTACCCTGAGGGCATCTTGGCGCTTTTACACATACCGCTGTGGAACCCTTCCTGGCTTTCCCTGTGAAGTGCCCACTCCTGGGCACCCCCAAGGTGAAGCCAGGCATCCCTAGCGCTGTTGGGGCCGTTGTGGAGATTAAGCAAGCTATTGCCCAGAGTTAGAGTGGGACCCCATGATTAGATTGGCACCCTCGCGAGAGTTATCAGGTCTGAGGAAATTGAGCCCAAGACCCGCCAAGGCGGGAATTGAACCCTGGTCCCAGACCACACCTCTGCATCAGGGTCTGCCACTCTAACCATTGAGCCACACTTCTCCACACACAAGCGCACACCCTCAGCGGCACAGGGGCAGCCGGGTGCAGTGTGCAAAGTAGGCATCGGGTTTTGTATTGAAAACAAAGGGTGGACCTTGGGGTCACTCTGGCGATGCTGGCAGGGCACAGGGGGCTTCTTGGGCCAGCCACCGACTGGGCTAGGATGAGGGCCGTCTGATGGTCACTCCAGCACTGGTAGGTGATTCCTCTCCGTCCACAGTCGCAGTCGGGGGATCCTCTGGATCCTCTCTGCAGGCGCCGCTGTGGGGGGGCAGGGAGGGCGACACAGGGTCGAGTCACCTGCGGGTCCTCTCTGCGGTGTTGGTTCTCCTGAACTTCAGCCGGGGATGTCGGGTGCAGAGTGTGAAGACTCACGCTTCTGGTGGGAAGTTGGAGTCTCTTTAAAGTTGGTTTCTTGTTGCTGTTTTGTAGTTTCTGGACAGAGCCGCTGTCCTCGGGAGATTCTTGGTCCTTTAGGTCCAGGTCAGTCCTCTGAGTCCTCAGAGGTCGCTGGTCCCGCTGGATGCGCCGCCGTGCAGGTTGTTTGAGTCTGGAGACAGGCCGGTAGGGTTGGGGCCAAGTCAGTTGTCGCCGTCGTCTCTACGGGGCTTTCAGGTCCGCAGTCCTTTGTTCAGGTTGCAGGAATCTGATTTCCTGGGTTCAGGGTCACCCCTGAATACTCAATGAAGGAGTGTGTTTAGGTCTGGGGGGCAGTAGCCAATTGCTACTGTCCTGGAGGATGGCTACACATTCTTTGTATCTCCTCCCTGAGGGGAGGAGGGCACATCCCTATTCCTATTGGGGGTATCCTCCAAAACCAAGATGGAGGATTTCTTAAGGCTTGGGTCCCCTCAGCTCAGGACACCTTAGGGGCTGTCCTGACTGGCCAGTGACTCCTCCTTGTTTTTCTCATTATCTCCTCCGGCCTTGCCACCAAAAGTGGGGCTGTGGCCGGAGGGGCGGGCATCTCCACTAGCTGGGATGCCCTGTGGCGCTGTAACAAAGGGGGCGAGCCTTTGAGGCTCACCGCCAGGTGTTACAGTTCCTGCAGGGGAAGGAGAGAAGCACCTCCACCCAGTGCAGGCTTTGTTCCTGGCCACAGAGTGACAAAGGCACTCACCCCATGTGGCCAGAAACTCGTCTGATTGTGGCAGGCTGGCAGGAACTGGTCAGCCTAACACTAGGAATTGGACTGGTATACAGGGGGCATCGCTAAGATGCCCTCTGTGTGCATTTTTCAATACATCCCACACTGGCATCAGTGTGCACTTATTGTGCTGAGAAGTGTGATACCAAACTTCCCAGATTTCAGTGTAGCCATTATGGAACTATGGAGTTCATAATTGAAAGACTCCCAGACCATATACTCTTTATGACTACCCTGCACTTAGATTGTCTAAGGTTTTGTTTAGACACTGTAGGGGCATAGTGCTCATGCACATATGCCCTCACCTGTGGTATAGTGCACCCTGCCTTAGGGCTGTAAGGCCTGCTAGAGGCGTCACTTATCTATGCCACAGGCAGTAGGTTGAAGGCATTGTTACCCTGAGGGGAGTGCCATGTCGACTTAGTCATTTTCTCCCCACCAGCACACACAAGCTGTGAGGCAGTGTGCATGTGCTGGGGGAGGGGTCCCCAGGGTGGCATAATACATGCTGCAGCCCTAAAAGACCTTCCATGGCCACAGGGCCCTTGGTACCAGGGTTACCGGGGACTTATCTGTGTACCAGGGCTGCTGTGCCAATTGTGGGAACACAGGTACAGTTTAGGGAAAGACCACTGGTGCTGGGGCCTGGTTAGCAGGGTCCCAGCACACTTTCAATCAGAACTGGCATCAACAAAAGGCAAAATGTTAGGGGGTAACCATGCCAATGGAGGCATTTCCCTACACAACCCGTCACCCCCACACGAAAGAGGATGAGACTAACCTTTCCCAAGTCTGCATTTTCTAAGTGGAAGAACCTGGAAAGGCCATCAGCATTGGCATGGGCAGTCCCAGGTCTGTGTTCCACTACAAAGTCCATTCCTTGTAGGGATATGGACCACCTCAACAGTTTAGGGTTTTCTCCTTTCATTTGCTTCAGCCATCTGAGAGGTCTGTGGTCAGTTTGAACTGTGAAGTGAGTACCAAACAGGTATGGTCTCAGCTTCTTCAGGGACTAAACCACAGCAAAAGCCTCCCGCTCAATGGCATTCCAAAGCTGGTCCCTGGGGAGTAACCTCCTGCTAATAAAAGCAACAGGCTGGTCAAGGCCATCATTGGTTTGGGATAGAACTGCTCCTATCCCATGCTCAGAGGCATCAGTCTGCACAATGAACTGCTTTGAATAATCTGCAGCTTTCAAAACTGGTGCTGAACACATAGCTTCTTTCAGGGTATCAAAGGCCTTTTGACAGTCCAAGGTCAAGTTAACTTTTCTGTGCATTTTCTTGGATGTAAGTTATGTGAGGGGTGTCACTATGGATCCATATCCCTTCACAAACCTCCTATAGTATCCAGTCAAGTCCAGGAATGCCCTGACTTGAGTCTGGGTTATTGAAGCCTCCCAGTGCAGATTAATCTGGATCTTGGGTTGGAGTGGCTGAACTTCGCCTCCACCTACAAGGTGTCCCAAGTAAACCACAGTTCCCTAACCTATCTGACATTTAGATGCCTTGATAGAGAGGCCTGCTGCTTGCAGGGCCTGCAAAAACGTCTGTAAGTGGACCAGGTGAACCTGCCAGTTGGAGCTAAAGACAGCAATATCTTCTAGATATGCTGCACTAAAGGACTCCAAGCCAGGAAGGACTTGATTCACCAACCTTTAGAAGGTGGCAGGGCATTCTTTAAACCAAAGGGCATAACAGTAAATTGATAATGCCCATCAGGTGTAGAGAATGCTGTCTTTTCTTTTGCTCTAGATGCCATTTTGATTTGCCAATACCCTGATGTCAAGTCAAAGGTACTTAAGAATTTGGCTGCACCTAATTTGTCAATGAGCTCATCTGCCCTTGGGATGGGAGTGAGCATCTGTCTTGGTGACAGAGTTGAGACTTTTGTAGACCACACAAAACCTCGTCTCTCTCCTTCCATCTTTGGTGTGAGGTTTGGGGACCAAGACCACTGGGCTAGCCCAGGGACTGTCACAGTGCTCTATCACTCCCAACTCCAGCATCTTGTGGACTTTCACTTTGATGCTTTCTTTGACTTGGTCAGTGTAAGGAAATGTCTCCCTGTTGCAGTTACCCCCCACTTTTTGCCTGATACAGATGCTGACTTGACTGAGAAGTGTGCTTGGACCCTGCTAACCAGGCCCCAGCACCAGTGTTCTTTCATCTAAAATGTACCATTGTGTCCACGATTGGCACACCCCTGGCACACAGATATGTCCCTTGTAAAAGGTACCAGTGGTACCAAGGGCCCTGTGACCAGGGAACGTTCCTAAGGGCTGCAGCATATGTTGTGCCACCCTAAGGGACCCCTCACCTAACACATGCACACTGCCATTGCAGATTGTGTGTGTTGGTGGGGGAGAAAAAGGCAAAGTCGACATGGCATCCCCCTCAGGATGCCATGCACAAAATGCTGCCTGTGGCATAGGTATGTCACCCCTCTAGCAGGCCTTACAGCCCTAAGGCAGGGTGCACTATACCATGGGTGAGGGCATAGCTGCATGACAATATGCCCCAACAGTGTCTAAGTCAATTCTTAGACATTGTAAGACCATTGTGGCCATATTAAGTATATGGTCTGGGAGTTTGTCAAAAACGAACTCCACAGCTTCATAATGGCTACACTGAATACTGGGAAGATTGGTGACAAACTTCTCAGAATAATAAACCCACACTGATGCCAGTGTTGGATTTATTAAAAAATGCACACAGAGGGCATCTTAGAGATACCCCCTGTATTTTACCCAGTCCTTCAGTGCAGGACTGACTGGTCTGTGCCAGCCTGCTGCTGAGAGACGAGTTTCTGACCCCCTGGGGTGAGAGCCTTTGGGCTCTCTGAAGACAGAAACAAAAGCCTGCTCTGGATGGAGGTGCTTAACACCTCCCCCCTGCAGGGACTGTAACACCTAGCAGTGAGCCTCAAAGGCTCAGGCTTCGTGTTACAATGCCCCAGGGCACTCCAGCTAGTGGCGATGCACGGTCCCTGGACACAGCCCCCACTTTCGGCTGCAAGTCCAGTGGAGATAATGAGAAAAACAAGGAGGAGTCACCCACCAGTCAGGACAGCCCCTAAGGTCCCCTGAGCTGAGGTAACCCCTGCCTTTAGAAATCCTTCATCTTGGTTTTGGAGGATTCCCCCAATAGGGGGGGGGGGAGAGACACTCATCCCAATTTTCCCTTCTAGCATAAACCATATGGAAATGTGCAATTCCCAATCACATTCACCTGCTAGCGGAATACATCCCAGAGATACACAACCAACCAGCTAGCGGACCTTCTAAGCAGAACGCAGCAACAAATAAACAAATGGGAGATTCACTCACCAGTAATTCAATATCACTTTCATATGTGGGTAACACCAAACATAGACCTTTTTGCACAAGTGAAAACGCAAAATGCCAAAACTTCACATCCAGATACCCACACCCTCAATGAAAGGGCAATGCTCTATGGATAAACTGGTCAGGGTGGGCATCACAACACTGTTGGATCTGTCAGTAGTACCACATCACAAGCTTCCAAATAGACCAGACCTGTTAACTCAGAACAGAGGTCAAATCAGGCGTCCCAATCCCAGTGTGCTCAACTTGGTGATGTGGCTCCTGAGGTCATAGAATTTGGATACCTACAACTTCCATTAGAATGTATGGACATTCTAAAACAAGCACGTAAACCTAAAACCAGGCAGTGCTACGCAATAAAATTGAAGCATTTTGTATATTACTGCCAAACTAAAAATATTGATCCACTTAAAGCATCAGTACAGGATATTGTGTGTTATTTGCTTCACATACAAAAGGCAATCTTGCCTATTCGTCTATTAAAATTCATTTAACAGCAATATCGGCCTACCTACAAAACAAACATAACCTCTCTGTTTAGAATTCCTGTCATAAAAGCATTAATGGAAGGGCTTAAACAAGTTATTCCACCTAGAGTACCACCAGTTCCTGCCTGGAATCTTAATATAGTACACACAAGACTCATGGGTCCACCATTTGAACCCATGCACTCTTGTGCAATTCAATTTCTCACATTGAAGGTTTCTTTCTTGGTAGCAATTACTTTATGAAGAAGAGTAAGTGGAATTCAAGCATTTGCTTTATGAGAACCCGTCTTCAGAGTACACAAACACAAAGTAGTACTTCGGACAAATAGTAACGTTTTACCTAAAGTGGTTTCGACCTTTCATATTAATCAGTCAGTCGAATTGCCAGATTGTATTGCTGAAAGAGCTCTCCACACTCTTGATCTCAAAAGAGCTCTAATGTATTACATAGACAGAACTAAAGACTTTAGAAAAACCAAACAACCTTTTGTTGCTTTCCAGCAATCTTATAAAGATAATCCAATTGTAAAACAAGGATTAGCTAGATGGATTCTAAAATGTATTCAACCCTGCTATCTTAAAGCGAAAAGGCATCTATTAGTAACTCCAAAAGTACATTCCACTAGAAAAAAGGGTGCCTCAATGGCATTCTTCGGAAATATACCAATGGCGGACATATGCAAAGCAGCCACATGGTCCACACCACAAACATTTACTAAACACTACGGTGTGAATGTGTTATCTCGGCAACAAGCAAATGTTGGTCAAGCAGTGCTTAAAACACAGTTTCAAACTACTTCAGCTCCTACGGTCTGACCACCGCTTACTTGGTAGGAGAACTGCTTTTCAGTCTATGCACAGCATGTGTATCTGCAGCTACACATGCCACCGAACGGAAAATGTGACTTACCCAGTGTACATCTGTTTGTGTCATGTAGTGCTGCAGATTCACATGCGCCCTCCCCGGAAGCCTGTAGCCATTGTAGTACTTAAGTATGTAAATATGTATATACATTGCATGAACATCTTCTTTACTTCTATATATATTTGTACGTATACAGTTCTTCACTCCTTACTTTACCCTCCTGCGGGAAAACAATCTAACAAGGGACTCGATGCCCATGCGCATATATGCCCATGCGCACTATCACCAAGAGGGGGAGTGACTTGATCCCGTGACTCTAAAAAAGACTTCTTCGGAGAAAAACAACTTGTATCGCTCCAAGCCAAACGCTGGATGGCGATATATGCACAGCATGTGAATCTGCAGCACTACATGCCTCGAACAGATGTACACTGGGTTAGTGACATTTTCACATATTGTGCAAAGAGTCCAGGGGTTCCTTTACTAGTGGACAGGGTCTTGCTCTAGCAGTCCTAATGCATTCTTTTAGGGGGATAGTGTTGTCGAGCAGCATTAGGCTTATCAGAGAGGAGTGTGAGACATCTGCAAATATACACACAGCCAATAAATGACAGACCCACGGCTCAAGAGAGAGATCCACACCAATTTACAAAAATAACATGCATCTTAATATATGTTTTGGCACCAGAATCAATACAATCCGGTAAGTACATTTTCCAAGAACAATCTTTACAGTTTTGAAAAGCTGCAATGTTATCCTATGGCGAGAGAAACAAGTACTTCATTAAGGTATAGTACAGCAACTTACGGGACCAATCTCCTGGATGTGGTAAGTATTGGGCAAGGGTCAGTATTACACCAAAAGGTTGCTCCGGGCAGCACTGGCTTGGCTGGATGCAGAGGTGTAGTGTTGCTCTGCGCACCTAGTGTTAGTGGGGTATTGGTCCATCTGAAAAGAGGATGCAGGTCTGTACAGGGATTCGAGTCGGGAAGAACCAACAGATGGGTTCAAATCTTGAGGTGCTCGGGATGGAGAGGCACCTTCGATCCTGTTCTCCATGGGCCAGGGACAATGGGTGCAGAGGTGTCCTAAGCTTTGGGTTTTCTCCACCGGGAGCACTCGCTGCTGAGGGGGGCCTGTGGGCCAAGGTGGGCTTTGTCTCTGGAGGGCCGGGGGACCACATTGACACTGTTGAACAAGTTACTTACATCCAAAAACACCTTTTCTGATGGATGCATCTTCCTGTGGATTCCTCACATTTGAATATCCCTTTGCGCAGCATTCGTTGGAAACTTTTCCCAGCTCCCACGTCGATGAGAATGTCACAATGGAATGGCTCCGCACACAACGGAGTCTGATGTCAACGAAGCCTTAAGTCCTTGCTGGGCGTGCTGACGTCAGTTCCCTTATTTGTGCACCTTCGACCCATAACGGTTTTCTTTAGCTCCATTGGAGATACCCTGTTTGTAAGGGAATAGACATTTTTTGTCATTCTGATGACCATGTCTCTGCCTATGAAATCAGGCTTTATGCCGTGTAGAGAATGCGGGGATCAAATGTTTGTGACGCATCCGCATGTGGATTGCTTTGGTGCTTGAGCTCTGACTACAACGTCAGGGAGTGTCCGTCATGTCATTGCATGGATCCCAAGGCCTTAAAGGAGAAGGAAGCAAAGCTTTTCCTGGCAAAGGCAAAGAAAGAGGAGAAACTGGGTCACAGACCTCGATTGGAGTCACCGTCTCATTGTTCCTCAAGGTTGTCCAGGAAGGAGCTTGAAAAGAGGAGATGCTATAGCCCTCAGCACCGGTCCTCTAAAGATGCGACTCCACAGCGGCGTACACCACCTTTGAACTCAGCTGAAGGTTCACTGGCACCATCGTTGGTGGAGATTCTGGTGATGCCGGTGCAGCAGTTTTCCCTGGTAACTTCCCCGGATCCGGAGCCAGAAGTTGTACCAATGACACCAGACCCTTCTCAGCCTTAACAGCAGGAGCGAGACTTTCCGACCTTTCCAGCTCCTTGAGCCGATTCATTTCATTTTTTGAATGCCATGTATGACATCTTTGCCAGGACCAGGATTCCCTCAGGTGCACCGGCTGGCCCCGGGGTTCCAATGTCCTTCTCTTTGGGAGGATTCCCTGCGCCGTACCAGCAGGCTCCATTCTTGCCTTTCTTACCAATGGCCTAGTTACCCTGCCCTTCACCGGCACCAATGAAAACGACTCCTTCTCTGACTGGTACTCGGCAGGAATCATTGGCACCAGTGGCACCTGTTCTGACTTCGGTGCTGTCTCAGACTTCGCATCACAGGACCCGAGTTGGTCAACCAAGTGCCGACATCGCCGCTATGTTCTCTTCCGATGCTGTTGCTGGAGTCTAGGCTCAGGTCCAGGAGGGAAGCTCTGAGGCAGTTGGAGGAGGAACAATATCTTGCCTCACAGCCTGATCCAGACCTTGAGGAAGGTGAAATTATTTCCCCAAGTCATAACTTTCAGGGAATAGAGGTCCCTAGTGGTTTGAAAACTTGTCCGGAGTGGGATTTGTCATCTCCATAGGGGTTGCCTCCACCTGAAATTACATCTTACCACTCAGTCATTAGAAAAGCAACTGAGATGTTGGACTTGTCTCTCTCAACAGAGATGAAATCTAATGTTCGATGGCATCTGTCGCTGTAGATACGCATGTTCTGCAATAGCTCGCCATCTGGTGTTGGGCCGGAGTGTTACAAGTTGTTTTTCTTCGAAGAAGTCTTTCGAGTCACGGGACCGAGTGACTCCTCCTTTTGTCTCCATTGCGCATGGGCGTCGACTCCATCTTCGATTGTTTTTTTTCCGCCATCGGGTTCGGACGTGTTCCTGTCGCTCCGAGTTTCGGAACGGAAAATTAGCTAATTTCGGAAGATTTTCGTCGGTATTGTTGCGTTCGGGATCGGCGTACTTAGATTCCACACCGCATCGAAGATCGAAGAGCTCCGGTGCCCTTCGGGGTAGTTTTTCGATCCTCCGTCGGGGCCTGGTCGGCCCGACCGCGTGCTGAAGAACGCCGATGGAACGGACCCCGTTCCGTTTCTGCCCCAAATGCCACAATAAATACCCCTACACAGACCAACACTTGGTCTGCAACCTGTGCCTGTCACCTGAGCACAGCGAAGACACCTGCGAGGCCTGTCGTGCGTTCCGGTCCCGAAAAACACTCCGAGACCGTCGAGCCAGAAGACTTCAGATGGCGTCCGCACCGACAGCCCAACGGGAGTTCGAGGAACAGGAAGAGGAAGGTACCTTCTCGATCCAAGACTCGGACTCCGAAGGATTCGACGATACACAAACCGTGAGTAAGACGTCGAAATCCACTCAGAGGAACATTTACAAGGCCCAGGGGACGCCACTGCCACCAGGCCATGGCTCGACCCATAAATTCGGTGACCGATCGTCGGCACCGAAAAAGGCCCAAACAGTGCCGAGATCGTCCGACTCCGGTCGAGACACCGGCACGCAGCCTTCTCGGGACCGAGAAAGTGCTGGAGACGAGCCTCGACACCGAGATGCCGGTGTGGACACGGCTCGACGCCGAGACAGCGGCACCGAAACAGATCGACGCCGAGAGGTTTCGGCCCCGAAAAGGAAAAAAGTCACCTCGGAGCCGAAAAAACACGCAGACAAAGTTTCGATGCCGAAACAAACTGCAAGCGACCCAGCTTCAGGCTCTTATACAGAAGAGCACTCGCTAACCTCCCAAATGCAGAAGCATAGGTTTGAGGAAGAGCTACAAGCAACTGATGTGGACCATACGCAAAAGCGTATCTTCATTCAGCAGGGGACAGGAAAAATAAGCACCCTTCCCCCCATTAGGAGAAAGAGAAGGTTGGAGTTCCAGACGGAACAAACACCACAACCAAAAGTGGTGAAAAGAGTTACCCCACCACCCTCTCCTCCGCCCGTGATTAACGTTTCACCAGCACAAACTCCATCACACTCCCCAGCTCACACCACCATGAGCCAGGGTGACCAAGATCAGGACGCATGGGACCTATACGACGCCCCAGTGTCAGATAACAGTCCGGAGGCATACCCTACAAAGCCATCTCCACCAGAAGACAGCACCGCGTACTCTCAAGTGGTGGCTAGAGCAGCACAATTTCACAACGTAAGCCTCCACTCAGAACAGGTCGAGGATGATTTCTTATTCAACACACTCTCCTCCACCCACAGCTCATACCAAAGCCTGCCTATGCTCCCTGGTATGCTCCGGCACGCAAAAGACATCTTTAAGGAGCCGGTCAAGAGTAGGGCAATCACACCAAGGGTGGAAAAAAAGTATAAGGCGCCTCCTACGGACCCGGTTTTCATCACTACACAGCTGCCACCAGACTCTGTCGTTGTAGGAGCAGCTAGGAAAAGGGCCAACTCTCACACATCTGGAGATGCACCACCCCCAGATAAAGAAAGCCGCAAGTTCGATGCAGCTGGTAAGAGTCGCAGCACAAGCTGCAAACCAGTGGCGCATCGCGAACTCCCAGGCACTACTTGCGCGCTATGACAGAGCCCACTGGGACGAGATGCAACATCTCATTGAACATCTGCCCAAGGACTTACAAAATAGGGCAAAACAAGTGGTTGAGGAGGGACAGACCATCTCCAACAACCAGATACGCTCCTCCATGGACGCTGCAGATACAGCTGCACGGACAATTAATACATCTGTAACTATCAGAAGGCATGCATGGCTCCGAACGTCTGGATTTAAACCAGAGATTCAACAAGCAGTTCTCAATATGCCTTTTAATGAAAAAGAACTGTTCGGTCCAGAAGTGGACACAGCGATTGAGAAACTCAAAAAAGATACGGACACTGCCAAAGCCATGGGCGCACTCTACTCCCCGCAGAGCAGAGGGAATTACAGCACATTCCGTAAAACGCCCTTTCGAGGGGGGTTTCGGGGTCAAAGCACACAAGCCAGCACCTCACAAGCCACACCGTCCAGTTACCAAGGACAGTATAGAGGAGGTTTTCGGGGACAATATAGATGAGGGCAATTCCCTAGAAATAGAGGAAGATTTCAAAGCCCCAAAACCCCTACTACTAAACAGTGACTCACATGTCACTCACCCCCTCCACACAACACCAGTGGGGGGAAGAATAGGTCATTATTACAAAGCATGGGAGAAAATCACTACAGACACTTGGGTTCTAGCAATTATCCAACATGGTTATTGCATAGAATTTCTACAATTCCCTCCAAACATACCACCAAAAGCACAAAATTTAACAACACACCATTCCAATCTCCTGGAGATAGAAGTGCAGGCACTATTGCAAAAGAATGCAATCGAATTAGTGCCAAACACACAAATAAACACAGGAGTTTACTCACTGTACTTTCTGATACCAAAGAAGGACAAAACACTGAGACCAATCCTAGACCTCAGAGTAGTGAACACTTTCATCAAATCAGACCACTTCCACATGGTCACACTACAAGAAGTATTGCCATTGCTAAAACTACACGACTACATGGCAACTTTAGACCTCAAGGATTCTTATTTCCATATACCAATACACCCATCGCACAGGAAATACCTAAGGTTTGTATTCAAAGGAATACATTACCAATTCAAGGTACTGCCTTTCGGATTAACAACCGCACCAAGAGTCTTTACCAAATGTCTAGCGGTAGTCGCTGCACACATAAGAAGGCAGCAAATACATGTGTTCCCATATTTGGACGACTGGCTAATCAAGGCCCATTCGTTCATACAGTGCTCAAATCACACAAATCAGATCATACAAACCCTCTTCAAACTCGGGTTCACCGTCAACTTTACAAAATCCAACATTCTGCCGCGCAAGGTACAACAATACCTAGGAGCCATAATAGACACATCAAAGGGAGTAGCCACTCCAAGTCCACAAAGAATTCTAAATTTCAACACCATCATACAACGCATGTATCCAACACAAAAGATACAGGCAAAGATGGTATTACAACTCCTAGGCATGATGTCTTCATGCATAGCCATTGTCCCAAACGCAAGACTGCACATGAGGCCCTTACAACAATGCCTAGCATCACAGTGGTCTCAAGCACAGGGTCACCTTCTAGATCTGGTGTTAATAGACCGCCAAACTTACCTCTCGCTTCTGTGGTGGAACAACATAAATTTAAACAAGGGGCGGCCTTTCCAAAGACCCAGTGCCACAATACGTAATAACAACAGATGCTTCCATGACAGGGTGGGGAGCACACCTCGATCAACACAGCATACAAGGACAATGGAACGTACATCAAACAAAACTGCATATCAATCACCTAGAACTTCTAGCAGTTTTTCAAGCACTAAAAGCTTTCCAACCAATAATAGTTCACAAATACATTATCGTCAAAACAGACAACATGACAACAATGTATTATCTAAACAAGCAGGGGGGGACGCACTCCACGCAGTTAAGCCTGCTAGCACAAAAAATTTGGCATTGGGCAATTCACAACCAAATTCGCCTAATAGCACAGTTTATACCAGGGATCCAAAATCAACTCGCAGACAATCTCTCTCGAGATCATCAACAGGTCCACGAATGGGAAATTCACCCCCAAATTCTGAACACTTATTTCAAACTCTGGGGAACACCTCAGATAGACTTGTTTGCGACAAGGGAGAACGCAAAATGCCAAAACTTCGCATCCAGATACCCACACAAACAATCCCAAGGCAATGCCCTATGGATGAACTGGTCAGGGATATTTGCTTACGCTTTTCCTCCTCTCCCTCTCCTTCCTTACCTGGTAAACAAACTCAGTCAAAGCAAACTCAAACTCATATTGATAGCACCAACTTGGCCAAGGCAACCCTGGTACACAACGCTGCTAGACCTATCAGTGGTACCCTGCATCAAATTGCCCAACAGGCCAGATCTGTTGACACAGCACAACCAAAAGATCAGACACCCAGATCCAGCATCGCTGAATCTAGCAATCTGGCTCCTGAAATCCTAGAATTCGGGCACTTACAACTTACCCAAGAATGTATGGAAGTCATAAAACAAGCCAGAAGGCCATCCACCAGGCACTGCTATGCAAGTAAATGGAAGAGGTTTGTTTGCTACTGCCATATTAATCAAATACAACCATTACACACAACTCCAGAACATGTAGTGGGTTACTTGCTTCACTTACAAAAATCTAACCTAGCTTTCTCTTCCATTAAAATACACCTTGCAGCAATATCTGCATACCTGCAGACTACCTATTCAACTTCCCTATATAAGATACCAGTCATTAAAGCATTCATGGAGGGCCTTAGGAGAATTATACCTCCAAGAACACTACCTGTTCCTTCATGGAACCTAAATGTTGTCCTAACTAGACTTATGGGTCCACCTTTTGAACCCATGCACTCCTGCGACATACAGTTCCTAACCTGGAAGGTGGCATTTCTCATCGCCATTACTTCCCTAAGAAGAGTAAGCGAGATTCAGGCGTTTACAATACAGGAACCTTTTATACAACTACACAAAAATAAAGTTGTCCTAAGGACCAATCCTAAATTTTTGCCAAAGGTTATTTCACCGTTCCATCTAAATCAAACAGTGGAACTTCCAGTGTTCTTTCCACAGCCAGATACCGTAGCTGAAAGGGCACTACATACATTAGATGTCAAAAGAGCATTGATGTATTACATTGACAGAACAAAAAACATCAGAAAGACTAAACAACTCTTTATTGCATTTCAAAAACCTCATGCAGGAAACCCAATTTCAAAACAAGGTATAGCCAGATGGATAGTTAAATGCATCCAAATCTGCTACCTTAAAGCTAAACGACAGCTGCCCATTACACCAAGGGCACACTCAACCAGAAAGAAAGGTGCTACCATGGCCTTTCTAGGAAACATCCCAATGCAAGAAATATGTAAGGCAGCCACATGGTCTACGCCTCACACATTCACCAAGCACTACTGTGTAGACGTGTTATCCGCACAACAAGCCACAGTAGGTCAAGCTGTATTAAGAACATTATTTCAAACTACTTCCACTCCTACAGGCTGATCCACCGCTTTTGGGGAAATAACTGCTTACTAGTCTATGCAGAACATGCGTATCTACAGCGACAGATGCCATCGAACTGAAAATGTCACTTACCCAGTGTACATCTGTTCGTGGCATCAGTCGCAGTAGATTCGCATGTGCCCACCCGCCTCCCCGGGAGCCTGTAGCAGTTTGGAAGTTACCTTCAATTATTTATATATGTGTCATCTCAACCTTAAATAGGTGCATACTTAGTCACTCCATTGCATGGGCACTATTACTACAATTCAACTCCTACCTCACCCTCTGCGGGGAAAAACAATCGAAGATGGAGTCGACGCCCATGCGCAATGGAGACAAAAGGAGGAGTCACTCGGTCCCGTGACTCGAAAGACTTCTTCGAAGAAAAACAACTTGTAACACTCCGGCCCAACACCAGATGGCGAGCTATTGCAGAACATGCGAATCTACTGCGACTGATGCCACGAACAGATGTACACTGGGTAAGTGACATTTTCATTATTGGTAGAGGTACTTCACTCGTTAGTGTCATTCTAAGAGCCTTTGCTGCCATTTAATGAGGCTTTGACAGAGACAGTTTTGGTAAATTTGGCAAAAGCCTGTGTCGGTCCCAGCCGTGTCAAAAGCAATCACTAGGAGGTATAAGACTGCACCGGGTGATCCTAAGTTCCTGAGTCGTCATCTGACGCCGTGGAATTTGGTGGTGCAAGCCTCATGCTCTTCAAAGGTGACACCTGATTCCTTTCCATCTGCCCCAGCTGAAAAGTAGTCCAAAAGGATGGCACAGACTGTGAAAAAGATGTTTTTGTATGGTAGGATTGCACTAAAATTGGTAAATGCCACTTGTTCGATGGGTCGTTATATACATGCTGTTATGGACTCAGGCAGATCTGTCCTACCGAAGCTACGAGATTATTTGCAGGGACATTTTTTGAAACTGTTAAATGACAGTCAGGCTGCGACTGAGCAAATCATTCAGTCGGTCCTGGATACAGCCGACTCTGTAGCCAGGGCGATGGGTACATCAGTCACCACAAGAAGATATGCCTGATTGAGGGGTTCTTGTTATTCCACCAATTTCCAGAATACCCTGATGGATTTACCCTTTGATGGTTTCAAGTTGTTTGGGGCAGAGGCGGGTTTGGCCTTGGAAAGATTTAAGGAGAGCAAAGTCACTGCTAAATCGTTGGCTCTTCAGTTTCCCTGCTTAACCTACAGACTGCTGCATAGATTTGGAGGGTTTGGAAGAAGTTACTCCTTTCGAGGGAGACAACAACACTAGTAGCAATCATCCAACCCCCTGTATAAGACTTACAGAGGGTGTGGCAGAGCAAGACAGAAGGGTGCAGCCCATCAGCCCTCCTCCTTCTCCTATTCTACTTCCCCAGCCAATAATGCTGGAAAGCAGCCCTAATTCTTTCACATTACAGCATGCTCTGTCTGTGGGAGGCGGCTGATTCATTTTCGACAACAATGGATGTTGATAACATTGGACAATTGGGTGTTGGGCATTGCTGAAAATGGATATGCACTACCCTTACAAGAGGTTCCACCTCCCTTTCCACATCAACACAGTTATTGTTCGCAAGATCATCTACTTTTTTCCAAGCACTTCTTTTAAAGGGTGCAGTAGAGTTAGTTCCGGAGCAGGAACAGCGTCAGGGGTGTTATTCAAGATAGTTCCTGACTCCCAAAAAGGATGGGCATTTACGTCCAATCTTGGACCTAAACATTTTTTATTCATTCCTCAAGCAGGAAAAATTCAAAATGCTGACCCTGGCTGAGGTTCTTCTTGTGCCGGACAAAGAGTGGATGGTTTCCATCAACTTGCAGGAATGCGTATTTTCACATCCCTGTTCTGCAGTCGCTCAGGAAGTATCTCTTGTTCATGGTAGGAAGCTGGCCTGATGTGTGGTGAGCACCTATGGTTTTATCACCCTATACCAGGTATAGGTATCCCCTATTATTGATATGCAGTCAGTGTCTCTGAAGCCAGGCTCTCCAGAGGTAGCAGTGGATGAGCAGCGAAGGCTTATCTAGGAGACATGCAAAGCTCATGCAATACCACTGTAGTCACACACCACTCACACACATGAAAGAACCACACAGTGTTGCAAAAATAAAGGTACTTTATTTGGTAACACAATCTCTAAATTACTATGTAGGTAATACCCAGTTAGCATGTGAGTAAACACAATTATATATACACACACTATTAATTAGGAAATGGCATAGAAATGCAGTAGAAAACAGTGAAAGAACAGTATGCAATAGGAACCATAGGGGGAGACAAAAACATATACTAAGAATATGGAATGTGAAGGTTGGACCCCCCACCCAGGTAAGTAAGATCTGTAGAGAGGAGCTGGTGGAACTACGGACCCCAAAAGGTAAGTACCAGAGTGTCCCCCCACCAACCAGGAGAGGAGAGGAAATGTGAGTACCTGTTTTTTCTCAAACCCCCAGAGAAACTTTGCAGAAGGACAATGCAAGACCCAAGCAAGTTTGTAAGAAACTGAAGATGGATTCTGCCATAAGAGGATTTGCAAAAGAAGAGGAACAAGTCAAGTTACAGTTGGAGTGTCCGGTTGGGGCAGGAGCCACTAACCACCCTATTGAAGGTGCAGGACCGGGTAGATGAGGAAGGACAGGATTTGGCTATGCAGCACAGGCGCAGAAGAGGAGTTCCAGGGGTGATGCAGTCGATGTCACAAAGAGGGATGCAGCTCATCATTGGCGAGGAAAAAACACAAGCAAGCCTTGGCAAAGGAAAGAGTTCCCGAAGAGGAGTTTGCAGAGCTGCTGGGGACCAGGAGAGTCAGAGGGAACTCAACCCAAGGAGGGTAGTCCCAAGAAACCCCCAGGAACTAGAAGAGTCCAGAGACGAAGAGGCAGCCCCCACAGGCAACTCGCAGGCACAGGAGTCTCAGAGAGGGACGCTCAGCACACCTGACATGGAGTCCCACCTCACTGGAGCAGCAGGCTGGAGACTGTGCATGGCAAGGAAGAGTGCTGGCGGCCGGTCGTAAACACAGAGCCTGAGGGTCACTTGGATGAAGAGCCAACAACCCATGGTAACTGCAAGAGTTACAGTGCACCGGGGTACTGTCCTGCAAGGAGAGGCAAAGACTCACCCACGTGTAGAGAGGACGGAGGGGACCACTCCAGACCACCACCTCTGTTGCAGGATGCTTGCAGAGTTGCAGGAGATAGGATCTATGCTGCACACTGAAACCTTAGAAGAGGATTTTTTCTTTAACACACTATCCTCCACGCACTCAAAATATCAATGCCTTCCAATGCTACCTGGTATGATTAAACATGTAGATCAAATATTCAGTGAGCCAGTCAAAGCTAGGGTAATAACACCACACATAGATAAAAAAATATATAAACCTGCTCCTACAGACCCTGATTGTATTACCCACCAAATTCCTCCAGATTCAGTGGTAGTGCGGCTAAAGAGAGGGCTAACAGCGAGTCGTCAGGGGATGCTCCTCCCCCGACAAGGAGAGTAGAAAATTTGTTGCTGCTGGCAAGAGGGTAGCGACACAGGCTGGGAACCAATGGCGAATTGCAAACTCGCAAGCCTTGCTAGCAAGGTACAATAGAGCCTACTGGGATGAGATGCAGGAACTCCTACAACACCTCCCAAAGGAGCACCAAAAAAGGACACAACAGATTGTGGAAGAAGGTCAGGCCATAAGCAAACAATCAAATACGGTCTGCCTTTGATGCTGCAGATATAGCAACTAGAAATGTGAATACTGCCATCAATATACGCAGACACCCATTGCTACGTTCCTCTGGTTTTAAACCAGAAATTCTGCAGGCAGTGCTGAATATGCTTTTTCATAAAAAGCACCTGTTAGGCTCGGAAGTCGACACAGTCATAGAAAAACTGAGAAAAGTTTCAGGCACTGCCAAAGCAATAGGAGCCTTATACACAACACCCTATAGAGGCTCCTTTCGCAGACAATAAGTCAGAGGAGGATTTAAGCCGCAATCCCCAGAGGCTTCTACCTCCCAGGCAAAACAAGGGCAACAGCAGTACCAGAGAGGAGGTTTTAGAGTGTGTCTTATAGAGGCCAATACTTTAGAACCAGAGGCAAGTTCCAAACTTCAAAACAAGTCACTTCCCGATCTAAACAGTGACTTATTTTTTACCATCCCTCAACCCCACAAATCTCCTGTGGGCGGCAGACTGCAGCAATTCCACTCCCATTGGCAAAATATCACCACAGACCAATGGTCATTATCAATTATCCGCAATGGTTATTGCCTAGAATTGATTTCTACCCCTCCAAACATTCCTCCACGTTATCACAAGCTGTCCTCAGAACACAATGTTCTATTACAGCAAGAAGTGCAATCGCTACTACTAAAACAGGCAATAAAATTGGTCCCACATTCTCAACAAGGAACAGGAGTATACTCATTTATACTTCCTCATTCCCAAAAAGGATGGCATACTCAGGCCCATCCTAAACCTCAGATACCTAAATCTACATATCCTGTCAGAACACTTTCAAATGGTAACTCTGCAGGACGTCAACCCACTATTACAAAAACAAAATTACATGACTGCATTAGACCTCAAAGATGCGTATTTCCATACACCCATCCATCCAGTTCACAGAAAATACCTAAGGTTTGTGATAGCAGGAAAACATTATCATTTAAAAGTTCTACCATCGGCATAACAGCTCCAAGGGTATTCACAAAATGTCTAGCGGTAGTAGCAGCCTACCTAAGAAGGCAACACATATGTCTTTCCATATCTAGACGATTGGCTAATAAAATCAAGCAATTTTATACAATGTCAAAAACACACTCAATACATAGTAGAGACCCTACATACACTAGGGTTCACTCTCAACTACCAAAAATCCCATCTTCAACCAGCACAGGTGCAACCGTCCCTAGGTGCTATTCTCAATACGCAAAAAGCCTTAGCTTATCCAAATACACAAAGGGTACAAGCTTTTCAAAATCTCATACCACAAATGCAGCCAAATCAGCAGTACACTGTAAGATTTATCATGAAACTATTAGGAATGATGGCATCCTGCATAGCAGTAGTACCGCGTGCAAGACTAAACATGAGGACACTACAACAGTGCCTCTCACAGCAATGGTCTCAAGCACAGGGTCAGTTGCAAGATCTAGTGTTGTTAGACCGCCAACTGCGCAAGTCCCTTTAATGGTGGCATTTCAGCAACTTAATGAGGGGGCGGTCATTTCAAGACCCTGTGCCTCAGACCACAATAACAACGGATGCATCAATGACAGATTCAAGGGGAATGGAATTCACAACAGCTAAAGTATCACATTAACCATTTAGAAGTTTTAGCTGTGTTCCTTGCCCTAAAAGCGTTTCAGCCGCTTCCCAAACACAAGACTGTCTTGATAAAAACAGACAATATGACAACAATGTATTACCTAAAGAAACTAGGTGGGACACATTCATCGCAAATGTCCCTTCTAGCCCAAACAATATGGAAATGGGCAATTCACAATTAAATTAATCTAAATAAATCCCAGGAATCCACAATCATCTAGCGGATCTCCTAAGCAGAACACACCAACAGATACACAAATAGGATATTCACTCTTAAGTACTTCATCCGTACTTTCAAAAGTGGGGTACACCAGGAATAGACCTCTTCGCAACAAGCGAAAACTCAAAATGACCAAACTTCACATCCAGACACCCACACCCTCTGACCAAGGGCAATGCACTATGGATCGGCTGGTCAGGGAGATTTGACTACGCTTTCCCCCCCTCTCACACTACTTCATTTCTTGTCAACAGACTGCGTCAGACTTCTCTCACCATGATACTCATAGCCCCCACGTGGGCACGACAACATTGGTACACAACACTCCTAGACCTCTCAGTAGTACCTCACTCCAAAATTCCAAACAGACCGGATTTGTTAACACATAACAAAGGACAAATCAGACATCCAAATCCCAGTGCTCTCAACCTGGCGATTTGGCTTCTGAAGTCCTAGAATTTGGATATTTACAACTTCCATTAAAACAAGCATGCAAGCCTACGACTAGGCAATGCAATGCAATGCTAACAAATGGAAAAGATGTGTTTATTACTGTCAATCTAAAATACTGACCCCACTTACAGTGCTACGTACTTGATTTACAAAAATCTAATTTAGCTCATCTATTAAAATTCATCTTACAGCATATTTACAAACTGTACAACATACCTCACTCTTTAGAGTCCCAGTTATTAAAGCCTTCATGGAAGGACTAAAACATATTATTCTACCCAGAATACCACCTTTTCCTGTTTGGAATCTCAATATTGTACTCTCCAGATTAATGGGCCCACCTTTTGAATCCATACATTTGTGTGATTCAATTCTTAACTTGGAAAGTTGCTTTCCTAGTAGCTATTACTTCATTATGAAGAGTTAGTGAAATACAAGCATTCATTCTTGAAGAACCTTTTTTCCAAGTACACAAACATAATGTTGTACTTGGAACCAATCCACCATTTCTGCCAAAGGTGGTATGACCTTTTCACATAAACCAAACAATGGAATTGCCCGTCTTCTTCCCACAGCCAGATTCAATTGCAGAAACTCTTGACCTTAAAAGAGCTCTTATGTACTATGTAGAAAGAACAAAAGAATTCAGAAAAACAAAGCAGCTTTTCGTTGCTTTTCAACAGCCACATAAAGGGAATCTTATCTCTCAACAAGGATTAGCAACATGGATTGTTAAATGTATACAAACATGTTACATTAAGGCACAAAGACAACTTTTAATCACACCTAAAGCACATTCCACTAGGAAAAAAGGTGCATCTATGGCATTCTTAGGAAACATACCAATGGCAGACATATGTAAAGATGCCACCTGGTCTACACCACATACATTTACAAAGCATTATTGTGTAGATTTATTTTCAAAGCAACAGGCCAATGTAGGTCAAGCTGTCTTAAGAACATTATTTCAAATAACTCCAACTCAGACTAGTCACCGCATTTTTTGGGGAGAGTAACTGCTTTGTAGTCTATGCATAGAATGTGTATCTGCAGCTACACATGGCATCGAAAGGAAAATATCATGTTCGATGGCATCTGTCGCTGTAGATACGCATGTTTTGCAATAGCTCGCCATCTGGTGTTGGGCCGGAGTGTTACAAGTTGTTTTTCTTCGAAGAAGTCTTTCGAGTCACGGGACCGAGTGACTCCTCCTTTTGTCTCCATTGCGCATGGGCGTCGACTCCATCTTCGATTGTTTTTTTTCCGCCATCGGGTTCGGACGTGTTCCTGTCGCTCCGAGTTTCGGAACGGAAAGATAGCTAATTTCTGAAGATTTTCGTCGGTATTGTTGCGTTCGGGATCGGCGTAGTTAGATTCAACACCGCATCGAAGATCGAAGAGCTCCGGTGCCCTTCGGGGTAGTTTTTCGATCCCCCGTCGGGGCCTGGTCGGCCCGACCGCGTGCTGAAGAACGCCGATGGAACGGACCCCGTTCCGTTTCTGCCCCAAATGCCACAATAAATACCCCTATTCAGACCAACACTTGGTCTGTAACCTGTGCCTGTCACCTGAGCACAGTGAAGACACCTGTGAGGCCTGTCGTGCGTTCCGGTCCCGAAAAACACTCCGAGACCGTCGAGCCAGAAGACTTCAGATGGCGTCCGCGCCGACAGCCCACCGAGAGTTCGAGGAACAAGGAGAGGAAGGTACCTTCTCGATCCAAGACTCAGACTCCGAAGGATTCGACGATACACAAACCGTGAGTAAGACGTCGAAAACCACACAGAGGAAGATTTACAAGGCCCAGGGGACGCCACTGCCATCAGGCCATGGCTCCACCCATAAATTCGGTGACCGACCGTTGGCACCGAAAAAGGCCCAAACAGTGCCGAGATCGTCCGACTCAGGTCGAGACACCGGCACGCAGCCTTCTCGGGACCGAGAAAGTGCTGGAGACAAGCCTCGACACCGAGATGCCGGTGTGGACACGGCTCGACGCCGAGACAGCGGCACCAAAGAAGATCGACGCCGAGAGGTTTCGGCCCCGAAAAAGAAAAAAGTCACCTTGGAGCCGAAAAAACACGCAGACAGGGTTTCGGTGCCGAAACAAACTGCAAGCGACTCAGCTTCAGGCTCTTATACAGAAGAGCACTCGCTAACCTCCCATATGCAAAAGCATAGGTTTGAGGAAGAGCTACAATCAACTGATGTGGACCATACGCAAAAGCGTATTTTCATACAGCAGGGGACAGGAAAAATAAGCACCCTTCCCCCCATTAGAAGAAAGAGAAGGTTGGAGTTCCAAACTGAACAGACACCACAACCAAAAGTGGTGAAAAGAGTTACCCCACCACCCTCTCCTCCGCCCGTGATTAACGTCTCACCAGCACAAACTCCATCACACTCCCCAGCTCACACCACCATAAGCCAGGGTGACCAAGATCAAGACGCATGGGACCTATACGACGCCCCAGTGTCGGATAACAGTCCGGAGGCATACCCTACGAAGCCATCTCCACCAGAGGACAGCACTGCGTATTCTCAAGTGGTGGCTAGAGCAACACAATTTCACAACGTAAGCTTCCACTCAGAACAGGTCGAGGATGATTTTTTATTCAACACACTCTCCTCCACCCACAGCTCATACCAAAGCCTGCCTATGCTCCCTGGTATGCTCCGGCACGCAAAAGAAATCTTTAAGGAGCCGGTCAAAAGTAGGGCAATCACACCAAGGGTGGAAAAAAAGTATAAGGCGCCTCCTACAGACCCGGTTTTCATCACTACACAGCTGCCACCAGACTCTGTTGTTGTAGGAGCAGCTAGGAAAAGGGCCAACTCCCACACATCTGGAGATGCACCACCCCCAGATAAAGAAAGCCGCAAGTTCGATGCAGCTGGTAAGAGAGTCGCAGCACAAGCTGCAAACCAGTGGCGCATCGCGAACTCCCAGGCACTACTTGTGCGCTATGACAGAGCCCACTGGGACGAGATGCAACATCTCATTGAACATCTGCCCAAGGACTTACAAAATAGGGCAAAACAAGTGGTTGAGGAGGGACAGACCATTTCCAACAACCAGATCCGCTCCTCCATGGACGCTGCAGATACAGCTGCACGGACAATTAATACATCTGTAACTATCAGAAGGCATGCATGGCTCCGAACGTCTGGATTTAAACCAGAGATTCAACAAGCAGTTCTCAATATGCCTTTTAATGAAAAAGAACTGTTCGGTCCAGAAGTGGACACAGCGATTGAGAAACTCAAAAAAGATACGGACACTGCCAAAGCCATGGGCGCACTCTACTCCCCGCAGAGCAGAGGGAATTACAGCACATTCCGTAAAACACCCTTTCGAGGGGGGTTTCGGGGTCAGAGCACACAAGCCAGCACCTCACAAGCAACACCGTCCAGTTACCAGGGACAGTATAGAGGAGGTTTTCGGGGACAATATAGAGGAGGGCAATTCCCTAGGAATAGAGGAAGATTTCAGAGCCCCAAAACCCCTACTACTAAACAGTGACTCACATGTCACTTACCCCCTCCACACAACACCAGTGGGGGGAAGAATAAGTCATTATTACAAAGCATGGGAGGAAATCACTACAGACACTTGGGTTCTAGCAATTATCCAACATGGTTATTGTAGGAGGCTGGACTGGCTTGTAGTGAGTACCAAGGGGTACTTGCACCTTGCACCAGGCCCAGTTATCCCTTATTAGTGTATAGGGTGTCTAGCAGCTTAGGCTGATAGATAATGGTAGCTTAGCAAAGCAGCTCAGGCTGAACTAGGAGACGTGTGAAGCTACTACAGTACCACTTAGTGTCATATGCACAATATCATAAGAAAACACAATACACAGTTATACTAAAAATAAAGGTACTTTATTTTTATGACAATATGCCAAAGTATCTTAGAGTGTACCCTCAGTGAGAGGATAGGAAATATACACAAGATATATATACACAATAGCAAAAATATGCAGTATAGTCTTAGAAAACAGTGCAAACAATGTATAGTTACAATAGGATGCAATGGGGAAACATAGGGATAGGGGCAACACAAACCATATACTCCAAAAGTGGAATGTGAACCACGAATGGACCCCAAACCTATGTGACCTTGTAGAGGGTCGCTGGGACTATTAGAAAATAGTGAGAGTTAGAAAAATAACCCTCCCCAAGACCCTGAAAGTGAGTGCAAAGTGCACCAAAGTTCCCCTAAGGACAAAATAGTCGTGTTAGAGGGAAAATGCAAGGAAAACACAAATCAGCAATGCAACAACGATGGATTCCTGACTGAGGGTACCTGTGGAACAAGGGGACCAAGTCCAAAAGTCACAAGCAGCTCGGAGATGGGCAGATGCCCAAGAAATGCCAGCGGTTGGTGCAAAGAAGCTCTTACTAGGCTGAAGAACTGTGAATACTGCAGGAACGACAAGGGCTAGAGACTTCCCCTTTGGAGGATGGATCCCCCACGCCTTGGAGAGTCGTGCAGAAGTGTTTTCCCGCCGGATGGACGCCAACAAGCCTTGCTACACGCAAATCGTGCGTTTGGCGTTTTTGGACGCTGCTGGGGCCCAGGAGGGACCAGAAGGTCGCAAATTGGACCTGCAGAGAGAGGGGACGTCGAGCAAGACAAAGAGCCCTCACTGAAGCAGGTAGCACCCGGAGAAGTGCCAGAAACAGGCACTACGAGGATGCGTGAAACGGTGCTCGCCGAAGTTGCACAAAGGAGTCCCACGTCGCCGGAGACCAACTTAGAAAGTCGTGCAATGCAGGTTAGAGTGCCGTGGACCCAGGCTTGGCTGTGCACGAAGGATTTCCGCCGGAAGTGCACAGGGGCCGGAGAAGCTTGCAAAGTCGCGGTTCCCAGCAATGCAGCCCAGCGAGGTGAGGCAAGGACTTACCTCCACCAAACTTGGGCTGAAGAGTCACTGGACTGTGGGGGTCACTTGGACGGTGTCGCTGGATTCGAGGGACCTCGCTCGTCGTGCTGAGAGGAGACCCAAGGGACCGGAGATGCAGCTTTTTGGTGCCTGCGGTTGCAGGGGGAAGATTCCGTCGACCCACGGGAGATTTCTTCGGAGCTTCTGGTGCAGAGAGGAGGCAGGCTACCCCCACAGCATGCACAAGCAGGAAAACAGTCGAGAAGGCGACAGGATCAGCGTTACAGAGTTGCAGTAGTCGTCTTTGCTACTATGTTGCAGGTTTGCAGGCTTCCAGCGCGGTCAGCGGTTGTTTCCTTATCAGAAGGTGAAGAGAGAGATGCAGAGGAACTCGGCTGAGCTCATGCATTCGTTATCTGAAGTTTCCCCAGAGACAGAGACCCTAAATAGCCAGAAAAGAGGGTTTGGCTACCTAGGAGAGAGGAAAGGCTACTAACACCTGAAGGAGCCTATCACAAGGAGTCTCTGACGTCACCTGGTGGCACTGGCCACTCAGAGCAGTCCAGTGTGCCAGCAGCACCTCTGTTTCCAAGATGGCAGAGGTCTGGAGCACACTGGAGGAGCTCTGGACACCTCCCAGGGGAGGTGCAGGTCAGGGGAGTGGTCACTCCCCTTTCCTTTGTCCAGTTTCGCGCCAGAGCAGGGGCTAAGGGGTCCCTGAACCGGTGTAGACTGGCTTATGCAGAATTGGGCACATCTGTGCCCAACAAAGCATTTCCAGAGGCTGGGGGAGGCTACTCCTCCCCTGCCTTCACACCATTTTCCAAAGGGAGAGGGTGTCACACCCTCTCTCAGAGGAAGTTCTTTGTTCTGCCATCCTGGGCCAGGCCTGGCTGGACCCCAGGAGGGCAGCTGCCTGTCTGAGGGGTTGGCAGCAGCAGCAGCTGCAGTGAAACCCCAGGAAGGGCAGTCTGGCAGTACCAGGGTCTGTGCTACAGACCACTGGGATCATGGAATTGTACCAACAATGCCAGGATGGCATAGAGGGGGCAATTCCATGATCATAGACATGTTACATGGCCATATTCGGAGTTACCATGGTGAAGCTACATATAGGTAGTGACCTATATGTAGTGCACGCGTGTAATGGTGTCCCCGCACTCACAAAGTTCAGTGAATTGGCTCTGAACAATGTGGGGGCACCTTGGCTAGTGCCAGGGTGCCCTCACACTAAGTAACTTTGCACCTAACCTTTACCAGGTAAAGGTTAGACATATAGGTGACTTATAAGTTACTTAAGTGCAGTGTAAAATGGCTGTGAAATAACGTGGACGTTATTTCACTCAGGCTGCAGTGGCAGGCCTGTGTAAGAATTGTCAGAGCTCCCTATGGGTGGCAAAAGAAATGCTGCAGCCCATAGGGATCTCCTGGAACCCCAATACCCTGGGTACCTCAGTACCATATACTAGGGGATTATAAGGGTGTTCCAGTAAGCCAATGTAAATTGGTAAAAATGGTCACTAGCCTGTCAGTGACAATTTGGAAAGAAATGAGAGAGCATAACCACTGAGGTTCTGGTTAGCAGAGCCTCAGTGAGACAGTTAGGCACCACACAGGGAACATATACATGCACACCTATGAGCACTGGGGCCCTGTGTGACAGGGTCCCAGTGACACATACATATAGGCCACAAACCTATGAGCACTGGGGTCCTGACCAGCAGGATCCCAGTGACACATAACAAACATACTGAAAACATAGTGTTTTCACTATGAGCACTGAGGCCTGGCTATCAGGATCCCAGTGAGACAGTGAAAACAGTGACAAACACCCTGACATACACTCACAAACAGGCCAAAAGTGGGGGTAACAAGGCTAGAAAGAGGCTACCTTCTCACAGTTATTGCATAGAATTTCTACAATTCCCTCCAAACATACCACCAAAAGCACAAAATTTGACAACACACCATTCCAATCTCCTGGAGATAGAAGTGCAGGCACTATTGCAAAAGAATGCAATCGAATTAGTGCCAAACACACAAATAAACACAGGAGTTTACTCACTGTACTTTCTGATACCAAAGAAGGACAAAACGCTGAGACCAATCCTAGACCTCGGAGTAGTGAACACTTTCATCAAATCAGACCACTTTCACATGGTCACACTACAAGAAGTATTGCCATTGCTAAAACTACACGACTACATGGCAACTTTAGACCTCAAGGATGCTTATTTCCATATACCAATACACCCATCGCACAGGAAATACCTAAGGTTTGTATTCAAGGGAATACATTACCAATTCAAGGTACTGCCTTTCGGATTAACAACCGCACCAAGAGTCTTTACCAAATGTCTAGCGGTAGTCGCTGCACACATAAGAAGGCAGCAAATACATGTGTTCCCATATCTAGACGACTGGCTAATCAAGGCCCATTCGTTAATAGAGTGCTCAAATCACACAAATCATATCATACAAACTCTCTTCAAACTAGGGTTCACCGTCAATTTCACAAAATCCAAAATTCTGCCGCGCAAGGTACAACAATACCTGGGAGCCATAATAGACACATCAAAAGGAGTAGCCACTCCAAGTCCACAAAGAATTCAAAATTTCAACACCATCATACAACGCATGTATCCAACACAAAGAATACAAGCAAAGATGATATTACAACTCCTAGGCATGATGTCTTCATGCATAGCCATTGTCCCAAACGCAAGACTGCACATGAGGCCCTTACAACAGTGCCTAGCATCACAATGGTCACAAGCACAGGGTCACCTTCTAGATCTGGTGTTAATAGACCGCCAAACTTACCTCTCGCTTCTGTGGTGGAACAACATAAATTTAAACAAGGGCGGCCTTTCCAAGACCCAGTGCCACAATACTTAATAACAACAGATGCTTCCATGACAGGGTGGGGAGCACACCTCGATCAACACAGCATACAAGGACAATGGAACGTTCATCAAACAAAACTGCATATAAATCACCTAGAACTTCTAGCAGTTTTTCAAGCACTAAAAGCTTTCCAACCAATAATAGTTCACAAATACATTCTCGTCAAAACAGACAACATGACAACAATGTATTATCTAAACAAGCAAGGGGGGACGCACTCCACGCAGTTAAGCCTGCTAGCACAAAAGATTTGGCGTTGGGCAATTCACAACCAAATTCGCCTAATAGCACAATTTATACCAGGGATCCAAAATCAACTCGCAGACAATCTCTCTCGAGATCACCAACAGGTCCACGAATGGGAAATTCACCCCCAAATTCTGAACACTTATTTCAAACTCTGGGGAACACCTCAGATAGACTTGTTTGCGACAAAGGAGAACGCAAAATGCCAAAACTTCGCATCCAGATACCCACACAAACAGTCCCAAGGCAATGCCCTATGGATGAACTGGTCAGGGATATTTGCTTACGCTTTTCCTCCTCTCCCTCTCCTTCCTTACCTGGTAAACAAACTCAGTCAAAACAAACTCAAACTCATATTAATAGCACCAACTTGGGCAAGGCAACCCTGGTACACAACGCTGCTAGACCTATCAGTAGTACCCTGCATCAAATTGCCCAGCAGGCCAGATCTGTTGACACAGCACAACCAAAAGATCAGACACCCAGATCCAGCATCGCTGAATCTAGCAATCTGGCTCCTGAAATCCTAGAATTCGGGCACTTACAACTTACCCAAGAATGTATGGAAGTCATAAAACAAGCCAGAAGGCCATCCACCAGGCACTGCTATGCAAGTAAATGGAAGAGGTTTGTTTGCTACTGCCATATTAATCAAATACAACCATTACACACAACTCCAGAACATGTAGTGGGTTACTTGCTTCACTTACAAAAATCTAACCTGGCTTTCTCTTCCATTAAAATACACCTTGCAGCAATATCTGCATACCTGCAGACTACCTATTCAACTTCCCTATATAAGATACCAGTCATTAAAGCATTCATGGAGGGCCTTAGGAGAATTATACCACCAAGAACACCACCTGTTCCTTCATGGAACCTAAATGTTGTCCTAACTAGACTTATGGGTCCACCTTTTGAACCCATGCACTCCTGCGAAATACAGTTCCTAACCTGGAAGGTGGCATTTCTCATCGCCATTACTTCCCTAAGAAGAGTAAGCGAGATTCAGGCGTTTACAATACAGGAACCTTTTATACAACTACACAAGAATAAGGTCGTCCTAAGGACCAATCCTAAATTTTTGCCAAAGGTTATTTCACCGTTCCATCTAAATCAAACAGTGGAACTTCCAGTGTTCTTTCCACAGCCAGATACCGTAGCTGAAAGGGCACTACATACATTAGATGTCAAAAGAGCATTGATGTATTACATTGACAGAACAAAAAACATCAGAAAGACTAAACAACTGTTTATTGCATTTCAAAAACCTCATGCAGGAAACCCAATATCAAAACAAGGTATAGCCAGATGGATAGTTAAATGCATCCAAATCTGCTCCCTTAAAGCTAAACGACAGCTGCCCATTACACCAAGGGCACACTCAACCAGAAAGAAAGGTGCTACCATGGCCTTTCTAGGAAACATCCCAATGCAAGAAATATGTAAGGCAGCCACATGGTCTACGCCTCACACATTCACCAAGCACTACTGTGTAGACGTGTTATCCGCACAACAAGCCACAGTAGGTCAAGCCGTATTAAGAACATTATTTCAGACTACTTCCACTCCTACAGGCTGATCCACTGCTTTTGGGGAGATAACTGCTTACTAGTCTATGCAAAACATGCGTATCTACAGCGACAGATGCCATCGAACTGAAAATGTCACTTACCCAGTGTACATCTGTTCGTGGCATCAGTCGCAGTAGATTCGCATGTGCCCACCCGCCTCCCCGGGAGCCTGTAGCAGTTTGGAAGTTACCTTCAACTATTTATATATGTATCATCTCAACCTTAAATAGGTGCATACTTAGTCACTCCATTGCATGGGCACTATTACTACAATTCAACTCCTACCTCACCCTCTGCGGGGAAAAACAATCGAAGATGGAGTCGACGCCCATGCGCAATGGAGACAAAAGGAGGAGTCACTCGGTCCCGTGACTCGAAAGACTTCTTCAAAGAAAAACAACTTGTAACACTCCGGCCCAACACCAGATGGCGAGCTATTGCAAAACATGCGAATCTACTGCGACTGATGCCACGAACAGATGTACACTGGGTAAGTGACATTTTCATTACCCAGTGTACATCTGTTCGTGGCATTTAGTGTTGGAGATTCACATGCACCCTCCCTTCTCCCTGGAAGCCTGTAGTTGCATTTGTAATAATTTGTACCTATGTATATACATTTACATTTGCATGGACATCTATTTTTACTTACTATTTCTATACAACATTAATATTACTACACTCGATCAGTCCTTCCTACACCCTTTTGTGGGAAAAAACAATCTAACAGAGTCGATGCCCAGGTGCAGTATAACCGAGAGGAGGAGTCACTTGATCCTGTGACTCAGAAAAGACTTCTTCGAAGAAAAACAACTTGTAACACTCCGATATATGTGTGTGTGTGTGTGTGTGTGTGTGTGTGTGTGTGTGTGTGTATTTATATATATATATATATATGTTCGATGGCATGTGTAGCTGCAGATCCACATGCTGTGCATATCCCGCCATCTAGTGATGGGCTCGGAGTGTTACAAGTTGTTTTTCTTCGAAGAAGTTTTTTCGAGTCACGAGATCGATGGACTCCTCCTCTTTCGGCTCCATTGTGCATGGGCGTCGACTCAATTTTAGATTGTTTTCTTTCCGCCATCGGGTTCGGACGTGTTCCTCTTCGCTCCGTGTTTCGGTTTGGAAAGTTAGTTAAATCTCTGAAAATTCGACAGTATTGTTTGCGTTCGGTATCGGGTTAGTTAACACAGATCGACACCGAATAAAAGAAGAGCTCCGGTAGCCCTGCGGGGCTTCTATCCCCTGTCGGGGTCTGGTCGGCCCGACCGCGTGCGTCTTCAAGGCTCATGGAATGGACCCCATTCCGCTTCTGCCCCGAATGCCACAATAAGTATCCTTACACAGATCAGCATCTGGTCTGTAATTTGTGTTTGTCCCCCGAACACAAAGAGGATACTTGCGAGGCCTGTCAGGCATTTCGGTTGAAGAAAACGCGACGAGACCGGAGAGCACGAAGGCTTCAAATGGCATCGGCGCGTCAGGACACCACGACGTCGAAGAAGAGGAGACTTTCTCCATCGCTGACTCGGATGAGCCCGAAACGGAGCAGCCGGTGAAAACCGTGAGTAAACCAGCACCGGCCAAAACTCACGCCAAAATCATGAAGGCCCAGGGGACGCCAGCAGGCCATGGCTTAACCCGTAAAATCAGTGACCAACCATTGGCACCGAAAAAGGGCACACACGTGTCGAAGTCATCCGACTCCGGTCGAGATACCGGCACAGAGTATACTCGGCACCGAGAAACAGGCTCCGACCAAACTCGACATCGAGATACCGGCTCTGAGCAAAGTCGGCACCAAGAGATCGGCACCCCTAAACCGAAAAAGTGGCTTCGGAGCCGAAAAAGACTGTGGAAAAAGTTTTGGTGCCGAAACACTCCGCATCAGAGCCGAAAACAAGCTCTTACTCCGAAGAACAAGGCCTTTCAGCACAACTACAAGGCCATAAATTTGAACAAGAGTTAGATTAAAGATGGGGGAGCCAGATTATACACAAAGAAGGCTCCATGTTCAAAAAGAAACAGGGAAAATAAGAACTCTCCCTCCTATTAAGATGAAAAGGAAACTTGCTTTCCAAGACATAGAAAAACAACCAAAAGCAAAGGTGGCAAAAGAAGTAACTCCACCTCGTTCTTCGCCACAACCATCGCCACACCACTCACCGCAACTGTCACAAATTGCATCCCCCCCTTTGATGCAATCTCCAACGCACACGGGGATGAGTCAGGATGACCCAGATGCATGGGATCTATATGATGCACCAGTATCTGACAATAGTCCAGAGTGCTACCCAGCAAGGCCATCACCACCTGAAGACAGTACTGCTTACATGCAGGTGGTGTCCAGAGCAGCTGCTTTTCACAATGTGGCACTGCACGCTGAACCGATTGAAGATGACTTTTTATTTAATACTTTGTCGTCAACACACAGTCAGTACCAAAGTCTACCAGTGTTACCAGGGATGTTGAAACACGCGAAACAAGTATTTCAAGAGCCCGTCAAAGGCAGAGCCATCACAACTAGGGTGGAGAAAAAGTACAAGCCTCCCCCTACGGACCCTGTGTACATCACGCAACAACTAACACCTGACTCAGTAGTAGTAGGCGCAGCACGTAAAAGGGCTAATTCACACACCTCTGGAGACGCACCACCACCCGACAAAGAAAGTCGGAAGTTTGACGCAGCGGGGAAAAGAGTTGCAGCACAGGCAGCCAATCAATGGCGCATTGCCAATTCACAGGCTTTATTGTCAAGATATGACAGAGCTCATTGGGATGAAATGCAGCACTTTATAGAACATCTTCCCAAGGAGATTCAAAAGCGTGCACAACAAGTGGTGGAGGAGGGCCAAAGTATCTCCAACAACCAGATACGATCGGCAATGGACGCAGCGGACACAGCCGCAAGAACTGTGAATACAGCGGTCACTATTCGTAGACACGCATGGCTATGCACCTCAGGATTTAAGCCAGAGATCCAACAGGCTGTGCTTAATATGCCTTTTAATGGACAGCAGTTGTTTGGGTCGGAGGTGGATACAACTATAGAGAAGCTGAAGAAGGACACTGATACGGCCAAGGCCATGGGTGCGCTCTACTCCCCACAGGGCCAAGGCATATTTAGGAAGCCTCAATTTCGAGGGGGGTTTCGGGCCCATAGCACAGAACCCTCATCCTCACACAAACCAGACCCACATACCAGGGCCAATACCAAAGGCTTTCGGAGACAATACAGAGGTGGACAGTTCCCTAAATCCAGAGGAAAGTTCCAAAGCCCAAAGACCCCTCAAACTAAACAGTGACTTCAGTGTCACAAATCCCCAACACATAACACCAGTGGGGGGGAGACTCCCAGATTATTACAAAAATTGGGAGGAAATAATAGACTTGTGGGTCCTAGCCATTATCCAACATGGTTATTGCATAGAATTCATATAATTACCACCAAATGTGCCTCCAAAGACACACATGTCCAAACAACACTTGGATCTATTACAACTAGAAGTCCAAGCGTTATTACAAAAAGAGGCTATAGAACTAGTACCCAAACACCAGAAAGGAACAGGTGTCTACTCCCTGTATTTTCTAATACCAAAAAAGGACAAACCTCTGAGACCCATATTAGATCTCAGAACACTAAATCTTTACATCAAATCAGATCACTTTCACATGGTGACACTTCAAGATGTAATTCCATTGCTCAAACAACAAAACTACATGTCAACATTAGACCTCAAGGATGCTTACTTCCATATACCTATACATCCTTCCCACAGGAAATACTTAAGGTTTGTAATCCAAGGGGTATTTACCAATTCAAAGTGTTACCATTCAGGATAACAGCAGCACAAAGGGTATTTACAAAATGCCTTGCAGTAGTAGCTGCACATATCAGAAGACAGCACATACACGTATTCCCGTATCTAGACGATTGGTTAATCAAAACCAACACTCAGGAACAGTGTCTTCAACACACAAAATACGTCATAGAAACCCTTCACAAACAAGGGTTCTCACTAAACTACCAAAAATCACACTTACAGCCGTGTCAAATACATCAATACTTAGGAGCAACAATCAACACCAAAAAAGGGATTGCCACTCCAAGGCCACAAAGGGTACAAGCATTCCAAAACGTAATACAAAGCATGCACCCAAACCAGGAGTATCAGGTAAAATTAGTGATGAAACTACTAGGCATGATGTCCTCATGCATAGCCATTGTCCCAAGCGCAAGATTACACATGCGGCCCTTACAACAGTGCCTAGCAACACAATGGTCACAAGCACAGGGTCAACTTCAAGATCCAGTGTTGATAGACAGCCAAACACACACCTCGCTTCAATGGTGGAATCCTGTAAATTTAAACCAAGGGCGGCCTTTCCAAGACCCAGTGCCTCAATACGTGATCACAACAGATGCTTCCATAATAGGGTGGGGAGCACACCGCAACCAACACAGCATCCAGGGACAATGGGACGCTCAGCAGAAACAACTTCATATAAATCAACTAGAACTACTAGCAGTGTTTCTAGCGTTGAAAGCATTTCAACCACTAATAGCCCACAAACACATTCTTGTCAAAACAGACAACATGACAACAATGTATTACTTAAACAAACAGGGAGGGACACACTCATCACAACTGTGTCTCCTAGCACAGAAGATTTGGCATTGGGCGATTCACAATCACATTCGCCTAATAGCGCAATACATCCCTGGAATTCAAAACCAGTTGGCAGACAATCTCAGTCGAGATCACCAACAAATCCACGAATGGGCAATTCATCCCCAGATACTACAGACCTACTTCCAAAACTGGGGTACACCGCAAAAAGACCTATTCGCAACAAAAGAAAACACAAAATGCCAAAACTTCGCATCCAGGTACCCACAGCCTCACTCCAAGGGCAATGCGTTATGGATGAGTTGGTCAGGGATATTTGCTTACGCTTTCCCCCTCTCCCACTCCTTCCGTATCTAGTAAACAAATTGAGTCAAAACAAACTCAAACTAATACTGATAGCACCAACTTGGGCACGACAACCTTCGTACACAACACTACTAGACCTGTCAGTAGTGCCTCATATCAAACTGCCAAACAGAGCAGATCTGTTAACTCAACACAAACAACAGATCAGACACCCGAATCCAGCATCGCTCAATCTAGCAATCTGGCTCCTGAAGTCTTAGAATTCGGACATCTAGACCTTACACAAGAATGTATGGAGGTCATCAAACAGGCTAAAAAACCTACTACAAGACATTGCTACGCAAATAAATGGAAAAGATTTGTTTATTACTGTCATGATAATAAAATTCAACCATTACACGCGTCCGCGAAAAACATTGTAAGCTACCTACTACACTTACAAAAGTCTAAGTTAGCTTTTTCATCCATTAAAATACATCTCACAGCAATTTCTGCCTATCTGCAAATTACACATTCCACTTCACTATTTAGAATCCCAGTCATTTATGGAGGGTCTAAAAAGAATAATTCCACCAAGAAACACCACTAGTTCCTTCGTGGAACCTCAATATTGTATTAACACGACTCCTGGGTCCACCATTCGACCCTATGCATTCGTGTGAAATGCAATACTTAACCTGGAAAGTAGCCTTCCTAATAGCTATCACATCTCTCAGAAGAGTAAGTGAAATACAAGCCTTTACCATACAGGAACCCTTTATATAAATACACAAGCATAAAGTGGTTTTACGCACAAATCCCAAATTTTTGCCAAAAGTTATATCACCGTTCCACTTAAACTAAACAGTGGAACTCCCAGTGTTTTTTCAACAACCAGACTCTGTAGCTGAAAGAGCATTACATACATTAGACATAAAAATAGCACTAATGTATTACATTGATAGAACCAAGCAATTTCGCAAAACAAAACAATTGTTTGTAGCTTTCCAAAAACCTCATGTAGGAAATCCTATATCCAAACAAGGCATTGCCAGATGGATAGTTAAGTGTATTCAAACCTGTTATGTTAACGCAAAGAGAGAACTGCCTATTGCACCAAAGGCACACTCCACTAGAAAGGCGCCACCATGGCCTTTCTAGGATATATACCAATGACAGAAATCTGTAAGGCAGCCACATGGTCTACGCCTCATACATTCACTAAGCATTACTGTGTGGATGTGTTAACAACACAACAAGCCACAGCAGGACAGGCAGTATTACGAACATTATTTCAAACAACTTCAACTCCTACAGGCTAAACCACCGCTTTTGGGGAGATAACTGCTTACTAGTCTATGTACAGCATGTGTTTCTGCAGCTACACATGCCATCAAACGGAAAATGTCAGTTACCCAGTGTACATCTGTTCGTGGCATGAGACGCTCCAGATTCACATCCACCCTCCCACCTCCCCGGGAGCCTGTAGCCGTTATAAGTTGATAAAAAAAAAAAAAAAAAAATTGTACATTTGTAAAAATATCACTTTTAGTCACACTATGTATATACATACTTACTCCATTGCATGGGCACTATTACTATATACACAACTCCTACCTCACCCTCTGCGGGGAAAACAATCTAAAATGGAGTCGACGCCCATGCGCAAAGGAGCTGAAAGGGTAGGAGTCCCTCGATCTCGTGACTCGAAAAGACTTCTTCGAAGAAAAACAACTTGCAACACTCCGAGCCCAACACTAGATGGGGGGATATGCACAGCATGTGAATCTGCAGCGTCTCATGCCACGAACAGATGTACACTGGGTAAGTGACTAACTATATATATATATATGTGTGTGTGTGTGTGTATTAACTTACCTCCTATTGGAGGGTTGCTTCTCTAATATTTGCGGTTACTGTGTTCCATTTTTGGACAACCAAGTGTTTTCTTTCTTGTGTGTAAGTACTGTGTGTCTGTAGTGGTTTGCATGAGCTTTGCATGTTTCCTAGATAAGCCTTGGCTGCTTATCCACAGCTACCTCTAGAGAGCCCGGCTTCTAGACACTGCCTACACTTCACAAACACTGCACCCGCAGCCCCCAGGACCTGAAGGAACCGAACTCCAGTGCTGGAGGGACCCCCAGGCGACCCTCTGCCTAACCTAGGTGGTGGCTACCCCGAGGAGCCCCCCTGTGCCTGCCTGCATCGTTGAAGAGACCCCTGGGTCTCCCCATTGATTTCTACAAAATACCAGACGCCTGTTTGCACTCTGCACCAGGCCGCCCCTGTGCGGCTGAGGGTGTACTTTCTGTGCCTGCTTGTGTCCCCCCAGGTGCCCTACGAAATCCCCCTGGTCTGCCCTCCGAGGACGCGGATACTTACCTGCTGGCAGACTGGAAGCGGGGCACCCCTGTTTCCATTGAAGCCTATGTGTTTTGGGCACCTCTTTGACCTGTGCACCTGACCGGCCCGGAGCTGCTTGTGTGGTAACTTCAGGGTTGCCTTGAACCCCCAACGGTGGGCTACCTTTGACCCAACTTTGAACCCTGTAAGTGTTTCACTTACCTGTGAACTTAACAATTACTTACCTCCCCCAGGAATCGTTGATTTCTGCACTGTGTCCACTTTTAAAATAGCTTATTGCCATTTTTGTCAAAACTGTACATGCTATTGTGATTATTCAAAGTTCCTAGAATACCGGAGTGAAGTACCTTTCATTTGAAGTATTACTTGTAAATCTTGAACCTGTGGTTCTTAAAATAAACTAAGAAAATATATTTTTCTATATAAAAACCTATTGGCCTGGAATTGTCTTTGAGTGTGTGTTCCTCATTTATTGCCTGTGTGTGTACAACAAATGCTTAATACTACCCTCTGATAAGCCTACTGCTCGACCACACTACCACAAAATAGAGCATTAGAATTATCTACTTTTGCCACTCTTACTTCTAAGGGGAACCCTTGGACTCTGTGCACACTATTTCTTACTTTGAAATAGTATATACAGAGCCAACTTCCTACACTGAAGACTTGCCGCCCTCAAAGGATGCACAGCTGTGGAAACATTGCAGTTGCTGGAAGGAGCCGGAAAAAAAAATAATGCAGAGGCAAAGTCGTTGCTTGAGCTGCAGATTGTAGGATCCTGTGAAGTCCATTTGTGGTTGCAGTGGCCAGAAGTCAAAGTAAACATTGCAGAGGAGTCCTGCTGGAATTGTGCATGTCGAATCTGAGGACCCACCTAGCAGGGTCACCACCTATCAGGAGGGGGCTGACACATCACCTGCCTGAGGTGGCCAATCAGATGCTCCCAGAAGCCTCTGCCACCTTGGATTCAAGATGGCAGAATCAAGTGGCCATCTGGAGGAGCTCTGGGCACCACCCCTGGGTGGTTATGGACAGGGGAATGGTAACTCTCCTTTCCATTGTCCAGTTCCCTGCCAGAGGACGGACCAGGAGTCTCTGGACTGGTGCAAACCGGTTTATGGAAGGAGGGCACCAAATGTGCCCTTCAAAGCATACCGGTGGCTTAGGGAGTCTACCCCTCGCAAGTCATGTAATACCTATTTCCAAAGGGACAGGATGCTGCCTCCCTCTTCCAAACGGAATCCTTTGTTCTGCCTTACTGGGCATTAGCTGTTCAAGCAGCAGGATGGCAGAAACCTGTTTGTAGGATGGCAGCAGCGCAGACTGCCCTGGAAAACCCTGTAAACTGATAGGGGCAAAGCTGGGGGTCTTCTAAGGAACTCCCAGAGTGTATGGAATCATGCAACCAAAACTGGGAACAGTATTGGGGTATGATTCTGATGTGTTTGATACCAAACATGCCTAGGTTCGGAGCTACCATTGTGTAGCTGGACATAGGTAGTGACCTATGTCCAGTACGCGAAGATGAAATGGCTTCCCCGCGCGAAGTCCAGGAAACTGGAGGTGGAGTTCATTGAGGCACCTCTGTTCATGCAGGGGGCCCTCATGCACCCTGCTCTCTGGGCTACAGGGCCTGCCATAAGGGTGACTTACAGTTACCTGGTGCAATGACCTGTAGTGAAAAGGGTGCATGGACCCTTTCACGTAGTCTGCAATGCAGGCTTGCCGAGAGGTTTTGCATAGGCTCCCATGGGTGGCATAATACATGCTGCAGCCCATGGGTACCATATACTAGGGACATGGGGGCACCAGTATGCCAATTGTGTGGTGTAAAAGTAATGAATAACTAAATTTAGGGAAAGGGAGCACAGTCACTGGGGTCCTGGTTAGCAGGATCCCAGTGAACACAGTCATAAACACACAGACATCAAGGAAAAAGTGGAGGTAACCATGCCAAAAAGAGGGTACTTTCCTACAGTGGGGATGCAACACTACCAGTTTGCTGTCCTTCCGTTTGAGCTTACTTCCTCTGGTCTTCACGAAGGCAGTGGTTTCTGCGCATTTCAGAAAGGGGGTGGCAGGGAGGGGGAGAAATACCTGTATTTCCTTACATGGATGATTGGCTGCTCAAAGCCAAGTCTCCAGAGTTGGTGCTGCACCATTTGCAGTTGACAACCCAGTTGTTGTTGTTCAGCCTGGGCTTTTGTTAAACTTGCCCAAGTCTCACCTGTAGCCCTCTCAGTTTCTCCTGTTCATAGGGGCAGTACTGGACACAAAAATGAATCGTACTTACCCTACTCCTCAGAGGATTCAAGGGCTTCAGGTTATGATTCCGATGTTTTGGATGGAGCTGTTGTTCCAGTCCTAAAGGTCCTATGCCTGCTTGGTCTATTCACTTCCTGCATTCTGTTGGTTACGCACGTTGGCACATGAGGGCTCTCCAGTGGTGCCTCCGTAAGCAGTGGTTTCAATACAGTGGAGATCTCAAGGAGCTAGTAAGGATCTCCAGGGACACTGCAGTGGATCTTCAATGGTGGAGTGTGGACAGCAGCCTGGCACAAGGGAAACCGTTTTGCCCACCACCTCTAGTGATCACATTGATAACGAATGCTTCCACTGTAGGCTGGGAAGCACATCTGGGGGAACTGGAGATCAAGGTACTTTGGTCTCCAGAAGAACAGATGTTTCACATCAATCTGTTGGAACTGCAGGCAATACGTCTGCCTCTCAAGGTCTTCCTTCCTTCCATTTGCGGTCAGTCGGTACAAGTCTTGACACACAACACTACTGCAATGTCATACATCAACAAACGGGGGAGTAGGGATGTATCTTCTCTACAGAGAGGCTCTACAGCTCTGATCCTGGACTCCGGACCATCGGCTTTGCTTAGTAGCAAACCATTTGGCTGGATTTCTCAACGTACATGTGGACAGTCTCAGCTGGCAATTGTCAGCCGACCACAAGTGGCGACTCCTTCCAGAGGTTAGGCTTCAAGTCTTCCACATATAGGGGAACTCTTTAGATAGACATGTTTGCTACTCGTGCGAACATGCACTGTGCATTGTTTTGCAGCCTTCAGTATCCGATGCAGAATGTGCTGGGGAACGCATTTCAGTTGGACTGGAGCAGCCAGTTGCTTTATGCAGTTCCTCCCATACCTTTGATTCCTCGAGTTCTAAGGAAGATTCACCAAGACCGTGCCCAAGGCAGGTTCTACACCTCCAGAGCCTGCACCTATATACCTGCAGATTGAATGGGGCAACCTGAATTCCTTTTCTCTTCCTGCTGATGTGGTGGATGTTATTCTAGCAACCAGGCGACACTCCACCAAAACTGTCAATGCTGGTAAATGGGCAAGTTTGTCAAATGGTGTGAAGAACAGCATGTTGACCCTTTAAAGGCCCACTTATTCAATGTTTTGAAATTTGCTCCTTCTTTAGCACACGGTTGTGCGTTTGCGACCGTGAAGGGCTCTTTGTCTGCACTGTTGGCATTTATTTGTTTGCCTGACTAACCCTCATTGTTTAAGTCCCCTATAGATTTAAGGTTTCTTATGGGTTTGACTAATATGTATCCCCCACTCCGTTCATCATGCCTCAGTCGGATTTTAATTTTGTTTTAACATACTCAATGGGTACACCGTTTGAGCCTTTGCATAGTTACCTGTTGAGGCTCCTTAAGTTAAAGCCTGTGTTTCTAGTGACAAACACGTTGGCTAGATGTGTTAGCAAGGTCTGGGTCTTGACCCCTTATTCCCACCCCCCGTTTACCACTCTTTATACCAACAAAGTGGTTCTAAGAACCAGGGTGGCTTTCCTGCCAAAGGTAATGACTCCTTTTCATTTAAGGCAGTTCATCACCCTTCCAACCTTTTACCCTCCTCCCATCCTGCTAAGGAGGAGGAAAGGCTACATCGTCTGGATCAAAAGGGAGCGTTGAGCTTCCACATGGACAGGACGAGCAAATTTAGAACGGATGATCAGTTGTTCATCGGTTGCATAGTCAAGATGAAAGGCAAAGCTGTCCACAAAAGAAAATTGTCAAGGTGGGTCATCCTTTGCATCAAAATATGTTATGCTTTGGCTGGTGCTTTCAGGTGTCAGGTTTTCTGTGGTCCGTAGTCCTCGTAGTTACCTTTGGCTGCCTGCAAGATGCAGAGAAGCAGATCTGCTGCTCCACAGGAGTTCCTGGGTCTTTGTTGAAGGCAGGCAGGGCCCCCAGGCTTTCGGATGCACTGCCGCTTACAAGCAAGTCGACTTTGGCGCAAAACGGCTGAAACAGCAGACAGGCCGGCAGGGCTGGCGCCAAGTCAGGTGCTTCTTTCTCGGGCTTTGCTTTTGGGTGTCCTTCCTAGGTCAGCAGGAATCTGCTTTCCTGGTGCCAGGGCCTCCCCTGAATACTGAATGTGGGGGCGTTTCGGGGAGTGTAGGATAGTAGCCAATGGGCTACTTACACCTGGGGGCACTAGGACCCCCAATCAGTGCACTCCCTCTGGGAGGTGGCCATAACCCTGCCCAGAGTTCCTAAATCTGCCATCTCCAAGATGACAGACTTGTAAAAGTTGTGTCCACATCAGGCAGCCCCCTCTTGGGGTGTGATTGACTGGATGGGTGGACATACCTCCCTGAATACTACATTTCCTGCCTGCCCAGGTGCCAAATGTGCCTGGGGTCGGCATCTCTCCTGTGAGTGAAGCCAGATCTGCATACCAAGGGCGATGGGCCTCTTTGAAGCCCACAGCCTTGGAATGTAGGTTTGCAGGTCATCCTGTTGGATAACGTATGGAAGCACCTTTCCCAGAGCAGGCTTGTTTTATGACTGCCTCGAGGAAAAGGCTCTCACCCTTGGGGTGAGAGGGGGGCCTTTTAGTCAGATTTGTGTCTATTGTGGCAGGCTGGCTAAAAACAGTCCTCACATGAGTAGATGGTAGGTTTTCATGGGGCACCTCCAAGGTGCCGTCTGGGTGCATGTATTAATAAATCCATCACTGGCATCAGTGAGGGTTTATTAATACAAGATGTTAGATGCCAAACATACCTTCTTTCAGTGAAGCCATCATGTAGCTGTGGAACTTGTATTGACTAGTGCTTAAAATGACTTTCCTGCTCACTCACTATATCTAAGAGTAGCCTGAAACCGGTCCCAGGATGCAGTTTCCGGTGCAGGGCGGACCTGGCCTGGCAGTTCAGCTGGACTGTTCCCGTGGGGTCAAGACTTATTTGCATATGTCTGGGTCCAAACCTGGTGTGGCATAGTGAGATAAGAAAAATGGATTAAACCCAGATCTGTGTCTGTGGGTGAGTGTTTGAAAAGTTTTAACACTCCGTCTTCATCTTTTTGTGTTGCTAAGACTCGACAGACACATAGCAGGGGCATATCTGTTCATGCAGATGTGTCCTTACATGCAATCTAACGTACCATGCCTTAGGGCTTTAAGGCCTGCTGTAGGGATGACTTTCTTATATTACGTGCAGTGTTTAGGGGGCATGGGACACAGCTGTTTGCCATGTTGTGTTTTCACTTATAGCTGCACCAAGACGCAGACTGCAGTGGTAGTCTGCACGTGCTAGGTGAGGATTACCTGAAGGTGGCACAATATATGCTTCAGCTTTTGAGGACCCCCTTTGGTACCAGTTCCCTAGACACCAGGGGTACTATTTACTAGGGACTCACAGGAGGGCCAGAGATATTGCCAATTGGGGAACTGCATAACTTAAGGGATAGAGATCTGGCACTGGGGACCTGGTTAGCAGGAACCCGGTGAACTTTCAGTCAAAATTGCATAAAATACCAGGCAAAACGTGGGGGTGATCATGTCCAAAGGGGACACTTTCCTACACCTGTACTTCCTCTTTTTTTTTTTTCTCACTTCAACTTTCCACCTTCTGGTGGCACCCAGTGCTGTGTTCCTGTCTTGTGTAGCTATTAATAATATTTATTTCGGCATGTCGATGACAGCTCTTCGCTTACGCTATCTTGGAGGTATTTTCTTTGTTGCCCTAATAGGGTTTAAAACCTGATGGAAAAAGTTTTTGTTTTTTTTCCCCATTTTCTCTGAAGACGGGCTTCATGCCCAAGCGATAGTTACCTGTATGGTGTGTTCCTTGCTCTGGGTAGAAGATCTTATGTATGCCTTACAGGCATTACTAAGTACATTGTGGTATTTTTCATTTCCCTTATAAGGAGCTTATAATTCTAACTCCCTTGGAGCCTTTGTACATGACTCCATGCTTTGCACATATGCCTACTTACTCTGCTTTTTTTTTGTTTCTCTTCAGCTTTAATACTTGGAGCATTACTTATGCTTCTCTTGCGAGGGTTAGTGTACTTTTTCTGAGAGACACTTAATTTCCCATGCAGAGCAGTGGGCAAGTTGTAATGCCATTCCACATGCGTGCGTCCTTTCACTCCTTTTGCAAGCTGATCTTTCTATACCGCAGCAGCATGGGCTCTTGCCGCTGGTCTCTCTGGAACCGGATGGTACACAGGTTCAAATTCCTTCTTGTGTTCACTATAGAATGTGATTTTTCATTCATCCTTGCACCCTGCTGGTCTTCTTTATTTGTGGATTCTTGCATACATTCTTAGTCGGTTATGATCACGGCACTCTTCTCTTATGCCACCGGTCTTGTTGCCCTTACACTGACTCTTCACTGCAAAGAGATGTGTTATACTAGCTTATCGCCTAGAGGCAAGGTCCTGTACATTTGATGCTACAGGCACCTCTTATGTAAGTGTCCATACACCACCCAGGGCGTCAAGATGTCAGCATATTTATTCTTTAGGCACTGTCATGTAGTCATCGTCTGTGTGGATGGCATATTTCATCTTACAGTGGATATCTGATAGTTTACACATATTCCTTGAACATTACAGTTTGTCTTTCTTGGGATTAGTTTGTAATAGGAATTGGTTGTTTCCTTCTGCCACTGTCTCACTGGTCAGTTCATTTCACTCCACTCTACAGGGTGTCATAAGATTCCTAGCCCTCTGGGGATAATTATAACGCTTCTGTGTTATTGCTAGGGTTCCTTACTTCACAAGGGAATGTTCCCTTCCTACTGTGTACCTTACTTCTTTTGTAAGATGGTTTTATACGTTAATATAATGAAGGCGGTGGACATGCTTGTCTTATATCTTCCGGTGATTTTAATGTCTCTTATTTCAACAATTGTTATACAGGCTGCAGCTCCTTCCATTTATTCAGCCTTTACTAATTTGTTTTCATTATGCAGACTTCCACTTTGGGGGGTTTTGTCCCCAGAGGACTGTGTATTATACCTTTCGCTTTGTACTTCAGCTAGGTCCTCTTCTGTCTGATATCAATTACCGTGGGGGAGCGATGCTGAATACCTGTGCTAGGCCTTCCATGTGTTAGCCGCTATTTCACCTTGACCTTCTGATTGGTCCAAGTTGTGGTCTTGTTTTTCTGTACTAGCAAGATTTTTTTTACACCACCCTTCTTATAAGCGTATGATATCAGCATCCTGATTGTAGGCTAGTCTGTCATTAGTTTAAATGTTTTGCCAGCCTTTACTTTATTGGAATGTCTGATGTTCCCACGCTTTCCTTTACTCATATTAGTACTATCATGCTGATTACTTTACTTGGTCCTCCTATATATTTATGACATCATCATAGTGACGGTTTGTCTATTGCCGATAAGTCTATAAATATTTCTTTTTGTGATTACATAGGCAATTATTTTTCTTTTTCTCCTATATGTGTTATACGTAACAGATGGTACCAAAGGTATTAACATTATTTGTGGAAGTTTCATCTTAGGACAGATTTGGCTAAAATAATACCTTTCCATGACAAGGAGCTATAGCTCAATGCATTGCCTGTTGACTCCGGGCCCCTTTTGCCCTGGCTGACCATGTGCTGAATCCCTTCTTGGGAGCAAGTTGTTTTTATGTTCATATTGTCTGTTGTCTTCCACCACACTTTGGTCCCACTGCCATGGTAACGCTATTGCCATGCTTTTCAATGCCTGTATGTCTTTACTTGCCAGATGTCCTCTCCACTGTTCTTATGGTGTGGCGTATATTTTTACTCATCCAAATTCCTAAGAGCATCTGGTCTATTTTCTCTTTTTCTAGACTGGCTTGTTCTGGTCAGTGACTTTTTGTAAAGTCAGTCGTGATATGCATTAAAATCTGCCTTGCATTGGCCAAGAAGCATCCGCCTGAGGGTTTGCGTACTCATTCTACCAGAGCCAGATCCGCATGATTAGAATGCGGAGAACTGTCAGGCAGCAACGTGGGCTTCCCTGCACACGTTTACCAAATATTACTGTTTGGACTTTCAGGTCCTTTGTGATGGGTCTTTTGCCCATTCGCCCCTAGAGGACTTCCTTGTCTGAAATTGGTCTGCATACCCACCTCCGAGGAGGGTATTGCTTTGGTGTCTCCTTCTAAAGTAAGGAATCTATGGCTAGATGTCTGTCAAATAAACAAGTTACTTACCTTCGGTAATGCTTTATCTGGCATAGACGGGATCTAGCCGCAGATTCTTACTGACCCACCCATCATCCCATCTCTGCAACCTGATTTCTAAGGACAGGGTTTTTCTCCAATAGAGGAAGCTGTGTGAACTGTTTTTTCTTTTTCTCTCAAGATCCCTTTCTTGGTATTATGATGCCTTAATTGGGAGTTTGTAATTAATCGACACAGAGATAGATTTTTTTGGGCACACAGTTTCCATACGCTCTGCGATTTTGGCACGGAAAACAGTCACAGAAGAAACTGATGACCATGCATCAGAAAGGGGATTATATGGACTCTGTCAGTGTCGCATCCATGGATGTCGTTACGGAGTCTCAGAACCCCATCTTTTGACGCTCAGAGGTACTACTGAAAAAAAAAAAATCCAAATCCAATCTGGCTCCTGAAGGAGAATTTTAAAGTAAGTAATCTGCGGCTAGATCATGTCTCTACCAGAGAAGGCGTCACCTAAGGTAAGCAACTTGTTCGACAGATAGGTAATATGTAAAAGGTTAGTGGTCTTCTAAGCAGGACTTTCTCCAAAATACCTGGCACATTGCATTGACTGATGTAGATGAACTTCTCCCCTTTATCACTTGAGGGTGGGAGATTCTTATTACACTGTATCCTACTAATTGGTTACTCCAAAGAGTATCTGAAAAGCAGGACTAAGACTGCAAAATAATTATTCTGGGCATGCCCTTACCAATTATTCAATTTGTTTTATAATTGATAAGTTAGTTGAGAACGGTACGCCCAAGAAGCCCTTTCCCCAGAGCAAGTATTCTTATAAAGTTCTTAACTTTGAATTTGTGTCTTTACCATTGAGGGTCCCATGACTTCCGGAGGCAACACTGGAGGAATGGGTAGTTCAATTCGGAGCTTTTGATGATCCCCTTCTTCAGTCTGCCATGGAGAGGACAACTATGGTGCTTTATTTTCTTTGAAAGTACTCATCTGCAGTGATCCATTTCTGGCCTCTGAAGCCATTGATAAGGTTCTGAAGGCATTCAGAGTGTGTTGACAGAATGCTGTTTCATGGTGCAGGGAGGGGTTGGAATGAATTTGCTAGATACTGATATGGACCAGAGGGCATTTAGCAGGAACATTGAGTGGTAAAAGGACACTCAAGAGTGCCATCAGGGTCCAGAACGGGTTCCCAGGGTGTTGTGAGGCATCAAAATGTAAGAATGATGTTGAAGGTGCACACAGGAGACCATAAGGGGTGATATTGGACTCAGAGGATGTTAAGAAGACTTGGAAAACATTGGAAAGATGTCTGGAGGCTTAAGAAGTAATCTTCAAGCAGGGATCTGAAGTCGTTCACCAAGTTCTGAGAGAATAGGTGCCCAGTACAAGGTGAAGGAAGTAGCCAGTAGCATTAATTGGCTAATTGTATGGGTTGTTTTGACAATAAGGAATTCATATGAGTCATTGCAGAGATGGGTATTGCATTTGGGGTTCTTTTTACTATCTTAGATTCTATTGCTTCTCTTCCAGACTTCTCACCAAGTCCACCAGACTGACCATGACAAGAAATGCCGTCTGGGCCCTATCCAACCTCTGTCGAGGGAAGAACCCACCTCCTGAATTTGAAAAGGTTAGAATGCAGTGCCACCTTGTTCCTAAAGATGTGCTTTATAATGCTAAATTGCTGCTTTAGAAAAGGATACTGAAGCCAAATGAAACTGCTCTAGAAGAGATTCTTCCCTAGATTATTTTTTTTTGTTTTTGCCTGTAACATTGCTTCTCTTCTAGGGCACCCTTATCAAGGCATAAGCATTGAATAGTCCCGCCAACGTGTGGGGGCCCCAGATAACTTTCTAAATATTATTCATTTATATATAATATAATGAACATTGTACATAGTACAAACCATGTATGTATATATGTGCAGCCCCATTTTACCTTTCTTCTTTAAAACTGGTATTAATAAAGTGTATGCTATCAAAAACAGCTGGGGCTTTTCTCCAAACCTTTATTTAAAAGTAGCAAAGAAAAGAAATGTGAAGTATTCCTGAGCCAGAGGCTGCATTGAAATAATAAGCTTAGAAAACTGGCATTGTGCCTTTAAGAACCTCACAGCATCCCCTGTATCCCATTATGCCCTGCAGGTAGCACTTAGGTCAGTTCATTTTTCCAGCTCCTTGATTTAGTGCTCCAGCATCATTACTGAAGGAGCTGGAAAAATTAACTGACCTAACTGTCCTGCCAACTTATTTTTTGACAGGAAATTTCATTTTTAAACCTTTCAAAAGTGCCTTCACTATTCTTGAAGTGCCTAGCCTGTGGAAAGAAAAACCCAGACTGACCCCCATGCAGTTTGTATTGTTTACCTACCAGATTCCCACCTGATTCCAGTTCCCATTGCCAGAACGTACCTAAGCACACGCTGAGGGATAGAGAGAATATCAGGCTTTATGGCCTTGTGGCTAGAGGAAAATCCACAACAGGCCTTGTGCAACATTCTGCTTCATCAGGACTTTTGTGGACATCAAGACACAGGACTTCTCCAACGCGACACCTATCGATGTCAAGGCACTCATCGCAGTCAAGGCACCACAATCCGTCAAAGTCCACTTCGGCTGCTCAACGTCATACAAAGCACATGACGTCGAAGCAAGCAGCACCATCAGCACAATCTACAATGAGAATGCTGTTGATGTCAAGAGACACACATACAGCGTCCTAAAACACATCATAGTCTCCAGAAAACACACTACTTGTGTCAGAGGTATCGTCTCAACCTCAATTACCTGTAAAGTCAATAACTCACTCAACCATCTACCTATCTCCAGGGTATATGGAATATTTGAGGAAAAGGCAAATACCTGCAACACCTGATTATGGCACGGTGCCTTTAAGAACCTCACAGCCATCCATACATCCATCTTCAAAGAGAATGCCTTCATTTGCTTCTCTTTGTACTGCTTCTCTCCATCCTGCCTCTGCCATAAAAGCAAGCCAAAATTACAGACCAAGATCTCAAAGGTCTTCAAGTCAAACAAGAAGCCATCATAGATCATGGTTTAGAACAAGATCAAGCAGTCCTATTCGCCATCACACCAGCTCACGATCAAGGACAAAATCCAGAAGCTATAGATCTCGCACTAGGCATGGGCAAACACCATCTTGGTCTACTTCATCAAGATCATCAGTGCAAGGCTATTCTCCAACACTTTCAGAAACACCTCCAACACGTGTTCGCCTGTGGATGATCTAATCACCTTCAAAGATGTCCTGATCAGAGGTGTCACAAAACTGAACATAGATATTCCAACGCCCTCCGCCTCATCCTCTGTGATTTTTTTAAAACTCTGCATCACAGAGTGGCGTCACAACCTCTGCTTCCTCTGGTGCCTGGATTGCTGGAACCAGCAATGCAATTGTTCCTTACTCTGGCAGCTTTTACATCTGCACCATCTCAGATACTCAAAAAATACCACCCCCTGGAACAAGACCCATACTTCGTGAGCTCTGATCCTCCTCCGGATTCTGTCATAGTCGCTTCCACAAGGAAGTCACATAATGCAGCTGCATATTCTTCCTTAACTCCACCAGATAAGGAGAGTAAACACATGGATGCACTAGAAAAAAAAATGTGTGGTACCTCAGCATCATTCATGAAGGTAGCAGGTTCTTTGGCACTTCTGGAACCCTTTGACAGATCCCTTTGGGACTCAAAGGAGGAAAGACAAGATTTTCTGAAGATGCTTAACGAAGGAGGTCTTGTGGCTAACCAAATCATAAGCGCAGCTGCTGATGTGTTCGACGTGGCTGCACATGGGTATGCCCATGGTCTATGTACAATAAGATCCTCATGGCTTCGCCTTAATGGGTTGGAACCGGAAGCACAACACCGCATTCTTAGCCTTCTGTTTTATGCAACACTCTCTTTGGTTCACATGCAGATGAAGACATTTCCAGAATCAAAACCGAATTGGACGTTATCAAAGCATTCAGCCTTGAAAAAGAGCTGCTACAGGCCCTATGATAGGTGTTACCAGCAGCGGGTTCAAACCCCTCACTGGCAAGAGCAACACCAGTCGCAGCCAAGGTCTCATTACCATCCTCGTAGAACATGAAGAGGTAGAGGGGCTCAGCAGCAACAACCACCTGCAGCACCAGGAAAGTCTACTGCAAAATAATGAAGATTTGTATTCCCCCCGTCACTTTTTCCCACTCCATTGGGGGGAAATGTACGCAACTACACAGCAGAGTGTCACCACATCACAAAGGACAAGTGGGTTTTCAATATTGTGCAGAATGGCTAATCTCTCTGCTTTAAGTCTCTTCCTCCAGCTATACCACCATCTCAATACCGATTGTCTCTTCTGCAGTCAGAAGTCACCACCTTGTTGAAAAAGAGGCAATAGAGGAGGTTCCCCATCATCAAAGGAGATTCAGAATCTATTCCTGTTATTTATTGGTGAAGATTAAAGGCCCAAAGCAGGAGTTCAGACCTATCCTAGACCTAAGGGCTCTGAAAAAGTACATATATCGACAAAAATTTTGGATGCTGACTCTGCTCCAGATATATCCACAACTTCAGCAAGGGGACTGGATGTGTGCTATCGAGCTACAGGTTGCATATTCCTATATCCCGATATCCACCAAGCATCAAAGGTTTCTCCGTTTAATGGTGGGCCGTCACCATTACCAATACAAAGTCCTACCATTTGGGCTCAAATCTGCTCAAAGAATGTTTTCAAAGTGCATGACCATCATCAGTGCTTTTCTAAGGAGGCACAAGATACTAATTCATCCATGCCTTGATGACTGGTTGATAAAATGCTCCTCTTTACCCAAAGAAGGGAGCATTTCCAGTTTTGTGTGCAGACACTTTCGACTCTTGGTCTTCACATAAATGTCCAGAAATCAACAGTCAAACTAGTCCAGATGTTACACTACCTAGCATCAGCACTGGATACTCCGACTATCATCAATCACTCTGAAGTGTTGTGATCTCTTCTGAAGTCTCATTGTCCTACTGCAAGGCAGAGAGCATCTCTTCTAAATGCTATGGCTTCCTGTATAGTCATACTTCCTAAAGCCAGGTTGCATATGTGACCACTACAGCAGTGTCTGGAAGATCAGTGGAACCAGTTATCCAACCGTTGGTAAGACAGACTAATACTTGCGCAAGCAGCACGTCAGTCTCTTCCTTGGTGGTCTCAAAGGAACAATCTCACGGTGAGCGTTCCTGTGCATCAAGAACTTCCCAGTAAAACACTTCTTAAACACATCTCTTCAGGGATGGGGTGCTCCTATGGGTCCTGTCCAGACACAGGGCTTGTGGTCGGACAGAGAACAAACATATCACATCCATATGCTTGGGACTCTTAGCTTTCCATCTGGCTCTAAAGTCCTTCTTCCCAGCATTCATGTCCATCAGCATCCTTGTCTAAATGGACAATACAACAATGATGCATTACCTGAACAAGCAGGAGGGAACTCACTCTTGTCTTCTTTCAAGTGGCGCAGATCATCTGGAAATGGCTACTAGCCAGAAATCTCTCAATATCAGCCATCCATCTGCCAGGAACTCAAAGCGAGCAAGCAGACAGTCTCAGTCACAATTCTCAAGACCAACGAAATTGGACTCTCAACAACAAAGTCTGGCAAGGAATATTCCAGGAGTGAGGTTATCCTCACTTAGACTTGTTTGCAGACATAAACAACAAGAAAATGCAACAACTTTGCGTCCCAATACTCCCAACCAAGGTCACTAGGGAACACCCTTTTGATAAAATGGAATGGTCAGGGAGATTTCTTGACGTATTTCCACAGACTCCTCTCATCCTAACGGTGATCCTCAAAAACTATACCGGTCTCACACCAGGGTGATTCTCATGATCCCAGAGTTGCCTCACCAGTGGTGCACAGACCTTGTATATATCTTGAAGAGGTCTTACAAGAGACTCCTATGTCGACAGGATCTTTTGTCCATGTCTTGGGGGGGGGGGGGGGGGGGGGAGAGAGAGTGTTACAAATTGTTTTTCTTCGAAGAAGTCTTTCCGAGTCACGAGATCGAGGGACTCCTCCCCTTTCGGCTCCATTGTGCAGGGGCATCGACTCCATCTTAGTCAGGTTCGGACGTGTTCCTCTTCGCTCCGTGTTTCGGTTCGGAAACTTAGTTACATATCGGAAAATTCAACGGTATTGTTTGCGTTGGGTATCTGGTTAGTTAACGCAGATCGACACCAAATCAAGAAAAGCTCCGGTGGCCCTTCGGGGTTTCGGTTCCCCGGCGGGGCCTGGTCGGCCTGACCACGTGCGTCTTCAAGGCTAATGGAATGGACCCCATTCCGCTTCTGCCCCGAATGCCACAACAAGTATCCTTACACAGATCAACATTTGGTCTGTAATTTGTGTTTGTCTCCCGAACACAAAGAGGATACCTGCGAGGCCTGTCGAGCGTTTCGGTCGAGGAAAACGCTAAGGGACCGGAGAGCAAGAAGGCTTCAAATGGCGTTGGCGCCGTCAGGACATCACGACTTGGAGGAAGAAGAGACTTTCTCCATTGCTGACTCGGACGAGGCCGAAAGAGAGCAGACGCCGAAAACCGTGAGTAAAACAGCCCCGGCCAAAACTCACGTAAAAACCATGAAAGCCCAGGGGACGCCACCGCCGGCAGGCCATAGCTTAACCCGAAAAATCGGTGACCGTCCATCGGCACCGAAAAAAGGCACACATGTGTCGAAGTCATCCGACTCCGGTCGAGATACCGGCACAGAACAGACTCGGAACCGAGACCCTAGTTCAGAGCAATCTCGACATCGAGATACCGGCACCGAGATGAGTCGGCACCGAGAGATCGGAACACCGAAACCCAAAAAAGTGGCTTTGGAGCCGAAAAAGACTGTTGAAAAGGTTTCGATAACGAAACATCCAGCTCCGGAGCCGAAAACAAGTTCCTACACCGAGGAACAAGGCCTTTCAGCACAAATGCAAGGCCATAAATTCGGACAAGAGCTAGAAGCAGGGGAGCCAGATTATACACAGAGAAGGCTCCATATTCAAAAGGAGACAGGGAAAATAAGAACTCTCCCTCCTATAAGAATGAAAAGGAAACTTGCTTTCCAAGACAAAGATAAACAACCACAGGCAAAGGTGGCAAAACAAGTAACTCCGCCACCATCACCAAAACGCTCACCGCAACCATCACCAATTGCTACCCCACCTATGATGCAGTCGCCAACGCACACAGGGATGAGCCAAGATGACCCAGATGCATGGGATCTTTATGATGCGCCTGTATCAGATAATAGTCCCGACTGTTACCCAGCTAGACCATCACCACCTGAAGACAGTACCGCTTACACACAGGTGGTGTCCAGAGCAGCTGCTTTTCACAATGTGACACTGCACGCTGAACAGATTGAAGATGACTTTTTATTTAATACTCTGTCGTCAACACATAGTCAGTACCAGAGTCTTCCAATGTTACCAGGAATGTTGAAACACGCAAAGCAAGTATTTCAAGAGCCCATTAAAGGCAGGGCCATCACTCCTAGGGTGGAGAAAAAGTACAAGCCTCCCCCAACAGACCCTGTGTACATCACGCAGCAACTGACACCTGACTCAGTAGTAGTAGGCGCAGCACGTAAAAGGTCGAATTCACACACCTCTGGAGATGCACCACAACCCGACAAGGAAAGTCGCAAGTTCGACGCAGTGGGGAAAAGAGTTGCAGCACAAGCAGCCAATCAATGGCGCATTGCCAATTCACAGGCTTTGCTGTCAAGATATGATATAGCTCATTGGGACGAAATGCAACACTTCATAGAACATCTGCCCAAAGAGTTCCAAAAATGTGCACAAGTGGTGGAAGAGGGCCAAAGTATCTCGAATAACCAGATACGATCGGCAATGGATGCAGCAGACACAGCTGCAAGAACTGTAAATACAGCGGTCACTATTAGGAGACACGCATAGCTACGCACCTCAGGATTCAAGCCCGAAATCCAACAGGCTGTGCTTAATATGCCTTTTAACGGACAGCAGTTGTTTGGGCCGCAAGTGGACACTGCTATAGAAAAGCTAAAAAAGGACACAGATACGACCAAAGCCATGGGCGTGCTCTACTCCCCACAGAGCAGAGGCACATTTCGGAAAACACAATTTAAAGGGGGGGTTTCGGGGCCAAACCACAGAACCCTCAACCTCACAAACCAGACCCACATACCAGAGCCAGTATCAGAGAGGAGGCTTTCGGGGACAATACAGAGGTGGACAGTTCTTTAAAACTAGAGGTAAGTTCCAAAGTCCAAAGACCCCTCAAAATAAACAGTGACTTCAGTGTCACAAATCCCCAACACATAAAACCAGTGGGGGGGAGACAGATTTTTAGCAAAACTGGGAGGAAATAACAACAGACTCGTGGGTCCTAGCCAGTTCGATGGCATATGTTGCTGCAGATACACATGTTTGGCACAGTCCGCTGCCTGGTGTTGGGCTCGGAGTATTACAAGTTGTTTTTCTTCGAAGAAGTCTTTTTGGTCACGGGACCGAAGGACTCCTCCCTCTTTGGCTCCATTGCGCATGGGCGTCGACTCCATCTTAGATTGTTTTTTTCCGCTGTCGGGTTCGGACGTATTCCTTTTCGCTCCGTGTTTCGGTTCGGAAAGTTAGTCAGAATCTCGGAAGAAAGCGTCGGTATTGTTCCGTTCGGTATCGGGATAGTTAGGTACATCGACACCGATCATCGGAAGACTTTGGGGCAGTTTCGATCCCCCATCGGGGCCTGGTCGGCCCGACCGCGTGCGACATCGAAGCCGATGGAACGGACCCCGTTTCGTTTCTGCCCAAAATGTCACAGTAAGTATCCTTATACAGATCAGCACTTGGTCTGTAACTTGTGCTTGTCCCCCGAGCACAAGGAGGATACCTGTGAAGCCTGTCGAGCCTTCCGGTCCAGAAAAACACTCCGGGACCGAAGAGCCAGGCGTCACCAAATGGCGTCCACGTCGACAAAACAACGTTTCGACGACGAAGAGGAAACATTCTCGGTTCCGGAATCAGAATCCGGAGACTCCGACGTCGAACAACAGCAACAAAGTGTGAGTAAGACGTCGAAAAGTAAATCCATCGACAAACCGAAAGCCCAGGGGACGCCACTGCCAACAGGCCATGGCTCGACCCATAAATCAGGCGACCCGTCGAAGGGGCCGAAAAAGGGCACGCCCATAGCGAAGACACCCGACTCCGGTCGAGGGACCGCCATGGAGCAACCTCGGAGCCGAGAAAGCGGCTCCGAGAGACAAAAACAAGATACCAGCACCGAAAAACATCGGCACCGAGAATCCATGCCGAAAGGAACAAAAATTCTGTCGGTGCCGAAACCGAAAAAAGATTCTCTCTCGGCGCCGAAAAATACCACACCTTCATCCTACTCAGAGGAACAAGGACTAAGTGGCCAAATGCACAAATTTGGACAAGAGCTCCAAAGTGTAGAATCGGACTACACACAAAAGAGACTGTGCATCCAGCAAGATACAGGGAAGATATCAACCCTTCCCCCAATCATGAGGAAAAGAAGGATCGGACTTCCAAAGGATGACACACACCCACAAGCCAAAGTGGTTAAAAAAGTCACGCCTCCGCCCTCTCCTCCACAGGCATCGCCGGCACAAACACCGCCACAAATGCACTCACCAGCGCAAACTACCATAAGTCATGACGATCAGGATCAAGACGCCTGGGACCTGTATGACACCCCAGTGCCGGACAATGATCCCGAGTCATACCCCACAAAGCCGTCACCGCCAGAGGACAGTACCTCATACTCGCAACTGGTGGCTAGGGCTGCAGACTTCCACAATGTCCAACTGCATTCCGATCCTATAGAGGATGATTTCTTATTTAACACCCTCTCGGCTACACATAGCCAATATCAATGTCTCCCAATGCTACCAGGGATGTTACGGCACGCGAAACAAATTTTTGAGGAGCCCGTAAAATCAAGAGCCATCACCCCAAGGGTGGATAAGAAATACAAACCACCACCCACAGACCCAGTGTTTATTACTTCGCAGTTACCACCCGACTCTGTGGTAGTAGGGGCAGCTCGCAAAAGAGCAAATTCACATACATCTGGCGACGCCCCACCTCCGGACAAAGAAAGCCGAAAATTTGACGCGGCAGGGAAAAGAGTGGCGTCACAGGCAGCCAACCAGTGGCGCATCGCAAATTCACAAGCGCTGCTGGCCAGATATGACCGCGCACACTGGGACGAGATGCAACTTCTCGTAGACCATCTTCCCCAGGAATACCAAAAAAGGGCGCAGCAAATAGTGGAAGAGGGACAAACGATCTCAAACAATCAAATCCGCTCTTCACTAGACGCAGCCGATACTGCAGCAAGAACAGTCAACACTGCTGTCACCATAAGGAGACACGCTTGGCTACGCACTTCAGGCTTCAAACCTGAAATCCAGCAGGCTGTCCTTAATATGCCCTTCAACGAGAAACAACTGTTTGGCTCGGAAGTGGATACAGCCATTGAAAAACTTAAAAAGGACACAGACACGGCCAAAGCCATGGGCGCACTCTACTCCCCGCAGAGCAGAGGCTCTTTCAGAAAAACTCCATTTAGAGGGGGGTTTCGTGGCCAACCCACAGACACCACCAGCCAACAATCAAGAACCACACCATATCAGGGTTCCTTCCAAAGGGGTGTTTTCAGGGGATATCGGGGGGGTCAATTCCCAAGGAGTAGGGGAAGATTCCAGACTCCAAAAACACCTCCACCTAAACAGTGACTTTCAAGTCACGCAACCCCTTCACTCAACACCAGTGGGGGGAAGACTAAGCCAATTCTACCAATCTTGGCAACAGATTACAACAGACAATTGGGTATTAGCAATAATCCAACATGGCTATTGCATAGAATTCCACAACTTCCCACCAAACATCCCCCCCAAAACACGCAAAATGTCACAACATCATTTAGAACTTTTAGGACTAGAAGTTCAAGCACTACTGCAAAAGGATGCAATAGAATTAGTACCAGTACAACAAAAAAACACAGGAGTTTACTCCCTGTACTTTCTAATCCCAAAAAGAGACGAAACATTGAGACCAATATTAGATCTCAGGACACTAAATACCTACATCATATCGGACCATTTTCACATGGTCACACTACAAGACATCATTCCACTGCTCAAACAGCAAGATTACATGACCACATTAGACCTAAAGGATGCGTACTTTCATATACCAATACACCCTTCTCACAGAAAGTACCTACGGTTCGTATTCAAAGGAATACATTACCAATTCAAGGTGTTGCCATTCGGAATAACAACTGCACCAAGAGTGTTCACAAAATGTCTAGCAGTAGTAGCAGCACACATCAGGAGACAACAGATACATGTGTTCCCTTACCTAGACGACTGGCTAATCAAAACCAACACAGTAAAAAAATGCGCAAACGACACCACCTTTGTCATACAAACCCTTCACAAACTGGGGTTTTCCATCAACTACACAAAATCACACCTAGAACCGTGTCAAACACAACAATATCTAGGAGCAACCATCAACACATCAAAAGGAATTGCCACTCCAAGTCCACAAAGAGTGCAGGCATTCCACAAGCTAATAAGTGCTATGTTTCCAAACCAAAAGATACAAGCAAAATTTGCGCTAAAACTTCTAGGCATGATGTCATCATGCATAGCCATTGTCCCAAACGCAAGACTACACATGCGACCCTTACAACAGTGTCTAGCATCACAATGGTCACAGGCACAGGGTCAACTTCAAAATCTGGTGTTGGTAGACCGCCAAACATACCTCTCGCTTCTATGGTGGAACAGCAAAAATGTAAACAAAGGGCGGACGTTTCAGGACCCAGTGCCTCAATACGTTATAACAACAGATGCTTCCATGACAGGGTGGGGAGCACACCTCAATCACCACAGCATTCAAGGACAATGGGATATACACGAAACAAAACTTCATATCCATTACCTAGAACTGTTGGCAGTATTTCTAGCGTTAAAAGCCTTCCAACCCATAATAACACACAAATACATTCTTGTCAAAACAGACAACATGACAACAATGTATTATCTAAACAAACAAGGAGGAACACACTCAACACAATTGTGCCTCCTAACACAAAAAATTTGGCAGTGGGCGATTCACAACAACATTCGCCTAATAGCACAATTTATTCCAGGAATACAAAACCAACTAGCAGACAACCTTTCGCGAGACCACCAACAAGTCCACGAATGGGAAATTCACCCCCAAGTTCTGAACAAGTACTTTCAAATTTGGGGAACACCCCAGATAGATTTGTTCGCAACAAGAGAAAACTCAAAATGCCAAAACTTCGCATCCAGGTACCCACACCGCGAATCACAAGGCAATGCTCTATGGATGAATTGGTCAGGGATATTTGCGTACGCTTTTCCCCCTCTCCCTCTCCTTCCATATCTAGTAAACAAGTTGAGTCAAAACCAACTCAAACTCATACTGATAGCACCCACATGGGCAAGACAACCTTGGTATACAACTCTACTAGACCTTTCACTAGTACCGCATGTCAAACTACCCAACAGGCCAGATCTGTTAACACAACACAAACAACAGATCAGACATCCAAACCCAGCATCATTGAATCTGGCAATTTGGCTCCTGAAATCCTAGAATTCGGACACTTGGACCTCACACAAGAATGCATGGAGGTCATAAAACAAGCTAGAAAACCTTCCACTAGACACTGCTATGCATCTAAGTGGAAAAGATTTGTTTACTACTGCCATGCCAATCAAATACAACCAGTACATGCCTCTACTAAAGACATAGTAGGATACTTACTACATTTGCAAAAAGCAAATCTCGCTTTTTCATCTATAAAAATACACCTCGCAGCTATATCTGCTTACCTACAAACTACTCATTCATCGTCTCTATTTAGAATACCAGTTATTAAAGCATTCATGGAAGGGCTAAAAAGAATTATACCACCAAGAACACCACCAGTTCCTTCATGGAACCTTAACATCGTCTTAACAAGACTCATGGGTCCCCCTTTCGAACCCATGCATTCCTGTGAAATGCAATATCTAACCTGGAAGGTCGCATTTCTCATTGCAATCACATCCCTCAGAAGAGTAAGTGAAATACAGGCATTTACCATACAAGAACCATTTATTCAAATACACAACAATAAAATAGCTAAGAACCAATCCAAAATTTCTGCCAAAAGTAATCTCACCATTCCATTTAAATCAAACGGTAGAATTGCCAGTGTTCTTCCCACAACCAAATTCTGTGGCTGAAAGGGCACTACATACATTAGACATCAAAAGAGCACTAATGTATTACATTGACAGAACAAAGCTAATCAGGAAAACAAAACAACTGTTCATAGCTTTTCAAAAACCACACATAGGAAATCCAATCTCTAAACAAGGCATTGCTAGATGGATAGTCAGATGCATTCAAACATGCTATCTTAAAGCCAAAAGAGAATTGCCTATTACACCAAAGGCACACTCAACCAGAAAGAAAGGTGCTACAATGGCCTTTCTAGGAAACATTCCTATGAGCGAAATATGTAAGGCTGCAACCTGGTCTACGCCTCATACGTTTACTAAACACTACTGTGTAGACGTACTAAATGCACAACAAGCTACAGTGGGCCAAGCTGTACTAAGAACATTATTCCAAACTACTTCAACTCCTACAGGCTAAACCACCGCTTTTAGGGGAGGTAACTGCTTTATAGTCTATGGCAAACATGTGTATCTGCAGCAACATATGCCATCGAACTGAAAATGTCACTTACCCAGTGTACATCTGTTCGTGGCATTAGTCGCTGCAGATTCACATGTACCCTCCCACCTCCCCGGGAAGCCTGTAGCCGTTTAGAAGTAGATCATGAACCTTAAACATCTGAACATTTGTAAATAATTATTAGAAACTCTTATCATACATACATATTCACTCCATTGCATGGGCACTATTTATACCAAACAACTCCATCCTCACCCTCTGCGGGGAAAACAATCTAAGATGGAGTCGAAGCCCATGCGCAATGGAGCCAAAGAGGGAGGAGTCCTTCGGTCCCGTGACCAAAAAGACTTCTTCGAAGAAAAACAACTTGTAATACTCCGAGCCCAACACCAGGCAGCGGACTGTGCCAAACATGTGAATCTGCAGCGACTAATGCCACGAACAGATGTACACTGGGTAAGTGACATTTTCATTATCCAACATGGTTATTGCATAGAATTCCTACAATTCCCACCAAATGTGCCTCCAAGAACACACAACATGTCCAAACAACACATGGATCTATTACAAATAGAGGTCCAAGCTTTGCTGCAAAAAGATGCGATAGAACTAGTACCAAATCATCAGAAAGGAACGGGTGTTTACTCCCTGTACTTTCTCATACCCAAAAAGGACAAAACTCTAAGACCCATATTAGATCTCAGAACACTAAATCTTTACATCAAATCAGATCACTTTCACATGGTGACACTTCAAGACGTAATCCCCTTGCTCGAACAACAAGACTACATGACGACATTAGATCTCAAGGATGTGTATTTCCATATTTTTGCACAGAAAATACTTAAGATTTGTAATCCAAGGGGTACATTACCAATTCAGAGTGTTGCCATTCGGGATAACAACAGCGCCAAGAGTATTTACAAAATACCTTGCCGTAGTTGCAGCCCATATCAGAAGACAGCACATACATGTATTCCTGTATCTGGATGATTGGTTAATCAAAACCAATACGCAAGAACGGTGTTCTCAACACACAAAATACGTCATAGAAACCCTTCACAAACTAGGGTTCTCACTGAACTACCAAAAATCACACTTACATCCGTGTCAAATACAACAGTACTTGGGAGCAACAAAAGGGATTGCCATCCAAGTCCACAAAGGGTACAAGCATTCCAAAATGTAATACAGAGCATGCACCCAAACCAAAAGTTCCAGGTAAAATTAGTAATGAAACTACTAGGCATGATGTCCTCATGCATAGCCATTGTCCCAAACGCAATATTACACATGCGGCCCTTACAACGGTGCCTAGCAACACAATGGTCACAAGCACAGGGTCAACTTCAAGATCTAGTGTTGATAGACCGCCAAACATACACCTCGCTTCAATGGTGGAATACTATAAATTTAAACCAAGGGCGGCCTTTCCAAGACCCAGTGCCTCAATACGTGATCACAACAGATGCTTCCATGGTAGGGTGGGGAGCACACTTCAACCAACACAGCATCCAGGGACAATGGGACACTCAACAGAAACAACTTCATATAAATCAGTTAGAACTACTAGCAGTGTTTCTAGCGTTGAAAGCATTTCAACCACTAATAGCCCACAAACAGACAACATGACAACAATGTATTACCTGAACAAACAGGGAGGGACACACTCCACACAGTTGTGTCTTTTAGCACATAAGATTTGGCATTGGGCTATTCACAACCACATTCGCCTAATAGCGCAATACATACCGGGAATTCAAAACCAGTTAGCCGACAATCTGTCGGGATCACCAATAGATCCACGAATGGGAAATTCATCCCCAAATATTACAAACTTACTTCCAAAGATGGGGAACACCGCAAATAGACCTATTCGCAACAAAAGACAACACAAAATGCCAAAACTTTGCGTCCAGGTACTCACAACCTCACTCCCAAGGCAATGCGTTATGGATGAGTTGGTCAGGGATATTTGCGTACGCTTTTCCCCCTCTCCCACTCCTTCCGTATCTGGTAAACAAATTGAGTCAAAACAAACTCAAACTAATACTAATAGCACCAACTTGGGCACGACAACGTTGGTACACAACACTACTAGACCTGTCGGTAGTGCCTCATAACAAACTGCCAAACAGACCAGATCTGTTAACTCAACACAAACAACAGATCAGACACCCGAATCCAGCATCGCTCAATCTAGCAGTTTGGCTCCTGAAATCTTAGAATTCTGACATCTAGACCTTACACAAGAATGCATGGAGGTCATCAAACAGGCTAGGAAACCAACTACAAGACATTGCTATGCAAATAAGTGGAAAAGATTTGTTTATTACTGCCATAATAATCAAATCCAACCATTACACGTATCTGCAAAAAACATCGTATGCTACCTACTAAACTTGCAGAAGTCCAAGTTAGCTTTTTCATCCATTAAAATACATCTCACAGCAATTTTGGCTTATCTGCTAATTACACATTCTACTTCACTATTCAGAATCCCAGTCATAAAAGCATTTATGGAGGGTCTGAAAAGGATTATAGCACCAAGAACACCACCAGTTCCTTCGTGGAACCTCAACATCGTATTAACAAGACTCATGGGTCCACCATTTGAACCCATGCACTCCTGTGAGATACAGTACTTAACGTGGAAAGTAGCCTTCCTAATAGCTATCACATCCCTCAGAAGAGTAAGTGAAATACAAGCCTTTACCATACAAGAACTCTTTATACAGATACACAAACATAAAGTAGTTCTACGCACAAATACCAAATTCTTGCCAAAAGTCATATCACCGTTCCACTTAAATCAAACAGTGGAACTCCCAGTGTTCTTCCCAGAACCAGATTCTGTAGCTGAGAGAGCATTACATACATTAGACATAAAAAGAGCACTAATGTACTACATTGATGGAATCAAACAAATTCACAAAACAAAACAATTGTTTGTAGCTTTCCAAAAACCTCATACAGGGAATCCAATATCCAAACAAGGCATTGCCAGATGGATAGTTAAATGTATTCAAACCTGTTATATAAAAGCAAAAAGAGAACTGCTTATTACACCAAAGGCACACTCCACTAGAAAGAAGGGTGCCACCATGGCCTTTCTAGGAAACATACCAATGACTGAAATCTGTAAGACAGCCACATGGTCTACGCCTCATACATTTACTAAACATTACTGCGTGGATGTGTTAACACAACAAGCCACAGTAGGACAAGCAGTATTAAGAACATTATTTCAAACAACTTCAACTCCTACAGGCTAAACCACCGCTTTTGGGGAGAAACTGCTTACTAGTCTATGCACAGCATGTGTATCTGCAGCTACACATGCCATCGAACGAAAAATGTCACTTACCCAGTGTACATCTGTTCGTGGCATGAGACGCTGCAGATTCACATGCGCCCTCCCACCTCCCCGGGAGCCTGTAGCCGTTATAAGTTGATAAAAAATTGAACTTGTACATTTATAAATTTGTAAATATATCACTTTTAGTCACATTATGTACATACATACTTACTCCATTGCATGGGCACTATTACTATATACACAACTCCTACCTCACCCTCTGCGGGGAAAACAATCTAAGATGGGGTCGACGCCCATGCGCAGTGGAGCCGAAAGGGGAGGAGTCCCTCGATCTTGGGACTCGAAAAGACTTCTTCGAAGAAAAACAACTTGTAACACTCTGAGCCCAACACTAGATGGCGGGATATGCACAGCATGTGAATCTGCAGCGTCTCATGCCACGAACAGATGTACACTGGGTAAGTGACATTTTCCATATATATGTATGTGTGTGTGTGTGTATATGTATGTATGTGTATATATATATATATATATATATATATATATATATATATTTGATGGCATGTGTAGGTGCAGATGCACATGCTATGCATTATTCTGCCATCTAATGGTGGGCTCGGAGTGTTACAAGTTGTTTTTCTTCTAATAAGTCTTTTCGGAGTGACGGGATCAAGTGACTCCTCCTCTCTGCCATACTGCGCATGGGCATCGACTCCATTGTTAGATTGTTTGTTTTCTTTCTGCTGTCAGGTTCGGACGTGCTTCCTCTCGCTCCAAGATTTCGAATCAGAAACTTTAGAAAACTCCCTTAATCGTCGGTATTGTTTTGATCGTGTTTCCACCTAGCCTCGAACCGATAGTACTGTTGGAAAATAGACTTTGCTCTTCTGGGCGTGTGTTTCCAACTCGGGCCTGTTCGGGCCTACCGCATCGAAGCCTGATGGACCGGACTCCATTTCGATTTTGTCCTCTGTGCTACACAAAATTTCCCTACACAGATCAACACCTTATTTATTATCTGTGTCTTTCACCCGATCACAAAGAAGAAGATTGTGATGCCTGTTGATCATTTCGATCCAAGAAGACCCTGCATAATCGGAGAGCTAGAAAATTGGAAATGACGTCGAAGAGTACAGAACATCATGGAGGGAGAACAGGTACAGACAGCGGTCTCCATCAGAGACTCCGAAGAAGAATCGGAAGAAGATAGGCCTATCACTGCTGGACAGCACGTGAGTACGTCTGCCCCTACGCCCACTTATAAAAAAAAAAAAAAAATCATGGAAGTCCTTGGGTTCACCACTGCCAGAGAGCCATGGTTTGCCCCTGAAAAAAGACTCTTGTCTGCCGACCTTTGGGTTTTGCGTTGAAAAAGGCCACTCCTCCGTCGGTATCCGAGTTGAGTAAATCCATTAAGAGTTCTACTTTGGACTAGAGCGAGCGTCCTCGCATTCGACACACAGTCGAAGCCTCGATGCCCTGCTTCGGAGCCGAAACAACTGGCTGCCCTTTTGGGTCCGAAAAATCTTCTTATTCAGAAGAGCAAGGACTTTCTAGCCGTCTTAAACAGAGCTCAAAATCACCGCGCTAACAATCTTATAGACCTTCTGATGAGGACACTGAGATTCAGCCTATCCTTGAGGTTATAGATGAAAGACAATCAAGGATCCACATCCATAAAGAGACTGTCAGAATAGTTACTGCACCTCCTCTACAAACCAAAAGGAAGATGGCCTTTTAAGAACGATTAGACACTGCTAAAAAACCAGCAAACATTTATAAACAGAAGAAGCCAGTACCTGCTCATACTTCTCCCCCTCATTCACCACAACTTTTTCAAGTCCACCCACTAGCACACAGCCTTTACTTTCACCAACGCATTCGCAATATTCACATGGTGATACAGCTGATCCTTGGGATCTATACGACCCATATCCTATTTCTGACAATGAGCCTGATTAATACCCTTCGCCACCAGAGGACACTACTGCATACACACAAGTTGTTTCCAGGGCAGCAGCATACCATGGGGTGCTTATGCCCACTGAGCCCGTAGAAGAGTATTTGCTTAACACTCTGTCCTCCACCCACTCAAGATATCAATGCCTTCTTATACTACCTGGCATGGTTAAACATGCAGATCAAATATTTAGTGAGCCAGTCAAAGCTAGAGTAATTACTCCACGCATTGATAAAAAGTATAAACCTGCTCCTCCAGACCCTGATTATGTTACACACCAAGTTCCTCCAGACTCAGTGGTAATAAGTGTGGCTAGAAAAAGGGCTAATAGCCAGTCTTCAGGGGATGCTCCTCCCTCTGATAAGGAGAGTAGGAAATTCAATGCCGCTGGCAAGAAGGTAGCCACACAGGCTGCCAACCAATGGCAAATTGCCAATTCGCAAGCCTTGCTAGCAAAGTACGATGGAGCCTACTGGGACGAGATGCAGGAACTCTTGCAGCACCTCCCAAAGAAACACCAGAAAAGGGCACAGCAAATTGTGGAAGAGGGTCAGGCCATAAGCAATAATCAAATACTGGCTGCCCTTGATGCTGCAGATTCAGCAGCTAGAAGTGTCAATACTGCCATTACTATACGTAGACATGCATGGCTACGTTCTTTTGGTTTTAAACCAGGAATCCAGCAGGCAGTGCTCAACATGCCTTTTAATAAAAAGAAATTGTTTGGCCCTGAAGTCGATACGACCATAGAAAAATTGAGGAAAGACTCAGACACTGCCAAAGCAATGGGAGCAATTATACACAACACCCTGTAGAGGCTCCTTTCGCAGACAACAATTCAGAGGAGGATTCAATCCACTGAGGCTTCTGCCTCCCAGGCAAAGCAAAGGCAACAGCAGTACCAAAGGGGGACTTAGAGGGTCTTACAGAGGCCAATACTTTAGAAACAGAGGCATGTTCCAAACTTCCAAACAATCCACTTCCCCATCTAAACAGTGACTTATTTGCCATCCCTCAACCCCACACATCTCATGTGAGGGGAAGACTGCAGCAATTCTACTCCCATTGGCAAAACATCACCACAGACTATTGGGTATTGTCAATTATCCGCAATGGCTATTGCCTGGAATTGGTTTCAACCCGCCAAACATTCCTCCACGTTACCACAAGCTGTCCCCCGAACACAATGTTCTATTACAGCAAGAAGTACAATCGCTACTACTATAACAAGCAATAGAATTGGTCCCACATTCTCAATAAGGCACAGGAGTATACTCACTATGCTTCCTCATTCCCAAAAAGAATGGCACTCTCAGGTCCATCCTAGACCTCAGATCCCTAAATGTGTATATCCTGTCAGAACACTTTCACATGGTAACTCTGCAGGACGTCATCCCGCTACTACAAAAACAAGACTACATGACTGCACCAGACCTCAAAGATGCGTATTTTCACATACCCATCCACCCAGCTCACAGAAAATACCTAAGGTTTGTGATAGCAGGAAAACAATATCATTTAAAAGTTCTACCATTCGGCATAACAGCTCCAAGGGTATTCACAAAATGTCTGGCATTACTGGCAGCCCACCTCAGAAGACAACACATATATGTCTTTCCATATCTAGACGATTCCCTAATAAAATCAAGCAATTTCATACAATGCCAACAATCCACTCAATATGTAGTAGAGACCCTACATACACCAGGGTTTACTCTCAACTACCAAAAATCTCATCTTCAGCCAACACAGGTGCAACCTTTCATAGGTGCTATTTTAAATACGCAAAAAGCCTAATCCTATACAAATACATAAAGGAAACAAGCTTTCCAAAATCTCATACCACAAATGCGGCCAAACCAACAATACACTGTAAGATTTATGATGAAAATATTAGGAATGATGGCATCCTGCATAGCAATAGTACTGCATGCAAGACTAAACATGAGGACACTACAGCAGTACCTCTCACAGCAATGGTCTCTAGCACAGGGCCAATTGCAAGATCTAGTTTTGTTGGACCGCCAAACGCACAAGTCCCTTCAATGGTGGAATCTCAGCAATTTAATGAAGGGGTGGTCATTTGAACACCCTGTGGCTCAGACCACAATAACAACTGATGCAGTAATGATAGGTTGGGGAGCTCATCTCAACAACTTTTACCATTCAAGAGGAATGGGATTCAAAACAGCAACATTTTCACTTAAACCCTTTAGAATTATTAGCTGTGTTCCTTGCCCTAAAAGCGTTTCAACCCCTTCTCAAACACAAGATTGTTCTGATAAAAACAGATAATATGACTACCATGTATTACTTGAAGAAACAAGGCGGGACACATTTATCTCAACTATTCCTTCTAGCCCAAACAATATGGAAATGGACAATTAACAATCAAATTCATCGATTATCAGAATACATTCCAGGAATACACAATCAGCTAGCGGATCTCCTAAGCAGGACAGACTAACAGACATACGAATGGGAGATTCACTCTTAGGTACTTCAACAGTACTTTCAGAAGTGGGAAACACCAGAAATAAACCTATTCGCCACAAGCAAAACCAAAAATGCCTAAACTTCGCATCCAGACACCCACATCCTCTATCCAAGGGCAATGCTCTATGGATCAACTGGTCAGGGATATTTGCCTACGCTTTTCCCCCTCTCCCACTACTTCCCTTTCTTGTCAACAAACTACGTCAAACCTCTCTCACCAAGATACTCCTAGCCCCAACGTGGGCATGACAACATTGGTACACGACCCTCCTAGACCCGTCAGTAGTACCTCACTCCAAACTGACCGGATTTGTTAACAAAAAACAAGGGACAAATCAGACATCCAATCCTAGTGCTCTTAACTTAGCCATTTGGCTCCTGAAGTCATATAATTTGGATACTTCAAACTTCCATTAGAATGCATGGAAGTTCTCAAACAAACACGTAAGCCTCCAACTAGGCATTGCTATGCTAACAAATGGAAAAGATTTGTTAACTACTGTCAATCTAAAAATACTAATCCACTTACAGCATCAATACAATATATTGTATGCTATCTACTTAATTTGCAGAAATCAAATCTACCTTTCTCATCCATTAAAATCCATCTTATTGCAATATCAGCATACTTGCATACTATTTAACATACCTCTCTTTTCAGAGTTGCAGTTATAAAAGCCTTCATGGAAGGACTAAAACGTAATGTTCCCCCTAGAACACCACCTGTTCCTACTTGGAATCTAAATATTGTACTCACCAGACTGATGGGCCCACCTTTAGAACCCATGCATTCTTGTGAGATTCAGTTCTTAACATGGAAAGTTGCGTTCCTAGTGGCCATTACTTCATTGCGAAGAGTTAGTGAAATACAAGCATTCACTCTTGAAGAACCTTTTTTCCAAGTACACAAACATAAAGTTGTACTTAGAACAAATCCCAAATTTCTACCAAAAGTGGTATCACCTTTTCACATAAACCAAACAGTGGAATTGCCAGTCTTCTTCCCACAGCTAGATTCACTGCAGAAAGAGCCCTTTATACTCTTGACCTTAAAAGAGCTCTAATGTACTATGTAGATAGAACCAAAGAATTCAGAAAAACAAAACAGCTTTTTATTGCCTTTCAACAACCACATAAAGGGAATCCTATCTCTAAGCAAGGGTTGGCAAGATGGATTGTTAAAGGTATACAAACATGTTACATTAAGGCAAAAAAAAAAAATTTTAATCACACCTAACGCAAATTCCACTACGAAGAAAGGTGCATCTATGGCATTCTTAGGAAACATACCAATGGCAGACATATGTAAAGCTGCCACATGGTCTACACCACATACATTTACAAAACATTATTGTGTAGATGTTTTTTCAAAGCAACAGGCCAATGTTGGTCAAGCTGTCTTAAGAACATTATTTCAAACAACTCCAACTCCTACAGGCTAGCCATCGCACTTTTTGGGGAGAGTAACTGCTTTGTAGTCTATGCATAGCATGTGTATCTGCCGCTACACATGCCATTGAACGGAAAATGTCACTTACCCATTGTACATCTGTTCGTGGCATGTAGTGCTGCAGATTCACATCCTCCCCGGAAGCCTGTAGTCGTTGGCAGTTTTTTATCTTTTGTACATATGTTGATACATTTACATTTGCATGGACATCTATTTTTATTATTATTTCTATACAACATTTATATTCTTACACTCGATCACTCCTTCCTACACCCTTTTGCGGGAAAACAATCTAGCAGCGGAGTCGATTCCCATGCGCAGTATGACCGAGAGTAGGAGCCACTTAATCCTGTGACTCCGAAAAGACTTCTTAGAAGAAAAACAACTTGTAACACTCCGAGCCTAACACTAGATGGCAGAATAATGCATAGCCTGTGAATCTGCAGCACTACATGCCACGAAAAGTCGTATATATATATGTTCGATGGCATGTGTAGCTGCAGATACACATGCTGTGCACAGTCCGCCGTCTGGTGTTGGGTTCGGAGTGTTACAAGTTGTTTTTCTTCGAAGAAGTCTTTTCGAGTCACGAGACCGAGGGACTCCTCCTACTTCGATTCCATTGCGCATGGGCGTCGACTCCATCTTAGATTGTTTTTTTTCCGCCATCGGGTTCGGATGTGTTCCTTTTCGCTCCGTGTTTCGGGTCGGAAAGTTAGTTAGAATCTCGGAAAAAAACGTCGGTATTGTTTGCGTCCGGTATCGGGTTAGTTAGAACAAATCGACACCGAATTTTGAAGAGCTCCGGTGGCCCTTCGGGGTTTTTTCGATCCCCCGTCGGGGCCTGGTCGGCCCGGCCACGTGCGACTTCAAGGCTCATGGAACGGACCCCATTCCGTTTCTGCCCAAAATGCCATCACAAGTATCTGTATACGGATCACCATCTGGTCTGTAACTTGTGCTTGTCCCCCGAGCACAAGGAGGATACTTGTGAAGCCTGTCGAGCATTTCGGTCGAGGAAGACGCTGAGAGACCGAAGAGCCAGGAGACTACAAATGGCGTCCACGCCGACAGGTCAAGATCGTTTCGAGGAGGAAGAAGAAGCTTTCTCCGTCAGCGAGTCGGATTCGGAAGAACTCGACGCCGAAGAAACAACCAAAACAGTGAGTAAGACGTCAAAAATCAAGACTCACGAGAAGTCTACAAAAGCCCAGGGGACGCCACCGCCAACAGGCCATGGCTTAACCCGAAAAATAGGTGACCCATCCAAGGCACCGAAAAAGGGCATGCTGGTGTCGAAGTCATCTGACTCCGGTCGAGATACCGCCACACAGCAACCTCGGAGCCGAGACGGCGGCTCCGAGAAACTTCGGCACAGAGACAGCGGCACCGAGACACGCCGAAAACAAAGAAGGTTTCTTCGGAGCCTAAAAAGACTTCCGAAAAGGTTTCGGTTCCGAAACAGCCAGCGTCGGAGCCGAAAACTAGTTCCTATACAGAGGAACAAGGATTAACCTCCCAATTACATCGATTTGGAGAGGAGCTTCAATCTGCAGAGCCTGACTACACACAAAGAAGGCTTCATATTCATGAGGACACAGGGAAGATAACCACTCTTCCCCCAATCAAAAAAAAAAGGAAACTCGCCTTTCAACAAAAGGACAAGCAATCACAGGCAAAGGTGGCAAAGAAAACAACCCCACCACCGTCTCCACCACCATCAATACATGCGTCACCAGCAACAACTCCACCACTGATGCACTCACCAGCTCATACCACAATGAGTCAGGATGATCCCAATGCATGGGACCTCTACAATGCTCCAGTGTCTGACAATAGCCCAGACTCTTATCCTACAAAACCGTCACCACCTGAGGACAGTACATCCTATACACAGGTGGTCGCAAGGGCAGCCGAGTTTCACAATGTGTCCTTACATTCGGAACCAATTGAGGATGACTTTCTCTTTAACACCCTATCCTCCACCCATAGCCAATATCAAAGCCTTCCCATGCTCCCAGGAATGCTAAGACATTCAAAACAAATATTTCAGGATCCAGTTAAAGGCAGAGCCGTAACTCCAAGGGTGGAGAAAAAATATAAGCCACCGCCCACTGATCCAATATATATTACAACACAACTAACACCAGACTCAGTAGTTGTGGGGGCAGCTCGTAAGAGAGCCAACTCTCATACCTCAGGCGACGCACCACCTCCAGACAAGGAGAGCCGCAAATTTGATGCTGCGGGAAAAAGGGTTGCAGCACAAGCAGCAAATCAGTGGTGTATCGCCAGTTCACAAGCACTTTTGGCAAGATACGACAGGGCTCATTGGGATGAAATGCAACATTTCATCGAACACTTACCCAAGGAGTTCCAAAAAAGAGCGCAACAGGTGGTGGAAGAGGGACAAAGTATCTCAAATAATCAGATACGGTCTTCCATGGATGCAGCAGATACAGCTGCAAGGACAATAAACACTGCAGTCACAATACGAAGGCACGCATGGCTGCGCACTTCTGGGTTCAAACCGGAAATCCAGCAGGCTGTGCTCAATATGCCGTTTAATGAACAGCAATTGTTTGGGCCGGAGGTAGACACTGCCATCGAAAAACTCAAGAAGGACACCGATACAGCCAAAGCCATGGGCGCACTCTACTCCCCGCAGAGCAGAGGCACATTTCGGAAAACACCTTTTAGGGGAGGGTTTCGAGGTCAACCCACAGAAACCAAAACCTCACAAACAAGGCCTACCTACCAGGGTCAATATCAGAGGGGAGGTTTTCGGGGGCAATTTAGAGGGGGCCAATTCCCAAAAAATCGAGGAAAATTCCAAGGCCCCAAAACCCCTCAAAATAACCAGTGACTCACAAGTCACACACCCCCATCACATAACACCTGTGGGGGGAAGACTAAGCCAATTTTACAAACTTTGGGAGGAAATAACAACAGACACTTGGGTCTTAGCAATTATCCAGCATGGTTATTGCATAGAATTTCGCCAATTCCCTCCAAACGTCCCACCGAAAACACACAATATGTCAAAACAACATATAGATCTTCTAGGACTAGAAGTTCAAGCATTGCTACAAAAGGATGCAATAGAATTAGTACCAACTCAACAAAAAAACACAGGAGTTTACTCACTGTACTTTCTAATACCCAAAAAGGACAAAACTCTGAGACCAATACTAGATCTCAGAACACTAAATACCTACATAAAATCAGACCACTTTCACATGGTCATGTTACAAGACGTAATACCACTGCTCAAACAGCAAGACTACATGACATTAGATCTAAAAGATGCGTATTTCCATATACCAATACATCCTTCACACAGGAAATACCTAAGGTTCGTATTCCAAGGAATACATTACCAATTCAAAGTGTTGCCATTCGGAATAACAACTGCGCCAAGAGTTTTTACAAAATGCCTGGCAGTAGTAGCTGCACATATCAGAAGGCAGCAAATACATGTGTTCCTGTACTTAGACGACTGGCTAATCAAAACCAACACGCTAAAACAGTGTTCACAGCACACAAAATATGTCATACAAACCCTTCACAGGCTAGGTTTCTCCATCAACTACGCGAAGTCACACCTTTTGCCGTGTCAAACGCAGCAATACTTAGGAGGGACAATCAACACAGCAAAAGGGATTGCCACTCCAAGTCCACAACGGGTTCAAACATTTCACAAAGTAATACAGGCCATGTATCCAACACAAAAGATACAAGTCAGAATGGTAATGAAACTACTAGGCATGATGTCTTCATGCATAGCCATTGTCCCAAACGCAAGATTGCACATGCGGCCCTTACAACAGTGCCTAGCATCACAATGGTCACAAGCACAGGGTCAACTTCTAGATCTGGTGTTGATAGACCGCCAAACATACATCTCGCTTCTATGGTGGAACAGTACAAATTTAAACCGAGGGCGGCCTTTCCAAGACCCAGTGCCACAATACGTCCTAACAACAGATGCTTCCATGACAGGGTGGGGAGCACACCTCAATCAACACAGCATCCAAGGACAATGGGACATACATCAGAGACAGTTTCACATAAATCACTTGGAAATGTTAGCAGTATTTCTAGCGCTGAAAGCATTTCAACCCATAATAACCCAAAAATACATTCTTGTCAAAACAGACAACATGACAACAATGTATTATCTAAACAAACAAGGAGGGACACACTCAACACAGTTGTGCCTCCTAACACAGAAAATATGGCATTGGGCGATTCACAACCACATTCGCCTAATAGCACAATTTATTCCAGGGATTCAGAACCAGTTGGCAGACAATCTCTCTCGAGATCACCAACAAACCCACGAATGGGAAATTCACCCCCAAATACTAAACAATTACTTTCAAATTTGGGGAACACCTCAAATAGATCTATTTGCAACAAAGGAAAACTCAAAATGCCAAAACTTCGCATCCAGATACCCACAAGATCAATCCCAAGGCAATGCTCTATGGATGAACTGGTCAGGGATCTTTGCATACGCTTTTCCCCCTCTCCCTCTCCTTCCATATGTAGTAAACAGGTTGGGTCAAAACAAACTCAAACTCATACTAATAGCACCAACATGGGCAAGGCAACCTTGGTACACGACACTTCTAGACCTGTCAGTAGTACCTCATGTCAAACTACCCAACAAACCAGATCTATTAACACAACACAAACAACAGATCAGACATCCAAATCCAGCATCTTTGAATCTAGCAATTTGGCTCCTGAAATCCTAGAATTCGGACAATTGCACCTCACACAAGAATGTATGGAGGTCATAAAACAAGCTAGGAAACCTACCACTAGACACTGCTACGCAAACAAGTGGAAAAGATTTGTGTATTACTGCCAGAATAATCAAATTCAGCCATTAACCGCATCTCCAAAAGATATAGTTGGATATTTACTACATTTGCATAAAACAAATCTAGCTTTCTCTTCCATAAAAATACATCTCACCGCAATATCAGCTTACCTACAAATTACTCATTCAACTTCACTATTTAGAATACCAGTCATTAAAGCGTTTATGGAAGGCTTAAAAAGAATCATACCACCAAGGACACCACCTGTTCCTTCATGGAACCTCAACATTGTCTTAACAAGACTCATGGGTCCACCTTTCGAGCCCATGCATTCTTGTGAAATGCAATACTTAACGTGGAAAGTTGCATTTTTGATTGCCATCACATCTCTAAGAAGAGTGAGCGAGATTCAAGCATTTACCATACAAGAACCATTTATTCAGATACATAAAAATAAAGTAGTTCTAAGAACAAATCCAAATTTTTTACCAAAGGTTATCTCACCGTTCCACTTAAATCAAACAGTAGAATTACCAGTGTTCTTCCCACAACCAGATTCTGTAGCTGAAAGAGCACTACATACATTAGACATCAAAAGAGCACTAATGTACTACATTGACAGAACAAAACTAATTAGAAAAACAAAACAACTATTTATTGCCTTTCAAAAACCTCATACAGGAAATCCAATTTCAAAACAAGGCATTGCTAGGTGGATAGTTAAGTGTATTCAAACCTGCTATCTTAAAGCAAAAAGAGAGCTGCCTATTACACCAAAGGCACACTCAACCAGAAAGAAAGGGGCTACCATGGCCTTTCTAGGAAATATTCCAATGAACGAAATATGTAAGGCAGCAACATGGTCTACGCCTCATACATTTACCAAGCACTACTGTGTAGATGTGTTAACTGCACAACAAGCCACAGTAGGTCAGGCTGTACTAAGAACATTATTTCAAACTACTTCAACTCCTACAGGCTGAACCACCGCTTTTGGGGAGATAACTGCTTACTAGTCAGTGCACAGCATGTGTATCTGCAGCTACACATGCCATCGAACAGAAAATGTCACTTACCCAGTGTACAACTGTTCGTGGCATGAGTCGCTGCAGATTCACATGCGCCCACCCGCCTCCCCGGGAGCCTGTAGCCGTTTAGAAGTAGATCTTGAACATTTGTAAATATATTACTTTAACCTTTATTATGTACATACGTATTCATTCCATTGCATGGGCGCACTATTACTAATATACACAACTCCTACCTCACCCTCTGCGAGGAAAACAATCTAAGATGGAGTCGACGCCCATGCGCAATGGAATCGAAGTAGGAGTCGTCCCTCGGTCTTGTGACTCGAAAAGACTTCTTCGAAGAAAAACAACTTGTAACACTCCGAGCCCAACACTAGATGGCAGGAACGGTATATATATATACCGTTCCTGCCATCTAGTGTTGGGCTCGGAGTGTTACAAGTTGTTTTTCTTCGAAGAAGTCTTTTCGAGTCACAGGACCGAGTAACTCCTCCCTTTCGGCTCCATTGCGCATGGGCATCAAATCCATCTTAGATTGTTTTCTTTCCGCCATCGGGTTCGGACATGTACCGCTTCGCTCAGGTTTTTCGATTCGGCAAAAGACTAAAATCACCGCAATGGGCGGTATTGTTTTTGCTCGTGAAACATCTTGCATTGACACCTCTACACTGGCGGAACACACTTTCGGTTGCCCTTCGGGGCTTCCGCGCCCATCCAGGGCCTGGTAGGCCCGACCGCAGAAAGCGTTGAAGCCTAATGGACCGGACCCCGTTCCGATTCTGTCCAAATCAAATCAAATCATTAGCATTTATAAAGCGCGCTACTCACCCGTGCGGGTCTCAAGGCGCTAGGGACAAAGGGGGTGGTTATCGCTGCTCGAACAGCCAGGTCTTTAGGAGTCTCCGGAAAGCGGAGTGGTCCTGGGTGGTCCTGAGGCTGGTGGGGAGGGAGTTCCAGGTCTTGGCCGCCAGGAAGGAGAAAGATCTCCCACCCGCCGTGGAGCGTCGGATGCGAGGGACGGCGGCGAGTGCGAGGCCAGAGGAGCGGAGGGGGCGGGTGGGGACGTAGAAGTTGAGGCATCTGTTGAGGTATTCCGGTCCCTTGTCGTGGAGGGCTTTGTGTGCGTGGGTGAGAAGTCGGAAGGTGATCCTTTTGCTGACTGGGAGCCAATGCAGGTGTCTCAGGTGTGCGGAGATGTGGCTGCTGCGGGGTACGTCGAGGATGAGGCGGGCCGAGGCGTTTTGAATGCGTTGTAGGCGATTTTGGAGTTTGGCTGTGGTCCCGGCGTAGAGGGTGTTGCCGTAGTCCAGGCGGCTCGTGACGAGGGCGTGGGTCACGGTTTTTCTGGTGTCGGCGGGGATCCAGCGGAAGATCTTGCGGAGGGTGAGGAAGCAGGCGGAGGACACGGCATTGACTTGCTTGGTCATGGTGAGAAGAGGGTCCAAGATGAAGCCGAGGTTGCGGGCGTGGTCTGCGGGGGTCGGTGCGGTGCCGAGGGCCGTGGGCCACCAGGAGTCGTCCCAGGCGGACGGGGTGTTGCCGAGGATGAGGACTTCAGTTTTTTCAGAGTTCAGCTTTAGGCGGCTGAGCCTCATCCAATTTGCGACGTCCTTCATACCCTCTTGTAGGTTGGTCTTGGCGCTGGCGGTGTCCTTGGTGAGGGAGAGTATAAGTTGGGTGTCGTCGGCGTAGGAGGTGATGATGATGTCGTGCTTGCGTACGATGTTGGCGAGGGGGCTCATGTAGACATTGAAGAGTGTCGGGATGAGTGATGAGCCTTGAGGTACGCCGCAGATGATCTCAGTGGGTTCTGAGCAAAACGGAGGGAGGTAGACTCTTTGGGAGCGGTTTGTGAGGAAGGAGGCGATCCAGTCCAGGGCCTGGTCTTGGATCCCGGTGGAGCAGAGGCGGGTGATTAGGGTGCGGTGACAGACGGTGTCAAAGGCAGCCGAGAGGTCGAGAAGAATGAGGGCGACTGTTTCACCGTTGTCCATCAGGGTTCTGATGTCGTCTGTGACTGAGATGAGGGCGGTTTCAGTGCTGTGGTTGGTTTGGAATCCGGTCTGTGAGGGGTCGAGCAGGTTGTTGTCTTCCAGGAAGGTGGTCAGCTGTTTGTTGACGGTCTTCTCTATTACTTTGGCTGGGAAAGGCAGAAGGGAGATGGGGCGGAAGTTTTTCAGGTCGCTCGGGTCAGCCGTAGGTTTCTTTAGTAGGGCGTTGACTTCGGCGTGTTTCCAGCATGCTACACAGATCAACACCAGGTCTGTATTCTGTGTATGTCACCGGACCACCAAGAGGATACTTGTGAGGCCTGCAGGTCCTTCCGTTCAAAGAAGACCTTGAGGGCTCGAAGGGCGAGACGACTGCAAATGGCATTGAAAAGTACCGAGCACCTCGACGCGAGGAAGAGGAGATGGCCATCTCCATCCAAGGTTCTGATTCGGACGACTCCGCAGACCGACCATCCACAGCAGGGCAGCACGTGAGTACGCCTGCCCCGACCCAAGCCCAGAGTCAGTCTAAGACAAAACTAAAGGCCTCGGGATGCCACTGCCGGAAGGCTATGGCTCAACCCACAAGAAATCAAGCGGTGACCAAGCAACACTTTCGGCACCGAAAAAGGCCAAATCCGTGCCGTAGTCTTTGGACTCGAGCCGAGAAACCGTGTCTGAGAAAAGTCGACATCGACTCGTCGAGTCGAAACCTAGAAAGAGTCTTTCGGAGCCAAGGCCTACTATCAGCATGGGCATTTCAGTGCATTTCGGTGCCGAAAAAAACGGCTTCGGAGCCGGAAAAAAGCCTCATATACTGAGGAACATGGTCTTTCAAAACAAAAGAAAGAAAGACACAGATTCGAGGAGGAACTTCACCAAATGGAGGAGTTTGATGAGACACAGGCAAGGATACAGATCCATAAGGATACTGGGAAAATGCAAACAGCACCTACTCTCAAATTCAAAAGGAAACTCGCTTTCCAAGGACGTTCAGACACTGAGCAGCCAAAGGCTAAGGTGCCCAGAGAAAAATCTCCGCCACACCTGTTTTCCCCAGCACATTCTCCTCATTCACCTCAAAGAACGATTTCTCCTCTTGCCACACCCACTGCACAGTCACCCACACACACTGTGCAGTCGCAACAAGATACAGACCCATGGGACCTCTATGATGACCCTATGTCGGACAATAGCGCGGAGTGCTATCTTTCTAAACCCTCTCCACCCGAAGATAGCACCTCCTACACTCAGGTCTTGGCTAGGGCTGCTGTATTCCACAACGTGAGCATGCACACACAGCCATTAGAGGATGACTTTCTCTTTAATACCTTGTCCTCGATGCATGCTTCCTACCAAAGTCTGCCTATGCTCTCGGGCATGCTTAAACATGCCCAACAGATTTTTCAGGGGCCCGTGAAGTGAAGACCCATAACACCAAGAGTGGAAAAGAAATAAAAGCCACCACCGTCAGACCCAGTATTCATCACCCAGCAGCTGCCCTCAGACTCGGTAGTGGTCAGCACAGCGAGGAATAGTCAACTCGCAGTCATCTGGAGATGCACCACCTCCAGATAAGGAGAGTAAGAAGTTCGATGTGGCAGGAAAGAGGGTAGCGTCACTAGCTGCCAATCAGTGGCGCATAGCAAACTCTCAGGCCCTCCTTGCAAGAAATGACCAAGCTCATTGGGACGAGATGAGTGACATTATCCAACATCTCCCCCAAAGAATACCAGAAAAGAGCTCAGCAAGTGGTAGAGGAGGGTCAGGCGATAACTAATAATTAAATAAGATCTGCATTAGATTCCGCCGATACTGCCACAAGAACAGTGAACACTCCAGTGACAATCAGACGCCATGCATGGCTTAGATCCTCAGGTTTCAAACCAGAGATTCAACAGGTTGTCCTCAATCTGCCATTCAACCAGCAACAACTATTTGGCACACAATTGGACACAGCCATTGAAAAGATGAAGAAGGACACTGATACAGCCAAAGCGATGGGAGCGCTTTACTCATCCCAATATAGAGGGACATTCAGAAAACCGCAGTATAGGGGAGGTTTTAGACCACAATCATCAGAACCATCCACCTCTCAAAAAAAAACAACTCATACCAATCACAGTATCAGAGAGGGGGGTTTCGTGGGTCCTTCAGAGGACAATTCCCAAGGTCCAGGGGAAAACTACAAAACTGGCCACTAACACCAAGCAGTGACTTTGCCATTACCTTCTCCCAACACACATCCCCTGTGGGAGGAAGACTGGAAATGTTCCACAATCAATGGTCAAACAAAACAACGGACACATGGGTACTATCAATTATCCAGCATGATTACTGCATAGAATTCACACGTTTTCCTCCAGATATTTCCCCCCCCCCCTCCCCCCCCAAAAGAACACAAACTATTGTCGCAACATCTAACTTTGTTACAAGCAGAGTTGCAAGCACTTTTAAAAAAAACAGGCCATAGAATTAGTACCTCATCTACAAAAAGGACAGAGGTCTATTCCCTGTACTTCCTTATTCCCAAAAAGGACAAAACACTAAGACCAATATTAGATCTCAGGACCCTCAACCTATACATCAAATCAGAACACTTTCACATGGTGACACTACAAGATGTAGTCCCATTACTAAAACAGGTAGAATACATTTCAACACTCGACTTAAAAGATACGTATTTTCATATACCCATCCATCCATCTCACAGAAAATACCTCAGGTTTGTTATATAGGAAAACATTACCAATTCAAGGTATTACCCTTTGGGATAACAACAGCCCCCAGAGAATTTACAAAGTGCCTTGCCGTGGTAGCGGCATACATAAGGAGACAACACATGCATGTATTCCCATATCTTGACGATTGGCTAATAAAGGCCAACACTCAACAGCAGTGTCAAAATCACACACGTTACGTAATAAATACCCTACACACACTAGGGCTTTCTATAAATTACCAAAAATCACACTTACTTAACCATCCCAAACTCAGCAATACTTGGGAGCTACACTCAACACTCAAAAAGCGATTGCAAGTCCAAGCCCACAAAGGGTACACTCATTCCACAACATGGTACCAAAAATACAACCAAATCAACATTACACAGTCAGATTTGTGATGAGACTCTTAGGCATGATGGCATCATGCATCGCAATTGTCCCAAACGCACGGTTACACGCGCAGCCCTTACAGCAGTGCCTTGCAAAACAATGGTCGCAGGCACAGGGTCACCTCCAAGATCTAGTGTTGATAGACCGCCAGACACACTATTCGCTTCAGTGGTGGAACCCCATAAATTTAAACAAAGGGCGGCCTTCTCGAGACCCTGTGCCTCACGCCATTAATCACAACTGACGCATCGATGATTGATTGGGTGAGGAGCACACCTCGACAATCACAGTATAAAAGGACAGTGGAACAACCAGCAAAAACAGCTACACATAAACCACTTAGAGCTACTAGCAGTTTTCCTAACACTAAAAGCTTTTCAACCTCTTCTAGCTCACAAACACATTGTTGTCATATTGTCTGTTTTGACAAGAATGTACTACCTAAACAAACAGGGGGGAACGCACTCATCACAACTTTGCCTCCTAGCACAAAAAATTTGGCATTGGGCAATTCACAACAATATAGCGCAATACATCCCAGGCATTCCCAATCAGTTAGCGGACAATCTCAGTCGAGATCACCAGCAAATTCACGAGTGGGAAATACATCCCCAGATACTACAAAAATACTTTCACCAGTGGGGGACACAGACATAGATCTGTTTGCCACAAACCAAAATGCAAAATGCCAAAAATTTGCATCCAGGTACCCCCACCCTCAGTCCAAGGGCAATGCTCTATGGATCAATTGGTCAGGGATATTTGCTTACACCTTTCCCCCTCTCCCACTCATTCCTTTTCTAGTCAACAAACTGCGTCAAAACAAACTCAAGCTAATACTCATAGCACCAACATGGGCACGCCAACCGTGGTACACCACACTGTTGGACTTCTCAGTAGTATCTCACATCAAACTTCCAAACAGACCAGACCTGTTAACGCAACACAAACAACAGATCAGACACCCCAATCCAGCAATGCTCAATCTAGCAATCTGGCTCCTGAAGTCTTAGAGTTTGGCTTTCTAAATCTTCCAAACGAATGTATGGAAGTCATTAAACAGGCAAGAAAACCTACCACCAGGCATTCCTATACTAATAAATGGAAAATATTGGAAATCGTAGGCTGTTTACTACACCTACAAAAAGCAAATCTTGCTTTTTCATCCATCAAAATACACCTCACTGCAATTTCGGCTTACTTGCAAATTAAACACACAAAATCACTATTTAGAATACCAGTCATTAAAGCCTTCATGGAAGGACTAAAGAGGATCATACCTCCAAGAACTCCACCAGTACCCTCGTGGAATCTTAATATTGTACTTACACGACTTGTGGGTCCACCTTTTGAACCCATGCATTCTTGTCAGATCCAATTCTTAACTTGGAAAGTGGCATTTCTAGTAGCTATCACTTCACTACGAAGAGTTAGTGAAATACAGGCTTTCACTATTGAGGAACCCTTTATACAGGTACACAAACATAACGTTATTCTCCGCACAAATCCAAGATTTCTACCAAAAGTCATTTCACCTTTTCATTTAAACCAAACAGTGGAACTCCCAGTCTTCTTCCCACAGCCAGACTCCGTGGCAGAAAGAGCACTGCATACATTATACATTAAGCTCTAATGTACTATATAGACAGAACAAAACCATTTTGTAAAACTAAACAATTGTTTGTCGCATTCCAGAAACCCTACATCCAAACAAGGCATAGCCAGATAGATAGTTAAATGCATACAAACTTGTTACCTAAAAGCTAAAAAGAGAACTGCTCATTACACCAAAGGCACACTCCACTAGAAAGAAAGGAGCAACAATGGCCTTTCTAGGTAACATACTAATGACAGCGATTTGTAAGGCAGCCACTTGGTCCACACCTCATACATTTACCAAACACTACTGTGTAGATGTGTTAGCAACACAACAAGCCACAGTAAGATAGGCTGTACTAAGAACATTTCAAACAACTTCAACTCCTACAGGCTGACCACCGCTTTTGGGAGGATTACTGCTTTGTAGTCTATGCACAGCATGTGTATCTGCAGCTACACATGCCACCGAACGGAAAATGTCACTTACCCAGTGTACATCTGTCCGTGGCATGTTCCGCTGCAGATTAACATGCGCCCTCCCACCTCCCCAGGAGCCTGTAGCTATTTAAGTTGCAATTAGAAATTGTATATATGTAAATAAACATTCCTTTACCGCAAAATATGTACATACATATCTATTCCATTGCATGGACATCTTTACTATTCTCATTCTACCACTCCTACCTCACCCTCTGCGGGAAAACAATCTAAGATGGAGTCGATGCCCATGCGCAATGGAGCCCAAAGGGAGGAGTCACTCCGTCCCGTGACTCGAAAAGGCTTCTTCGAAGAAAAACAACTTGTAACACTCCGAGCCCAACACTAGATGGCAGGAACAATGCACAGCATGTGAATCTGCAGCGGAACATGCCACGAACAGATGTACACTGGGTAAGAGACATTTTCCATATACACATACACACACACACACGTTCAATGGTGTGTGTAGCTGTAGATAGACCTGCTTTGCATAAGTCCGCAATCTAGTGTTGGGCTCAGAGTGTTACAAGTTGTTTTTCTTCTAAGAAAATTTTCTAGTCACAAGATCAAGTGACTCCTCCTCTAGGTGATAGGGCATTGAGTCCTTTGTTTTCTTTCCACCGTCCGGTTCGGATGTGTTTCCTCTTGCTCCAGTAGATCTTGGTTCGGTACTATCTGAACTTCTCTCTTCTTTTCTATAAACGTCGATGTAGTTTCAATCGAGTGGTCCAATTTTACAGTCAATCCGATTGTAATCATCGGGGTCGGTTACATGCCCTTAGGTGCGACCTTGCCCTTTTTGGGCCTACTAAGAAGCGTTGTAGTCGAACAATGTTAGGCTGATGGAATGGACTCAGTTTTGCCTTTGCCCTCGGCGTCACGCCAAGTTTTCATCCACGATCAGCACTCTGTGTGCAATCTCTATCTCTCTCCGGATCACAGAGAAGAGAACTGTGATGCTTGCCGGTCATTTCACTCCAAAAAGACTCTTAGGGATCGAAGAGCGTCAAATGGAGATGGCGTCCAAGTCATCAGAACATACGCCCGACACCTTCAGGGATGAACACTCACAAGTAGAATTGGCACACCATGCGACCGTTTCCATCGCAGAATGATTCGGATCGAGATTCCGATGTCGACAGAAAATCCATCCCACTGGCACACTACGTGAATACATCAGCCAGACAATATATCACCCAGACAATTGAAAAGACTTCTGCACTGGTCTTCGGTCCTCCACTTCCTGCCAGCCATTGTCGGACCTGAAAAATACAGTCGGATGACCAACCCTCGGGTTCGGCACCGGAACAAAAACCAAAGTACATTCGGCACTGAGCAAACCGCTTCTCACACCTATTTTGGTACCGAGCTGAAAATCGGAGACTTCTGCCTTGGAGCCGAAAAGAGTAACAGCGCTTTTGGAGCCGACATTCTTGGCCCGACTCTAGCATTCGGTATCCAAATTTTCAGACCTGAAACCTGTTGGTGGTAAACATTCTCCAGTTACTGAGGAGTCTTCAGAAATAAGGCCCATAACGGAGGTAATGGACACTAAACAGCAAAAGATCCATATACATAAGGACACAGCCTCTCCTTATTCAACAATCAAAAGAAAATTGACTTTTCAAGAAACTTTGAAGCTGGGCCTCCACCTGTTAAAATATTTAAACAAAAGGAGAAACCAAAGGTACCACAACAGCCTTCACCACCACATTTCCTTTCCTTCCTGCGTCTCCACCACCTTCACCTACACAGTTTTCTCCACAATCCTCTGTTTCACCACGTAGGGATGATTTGTATGACGTTCAAGAGGTTATAGATCCATGGGACGTATGAGACAGATCCCATTTTTCACAATGATCCTGATTTATACCCTGCAAGGCCATCTCCCCCTGAAGCTACTACTGCTTACAATCAGGCGATAGCAAGAGTAGCTGCGTATCATAATGTACAACTTCATACAGATCCCATTGAGGATGACTTTTTTTTTTTTTTTTCTTAACCTCTACTCATAAAGAGTATCAGTTTCTCCCTATGCTCCCAGGCATGCTTAAACATGCAGAGGACATTTTTAAAGAACCGGTAAAATCCAGAATCATTACACCCAGGGTAGATAAAAAATATAAACCTGCACCCTCTGATACGGTTTTATTAGAACACAACTACTGCCTGATTGTATAGTGGTCAGTGCGGCAAGAAAGAGAGTCAGTAGCCAATCTACAGGAGATGCTCCTCCTCTGGACAAGAAAAGTTACAAATTTGATGCAGCGGGTAAAAGAGTAGCAACTAAAGCTGCTAACCGTTGGAGGATTGCAAACTCTCAAGCACTCTTAGCAAGGTATGATAAGGCTCATTGGGACACGATGGAAGACTTGTTGCAGTACGGTCCACCAGAACATCAAAAAGGGGTACAACAAATTGTAGCAGAAGGGCAGGCTATTTCCAATAACCAAATCAGATCTGCTATAGATGCAGCATATACAGCGGCAATAGGATTTCAACACCAGCATCATCTTTAGAAGACACGCATGGTTAAGGGCTTAAGGTTTTAAGCCAGAAATACAACAGACAGTATTAAATATGCCCTTTAATAAACAACATTTATTTGGGCCAGAGGTTGATATCACGATAGAGAAGCTGAAAAAGGACTCTGAAACAGTTAATGCTATGGGTGCGTTATACACTACACCTACTCTGAAATTTTCGCGGGCCACAGTTTAGGGGTGGTTTCAAATCATCAACCACAGAACCATCAATATCCCTACGAAAACAATGGCCACACATCTACAACAGAGACTGATTTAGAGGCTCTTACAGAGGAAATAATTATAAAGGAAATAGTAAATCAGCTGTGCCAAGAGGTTCTTCCACCTCAATAAAGCAGTGACTTCTTATACAACCTGTAAGGAAATGCCTCCTTGGCATGGTTACCCCCTGACCTTTTGCCTTTGCTGATGCTAAGTTATGATTTGAAAGTGTGCTGAGGCCTGCTAACCAGGCCCCAGCACCAGTGTTCTTTCCCTAACCTGTACTTTTGTTTCCACAATTGGCACACCCTGGCATCCAGGTAAGTCCCTTGTAACTGGTACCCCTGGTACAAGGACCCTGATGCCAGGGAAGGTCTCTAAGGGCTGCAGCATGTCTTATGCCACCCTGGGGACCCCTCACTCAGCACATACACACTGCCTCACAGCTTGTGTGTGATAGTGGGGAGAAAACGACTAGGTCGACATGGCACTCCCCCCAGGGTGCCATGCCAACCTCACACTGCCTACAGGTATAGATAAGTCACCCCTCTAGCAGGCCTTACAGCCCTAAGGCAGGGTGCACTGTACCATAGGTGAGGGCATAAGTGCATTAGCACTATACCCCTACAGTGTCTAAGCAAAAGCTTAGAAATTGTAAGTGCAGGGTAGCCATAAGAGTATATGGTCTGGGAGTCTGTCATGCACGAACTCCACAGCACCATGATGGCTACACTGAAAACTGTGAAGTTTGGTATCCAACTTCTCAGCACAATAAATGCACACTGATGCCAGTGTACATTTTATTGTAACATACACCCCAGAGAGCACCTTAGAGGTGCCCCCTGAAACCTTAACCAACTACCCGTGTAGGCTGACTGGTTTTAGCAACCTGCCACACACCAGACATGTTGCTGGCCACATGGCGAGAGTGCCTTTGTCACTCTGTGGCTAGTAACAAAGCCTGTACTGGGTGGAGGTGCTTCACACCTCCTCCCCCTGCAGGAACTGTAACACCTGGCGGTGAGCCTCAAAGACTCACCCCCTTTGTTACAGCACCCCAGGGCACTCCAGCTAGTGGAGTTGCCCGCCCCCTCCGGCCACGGCCCCACTTTTGGCGGCGAGATAATGAGAAAGGAGGAGTCACTGGCCAGTCAGGACAGCCCCTAAGGTGTCCTGAGCTGAGGTGACTCTGACTTTTAGAAATCCTCCATCTTGCAGATGGAAGATTCCCCCAATAGGGATAGGAATGTGCCCCCTCCCCTCGGAGGAGGCACAAAGAGGGTGTAGCCACCCTCAGGGCTAGTAGCCATTGGCTACTAACCTCCCAGACCTAAACACACCCCTAAATTCTGTATTTGGGGGCTCCCAGAACCCAGCAAGATAGATTCCTGCAACCTAAGAAGAAGAGGACTGCTGAACTGAAAAACCTGCAGAGAAGACGGAGACACCAACTGCTTTGGCCCCAGCTCTACCGGCCTGTCTCCCCACTTCTAAAGACACTGCTCCAGCGACGCGTTCCCAGGGTCCAGCAACCTCTGAAGCCTCAGAGGACTACCCTGCATCTAGAAGGACCAAGAACTCCCGAGGACAGCGGCTCTGTTCCACAAAGACTGCAACTTTGCAACAAAGAAGCGTGAGACTTTGCACTCTGCATCCGACGCCCCCGGCTTGACTTGTGGAGAACAAACACCACAGGGAGGATTCCCCGGCAACTACGAGACCTGAGTAGCCAGAGTTGACCCCCCTGAGCCCCCACAGCGACGCCTGCAGAGGGAATCCCGATGCTCCCCCTGACCGCGACTGCCTGCTTCAAAGACCCGACACCTGGTAAAGACTCTGCACCCGCAGCCCCCAGGACCTGAAGGATCTGACCTCCAGTGCAGGAGCGACTCCCAGGTGACCCTCTCCCTTGCCCAGGTGGTGGCTACCCCGAGGAGCCCCCCCCCCCCCTTGCATGCCTGCATCGCTGAAGAGACCCCTTGGTCTCCCATTGATTTCTATTGCGAACCCGACGCTTGTTTGCACACTGCACCCAGCCGCCCCGTGCCGCTGAGGGTGTACTTTCTGTGCTGACTTGTGTCCCCCCCGGTGCCCTACAAAACCCCCCTGGCCTTCCCCCCCGAAGACGCGGGTACTTAACTGCTGGCAGACTGGAAGCGGGGCACCCCCTTCTCCATTGAAGCCTGTGTGTTTTGTGCACCATTTTGACCTCTGCACCTGACCGGCCCTGAGCTGCTGGTGTGGTAACTTTGGGGTTGCTCTGAACCCCCAACGGTGGGCTACCTTGGACCCAAACTTGAACCCCGTAGGTGGTTTACTTACCTGCAAAAACTAACAAATACTTACCTCCCCCAGGAACTTTTGAAAATTGCACTGTCTAGTTTTAAAATAGCTATATGTCATTTGTGTGAAAACTGCATATGCTATTTTGCTAATTCAAAGTTCCTAAAGTCCCTACATGAAATACCTTTCATTTGAAGTATTACTTGTAAATCTTGAACCTGTGGTTCTTAAAATAAACTAAGAAAATATATTTTTCTATACAAAAACCTATTGGCCTGGAATTGTGTCTGAGTGTGTGTTCCTCATTTATTGCCTGTGTGTGTGTGTGTACAACAAATGCTTAACACTACTCCTTTGATAAGCCTACTGCTCGACCACACTACCACAAAATAGAGCATTAGAATTATCTCTTTTTGCCACTATCTTACCTCTAAGGGGAACCCTTGGACTCTGTGCATACTATTCCTTACTTTGAAATAGTGCGTACAGAGCCAACTTCCTACACATCCCCACAGAGCGTACATCTCCTGTGGGAGGTAGACTGGACATTTTTTACCCACAGTGTCACTACATTACTTCAGATTAATGGGTTTTATCAATTATCCCCTTGTTCACACAAACATACTCTGGAACATCTCAATTAATTAAAAAAGGAGGTACAATCACTACTACTCAAAGGTCGCATAGAAATTGTGCCTATATCCTAACAAGGATCTGGAGTGTATTCTCTATACTTCCTCATACCAAAGAAAGATGGTACTCTCAGACCAATCTTAGATCTCAGACCTCTCAATCAATACATTCTTTCAGAACACTCTCACATGGTCACTCTACAAGACATCATTCCCCTTACTACAGAAACAAGATTACATGACAGCATTAGATATAAAAGATGCTTATTTCCACATTCCCATACATCCAGCACATCGAAAATATCTACGATTCGTTATAGCGGGAAAGCACTACCAATTCAAGGTACTACCATTCGGAGTAACAACAGCACCAAGGGTATTCACCAAAAGCCTAGGGGTAGTTGCAGCATTCCTCAGAAGACGACACACACGTCTTCCTGTATCTGGAGGACTGGCTCATAAAAGCCAGTGCAATTCAAATCTGTCAACAGCATACACAGTATACAGTGGACACCCTACCGAAGCTAGGATTCACAATCCATTATCAATTAAAAATCTCACCTACAGTCAGCACAGATACAACTGTATCCAAGAGCAATTCTGAACACTCAATCAGGATTAGCATACCCAAACCCAGTGAGGATTCAAGCATTTCACAATCTCATATCTCAAATGCAATACAACCACACTTATACAGTAAAGTTGGTCATGAAACTATTGGGAATGATGGCCTTATGAATAGCAATAGTACCCACTGAACACCTGCACATGAGACCACTACAACAGTGTCTTTCTCAACAATGGTCTTAGGCATAGGGTCACATTTAGTATCTAGTGTTGTTGGACCGCCCTACTTATCACTCTCTGCAATGGTGGAATCACACCAACATACTAAAGGGGTGTTACAAGTGGGGAGTCCATCTCAATAACCTCACTATACAAGGGGAATGGGACTCAATCCAACAAAGTTATCACATAAACCATCTGGAATTACTAACAGTGCTCCCAGCACTCAAAGCTTTTCAGACACAAATCACACACAAGACAGTGTTAATAAGAACAGACACCATGCCCACAGTAATGTTATTTGCAAAAACAAGGGGGGGGGAGAGAGACACTCATCTCAATTGTCTCTTTTGGCACAGACAATTTGGATATGGACAACTGACAATCACATTCAACTACTAGCAGAGTATATTCCAGGGATACACAATCAACTTGTGGACCTCTTTAGCAGGACGCAACAACAAGTACATGAAGGGGAGATTCACCCACAGGTGATTTAACAATACTTCCAAATGTGACCTCTTCGCCACAAGCGAAAAAGCAAAATGCTGAAACTTCTCATCCAGGTTTAAGGGCAATGCTATATGGAACAGTTGGTCCAGGGATATTGGCTTACGCTTTCCCACCTCTCCCACTAATTCAATTTCTGATCGACAAGATCAGTCACGCCTCCCTCACCATGATACTTATAGCTCCCATGTGGGCACATCAACATTGGTACACAACACTGTTGGATCGGTCTGTAGTACCACATCACAAACTACCAAACACACCAGACTTATTGACACAAATCAAAGGTCAAATCAGGCATCCCAAACCCAGTATATTGAACCTGGCGATTTGGCTCCTGAGGTCATAGAATTTGTCTGCTTACAGCTGCCATCTGAATATATGGATATTCTAAAGGAAGCACGCAAACCTACAACTAGACAGTGTTTGTCAGCCCCAAAATATTAACCCACTTAAAGCTTCAATACAGGATATTGTCTGTTGTTTGATAAACTTACAAAAAGCAAATCTTGCATACTTCTCTATTAAAATCCATTCAACAGCAATAGCTGCTTACCTCCAAAACAGACAGCACTTCCCTGTTTAGGATTATAAAGGCTTTTATGGAAGGTCTTAAAAGGATTATTCCACCTAGAGCTCCACCAGCTCCTGCCTTCAATCTCAACATTGTACTCCCAAGACTTATGGGCCCACCATTTGAACCCTTGCCTTCTTGCCTTCTTCAGTTTTTACCATAGAAGGTTGCCTTCTTAGTAGCGATCACTTTTTTTTAAGGAGAGTTAGTGAAATTCATGCATTCACTTTAGAAGAACCTTTCTTTCAAATTCACAAGAACAAAATAGTCTTTATGACAAACCAAAAATTCCTACCAAAAGTAGCTTCACAGTTTCATATCAGTCAGTCAGTGGAATTGCGAGTCTTCTTTCCACAGCCGGATTCAGTTGCTGAAAGAGCTCTTCGTACCCTTGATGTTAAGAGCTCTCATGTACTATATAGATAGAATTAAAAAAATCAGAAAGTCTAAGGAACTCTTTGTGGTATTTCAACAACCTCACAAGGGTAATCCTATTTCAAAACAAGGATTAGTCAGATGGATAGTAAAGTGTATTCAAACTTGCTATCTTAAGCTAAAAGACAGTTACTAGTAACTCCTAAAGCACATTCCACTAGAAAGAAAGGCGCTTCAATGGCTTTCTTAGGGATATACCAATGGCAGATATATGTAAAGCAGTCACATGGTCTTGACCACACACATTTACTAAACACTACTGTGTGGGTGTGTTATCTCGATAGTTAGAAAACGTTGGACAAGGCAGTGCTTAAAACACTATTTCAAACTACTCCAAATCCTACAGGCTAGCCACTGCTTATTTTGGGAGGGGACTGCTTTACAGTCTGTGCCAAGCATGTGTATCTACAGCTACACATGCCATTGAATGGAAAATGTTACTTACCCAGTAGACATCTGTTCGTGGCATGTAGTGCTGTAGATTGACATGCGCCCTCCCCCGAAGCCACATACACACACACACACACTCTCTCTCTCTCTCTCAAACAATCTATCAAAGATCTTGATGCCCAGGCGCACCATCACCGAGACTCGGAAACCTTGTTTAAAAAAAAAAAAAACTTGTAGCACTCCGAGCCCAGACTAGATGGCGGACTTATGCAAAGAATGTGAATCTACAGAATTACATGCCACGTACAGATGTCTACTGGGTAAGTAACATTTTTATATATATATGTAATATTATATATGTTCCTGTAAATATCTGCTCACATCCACCTTTCGGGGATGGTGCCAAGTAGTGGGAACAGGTTCCACTCAATAATTGAACAGTACATTCTGTGTCCTGGTAAACATGGAAAAACTCGCACTTCCAAGGATGTTACAGTAGTGATATTTAATCGCTGCAAAGCTAACGCGTTTCGACTTATGTCTTTTTCAAGGCAAACAGTCACCATGGGCACATGCCCTTTACCCTTCAAACAACGTGATTAGGTCATAAACATAGTGAACGGTCTTTACAATATAATCGACTGTGTGAAAGGAGCACTCTGCTTAAAACACATCACTTGTAATTTCATATTACTACTAATAACGCAAAGGCAAAATGCATGCAAAAGAACAGTATCGTAACATACTGCTCAAAACACATCACATGTAATTTCATAGTTCTACTAATATTGCAAAGACTAGTTTATGCAAAGTAACAGATTCGTGATCGGAGCAAGTGCCCCAGCATAGTACTTCAAATGATTTTGCAATGGAACATTCCAAATCAAAATATGTTTAATAATATAAAGACCAACACATGCCCATCTTGTCACGGTTAAACACCTTGTTAAAGCCAAGCGGCTAGTCATGTAAGAGTCATAAATTGGTAAGATGCCTCAACATACTTACAAACAAACACACAGGAGAAAAAAAAGTTTCATACTTAACAGATCTAAAATCAGCATCCAATACATATTCGTTCCACTGCATTATTTGTCACATTATTCTCATCCATAGAATCAAAATGACATGCCTTTGCCAAGTGGCTTTGCATGTTGTAACAGGATGAGCAATTCCTAGTTAAAGTAGAAATCCGGTCATAAAAGAAAATTAAGAATAAAAAAGAGAAATAATAATAGTGAAAAAAGTGCACACCACAAAAAAGGATAGTGTATATGTGTGTGTGTGTGTGTGTATGTGTATATATGTATATATTTATATATACACACATGACGGTGTGGATGTCTCAAAATAGTAAATTGCAATAAACCATACAGCTTTGTAGAGAGACAGACATTGGCAAGTAATATCATTGTGACTTCTAGGGACCTAGATGCCTTTCACAGTCCACAAAAACTAATCTTCTAAAACACAGCCAATATGTACATGTAATTCTTCATCCTGGTTTAGACCCCCTGGATACTTGCTGTTAAGTTTGTCGATAAATTCAGATTCCATTTTTCTCAAGGTGTGTTCCTTATCACCTCCTCTCGCACCTCCACCCACCCTGCCAATCCCAAAAAGAAACCATATCAGTCTTAGGGTTGTGAAAGCAATGATAGTGTCTTGCAACTTGGTAATTGGGATCCCCATTCCTTATCGCTGGTAAGTGATCGGAAAAACAAAAAAAAATCACTAGAAAGATGGCACTCCTCACATATTGCAAACCACAGGGACACACCAACACTTAAACAATAAAATCACTCTTGCAATTTATAAGTTTATGTATCTTATGCATTGGCAACTGGGAGGAATGTAATGTCTTCCTTTTGTGACTATAGGTGCAGACCTTTCACAGTTCACACTTGTAAAAACCCTGTTATTCTCTCGACCCCGACACCTTCAGACGGTTGCTATAGTAGCTAAGTACCTACATACCTCTTTAAAAATCACTTTTTTCTGTAAGATATCAAGGGGTATGGACTTGCCAGATCTCCAATCACTATGTCTGATATCACCAAATTGCAATACTTCTTCAGTACCCAGATGACCCAATGAGATTTCCCATCATAAGTCGTTATTAACTGCACTTCATGAGTGCTCTGATCTTTTACTTTAGGTACCAATAAACTGTCCCTGTTCATCTCTGAAGTTTTCTGACCTTTTGTCTTATAACTTTAGTCAGATAAACCTGCGCCCTAAGTCTGGAAATCATCCTGCTTTGTTCCTTCTGAAAAGTCTCACAGGTGCTATTGCTAGGCTTTGCCCTTAATAGCTCCCTATGGGAGATGCTCCATTTGAGCATAGGTGTATGATGACTGTGTGCGTGTAAAATACTACTGCCTGCTGTACTCATCCTCAAGAGACTTGTCTCGATGGTCTCCCCTTCTACCCTAACCAACACATCTCGAAACTACATTGAATAAGTCAGTCCGAGTTCTAGAGTAGTCAAAATTAGACTTGGGGCAAAAGGAAAGGCCCAGTTTTAAAATAGAATGCTCATCATATGTCAATTTGAGTTGAAAGGCTAATTACTGTAGAATCAGTCTTCCCCCATCATTTTGCTTTCTTGGTTTGCCGTGTGTTTCTCCCATGCAGCAAGACATCTTTTCTCATTGACACCTCTCCTTCTGATTTTGTTCCTTTGCCGTTGTCGCCTCCTCTTCCTCTTGGCAGTTTTCTGCTAGGTCCCTGGTTCAACTGTAAAAAAACGGTACTCCTCCATAGTTGTAAAAGGCGATGAGGTGGAACTTCTAGTGCCCTGCACATCATTAAAATCTGAAAAATTATCAGAACTTGACTCTGAGGTGGCCATTTCCTGCTGCCTTAATAAATTGTGCTGGTTAAACTCTTTCCTTGCTGCATCGTATTTCCTCCCAAAAGTGAGGCTCCTACCAGTCGCATAGTCAGTCTTGTTGCATAAAAATGTGCACTTCTTTTGGTCCATATCCTTTAGGAAATATTGGACCTCCCCATGAAAGGCATGTTTGTCCAAAATATCTTTCAGCTTCTTAATTTCTTCCCCCACCTGCTCCAATTCCATTGCTGTGTATTTTGATAACAGGCCCAACATATTCTTTCTTACGTGTTCCTGCCATCAACTGTGACCACTTCTCCAGGAGTTTAGGATGGGGATTCTGGTATGTTGATGTAATCAGAATCCTTAAGCCTCGCGGTATGTGCCCAACCTCAATATAATTGTTCAAAGAAATCACCTCCCAACTTCCACGTATTTCTTTTCCACATAATTTCACAATGACAAAGACTTCAACAGTATCTGTGACCTCAGATGAGCCCTTATCTTAACTCACCAACTGTCCTGTTTCACTTTCATTAAACAGACTGCATGCAGTCTCTAATATATTTCGTATGGCTTTACACATTTTGAAAATTCTCCTGGGACATCCACACCTGCTGTGACATTTTTAACACCACACATCCCTCGCAGCCACTGCAAAGAAAATTCCAAACCATATACTAAGTAAGTGGAATGCGAAAGTCCAGCCCCTACCCAGGAAAGTGGAATCAGTAGGGGGGAGCTGGAGGAACTAGGAACCCCAAAAGGTAAGTACTAGAGTGCCTCCTCTCCCCCACTCCCCAGTGACCAGGAGAAAAAAGGTTAGTACCTTGTTCTCCCCAAACCAACCAAAAGGACTTCAGAAGAGGATTTTGCAAGACCCAGATAAGACTACAAGAAACCAAAGGTGGATCCTGGTAGAAGAAGACCTATAAAGAAAGGGGACCGAGTCCAGTTCATGTTGGAGTGTCTGGTTGTGGCAGGAGCCACTACCCACCTGTCTGTGGATGCAGGACCAACTCGACGGTGAACGAAGACAGTCAACAGTGTAGCACTGGAGCAGCTGAAGAGTTCCTGAAGTGATTCTGTCGACATCCCACGCCGAAAGAAGGATTGCAGTCGGTCAGTTGTTTGGAAAAACCACCAACAAGCCTTGGCAGAGGCAAATGTGGCTGAAGAAGAAATGCGAAGCTGCTGGGGAACAGCAAGGTCCAGGGAGACTCAACCCACAGAGGGAAGTCCTGGGTGACCCTCAGCAGTGAGGAGAGTCACAGGAAGAGGAGGCAGCCCCCACAGGCGACCCACAGGCAACAAGCACACGAGTCACAGTGAGGCCCACGCAGCACACCTGGAAAGGATTCCCACGTCGCCGGAGTAGCACACTTCTCCTGTGTGTCACAGGGAAGAGTACTGGGGGCTGGGCCTGTACGAAGCCTGAACATCCCTTTGAGGAGGTCCCGATAAGCATTGGTAACTGCAAGAGATGCGTTGCATAGGGGTACTGTCCTGCGTGGAGAGGCAAAGGCTTACCATCCCCCAAGTTGGACAGCTGGTAGAGAGGACCAAGGGGACCACTCCAGACAACCACCCGTGAAATAGGAGCTAGGCAGCTCTGGAGGAGAGGAGAGCCAAGCAACCAGAGGTCTTTGCAGTTGGTGCCTGCAGATGCAGGGGAGTGACTCCTTCACTCCAAGGGAGATTCCTTCTTCCTTCTTGTGCAGACTGAAGACTTGTCGCCCTCAGAGGATGCAAAGTTGGGGAAATGTTGCAGTTGCTGGAAGGAGCAGGAGAAAGTGTTGCAGAGCAGAGTCATTGCTCTAGTTGCAGATTGTCAGTTCCTGGTGGGTCCAGTTGCAGTTCCATTGGCCAGAAGGTGAAGCAAACGGTGTAAAGGAGTCCTTCTAGATGATGCATGTCTAATCTGAGGACCCACCCAAGAAGGAGATCCTACGTAGCCCAAGAAGGGGGATTGGTCACCTAGCAGGGTGACCACCTATCAGGAGGGGGCTGTGATGTCACTTGCCTGCCCTGGCCACTCAGTTGCTCCCTGGGGGCCTCTGCCCACCTTGGATCCAAGATGACAGAGTCCAGTGACCACCTGGAGGAGCTTTGGGCACCACCCCTGGGATGATGATGATGATGATGATGGACAGGGGAGTGGTCATTCCCCTTTCCATTGTCCAGTTTCATGCTCGAGCAGGGACCGGGGGTCCCCGGACTGGTGCAAACCGACTTAGGCAAGGAGGGCACCGAAGGTGCTCTTCAAAGCATACCGGTGGCTTGTGGAGGCTACCCCTCCCATGCCATGTAACACCTATTTCCAAAGGGAGAGGGTGTTGCCTGCAGACACATTTTGCATGGGCTTCCATGGGTGGTGTAGTACATGCTGCAGCCCATGGGGAATCCCTGGTGCCCCAGTGCCCTTGGTACCATGTACTGGGGCCTTATATGGGGGGGCACCAGTATGCCAAATGTGGGGTGTGTGAAGTACCAAGAAACCAAATTTAGAGGGAGAGAGCACAGTCACTGGGGTCATGGTTAGCAGGATACCCAGTGAACAAACTGACAGGAGGCAAAAAGTGGGGGTAGCCATGCCAAAAAGAGGGTACTTTCCTACAGTGATATTTAATTGCAACAAATGGTAAGATGCCTCAACATTGCTCAGTTTTGATTCTATGGATGTGAATAATGTAACCAATAATGCAGTGGAACGAATATGTATTGGATGCTGATTTTAAATCTGTTAAGTATAGAACTATTTTTCCGTGTAGTTGTTTATAACTATGTTGAGGCATCTTATCATTTTATGACTCTTTCATGACTAGTCACTTGGCTTTCACACGGTCTTCGATGGTGACGAGATGGGCATGTATTGGTCTTTTTATTATTAATCATATTTTGATTTGGCATGATTCCATTGTGAAATGATACGGGGTCTTATGCCAGGGCACTTGCTCCGATCACGTTGCTATTACTTTAGCATAAACTGGTATTTGCAATATTGGTATAACTATGAAATTACATGTGCTATGTTTTGAGCAGTGTGCTACTGTTATTTTCCATGCATTTTGCCTTTGCGATGATAGTAGTAATATGAAATTACGAGTAATGTTTTTTAAGTAGAATGTTACTTCCACACCGTCGATTTTGTTATATTGTAGATTCTGTTCACTATGTTTACTACGTAATCACGGTGTTTGAATGGTAAATGGCTTGTGCCCTCAGTGACTCTTTGGTTTGAAAAAGATGCAAGTCGAAACGTGTTAGCTTTGTTACGATTAAATATCACCATTGTAACATTCTTTGAAGTGCGAGTTTTTCCGAGTTTACCAAGATGCAGAATGTACCGTTCAACATACATATAATATTTAATAAGTGCTCTTGCATCCCCGCACGTGAAAGGTCCTTTCAGGGCCTATGACTTTCATAGGGATTTTCGTGGAAGAGAATGGCTATTACAGGTAAGCAATTTATCCTACTCCAACATATATTCTGGAATTCATTTATTATGAAAAGTAACTTTTTGTAACCTTGCTATTTAATTGCTATAATGTCCACAGCTATACTCTGGACAGCACCTCGATACCCTAGATTTATGGCACTATATAAATGTATCTGACTTGACTGGAACACTAGTTGTCTGTGTATCAATCTTTCATAGCTTTATTATTCTGTAACTTATTAGGATCTTGTCGACCTAGGGTACATTCTTTTCTCAGTAGACAAGTAAGTGACATATAACAAAGGCTGTAGCATTATTTCAGAACAAGCTTATTTTTTCTCCAAGACGGGATGAAAATAACAATTAGTGTGTTCAAACCGCCTTGAGGTCCTTCAGCTTCTGAAACTGTGACAGTTAATTTTCACTGGTTACTTTCAAGCAGATAATATTTTAAAGACCTGATGTCCCATATAAAACATGTAATGGTCAAACATTAAGGGAGGGTAATCCAAGAAGGTTGACTTTGGGATAATCTTCCCCCCGTTATGCACGCGTTTTTTTGTTTTGTTTTTTAATCTTTCGCCCCCATGGATTGGTATTATAACATTTCAGCCAAGTCTATCTGATCATGCTTTGACTAAAGTGAGTATTTTATCATTGACAAACATTTAGAGTATTCCCCATTGCTGTAAAAAAAAAAAAATGTATAAAGAGTAAGTGAAGCATAATGTAAATAACACTGTTTATTCAGCAACTGGGACAGATTCTTAAAGATTGACATTTGGCCCACGCAAATTAGCAGGTGAGTTGTTTTTCACCTCACTTTTGCTAGCACAGCTAAGACCTTCCTCTCTAATATTCATCCCCAAGTTAATGCAGTCATTACCAACAGTTTTGTTTTAATGTCAGGAGCGTGTCCATGTTTTAATGTTTCTGCACATGGTCTTTGTAGGTGCATTAACCATTTATTTATGCTGAGATTGTGAAAATAACCTGTGTCTGTGCATATGAAACAATTGCTTAGAATGAAAAACACAGTAGTGCTTCTCTTGATGAGCATTTGACAACAGAACTAAATCCAACATAGTGTAGTTTCCCTGGTCTTAGTCCACATAGGCGGTTGTCATGTTTGAATCACAATACATTGGCCAAAATATTTGATCAAAGGAGAACCAAAGCCAACACAACACCCATTTTTAAATCTGACGTCTTCTGACGGAAGGTAGTGAACTGGAGCTTTTTTTCTGTGCTCCTGTCTTCCCTCTGGAATTCCCTTACGCTCTCAATTACTACCTAGAAGCTACAACCCATCTTAGTCTTTGAAGAGAGACATGTATTTTTTTCCCTAATTTTGCTATTCACTTTTATTGCCACTACCAGGCCCTAATCATTTGCTTAATAAACAGGAAGTGCTAGCTCTGTACTCTTTATAAATTCAGATTATTAATGAATGTCCTAAACCAGCAGGTTATTCTTCCCTTTTCTTTTTTCAATTTATGTAGTATTTGTAATGGTCCCAACAATGAACACAATATTTAAAAGTGACAGCTCAAACAGTGACCTTACAAATCCAAAAACAAGAGCGCCGAATGACCCAAATAACTTTTTGTGAAAAATAGTTATGTTTTTGTGATCACAATCCCGTCAAACTGATAGGTGTAGCCTTTTGCTGTCATTTTTCCTGACATTTTTAGGCATTTGTCCTCTTCGTTTTGCTCATGTGATCTTCTGTTTTTTTTTGTTTGTTTACTTCCAGGTCTCTCCGTGTTTGCCTGTCCTTTCACGGTTGCTGTTTAGCAGTGACTCTGACCTGCTTGCAGATGCTTGCTGGGCACTCTCCTACCTCTCTGATGGCCCCAATGACAAAATTCAAGCAGTTATTGATTCCGGAGTCTGCCGACGATTGGTTGAGTTACTGATGTAAATTAATGTCGGAGTTTCTTTGGGTGTTGTTAAGCTGTTGTTAACTGGTACTTTCAGCATATACACTCAGACAGAGGCAGCATGTTAGGCCTTTTGCTTTCGACACCTGTTAATATTTGGACTATGTTTTAGTGAACTAGTAATATCCTTGCTCTTTGCAGGATTTATGTGTCTTTCAGTAACTGTTCCTAGAAGAAGTTTCTAGATTTCGGTTTCCAGAGGTTTAGATAAACTTTTCTGTGACGTTTTCCAGAAAAGGGGAGACTTGTTTCATTGGTTTTGTCTGGTCCTGTTTTTCCTAGTCTTCTGTGCTTTTTCTTTCTTTTTCTTTCTCGCCCTTAATCTTTTCCCCACTCTTTTCTCTCTGCTTGTCTTCTGGCTGCATACTTTTCAACGTGCTGTGTTTGGGCTTCCGCATGCCCTTTTTTTCTTTTCAGTTTGTTCTTCTATGCTCTGTGCTCTTACTTTTTCGTTTTGCATAATTCCGGGGGTTCTGTTTGCTTGCTCCTGTTTACTATGTTTCCATTTTCCCTATTTGCCCTGATTCCATTCTTTTCTCTTGCTCTTATATTTGTTCTTTTTTGCTTGTTAGGTTGTTTCTCCGTCTGTGCCCTCTTTTTTGCATCTTTCTTTGTTCTGTCTCCCTCCTCAAACATTGCTCACTCTTCTTTCCTCTTCTCGTACACAGTTTCCTCCTAACTTTCACTCTTACTTTGATACTGCCTAAAGAACGCTCACAGCTCCATTCTTTGTTCCTTTTCATATCTGACTTAATTGGAAAGTTCAATCTTGTAGATTCTGGTACATTATTCTGCTATCTAATGGGTGTATCCAGAGACATTTTAATGCATGGGAAAAGTGGAATCTGGCTCGGGGTCCCTGCCTTTCAAGGGGCCCCCGCCTTTCAAGGGGCCCCCTCGTTAGGCTTTTGTGACAGCCCTAGACTGTGTAGAGTTTTTAAATAACCAGTTTAATTACTTCCTTTTTTAGCCAGCCCAGGCTTTCCAAACATTCCAGTCCCTACCTGATAGATAGTGAGTGTTAAGGTAAAATACCCAGTAGATTCTGGTTAGGTTCAGCAAGTGTTTAACATTACAAATTATATAGGCCCAGCCCAGTAGCACCTGCCTTTACCTTTATGAAATATGTGCCACTATTAATGCGCAGTCAAGACTGGCATTGTGTGCTCCCTGAATGCATCCTTCTTTTTTGAGCTACTGCTACAAAGGTGCAATCACAGCCTAATACCAAACTACACCGCATATTGTAGGTAGAAAGCGTGGACGGACCAAGTTTTTCTCATTTTCAGTGCAATCCATCTGAAGGCTACTTTTGCCGCAGTAGGGCCCCAAGGTAGGCCACGAGAGCAAGCCACATGTCCCAGTGCAGAGCAGAATTATATGCTCCCTTCTTGACTCCATGTGGAGCTGCTGCTGGGCCAGTGTAATCACAGAATTGTGCCAATTGACTCAGAATTCTTGTTTATCATGCAGCAGGGATTGGAGGGTATTAAAAATGCATCCTCCATATGTACAGGCCCAAAGGATGAGACACCAGTCCACTACACTATGTGTAGCTGGTTTGTTCACACCACTAGTCTTTCTGCCTCACAGGTTCTGGTTAGCCAGGGAGAAACTGTAGCTGAGTTGTGCCTAAATGTAGGTTGGCCAAGTAAGAGGGTCGTCGGTGATCACACCATAGTTGCCGAGGTTGTGATTGATCTGAAAATGTATACAAAATTCAGAGTTGTTGAGAGCAAGGGGCCCCCAAATTATGTTTGATCCTGTGCCCCCATGATCCTTAAGATGCCCCTGGGTGTAACTGAAAGGTTCCCTATTGAGTGGAAATACACAGTGCCTCACTGTGATCATACATTTGAGATTCTTTTTCCAACCATTTGTTTCAGAAACAGTATTGATCACTTTGGCGCGAACTTTGACAGCTTTGTGAAAGAAAGGTGACTATCAGACATCAGTGAATAATTTCTTCAGCCATAAAATGGAGATGGCCAGAAGACAGATCCTGAAAAATTAGCCTTTAAGAACAAAGGAGACAAATCTTTCCACATTATGCTTTGGAAAATGAAGAGTGACGGTCACTATGTTTATCATGAAGGACAGAAAATACTCCTTTTAGATTCTTACCCAAGTGCCACAACAAACTTGCACAGAAGTCATGCAAAGAGTTTGTAATCTTTACCGACCTAAAAACCAGAAGGCTGTACAGCAGGCAAAGCTCTCTCATAGCGAGAACTTGAACATTTTGGAAAGCAATGCTGGCCACATTAGTTGGGGGCTCAGGAAAGGCTACTACCCTTGAAAGACATGGGGCTTTCTTGGAAAGAGGACGATATAGAAGAGACTGAGGAGTCTCAGGGTGAGCATGAAGGTTAAGAAGTCGAAGACTCAATTGATCAATCTAGGTATTGAGGACATTACAGAGACAGTTCTGAAAACTCATTGAACCACACTGCCTCAAGAGCACAGCATGTCTTGGCCGAAGCGGTTGGACTTGAAGATGAGCACACAGCTATCTTTATCGAAAGACTTTGAAGTCAAAATGGTGTTAAAAATGCCAAAGCACACAAACCTTTGCATTCTGATGCAGCTTCAAAAAGGGATTGGGATCGGAGGAAGGATAAGGAAAGTCACAAAAGTGAGAGAACGTAACACCTCTTCCCAGAACGACACTGCAAACCCTCAACAGTAAGCGCAAAGAAAAAACAGTAAACAACATAAAACAAAAAGTGACTCCTCAAGACCGAAGTGCTAGTTCTATTGCAAGAAATTCAACCCCTCCCCTCCAAATCTGACTACAAAGGCCCTAAAAGGCTTAGAACAGAAGGAAGACTTACCAACTGCAACACCTGAACCACATTACGAACTGCAGGATGCCGTGCTTGCCGATGATGTGAGGACAAAACACAGGATGAAGAAATATGGCAAAATGAGCCCCCCCACCCCCCAAGTAGGCAGGGTTCTATCTATCCAGAGCATCTCCACCAGATGATCTGTCTGTGTATCATGCATTGGTAAAAGGATGGCTGGGACGTACGAGGTTTAGCTGGAGGAAGAGGAATTGGAGTCCTTTTTCTTTTTTTTAAATCTACCAACACGGAAGAAGAATCAGTTCTTGTCTATGTTAACAGGTATTATCTACCGGGACAAAAAAATCTTCACAGACCCAGCCTCTTCAGAAGCAGGTACCTCTAGAGTAGAAAAATGCAAGGCATCTCCACAGGACCCCGCAGTACATTTAGACTTATGTGCTATTAAATTCACCAACAGCCACAAAGCAAGCACACTTTCTGTCTTCAATCGGACCACTGCCGAAGGATCATTGCAGCAATAGAGGGGAGAAAGATGAAAAGACAACATAAGAAGGGATAGCAACTTCAGATGCGCTTCTCAGCAAACAGGACTGTCAACAGTTGGAAGAGATTGAATAACGTGCAAAATCTACCTGCACAGGTTAGAGAGGAAGGATGGCAATTCTGAAAGTAAACATGATCTCAAACACATGACTCAAATCATCCTTCAGTGTTGCAAACACATCAAGCAGACACTTGTACACAGGAGCAATTTTAAACAGATATCTCTGGCTCATAACTTAAGGATTTAAACCTGGTGTACGTGCTACTGTCAAAAACACTCCCTTTACAGAAGGCAACAAATTTGGTCCTGCTGTGTATGAGTTGCTACAGCAATGAAAAAGGTGCAGCAAGTGCCATAAAACCTTATAAGCTATGGGCCATTTGGGAGAGGAGCATCAAGTAACAGACTGCATAAATCACGGCTTCACAGTTGCAATCATCAGGACAGGTGAGACCGTTTCTTAGTCAGAGAAAGAGGCCAAACAACTATAGGACTCTTGCATAGGCCATCCCTAACACCTGTATGTTGACTGCAGAGTAGTTTTCTATACAAGTGGGAAACAGTAGCCTCTGACCAGTGGATACTAAATGCCCAATAATACAGTTGCTGCATGGTGTTGGAGAAACCTCCTCCCTGCATTCCTCCAAAAAGGAAGAGGTGAAAGGACAAACACCTAACATCTCTACAACAGAAGCTGAAAGCTCTACCAAAGAAAGGGGCAGTAGAGAAAAATCTTGAAGAACAGCACTTACAAGGAAGTTACTCTGTATTTTCTTATGCCAAAAAAGTCTTGACTTTAGGACTAATCGTTCATATGAGATTTTTGACAGATTCATAAAGACTCAAAATTTCAAAATGATTATACTGTAAAAAAAAAATCTTTGTTAGAAGAGGGAGAGTGCATGGCGACCTTTCATTTAGAAGACTTCAACTTCCATAGTCCCATCAGAAGAAGCCACTGGATTGTTGGGTTACTTAAGACTTAGCATACAAGTCTAGCTTTGACTATACGGATTGCGGGCAAAGGCAAATTCAATTGCACAGTGCTACAGAAGCATAAATCAAGTTGAGAAAGCACTGTTCAAATGAGGGTTCTCAATTAGCTGATAAAAATCATTGGTCATGGGAGTTCTCTATAAGCTAGGAGAAGTACTCAAACAGCTCTGCCCTGCAAAAGATTTTTCTAAGGGCGGATCAGGATTTGGTCAAGACCTCCCCCATACAAAAGAGGGCACTAGCACTGAGATAGCAAGTTTGCCTTTGCCAGATGCCACAACCTGCCTTGGTCGTTAGAAGGGAATATCATCCAGTACCGACATTAGCACAGTTTCATTTCTTTGTAGTGAGAAGAAGCTTAATTGGGCAGTTTCAAGAATATTGTGCCCCTCTAGATAGGGGGCCAATTGAGTTTTAACATTTTTTTCATGTATTTTGATGGGGAGTGGAATCAGAGAAATTGGTTAAAAATTGCTTAGTGGTAGCATCAGCACTGAGCGTTCTTTAGAAGACGGACACCCAGAGCATGCTTGTAGTCCCACAGGACTTCACTAACAGGATTGAAAATGGGGGTGCAAAAGGGGACACAAGGTTGTGAGGGGCAAAATGTTCCATGCTTCGAGAGGTAGGTGGAGTGAAAAGCAGCATATGATTAAGTTCCGAAGAGGAACCAAGGCTGCTTCAGATGGAGTTGACCTTAACATGAAAGGAGATGATCCACCAAGGGCTTTGGAAGACGAACTGCAGTGTTTCAGCATGCCAGCTCTGTGAGAGGTATTGAACGATTCTGTATGTTGCCTTAAAGGAATTAAATCCTCTGTGATTCACAAAGCATACATGTGTGGACCTAATCTGTTTTTAGATAAGTGAGGCAAAAGTTGTTTAGCAGTGTGAGTCTTTCCTGGATGTACATGATGCACATTGTTGTGGCACACTATCAAGTGGTTGGGTCTGGAATACTTTTAAAATTATTATTATTATTATTATTATTTTATTTTTATTTTTTACTGCTGGGCGACGACGTTGACCATTTGGCCTCCCATGTCCTTCCCTCTGTTGTCAGATGCATGCTCTGGGAGGCAACCTTTTTTTTTTGTCTTGTCGCAAACGGTTTATAAAGGAGAATACCTCTTTTCACCGTGTTTTTTGGAGCAAAATTGAAGAAAAAACTAAAGAATGCTTTCATATACAACAGCGACATGAACGAAGGCGCTGCTTTCCTGCAGCTGAATTCACCCAATCTTAATCCACATCAACCATGAGGGCCAGAGAATGAAAGTAGGGGATAAAGCATACCCTCTTAAGGCATGCACACAGTGCCACAATTAGTGCACCCTGAAGAACGCACATGAGGTCTGCAACCTGTGAAAGACATGGGTGTCTTGAGCGAGGCCGAGAACCTTAAGGAGACCAAGATGGCGTAGGGAGAGGACTCTGACATTGAGAAAGTTGTTGAGACAGAGACGGAGAGGCAGAAAAATTGTCGGAGAAAGGAGCAGAAAAATGACAGGGTTACACAGGGATGCTCCAGTGCTGTACAGAGATTCTTGGAATTGAAACAGAAAGCTGCCCCAACTCCAAAACCACAGGTGATCGAGGAAAAGCTCAAGGGTTAAAGCTGAAAGACAGGGATAAAGAGCCTTAAAGGAAGGAAGCCTCTGCACTGAAAAGAAAGGTTTTGAAGCTCAACGTTGACCAAAAGATACTGAACGTTGAAAAGAGACAAAGATCGAGGCCGAAATGGAAGAGGTGCTAAGGACAAAAAAGGATTTCAACAAATCCCTAAAGGAATTCAGAATCCCTCTGAAGTCACAGATGGGGAGACATCTGGAAGTGGTAGAGCTTCTACAGAACCACAGGAGAAAATGAGGAGGCCATCCTCTTTGAAGAGGAAGGGAGAGAATTCAACCAGGTTTTCCTCCAAGATGACAGGATGTGGAGAAAGATTCTCTTAAAGAGGGAGTGTACACCCACCCATCCAGAGCATCCTCACCATGCACCGTTGGCATTAAGTAGGAAGTGCAGGCTGCAGTATTGAACATGCCAGTCACAGGGTACTCTGGCATTACGGTGGATGAGTCGCTACAAAAAATCAAAAAGGATAGCAGTACTGTGAAGGTGATGGGTGCTCAAACAGCCTTCTGAGGGGGGCAGATAACGCGAAGAAAACCAGCAGGAAGGGTGTGATCCCAAACAGCTATCCCTCACAGTTAACAAACACCCTCATCCCTCTGCAAACACCACAGGGGAAGTGCCACAGCTTGCAGAGACAGCCATTTCGAGGCATGGCCAGGAGCAGAGACACCACACAAAGAGCACTGACACATACTTCAAAGTGACTCCATGTCACTAGCTCACCTACACAGAACACCGACAGGGGACAGAATCGGAGGAACCCTTAGAGAATGGCAAAACAATCACCTCAACATGTGGATTTTGAACATAAAGCATGGACACAGAATGGATACAGCATAGAACTGGTAAAAACAACCCAAGGTCAATACTTTGCAGCAAGGAAGAGGGAGCATATCTACTGCAGGAGTTAAGCGACCTCCTCAATAAAACCACAATAGAAAAAGTAGCAAGACAAAGGGGACAAGGAGTGTACTCCATATATTTCCTGGTACTAAATGTGGCAAACACTCTAACACTCAGACCTATCTTCGATATATGCACTGTAGGAAAATGCCTCCATTGGCATGGTCACTCCCCCCCCCCCCCCCCCCCCCCCCCCCCCCCCCCCAACCACACACACTTTTTGCCTAGTGCTGATGCCAGCTTTGATTGGAAGTGTGCTGGGACCCTGCTAACCAGGCCCCAGCACCAATGTTCTTTCCCTAAAACTGTACCTTTGGTTCCACAATTGGCACAGCCCTGGCACACAGTTAAGTCCATTGTAAGAGGTACCCCTGGTACCAAGTGCCCTGTGGCCAGGGAAGGTCCCTAAGGGCTACAACATGTATTATGCCACCCTCAGGGACCCCTCACTTAGTACGTGCACACTGCTTTGCAGCTTATGTGTGCTGCTGGGGAGAAAAGACAGTCGACATGGCACTCCCCTCAGAGTGGCATTGCCACAAACTACTGCCTGTGGCATAGGTAAGTCACCCCTCAAGCAGGCCTTACAGCCCTAAGGCAGGGTGCACTATACCACGGGTGAGGACATAGTTGCATGAGCACTATGCCCCTACAGTGCCTAAGTCAATTCTTAGACATTGTAAGTGCAGGGTAGCCGTACTGAGTATATGGTCTGGAAGTTTGTTCTTACGAACTCCACAGCACCATAATGGCTACACTGAATACTGGGAAGTTTGGTATCAAACTTCTCAGCACAATAAACCCACACTGATGCCAGTGTGGGATTTATTGAAAAATGCACACGGAGGGCATCTTAGAGATGCCCCTTGTATGTTAGCCCAACTCCTAGTGCAAGGCTGACCAGTCTGTGCCAGCCTGCCACTTCCAGACGAATTTCTGACCACATGGGGTGAGTGTCTTTGTGCACTCTGTGGTCAGAAACAAAGCCTGTCCTGAGTGGAAGTTCTTCACACCTCAAAGGCTCAAGCCAGGTTTACAGTGCCCCAGGCACTCCAACTAGTGGAGATGCAACCCCCTGCCCCTTTGCTCCCTCTCCCCCTCCCCACCACGAGCCCCCACTTTTGACGGCAAGTCCAGAGGGATAATGAGAGAAACAAGGAGTCACCCTCTCAGCCAGGACCACCCTTAAGGTGTCCAGAGGTGAAGTGACCCCTCCTTGCAAAATCCTCCATCTTGCTTTGGAGAATTAGGACCAGTAGGGATAGGGATGTGCCCCCTCCCCAGAGGGAGTGGGCACAAGGAGGGTGTAGCCACCCTCCGGGACAGTAGCTATTGGCTACTGCCCTCTGACCCTAAAACACCCCTAAATTTAGTATTTAGAGGTGACCCTGAACCCAGATCTTCAGATTCCTGACGACCTCAAGAAAGAAGAACTGCTGAGCTGAAATGCCTGCAGAGAAGAGGAGGAGACCACAACTGACTTGGCCCCAGCCCTACTGGCCCGTCTCCTGCCTCGAAAAGCTGCAAGAAAAAAAGCAACTTGTTCTGCAGGACCAGCTACCCCTGAAAAGCCTCCAGGGGACTGCCTGCACCACCGAGGACCAAGAAACTCCAGTGGCTAGCGGACCTGTCCAAAAAGAAGACCAAGAAACTAAAGGGACTCTCCTCCCTCCAGAAGTGTAAGTCCAACTACTCTACACCCGATTCCTCCGGCCCGTGTCCAGAGAAACCAACTATCCAGAGAGGACCCCCAGGCGACGTGTGGGCTGACCTCTCTGCACCCTAACGATGACACCTGCAGAGGGAATCCGAGGACCCCCCTGACCGCGACTGCCCGGGACGAAGATATCGAACGCCAGGCGAAGCACTGCACCTGCAACCCCCAGGCCCGTGAGAAACCGACTACCGGTGCAGCAACGACCAGTAGGCGGTCCTCACCCTTGCCCAGTCGTTGGCTTGTCTGAGAGACCCCCCTGTGCCCTGCCTGCAGCGCCGGAGTGACCGCGGGTCCCTCCATAGATTTCTATTGAGATCCTGACGCCCTGTTAGCACACTGCACCCGGCCTCCCCCATGCCGCCGAGGGTGTGGTTTTTGTGCCTACATGGGGCAGCTCCAGTACTCCTCCAAACCCCCCAGGTCTGCCCTCTGACAACGCGGGTACTTACCTGCAAGCAGACTGGAACCGCCCCCTTTCTTCATAGGCACCCACGTTATTTTGGCTCCTGTTTGACCTCTGCACCTGACCGGCCCTGTGTTGCTGGGTGTTTGGGGTTGCCTTGAACCCCCCATCAGCTACCTATGCCTCGGAGACTGAACACATAAGTGTGGTACTTACCTCAGAAACTGTACTGTACTTACCTCCCCCAGGAACTGTTGAAAATTACAATGTCCACTTTTAAAATAGCTTTTTGCCATTTTAATGAAAACTGTGTACAATATTGATTTAATTCAAAGTCCTAGCTACTACTATACAAATTACCTTTCATTTAATGTACTTACCTGCTAAATTAATCTTGTGGTTCTAAAAATAAAAACAAAAGAATATTTTTCTATATAAAAACCTATTGGCCTTGAGTTAAGTCATTGGGTTTGTGTTTTCACTTATTGCTTGTATGTGTACAGCAAATGCTAAACCCTACCCTCTGATAAGCCTAACTGCTTAACCACACTACCACAAATAGAGCATTAGTATTATCTGTTATTGCCTCAGTCAAGCCTCTTGTGGACCCCTGGACTCTGTGAACACTATATCTCATTTTGATATAGTATATACAGAGCCAGCTTCCTACATGCACCTTAAAGAAGTTAATAAAAACGCAAGCAAGACAGTAACATTGCAGCAAGTCGTACCTTGTCTGCAGCAGGGCTACTGTGCAACAATAGACCTCGGAGACCCATACTTCCATTTTCCAATTAACAATAAGCAAAAGATTCCTGAGGTTTGTGTTCGAGGGATGTGTTACCAGTCAAGGTACTCCCATTTGGCATACAGTTGGCACCAGGGGTGTTCTCAAACTGCTTAGCAATAGTTGTGGCACACCTACGAAGACATGGATACTTTGTCTATCCTTAGCTGGATGTCTGGCTGGTAAAAGTGGGATCGTTTGGCCAGTGTCAGAGGAACTCAAGGTCAGTTATTCAAACACTGCACAACCTGGGCTTCACCATAAACCAAGAAAAACTCTCTCCAATGCCACAGAGGGAAAAGGTCTTCATTGGTGCTACTTTGAACTCAGCCAAAACCAAGGTATTCGCAGCTGAAAGGAGAGCATTGCATCTAATCAGCAAGCTCCCCTCTACCGGAAAGGGCGGTCAAAGACAGTGGGGACATTGGAGAAGATAATAGGAGTGGCTTCAAGTATAATAGTCACAGGTGACCAGAAGTTGGAAGGGTCTAGTGGTTGTAACTGCAGAGGTCCAGAAGGAGACTGTGTGGTGGAACACAAGAAACATCACGGTAGGAAAACCCTTAAAAAAACCAACTCCCTCAGTGATCACAACAAAGACATTCCACACAGGGAGGGGAACTGAACATCTGAGGTATGTAGAGCTCGGAGGAAGCAGTGAAACAGTTTCCTTCGTGCTGAAATACTTTGAAAAACAAATCAGTGAATATGTGGTCTAGATACCGATGGGCAACTGTATCACAATGGTGGGGGTGGAGTTGCAGGCCGTGTGAATGAGGGGGGAATGAAGTCACATCCAATGCCAATGCCCCACAGGGCACATAACATCTGTAGATGGGCCTTCCTTGAGAAGCATAATGCTAATAGCCATCTATCTATCAGTATTGCAGAATTCAGAAGCAGACAAAAAGTCTTCCTACAAATGGGAACCTAAAACAGTTGGTGGACAACATCTCCCACTGGTGGGGAACACCACACATAGGTCTCGTCACAATAAGAGAGAAAGTGAATTGCCAAAACTTCGCCTCCAGGTAGCTGCAACAGGGTCATAGGAGAAGTTACTCAGGTATTGGACCTTCATAGATTCACATGCTTGAATCATTCTCCGTCGTCGAGATGGGAGTCCCCGGTGTAATACAAAAAGCCATGCTCAGTTGCATATAAAGCTGTAGAGGCACTAGGCCTCTTAATTAGGAACATCTCATACGCATTTTATAAAGGACCAAACTTAAGACAACTAATCAGCTCACACCACCCTCTAGAACCCTCCTGTGAGGAGCTGATTTCCCTCAGATATTCCACCGCTAAGGAGTCTCCTTTGAGCTCTGCCAGTTTTTCTCTCAAATTCTTTCTGAAGAGATTTGGATACTTTTCCTCTTCAGAAATCATTCAAGGTGGGTCAACCTGGCTGCCATGTCAGAGACACCTAAGAAAAGGCTTTTTAGAGACTGTGCTACCTGCATGAAGAAAAGGCTGCATGTGGATGACCAGCATAAGGACTGCATATATTGTCTCTATCCTAACCATAAACCTAGAGACTGTAAGGTATGTAGAACCTTTTCTACTAAGACACTTAAGGACAGAGAGGGTCGTCTTCTCATCCGGCTACAAAAATTTAAATCCAGAGACAATCCAGTTTCTGATGAGGACAGTGCCTCTTCTGTTTCTGTGGTGAAAACACCTGTCAAACGACAATCTGAAGTTTCTTCAGAGGAACGACCCAGGAAAGTTTTTTAAAAAATCTACTGAGGTTTCCTCAAAAATTTGTAGTCCTTCAAGGATGAAGACTAAAGCTTCAGACTTAAAGTAAAAAAAGAAGCCTGTCTCTGAGCCGTCAACACCACCATTCAAGGTAAAGCATACCTTCAAGAAGCCAACTTCTTTGCCGTCAACAGGATCATAGTTGACAGTGGTGCCGTTGACTGCTCAAGTCCTGACTATGACTTTCGCCGTACTGTCTGTGTCTATCGCAAAGACCGGCTCTTCGTCGATGGTATGCTCATCCTAGTCGACGGCACGTCCGATTTCTTCAACGTCAGTGTTGATACCGTCGACACTTCCATCGAAGATCCAGCCAGCCTCGTCGACACTGCTTCCACCAACGACGGCTTCGTCGATGGACCAACACCCGTGTCGACGACACTTCGACTGTTGGCGTTTTCACTGTTGACGAAGATCGATCAGTCGACAGTCTCGTCGACGATGCCCCCGTTGACACCACCACCACCGTCGGCGGCACATTTCTCACCAACGATGAAGACTACAGTGAAAGTGCAGAGACCATGTTCCTTGCCTCTGTTTTCATTAGTGGATCAGGATGCGCACAGGAGGGCAAAGAAGTATCATCTGACTCCCTCAGTCATGTCCCCTAGCATGGTTTCTGGCCTTTTACCCTCACATCTCCTAGATGACAATGATTCGGATGTGGAGGGTATTTTGGGAGTAGCCAGCAGCCTTTCCCAGTTAAGGGTTAGATGCCAAGAACACTCAGATGACAATGCTTCATACTATATGCAAAGCAATTATGAGCAGCCGGAGCTGGTAGGTCTTCCCCCTGGGCTTGTTTCAGACTTACAAGCAATGTTGGCAGACTATCACAAATGTTTAACAGCAAAGCCTTCATCAGTTCAACAATCAATACTTCCGCCTCAGCCAACAACTCCCCACTTGCAGCAGCCGCATCATACACCTCAGCCAAGACCACAGCATTCTGTTCTTTCCACAGCAAGGCATCAGGTATCCTATGATGACGATGCGGAGGAAGGTGAAATACAGCCTGAGAATGATGAGTGGGACGATTACATTATACCGGCGCCTGCTTCTCTTACAGCACCCGTGGTAGAGTCCCCACCTGAAGACATAGGTGTGGCTTTCATAACCTGCTTGAGCGTGCCGCCATGCTGTTTGATCTTCCAATGCCCGCAACTCAGCAGGATTGCTTCCTCTACGATTTTAAAGAGCCCCACAGGAAGATGGTCAGAGCTATGTCCATCATAGACCATGTTTGGAACCAGGGCCTGAAAATTATGCAGAATCCGGCAACGGTCCCTGCAGTTCTGCCGAGGCTGGACAAAAAATATAAACCCACGGAGGATGCTCCGGCTTGCCTCTGAGGCCACCCGAAGCTGGACTCCGTGATTTCACAAGCCACCCAACGTCTCTCCAGGAACCCCTCTACGCCATTGACGTCACCGCCGGATAAAGAGGGGAGATGCTTAGATAACATCATCAACCGTTTCTCCTCCATGTCCTCTATTGGAGTAAGGGCAGTCAATTCCCTTGCTCTACTTGGCAGATATGATCGACAGCTGTGGTCAGACATGTCTCAATCCTTGGAAGAGCTTTCAGACGCTTCAAAAACAGAAGCCAGAAAAGTACTCGTACGATCTTCAGCAGAGATCATCGATTGTGCACTAAATATAGCAGCAATGGGCTTCAGATTACACACGGGGTCAGCTGTGTTGAGGCGTCCAGGTTGGCTCAAAGCCACCAACTTTCGCCCCGAGGTACAGACAAAGATTCTGGATCTTCCATATGACGGGGAAGCACTGTTTGGGAAGCACGTCGAAGATGCTCCTCAAACCATTAAATCTGATACGGAGATCTGGACCTATTTGCATCCTCCTAGAATGCCAAATGCCAACATTATGCAAGCTGGCATCACCAACAAGGATCATGGGGGGGATGCATTTTCGATCCCATGGTCAGGGATCTATGCGTACGCTTTTTCTCTGATCCCTCTCTGTAAGGAAATGGCTCCCTGTTGCAATTGCCCCCCACTTTTTGCCTGATACTGATGCTGACTTGACTGAGAAGTGTGCTGGGACCCTGCTAACCAGGCCCCAGCACCAGTGTGCTTTCACCTAAAATGTACCATTGTCTCCACAATTGGCACAACCCTGGCATCCAGGTAAGTCCCTTGTAACTGGTACCCCTGGAACCAAGGGCCCTGATGCCAGGGAAGGTCTCTAAGGGCTGCAGCATGTCTTATGCCATCCTGGGGACCCCTCACTCAGCACAGACACACTGCTTGCCAGCTTGTGTGTGCTGGTGGGGATAAAATGACTAAGTTGACATGGCACTCCTCTCAGGGTGCCATGCCAGCCTCAAACTGCCTATAGGTATAGATAAGTCACCCCTCTAGCAGGCCTTACAGCCCTAAGGCAGGGTGCACTATACCATAGGTGAGGGCATAAGTGCATGAGCACTATGCCCCTACAGTGTCTAAGCAAAACCTTAGACATTGTAAGTGCAGGGTAGCCATAAGAGTATATGGTCTGGGAGTCTGTCATGCACGAACTCCACAGCACCATAATGGCTACACTGAAAACTGAGAAGTTTGGTATCAAAATTCTCAGCACAATAAATGCACACTGATGCCAGTGTACATTTTATTGTAACATACACCCCAGAGGGCACCTTAGAGGTGCCCCCTGAAACCTTAACCGACTACCAGTGTAGGCTGACTAGTTTTAGCAGCCTGCCACACACCAGACATGTTGCTGGCCACATGGGGAGAGTGCCTTTGTCACTCTGTGGCTAGTAACAAAGCCTGTACTGGGTGGAGGTGCTTCTCACCTCCCCCTGCAGGAACTGTAACACCTGGCGGTGAGCCTCAAAGGCTCACACCCTTTGTTACAGCGCCCCAGGGCATTCCAGCTAGTGGAGTTGCCCGCCCCCTCCGGCCACAGCCCCACTTTTGGCGGCAAGGCCAGAGGAGATAATGAGAAAAACAAGGAGGAGTCACTGGCCAGTCAGGACAGCCCTAAGGTGCCCTGAGCTGAGGTGACTCTGACTTTTAGAAATCCTACATCTTGCAGATGGAGGATTCCCCCAATAGGGATAGGAATGTGCCCCCCTCCCCTCATGGAGGAGGCACAAAGAGGGTGTAGCCACCCTTAGGGCTAGTAGCCATTGGCTACTAACCCCCCAGACCTAACACACCCCTAAATTGAGTATTTAGGGGCTCCCAGAACACAGCAAGATAGATTCCTTCAACCTAAGACGAAGAAGGACTGCTGAGCTGAAAAACCCTGCAGAGAAGACGGAGACACCAACTGCTTTGGCCCCAGCTCTACCCGCCTGTCTCCCCACTTCTAAAGACACTGCTCCAACGACGCGTTCCACAGGGTCCAGCGACCTCTGAAGCCTCGGAGGACTACCCTTCATCTAGAAGGACCTAGAACTCCCAAGGAAAGCGGCTCTGTTCCACAAAGACTGCAACTTTGCAACAAAGAAGCAACTTTGAAACAACACACGTTTCCCGCCGGAAGCGTGAGACTTTGCACTCTGCACCCGACGCCCCCGGCTCGACTTGTGGAGAACAAACACCACAGGGAGGACTCCCTGGCGACTACGAGACCGTGAGTAGCCAGAGTTGACCCCCCTGAGCCCCCACAGCGACGCCTGCCGAGGGAATCCCGTGGCTCCCCCTGACCGCGACTGCCTGCTTCAAAGACCCAACACCTGGTAAAGACTCTGCATCCGCAGCCCCCGGGACCTGAAGGATCCGACCTCCAGTGCAGGAGCGACCCCCAGGTGGCCCTCTCCCTTGCCCAGGTGGTGGCTACCCCGAGGAGCCCCCCCCCCCCCCGCCCCCTTTGCCTGCCTGCATCGTTGAAGAGATCCCTTGGTCTCCCATTGAAACCTATTGCGAACCCGACGCTTGTTTGCACACTGCACCCGGCCGCCCCCGTGCCGCTGAGGGTGTACTTTTTGTGCTGACTGGTGTGTCCCCGGTGCCCTACAAAACCCCCCTGGTCTGCCCTCTGAAGACGCGGGTACTTACCTGCTGGCAGACTGGAACCGGGGCACCCCCTTCTCCATTGAAGCCTATGCGTTTTGGCCACCACTTTGTCCTCTGCACCTGACCGGCACTGAGCTGCTGGTGTGGTAACTTTGGGGTTGCCTTGAACCCCCAACGGTGGGCTACCTTGGACCCAACTTTGAACCCCGTAGGTGGTTTACTTACCTGCAAAAACTAACAAATACTTACCTCCCCCAGTAACTTTTGAAAATTGCACTGTCTAGTTTTAAAATAGCTATATGTCATTTGTGTGAAAACTGCATATGCTATTTTGCTAATTCAAAGTTCGTAAAGTTCCGATGTGAAGTACCTTTCATTTAAAGTATTGTTTGTAAATCTTGAACCTGTGGTTCTTAAAATAAACTAAGAAAATATATTTTTCTATATAAAAATTATTGGCCTGGAATTGTCTCTGAGTGTGTGTTCCTCATTTATTGCTTGTGTGTGTACAACAAATGCTTAACACTACCCTCTGATAAGCCTACTGCTCGACCACACTACCACAAAATAGAGCATTAGTATTATCTAATTGTGCCACTATCAACCTCTTAGGGGATCCCTTGGACTCTGTGCACACTATCTCTCACTTTGAGATAGTATATACAGAGCCAACTTCCTACAGCAGCCATGTATTGGGTCATTGTGCACCAATGCTTATTGTCCTTACGGGTCAACATGACTCATCCTCAAGTTAATGCCAACAGAAAAAAATGAGTAGGAACCTTCCAGTCTCAACCAATAGATGGTGGAATAATGCACAGCATGTGAATCTAGAGGTGTGTCATGATGCACAGTTATTGCTGCAAGCAAGTAACTTGTTTATTTCTCCTTTTTTTCGTTGTCTCCTTCATGAAGACATGGCTGTTGTGCCATTACCCATTTCAGTGTCAAATGCACCTTTTCTACAGTTCCTCACTTGCACCCTTTTTGTTGCAGGCACAATGATTACAAAGTGGCCTCCCCAGCCCTGCGTGCAGTGGGAAACATTGTGACCGGTGATGATATCCAGACCCAGGTGAGCCTAGAGAGCAGATTGGCCTGAAAACGAATAAAAACATTGGTGTAATGCAATTGTCAAAAAGTGTTCAAGGGTAGGCAAAATGTTGAAATATGGAGGTGAACTCATATACAGATAGTGTGCGAATAGTAGTGATAGTGGGCTGAGGTGGAGGTATTCTCAAGATGTGTGCTTGCACATTTGTTATATAGAGGTCATGTCATGTTCATTTGTTGATAGCATGTGATGGATAGGAAATGATGTATAGGAGAAAGCATGCCTTGTTCCTTTTTAATACTTTTGTGGCCATAATGAGTTATGGGGCTCAAGGCAGGACCTCGTGTGTTCCTTTGTTGTTGGTGTTTAGAGCAGAATAATGGGTGCTGTGCCTTTCCCCCAGGTAGATAACCTACCCTTTTCCTTAGGTAATCATGAACTGTTCCGCCCTGCCTTGCCTTTTACACCTGCTCAGCAGCCCTAAGGAGTCAATCCGTAAGGAAGCCTGTTGGACCATCTCTAACATTACTGCTGGGAACCGTGCACAAATCCAGGTATTATTGTCTTGGCCTGCCAGGGAAGACGTTGTTGCTTGTTTTCCTGTCTTGATTACATCACCAATGATTTTATATTTTCTTTCCAGGCTGTTATTGATGCCAACATATTCCCAGTCCTTATTGAGATTCTGCAGAAAGCTGAATTCCGCACGAGAAAAGAGGCAGCCTGGGCCATCACCAATGCCACATCTGGTGGGACAGCTGAGCAGATCAGGTAAAAACCTTTCATAGAGTTAACCATTCATGTCTAATACAACATGCAGAATGTCCACTTATAGCAAAAGTCATACATCATATAAGCAGCTTGGTTGCTCACAACTGTGCCATTGCTTACTGCATGTCTGGTCGGTTGAGCCGCTGACAAGATCGGTTACTGTATAGTATCATTAAGCCATCTGTTTATAGAGCAACATACATCTTGTGAGCTGCACAGATGACTACAACACTCATCTTTATGCCGTTTTGGGGGTTGATGGGAGTACGTCACATTTTAGAGTGCTTATGACATCTATACTGATTGTTTAATGGCAGAGACATAGGCAATGTGAACATTCCATTTGTCAGTGTTGTACCTTCCTTAATAGTATTTTTAGAAAAGGGGGGCTTCTTAACCCGATTAATTATTGCATGTCTTACTAAGCTTTGCTACATATTACACCACAGATTTTGTGTAAAGGCATGAGCACCGCATGCCTTCCAGCAGCTGTGATGTCCGTCATGTTCCTTCTCACTATTGTTAATCGTTCAAGTGATATACAGGTCCCCATGACCTCTCTTGTAGGCTTTCAAGCCTACTAGAGATGTCCAGAGGGCCCATTTTCTGACTCCCTTGAGTCATAGATTCACTTCTGATGTCCAAAAATGTATGTGATGCTTCCAGTCCAGTTGATGGAATGGTTATTTGTTTATATATGTATGATATATATGCTCTTTCTAATTGAACCAACTTCAACTGGTAAAAGCCAGGGAAAAGTATGCTTTGTGGTTGAAATAGATAAACATCAACATTTCCTTTAGACATGGAATGCTGATGGTAAATTGAGTTTTTTTCATTTTCATTACACCCTTTGCTTCTCCTTGTCTTCTTCCAATTGTAAGTGCTGTTTAGGAGCACACCAGCAGTGCAGGGGAAAGAATGGAGGTAGGGGTCTGTTCATTTTGCTGCTTGGTCTGAGAGTAGATGGCAAAATGTAATGCCTAATATTGAGCCTTTAGCAGCTATATAGGTTGTTGCTTGCAAATAAAAGAACACCTGTGAGATAAAACAGGAGGGCAGAGCATGGCTGCGCATGTTCTGAAATATTGGGGGGAAGAGGAGGATTTTGCGCCTGGGTTGTGATAAGCATGGGTACAAGGTTGAGGATACCTGAAACTGCAGCTAACTTCTGAACCTGTTTCCATGTCCACTTCACCACTGTTGTTGATGCCTTATAGGCTTCAAGGGCTTTGACAGGCCCTACAAGGTAGTGACGGGTCTGTCATGGAGGCTCAGGCTTAACTCACTAGACAACACCTGGACAGTAGTTGATGCTGCTGTGCACGAGGTGATGGAGCCTGTGTTTCAATAACTGTCATTAACAAGTGGTCTTACTAGCAATGATGGGTTCAGATTGAAAATGTATTCAACTGCCAGTTACCAGCATTGAAGACTTATCTGTATCACTCATCATTCTTCACTGTTGTCAGTATCGTCAAACAATGCAGCACTCGCATTCTTATTTATGTACACTACACTATTATTGAACCTCTCTGACAGTATCGGTACAGAGGATATATGTTGACAACCACTTGCACCTGTGCCCCACCCTACAATATCACACTTAACCAGTTGGGCAAGGGCCCCAGCTGGTAGCATTTATAGCCATTGGGCTTGATATTATGGTTTGCATTAAAGGATTTGGGGTCCCCAAAACCGTTGTCTACTCTTTCATTCTGCTGAAGTCACAGTTGATTTAAAAGTTAGTTTAAATAAAACTTCAGCGTTAAGTTGGGTTTAATAAGGATTACTTTGATAGCTTGAATTACTGTGTTTGGTGGTTCCAGTTTGAAATTAGCAGTTAGCAGGTGGTCCTGTGTAACTCCATGTTAGTCAAAGTGGCCACCAGCCATGCTAAAATGAAAACAACAATTTCGAGTTTTCACAGTCAAGACATATAAAGTTTAAATTCAACATGTCCATTTTTTTTTTAACATCCGGTTACCTGCCTTCTGGCTACTAAGGCTTGTCTTAACAGTGACTTCCCAATATTAAAAAGGAAGGTCTCGGCATTGCAATATGATTATTTTGCAATGTAGATTTTGGCTGTTCAAAATCTGTCTGACTAGCCTGATTAGCCTGCAGTGGCAAACCTTAGAGCCATGTGTACACGTTGTCACTGTAGTCGTGGCACAATTAAGTGCCGCAGTTCACTAGTGACTTTTTAACTTAGTAGCCATTGGTATCTCTTGTAACGTCTACTGGGACTTATGGGTACATTAAATATGACAATCGGTGATTAGCCAGTTGTATTTACACTTTGAGGGGTCAGAGCACATTCATGGGTCCTGGACAGGAGGACCTCATGCACTACAGAGTCGAAAAAACAGCAACATTCTGCAAAAAGTGGGGTGACCATGGAAAAACCAGGAAATTTCCTTACAATAGGGAGGGCTACATTTTTTTGGGGTGTTTTTTGTTTTTGTTTTTTTAGAGATGGGGATGGGGATGTGAACAAAAGAACACTTTACGTGATTCAAATAGGTACACAAGCACCCTCACAGTGTCAGTACTGGGCCTACAATGTCCCTGGCCCATTTGTAACCTGGGGAGCAAATTGTATTTAGACCATTTCTGCACCCCCTGGGGGCAGATCGGCAGATTTCAGGTCAATCTGCTTCCAAGGGGGGCAGAAACAACTAGGCACTAAGGGATCTTTGTGGCTCCTCTCAGATTCCATAACTTTCCCTCAACAAAATGTGAGGAAAACATGTTTTTTTAGCAACATTTTGATGTTTGCAAAGGATTCTAGGTAACAGAACCTGGTCAGAGCCCCACAAGTCACCCCATCTTGGATTCCCCTAGGTTTCTAGTTTTCAAAAATGCACATGTTTGGTAGGTTTCCTTAGGTGCCGGCTGAGCTACAGGCCAAAATCTACAGGTAGGCACTTTGCAAAAAACACCTCTGTTTTCTGTCAAAAAATGTGATGTGTCCACGTTGTGTTTTGGGGCATTTCCTGTCGCGGGCGGTAGGCCTACTCACACAAGTGAGGTATCATTTTTATCGGGAGACTTGGGGAAACATAGAATAGCAAAACAAGTGTTATTGCCCCTTATCTTTCTCTAAATGTTTTCCTTCCAAATATAAGAGAGTGTGTAAAAAAGACGTCTATTTGAGAAATGCCCTTTAATTCACATGCTAGTATGGGCACCCCGGATTTCAGAGATGTGGAAATAACCACTGCTGCACAACACCTTATCTTGTGCCCATTTTGGAAACACAAAGGTTTTCTTGATAGCTATTTTTCACTCTTTATATTTCAGCAAATGAATTGCTGTATACTCGTAGAGAATGAAAACCCACTGCAGGGTGCAGCTCATTTATTGTCTCTGGGTATCTAGGGTTCTTGATGAACCTACAAGCCCTATATATCCCCGCAACCAGAAGAGTCCAGCAGACGTAACAGTATATTGCTTTAAAAAAATCTGACATTGCAGGAAAAGATTAGAGTAAAACGTAAAGAAAAATTGCTGTTTTTTTCATCTCAATTACCAATATTATTTCTTTTCAGTTGTTATTTTGTGTAGGAAACCCTTGTAGGATCTACACAAATTACCCCTTGCTGAATTCAGAATTTTGTCTACTTTTCAGAAATGTTTAGGTTTCTTGTATCCAGCATTGGTTTCACGCCCATTTCTTTCACTGACTGGAAGGAGGCCGAAAACACAAAAAATCATAAAAATGGGGTATGTCCCAGTAAAATGCCAAAATTGCATTGAAAAATTGGGTTTTCTGATTGAAGTCTGCCTGTTCCTGAAAGCTGGTGATTTTTAGCACCGCAAACCCTTTGTTGATGCCATTTTCAGGGAAAAAAACCACAAGCCTTCTTCTGCAGCCCCTTTTTCCCATTTTTTTTTTTTTTTTTTTAAACAAAGTTTTCACTGTATTTTGGCAAATTTCTTCGCCTCCTTCAGGGGAACCCACAAAGTCTGGGTACCTCTAGAATCCCTAGGATGTTGGAAAAAAAGGACGCAAATTTGGGTGGGTAGCTTATGTGCTCAAAAAGTTATGAGGGCCTAAGCGAGAACTATTCCAAATAGGCAAAAAAAAGGCCTGGCACAGGAGGGGGAAAAGGCCTGGCAGCGAACGGGTTAAGGACAAGCAGAAGTCCAGGGTGCCATTGACAGAGACCTCATTGTCAACCTGGTCAATGAAGAATACACCACTTCCAGGACAACAACAGTGTTGATGGCGACAGTGTCAACAATTTTAGTGTCTATGATGTCCCCATAGATGGGAGGATCATTGACTGCTGATTCTTGAACACCTGCAGAAGTGTTAGTAAAGGAATTTCTGTAGCAGTTCTTCCAGAACACACATCACCTAGTATCTGCCTTCCCACCAAGGCATTTACTAGAAGTAGAGACTTTAGATGAAGAGAGACCACAGGCCCACACAGTTAAGCATCAGATATCAAAACGTTACGGACCACCACCACGATGATGATCAGTCTGTGGAAGAATATACAGTCACCAAGCAACCACCATCTCAACCTGGTACAAAGAAAGAGCGGGACCTAGAAGCCTTCATAGAATATTATGAGAATGTACTCATAGAGGAAGAATACCATTATCTACAGGAACCCATGCTGCAGATACCTAGAGATCTAGTACACAACCTCCCCTTAATGTTAACTGATTACTGCAAGCAATTTCCCGAACAATCCAAATTGCCAGGGTGCAGACCCATACTTGACCTTCAGCTCATTATACATCAAACACAGTCTTGTCAACTGCTAGTCCAGGATGACCAGTTTCAGTGGTGGAACCTCCACCTGCAAAACCACCAACACATGAAGACATGTATGCTGCTGAACAGTTGAAGGAAGGTGATATTCCAAAGGACCCCCAGGATAGTAATGCATGGGAGGACTGTTACTTCTCTATCTGTCCCACTTAGTCCACCTCCAGCAAGTTCACTACCAGATTATTGGAGGTTTTCAGCACTGCTTGAGAGAGCGTTTAAGAGATTCAACCTTCTGATGATGGACTGGGCAGTATAGGGGTGGGAGAGGGGTAATACAAGGGGTAGAAAGGGACGAGTGCAAGAGGGAGGTAGAAATCTGGACAGAGGACGGGACGGAGGGAAGGAAAACAGAGGGACAGAGAAAAAGGAAAGAAGGGACAATGTGAGGGGGGAAAGAGGTAGAAATGGGTAGAAGAAAAAGAATTAGGAGGGAGGTTGAATGGGGAAATGAAAAGGGAAGAACGGGAAGGGGTCCAGAGAGGAGAGAATATACTGAAAAGGGAGAGTGTAGTAGAACCCTCTTATTTAATGAAGACCATGGTATTTCATCATTAAGTCATATGGTATCTGTACGTAATCTCCAGATCCATATTTGTTCATAGTATAAGAGCTTTTGGCTCATGTTGCTTGTTGTTGGATTAAGCTTGTCTATTACTACCCAGTCCATATCATCTGGGGAGTGGTTGCTCCTGATAAAGTGACTGGTGAGTTTTGTGGCATCGCATTTGCAGCAGATGGTACTTCTGTGTTCACATATGCGGGTCACGACTCTCCTCGTTGTCATCCCTATATATTTTAACAAACAGGGACACCTTCAGGCCCCTCCTGTTAAACAATCCACAGTTAGGCCCTTCTCATTATATATACTTAGCCACCTCCTATTGAGATAGGCCCTCCTGTTCAGCATATGGCTCTTTAGTGCATGAACTTAGGGATCCTAGGCCCTGACGAATGCCCCAGACCTTCTTCCGCTCTAGTTAGTGGGCAGAAACATGTTGGCCAGTGATTTATTGGTGACTCTTCGAGTCATTATTCTCTAGAAGCGTCCCGTTGCGTTTTTAATCTCACCAACAATCGCTGCCAATAAAGGTGTAATATTACACAGATGATTGATTAGGTGATTTTAGACTCTCTGTAGTACAACTGGATCAGGATTTTATCCAGATAAACTTGATCTCTGCACTCCCTCCAAGTTCTTTTAACGACGAGGTTGAGTCCGTCCAGGTGGTACTATCCTACCTGGATGGGGGTAGGTGGCCATATGATGAAGCATGACACTACATAGTGTGTGAGGCCACCTAGTCTGTAAGGAGAATTTCCCCTTAGACCTTTCTGACAACCACATTCAGCACACATATCGGTCCTGAATTTCAGGAGATACAGATGGTCCATTACAATTTAACTTTATTTTGTACCTACGTGATACCCCATACTCTTTGTGTTATTTGTTGCACGCCCAGGGGAGGCAGTATGGGGTCTCAAAGTTTTCTCTCCTCCTCTCCCGTTGTGTTGAGAGATATAGCTACCACAGTCTTCCGACAGCAGGAACGCATCCGTTTTAGACCTCAAGGTTGTCTTAAGGCAATATCTTTCCACCCTGAAGTTCAAGCAAAGGTTATGGGTCTGCCATGCAATGGTAAAGCTTTGCTTAGGAAACACTTGGATGATATTTTACATCTATCAAAGTGGACACAGACACACCAATATCCTTAGGTGTGCTACAACAAACAAGAACCCAGCCCTTTCGAGGTGTTAGAGGGAGAAAGCATTTTTCTTATAGAGGAGGATACCAGCATTACTTTTATTAGCTGATTCAGCAGGGCTGTAGCCAACTGCCCACCCTCAGCAATATAGGCAACCTCAACCCTCTTTCTACTCTAGATAGCAGCCTCTCAGAAAGTTGTGGACACAGCAGCGATCCCAGCGCAGAGCTCTTCTAGATGCCAGTGATATCATCTTAACTCCAGCCACAGCTCCATCCCAATCTGTGAGGGGGCAAATATCCCACTTTTTTAAAAACAAAATGGAGAATATCAGTACAGACTGATGGGTTCTGGAATTAATAAGAAAGGGGTACACCATAGATTTCCTCACCATGTCCCCTACAAGCTCCCCTGAAAAGAAACCAATACTACACCTTTAACAATTGCACATAAAACAACTACTTCAGAAAGGTGCATTAGAGACTATGCCCCATTCCCAGTGAAAATAGGGTTTCTTCTCTAATTGTTTCCTCATTAAAAAAAAAAAAAAGAAATTTGGCAAATGGAGACCTATACTAAATCTGAGGCAGCTAAAGTAGTTCCTAAAGAAGCAGTAATTTAGGATGGTCCGGCTTTAGGAGCTACTCCTGAAGTTATACAAGAGAGATTACATGACGTGACTGGACCCTCAAGGTGCTTATTTTCACGTCCCAATACATCCAGCCCACAGAAAGAACTTGAGATTCAAAGTAGCCGGTCACCATTATCAGTTCAAAGTCTTGCCTTTTGGCCTCATATCAGCCCCACACATTTTTACAAATTGCATGGCCCCAGTGGCGGTATATCTCAGAAGATTGGGCCATTGAAATGTCCCTTATCTAAATGATTGGCTAGTCAAAGGCCAGTCTTTTCAAGATGCAATTTACCCTCAACTTTTTAATACCTTTAGGTTTAATCCTCAACAGAGGCAAATGGTGTTTTACACCAAAAAAGTGAATGGAAGCATTTCTCTTCACAACTGGGCACAAGGCTTTTCCTACAAAGGAGAGGGTACTAAAGAAATTAACCTAGCTCAGACGTCTAAAACAATTGTCAATTTCCGTGTTAACATACAAATCCTTACTGTCAAATGATGTAATCCTGCATCCCCTTAATATCGAATTGCAGGTTAGGAATTTAGACTGTTACATGATGAATTGGGCAACGATGTGTCACAAGACCAAGAATCTTTTGATGACATTATCAAAATAACAAGTAAAATGACGAAGCAATTCAATGGTGGGCAAAAGAGGACAATGGGCCTGATTACGACATTGGCAGAGGTGATTTCGGCGTCCCAAACGTGATGGGTATCCCGCCCAACATTTTACATGCTCTGTAGGGTATAATGGAACTTACAACATGGGGGACGGGATTTCCATCACATTTGTGACTGCGTAATCTCCTCCGCCAAGGTCATAATCAGGCACAATGTGTCAATACAATTAACTTTCCCCTACAACATTTTTAATGATCACAGATACTTCATTAGAGGGGTGGAGAGCCCATCTTCAGGACTTTAAAGCTGTGAACAGCAGCCTTAGATCTACAGGATTTTTTTCTGAGGATTTCTGGTTTCTCCGTGCTGGTATGCACAGACAACACCGCAATCCTACACTACATAAACACCTGAGAGGAAGAAGGTCAAGAATTTTGTACAAGGAAACTCAGAAAATGCGGAATTTGACAATCAACCTCAAAATCACATTAAGAGCAGAACATGTTCTAAGAAGTCAGCAAACAATGTGCGGACATCTCAAGTCAAAGGAGTGTCACAGATGAGAACTTGATGATCATCAATACAAAATATGTTTGAAAGATGGGTAAGTCCAAATCTGGATCTCTTTGGCAGCAGCAAGAACATATATGTTGTTTCTGTGACACAGGATTTCCACAAACCGGCTCACAGGGAAACTCATTTCACATTACTTGGAAAGGACTTTTTGCCTGTATTTTTCCTTCCAATCCCTATGTTTCCAAAGGTAATAAGCAAGATGAAGCGAGAACTATGTTGCCTCAATCTGCTAGCTCCACAATGGCCCAGACAGTACTGGTACACAAAGATAGTTTTCTACACATAATGTCCCCACATTCATCTTAAATACATGACAACCCTATTGATGATGCACAACAACCAGGTGGTGCATCCAAATACAAAGTTGCTAAATTTTATGGCCTGGCTCCTGAACACGACCAGTGTCATCTCATAGACATGTCTGAAAACCGCAGAGAGATACTTGCCAAAGTCACAGCACATTCTTCAAACAAAATGTACAAGACTTCTGTGTTTGGTGCTCTACTTAGAATACCATATTATCTTATCACCTGAACAGATTCTTCCAAATCCACTTCATCTAGCATGTTCAGGTTGATTACATGCCTTCATCAAAGTCCTTTTGACAGCAATTTCTCGATTCAGAAGAGCAACTACAAATCTTCTATGTGAGCACAATGAACTATAAAAGAGTTTATTAAAACTATTTGCGGTTTATCCTCTGATCAGAAAACCTCTGGTTATATGGCAACTAAATACTGTTCTAGTGCAGCTAATGAAACATAAATATCCATAAGACGAACATAATATATCTTGGAAAACAGCTATTCTGCTTGCTTTCTCCTCATCAAGATGTATGAGATCCACATCCTCACCACCAAAGAACCATATATAAAGTTTAGAATTGACAGGGCCGTCCGAAGGACAAATCCTCATCTTATTCCAAATGGTCCATCATATTTCCACCTGAATTAACCTTTTTCAAAGATCCTAGAAATACCACAGAAAGGTACCGTCCATACTCCAGACTTATTTGGTTGCTTCAAATTCTATATCGATCTAACTCCGAATGGTTTTCTCCAACCATATACATTCAGACTACCGGTTTGATTTGTTTCTACAACCATAGCCTTGTCCCTCACGAAGTTCCCACAGACCGACCAAACACTAGGTCTGCAACTTTTGTTTGTCTCTGGACCATAAAGAAGACGACTGCGAAGCGTGCAAGTCTTTTTGACTGAAGAAAACACTACGGTATTGAAGGGTTTGCCATGGCGAGGTGCAGCGGCACAAGATGGAGGAGACGTCGGAGATTTTCCAACAACAAGATGTCAAAACGGAGCTAGAACAAGAGTTACAAGAGGCCTCAGCAGCTAAGGAAGAGGCTTTTTCCATGGACGACTTGAAGTCTGTTGTGAACACGGTCCTTGAATGCAAGCTACTCAAAAAAACAACACCTTCCACTGAAGCAAAGGATACTGGGCCACCACTGTTGCCAGGCCATGGTCTGCACAAACAGAATTAATTTGGGCGCCCCTCCATCGAGTTGGGCACCAAAAATAAAGCCTAAACATTCAAGTTCAATATCATGCTGACCATCTTCTGCTTTGGTACGAAAGCTTCAGGATCCCACTAGGCACCGATCACCATGGCACTGAAAAAAAAACAAAAGACATCACCAGCCCTGGCCCGACCGTTTAGAGATCAAGACAGAAAAGTGTTTCAGCGCCGAAAAAAAAGTGTCCCTGTCTTCAGAGCCAAGTACTTCTATAGAGCTTACCCACCACAAAATGAAGCAGCAACTTAGCATGAAGCAGTCACAGCTTCATGTTCAGCCGCAGACTGGCCATGTCTTGGTCAAAGCTGTTATTTCAATACCTTCCAAAAGACAGCTTGCGTTTGGGGAGGCTATTGATGGTCCTGCGCCTCCTGCCAAACAAGAGGATGGACAAAGACACTGCTGCTATACACCCTCCTCTCCACCACCATCAATACCATCACCACCACCCTCACCTTCACACGGTGACCCCCCTGACATCACTCCTCAGGATTCCCACTCTTTTCAAGGTGATCAAGGAACAGGGGATAACACTCTCCCTTTCCCACAAGGCCCAGACCCTTGGTCGCAGTATGATGTAGATCCCTACAGACACACAGCTCCAGATGTCTACCCGGCCAGACCATCTCCCCCAGACAATACTACCTCTTTTCAGAAACTCATTGGTAGGGCCAGGTGCCCTTAGATGAAGAGACTGTTTATGATGATTTCCTCTTTGAAACTCTTGATACCTCCCACAGGGCCACACAATACTTCATCATCCTAAATAGAATGGTGAGGCATGCAGAGGACATCTTTAAAGATCCTGCCAGGGTGCGCATCATCACACTGTGTGTGGCAAACAAATATAAAGCTTCACCCTCAGACACCATTTTTATTAGAGGTCAGATTTCCCCTGATTCTCTTGTGGTTTTTAATGCCAGGAAAAAAGCTAACTCTCAAGCTGCTAGCGATTTTCCCCACCTCCTGACAAGGAGAGTAAGTTCATCCTTTATTCTGGAAAGCAGGTTGCAGCCCAAGCCCCCAGCCATTCTCGTATAACTAACACTCAAGGCCTGCTAGCAAGATATGACTGCCCACTGGGACAGATGGAAAAGCTCCTTCAATGCTTCCCAGAGGAGCACAGGAAGAGGGGGAAAAGAAATCTTCATTGCGAGCCAGCTTATTTCAAATAATTCCATCCGCCGAGCCCTAGACTCTGCTGGCATGGCCACCAGGGGAAGAAATACCAGCATCCTTTTACTCATGGCTATGCATTTCTGGACTTAAGCCAGAGGTACAACAAATTATTCTTAACGTACCATTTGATAACGAGCATCTTTTGGCCCACAGGTCGATCAGGCACTGGAAAAGATTAAAAAAAACAACAACAAAAAACTGTGAGGTGGCTAGATCTACGGGTGTCTTCCAGACCCCTGCTACATGGAGTTTCTTTCTCTTGCTGATAAATAAACCCCAGGGCTCGAAAAATCATAATAATTTTACTGGACCTGCAGGTCGAGTAACCTAAATCTACTCAACGTAATATACTTGACCCGTAAACGGGTCTCAAATTGTGTGATCCTAGGCAAATAGTTTACAAAGTCGCCTTTTTCTTAATTCTCACATGTGATTGCACCTTCAAATATGTGAGCTCAGCATTTCTGCAGTACAAAAAAACCTCTTTTGTTTGATTAAGTAGGCTAAAGTTTGCTGCATGCATCACCAGAATCTAGCCCACATACCCATGAGGTCTAGCCCACATAACCAATGACTTCTTTTAGTTTACTAACACCATTGCCATCAGGGCAGGAGTGCTTCTCAATTTATTTAAACACTCAATACTAATAAATATATTACCAAACCATGATGTTATAACATATATTGTCATCTACACACATTAACTTTCCAAGAAATGTCCAAAAACCTTTCCACTAACTTGCAGCTTTACTGATAAAACTATGTAGTGTTTTAGCAATCTGTGAAAATTGGGTTTCAGAAAACATATCCTTTGCACATCAACATGTAAAGTATTCTGATTTGTTTTCATCCTATTAAAATATATTTTCATCACACAGAAATATTTAAAAAGGGCTTTCACAACTACTGAAATATATTTTTAAATGTTAGCACAGTTGACTTAGTCATTTAAATGTTGTGTGTTAGGAAAAACCTGGCACCCTAGATCATTTTATTTTTCATTCTAAGCAGCAGGTCACACAGTTCACCTTACAAAGTCCTGGAGCTCTGCAGATGGAAGGCAAATTTATTTTAAGAAAAACTGACTTTTGACCTCTCTCTGTGAACACAGAGCAAATGTGACATAAGAACAAGGTTTTAAAAGCATCTTTTATTGCCCTTCTACTTTTCAACTGAACAGAATACCTGTTCAGCATCATCTTACCAGAAGGGATGAGTAAGTATTTAAAATAGCTTGACCTGATCAAATAATACTCACCAATGTGAGTGATCGAGTGGATTTTGCAAGCCCTGAACCCACCCCCAAGTCCACCTCATCCTCTTGCCATAAAGGCCAGGTGCACACATTTCCCCCCCCATAAAGGCGTCTTTAGGGGTTCCTAAAGGAAGAGGCAAAGCACCCTCCCACGTAGCTCCTTCACTGCCACAAAACAGTGACTCCCTTCTCCTACCCTCCACCCCCAACTATTTAACACCTGTCGGGAGATGTCTACAACAATTCTTCTTGGTCTGGCAAAACATAACATCAGATCAATGGGTGTTGGATATTCTCCAACATGGTTGCCGTCTGGTGCATTTCCACAACTCCAAACATTCCCCCCCATGCTCACAAACTTTCTCCAGAACACATCACTCTGCTCAAACAGGAAATTCAGGCTCTCTTATAAGAGCCATAGAACCCGTTCCTCCACACCATCGAGGGACAGGAGTTTACTTTCTGATTCCAAAAAAGGACTGCTCATTAAGGCCTAGTCTAGATCTCAGGCCTTTAAATTAGTACATCCTGTTGAGGCATTTTCACATGGTAACCTTTTTTTGGCATTGTTACCCCCACATTGTGCCTGCTGTCAGTGTGTTTTGACTGTGTTCACTGGGATCCTGCTAACCAGGACCCCAGTGACTGTGCTCTTTCCCCCCTAAATTTGGTTGCCTCTGACTTAGCATACCCCACAATTGGCATACTGGTGACCCCTTGTAAGTCCCTTGTATATGTTACTTAGGTATCCAGGGCATTGGGACAGCAGGGGTTCCCCATGGGCTGCAGCATGCATTATGCCACTCATGGGAGCCCATGCAAAATGTGTGTGCAGGCCTGTCATTACAGCCTGCATGAAAAGGTGCATGCACCCTTTCACTACAGGTCACTGTACCAGGTCACTGTAAGTCACCCCTATGGCGGGCCCTCGTAGCACAGAAGGCAGGGTGAAGGTACGTGTGTGTGAGGGCACCCCTGCATGAGCAGAGGTGCCACTACGAACTCGAGCTCCATTTCCCTAGACTTAATAAGTGCGGGGAAGCCGTCCTACCCATGTACTGGACACAACTACATAATGGTAACACCAAACCTGGCCATGTTTGGTATCAAACATGTTGGAATCATACCCCCAATACTGTTGCCAGTATTGGTTGCATGATTCCATGCACTTCCCAATACTGTTGCCAGTATTGGTTGCATGATTCCATGCACTCTCGGGGCTCCTTAGAGGACCCCCAGCTTTGCTGTAACCAGTTTGCAGGGTTTTCCTGGGCAGCCCACGTTGCCACAATCCTTCAGACAGTTTTCTGCCCTCCTGCTGCCTGATCTGATCAAGTCCAGGAAGACAGAACGAAGGACTGGCTTGGGAAGGGTAGCCTCCCCAAGCCACTGGTTTGCTTTGAAGGGCACATTTGGTGCCCTCTGTGCATAAACCAGTCCACACTGGTTCAAGGACCCCCAGTCCCTCCTCTGGCACTAAACTGGACAATGGAAAGGGGAGTGACCACTCCCCTGTCTATCACCATCCCAGGGCTGGTGCCCAGAGCTCCTCCAAGTGGCCACTTGATTCTGCCATCCTGAATCCAAGGTGGGCAGAAGCCCCTGGGAGCATCTGAATGGCCAGGTCAGGCAGGTGACATTACAGCCCCCTCTTGATAGGTGGTCACCCTGCTAGGATACCAGTCCTACTTCCTGGGCTATTTAGGGTCTCCCTCCAGGGTGGGTCTTCAGATTCGACATGCAAGATTCCAGCAGGACTCCTCTGCATTGTTTACTTTATCTTCTGACCACTGGGACTGCAACTGGACCCTCCAGGACAATCTGCAACACCAACAGCGACTCCGCTCTGCAACGTTGTTTCTCCGGCTCCTTCCAGCAACTGCAACATTTCCTTAGCTGTGCATCCACTGAGGGCAATGAGTCTTAAACCAGCACAAGAAGCAAGAAGGAATCTCCCTTGGAGTGAAGGAGTCACTCCCCTGCATCTGCAGACACCAACTGCAATGACGACCCACTGCGTGGATCCTCTCTCCTCCGGAACTGTATGGATCCTGCATCACAGGTGGTGGTCTGGAGTGGTCTCCTTGGTCCTCTCTATCAACTGTCCAACTTTGGAGACGGTAAGCCCTTGCCTCTCCTTGCAGGACAGTACCCCTGTGCACCATGACTTGGAGCTACCAAGGATTGTCTGTTCCCCCTCCAAGGGATCTTCAAGCTGCGTGGAGCCCCCACTTCCAGCACTCTTCCCTGCAAAGCACAGTCTTACGTCTGCTGCTCAAGAGATGTTGACTCCTTCAGGCGTGCGGAGTGGGCCTCACTGAGACTCCTGTGCCTGCTGCCTGTGAGTTGCCTGTGGGGGCTGCATCCTCATCTTCCAACTCTCCACATTGCTGAGGGTCACCTGGGACTCCCCTCCTTGGGTTGAGCCCCCCTGTACCACTGTAGTCACACAGCACTCACACACATGAAAGAACCATAAAGTGTTAAAAACAAGCATTTGCAATGCAACGGGTCTTGCATTTCTCTGAGTTAGAGCTATTAGCAGTTGTAAACTCCAAACCAAACGTTTCTTGCCTCATTAAATGAAAAAACAAAAAACGAGCACGATCGTGCTGCTAAACAAGCGAGATAACGCTGCAAAAAAAGAGAAAAAGTAGTCCACAAACCGGACGGAAAACAGCGAGCCTCGTATGTTTTCAGTACTTGGTCGCTGCGCTCAAGGAGGGCTAACCACCAGAAAAGGCAATGACATATGCATGCCTTCAACTAATGAAAGCAAGCAGATTTTAAAAGGCAAGCCCACGAACCAATGAAAGACACTGACGTGACATGGACGGGGCTCCGAGCCCTTTTCTAAGTACTACAGCATCTAGCAAGCGATACGCAGGCTCGACCCTAAAAATAATGGTACTTTGTTATGGTAACACAGTTACTAAAATTCTCTTTAGGTAATTCCCCACTAGCAGGTAAGTAATCACACTATTGAGCATGCCGATAGACACTTTAATAGTCAATCAATGTCATATGTTGTGTTGGATGTATGTTATGAGTTCTAACTTAATGTGTTCTGCTGTATGATACTTTTTGGTGTGTCCTTGTGGAGAGTGCAGTTGTGAGCTCATAGTGAAGATCATACTCCATGACTCCTATAGGTTATCCCATGCACCATTCTGTGTGTGTGCAGAGATGCCTGATAGATCACCTTCCTCAAATGCTATTATCATCTGAGGAAGACTGAAATGTGAAGTTCAATCACATGTTTTGAGGCAACTTGCTGGCCCAATGTCAAAATGGGAGTCCACATGTTAAAAAAAAAAAAAAAAAAAAAAGGGAGATTTTAATTAGGGCTATCTGCACTGCATTTGGTAGACTGATTTGGTTAGAGTAGAATTTATAGAGCGCAACAAATGCCTGTAGGCCTCAAGACTGAGTGTGAGAAAAACCAAAGGTTACAGGGACAATAAAGTTAGGGAGTAGAATTTTAAAAAGCGTTAAAAAAACCAAAGGTTACAGGGTTGTTATAGTTGGGAAATAGAATTTTAAAAAATCCTTAAAAAATCACTAAAAATACCAAAGATTTCAGGGACTTAATAGTGAGGTTCAAATTTTATACACACAAAACAATGGGCATTCAGCAGTTATAGTTATCTGAAGTAACTATAAACTGTGCTCTAAAGTAACTACAATGCGCGCCCAAACCATTCACTGCTAATTACCCCACATAGTACGTCACACGTGACATATTCTATGACTTCATTGATATCACTGCAACATTTGCAATGAAATTATTGATGAGATAACTGTGCATGAAGCGTGTGCGAGTTATAGTTACTTTCGGGCACAATTTATAGTTGGTTCAGATAAGTGTTTTCTTTTGCAAGTTCTCTTCTTCAGTAAAAAAAAAAAAATCCTCAACTTTTTCTCGTTCAACCTCAGCCTTTGTATGTTACTTTGCTATCCAATTAACTGTGGCTCGAACTTGAACTTTGATCATCTTTGTCTTTGCTGTATTCACTGTACACTTCTTGTTTCCTCGGGGGGGGTATGTAATTTAGACCTTCAACTGCACCTTTTCAGTGCTTGGGTCAGAGACTACTTTTTCTCACTGCCACTCATGCCTTTCTCTTGTGCACTGTAAGAGATGTTCATTCTGATCTCTGCCTTTAAACTAGACTTTAGGAATATCAGGTTCTTAGCCAGAGCTTCACTAACTTAAAATGAAAATTCGCTTTGCTTTTGCTTGTTGTCTTCACTAGTCTAAAATGTTTCACCTTTTGCACCCCCTGTGGATTCATGCTGCGAGCTTGAGCTTTACTTTGCATAAGAGACTGTGCTTGACTCTGAACCAATTGATTCATCAACTGTTTAAAATACTCTTGCTCTTTGTGTGAACTGTGTGGATACACTGAGGTACATCAGTGTGGTACACTTTACAGTAGCGTTTGTCATCAATATTATGTGATAAGGACCTCTCCAACGCTTTTCCAAGCAGTTCTTCCTGACTTGATTTCAGATCACAATCCAAGCTCCAGGATTAAGGTTATGACAGGTAATGTCTTTAGATTCTTCTGTTGCCACATTCATCTGTTGAAAGACAGATTTCACCATATCTGTTTGAGATCTGCAGTAGTCAAGCACAGTTTCATCAGTTATCGATAGTAGTGCAGCTGAAGGAACATAAGCAAGTTTCATTGCTCTTTCCATGATAATCTCATGCAGCAATTAACCAGCCTTTCTATCAGGAGTACTTCTAATACTCTACAAAAGAGGAAGGGAATCCGGTCATTTTAAACCAGTTGAAGCACAGACTTTTACCAGTTTTTTCTTGAGTGATATTGGCTCTTTCCACAGTCCCTGAAAATTGTGGTCAGTAACTACAACGAAAAGTCTTAATTGAAGTAGGAAGATGAAAAGTAGAAATCAGTTCCCCAAGTGTAATTTGGCAACTGTAGGGCTATCTTACCTCCTTTTTTAAAGCATTTTATTGAACTTTATTAGTACCAATTAGGCACTTTCAGAGCCCTACAGTGATGATCTTCTTTCAACATTATCCAGATATTATCAATATCATTCATAGTGTTTACAGCTCAGTATAGCAGAACAATGTGATTATTGACGCGGGGGATCTGTCTCAACAGTTATGGAAGACAATTCATTCCATAGTTTCCTACTACCTCTCCCTTTCCGATCATCATGTTTTCATTTGTTTTAATTACAATGCACTTCAGCTCAGGTGCTTACCCCCGTCTCTCCCCCCCCCCTCACTCCCCATGTGTCCTCTGCCGTTCCAATTCTCCTGTATACCCATTATGTCTAATTTTCCATATTTCTCAGGATCCTCCAGGGTGTGTTTCTCCTGATTTCTTATCTGTCCCGTCAAGGTATATTCCTCATGATATCATTATGCACTTGCTTTTTTACTAGTTTATGCATTGTATTATATTGATCAGGGAGGTAATGCATCATCATTTGGTGTAGTATCCGAATTTTCCAAGAGACACATTAAAGCACTCTAGGTCTGGGCTCTCTCAATCAAACCCTGACCTCGTTTGACCTCTCGGTCCCTCACCATCTGTTCAGCCTTTGCCCACTTTACTACTTCACTTTTCCAGATCGCACTCTGGGGGCCTCATGCCTGTCTCCAATTTCTAGTTCTCTCTCTTTTTGCTAACAATAGCGATTGGTCCTGGAAGTAGTTGTTCACTTTCTGTCGGGATGTGTGTTAATATCCTTTGAGTAAACAATATTTGGGGTCATACAGGACCTGCCTCTCGATCTCTTCTGCTAGTTTACCAGTCACTGAGTGCCAGAAACCTCCTAAAACTGGACTGGCCCAGAACATATGAAAAAACTCTACTACCTCCTCCCCGCACCTCGGACACTTGGCTTCCATGATATTATAATGCCTTCACAGCCTTCCCGGTGTCAAATATGCTCTATGTAGGACACATAGGTTAATGAGCCTGAATCTGGCATTCCTGGATACTTTGGGGACCCAAGTCAATATGTTCTCCCACTCAACCTCCGTGATCTCTGTGCCCAAGTCCTCTTCCCACTTCAATTTGAGGCTCGCGAGGGGCTGACAAAGGGCTGCTCTCATTCTTCCGTATAGGAAAGTCACAGCCTTATATGTACCTGCACTATTAGTCTAAAATTGACAGATGCTGGAGAGGGAAGATTCTGTTCATCCCGTGCTCCAGTGTTTAGTGATTTCCTCAGTGACCGCTCTGTGGTGCAAAAAGTGTCCCTGTGGTAAATCATATAGAGTCTTTAACTCTTCAAATGGTAATAAAGCGTCTGCCTCAAGCAACGTTCCCATCAATGTTGCTCCTGCCTCTACCCAGCTAGTTAGTCCACTCTAGTCACCTCCATGGGGTAAAACTGATGAAAGTTGCATTGAGATCTTCGGGCGTAAGGCCTAGTCTCACCTGATCTGCGGAGGTGGCGCAGTTAGCAGGCACATAGCACCCTCAGTTCCGCTGGTAAGGTCGCGGCTGGAGGGCCGAGCCAGAGGACCACCCTGGCCAGAGTCGGGAGGTCCAGAGTAAAGTGTGTTATCACTTAGTCCGGTTGCATGTGGCTGGCTATCCATTGAGTCAACCAATGCAGTTGGCCTGCTGGTTAATAGGTCTCGAGGTCTAGTCCTGCCAGTCTCCCATCCCCCTTTGGTCTCTGAAGATGTTCAAGTGCAAATCATTGCCTCCCTGTCCCCCAAAGAAATCCAGTTACTAGTAAATTCAGAACCTTAAAAAAGGTTTGGGGTATCCATAGTGGTAGTGTAACACAAAGAGTAATCGTGGTAGGGTAATCATTTTCAGTAAAGCAGCTCATCCTGCCACCGATAAGGGCAGCGAATCCCAGAATGTCATATTGCTACAGAGTCCCCGCAGCGCTTTCCCTATGTTACCTTCAAAAAGGTCTGTTTTGTGATGGTAGACATGTACTCCCAGATACGTCAAAAACGCTGCTCCCATTGTAGGCCTCCCAGGTCTTGAGGGGCTGCTTAGTCAGAGATCATGGGAAATAGACTGTATTTCCCCCCAGTTAATCTGAAGGCCCGAATGTGATTCAAAACAATCCAGTAGCTGCCTCGCTCCTCGAAGTGTGTCATCTGCATCCACTAAAAATAGTAATAGATCGTCTGCGTATAGGGCCATATAATGGGTGTCGTTCCCAACTCTCAAGTACCTGCTCTTGCTAGGCTTGCAAGGGACTCTATGGCCAGGGCAAAGAAGTGAGGGGAGAGCGGGCATCCCTGTCTGGTGCCTCGTTCCACTTGACAGTCCCCTGAGATAGTGCTGAGTGTACAAAAACTCACCCGTGGCATGGCATAGAGTAATCGCGTCCAGGCTATAAAGTTCTCACCTAACCCAAATTTGCGTAGCACTTTGTATAGGAATGGCCATTCTAAGCTGTCAAATGCCTTCTCAAAGTCTACAGCAAATACCACTGCACTGTCTTTATCATAAGAGCTGTCATCAAGTAATGAGAAAAGTCGGCATATGTTCATGGCCGTACATTGTTCAAGGATACATCCAGCCTGGTCCCTTTGGATCAAGCTGGGCATATATGGTAGGAGGCGTGTCGCTAGTATTTTACGAAGGATTTTGTAATCTACCGATAATATTGACAGGTCGGTATGAAGCTACATCAGTGGGTGGCTTCCTAGGTTTCAAAAGGGGAATGATAGAGCCTGTCGCGCTGATGAAGGGAGAGTCCTGGCTAGCTTGGCTTTCTCATAAATGCTAACCATTCAGGGCCCCAGCGCAGCAATATAGGAAGAATACAATTCAACCGGTAGGCCATCCAGTCCTTGGGTTTTGTTTCACACCATGTTACTAACGGCAGCCCGCACTTCTGACAATTCAGTTGCCTGTCCTAGGGTCTCAGATTCCTGCTCAGAAATTGTTGGGAGGTTAAGGTGGGATAAGTACTCTTGGATGTCTGTCAGTGATGAGTGGACTTTGCTCCTGTAGAGATCCGAGAAATAATTATAAAATTCCTGAACAATTGCAGCCTGGCTATAGGCCATCTGGCCTAGGGGCATTTCTAATTCAACTATACTTGACCCCCTCTTTGCCGGATTCGCCAACCATGCCAAAAGCGAGTTTGCTCAGTCACCCTCAGCATGAGTTCTCGCCAGGTAAGCTTTATAGTCATAACATCGGAGCCTTTCAACCCCTGTTGCTACTCGTTCTCGGTTGTCTATGACTAATGTTTGGAGTTCTGGTTCTCCAGGGCGTTTCCGCTATATCACCCTTGTAGGAATTTGGCTCTGTATGTACTATTTCAAAGTAAGAAATAGCATGCACAGAGTCCAAGGGTTCTCCTTAGAGGTAAGATAGTGGCAAAAAGAGATAATTCTAATGCTCTATTTTGTGGTAGTGTGGTCGAGCAGTAGGCTTATCAGAGGGTAGTGTTAAGCATTTGTTGTACACACACAGGCAATAAATGAGGAACACACACTCAAAGACAATTCCAGGCCAATAGGTTTTTATATAGAAAAATATATTTTCTTAGTTTATTTTAAGAACCACAGGTTCAAGATTTACAGGTAATACTTGAAATGAAAGGTATTTCATTCAGGTATCTTAGGAACTTTGAATCAGCAAAATAGCATGTATAGTTTTGGCAATAAGCTATTTTAAAACTTGACAGTGCAAATTTCAACAGTTCCTGGGGGAGGTAAGTATTTGTTAGTTTTGCAGGTAAGTAAACCACCTACAGGGTTCAAAGTTGGGTCCAAGGTAGCCCACCGTTGGGTGTTCAGGGCAACCCCAAAGTTACCACACCAGCAGCTCAGGGCCGGTCAGGTGCAGAGGTCAAAGTAGTGCCCAAAACACACAGGCTTCAATGGAGAAGGGGGTGCCCTGGTTCCAGTCTGCCAGCAGGTAAGTACCCGCGTCTTCAGAGGGCAGAACAGGGGCATTTTGTAGGGCACCAGGGGGGACACAAGTCAGCACAAAAAGTACACCCTCCGCGGCACGGGGGCGGCCGGGTGCAGAGTGCAAACAGGCGTTGGGTTCGCAATAGAGTTCAATGGGAGATTCAGGGGTCTCTTCAGCGAAGCAGGCAGGCAAGGGGGGGGGGCTCCTCGGGGTAGCCATCACCTGGGCAAGGGAGAGGGCCACCTGGGGGTCGCTTCTGCACTGGAGGTCAGATCCTTCAGGTCCTGGGGGCTGCGGGTGCAGTGTCTTTACCAGGCGTCGGGTTCTTAGAAGCAGGCAGTCGTGGTCAGGGGGAGCCTCTGGATTCCCTCTGCAGGCGTCGCTCGGGGGGCTCAGGGAGGTCAACTCTGGCTACTCACAGGGTCGCAGTCGCCGGAGTGTCCTCCCTGTAGTGTTGTTTCTCCGCAGGTCGAGCTGGGGGCGTCTGGTGCAGAGTAGAAAGTTTCACGCTTCCGACGGGAAACGTGGAGTCCTTTTTAAAGTTGTTTCTTTGTTGCAAAGTTGTATCTTCTTTGGAGCAGAGCCGCTGTCCTTGGGAGTTCTTGGTCCTTTTAGATGCAGGGTAGTCCTCTGAGGCTTCAGAGGTCACTGGACCCTGGGGAACGTGTCGCTGTTGCAGTTTTTCTTGAAGTGGGGAGACAGGCCGGTAGGGCTGGGGCCAAAGCAGTTGGTGTCTCCGTCTTCTCTGCAGGGCATTCAGGTCAGCAGTCCTTCTTCGTCTTCAGGTTGCAGGAATCTATTTTCCTAGGTTCTGGGGGCCCCTAAATACTCAATTTAGGGGTGTGTTTAGGTCTGGGGGGGTTAGTAGCCAGTGGCTACTAGCCCTGAGGGTGGTTACACCCTCTTTGTGCCTCCTCCCTGAGGGGAGGGGGGCACATCCCTAATCCTATTGGGGGAATCCTCCATCTGCAAGATGGAGGATTTCTAAAAGTCAGTCACCTCAGCTCAGGATACCTTAGGGGTTGTCCTGACTGGCCAGTGACTCCTTGTTTTTCTCATCATCTCCTCCGGCCTTGCCGCCAAAAGTGGGGCCGTGGCCAGAGGGGGCGGGCATCTCCACTAGCTGGGATGCCCTGTGGTGCTGTAACAAAGGGGGTGAGCCTTTGAGGCTCACCGCCAGGTGTTACAGTTCCTGCAGGGGGAGGTGGGAAGCACCTCCACCCGGTACTACAGGCTTTGTTACTAGCCACAGAGTGACAAAGGCACTCTTCCCATGTGGCCAGCAACATGTCTGGTGTGTGGCAGGCTGGCAGATCTAGTCAGCCCACACTGGAAGTCGGGTATGTTTTCAGGGGGCATCGCTAAGATGCCCTCTGGGGTGTATTTCACAATAAAATGTACACTGGCATCAGTGTGCTTTTATTGTGCTGATAAGTTTGATACCAAACTTCCCAGTTTTCAGTGTAGCCATTATGGTGCTGTGGAGTTCGTTTTTGACAGACTCCCAAACCATATACTCTTATGGCTACCCTGCACTTACAATGTCTGTGGTTTTGCTTAGACACTGTAGGGGCATAGTGCTCATGCGCCTATGCCCTCACCTATGGTATAGTGCTCCCTGCCTTAGGGCTGTAAGGCCTGCTAGAGGGGTGACTTATCTATGCCATAGGCATTGTGAGGTTGGCATGGCACCCTGAGGGGAGTGCCTTGTCGACTTAGTCATTTTCTCCCCACTAGCACACACAAGCTGGCAAGCAGGGTGTCTGTGCTGAGTGAGGGTCCCCAGGGTGGCATAAGACATGCTGCAGCCCTTAGAGACCTTCCCTGGCATCAGGGCCCTTGGTACCAGGGGTACCAGTTACAAGGGACTTACCTGGATGCCAGGGTGTGCCAATTGTGGAGACAAAAGTACAGTTTTAGGGAAAGAACACTGGTGCTGGGGCCCCGTTAGCAGGCCTCAGCACAATTTCAAATCATAACTTGGCATCAGCAAAGGCAAAAAGTCAGGGGGTAACCATGCCAAGGAGGCATTTCCTTACACCCCTCAACTCTTGTTCTGCCTTCTCAGTGTCCCCTATTCTCATATGTCTGACATCCCAGGCTGCAGAGATGCATGTCCCCCTTATTACTGCGTTAAAGGCGTCCCATTCCAGGAGTCGTGAGTCTCTGGAACCCTCATTATTGTCTAAGTAAGTAATTATGTGTGCAGCGAAGCTGTTTCTAAAGATGTGGTCTTCTAACAATTCTAGCATGAGTTGCCATGTGGGCACCAGGGGCCAGGGGGCTACCCAGCAAAGTCATAATAAAGGATTATGATCTGAGATAGTTCTGCTCAAGTATCCTGTCAAGCATGTCAATTTGTGAACGTCTGGGGAACATAGGAAGGTGTCCAATCTTACATGCAGGTCATATATCCTGGCAAAGGAATAATCTGTCTCTTTAGTGTTTAGTGCCCCGATTAGTCCACCAGCCCCATTCCTACTGCCATTCCCAAAATGCCTTAGTGGTATGCCTAATCGGGGCCTCCTGTTGGGGTTGCAATCTATCTAAGGTCATATCAGATATACAGTTAAATTCCCCACCAGTAGTACGGATCCCATAAAGTGGGATGCCAGGCGTTCTGAAAGGGTCTTCAAAAATCCCTGCTGATCAGCATTAGGCCCATTAAAACTCCCTATCCCTTTGTCTCGCCCTTCTAGCCTTCCTGCTATCATGACATACCTCCCCAAGGGATCTATTACAGCTTCAACATGTTGGAAAGCTACTCCAGGTTTGATCCAGATAAGGACCCCCTTGCGTAAGCAGAATATGTGTACAAAAACCCTGCCCTCTCCATCTACGCTGAAAGGCCCTCCCCTCTTTGGCATGTAGATGCATCTTTTGTAACAGGGCTATATGAAGCCCTCGTCTAGTGAGGTATGAAAGTAACTTATGACGTTAACTCACCGAATGCACCTCCCTAATATTCCATATGAGTACTTTAGAACTAGGGGGGTCAGCCATTGAATATAAGTGGTGGTGTGTGGGCAGCGAGGAGGGTCCGTTCTCGCCTCTATCTTGGGTTCCTCCCATAATGACACAAGTGATATTAGTTATGTTCGCAGCAGACAATCCCCTTTTTAACTGATTTAAACATTTCCCTCCTCCCATCCCCCAGGGCAAACAGTGTGGTCTGTTTGCTCAAACAAGAAATAGTCAAACACGTTCATGCCCTCTAACGCTTGTGCTATGATCTGCAGAGGGGTAGTAACTCTGTCTATTAATGGTCTCGGGCTGCGGGCTTCTCAGGTACCCACTGAGTCCCAATACTACACAGCTTGAAAAAAACATAAGCTGTGCCACAAGGAAATTCTCTTTGTTGCAGTAGGACCTAATTTGTAGTCATTTAGATATTGCCCTCTGGTTTGCCCAAGGTAGCGCCCACTTCACTGGCAGGGCTAGGACTAAATAATCTCATCTGCTGTTCCCTTGGTGACCACTGGTAGGATATCGCTGGAGGGTATTGAGGCTATTGAGTCTCTATCCTAGTCCGTTCCGTCTTCACTCACTTCCCTGAGTGGGGATCCAGGGTCTGGCGATGATCTGCCTAAGGATGCTGCCGCGGTTGCTGCTTCCTGTCGGGCTTTTTGTGCTTCCTGCACTGTGGGCGTTCCAGTCGGCGTCCCCTGCTCCTGTCGTTGTGAACGAGGACGGCACATTCTCTTCTGCGATCGAGGTGACTGCTCGGGCCTGTGTTGGGCTTCCCCTCCACCCAGTCCCAGGCCTTTTTGGGTGTAGCAAAGGATTGTATTCCAGTGGGTATTACCACCTTGAGTCCTGCGGGAAACTGCATTTGAGTATATTATTCGTGCCTCTCTTAGTCATTTCTTCACGTCAGTAAAGGCAGCCCTCTGGCGCTGTACTTCCCTGGAAAGTCGGGGAATATGGAAACTCTATTGTTCACCACCACCAGGGCGCCACCCCTCCAAGCGCACAGTAAAATGTGGTCTCCATTCTTGAAGTGGAGCACCCTCGCCACTACAGGCAGAGGGGAAGTGCCCGAGGGATGCTGCTGAGATGGTAGGCTATGTGCCCTCTCCAGGGCAAAAAAGGGAGATAGTCCCTCCGGGGCTACTTCCTTCTTGAGCCATTCCTCCAGATAACGCACCATGTTGGAGCTTTCAACTTTCTCTGAGAGTCCCACCACTCTAATGTTGTTGCCGCGTGCTCTATTTTCCGCATCTTCTGCCCTATTCTCAAGTGCGTGCAGTCTCGATTCCACACAGTCCATTCGTGCCCTTACTGCCACCACCGTAGGTATCGACTCAGAGTTCCCTTTTAGTCGCAGTGTCTCTCTCTCTCTCTGATAAGCGATTGTGGTAGTCGCGCAAGAGCCCCAGATCAATACTAAGCATGCCGATTTTGACCTCTACGGCCGCTGTAGATGACGCTGTAGCCTGCAAGACATCTTGAAGTGTAGCAGTGGAGGGTGTTGTCTCCGAGGATTCGGTTAAAGTTTGCCCCAACTTCCTGCTAGCTGGCCCCAGGCACTAAGATCCCCCCAATTATCAGTCCCCCTTTTTTTTTTTTTTTTTTAAGAGCTTCACCTTTGGCTAAGACTTGTGGGGCAGCCCTTGTATGTTATTCTTTTTCTGCTCACCGTTCCTTTCAATACCTTGTGGGAGTGTCCTCGTTCAGGATAATATGTACAGCTTCTGGTACCACTTTCAATCTACATCCCTCTTTTGACTATTCAGTCTTCAGATGTCGTTTGCACCTTTCTCGACTTGATATCAATCACATTCACAATATTCCACATATCAATGATTGATTTCTCTACCTTCCTAGATAAGAATCCTGCAACTGGGTATCTCACCCCGCAACAGGTGCGACAGTGTGGATGGGGTCCCACACTTTCAGCCATTAATATGTTCATAGGTTTCTCCAGGGCCCAACCCAAGTCTCTTCTGCTGCTTGTCTTCTTTGTTTGTCTAGTAGGATCTAGCTATGTCTGGTCACCCCGCTAAGCATGAAATCTGAGTACATTGTTGCAGCGTTCTCTCTCCCAAAAAGCAGCAGCCGGGCCTCACCACTCTCATTGTTGCCAGGGCCCCCCAGCTAGCAGACTTGTCGTCCGGGCCGGGATAACTCAGGGCTCCGCCTCGCTGACTCGGCTTGCGCTGTCTGGCCCCTGTTGAGTGCTCGCTTTGGGGCCTCCCTTGAATCCAGTCAGTGCAGGCCTGTGCTAGATGGCCTCCCTAGGAATAGAAGGTTCCTGTCTTTTCAGTACGGTGTCCAAGGTAGATGACTTCTTTCTTACAATACTGCATTTTAGTTGAGAAAACCTTATGTTCATTTTCAGCTAAATGATTTAACAAAGCAGTTGCATCACATTTAGAATCCTCTTTTGTCTTAGATGCAACCAGTAGGCCATCATTATACTGCGCTGATATTGAATTGAATGGCTGCTTCTAACTCTGAATTTTGCTTTAGGATTAGGATTTGACTAAAAACCAGCTGTGTGCTTTTGTGGGATTCTACACCACACAAGAACTTTATTCAAAACTTCAAATTCAAAAAGGAAATGTGATTCCTCATGCAAAGGAATTGAGAACATTTGCCTGGCATAATTTGATTACTGTATTCTATTCTGCTTCTGATTCAATATGAAACATAATTACTGCTGGGTACGGTACCACTGCACAACATGGAACAACAATCCTGTTAATCTTGCAGAGGACTGTACGATTCTCCACTTGCCATTCAGTTTTTTAATTCTCATCACGGGAAAATTAGAAGTACTACCAAGTACCTATTCAAGTATTCCATACTCATCATTTCAGTTACTTGTTTGAGTCCTTCTTCTGCCTCTTTTGGAGGAAATCTAAGAAATAGAGCATCTGGTTTGACTTTTATTTTGACTGACTTTACTCTTTTACTCAGTCCAGTCACTTTCCCAGTCAAATTCCACACATCATCTTTGACTGTATGTCTTACATTCCTGAGGCAGATGTTCTTTGGTTAACACTGGCTGGGAATAGCTCAGCTTTCAAATCTGGTGAATTTATCTTAAACATGGAATCCTCATCTTGTGTTTCAGTCGCAACAGCATCCAGTGTGCATTCCCAGTGCGTTCACAGGACTTAAAGCACACAAAATAAATTGGTGCTTATTCTCCCATCTAATCAGTTTCAAATGGAACATCTACTGTAACCTAACAATTTGTTAATTACCGATCCCAACCAACTTGGACTTCTCTTCCCAAGAAGGGTAGGTTTGGAACTTCCACATAACTAACTGTATTGATTAGAAATAAAACGGGATAGCAATTGACTTCTGTGTCAATGTGTGGGCCACTTTGGTCTGCCTTTAGAAATGAATCATCCTGCCAGACTCCATCCTTGTGAACTACTCCCTGCCAACTCAGTATTCAAATCAATGGAGCCTGCTGATAGCCTGCACTATAGGGCATCTTGTTTCTCGTGTGTTGCTGCATCAGTGGGGCTAATGACATTGATATTAAATGATTTTTGACATTGCACATCTTGTTCAGAATTTTGAATATTCGGGACCATCACATTATTTATCTGCATCTTGTTCCATGTTTCCCTGAATCCTTTTAGAATTCTGATGACATTCGCTCCTCCTGTGCCCAACCTTTTCACAGAATTGACAAACTGTATTCTTTTTCATCCTTGCAACATTCATATTTATACCATCACCTCTACCACCACCTTGCTTATCTGCATTTGATTCACTCCATTCTTACCAAAATTCATATTTGAACCCATTTGATCGTTTGAGCAATCACCAACTTCTTTTCAATTCTTTTCTTTTTCATATCAAGATGTTGACTACTACAGTTTGCCAGTTTCAAAATATTATCTATACTCTTTGTCTGCCAACACTTTTCATTCGGCTGAATATGATTACTAATAACTGGCCTCAAACCTATCACAAAAGCAGACACTGATACTATTTTTTTCAGGGTCTTCTACTCAACTATGTGTCTTCAAAATCTTCATAGGTCTCTCATAAAAGGCATGCACTGACTCTTTCAGCTCTTGTGAAGTTCTCAATTTTATTTCAATTTATATCATTCTCAGGAGCTCATTTTTTCAAGTACTGAATCAAATTCTTACATTTTATATCTACCTTGTTAGAAAGAGCACTACTACGAGTAATCAATTACTTTTTTATTTAAAATTTTGTAATGGCTGGGTCTTATGCTAATGGGTCAGGGAAACTCCTCACAGCATAGTAGCTCCACCACACATAGGTATTTAAAATTCCGTAATGGCCAGATCTTGTCCCAGTGGGCCAGGAAAACTCCACAGCATAGCGGCTCCACCACGCCACCTAACAGGACCATTACCTGCCTCGGTGAAGCCACTATGCTGTGAGGAGTTTTCCTGACCTATTAGCACAAAAATCGGTTGTTGCAGAATTTTAAATAAAAAAACCATTGAATTTTGAAAAAAGACACAGGAATCAGTCACAGAACAGTCTAGAAAATACAAATTCCAATTTGTAAAATGCCTCTCCTCAATTTGGGGGATACTTGTTTATCCGCTACTGCGGATCTGCTACAAAGGATCTATCATTGGAACTCGGTCTACTTATTCCTGGTGTCAGGCCCGTCAAATGTGACTATCCTGAGGATGGCGATTTTGCTGAAACATGCGTAGAACAAAGTTTAAAGCCACACAAGCTACATTTACAGAAGAGATTAAATAAAAAATATAGTCCTAGACGTTATAACCACAGATTTTATTGGTTGTAAACAATTATTGTATTTTAGGAGAAGAATCTGGTGTAAAGAGTAAATGTATGAACCAGGTTTAAGAATTACAGCGGAGCAACTAATTATTAGTATTATTTTGAATACATGTCAGTTTTCCAATGAGTGTAAATGAATGTATGAAAGTATGAGGTGTGATTGGTGGTATGAGTTATTCCTGTCTTTTTATTAAATATGTATATGACTTTGACTGTGCTGGACTAATATAAATAGCAGGACATTTAAAAAAGTTATTGAAATGTGAAACAACATAAAAAGAAAAAAATGAGAATCTGCAAAATGTTAAAAAAATAAGAATACTTCATAAAAACGTTATTCAAGGTATAACATTTCTGTGAATTGAAATTATTATAAGATGTGAATAGAAGGTAAGATGGGGGTTTCTTCTCATTATTTGATTTTCCCTGCCATGTTACCTTATCGTTTCAGTGGGTCCCTTCTCTTTCTTGATAGTTGCATGTGCTAGTGTGCATTGTGCCTCATATGGACTATCATTAAAGTATGGTGAAGTAAAAGCTAAGAGCATGAAAGGTTCAGTTTCTGATGTGAATATGAAATAGAAGGGAAAAGGATACCCTGTCTAATTCAGGCAATGAATTACCCTTTGATATGAAAAAATAAGCTTTTAGAGAAATCACATTTATTTTTCCAAAATACAAAGTCTGTATATGACAAGAAAACATGCGTTTTCATAAACTGAGAAGTTGAAGGTTAGAGGCAAAGTGATTTAATTTGCAAATAGGCATTGAAGTGAAATTCAAAACCGAAATTCGAAACTCTTACTTGTAAACACTGCAACACAAGCCTGTAAAATATTTCTAGCCCTGATGTACTGCCAGAGATTTCAAGATTTGTGTAATAGTTTGTTCTTCCACACTGCACCTTCAAGGGTCACGTTATTCACAATAGCTCGGATTCTTTTTGGAAGGAGCTAAATGGAGAAATAAAGACTTTGCGATGTAGTGGTTTAGATAGATGCTGTGGTAAATAACTACTGATAATTCTGTAGCAAATGTAGTGGTAGATCATATGCTTTGCATATTCCTACCGTTTGTGTGGAGCGTAAACATTTTCAAGTTGTTTTTCCTTGAAGTATACGTTTCTGTTTTAAGGTGTCCAGAGATCGCTCTCCAAAACCCACAATGCTTGAGGAAATAAGCTCCACCTCAGATTTGTTTTTTTTTGTGATGTGATTCTAATGTGCTTTTGAGCTCTGAACCATGGAGCTACAAATAATGGTCGTTTGATTCCCAACCCTTGAATTCCCTCCAGTAGCTGTGAAGGAACACCTTCCACTGATCACCACTCCGACTCGAGACAGTCCGTAGGTTTTTCTTTCTGTCTGGTCATATGAGACCACTTGTGGTGGGAGGGATTATGGTTAGGGAAGGGTGTACGATCAGGTTATGAAGAACACCTTACAGTTTTTCCTCAAGTGCAACAGTGAGTTCTTGTGTTTGGGTCATCACATGGCTTGCAATTTCTTCTTGCAGCCGTTCGCCCTCCTAGGCCTTTAGATCTAAGAGAGCTCATTGGGGCGCATTACAGAATACAGTGTCAATGCCCTACTGAGATATCAGCTACCCTTGGTTCTTAAAACATTGAAGGGACTTACACTGAGGGAGAAGCTGTGTCAACAGGCCAGCTGGATTGTGTTCTACTTCTCATAAGGCTCAGATTGGGAAGAGAAACAGTTCTCAGGGCCCCCAATGAAACCTCCATCTAGGGCGCAGACTGCACCGAACAGCCTTCTATCACAGGTAGTATCTGACAATGGTCAATGGGGTGGGTTCTACCTCAACACATATCTCAGTCAGGGAAAGCACTGGTCTTGAGAAAACCAGGCTGTGTGCCCTTAGACTGTGTCAAAGAGATCACAACAAATAACTGCGCGGACAGCCAATCTCTGCTCCAGACAAGCCTCAAGCAATTGACACAGATCTTCAAAGCCTGACCATACCTTCTTGGCCTGGGCTGCTGGTCCACCCCCTTTCGGTGCCAAAGAAGACTGACACTACAACAGCTTTGGCACCAAACCATTCACCCCAATCACCAAGGTGCCTAAATTGCCTGATTTCAGACAAAGGATAATTTACATCCACTCTTGTTCAGGGAAGATACTGACTTGTCCTCCTCAACGAAAAGCACATTCATTCCCTCTAAAGAAGACAAAACTAACAATTGGGGTTATCTCTAGGGGTTTGTGCATGTTTCCTCATATATAAGAGACTTAGGCATAAAAACACTAGTCCAGTTCCACAGTCTGTACCTAGCCCCATGTCTCATCCTCCACATCCTCAATAACCTTGACCATAGCACTCAACACACTTGTTCAGATTAGGGCATGGAGTGTGGCACACACAACCCATACTTAGAGCCTGTCCGAGGAGATTCACGACAGGATTACAGTGTGCAACCTCGGGACAAAAACAGCTTTCGCCCTACCCAGCAAAAGTTTACCCAGCAGTTACCACAGTGGCATCCAACACCCCCATTGAAAGGATAGCAGACCACAGTAAGGTTAAGCTGCTATGGTTGAGTGAGGGGACAACTTCTTGGTGAAGAACTGTTCACATTCTGCCCATGTTGTAGAGTATGTCTTAAGTGCATTACAGAACTTTAAAAAGCCGGTCTTCGAAGCCAACACGTCGGAAAAGCAGTGCATGCGTGCTGCTATACTCGACCTAAAAGGGAACAATGTGGCAGCCACACTGTGTAGAGGCAAAAAACAATGGTTCCTTCTAAGACATTCAACTAATTACTTCAGTCGTCCAAGGTGATTCATGAATATATTCCAAAAAACAAATCGCAGTCAAGTATTCTGTTTCTATTATTGGAGAAAATTTTGAGTAAGGCATACAAAAGGTGCTCTAAAATATGAAACCGCTTAGTGCATGGGAGTTGTAAAGAGTGAATGCAAGTGAAATACAACTGGTCTCAATGAAACTGTTACTGGCTAGGATATTCGGTGATAGTTTATCATTGTTCATAATGACCCATCGTACAATAAATATTGGAACCCAGTTCACAAACTAAGATTCGTTGTTTTTTCTACCCTACTAAATCTTTAAAAGTGTATTCATCAAGGCAGTACCTAATTGATGTATCCTAAAAGGGATAGAGAAAACTGATGTCACTAATATGTAGTTTTATAGAAATTGAAGGTAATAAGGAAACTCTCACCGCTGCCAAAATGTATTGTATGCCAGCAAAACTGCAAATGAGAAAAGAAAAGGGGGTTATTAACAATAGAAAATGACTGCATTATAACTGTTTAAAAAAATGTATTCGGAGATCTACATGTGCTCAGGCTTTTACCAGGAGGAGGAGAGGTAAGTTAATAAACAATCATTTGCAATGCAATGGTTCTTGTGTTTGCTAGAGTTAGAGCTATTAGCGTTGTAAACTACTAACCGGACTTTTCTTGCCACATAACCTGAAAATGAAAAGTAAAACAGTTTCATATAAGCGAGCGTCTGTCGACATTAGCGTGAAGGAGACACAGAAAAGCAAACAGAAGTTTGCAGTGAAACATATCGGCAAACGTGCAATTATCCATGTAGAAGCAAAAGTGCAATTATCCATGTAACCTGCAAAAGTGCAATTATCTGTAATCGGCAAAAGTGCAATTATCTGTGTAACCGGGTCGATGTCCTGCAAAGCGCTCAACTACTGCCCAGCAAGATCGCGCTGCTTACGAAATAAATGGAAAAAGTAACCCAAAAGACCAAACTGAAAACATAGAGCCTCGTATGATTTCACTAGATGGTCAGTGCGCTCGAGGAGGGCTAAACACTGGAAAAGGCATGCATTATGTATGCCTTTCACTAATCAAGTAAAGAGAATTTTAAAAGGCAAGACCACGAACCAACCAAACTGATGGGCGTGGTTACAAGCTTGTAGAGAGATACCAACCGGGACAGAGCGCTTTGTGCGCTCGACCCTAATGAGAACCAGTCTCGAAATCCATTAAGTGATTCATTAATATGTGCAAGAGGCTAAGTGCACTAACCACCATTTAAATATGAGGTTGAATAATCCCCCTGGCTTTGTGAAGATTTATTTATTTATATATATATATATATATATATATATATATATATATATATATATATATATATATATATTTATGTTCGGTGGCATGTGTAGCTGCAGATACACATGCTGTGCATTATCCTGCCATCTAGTGTTGGGCTTGGAGTGTTAGAAGTTGATTTTCTTCGAAGAAGTCTTTTCAAGTCACGAGACCGAGGGACTCCTCCCTTTCGGCTCCATTGTGCATGGGCGTCGACTCCATCTTAGATTGTTTTCTTTCCGCCATCGGGTTCGGACGTGTTCCTCTTAGCTCTGTATTTTGAATCTGGAAAGTTAGCTAAATTATCAAAAATTCGACTGTATTGTTCTTGTTCAGTACTGGGTTAGTGTTATTGTATCGGCACTGACAGCAAGAGCTCTCTGGCGGCCCTTTGGGGCTTCTGTTCTTCACTGGGGCCTGGTCGGCCCGACCACATCCATCGTCGAAGACTAATGGACCGGACCCCCTTCCGCTTCTGTCCGAAGTGTCATTCGAAGTATCCCTATACAGACCAGCACCTGGTCTGTAATCTGTGTTTATCACCGGAACACAGGGAGGATACTTGCAAGGCTTGGCGAGCTTTTCGATCGAAAAAGACCCTACGAGATCGACGAGCAAGAAGACTGCAAATGGCGTCAACACCGAGAGAGCAACTCAACGTCGGAGAGGAGGAAAGCATTTCCATCCAGGGATCAGACTCGGACGAATCCGAAAGTGACCGAACCTCGACGGTGCAGCAAACAGTGAGTAAAACTTCCGCGTCCAAAACCCACATAAAGATCTTTAAGGCCAAGGGGACGCCACCGCCAACAGGCCATGGCTTAACCCATCGAAAAGAAGGTGACCAAACATCGGCACCGAAAAAGGCCAAGGATTTGCCGAAGTCTTCCGACTCCGTTCGAGATTCCGGCACCGAACGTTCACGACACCGAGAGTTCGACTCACCCAAAGTGAGAAAAATATCATCGGAACCGAAAAAGACAATATCTGAAACCTCGGTGTAGGAGGCTGGACTGGCTTGTAGTGAGTACCAAGGGGTACTTGCACCTTGCACCAGGCCCAGTTATCCCTTATTAGTGTATAGGGTGTCTAGCAGCTTAGGCTGATAGATAATGGTAGCTTAGCAGAGCAGCTTAAGCTGAACTAGGAGACGTGTGAAGCTACCACAGTACCACTTAGTGTCATATGCACAATATCATAAGAAAACACAATACACAGTTATACTAAAAATAAAGGTACTTTATTTTTATGACAATATGCCAAAGTATCTCAGAGTGTACCCTCAGTGAGAGGATAGGAAATATACACAAGATATATATACACAATAGCAAAAATATGCAGTATAGTCTTAGAAAACAGTGCAAACAATGTATAGTTACAATAGGATTCAATGGGGAAACATAGGGATAGGGGCAACACAAACCATATACTCCAAAAGTGGAATGCGAACCACGAATGGACCCCAAACCTATGTGACCTTGTAGAGGGTCACTGGGACTATTAGAAAATAGTGAGAGTTAGAAAAATAACCCTCCCCAAGACCCTGAAAAGTGAGTGCAAAGTGCACTAAAGTTCCCCTAAGGACAAAGTAGACGTGTTAGAGGAATAATGCAGGAAAGACACAAACCAGCAATGCAACAACTGTGGATTTCCAATCTAGGGTACCTGTGGAACAAGGGGACCAAGTCCAAAAGTCACAAGCAAGTCGGAGATGGGCAGATGCCCAGGAAATGCCAGCTGCGGGTGCAAAGAAGCTTCGACTGGACAGAAGAAGCTGAGGTTTCTGCAGGAACGAAAAGGGCTAGAGACTTCCCCTTTGGTGGACGGATCCCTCTCGCCGTGGAGAGTCGTGCAGAAGTGTTTTCCCGCCGAAAGAACGCCAACAAGCCTTGCTAGCTGCAAATCGTGCGTTTGGCGTTTTTGGACGCTGCTGGGGCCCAGGAGGTCGCAAATTGGACCTGAAGAGAGAGGGGACGTCGAGCAAGACAAAGAGCCCTCACTGAAGCAGGTAGCACCCGGAGAAGTGCCAGAAACAGGCACTACGAGGATGCGTGAAACGGTGCTCGCCGAAGTTGCACAAAGGAGTCCCACGTCGCCGGAGACCAACTTAGAAAGTCGTGCAATGCAGGTTAGAGTGCCGTGGACCCAGGCTTGGCTGTGCACAAAGGATTTCCGCCGGAAGTGCACAGGGGCCGGAGTAGCTGCAAAAGTCGCGGTTCCCAGCAATGCAGCCCAGCGAGGTGAGGCAAGGACTTACCTCCACCAAACTTGGGCTGAAGAGTCACTGGACTGTGAGGGTCACTTGGACAGAGTCGCTGGATTCGAGGGACCTCGCTCGTCGTGCTGAGAGGAGACCCAAGGGACCGGTAATGCAGCTTTTTGGTGCCTGCGGTTGCAGGGGGAAGATTCCGTCGACCCACGGGAGATTTCTTCAGAGCTTCTGGTGCAGAGAGGAGGCAGGCTACCCCCACAGCATGCACAAGCAGGAAAACAGTCGAGAAGGCGGCAGGATCAGCGTTACAGAGTTGCAGTAGTCGTCTTTGCTACTATGTTGCAGGTTTGCAGGCTTCCAGCGCGGTCAGCAGTCGATTCCTTATCAGAAGGTGAAGAGAGAGATGCAGAGGAACTCGGATGAGCTCTTGCATTCGTTATCTGAAGTTTCCCCAGAGACAGAGACCCTAAATAGCCAAAAAAGAGGGTTTGGCTACCTAGGAGAGAGGATAGGCTACTAACACCTGAAGGAGCCTATCAGCAGGAGTCTCTGACGTCACCTGGTGGCACTGGCCACTCAGAGCAGTCCAGTGTGCCAGCAGCACCTCTGTTTCCAAGATGGCAGAGGTCTGGAGCACACTGGAGGAGCTCTGGACACCTCCCAGGGGAGGTGCAGGTCAGGGGAGTGGTCACTCCCCTTTCCTTTGTCCAGTTTCGCGCCAGAGCAGGGGCTAAGGGGTCCCTGAACCGGTGTAGACTGGCTTATGCAGAATTGGGCACATCTGTGCCCAAGAAAGCATTTCCAGAGGCTGGGGGAGGCTACTCCTCCCCTGCCTTCACACCATTTTCCAAAGGGAGAGGGTGTCACACCCTCTCTCAGAGGAAGTTCTTTGTTCTGCCATCCTGGGCCAGGCCTGGCTGGACCCCAGGAGGGCAGCTGCCTGTCTGAGGGGTTGGCAGCAGCAGCAGCTGCAGTGAAACCCCAGGAAGGGCAGTTTGGCAGTACCAGGGTCTGGGCTACAGACCACTGGGATCATGGGATTGTGCCAACTATGCCAGGATGGCATAGAGGGGGCAATTCCATGATCATAGACATGTTACATGGCCATATTCGGAGTTACCATTGTGAAGCTACATATAGGTAGTGACCTATATGTAGTGCACGCGTGTAATGGTGTCCCCGCACTCACAAAGTTCAGGGAATTGGCTCTGAACAATGTGGGGGCACCTTAGCTAGTGCCAGGGTGCCCTCACACTAAGTAACTTTGCACCTAACCTTTACCAGGTAAAGGTTAGACATATAGGTGACTTATAAGTTACTTAAGTGCAGTGTAAAATGGCTGTGAAATAACGTGGACGTTATTTCACTCAGGCTGCAGTGGCTGCCCTGTGTAAGGATTGTCAGAGCTCCCTATGGGTGGCAAAAGAAATGCTGCAGCCCATAGGGATCTCCTGGAACCCCAATACCCTGGGTACCTCAGTACCATATACTAGGGAATTATAAGGGTGTTCCAGTAAGCCAATGTAAATTGGTAAAAATGGTCACTAGCCTGTTAGTGACAATTTGGAAAGAAATGAGAGAGCATAACCACTGAGGTTCTGATTAGCAGAGCCTCAGTGAGACAGTTAGTCACTACACAGGTAACACATTCAGGCACACTTATGAGCACTGGGGCCCTGGGTTACCAGGGTCCCAGTGACACATACAACTAAAACAACATATATACAGTGAAAAATGGGGGTAACATGCCAGGCAAGATGGTACTTTCCTACACAACCCCCCCCCCCCCCCCCCCCCCCCCCCCCAAACGAAGGACAATAAGACTAGCCATGACCTGATGAGTCTTCATTGTCTAAGTGGAAATATCTGGAGAGTCCATCTGCATTGGAGTGGCTACTCCCAGGTCTATGTTCCACTGTATAGTCCATTCCCTGTAGGGATATGGACCACCTCAACAATTTAGGATTTTCACCTTTCATTTGTGTAAGGAAATGCCTCCTTGGCATGGTTGCCCCCTGACTTTTTGCCTTTGCTGATGCTATGTTTACAATTGAAAGTGTGCTGAGGCCCCAGCACCAGTGTTCTTTCCCTAACCTGTACTTTTGTATCCACAATTGGCAGACCCTGGCATCCAGATAAGTCCCTTGTAACTGGTACTCCTAGTACCAAGGGCCCTGATGCCAAGGAAGGTCTCTAAGGGCTGCAGCATGTCTTATGCCACCCTGGAGACCTCTCACTCAGCACAGACACCCTGCTTGCCAGCTTGTGTGTGCTAGTGAGAACAAAACGAGTAAGTCAACATGGCACTCCCCTCAGGGTGCCATGCCAGCCTCTCACTGCCTATGCAAGTATAGGTCAGTCACCCCTCTAGCAGGCCTTACAGCCCTAAGGCAGGGTGCACTATACCATAGGTGAGGGTACCAGTGCATGAGCATGGTACCCCTACAGTGTCTAAACAAAACCTTAGACATTGTAAGTGCAGGGTAGCCATAAGAGTATATGGTCTGGGAGTTTGTCAAACACGAACTCCACAGCACCATAATGGCTACACTGAAAACTGGGAAGTTTGGTATCAAACTTCTCAGCACAATAAATGCACACTGATGCCAGTGTACATTTTATTGCAAAATACACCCCAGAGGGCACCTTAGAGGTGCCCCCTGAAACTTAACCGACTGTCTGTGTAGGCTGACCAGTTCCAGCAGCCTGCCACACTAGAGACATGTTGCTGGCCCCATGGGGAGAGTGCCTTTGTCACTCTGAGGCCAGTAACAAAGCCTGCACTGGGTGGAGATGCTAACACCTCCCCCAGGCAGGAGCTGTAACACCTGGCGGTGAGCCTCAAAGGCTCACCCCTTTGTCACAGCCCAGCAGGGCACTCCAGCTTAGTGGAGTTGCCCGCCCCCTCCGGCCACGGCCCCCACTTTTGGCGGCAAGGCTGGAGGGAACAAAGAAAGCAACAAGGAGGAGTCACTGGCCAGTCAGGACAGCCCCTAAGGTGTCCTGAGCTGAGGTGACTCTAACTTTTAGAAATCCTCCATCTTGCAGATGGAGGATTCCCCCAATAGGGTTAGGATTGTGTCCCCCTCCCCTTGGGAGGAGGCACAAAGAGGGTGTACCCACCCTCAGGGCTAGTAGCCATTGGCTACTAACCCCCCAGACCTAAACACGCCCTTAAATTTAGTATTTAAGGGTTACCCTGAACCCTAGAAAATTAGATTCCTGCAACAACAAGAAGAAGGACTGCCTAGCTGAAAACCCCTGCAGAGGAAGACCAGAAGACAATAACTGCCTTGGCTCCAGAAACTCACCGGCCTGTCTCCTGCCTTCCAAAGAACTCTGCTCCAGCGACGCCTTCCAAAGGGACCAGCGACCTCTGAATCCTCTGAGGACTGCCCTGCTTCGACGACGACAAGAAACTCCCGAGGACAGCGGACCTGCTCCAAAAAGACTGCAACTTTATCCAAAGAAGCAGCTTTAAAGAACCCTGCAAACTCCCCGCAAGAAGCGTGAGACTTGCAACACTGCACCCGGCGACCCCGACTCGGCTGGTGGAGAACCAACACCTCAGGGAGGACCCCCGGACTACTCTACGACTGTGAGTACCAAAACCTGTCCCCCCTGAGCCCCCACAGCGCCGCCTGCAGAGGGAATCCCGAGGCTTCCCCTGACCGCAACTCTCTGAAACCTAAGTCCCGACGCCTGGAAAAGACCCTGCACCCGCAGCCCCCAGGACCTGAAGGACCGGACTTTCACTGCAGAAGTGACCCCCAGGAGTCCCTCTCCCTTGCCCAAGTGGAGGTTTCCCCGAGGAAGCCCCCCCTTGCCTGCCTGCAGCGCTGAAGAGATCCCTTGATCTCTCATTGACTTCCATTGCGAACCCGACGCTTGTTCTAACACTGCACCCGGCCGCCCCCGCGCCGCTGAGGGTGAAATTTCTGTGTGGGCTTGTGTCCCCCCCGGTGCCCTACAAAACCCCCCTGGTCTGCCCTCCGAAGACGCGGGTACTTACCTGCTGGCAGACTGGAACCGGGGCACCCCCTTCTCTCCATTGAAGCCTATGCGTTTTGGGCACCACTTTGAACTCTGCACCTGACCGGCCCTGAGCTGCTGGTGTGGTAACTTTGGGGTTGCTCTGAACCCCCAACGGTGGGCTACCTTGGACCAAGAACTGAACCCTGTAAGTGTCGTACTTACCTGGTAAAACTAACAAAAACTTACCTCCCCCAGGAACTGTGAAAATTGCAGTGTCCACTTTTGAAATAGCTATTTGTGAATAACTTGAAAAGTATACATGCAATTGAAATGATTCAAAGTTCCTAATGTACTTACCTGCAATACCTTTCAAACAAGATATTACATGTTAAACTTGAACCTGTGGTTCTTAAAATAAACTAAGAAAAGATATTTTTCTATACAAAACCTATTGGCTGGATTTGTCTCTGAGTGTGTGTACCTCATTTATTGTCTATGTGTATGTACAACAAATGCTTAACACTACTCCTTGGATAAGCCTACTGCTCGACCACACTACCACAAAATAGAGCATTAGTATTATCTATTTTTACCACTATTTTACCTCTAAGGGGAACCCTTGGACTCTGTGCATGCTATTCCTTACTTTGAAATAGCACATACAGAGCCAACTTCCTACAATTTGTTTTAGCCAAAGTAGAGGTTTGTGGTCTGTCTGAACAATGAAGTGAGTGCCAAACAGGTATGGCCTCAACTTCTTCAGAGCCCAGACCACAGCAAAGGCCTCCCTCTCAATGGCAGACCGGCAGACCAACGCTTTTCTCTAGGGGTCAACCTTCTACTAATAAAAGCAACAGGTTGATCCTGGCCCTCAGAATTAAGTTGTGATAGGACTGCCCCTACTCCTAATTCAGATGCATCAGTTTGGACATAGAATTATTTAGAGTAACAAGGGCTTTTCAGGACAGGTGCAGAGCACATGGCCTGCTTCAGCTCCTCAAAAGCTTTCTGACAGTTTGCTGTCCATAATACCTTTTTAGGCATTTTCTTGGATGTGAGGTCATTAAGAGGGGCTGCAATGGAGCCATAGTTCTTAATGAACCTCCTGTAATACCCAGTGAGGCCTAGGAAGGCTCTCACCTGAGTCTGAGTGGTAGGGGGAACCCAATCAATAATAGTTTGGATTTTCCCCTGAAGTGGTGCAATCTGTTCCCCACCAACAAGGTGTCCCAGATAAACCACCTTACCCTGCCCTATCTGGCACTTTGAAGCCTTGATAGTGAGGCCTGCCTTTTGCAGGGCCTCCAAAACTTTCCATAGGTGGACCAGGTGGTCATCCCAGCTGGAGCTAAAGACAGCTATATCGTCCAAATATGCTGCACTGAAAGCTTCCAGCCCTTGCAGGACTGTGTTCACCAACCTCTGAAAAGTGGCAGGTGCATTTTTCAAACCAAAAGGCATTACAGTAAACTGGTAATGTCCTCCAATGGTAGAAAATGCAGTCTTAGGTTTAGCCTCTTCTGATAATTTGATCTGCCAATACCCTGCAGTCAAATCAAAAGTGCTTAGATACTTGGCAGATGCCAGTGTATCTATAAGCTCATCTGCCCTGGGTATAGGGTGAGCATCAGTTTTGGTTACCAAGTTGAGACCTCTATAGTCTACACAAAACCGCATTTCCTTCTTTCCATCTTTAGAATTGGGTTTTGGTGCCAGTACCACAGGAGAAGCCCATGGACTGTCAGAGTGCTCAACCACTCCTAGTTCCAACATTTTCTGAACTTCTTGCTTTATGCAGTCCCTGACATGGTCAGACTGCCTATAGATCTTACTTTTGACAGGTAAACTGTCTCCAGTATCTATAGTGTGCTCACACCAAGAAGTGGTACCTGGCACAGTAGAGAAGAGTTCAGAGAATTGATCTAGGAGATTTATGCAATTATCTTTCTGCTCAGCAGTAAGACAATCAGCCAAAACTACACCTTCCACAAGAGCATCTTGTTCTGTGGAAGAGAAGAGATCAGGTAGAGGATCACTGTCTTCTTCCTGTCCCTCATCAGTTGCCATGAGCAGGGTGAGATCAGCCCTGTCATAGTAGGGTTTCAGGCGGTTGACATGGAGCCCCCTAAGGGGACTCCTGGCAGTGCCTAAGTCAACCAAGTAGGTGACTTCACCCTTCTTTTCAACAATTGTGTGGGGTCCACTCCATCTATCTTGGAGTGCTCTTGGGGCCACAGGCTCCAAGACCCACACTTTCTGCCCTGGTTGGTACTGAACCAAAACAGCCTTCTGATCATGCCATTGCTTCTGGAGCTCTTGGCTGGCCTGAAGGTTTTTACTGGCCTTTTTCATGTACTCAGCCATCCTTGATCTGAGGCCAAGTACATAATCCACAATATCCTGCTTAGGAGCTTTTAAAGGTTGTTCCCAACCCTCCTTTACAAGTGTGAGTGGACCCCTAACAGGGTGTCCAAAAAGAAGTTCAAAGGGGCTGAAGCCCACTCCTTTCTGGGGTACCTCCCTGTAGGCAAAAAGGAGGCATGGTAGAAGGATATCCCATCTCCTGCGGAGTTTTTCAGGGAGACCCATAATCATGCCTTTGAGAGTTTTATTAAATCTCTCCACCAGTCCATTTGTTTGTGGATGATAGGGTGTAGTGAACTTGTACGTTACACCACACTCCTTCCACATGGCCTTTAAGTATGCAGACATGAAATTGCTTCCCCTGTCTGATACTACTTCCTTTGGGAAGCCCACCCTGGAAAATATTCCCAGGAGGGCCTTTGCCACTGCAGGAGCTGTAGTGGTCCTTAAAGGAATTGCTTCAGGATATCTTGTGGCATGGTCCACTACCACCAAGATAAACCTATTGCCTGAAGCAGTAGGAGGGTCAAGGGGGCCAACTATGTCAACCCCTACCCTTTCAAAGGGAACCCCAACCACAGGCAGTGGGATAAGGGGTGCCTTTGGGGTGCCACCTGTTTTGCCACTGGCTTGACAGGTTTCACAGGACTTACAAAATTCCTTTGTGTCCTCAGACATCCTAGGCCAATGAAACAGGGGAACAAGCCTGTCCCAAGTTTTCATTTGTCCTAGGTGCCCAGCTAAGGGAATGTCATGTGCCAGTGTTAGGAGGAACTTTCTGTACTCCTGAGGAATCACTAATCTCCTGGCAGCTCCAGGTTTAGGATCCCTATGCTCAGTGTACAAGAGGTTGTCCTCCCAGTAAACTCTGTGAGAGTCACTGACATCCCCATTAGCCTGTTTGACAGCTTGCTGTCTGAGACCCTCTAATGTGGGACAGGTTTGCTGTGCCACACTCAGCTCCTCTCTGGCAGGCCCCCCTTCACCCAAAAGCTCAGCAGTGTCTGCTTCCAGCTCCTCTGGTGTAGGTTCTGCACAAGGAGGGAATTCTTCTTCCTCAGAAGTAGAATCCACTGTAGAGGGAGGGATAGTAGGAAGTGGTTTGCTTCTACTACCCCTAGCTTTAGGGAGCACTTGGTCCATTGTTCCAGGATCCAAGCTTCCCTGTCCTTTTTGCTTTTTGGCCTGAGCCCTTGTCAAAGCAAAAATATGCCCTGGGATGCCCAGCATTGCTGCATGGGCCTCCAACTCCACATCTGACCAAGCTGATGTCCCCAAATCATTCCCTAATAGACAGTCTACAGGTAAATCTGAAGCTACCACAACTTTCTTTGGACCAGTTACCCCCCCCCCCCCCCCCCCCAGTTGAGATTTACAACAGCCATGGGGTGGATTTGTGTTATGTTGTGAGCATCGGTTACTTGGTACTGGTGTCCAAGTATGTGTTGTTCAGGGTGCACCAGTTTCTCAATCACCATTGTGACACTGGCACCTGTGTCCCTGTAGGCCTGGACCTCAACACCATTTATTAGGGTTAGTTGCTTGTACTTCTCCAAGTTATGGGGGCAAGCAACCAAAGTGGCTAAATCAATAGCCCCTTCAGAGACTAAAGTAGCCTCTGTGGTCTCCCTAATCAGACCAACCCCAACTAAGTTACCAATAGTGAGCCCAGCTACTCCCTTGGATTGGCTATTAGTAGGTTTGCTCCCACCTCCACTGCTATTAGTAGGTACACTAGGTGTAGCAGTAGGGGGTGTAGTGGTAGGAGCAGTGGTGCCTTTCTTGGGACAACTGGGATCTGTTGTCCAATGGCCTTTTATTTTACATAAATAGCACCATGGTTTCTTTTCCTTGTTCTGATTAAAAGAGGATTTGGGCCCACCACCCCCACCAGAGTGTTTTTGTGGGCCTGATGAAGACTCATTTTTAGATTTGTCCCCACCCTTGTCAGAAGACTTACCATCCTTCTTTTTGTTGCCATCTTTGTCACCCCCTGTATGAACTTTTCTGTTCACTCTTGTTCTGACCCATTTGTCTGCCTTCTTTCCCAATTCTTGGGGAGAGGTCAGATCAGAGTCCACCAAGTACTGGTGCAACAAATCAGACACACAATTATTAAGAATATGCTCTCTCAGGATCAAGTTATACAGGCTGTCATAATCAGTAACTTTACTGCCATGTAACCACCCCTCCAAGGCCTTCACTGAATGGTCAATGAAATCAACCCAGTCTTGTGAAGACTCCTTTTTGGTCTCTCTGAACTTTATCCTGTACTGTTCAGTGGTTAAGCCATAACCATCCAGGAGTGCATTCTTAAGAACTTGGAAATTATTAGCATCATTTTCTTTCACAGTAAGGAGCCTATCCCTACCTTTTCCACTAAATGATAGCCATAGGATAGCAGCCCACTGCCTTTGAGGGACATCCTGTACAACACAGGCCCTCTCAAGTGCAGCAAACCACTTGTTAATGTCATCCCCCTCCTTATAAGGGGGAACTATCTTGTGCAGATTCCTGGAATCATGCTCTTTTGCAGGATGACTATGGGGAATACTGCTGCTGCCACCATGGGTATCTAAACCCAACTTCTGTCTTTCCTTCTCTAGTTCAAAAGACTGTCTATCCAAATCCAGCTGTTGCTTTTTAAGCTTCAGTCTGGTTTGTTCCACCCTCAACTTATTGAGTTCCCTCTCTAACATTCTGTCATCAGGGTTGGTGGGAGGGACATTTCTAGAAACAGAGCTGTGATGGGAATGAACAGAAGGAGACCTGTCCCTTACAGAAGCCACCCTAACAGCTTGGTTAACAGAAACATTACTACCAGTATGGTGAGAATAAATGCTTTTGCTATGATGTGAGACAACACTATTTATATGGTGTGGCTCATCATCATTACCAACTATGCTAGACTGTCTAGTAATGGGCAGGCTAGGAAGTTTCTTTCCTGAATCTTTTCCTGGGGGAGTCCCTGAATCAGATTGGGAACTATTAGGTACTTTTTCAACAGATGGGGCACCTATGGCCTTATCCTGTTCTCTAAGCATGTTAAGTAACAGTTCCAAGGAAGGATTTTTCCCTACACTCAAACCTCTCTCTATACAGAGACTCCTTGCTCTTTTCCAGCTAAGGTTGTCATATGCAAGTTTGGACAGATCAACAGTTTGGCCTGTGCCAGACATTTTTTTAGAGAGAGTTAAAGTGATAGAAAAAGAGAAAAAAGTTTTCAGAACTTTTTGGAAAGACAGAAAAAACTTTTTTAACTTTTAAGAACTTTTTGAAAGTTTAGAAGTACTTTTCAGCACTTAGAAACGAGTGAAAATAGGAAATGCAAAACTTTTTGGCTATGTGTATATACACTGACCTTGTTTTGTATATTTTTCTCTTATGAAAAGTACAATGACAAGAGTGGTAAGTAGTCTCAAGCACTTATCCCACCACTGCACAACCAATGTAGGAGGCTGGACTGGCTTGTAGTGAGTACCAAGGGGTACTTGCACCTTGCACCAGGCCCAGTTATCCCTTATTAGTGTATAGGGTGTCTAGCAGCTTAGGCTGATAGATAATGGTAGCTTAGCAGAGCAGCTTAGGCTGAACTAGGAGACGTGTGAAGCTACCACAGTACCACTTAGTGTCATATGCACAATATCATAAGAAAACACAATACACAGTTATACTAAAAATAAAGGTACTTTATTTTTATGACAATATGCCAAAGTATCTTAGAGTGTACCCTCAGTGAGAGGATAGGAAATATACACAAGATATATATACACAATAGCAAAAATATGCAGTATAGTCTTAGAAAACAGTGCAAACAATGTATAGTTACAATAGGATGCAATGGGGAAACATAGGGATAGGGGCAACACAAACCATATACTCCAAAAGTGGAATGCGAACCACGAATGGACCCCAAACCTATGTGACCTTGTAGAGGGTCGCTGGGACTATTAGAAAATAGTGAGAGTTAGAAAAATAACCCTCCCCAAGACCCTGAAAAGTGAGTGCAAAGTGCACTAAAGTTCCCCTAAGGACAAAGTAGTCGTGTTAGAGGAATAATGCAGGAAAGACACAAACCAGCAATGCAACAACTGTGGATTTCCAATCTAGGGTACCTGTGGAACAAGGGGACCAAGTCCAAAAGTCACAAGCAAGTCGGAGATGGGCAGATGCCCAGGAAATGCCAGCTGCGGGTGCAAAGAAGCTTCGACTGGACAGAAGAAGCTGAGGTTTCTGCAGGAACGAAAAGGGCTAGAGACTTCCCCTTTGGTGGACGGATCCCTCTCGCCGTGGAGTCGTGCAGAAGTGTTTTCCCGCCGAAAGAACGCCAACAAGCCTTGCTAGCTGCAAATCGTGCGTTTGGCGTTTTTGGACGCTGCTGGGGCCCAGGAGGGACCAGGAGGTCGCAAATTGGACCTGAAGAGAGAGGGGACGTCGAGCAAGACAAAGAGCCCTCACTGAAGCAGGTAGCACCCGGAGAAGTGCCAGAAACAGGCACTACGAGGATGCGTGAAACGGTGCTCGCCGAAGTTGCACAAAGGAGTCCCACGTCGCCGGAGACCAACTTAGAAAGTCGTGCAATGCAGGTTAGAGTGCCGTGGACCCAGGCTTGGCTGTGCACAAAGGATTTCCGCCGGAAGTGCACAGGGGCCGGAGTAGCTGCAAAGTCGCGGTTCCCAGCAATGCAGCCCAGCGAGGTGAGACAAGGACTTACCTCCACCAAACTTGGGCTGAAGAGTCACTGGACTGTGGGGGTCACTTGGACAGAGTCGCTGGATTCGAGGGACCTCGCTCGTCGTGCTGAGAGGAGACCCAAGGGACCGGTAATGCAGCTTTTTGGTGCCTGCGGTTGCAGGGGGAAGATTCCGTCGACCCACGGGAGATTTCTTCAGAGCTTCTGGTGCAGAGAGGAGGCAGGCTACTCCCACAGCATGCACAAGCAGGAAAACAGTCGAGAAGGCGGCAGGATCAGCGTTACAGAGTTGCAGTAGTCGTCTTTGCTACTATGTTGCAGGTTTGCAGGCTTCCAGCGCGGTCAGCAGTCGATTCCTTATCAGAAGGTGAAGAGAGAGATGCAGAGGAACTCGGATGAGCTCTTGCATTCGTTATCTGAAGTTTCCCCAGAGACAGAGACCCTAAATAGCCAGAAAAGAGGGTTTGGCTACCTAGGAGAGAGGATAGGCTACTAACACCTGAAGGAGCCTATCAGCAGGAGTCTCTGACGTCACCTGGTGGCACTGGCCACTCAGAGCAGTCCAGTGTGCCAGCAGCACCTCTGTTTCCAAGATGGCAGAGGTCTGGAGCACACTGGAGGAGCTCTGGACACCTCCCAGGGGAGGTGCAGGTCAGGGGAGTGGTCACTCCCCTTTCCTTTGTCCAGTTTCGCGCCAGAGCAGGGGCTAAGGGGTCCCTGAACCGGTGTAGACTGGCTTATGCAGAATTGGGCACATCTGTGCCCAAGAAAGCATTTCCAGAGGCTGGGGGAGGCTACTCCTCCCCTGCCTTCACACCATTTTCCAAAGGGAGAGGGTGTCACACCCTCTCTCAGAGGAAGTTCTTTGTTCTGCCATCCTGGGCCAGGCTTGGCTGGACCCCAGGAGGGCAGCTGCCTGTCTGAGGGGTTGGCAGCAGCAGCAGCTGCAGTGAAACCCCAGGAAGGGCAGTTTGGCAGTACCAGGGTCTGGGCTACAGACCACTGGGATCATGGGATTGTGCCAACTATGCCAGGATGGCATAGAGATGCCCTCACACTAAGTAACTTTGCACCTAACCTTTACCAGTTAAAGGTTAGACATATAGGTGACTTATAAGTTACTTAAGTGCAGTGTAAAATGGCTGTGAAATAACGTGGACGTTATTTCACTCAGGCTGCAGTGGCAGGCCTGTGTAAGGATTGTCAGAGCTCCCTATGGGTGGCAAATAAATGCTGCAGCCCATAGGGATCTCCTGGAACCCCAATACCCTGGGTACCTCAGTACCATATACTAGGGAATTATAAGGGTGTTCCAGTAAGCCAATGTAAATTGGTAAAAATGGTCACTAGCCTGTTAGTGACAATTTGGAAAGAAATGAGAGAGCATAACCACTGAGGTTCTGATTAGCAGAGCCTCAGTGAGACAGTTAGTCACTACACAGGTAACACATTCAGGCACACTTATGAGCACTGGGGCCCTGGGTTACCAGGGTCCCAGTGACACATACAACTAAAACAACATATATACAGTGAAAAATGGGGGTAACATGCCAGGCAAGATGGTACTTTCCTACACTCGGTACCGAAAAAAGCGGCTTCGGAGCCGAAAAGAAGCTCTTACACAGAAGTGCAAGGACTTTCCAGCCAAATGAAGGAAAGACATAGGTTTGACCAGGAATTAAGTATCGACGAACCAGACCATACACAAAGGAGGTTGCATATCCAGAAAGAGACTGGAAAAATACAAACTCTCCCACCAATCAAGTCTAAAAGAAAAATGGCATTTCAGGAGACAGAAATGCAGCCTAAGGCGAAGGTGGCTAAAGAAAAATCCCAACCACCAAGGTTTTCACCACAACCGTCCCCACCACACTCAACACAACTGTCTCCAGTGGGAACACCTCCAATGCAGTCACCCACACATACAGGGATGGCACAGGATGATGCTGATGCATGGGACTTATATGATGCACTAGTATCGGATAAAAGTCCGGATTGTTATCCAACAAAGCCGTCACCTCCAGAGGACAGTACTGCATATACGCAGGTACTATCCAGGGCAGCTACGTTCCACAACGTAGCAATGCATTCAGAGCCAATAGAGGATGATTTCCTGTTTAACACCTTGGCATCCACCCACACTTTCTATCAGAGTCTGCCAATGCTCCCGGGTATGCTCAAACACGCAAAACAAGTATTCCAGGAGCCATTTAAAGGAAGGGCTATCACGCCTAGGGTGGAGAAGAAGTGCAAGCCTTCCCCAACGGATCCTGTGTTCATAACACAACAACTTACACTAGACTCAGTGGTTGTAGGAGCAGCAAGAAAGAGAGCAAACTCTCAATCGTCAGGAGACGCTCCACCGCCTGACAAAGAGAGAAGAAAGTTTGACGCAGCGGGCAAACGAGTGGCAGCACAAGCAGCCAATCAATGGCGGATCGCTAATTCGCAAGCCCTACTTGCTCGCTACGACAGGGCACACTGGGACGAGATGCAGCACATTATACAAAACTTGCCCAAAGAACACCAGAAACGTGCCCAGCAGGTTGTGGAAGGAGGACAGGCCATATCCAACAACCAAATAAGGTCCGCACTAGACTCTGCAGACACAGCAGCACGAACGGTCAACACGGCGGTAACCATTCGCAGGCATGCATGGTTAAGAAGCTCTGGATTCAAGCCAGAAATACAACAAGCGGCGTTGAACATGCCATTTAACCAAGAACAATTGTTTGGGCCGGAAGTGGACACAGCAATTGAAAAGTAAAAAAAAAAAAAAGACACTGACACGGCCAAAGCCATGGGCGCGCTCAACTCCCCACAAGTCAGAGGCACCATTAGGAAACCACAATTCAGAGGAGGTTTTTGACAGCAAACACCAGAGCTTTCCACCTCTCAAACCAGACCCACCTATGAGGCACAATATCAAAGGGAAGGGTTTCGTGGTTCCTACAGAGGACAATTCCCGAGAGGAAGGGGAAAGTTCCAGGCAACAAAAAACAAACCAGACCAAACAGTGACTTCAGTGTCACAAAACCCCAACACTTATCACCAGTGGGGGGGGGAGGCTAACCGCATATTATCAAAACTGGACACATTACCACAGACGTATTGTTCCTATCAATTATCCAACATGGTTATTGCATAGAATTCAGAAATTTCCCGCCAGAAGTGCCACCAAGAGCACACAATCTGTCCAAACAACACTTAGACCTATTACAAATAGAAGTGCAGGCACTATTACAAAAACAAGCAACCATCAGAAGGGAACAGGCGTCTACTCATTATATTTCCTAATTCCAAAAAAGGGCAAAACGTTAAGACGTAGCTTAGATCTCAGAACACTGAATCTCTTCATCAAATCAGACCACTTCCACATGGTAACACTTCAAGACGTGGTTCCCTTTCTAAAAAAGGAGGACTACATGTCAACATTGGATTTCAAGGATGCGTATTTCCACATACCCATCCATCCTTCTCACAGAAAATACTTAAGGTTTGTAATGCACGTCGTACACTATCAATTCAAAGTGCTACCATTCGGGATAACAGCCCCAAGGGTTTTCACAAAATGCCTAGCAGTAGTAGCCGCTCACATAAGGAGACAGCACATGCACGTATTCCCATATTTAGACGACTGGCTAATAAAAACCAACACTCAACAACAGTGTCTTCTTTACACGCAATACGCCATAGAAACTCTACACAAACTAGGGTTCTCTATAAATTACCAGAAATCACATCTGCAACCATCCCAAATACAACAATACTTGGGAGCAACACAACACACAAAAGGCAATTGCAACTCCAAGTCCACAAAGGGTACAAGCGTTCCAAAACGTAACATCAAGCATACAGTCAAACCAACACTACCCAGTAAGGTTTGTAATTAAACTTCGAGGCATGATGTCTTCATGCATAGCCATTGTCCCAAATGCAAGATTACACATGCGGCCTTTACAACGGTGCCTAGCAAAACAATGGACACAAGCACAGGGTCAACTTCAAGATCTAGTGTTGACAGACCGCCAAACACACTTCTCGCTTTAATGGTGGAACCCTATAAATTTAAACAAAGGGCAGCCATTCCAAGACCCAGTGCCTCAAGCTGTTATCACAACAGATGCTTCCATGATGGGGTGGGGAGCACACCTCAACTAGCACAGCATACAGGATCTATGGGACAATCAACAAAAACAACTTCACATAAATCATTTGGAACTGCTAGCAGTGTTTCTAGCATTAAAAGCATTTCAACCACTGATAGCCCACAAACACATTCTTGTCAAAACCGACAACATGACAACAATGTATTATCTCAACAAACAAGGGGGACACACTCGTCACAACTGTGTCTCTTAGCACAAAAGATTTGGCATTGGGCAATTCACAATCATATTCGCCTGATAGCGCAATACATACCAGGTATTCAGAACCAGTTAGCCGACAGTCTCAGTTGAGATCACCAGCAAACTCACGAATGGGAAATTCATCCCCAGATCCTACAGGATCTCTTCCTCCACTGGGGAACACCAAACATAGACGTATTCGCAACAAAAGAAAACGAAAAATGCCAAAACTTCGCGTCCAGGTACCCACACCCTCAGTCCAAGGGCAATGCACTATGGATCAGTTGGTCAGGGATATTTGCTTACGATTTTCCCGCTCTCCCACTCATTCCTTATCTGGTCAATAGACTAAGTCAAAACAAACTCAAACTAATACTCCTAGCACCAACCTGGGCTCGCCAACTGTGGTACACAACACTGTTGGACCTGTCAGTAGTACCTCACATCAAATTACCAAACATACCAGATCTGTTAACACAACACAAACAACAGATCAGACACCTGAATCCAGCATAGCTCAATCTAGCAATCTGGCTCCTGAAGTCTTAGAATTCGGACATTTAAACCTTACACAAGAGTGTATGGAGGTCATTAAACAAGCTAGAGAACCTACAACAAGACATTGTTACGCAAACAAATGGAAAAGATTTGTTTATTACTGCCATAATAATCAAATTCAACCACTACATGCGTCCGCAAAAAACATTGTAAGCTACTTATTACACTTACAAAAATCTAAACTAGCTTTTTCCTCCATTAAAATACATCTCACAGCAATATCTGCCTATCTGCAGATTACACATTCAACATCACTCTTTAGAATCCTAGTCATCAAAGCATTTATGGAGGGTCTAAAGAGAATCATACCCCCGAGAACACCACCAGTTCCCTCATGGAACCTCAATATTGTATTAACACGACTCATGGGTCCACCATTTGAACCCATGCACTCTTGTGAGATGCAATACTTAACCTGGAAAGTAGCCTTCTAATAGCTATCACATCTCTTAGAAGAGTAAGTGAAATACAAGCATTTACTATACAAGAACCCTTTATACAAATACACAAACATAAAGTGGTTCTACGCACAAATCCCACATTCTTACCAAAAGTTATATCACCGTTCCACCTAAACCAAACAGTGGAACTCCCAGTCTTTTTTCCACAACCAGACTCGGTAGCCGAAAGAGCCTTACATACATTAGACATCAAAAGGGCACTAATGTATTACATTGATAGGACAAAACAATTTCGCAAGACAAAACAATTGTTTGTAGCCTTCCAAAAACCTCATGCAGGAAATCCAATATCCAAACAAGGCATTGCCAGATGGATAGTGAAATGTATTCAAACTTGCTATGTTAAATCAAAGAGAGACCTGCCTATTACGCCAAAGGCACACTCCACTAGAAAGAAAGGCGCCACAATGGCCTTTCTAGGAAATATACCTATGACAGAAATCTGTAAGGCAGCCACATGGTCTACGCCTCATACATTCACAAAACATTACTGTGTAGATGTGTTAACAACACAACAAGCCACAGTAGGGCAGGCAGTATTACGAACATTATTTCAAACAACTTCAACTCCTACAGGCTAAACCACCGCTTTTGGGGTGATAACTGCTTACTAGTCTATGCACAGCATGTGTCTCTGCAGCTACACATGCCATCGAACGGAAAATGTCACTTACCCAGTGTACATCTGTTTGTGGCATGAGATGCTGCAGATTCATATGGGCCCTCCCGCCTCCCCGGGAGCCTGTAGCCGTTATAAGTTGATGAAAATTGTATGTTGATAAAACTTGTATATTTGTAAATTTGTAAATATATATCACTTTTTGACACCTTATGTACATACATACTTACTCCATTGCATGGGCACCTTTACTATATACACGACTCCTATCTCACCCTCTGCGGGGAAAAACAATCTAAGATGGAGTCGACACCCATGCGCAATGGAGCCAAAAGGGGAGGAGTCCCTCGGTCTCGTGACTCAAAAAGACTTCTTCGAAGAAAAACAACTTGTAACACTCCGAGCCCAACACTAGATGGCAGGATAATGCACAGCATGTAAATCTGCAGTGTCTCATGCCACGAACAGATGTACACTGGGTAAGTGACATTTTCCATATAGATATATTTACCAACAATCCTCCTGTTACATGCAGAGAGTTCCCGGACACCAAGTGGAGGTCCAAAAACTTTATTCACCAATGCTTCCTCCCAGAACATCGCGTTTCAGCCGTAGCCTTGATCACATTCCTTCCACAATGGGAGGAAATAACCTTGGGCAAGTGGGTCTTGTCAGTGTCCATCGAGGATAGAGCTTGAATTTTGCACCTCACTACCAAACATCAGAACAGACTTAATTAAGACCCCTATATTTGATGTATTTATGGACAGCCTTAAAAGAGTTATTCAACCATTACCACCACTGGCTTCTGAATGAGGCCTTAATGTCCTGATGAGACTTGTAGGGGTGCCTTTTGAAATATTACACTCATGCCTGATGTAATGCCTCTCATGGAAAATAGCCTTTTCAGTAGCAATTACTTCCTTAAGTAATGTTAGTGAATTTTTTGGTGGTTGAAGAGTCTTTCTTTCTGCCTAAAGTTGTTTCCTCATTCCAAGTCAATTAAACCATTGACGTGCCTTTTTCTTTTCACACCCTCACTCAGTGGCAGAAAGAGCATTGCATATGTGTAAAGAGAGCTCTAACACATTAAATTGACTGTAACAAATCTATTCTCAGGACAGAACAACTTTCTATTGCATTTGCAAAACCCTATTTGGGAAACTCGGTCTCCCAGTTGAGCCTTGCATGATAGATAGTGACTTGAATTCAGGTATGTTATCTTGAGGCATAGCACACTTTTTCAGACATCTGTAAAGCTGCTATGCAGTTCACACCACATTCTTTAAAAACAAAAAGCCCAGCAAGAGACACAAGTTGGGCAAACTGTTCTTTGTCCAAATTTTGATTTTACAGGAAAGAGGGAAAACCTCCAGTGTCATTGCAGAGAAAAAGCCATCTGGATAATGCCCTTCAGTGATAAAAGAAAAATCGATCATTTTGAACCAAACATAGCTTACTGCCCTGGATTGTCTGTTGTGAGAACCTGTAACCAGAGACCAAATGCCACCATGTGTCATCCTGTAAGGAATTTAAGTATTCAATCCATCCATCCCATTTTTGTCCATGCTTCCAGGGGCTTCCCTGTGCTCTATATACCATCTTTCCATAAGGGCACATTTGTTCATCCCTAGGGCCTATTATCTCAGTCAGACCTGACACCGTTCACCAAGGGCGCACTGTCTTATTTAGCCAGGATGCAGCCTATCCCCACCAACATACAGGTGCTGCACGAGATTCCCCCGTCCTTTACAAGGCCAGTTAGAGCCATAGTACGAGTGGTCTGCCCAGAGACAAGCCATTGCTGCTTCTATTTGGAGCCAGTATCTTTGCATTACCGGACAAGAGCAGGTTACTTGAAGGAGGAGACCACCCCAGCTGTACAATGGAGGCATGTGGGAGTGTGAGTGAAGTAAACTCTATGGAAATATTCCAATTGATGAGGCAGAGATGGCCGGAACCTTTGGCACAATCGCAGCCCCTCTCCATCATCATCCAATAGATGAGGCGTGTTGGGTTCTAAGTGAAGTACACTCTATGGAAATATTCCAATTGATGAGGTAGAGATGGCCTGAACCCCTGGCACAATCCCAGCCCCTCTTCACTCATCATCATCATCCAATAGACTAATGTCTGCCTGTCATAGTTGTCTTGGGGCCACCAGCTGACCTGGTATGTTCACTACGAAGTGAGCGATATAGGCATAATATGCCCATACATTCCATAGAGATGAATATCGGCTTGGCTTTGAATGGGTTGTGTTCTGGGAGAGGCTCACAGAATGGCCCTATCAAGGCCAGTGTTGTCTGGCTCAGTAGGATCCAAGATATTTATGACTTGCATAAGTCAAATTTGGTGCTGAGTTCTGTGTATGATTTCATGTGCGCTCTTGTCCATATGTCCTTCAACTGAAATGACTATACTGTCCCAACCTGTGAAGTTGTGTGCCTTTTGTTGGCTAGCCAACCAGTTGCCCTTCCATAATGGTGTTGTTTGTATGGGCTTAAGTAATCACCCAATGCATTTCACTACTGTCTGCCATACACGTATTGTGGTTTTAGTGGCCTCTGGGAGGGAGGGGTCGGGGTCTTAGAGTTGTAAAGGAGGTGCATCGCCCCTCGTTCTTCAGTGAAGGAGAGTTTGAGTCTGTAGTTGGATCATCGCTTTCAAAGAGCCAGTCATTAATAATCGCTAAGTGGGCTGCTCAGTAAAAATATTGAATATCAGTTGCCCTCAAGTCACTGTCATATGTGCCTGTGTGACACTTTGTCAGAGAGATCCAAGGGTTCCTCCCGGTCCAGTTCAAGGACCTGTAAGAAGCTTTAATTTTCTGGAAACCCCAGCTGGGACATTGATTGGTAGGTTTTGTAGAATATGTAGCATTTGTGCCAATATCTTAATTTTATAAAGGGCTATCCTGCCCACAATGGAGAGGGGGAACGATGTCCAGCGTTTAAAATCTCGGTCCGTCCTGGCCAAAATAGGGGCTATGTTACAGTGCCAGTATCACTTGGTTGTGTAGGTATGAAAATCCCAAAATATTTAAAGGAGCCATATGCTGTATGCAGCTGGGATAACATGCCACAGTCCTTTATATCCATTCTCATCAGAACGTGAACTGATTTGGTCCCGATAACAAATAAGCCTGATCCAAATATGTCCAGGATTTGCATTAATCTGTTCCTGATATGTAGGGTGTCTTGTTAGTCTAGCAAGCCATCATCTGCATATAGTGCAGTACGATCCTCTCTTGACCCTCCTCATCAAAAACCCCTGATCAACAGGTAACTCTGCACCCATTCAGCAAAGAGTAAGGTGACCACTCCGGCATTTCCCTGTCTGATGGAGGAAGGTGCAGGAGAGAGATCCATTAACCCTCACAAGTTCCCAGTGGGATGAGTACAGGGTCTTGACCCATGCAGTAAATGTGGTTGAAGTTGTTACAGAATAGTACCTGGATGAGAAAGTCCCAGCATATTCAATGAAATGATTTTTCGAAATCGAGCAAAATTAGAACCAGGGAGCCTTCCAATACCCAGAATTTGTCTAATTATATTTATAGCCATGTAATGCAGTGTCTGGTACTACAGCCTGGCATAAAGCTTTTCTGATCCCGGTGAGCAAGTGGGAGACTACTTGATAGCAATCAGTTCGCTAATACCTTGGCTAGTATTTTAGTCTTGCAACTCAAGACACTAGGTTGCAGGTAATCCAGGACTAGGTTGGATAAAAGTGTGTGCTCACGTTCTAGGACCATACGAGGGCGGTTGCACATGACCAGCCTGAGTAGTAATTTGCCCGTCTTCTCACCAGTTTTGTATATTTGCCCTTGGGAGGAAGTCAAGAGGCTGCAGGCTGTGTAGAATGCCAGGTCATAGAGTTATGTTTGAATTCCATCTCTTCTAACAAATGGGCAGCCCCTAAGTCATGGATCTTTCATTATATCCTTTATCCTGCTTTCTAGCTTTGATGTACCTAATGGCTCTACCCCTTATTACTAACTAGAAAGCCTCCCATAGTGAAGCCGGGGACTGAACTGAATGTTTATTCAGCTCAAAAAATTCACTGGCATCCTTCCTCAAGACTGTAATAAAGCAACTGTCTACAAGCTACCAGGCACTCAGCCACTCTTCCCCTATGGTCTCTCGCTCTGGATATAAAAACATAGGAAAAGTGTGGACAACTAGAATGGGTGTGTATTGGGGTTCTGTGGCGATACCAGGAGTCTAAGTGTGAATCGACTACTAAGTTGAAATCCTCCTCCCCACAACATTGACTGTCCCGATATTGCTACAGGTGATGAGGGAGTAAAGAGAAGCCAGAGTATCTGCCTGTAACATTTGAGAACATATACATATATGGAGGACCAGCACAGACCCGCTAATAGGCTTGTGAATCAGATATATCTGACCAGCATGTCCAGTACCTCCTCTCGTACCACTAAGTGGAAGGAATTATGGAAAAGGGCTGCCACCTTCAGGGACCCGGTGGAAAATCCAGAGTGGTAGGCCCTGCTAAAGCCATATCGTCCTAAAAAGGAACAGTTTGTGCCTAGCAAGCGAGTCTCTTGTAGGAGAAGAACGTGTGAATAGTGTTATTAGGCAAACTGAAGGGCTAAACTTCTTTTAGTACAGTTGAAACTGTTTACATTCCATGAGAGGGCCTTAAGACCAGTCTAGCGCATCATTGAGCGTGGGCTTCTTGTGTGACAACACAGTACTATCGGTCGGTGTACTGAGCTAGGAGTATGTAATTTGTACCAGTGATATCCCAATCTGTAACCTAGTGAAACCTCCCCCGCCCCAAAAGAACTACAGGAACACCCACACCTCCGAATGGAAGCATCTGTCGCCCCAGAGAACAAACAGCCAAACTCGCTTACCTGCAAAAGAAAAACTGTTATATAACACACATAGAGTTAACTTGTGTTTTGGAAATGCCCACCCAGATGGTGCCCTGTTCTTCTCTTCGAGCTTTCTATTGCTAGACTGGTCTTTGAATACTGAATGGTGTGTTTTCGGAGCAAAGGCCCGCAGGTCTTCAGATCAATGCCTCGTTTGTCTGTTTCTACAGTCCAGCGTCTGCCAGGTTGATTGCCCGGTCTGCTTCCCCCTTGAGTTTCTCTCCAATGAGGTGTTACTTACTGTGGTGTTACTTACTGTGGTGGGACATTCTTTCACCCATTCTCAGGCACTTTTGGGAGTTTCAACGAAAGAGGTTTTGTTTTTGTATGTCACCTTTATTTTGGCTAGGAGCAGTAGCATCTACCTGATGTCCATGGCCCCCAGCTTCTGTTTAACTTTGAGAAAGGAGCAACACTGCTTCTGTAACCCATGGGTATAGTTGGGGAAGATCATGGCTGCTGCTGAATTGCATCAGAGTTGGTTGGGTCTTTCATGCGACCAGAGTATCGCATCTCACGTCTCGAACTGTAAAGTTGAGTATGTGTGCAACTATGGATGAAGTAGAACCCAGAGAACTCAGCTCATGAGCCAGTGACGTAGGAGCACGTTTAAAGAGAAATCATGTTGAGAGTTCTACTAGGACCGAGGGTCCCTAATTGCTTAGAGTATGTCTAGGAAGCTGGCTCTGTATATACTGTATAAAAATAAGATATAATGTGCATGGAGTCCAGGGGTTCCCCAGAGGCTTGACAGAAGCAACAACAGATAATACTAATGCTCTATTTGTGGTAGTGTGGTCGAGCAGTTAGGCTTATCAGAGGGTAGTGTTAAGCATTTGTTGTACACACACAGACAAGAAGAGAAACACACTCAATGACTTAACTCCAGACCAAAAAGATTTTATATAGAGAAATATATTTGTTACTTTATTACTAGAACCACAAGACTCAGTTCAGAAGTAAATAATGTTGCAGGTATGTACTTAGCATAGACATCAAAGTAACTTTGTTTCACTTTAGTGAAGTAAACAGTTTTAAGAAAACAGATTATCTATTTTAAAAGTGGACACAGTACATTTTAAAGTACAGTTTTAGAGGTAAGTACACGACTTAAAGTTCCAGTCTCCGGGTTATAGGTAGTCCACAGTTGGGGGCTCAAGTCAGCCCCAAACACCCACCACCAGCAACATGGGGCCGGCCAGGTGCAGAGGTCAAAGTTTATCAATTTTAATGTGGGCTCCTATGGAGACAGGGAGTACTCTGAGTTTGGTCTGCCAGCAGGTAAGTACCCGCGGCTCGGAGGGCAGACCGGGGGGGGGGGGGGGAGTGGAGGAGCATTAGAGGGGCTCCAAGCAGGCAACAATCCCACACTCTCAGCTGCACTGGGGCAGCCGGGTGCAGGATCCAAACAGGGCGTCGGGTTTCCAATTAAACTATGAAGGGACCCTCGGGCAGCAGGTGAGGTCTTGGGGGGTAGGAGGGGGTGGGTGTCTCGGGCACACCACCAGTTGGACAGGGAAGAGTGCTGCCTGTTGATCGTCTCTGCACCGGGTGTCGATTTCTCCAAGGCCTGGGGGCTGTGGGAGCAGTGGGTCCTTTGGCGTTGGTTATCTTTGTCCAGAGCAGTCGTGGTCAGGGGGATCCTCGGCATTCCCTCTGCAGGCGTCGTCATGGCGAGGTCAACCCAAGGTGGGCAGTTTGTCGCTGTCGTCCGGGGGTCCTCTCTGGTCGGTTGGGCCGCCTCGATTCGGGCCGTGGGCGTCTGGTGCAGAGTGGTTAGGACTCATACTTCTGGAATGAGGTGGGAGTCCTTCAGAAGAGGTTCCTTCTTCTGTTCTTTGGACAGGGCCACTGTCCACGGGAGTTCTTGATCCTCTGTGATACAGGCAGTCCTCTGAAGGTTTTTCAGAGGTCTCTGGACATGCAGGATGCAACACGTCTCTTCTTCAGGTTCTTTGAAGTAGGAGACAGGCCGGTCGGGCTGGGGCCATGTCAGTAGTTGTCTCCTTTCCTTCTCTGCTGGGATTTCAGCTAAGCAGTCCCTCCTTTCTTGGGGTCATCAGGAATCTGACTAGCTTGGTTCAGGGAGCCCTTAAACAGAAGATTTAGGGGTGTTATAAGGGTCAGTGGGCAGTAGCCAATTTCTACTGTCCCTGAGGGTGACTACACCCTCCTTGTGCTTACTCTCTTTGGTGAGGGGGCACATTCCTGTCCCTATTGGCCCTGATCCTCCAAACCAAGATGGAGGAACCTGCAAGGAGGGGGGTCACTTCAGCTGCTGACACCCTAAGGATGGTCCTGGCTGAGGTGGGGACTCCGCCTTGTTTTTTTCCTAAATATCCCTCTGGACTTGCTGCCAAAAGTGGAGCTTTGTCTGGGGGCTCGGCATCTCCACTAGCTGCAATGCCCTGGGGCAGTGTAACCTGAAGCCTGAGCCTTTTAGGCTCACTGTTAGGTGTTACAGTTCCTGCGGTGTCAAGTCAGCATAATTATTGGGCAAAAAGTGGTGGGTAACTGCAACAAGGGCCGTTTTCTTACAATATGGAGTTGGGCAGTTTTTACATCCAGCTCTTACTTTTGCTTCCTTGACAGGGCCATGGAGGCCGATGGACGACTGTGGCTTTGCAAACTGGTCTATTTTTCCTTGCCAGGATAGTGAGGGATGTTTGTCCTTGCCCATATCACCTGCATACTGGCACCCTTGCCACAAAACCCAGGCACAGGTAAGGCAATAGGTCGCACAGCGGACCCGGCGTCCACTGCTCACTCTCACCCCTCACGAGTTCTGTACTGGCAGTCGCAGCACATAGGTCAGTTTGGCAGGGGAGGTGTGGCAGTCCTGACAGTCTGCACCATCGTACCACAAAGAAAGGGGTCTTACCCACCCATTGAGGGCAAAGGTGTTCCCTAGGCAGCAGTTCAGTGATTCATTGTGGACAGTAATTTACAGAGAGGCAAAAGATGAAGCCCCCTTTCCAGGCAATAAATCTAAGGGACTGCTGGATTCGTCTATGTGCCTGGGAGAAAACAACCTCCTCACTCACACCAGCATGTGGTGCTTCTTTGCTGTCCAGGGGTGTCAGGCAGGGACTTCATCAAAACATTGAACCCTTGCAATCGGGCTGTGCTCCTAGTTCTGCCCAAGTCACCACGTTGGGTCACACCTCAGGCAATCACACATTGCAGACTTCAGCACTGCCCTGCCTCTCTTGATGGTTCGGTGTCGGTGAGGAGGGAGTGTTGCTCAGCACAGGTTTATTTAACCAACTGCAGCAGACCTTTTTAGTTCTGGCACAAACATGGAAAATCCTCTGAAACTCAACCATTATGGTTTCTAGCTCACACACCACATGCTCTAACTCAGGCCACCCCACACGCTGCTTTTTTGATGGCTATTTTTCTGTTTCTGTGACGTTGGGAAATTGTTATTTTCTTGGGGTGCGGGGCGAATTATGGTGTGTGTTGTGTGCGTTGGATACATTACTTGCAAATTTCATTAGTTTTATACACCTTAGCTGGAGCCATAAATTCAGTTTGTAACTGTTTTTTCAGTGAATTTCAATGTTTTTTTTTCTATGATCTATTTCCTTTCAAAACCCTGCTGCGCATGGCTGAAAGCCTTTGCCAAACCTGCTTTCACCCAATCTGCCTAAGGCAGCCAGTCTCCGCAGCACAAGGTTTTTGGCTGTGTGCAGCAATGCTTGGCCTGTGGCTGGGCACTGCACACCACCTGGCGCTGGTACTCAGCCTTGATTGCACAGGGCCTTCCTTGTAATTGATGTCCAAGGGCTAGCTCATAGTGTGTGGCCTTTTGCCACACCGGTCTTCTTTTTTTGCCTTTTTGTTTTTCTTAGAACTTATGATCCCGGCACAAGTTTCCCAACTTGAACCTTCCATTCAGATTTTCAGAAGCTGTCAGTCAAATTTCTGACTTGTGATACCCTGATATCTAAAATGATGACCGAGGACCACAATGCCAGCCATCATTTAAGGTGTCAGGAATTCACAAGTGAGAAATTAGACTTGTTAAACGCAGTGACTTTTGCTCTTTTTAGGTCGAGCCTAGACAGCGCACATGCGATGTCTGCAAAACATGCTGTATTATGTAAATGGGCTTTAACCACGCCCATTATTGCTATTCGTTCTGTGTTGTGCTCATCTTAAATGCTTCTGTTTTATTGGTGCATTTTTCCAAATGTTCCTCCTTTGTGTGCTTAGTTTCCTCTAAGAGAGAATTTTTGTTGGCCATCACACTACATTCACTCTTCCTTTTGTTACAGCCTGTGATGGCCCCTTCTCCTGTCTGGGCATTGCAGCGTTAGTGTTCTTTTCGTTGTCCATAGCAATGTGTTCACACCACACTAGTGAAAACACAGTGTTTAGAAAGATAACTAAGGTTTCAGGTTTTGTTTGTTCTTGTGCCTCTGCTCGGGTATACTTCGTTTTCTAAGCCACTTTTCTCTCCACTGCTGTTTTTAAAATAATTGGCTCTGTATGGGCAAATACACGCTCATCCACTTTCATTCTTTCTCATTCTGAAGTCCTCCAAACAGTGCTGCAGCTGCTTCTCTGATCCCAGTGGTAAATTCTCATTCTAATTCCTCTAGACAGTGGTGCTAGCTGCTTCTCTGGTCCCGTCTGTAATTCCTCATCGCAAGTCTGTTAGGCAGTGCTGCTAGCTGCTTCTCTGACCCCAGTGGTATTTCTTCATTCTAAGTCCTCTAGATAGTACTGCTAGTTACTTTTCTGGTCCCAGTGGTAATTCCTAATTCTTAGTCCTGTAGGCAGTGCGACAGCTGTCTCTCTCTTCCCAGTGGTAATTCCCGATTTTTAGATGGTGCTGCAGCTGCTTCTCTGTTCGTACATCCACTACACTTCAAAACAAAACACATAGGTAAAAGACATTGTCATTTACAGTGCCAATAGCTCTAACTCTCACAAGTGCAAGATCTATTGCATTGCAAATGCTTGTTTTCAGATTAGTGGTGAGGGAGCTTTGAGGGCACACCCACTTTCCCGCCCTACTATGATGCTGCAGTCAGTTTGCCTCTACGCTGCCCTTTTATAGGAATTTAAGGAGCAGGACATGAAGACTGTGCCATTACTCCTTTATGGGGTGCTGCAAGAGAAGCTTTTCTCTTGCGACAGCCAGTCAGATCTTTCATTAGCATTGTTCCCACTTTGGAAAATTTGGAAACACAGTTCCGAAAGGAACGATGGGAGAAATTGCTTTGTTGTGCAAATATACCTTTTTATTTAAATCTGGGACTTGCGAGTAATTAACGATTTCCAAACTTCAGAGGTATACAAAACTTTCTAGAAAATAAGTAATCTACTTTGGGTTAATCATGGCAAGGTGTTTGCAAATCCAAGAAGTAGTATTTATAAAAAAAAAAAAAAGGGAGGGTATCCTAAAAGTCAGATTTCCCATTTGACTTCCCCCATGGGATTCTTCACTCCTTCATACAGAAAATTAGATAAACTGAATTATACCAAACCTGGGTTGTAAGTAGAACTTTACTGCATGGAGTGCCTTTGCTTGATTTAGAGTAAATCCACTCAGCAAGGTCGAGAAACTATATTTTAAAACGTTATTTGGTTTTGGCCTGAAGAGCACATATGGATCCTAAGCAACAGGATTTGCAAATACAGTTGAATATAAAGGCACACCATTTGACTACACAGCTTTTCAAACGTTGTCCATTGCAGATTTGCAAATCTGTCTTGAGGTTGGTGAATGTACTGCACTCTGCTTAACTGACCATCACAGAAAACATTCTATGGCAGTCACCATTAAACAACATGGTGCACTGAGCTCTGTCTCCTTGTGTTTCATATGAAAAAAAGACTTGGGGATGTAAATAATACTGTTTGAGGTCAGTGGAGCCTGAATGTTAGTGAAAAATAATTGGTTTAATTATACATATGCTGTAGGTGTATAATAAAGCATCTAATGGATTCTTGAATAAAGCCGACTCTTTTCTTCGAAATAGTTAACTTCCTCTGGCAACTTTGAAAAGAAAATATTTTTTTTATATAAGGTTGAATGATCAACCACAGCTACCAGTGGAGAGTTGAGAAACGTGAGTGAGTCCTGGCTAATTTCTGTGATTAATTGAATGCAGAGTTCTGGATCAGCGAAGTTACGTGGCAGTGTTCTCAATAATAATGCCAAATAAAACCTATCTGTCCAGGGATCTGGAGCAAAAACTTGTGGTACTTTAGTAAATGCTAAATAGAACATTACATTGAGCTTTATTTGTGCAGGTTAGGGGAGGTCCTTGCGTCTGCGGATCTGTGGATGTACTGCACCCCATGTTTACAAGTCATCAGCATAAAGGAGATATGTGTAATAGTGTTTGCTTATAAAAGCTCAGGTTGTAGTTTGCACTGTGTAGTTCGATTGTAAGGCCCCCCTGGTTCCTTGCACAGCATTCTTGGTTATTTCCTTCTTTGGTAAGGGTGAAGAGAACCGTGAGCAGTTCTGTCGAGGCTGGTGTTAGGTCTGTCACAGTTGTAGAACCATCTGACAATCCTCTTATCTATCCATCTCCTTCTTAGCTACCTGGTAAACCTAGGCACCATCAAACCTCTCTGTGACCTGCTCACCGTCATGGACTCTAAGATTGTGCAGGTGGCACTAAATGGGCTTGAGAATATTCTGAGGCTTGGAGAGCAGCAATGCAAGCAGGCTGGATCAGGTGGTGTCAACCCATACTGTGGAATAATTGAAGAAGCTTACGGTAAGAGTGTTGTTCGTCCAACAAAGAGTTTATGTAGACCATTAAAGAGGACAATGGGAAGAGCACCCTCTAATCATTTATTGTTGCATAGCAGGGCTGTAAAACACATTTACCGTAAAAGTATCCACTGGTCTATTTTAATTGTACTCAAAAGTGCTTAAAAAGGGTTATGGCAATTGTGCTACAGAAATTTGTTGTGCTGCCCCTGACCAGGGGAAGTGCAACAAATACAGTTGTGCTACAGGAACATTGAAACGCATTGTGACTGAGCATCTGGTAAGGGACCGGCACTGCTTATCATGAGAAATTGTGTCAACATTGGTTCTGGAAGATTCCAGGGCAATAATTGAAGACTGCAGAGTCATATCGACCCTTACAGCCAGTCTTAATTTTGTATAGGATGCAGACATTTTTTGGGGGGAAAACTAAGTTGCACATGCTGGCACAAACAGGACAAAATACTTGAGAAGCAATGGAGCTTTGTGATGTTCGCTGCACATAAAACGCAGCCTCCTTCTGGTGTTCATGTTGCAGTATAGCCAAGAAACACTCAGTTGGATATATGGCGTTTGAGGGCACATCCACACTTGTAAGTACGTGCACCATATTTGAGAATCGAAGGTTTGCCTAAGGTGCTATGTCGGTTTATTTTCAACCAGCCAAAACCAAAATACTAAACTTCACACTCCGGAAACCATCAGGTCTGGATTTGCATTTCCATCTACACATACTTTTTCTCTTTGCTTGTTAGATCCCAGCCTGGGTGATTCTTTTGATAAATGCTATTGTACTAGTACATCTCCCCCACACTGATGCCTGATACAGTCTTCTCTGTGACCCAGTATATGCTCTCATCTGACATTAATTGCAACCTTCATCATGCACTCACCCTCAGTAGATTGGCCTGTCATTGCGTATCTTTCACTACACTGCTATGTAAATTCCCTCACTCCACTTTCCTTTCCTGATTCCAAGCTTACTAGGTCCTTAACAAATTCTGAAAACCTTGTGATGTCATATTATGAACTTGCGCTCCCTTCCCCATTCTTGGTAAAAACCATTTACAGCCCTAGCTTGCACATATAAATCTGAATTTACCAAGGCCTTTCCTCTCCCACTCAGCTTGTCTTGATTCCCTTATGTGTCTCCTCCACTTCAGCATTTTCTCTTTTATCATGCCTTTTCTTTGTTAACAAAGTTGGGATATTCAGTGAATTTCGTCACAGTGAATCTAAAGCAACTTCCCACTTCGCCTCACACCTCCTAAATTCTTGCCTTGGTTCTGCAGTCTCCCAAAAGCACCAGGACACCTAAGATGTCAAATGGATGTACACTCAACCATTGAATCTGTAAATGAATGGCCTAGACAGTGATGGCCTAAATGAAAAGCTGGGTTTTACCCCTGTATGGATGGATTTTGCTTGTTTGGCAAGCTGGGCTACTGGGCATTCCAAATTCTGATTGAAGATGATAGGGAAGTGGATGAAACTTGAATGGATGCCCCAGGTTTCCAGACACTGCTGTTATTGGACCCTACTGAACTTATTGTTGATGATTTTTTAAATATTTGTTTTAAACCGTACATAAGTACTACAAACTATGAAAAGGCATTCCAAAGTCAGTACCATTTCAATGAAACAGGGACTGGCCTCCAAGTTTTAGCCACATTATTATAATAATGCACATGCATAATTAGGATAATCTTGAGGTGCAGATATGGGTATTCCATCATCTCTTAAATAGGGCATGTGAAGCATGGGATTGTAATGTTATTCAAACCCAAAAGGTGTCTTCTATAAGTACACGTCAGTACGTTTTTTCAGGTATCCTCTGCTAGTACATATTGATCTGTTCGATGGCATGTGTAGCTGCAGATACACATGCTATGCATAGATTACGCCAACTAGTGTTGGGCCCGGAGTGTTACAAGTTTTTCTTCTAAGAAGTATTTTTTTGAGTCACGGGGTCGAGTGACTCCTCCGCTCGGTAATAGTGCGCATGGGCATCGACTTCTTTGTTAGATTGTTTTCTTTCCGCTGTCAGCTTCGGATATGTTTCCTCTCGCTCCGAGATTTTCAATTCAGTAACTTAATAACTCTATTTCGCTGTCAGTATTGTTTCCATCTATCATCAAGCCGATAGTACCTTAAAAAAAAACAGAAAACGCCCTTTTGGGCGCACACATCCAACTCGGGCCTGTTTAGGCCTACCACGCCGAAGCCTGATGGATCAGAATCCATTCCTATTCTGTCCTCGATGTCACACAAAACTTCTGTATACAGATCAACACGTGGTATGTAATCTCTGTCTCTCTCCTGAGTATCAAGAAGACGACTGTGAAGCCTGCCGGTCGTTTTGGTTGAAAAAGACACTGCAAGACCGGAGAGCCAAAAGACTTGAGATGGCGTAGAAAAATACAGAGTACATCAGCACCGTAGAAGAAGAACAGGCCCAGGCTGCACATTCTATTCAGGACACCGACTCTGAAGCAGACTCGGATGAAGATAGCCAACCAGTCACTGCGGCTCAGCTGCCCCATGCCCACTACCAAAAGACCAGTTAAAGCCTTGGGTGTGCCACTGCCAGAGAGCCATGGTTCTACCTGAAAGAAAATCGACGGTGACCGACCTTCGGGTTTGGCGCAGAAAAAGGCCACACCCGTTTCGATGCCGGAGTCCAGCAAATCCATTAAAAGCTCCACAGCCGAGCCGGCATCCATAATCTTCAGAGTCGAAAATTCGACGTCCAGCTTCGGAGCCAAAACCACAGGCTGTATCTTCGGGACCGAAAAAGTTGTCAACTTTGAGCCAAAAAAATATTCTTATACAGAGGAACAAGGACTTTCAAACCGATTGAAGCAGAGCTCAAAGACATTCGATGAACAGTCCTCTAAATCGCCTAAAACATCAGAATATATTTCTGAAGATTCAGACATTGAGTCTATACTCAAGATCATGGAAAAATCAAGGATACATATCCGAAAAAAGACTGGGAGGATCATTGCTTCACTTCCTCCACAAACCAAAAGAAAGTTAGCGTTTCAAGAACCTCTTGATACTGCTCCACAACCAGCAAAAATCATTAAAAGGAAGAAGAAACCATTACCTTTACAAAATTCTCCACCACATTTGCCACAACTTTCGAATCACCACCACCACCAGTTAGCCCACCACCATTGCCTTCACCAACACACTGCCACACTTATTCGCATGGTGATACAGTTGATCCCTGGGATTTGTATGATCCAGATTCCATACAACTAAATGACCCAGACATCTATCATTCCAAACCTTCGCCGCCAGAGGATAGCACAGCATACACACAGGTAATTTTAAGAGCAGCTGCGTACAATGGGGCACTGATGCATAGTCAGACAAAATATTTAAAGAACCTGTTAAGGCTAGAATTTTAACACCTCATAGAGACAAAAAATACAAACCTGCACCAACAGACCCAGCTTACATCACACAACAGGTACCACCAGACTCTGTTGTCGTCAGCGCTGCTAGAAAAAGGGCCAATAGCCAGCCTTCAGGGGATACCCCTCACCCTGACACAGAAAGCAGGAAGTTTGATGCTGCTGGTAAGAGGGTTGCTACACAGGCAGCTAACCAATGGCACATTGCCAATTCACAAGCCTCACTAGCAAGATATGATAGGGTACACTGGGACCAAATGCAGGAATTGTTACAACACCTGCCAAAGGAACATCAAAAAAGAACTCAACAAGTTGTTGAAGAAGATCAGGCCATAAGCAACAACCAAGTAAGGTCTGCTCTTGATGCTGCAGATACAGCAGCTAGGAGCATAAATACTGCCATAACCATACGTAGGCATGCATAGTTAGGATCTTCAAACCAGAAATACAACAAGCAGTGCTAAATATACCATTTGACAAAAAACACCTATTTGGTCCTGAGGTTGACACAACAATTGAAAAACTCCAGAAAAATTCAGACACTGCAAAGGCTATGGGAGCTCTATACACTACATCTTATAGAGGCTCCTTTTGGAAACCGTTTAGAGGAGGTTTCAAGCCCCAATCTACAGATGCTTTCACCTCCCAACCTAAACAAGGCCAACAGCAATACCAAAGAGGAGCATTTAGAGGCTCTTAAAGAGGCCAACACATCAGAGCCAGAGGTAAATTCCAAGCCTCAAAGAGTACAACCACTCCATCAGAAACAGTGACTTCCTCAGTATACCACAACCCCACACATCTCCTGTTGGGGGCAGACTGCAGTAATTCCACTCCCATTGGCAAAATATCCCCACAGACCAATGGATACTTTCAATTATCCGCAATGGTTATTGCCTAGAACTGATTTCTACTCCTCCAAACTTTCCTCCTTGTTACCACAGGTTGTCCCCAGAACACAACGTTCTGTTACAAGAAGTACAATCACTACTACTAAAAGAAGCAATAGAATTAGTCCCAAAATCTCAATAAGGAACAGGGGTATACTCACTGTACTTCCTCATTCCCAAAAAGGATGGCACTCTCAGACCCATTCTAGATCTCAGACCACTAAATCTATATATCCTGTCTGAACACTTTCATATGGCAACTCTGCAGGACGTCATTCCACCACTACAAAAATAAGATTACATGACTGCATTAGATCTCAAAGACGCATATTTTCATATCCCCATACATCCAGCTCATCGAAAATACCCAAGGTTTGGGATAGCAGGAAACCTCTACCAATTCAAAGTTCTACCATTCTGTATAACAGCTCCAAGAGTTTTCACAAAATGTCTAGGGGTAGTAGCAGCTTACCTAAGAAGACAACACATACATGTCTTTCCTTATCTAGACGATTGTATAATATTATTGCTTGATTTTATTAGCCAATGTCAACAACACACCCAATACACAATAGGGTTCACAATCAACTACCAAATATCTCATCTTCGACCAGCACAGGTTCAACCTTACCTAGGTGCTATTTACAATACACAAAAAGCTTTAGCCTATCCAAATACACAAAGGATACAAGCTTTTCAAAACCTCATACCACAAAAACAGCCAAATCAACATTACACAGTAAGGTTTATCATGAGACTATTGGGAATGATAGCATCCTGCATAGCAATAGTACCGCATGCAAGATTAAACATGAGAACACTACAACAGTGCCTCTCACAGCAATGGTCTCAAACGCAAGGTCAATTGCACGATCTAGTGTTGTTAGACAGCCAAACGCACAATTCCCTTCAACTGTGGAATGACAGCAATTTAATGAAAGGGCGGTCATTTCAAGACCCTGGTCCTCAGACCACAATAACAACAGATGCATCAATGATAGGTTGGGGAGCTCATCTCAACAACCTTACCATACAAGGGGAATGGAATTCAAAACAGTTAACGTATCACATAAACCATTTAGAATTGTTAGCTGTGTTCCTTGCCCTAAAAGCTTTTCAACCCCTTCTCAAACACAAAACTGTCTTGATAAAAACAGACAATATGATAACTATGTATTACTTGAAGAAACAAGGTGGGACACATTCATCTCAACTGTCCCTTCTAGCCCAAACAATTTTGAAATGGGTGATTCACAATCACATCTACTTACTAGAGGAATACATTCCAGGAATACACGATCAGCTAGCGGACCTACTAAGCAGGACACACCAACAGATACACGAATGGGAGATTCACTCTCGGTTATTTCAACAGTACTTTCAAATGTAGGGGACACCAGAAATAGACCTCTTTGCAACAAGCAAAAATGCAAAATGCCAAAACTTCGCATCCAGGCACCCATACCCTCTGTCCAAGGGCAATGCTCTATGGATCAACTGGTCAGGGATATTTGCTTACTCTTTCCCCCTCCCCCCGGATTTGTTAACACAAAATAAAGGTCAAATCAGTCATCCCAATCCCAGTGTTCTCAATTTAGCGATTTGGCTCCTGATGTCATAGAATTTGGATACTTGCAACTTCCATTAGAATGTATTAAAGTTCTCAAACAAGCATGCAAACCTACAACTAGGCAGTGCTATGCTAACAAGTTGAAACGTTTTGTTTATTACTGTCAATCTAAAAATATAGACCCACTTACAGCATCAATACAAAATATTGTATGCTACCTACTTCATTTACAAAAAGCAAATTTAGCTTTTTCCTCTATTAAAATTCATCTTACTGCTAAATCAGCGTACTTACAAACCGTACAACATACTTCTCTATTCAGGGTCCCTGTCATAAAAGCATTTATGGCAGGACTTAATTGATTACTCCACCAAGAACCCCACCAGTTCCTGCATGGATTCTCAATATTGTACTCACAAGATTAATGGGACCACCATTCGAGCCCATGCATTCATGTGACATTCAATTTCTCACTTGGAAAGTTGCTTTCTTAGTAGCAATTACTTAATTAAGAAGAGTAAGTGAAATACAAACATTCACTCTGGAGGAACCTTTTTTCCAAGTACATAAAGTTAGGACAAATCCAAAATGTTTGTCAAACAGTAGTTTCTCCTTTCACATTAATCAATCAGTGGAATTGCCAGTGTTCTTCCCACAGCCAGACTCGACTGCTGAAAGAGCTATTATACTCTTGTCCTAAAAAGAGCTCTAATGTACTACGTTGATAGAACTAAAGAGTTTAGGAAAATTAAACAGCTTTTTTTTAGCTTTTCAACAGCCACATAAAGAAAATCCAATCTTTAAACACGGATTAGCTAGATGGATTGTAAGATGTATTCAAACATGTTACATTAAAGCAAAAAGACAACTTTTGATTACTCCTAAAGCTCATTCCACCAGGAAAAAAGGTGCTTCTATGGCATTTTTAGGAAACATTCCAATGGCAGACATATGCAAAGCTGTCATATGGTCCACACCACATACATTTACAAAGCATTACTGTGTGGATGTATTTCCAAAGCAACAGGCCAATGTTGGTCAAGCTGTACTTAAAACTTCGTTTCAAACTACTTCAACTCCTACAAGCTAGCCACTGCTTTTTTGGGAGACGGACTGCTTTTTAGTCTATTCATAGCATGTGTATCTGCAGCTACACATGCCATTGAAAGGAAAATGTCACATACACAGTGTACATCTGTTCAATGGCATGTAGTGCTGCAGATTCACATGCACCCTCCCTCCTCCCTGGAAGCCTGTAGTCGTTGCAGTTTTTTTTATTTGTAAATATGTATATATATTTACATTTGCACGGACATCCTATTTACTTATTACATTTAGTTGTACATTTACATTCTTACACTCTCACTCCTTCCTATACCCTTCTGCGGGAACAACTTGTAACACTCCGGGCCCAAAACTAGATGGTGGAATCTATGCATAGCATGTGAATCTGCAACAGTGCATGCCACGAACAGATGTACAGTGGGGTAAGTAAAATTGTCCTTCTTCAGCATCAGAATGGAACACTGAGAAGTGATATCTGGTATGGCCAGACTTCCCAGTGCCCTACAGTGGATTTCTTGACACATCACATAAAACTATCACATCTCTCAAAGGGACATTCTTGTCACACATGCCCAAGATCATTACCATGGGTGTACCATCCAGCAGGATCCCCAAAACCAAAGGCACAATATGCTTACCTCCACTCCAAAAGGATGCATATTCTTGAATATGACCATATAGTTTGGGAGAAAGTGCCACTCTGTCAGAACCCTCCTGGGCACAGGTCATCACAAATTCACTCGATATTAAGCTTTATGTACATATATAATATACACTTGAAGCATACTTATTTAGACTAGGTTAAAATTTCAATCTATATTTTTCAAGTTCCCCATGTATCTAGTTTGCCCTACCTAATCTGAGGCAAACTAGTGACATCAAGGAGTTATTAATCCATGTTCTCCATTTCACAGAGACTGCCTCTTGGAAGAGATAACATATTTTGGCTCGGAGATTTAGAGATCTACTGAGGTTCTTAACCTTGACCTCACCCATTATGGCGGTGAATACAAATGTCCTTACAGATGTGTTTCTAGCCTAGCCAAGCACTGCCCTTAAGGAGGGTCAGGCATTGGGCCCTGAAGCCCAGAGTCAGGTTTCTGCCTGAGGGCCATGGTCTGCACCAAAAACACACCTCGGATCTATCACCAAGCCAGCCTCCAGCACCGAAACAACTGCTAAAGGCCTACTCCTGGAGTTGACAACACCTTCAGTGGCAGTATCGAAGACACCTTCAAGGACATCTTTGCCTCCGGAAGATATCAGTGCCCAAACCTTCCTCGACTCCTGCAAGCCATACACCAGCTTAAGCGCCTCATACTGAAAGCCCTGACCTCCACTGCATCCGAGGACTAGGAGCAGCCCATTCTGCAGTGCCTTCAAGACTAGCTCAACGCCCAGCAGAAACAGATTCTCGTCCATCCACAAACCGGAAGGATCCGCTCCCAGCCTCCACCAAAAACTCAAGCCCCTATTCCTCTTAGAAGGAAATTTACTTTTAAAGAGGCTTTTGGCCTGAAGCCTGAACTAATAAGACCAAGAGGCTCCAGGATCAAGCACTATCCCTCTACCTCCTAGACCTCGTCCACTCCTCCTTCTCCATTTTCTTTTCCTCCTCTTTTATCCTTTCTCCTTACCTCCCAGCATCACAGCATCCTCACTGAGCCTCTCCACCTGAATCACCAGAAGGTTCCCGTCACAATTCCATTTGGGGAGTGCAGAGAATAGTAGTCCTGCTACCCACTGGATCCCTTTGATGCCCTATTTGAGCCGCAGCCACATGATGAGCCACATCTGCCAAGCAAGTACTAACTTTCCCATCCCTCCATTCACACTACACCTGCCAGGGGTTTCTAGCATAGTGGCAAGAGATCACCTCAGATCAATGGGTCCTCTCCATCCTAGTGCAGGCTTACTGATAAGAACTCACTGCAGTTATCCCTTCATGCAGACACACTATCTTGCCAGAACATCAGCACCTCTTTCAAGAGGAAGTAGAGGACCGCCTTCACAAGGAGTTCATAGATCCTGTGGTGCCACATCATCGCTAGACGGAGTCTATTTCCTCTACTTTCTTATCCCAAAAAGGATGGGTCAATATGGCCCATACTCGACCTCAGGCCCCTCAGCGCATTCATCTTCTCAGAGCCTTCCACCTGATCACGTTCCAGCATGTCATCGTCTACTATAGCAAGGTGAGTGAGTTCATGACCGCTCTCGCCTTGAAGGATGACTACTTTCACATCCAAATCCATCTGTCACATCGCCAGTACCTCCGGCTCATGGTAAGTGGCCAGCATTTAAAGTTCCGCTCTTTGGGATCACCACTGCCCCCAATGTGTTCACAAAGTGTCTTGCAGTGATAGCCGCCCATCTCAGGAGAACCGGCATCCACGTTTTCCCCCTACTTGATGACTGGTTGATAAAGACCACAAACTAACAGTGCTTGACTCATAGGCAGACCACCACAGACCTATTGTACATTAACATGGTAAAGTCCCACTTTTAGCCTTCAGAAATTATCAAGTTTCAATTTTTATTGGAGATTTAGATCGTACAATGAGATATACATTATATAAAAAACATCAATTTAATGCAGTTTTAAGGAGGAACTAATTATTTTTAAAGACAAAGAAAAATATATTTTACAATTGCTACACAAGGAAGCAAAACTGAACAAGTCCAGAACTCCTGAAATTGTACAAACAATACATTGTATCCTGTTAAGGTAACGTAAAGCCAACAAACTGTTTCTCCAAGACACGGGTGAATGCTTCAGAGACAAAGGGTGGCACAGTGTTTATGTTCTGCAGTAAGCCATATTTATCAGTTCCAGATGTATGTACTTCTAGCTGTGTTGGGCCAGGAGTGTGGCAAGTGACATCTGGCAGATGCTTCATAGTTTCCTTTCAGAAGCTCATGCTCAGGTTTGCACCCATGTAGCAGAAGAAGCTCAGACATCTGCCTCATCTTTCCCCTTTTATGGTTAAGCCTGCGCATACGCTTCTTCCTCCGCTAGGCTCTCATCCTGGGAGGCTCGGCCTTTCAAGATAGTGCCAGTGACGAGCAAGAAGTAACTACAAAATTGTAACATTTTTCCACACATTAATTCATTCACTGGGCAATTTATCATCTCCGTAGCAGCTTTTACTGTTGTAATTCAATACTTTTTAGAAAGTGGTTTTAAACATCTCTGTTGGTAGACCCTTAAAACAGGACAAGCAAATGTAACATTCTCTATTGTCTGTACACCATTATAGCAAAGATTACAGATTCTTTCATCCCAGGTTATATTCTGCTATGCATCTGTTAAATTTTTTCGCGGCAAACATTTCAACTTACATAGCGTTATACACCTCCGAAACCTGAGTTCTATTGTACATATACCTCTGTTGTAGCTGCCTGACATGATTGAATGACACCATGAAAGCGAGGTTTCACCTTACATAAATTAATATCAAACAAAGTGGAAACATTTGGAAGGTTTTTAATGTGAACATAGACCATATTCTGGATGTCTAAACTAGTCAAAGAAAAGTGCTGAAGTGCAGATAAAATATTAGTTAACACCCACGCCTTTACAGAGGGAAGAAGACATTCCGTAGCTATAAGACTCCTTAAAGACTTTTCTTTAGCATGTAAAATACAGTGATACCATCTTAGAATAGTAACTAAACCTCTCATGTAAATGCTCACAAATCCAAATTCTAACCTTAGTGCTTCTATTGAAACTGTGGAGTTTAAAGTACAAAAAGTGTGAAGAATCTTAACTTTCACCTTATGCATAAACTGCCTGTGATTAATATTTACTGTCTCTACAGCATATAGAGGAGTCAAGAGAACCTTCATTTTGTATAAAGTTAGGAGACTATTAAAATGCCTACAGCCTGTTGCTCCATAAAGTGCCTTTAGTGTATTACCATTGGCATAAGCCTTAGTCACTAAATGTGTAATTTGGTCCTTTTCAGCATCATTTGCTGATGCAGTTCTTCTCAGATTAGAGATTGACTTTACTAATTCCAATGTAGAGCTATTATAAAACCACTTACAATTTTTGCCAGTTGGACACCCTTTTGGGCAAAACCTCATGACTTTGCGTTGTGTACATATCCCCTCAAAAATTGGGCGTCAGAGTAGGATGACAAAACATCATGATGCTTCTGAAGGCCTTTAGGAGTCAGGTTTAGAAAAAAGATATTGTCTGCGTAGAGGAAAGTCCCTAAAGGGTTGGCACCTAATTTTGGGGCATCCTCACAAACCTTACTCAACACATCAGGCAGATCCGGCATATATAAAGAAAAAAGCAGAGGGGCCATCAGGCAGCCCTGCTTCAGACCATTTTCTGGTCAGGATCTTAGCGCCATACCCCGCCGAGCACCTAACATAACGTGACTCCAGGTGTCTGTGTGAAGGGCGATAATATGTTTTAGGAGCACCACTGGTATGCCCATGGCAAGTCAGCTTTTTTCAGAGGGTCTGCCTGTCCACGCTATCAAAAGTTGTTGAAAAATCTATATAGGCCGCATGGAAAGTCACCCCCCTCCGTTTCACATATTTTTCCAATAAAAGATGGATCACAGTTATACTATCCAAGGACGATTGACCAGCTCTAAAGCCTGCCTGCCCCAAAGGTATAATATTTTTTCCTCCACCTATTCTAGTAGATTAGATAAAACAGATTTAGCAAATATCTTGCCTGTGACATCTAATAGAGTGATCTGCCTGTAATTGCACATGTAGTAAAGTACCCTATTTCTTGGCATGGTTACCCCCATTTTCTGCCTGTTGTCAGTATGTTTGACTGTGTCTACTGGGTTCCTGCTAACCAGGACCCCAGTAGTTTTGCTCTCTCCTCCAAATTGTACCTTTTTCTTCACGTAATTGGCATACTGGTCCCCCTATGTAAGTCCCTAGTTTATGGTACATAGGTACCCATGGCATTGGGATTCCAGGGGATCCCTATGAGCTGCAGCAGTTATCCTGCCACCCATAAGGGAGCCCATGCAAAGGGTTCTGCAGGCCTGTCATTGCAGCCTGCATGAAACGGGTGCATGCCCCCGTTTTCACTACACAGGTTCACTATAAGTCACCCCGGTGGTAGGCCCATTCGGCCCAGAGGGCAGGGTGCAGGTACCTCTGTGTTAGGGCACCTCTTCACTGGCAGAGGTGCCACCACAAACTCCAGATCAATTTTCCTGGACTTTGTGAGAGCGGGATGCTTTTTATGAGTGTACTGGACATGGGTAGTGACCTATGTCCAGATACCAAACATGCCCACGTTCGGAGTTACCATTATGTATAAAAAAAAATTGGAATCATATCCCAATACTGTTGCAAGTATTGGAAGTATGATTCCATGCACTCTGTGGGCTCCTCAGAGGACCCCCAGCATTGCTATCACCAGTCTTACAGGGTTTTCCGAGCAGCCCAGCTGCTGCCACCCCTCAGACAGGTTTGTGCCCTCCTGCTGCTTGATCTGATCAAGCCCAGGAAGGCAGAACAAAGGGTTTTCTTTGGGAGAGGGAGATAACGCCCTCTCCCTTTGCAAATAGGTGTGACTGGCTTGGGATGGGTAGCCTCTACAAGCCACTGGTTAGCTTTGAAAGGCACATTTGGTGTCCTCCGTGCATAAACCAGTCCACATCAGTTCAGGGACTCCCAGTCCCTGCTCTGGCGCAAAACTGGACAATGGAAAAGGCAGTGACCAATCCCCTGTCCATCATCACCCCAGGGGTGGTGCCCAGAGCTCCTGCCAGGGAACTCTGGGAGCATCTGAGTGGCCAGGCCAGGCAGTTGATGTTAGAGCCTCCTCCTGATAGGAGCTCACCTGGTTAGGTGATCAATCCCCTTTTCCGGGCTATTTAGGGTCTCTCTCTTGGGTGAGTCATCAGATTCGGCCTGCTAGATTCCAGCAGGACTCCTCTGCAACCTCTGCTTCGACTCCTGCCCTCCGGAACTGGACCCGACAAGTTGCTTCCAAGAAGAAAGGACTCTTCAGCAACATTGTTTCCAGGGCTCCTGTCAGCTTTGCAACATTTCCCTTGCCGTGCATTCTCAGAAGACTGCAACTCCTCAGCCTGCACAAGAAGAAGGAATCTCCCTTGGAGTGAAGGAGTCACTCCCCTGTAACCGCAGCAGCTACAACAAGTGACGACCGGCTGCATGGATCCCCTCTCCTTCTGAGCTGCGTGGATCCTGCGTCACGGGTGGTGATGAGAGTAGTAGTCCTCTTGGTCCTCTCTGCCAGCTGTCCAACTTTGGTGGAGGTAAGCCTTTGCCTTCCCATGCCGGACAGTACCCCTGTGCACTGCATCTCTTGCAGCTACCAAGGCTTGTTTGCATCTCATCCAAGACTCCTGTGAGTGCTGCCTCTTCTCCTCTGGTCTCTCTGCATCCCTGAGGGTCCCCTGTGACTCCCCCTCCTGGGTTGAGTCCTCCTGTGCCTTGTTGGTCCCCAGCAGCACCTCTTTTCCACTAAATGTGAGTTTGCCTTTGCCAAGGCTTGCTGGTGGAATTCCTGAACCGACACCCGTCTGCAATCTTCCTTCAAGCGTGCGACTTCATCTGCATCCATCAGGAATTCTTCTCTGGCTCCAGGGCTGCATTGCTGACCTGTTCTTCATTCCCATCGACCAACTCCTGCATCCACAGCTGGGTGGGTTGTACCTCCTACTCCTCCAGGACTCCACTGTGACTCCTGGACTTGGTCCCCTCTCTCCACAGGTGGTCTTTCTTCAGTAATCCACCACTGGTTTTCTTGCAGTCTTCCCTGGGTGTCTTCTTATTCTTATTTTCCTCCTGGGGGAGGGGGATACTGTGTTACTTACCTCTGTGGTTTTCTAGTACTCCCAGCTCCCCTCTATTCATTTTACTGACCTAGGTGGGGGTACCTTGTTCGCATTTAATTTGTTAGTATATGGTTTGGGCTCCCCCTAGGGTCACTATTGGTTATTGCTATTTGCACTGTTTTCTAACCTTTTCTATGCCTATTTCTGATTACTAGTGTATATATTTAGTAGAATACTTACCTCCTGAGGGTGGGTTACCTCGTTAGTATTTTGTGGTGATTTGTTCCAAAAATAAAGTACCTTTATTTTTGTACAACTGTGTTTTCTTTATGTGTGTAAGTGCTGTGTGTCTACAGTGGTATTGCATGAGCTTTGCATGTCTTCTAGATAAGCCTTGGCTGCTCATCCACAGCTACCTCTAGAGAGCCTGGCTTCTAGACACTGCCTATACTTCACTAAGTGGGGATACCTGGACCTGGTATAAGGTGTAAGTACCTTGGGTACCCTCCACACACCAAGCCAGCTTCCTACACCACCGTAGATTTAAAGGGCTCTTTTTATGTGCGGCAGAATAATCCTACCACTCTATGAACTAGGGACCACTGCAGTACAAAAGCAGTAACGGAAAAGCACCATTAAATAGGTTGCCCAGCGATCCAAATCAAATTTTATGCTGCTAATAGGTAATTGGTCTGCACCGCTTGCCCCCTTGTTCCTAGCTGCTTTGCAAATGGAGCACCACTTCTGTCTAGTGGGAGGCAAAAAGGGGTACACATCAGCTGGTACCCCATTTAGGGACTCTGTGATACAATTACAAGCAATTTGACTATTCGCGGAATAAAGGCAAGTTATATGTTCTTGCCATTCTATACTAGTAATATTATGTTTGATGGCATGTGTGGCTGTAGATACACATGCTTTGCATAAATCTGCCATCTAGTTTTGGGTTTGGAGTGTTTTAAGTTGTTTATGTTCGAAGAATCTTTTTGAGTCACAGTCGAGTGACTCCTCATGGTGATACTGTGCACGGGCATCCAATCCTTTGTTAGATTATTTTCTCTCTGTCGTCTGGTTCGGACATGTGTTCCTCTCGCTGCGGTATTCCTCGGCTCGGCAAAATTTCCCCGTCTGTGCATCCTCTGAGGACGACCAGTCTTCAGCCTGCACAAGAAGTAAGAAGGAATCTCCCTTGAAGTGAAGGAGTCACTCCCATGCATCCGCAGGCACCAACTGCAATGACGACCGACTGCGTGGATCTCCTCTCCTCTCCTCTGGAGCAGCATGGATCCTGCATCACAGGTAGTGGTCTGTAGTGGTCCCCTTGGTCCTCTCTACCAGCTTCCCAACTTGGGAGACTGTAAGCCCTTGCCTTTCCTTGCAGGACAGTACCCCCTGTGCACTGTTACTCTTGCAGCTACCAAGGCTTGTTTTTTCCTCCTCCAAAGGATCTTCAGGCTCCGTGTAGCCCTGGTCCACAGCACTCCTTTCTGCAAAGCACAGTTTCCTGACTGTTGCTGCAGTTACGTGGGACTCCTCTCCAGGTGTGCTGAGTGGGCCTCACTGCGACTCCTGTGTCTGCTGCCTGTGAGATGCCTGCGGGGACTGCCCCCTCATCTTCTGACTCTCCTCACTGCTGAGGGTCACCTTGGACTCCCCTCCGTGGGTTGAGTCCCCCTGGGCCTTGCTGGTCCCCAGCAGCTCTGCAACTCTTCATCTGCGACTCTTGCTTTTGCCAAGGATTGTTGGTGTTTTTTTATACCACTGACTGACTGCAACTCTTCTTCCGATGTGGGACATCAACTGCATCACACCTGGAACTCTTCTCCTGCTTCTGGGCTTCATAGACGACTCCTTGTCTACACCGGCGTCCTTGTCCTGCATCTCCAGAAGGGAATGTAGTAGCTCCTGCCCCAACCGGACACTCCAACTCGAACTGGACTTGGTCCCCTTCATTTGCAGGTCCTCTTCTGTCAGGATCCATCTTCTGTTTCTTGCAGTCTTGCTTGGGTCTTGCACAGTCCTTTTACAAAGTTTACCTGTGGGTTTGGGGTAAAAACAGGTACTTACCTCTTCTCTCCTGGTTGCTAGAGAGCACCCGGTTACTTACCTTTTGGGGTTCCTAGTTCCTCCAGCTCCCCTCTACAGACTCCACTTCCTTGGGCGGGGGACTGACTTTCGCATTTCACTTACTTAGTTTATGGTTTGGTCTCCCCCCCATGGTCTTTATTATTTTCTGTTATTTCACTGTTTTTTAATTGCTTTCTATGCCAGTTCCTGACTTCTAATGTGTATATAGTAGTGTGTTTAGCCACCTGCTAGTAGAGTACTGCCTATACAGTATTTTTGTATTTGTGTTTCTAAACTAAAGTACTTTTATTTTAGTAACACTGTGTGGTTCTTTTATGTGTGTAAGTGCAGTCTGAATACAGTGTTATTGCATAAGCTTTGCATGTTTTGCATGTTTCCTGAATAAGTCTTGGCTGCTCATCCACCGCTACCTCTTCAGAGCCCTGGCTTCCTAGACACTGTCTATACCTCACTAATAGGGAATACCTGGGCCTGGTATAAGGTGGTGGCACCATAGGTGCTCACCACACACCAGGCCAGCTTCCTACATGCAGGACCAGATCAACTCAAGGAAAAACACCTGATCAAAGCTACAAAATCCCACCTCCAAACCCTACAGATCCAGCCCTGCCTAGGGGCTATACTCAACTCTGAGGTAGGCATAGCCTGTGAAAATCCTGCTAGGATTTAGTCTTTTAATGCACTGCTTCCCTTGTTTCAACCAATTCAGTGATGACCTCCTGCATTGCCATAGAACCTCATGCCAAGCTTCTCATGCATCTGTTGCAAAAATGTTTAGCGCAACAGTGGTGGGGAGCACACTTATAGGATCTGATTGTACAGGGTCAGTGGGAGACCAAGTACCACAGCTGTCACATAAACAACCTGGAACTCCTAGCAGTTCACCTATCACTGGATGCTTTCCTACCTCATTTGATAGGCTAGGTTGTTCTTGTCCAGATGGACAATATGACAGCCATGTATTAACTTTAGGAACAAGGGAGGACATGCTCTCCACAACTGTAATTTCATATTGGGCTCTCCGTAACAAAATATATTTGTTAGCAGAGTACCTTCTTGGGTTAGACAATGATTTTTCCGACCTCCTCAGCAGGATGCAGCAACAAGAACACAAGTGGGGAACTCCACTCACAAGTCCTCCTCCGTTACTTTCACATATAGGAATTCTCTCAGATTGACCCGGTTTCTACAGCAGAAAATACCAAATGCCCACTCTTCGCCTCCAGCTTCCCACACCCACAGTCCAGTTGCAATACTGGCAAGGGATATTTGCCTATGCTTTTCCTCCTCTCCCTCTTCTGTTTGTGGTTTGGAGACTTCTGCAGATGGTCCCTCATGCTCATACTGGTGACTGTACATAATGATAGACACAGGTTTGTGTTAACTCTGTTCAGAATAGACTAACTATTACTAGCTTTACCCTACATGAATGACTGGTCGATGTCTTTATCCAATTGCCCTTGCAAAAACGTGTCAGGTCAAAGCACTAGGCATATTTGTTTGTCTTTTTTGTTTGTATTTTTTGCAAGTTTTATAAAGTCCAGAGGAGGCAACTAATTACACCGTTGCTGAAGTCTTACAAATTTTGTTCAATGTCTGCCTGCATTTCTGTTTTTACTAACTTTGCCATCTATTTTTATTTGCAATGTTATGTCACGCTTCTTATGGACTGTGATCAATTGCAGGAAGAAGTTAAGTCTCTAACTCTGTCTCTGATGCTCAGTAGTATTTTCTGATTTGTAACCAATTTTTGTATTTGAGGCTTGCAACATATTTTATGTATTTTGGGATTTTATCTGTCAATGATTTTATGTGTTTTATATTACGCTTTTATGATTTTCATAAATGAAATTGAATAAAGCTTTTTTGACTGACCATACTGGTGACACCCACATGGGCCCACCAGTCCTGCTCACGACTCTGCTCATACTCTCTCTGGTTCCGCACAAGGGTCTCCCCAATAAACCAGACATTCTAGCACAGAACCATAGAGAAATCAGACACCCAGGTCCCTCAACCTTGCAGTCTGGCTCCTGAAGTCATTGGATCTAGATACTTCAATCTTTTACCTGAATGCATGAGCATTCTCAAGGAAGCGCACAGACCTACCACCCATGCCAGCTACGTGGCCAAGTGGAAGAGATTTGTCTGCTACTGTCATTTAAAAGGAATTGTCCCACGAAAAGCCACAGCACAAGACATTTTCTGTTGCTTACTTTGCAGATTTCTTGGTAAACCTTTTACATCTAGCCGCTGAGGCTGCCTACCTTCAGAATAGACAACACATTTCTCTCTTCTGGATACTTGCCGTTAACACTTTCATGGAGGGTCCCAAAGAGTCATTCCTCCTCAGGTCCCACTGGTACCCTCGTGGAATCTCAATATTGTACTCCCAAGACTCAGGTCTTCCATTTGAGCCCCTCCACACCTGCCCCTTTCAGTTCCTCTCTTGGAAGGTAGCATTTCTAGTTGCTATCACCTCACTGAGCCATGTTAGTGGGCTTCAGGCGTTGACACTGGAAGAACCTTTTTTCCAAGTACAGAGGGGTTGGTTTGTACTCCGCACCAAACCCAGATTCCTCCCTAAGGTAGTGTCTCACTTCCATCTTAATCAGTTCATGGACCTTTAGTTTTTTTTTCCCCCACAACTTGATTCAGTTGTGGAACCTTCTTTCCATCATTTGGATGTAAAATGAGCCATCATGTACTACGTTGATAGAACCACACCATTTAGAAAGACACAACAACTTTTTATTGATTTCTCCGAACCCCACAATGGGAAGGCTCTATTCAGGTTGGGCATTGTCAGAAGAATAGTTAAATGCATCCAAACATGCTATGCTAAAGCAAAGATTTCTCTACCCACTCATTGTAGAGCACTGTCTACTTATCATAAAGGAGCCTCTATGGCCTCCCTGGAGAGCATCCCTAGAGCACACATATGCAAAGAATCTATCTGGTCCACATCGCACACTTTCTCAAAACATTACTGTGTGGGTGCCCTAGCCCGCCAACAAGCTAATGTTGGTCAGGCAGTTCTTTGTACACTCTTTCAATCTACTGGAACACCCACAAGCTCGCCACTGCTTTTTGGGAGGACTGTTTTACATTGTATGCACAGCATATGTATCTACAGCCACAAAAGCCTCGAACGTAAAATGTAACTTACCCTGTAAGCACCTGTTTGTGGCATGTAGTGCGCTAGATTCACATGTGCCCACCCTCCTCCCTGGACAATGGTGCCTGTTGCAGTCTCTTACTTTCTCATTTTCCTCTTCTGCATGGGCATCTCCTTATATCATTTTGCTTCACATTCTATCCTCACCCGCCATGCTGGAAAACAGTCTAAAAGTAGAGTCCGTGATCATGGGCATTATTGTCAAGAGAAGGAGTCACAGTACCTTGTGACTCAAAAGTCTTCTTTGAAGAAAAACAACTTGCACACATCCGGGATCAACACTAGATGGCAGGAGTATGCACAGCACATGAATCTGCAGCACTATATGCCACGAACGGTTGAATACAGGTTAAGTAACATTTTCCTTCACATGGACAAATTCACCACCATGCACTTTACCAGCAAACAGATAGGAGGAAGATCAAGCCCGCTGTCCTTGCAGGCTCATATCATGTGGCATGGAGCTTAGGCCATAGTTCTATCACTCTGTGATTTACATCCCAGAGATAGTGTCAAGAGGTGGATTTCCTCAGTTACATAACAAAGAAACACAAATGGGTAATAAATGACAAAGTAATAAAGGACTTTTTCATAAAGTGTGGCACTCCAACTTTAGATCTGTTTGTCGCAGGTCCAAACAAAAAAATGTGGGGCACCACATCTGCATTCTGTAATCACTGCCCTTTTGATGAGTTAATCAACACTATTTGTCTATGCCTCTTTGCTGATCCGACTCGTATCAATGGTGATAGTAATAGTTGTCTACACCTTTCTGCTTATCCCACTCTTATCAACAGTGACAGTAAAACTGTATAGATCTAAAACAAAGGTAAAAATAAATACGATTATAACAGTGCCAGATGGCCTAGACAACTATGGTATGATGACTTACTTCAGCTGTCCCTATTGTAGCATAATGATAGCTGTGCAGACTGCATCTTTTGACCAGATGTGAGTGCCAAATCCAACATATGAGCCTTCAGTCATTGAATTTGGCTGCATAGCTGCCGAACTTAGACTATAGGGACTTTTACATTTACCAACTGACTGTATGGATATACAAAAAAAGAAAAAAACAGAACTTCTTCCACAACACTCTGTTAAGCATTACAATTAAAAAGATTCTGCATCTGGTGCTAAAACAGTGTCTAGAATCAGATTGCCTCTCAGGAAGACTTGATAAAAAAAGTTCCAAATTGTACTGGAAACTACTGTTCCAGCACATATAATTGCTTGTAGAATCTGCATCTCCACAGCAAATGTCTTTCTTTAAAATCCCAGTAGTTAAAGATTATCTGGAATGTCTCAGCAGTTTTTCCTCCAATAAAAAGACCACCACTTCCATTAGAAGTTAACTTGATAGCAAAACTAATGAGTCTGCCTTTTGAACGAATACACAAAGCAACCTTTCAACATCATTCATGGAAAATAACCTTTTTTGTAGCAATTACATCCGCTGGAAGGGTTAGCGAGTTAACAGCTGTATCACCAGTAAAACCCTTTTACTATATTACATGCCAGTAGGGTAGTGTTGATGACTCATTCTTCCTTATTACCTAAAGTGGTTTCTGATTTCCACATCAATTACTCTTTATGCTTTCTTCTCAAATCCGTTTGCACCAGGATAGAGGACTCTTTACTATCTAGATCTTTGGAGGGTGTTAGATTTTATTTAGTTCCGACTAAGGGTAGTAGAAAGACAAAACAATTGTTCTTGAACTATGGCCAGATTAGGCAAGGTATGGCTACTTCTAAACAATCTATTACCAAAAGGATAGTCGCATGTATCTTTTTTTGTCATCAGCTTTCTAAAAAACCGCTCCCTGGCAGGCTCAAGGCCCATTTTACACTTGGAAATGCTGCAACAGCTGGATCTAGACCTCGGTTGTCCCTCTGTCAGGATGGAAGGCATTCATGGTTCATCACACAATTCAAGGTCTATGAACAAACAAGAAAACATAAAACATAAGTCTTCTTAAACTGAAGGCAGTGCAGTTATCACTCAAGGCTTCTCTTCCATCTCTATCATCTAAGGAAATCATAATTTACATGGGCACCAACACCACACACTACCAACATCAGGGAAGAACAAGATCAAGGCAGCTATTGCTGCAGGACAATCCTCAAGTTGATGGGCATGATTGCATCATGCATTCCCCTCATACCCCAAACGACTCCAGATGTGATCATTCCCGGAATGGCTGACCAACAGCTGATCACAAACCACCGGGATTTGGGAAAGGCTTTATTGGCTGTAACAGAGAAAATACAGAAGGAGACAGAATGGTAGGCATCAAACATAACTTGGGGAAGACCTTTCAAGAGAGCAACTCCCTCAGTGACCATCACAACAGATGTGTCCCACAATGAATGGGAAGCACACATGGGCAAATTAAGAATCAGGGGCCAATGGAACAAGACTCGTGATAAAACAAATCAATTTCCTAGAGCTGAAAACAGTGTTAATGGCCCTGAAAGCATGTCAAACACAAGTATCAGGAAAGACCGTACTAATCCAAACAGACAATACAACAACAATGTTCTATGTGAACAAACAAGGGGGTACAAAGTAGTTAATCCAAGCAAGCTAGCCCAGGAAATGTGGAATTGGGCGATAACGCAGGTGACCAACATACAGACAGTCCACCTACCAGGGAAGGACAACATAGAGGTAGACAGACTGAGCAGACAGGAAAGCTGAACACATGAATGGTAGATAAAGCAAACAAGCCTAGAAAAAATCTTCAGGATTTGGAGCACACCAACAATCGACTTGTTCGCATTAGCAGAAAACAGAAAATGCCAGCACTTCACCTCCAGGTTCACCACACGACCAGTCAGAAGGGATGCCCTGTCACTAAACTGGTCAGGGAGCTTTGCCTACGCCTTTCCGCTGATTACCCTAATAAATAGAGATCGCTATGACGCCAGGGACAAACCTCATCCTCATAGTCCCTCAGTGGGCCAGACAAACATGGTATTCAAACTTACTTGAGCTGTGCAAGGGACAGATGATAAATATCAAAGCGGAACAGGACTTAATCACAATGCAGAAGGGGCAAGTACTCCACCCTGAACCAGCAACACTCAACCCTGCAGCATGGCACCTGAATACATAGAATTTGGTGTCTTAAATCTACCACCCAGAACCATGAACATACTAAAGGGAGCTAGAAAATCAACAAGAAGAAGATACTATGCATCAAAATGGAAGATATACCTCCTATGGTGTACAGCAAATAATACCCTAGAAGCAATGCAGGAAACTGTAATAACCTATCTCACACACTTGCTAGACAGCGGCATTAACTAATCTTCTCTCAAAGCACACTTGGTAGCCAACACCAGAAGAGCATTATGTAAACTTTTCTTCACAACACCTGTTATAAAAAGGTTTCTGGAAGGATCCAAACGAATCGCCCCTCCAAGAAGGGCACCAGCCCCGATGTGGAGCACAGTGTTAACACAACGTATGACAAAACCATTTGAACCAATGCACAAAGCTGAACTCCAGTTTACCACACTAAAGACTGCCTTCCTCATGGCTATCACATTGCTACAAAGAGTGAGCAAAATAAGTTGTTAACAATACAGGAACCATACATGCGAATCCACAAGAACAAGGTTGCTCTCAGGACGAACTACCAATTCCTACCTAAAGTGGTGAGCAATTCCATGTCAACCAAGCAATTCAGTTGCTAATCTTCTTTAAGAACCTACAAACACACCTGAAAAGAAGACTAAATACACTGGACGTTAGAAGGGCACTAATATATTACTTGGAGGAGACCTAGTGGCTACACAAAGGAAACAAACTTTTTGTCTCATATGCCAAATCAAGTAAAGGCTCTCCCGCCACAAAGGGAACTATCACATGATGGATCGTGAAAACAATCCAAACATGCCACGCAGCTGCTGGCAAACAACTGCTGCACTGCCCAAAAGCACACTCAACAAAGAAAAAGAGCGAAACACTAGATTTCATGGCAAACGTACCTATAGACACTATATGCGCAGCAGTGACATAGGCATCCCCACATACATTCATGAAACATTGTGTGGACATTCAAATGCCTATAGAAGCCCAAGTGGGTAGAAAGTACTGCAACAACTGTTTGCAAGCTCATCATTTCAACCTAAATAAAGGAGAAAACCTCTACATAATCTGATGCACAGCACATGAATCGAGAAAAAGATTCATGCTGCAAAACTGAATGCTTACTTGCCAGTAGGAGTAGGTTTGCAGCCTGAAGAGTCTTCTGGATTCACATGCGACCCACCCACCTCCCCGGAAATAAGAACAGGGCAAACAGGTGGGGAAAAGGTCTAATGTACATAGAAGAAAAAAAAAGAAAAAGAAAGAATCCAAAGATGGCTAGAATTTCCAGGGCGCTATCTGATGTCATACAGGGGACGGACCAAAGGTCGATGACCCCCCAAAAAAAGAAAGACAATTCCGGACCCAACCACTAGATGGAGGAATGATGCACAGCATGTGAATCCAGAAAACTCTTCAGGCTGCAAAACTACTCCTACTGGTAAGTAACCATTTAGTTACAACTCAAATCATTTTAGACCGTCTATGAAAGCAAGGACATTAGGGAAGAAAATGACATCCCGGTAAGTAACCATTTAGTTACAACTCAAATCATTTTAGACCGTCTATGAAAGCAAGGACATTAGGGAAGAAAATGACATCCCAGGTAGCTTTCCATTTTCTATAATTTTCCATAAAGTCATAGATATAGACATTCTACAATGTACTGTCCATGGAGGAATGACATTTCAGAAAGATGCTGTGTGGGGTCCATGTTAGCATCAGAGAAATATTTAAGCGTTTGACTACACTGAAAATTCCTATAATGCAAAACCAATTCTACGGATACGTAACTTTTTCTTCCTTCTGTCATGGGATGTGCTTGGAATGTAAGGAGCTGGACTGTACATATAGGCTAACACCTACCTCTTTGTTGAGTCTTCTTAAAAAATTACCAAATTAACTGCCTTCATGCCTAGATAGTATATTTCTTTTCTTTTTTTTTTTTTTTTTTTTACATTTAAGAAACAGAATGCATTTCATTAGGATTTTCAAGTGTACGTTTGTCCTCCTGTCTATCTGTCCGATCGCCATGTAAGCAACACCTTGCAGGCCAAGAAAGCAAAATGTCTTTCAGCTGCCAGTGGGTCTTTTAACCCTCACATTAATTTCCAGCTATCCGACTTTAAATGCATGTGTGTGCCAGATGAGACTTCTCGATCTTGGATGAAAGAGGGAACACAAGGTTAAAACATTGACAAAGTATGCTACTCTAAAATTGGCTAAAGGATTGTAAACTGCCGCATCAAAGAAGTTGAATTACTCCAAAGTATACAAGGCCCATCCAGCCCCTGCTGTCACGTCCACATTAATCTAATTATAAAAGGCATACAAGTGGAAATGCCATTTTCACTTGCTAAGACTAAACATCTGTCCATAAATAGTTCCTGTGGCAGTGATTCTTCTTAACATAGCGTCTGAGAAGCGTTCGGGGCCAAATCTTTTTATTTTTTTCCAAACTCTGACTACAACCCAGGTCTAGTGAAGCAACCATCACTTGAGCACCTACCTAGATTACCTGACGTATATAACTACATTAAAAGTTACCCTGCAACCCAAAGCAGTTTGGCTATAGTAGAATATTGGCTCAATTCTAAAACCTATTCTTGCCTGACAAGAATCAACACAAAACTTAGGGAGAGCTGCTAAATTTTCAAAAGCCTCCTCTGTAACCAAGACACTGTCTTCATTCTTCACTGATTGCTCTTGTCTACAGACAGATGCTGCTCAGCAGGTCTGCTTGCATCCAGCACTTGCTAGCTCTACAGTTGTGATAATGTTACATTCGAACATTTGCCTTTCACCTGCCAAAGCCTTAACCATTATTGTGCCAACATCTCCAAGGAACATCACACTGTGGTGTGTTCACTCAATAAAACATATGTTCCTTTTTATTTTGAAGCAGAATATACAAATTCATGGACCAGTTATCAAGCTCCTTAACCCATTAATAATAATTGCTCTACAGAGGTGGCAAGCTGGATGATCCATTGGTGGAATTTTAGAAGTCTGGCTCACAGGATAGGAAGCAAAATCACTCACTTAGACCCCACTGCAAGCCTGATGCCCACACATGCATTCTTAATGGATGACTTAACCGCAGCATCATTGAGAAGGTGGCCGAACCATATCAATATTATAGAAGTCTCTAAGCTACCTTGAAGAATGGACATTGGCTGCAAAATCTGAACAGACATGGCCACAAGCTTTAAGTATCCTTTGTCTGCTGTCTCACACACATTACGTCAACTAAAATACATGGCATTCTCCACCATCACTAAATCCTCTGATAGTGTAGTGTCCACCCCAACTTTGATTCCGTATTTACTCTCCCGGACACACTACTCCTTCCCTCTACTACTCTTCATTTCACTTATATGTATTTTGAAACATTGATTTTTTAAATACCTAACAATAGAGGGATAATGGTTAAGTGTTAACAAAATACATCTGATTTTTAAGGCTTACCAGTTGTAGGAGGCTGGCTCTGTTTGTGGTGTACACCTATTGTGTGGCACCCTATACTAAGTCCAGACAACCCCTAGTGATAATAAATAGGTGTTTAGATAGCAAAAACTCTCCAGTGGGTAGCTGAGGCGAGCAGCTGAAGCTTATCCAGGAGGAATTTAAAGCACTTGCAATATCACAGTAGTCAGACAGTAACTCACTCACAAGAAAGAACCACACAAATGTTGCAAACATAAAGGATACTTTATTACAGCACTACCGCTAGACTAGCATTGGTATATCTCCCCTTGGACACAATATGTACACAAAATAACCACCAGAAATAGCATAAAAATAGAAGGGCCAAACCATATACTAAAAGAAGTGGAATGTGAAATAGTGAGGTAAGTGTGGTAGTTAGCTAGGGGCACATGGAAACATCAGAGGTAACTATAGTAAGTGTCCCCAGCGATCAAGTGCAAGGTTACTTGCCCAGTTACAGTTAAAGTTACTCACCCAGCCGTCCCGTAGTCTGACACAGAGAGTAGTGGGAGGAGTTTGAGGAATTCAGAACCATTCCCAGTGGACCCCAAGAAAACCAGCAGACAAGAGGAAGGATGGAGAGTGTCCCTACCCCAGGATGCCCAAAAGACAGGGTACCTACACCAGGATCACAGATGCAGGTGGGAGAAGTGACTCTCACTGAAGTCAGTGGAAGCCTCAATTGTCCTAATGCTGTCAGGACCCGTGGACCAGGCCAGTGGAACTTAGGGACAGATTCAGGACGTGGAGGACCTGCAGAGGAAGGGGACAGAGTCCCTTGGAGGTGCCCAGGTGGTGTAGATGGCAATGCCCACGCTCCTGGAGGTGAAGTTCCTGCAGGTTGGTGGAAGAAGTCCAACTGCGGGGTCCAGAAGCTGCAGAAGATCCCAGGAGTCGCCTACGAGCTGTCCCTGGAAGGTTGCCGGATTGCAGGAGGGTCAGGTACCAGCCAGGTCACCAACAAGCACTGGCAAATGCAAACAGGAACTGAAGAAGTGTTTGCAAAATTTTGGGGACCAGCAAGGTCCAGGTGACTACCCAGGAGGAGAAGTCAGGACTGGCCCTCAGCACATAGGAGGGCCAGCAGAAGTCGAATGAGCCCCCACGAGTGACCCACAGGCGAAAGACACAGGGTGTTACAAGGCGGCCTCACCAGCACAACAAAACAGAAGTCCCACGTTGCAGAACTGGGGCTGATCTTCGAGTTGCAGTGTGCTGGAGTCAGCAAGCCTTGGCAAGTTGAACGGTTGCGGTGCACAGGGGTTCCAGTCCAGTGGCAGGGGCCCACAGTCTCCCAAGTTGGTCAGAAGACAAGCAGGACCCAAAGGAAGCCACAGACTCGCCACTTGTGAAGCAGAGCCTTTCGGTGTTAGTGGAACTACAGACCCCACCAGCTGGTCGGCATTGTCTGGAGGTGCCTGCGGTTGCAGTGGAGTGACTCCTTCACTCTAAGGGAGATTCCTTCATGCCTCTAGGTGCAAATAGAGTCCTTGTGACCCTCTACGAGCACTTGGATGTACCACCTTGTATGTTGCAGAATTTTTGCAGGAACTTGGAGAAACAATGTTGCAGTGGGGGCCTTCTCACCAGGAGCAGACATGTTCAGTTCCAAAGTAGCTGTTCCAGAGGCCAGGAGCAGAAGATGTCTTGCAGAGTTCCTTGGAGAGTCTTGCTGGACGAATATGAGGACCCTCCCGAATATGAGTTACTTAAGGGGGAGCCCTTAAGTAACTCTAAAAGGAGGTTGGTCACTCTCTGAACAGACCCACATATCAGGGGGGGGGGGGTCAAGGACATCATCTACCTTGCCTAGCCAGGGACCTCTGCCGGTCTTGTTTCCAAGATGGCAGAATCAAGTGCCCAGCAGGCAGAGCTCTGCCCACCTCCCTAGGGGAGGAGCTGGACAAGGGGACGGTCAGTCCCCTGTCCTTTGTGTAGTTTCGCACCAGAGCAGGAACCGAGGGTTACTGAACAGGTGCAAACTGGACTATGCAACGTGGGCACCAAATGTGCCCTTCAAAGCAGTCTGGTGGTGCCTGGAGGCCATCCCACTGTAGCCCTTAGACACCTAATACACAGGGGAGGTGGTCAGACCTCTCCCTTGCAGGAAATCCTTTGTTCTGCCTCTCCAGCCTGAGCCAGGCTCACCAGCAGGAGGGCAGAACAGTGTCTGGGGTCAGCAGCAGCGCGGGCTAGACCCCATATGGCTGCACAGGCAGAGCTAGGGGATCATTTAAGGAGCCCCCAGAGTACATGGTATCATGCAACTAGCACTGAACTCGGTGTAGTTGCATAATTCCAACATATTTGATACCAAACATGCCTAGATTTGGAGAAGCCATTATGTAGTTGGACCACTCGTGTTGACCAGTGTCCACTACATACCTTAAGATGGCTTCCCCGCACTTAGAGTCCAGAAAATGGCCTGGGTTCTATAGGGGCACTCTGCTCATGCAAGGGTACCCTCACTCTTGGGGACATGTGCCCTGCCCTTGGGCTGAAGGGCCTGCCAGGTGGGTGACTTATAGTGTCTAAGTGCAGTGACCAGGTTTGGTGGTGAAAAGGTGCATGAACCACTTCACGCAGGCTGCAATGGCAGGCCTGCAGACACAGTTTGCATGGGCACCCATGGGTGGCACAATACATGCTGCAGCCCATAGGGGACCCCAGGTACCATTTACTAGGGAGTTACATAGGTTCACCAGTATGTCAATTGTGGGTGTAGAAAATGTGCAAGCAACCATATTTAGAGGAGAGAGCACAGTCACTGGGGTCCTGGTTAACAGGATCCCAGTGAACTACAGTCTAAACATACTGACATCAGGCAAAAAGTGGGAGTAACTATGCTAAAGAGATGGCATTTTCCTACACCAGTAATATATTTTTCTTTGCCTTCCAAACCTTTGAGAGCCTGGTATTCTCTGGCCCTAAAAATGCTGGAGGAGACTTGCAAGTAGACATTCAAATTGTATTTGTACTTTAGAAGTGTACCTTATGCTCATTTCCACTGTCATGTTTTCTACATGTGCATAATTTGAAATAATTTTGGAGGGAGATTATGTGTATTCTGGACTTCAATTCTAAACAAAAAGCAGGACAGCCTCCCATATTCCTAATAACTGGATCAGAAGGTGGATCTGAAATTGGGATATAGGGACAAATGCAGTAGTTGATTTAGCTCCTCTGATATCCACATAACACTTGGTAGGGCATTGTCAATAGCAGACAACTTCAGTCTTCAGAATAGCTAAAGCTGGCCCCTTATCTAGTTCTTTCCGATCATGGACAATCAACAAAGATTACACAGATGGTTGTCTCGTATTGAGCTAAACAGCACATTGTCCACTGATGGAGCTGTCCTTTAATCACTGGTATTTATTGTAACTTCTAAGTCTTAAAACAGTGGCTTAATGTTTAGTCAAATGGCTGTGCGAAAAGAGGGTTTTTTTTCCAGGTGTGGTGCACCGACCCTTGTTGCTGCTGTCTCTTTTCTTCCATAATGTAATCCTCCTGTTTCCTGTCTTATCTTTAAAGGTCTGGATAAAATAGAGTTCCTTCAGAGCCACGAAAACCAGGAGATTTACCAGAAAGCGTTTGACCTGATTGAACATTACTTTGGGGTAGAAGAGGAGGATCCCCAGATTGCTCCCACAGTGGATGAAACACAACAGCAGTACAGATTCCAGCCGGCCGCCGAAGCCCCTATGGAGGGTTTCCAGCTGTAGCATCAACCTGTGAGCTCGGACCCTGGATTTACTGCCTCCCATCAGTCCACATAGAAGTGGGAGCAGACAGTGTTCTCCCCCAATAAAAGACAACAGATGTCTCTAAACCTTTAAAAAAACGTTATTCTCCACCAAAAAGGAGTGACAGTAAAGATTTGCTTTTTTGTGTGAAAAAAGATGCCTCCTCGATACCAGACCATCATTCGGTCTATTTTCATTTTGCGAGGGCTGCCGCAAGAGTTATGGTAGAGGGAAGTATCTGGTGCCACTTCCAAATGAAGATTTGTTCTTGATCCTACTGCTGCCCGTGTACTTCAAGCCCATGAAGACAAAAGGAGGCCTGAGTTTAACCACTCAGGGTACTGTCCAGCCCAGGATTTCCCTCTTAACCCATAGATATATATTTTTTGTTTTGCACACTTGGCTTTTTTGTCAGTGAAATTCTGTTTAATGTCTGATGACTCAAATCTGCACTACGGTTAGGCTCAGAGTCACTAGGGAAATGTGACTGCCAAACAATAACACCTTACACCCTTGTGTGATGGACCCTGCACCGTGATATACAAATGGATTATGGTTGAATACAGGGGGTGTCTTTTTTTGCCTTTGAGGAATGGAAGGAGAGGGAACCTCCACCCAAGTTCCCCCTTACCTTATTTTTCAATTTAAAAAAAAAAAAAACATTTTCTTTTTGCTGAACTGATATTCGTATTTCAAACAAAACGACAAAGTGACAAAAAAGAAAAAATGAAAAATCTTGCTAAAAACTAAAGGAAATAGATTGGCTGCATAGTTGGCAACATTGCAGGAGGATTTATCCTAAAATGCCTATGACTGTGCCCCTTGCCCTACCCTCTTTCGTCCCTCTTCCCGCATCCAGCAATGCTGCTTTTACATGAAAGCCAACATTGGTATTGTAAGAGGGTGCTAAGTAAAAACTGTATTGTTTCTGCTTGGGAAGGAAGTGGCAGAAGAGGAATGGCAGGGCCAGGTTTATTGCAGGAAACATTGCTTATTGGTTGTGAATGAGGCGTGTTGGGTTAGTTGCTAGAGATGACACTCCTTTCAAATGCAGACAGTGTTGTACTGCTACTGACGTTACCTACAGTCCTCCTCCGAGAGGAGGAGGTAATCTCTGTTTACAAGAAATAAACTGGTATTCAGCTGTTTAATTTCCTTTGTCTTCAGTGCTTAAAGTGTAGGGGAGAGGGTTGGACCCAAGCTAGATTTTAGGGTAGTTCTTTTGAATTGTTTTCCCTCCTCAGGTAGCAAAATGTTATAGGTAAAAGTGCAAGAGTACTTTGATTGAATTAATATTACTTTCCATTGAGAGGGGAGTCGAGTAACCACAGCTTTAAGTGTTTTGAGAAGGGTTTTTAGGCGGAGGCTCTGGTAACCACTGCTATTCTTCACTCATTTAGTCCTACACAAGATAAGGAGGTCTCTTCGTGGCAGGCAAAATATGGCTTCCTTTCTTATTGAGGATTTAAATCTGTCCTTAGTAACCAGCAATTAGGTTTCTGTCTCACGTTACCAAGAATTCTTAATGAAGAAATGAAGGGCTGTTCCGAATGAGCCTATTTGTGTTACTCTCACCATTCTTTACAACAGTCAGTTTTCCTACTGTCTAGTACTGTCCTACAGGGCCTACACCTCCACGAAGAAATGGTAATATATATATACTTGATTTAAGTGTTGGGGGTGGGATTTTCTGTAGTTCCGCACATATGTATATTAGTTACAGAGTATTTACAAATTTAGAGGGTCTAAAGCAAATGAAAAAGATTAGAAATGAAGAAGAGAAATGTGGTGGTATACATAGAGATTGATAAATCAATAAGGATTCGACTGAATGTGTAATCTGAAGTTTTGATTTCTACATCTGATGTTGCAATTAGGTGCCTTTCATACATATTTCTTTCTAACGTTCATGTCTTCTAGTGAGGAGTGTCTTGGTGTGTTTTTTGTCTATAACACAAGGTCGGCCATGACTGTTCAGACTTTTGTGTGAGAGACCAGTTACTTCTGCTCAACAACTAGGTCATTGTGTGTTGTGTGTCAGAGCAGCAGTTGCCTTCGAGTTATGGCCTGCTCCCACTGGCAATAGTGTCCATTTCAGTATGGTCTTATGCCTGCACCATCAAAACAGTTGGGTGCAGGGCTTTAGATGTATACTGACAGAAGTTGAGTCAGTGAAGTGCGGGTGTTCAAGGCCTTACTCTAGCCTTCCAGGTCTCATTTTTTGTCAATGCTCGAATGGCCTGCCTGGTCCAAGCTTAATTCTATTTTGCACACCTTGCTTCCATGGGTGTTCGAGAAAGCGGATGTCGGTCATGGACCCACAAGAGGTGTGTCTCTGGTCTTTGGGCTCTGGACACTGCTCAAATTTGTGTCACAAATGCACCCTAATGCAACCGAAGGTGATCCACTACAGAGAAGCAAAGCTCTAATTCATCTAACATAAGAAGTTGTGGCCCTCACATAATTGGCACTCCCTCTCCTATTCGAGGCTGTGGATTCTATCTTGCATCTAAGGCTGTTCGGGTGAGAGGTCGATTTAATGGTCAGTGTTCTTCAGTAAGTCCCTTTCTTCCTTCTGTCATGGAATGTGCTTTGATGGTAAAGAGCTAGACTGTGCATGTAGGCTAACGCCTACCTCTTTGTGGATTCTCCTAGAAAATTGAATAAATTAACTGTCTTAATGCCAAGATAGTGTGTCTTAATACCTTAGAAGGTCCAAACACAAATAAGAAAAAGTGGAACTCAACCCCTTTCCACCCCACTGTATCCAAAGAGAAGATGCAATGGTATCATGATGTCGTAGCTGGTCGCACCCAAACTTTCCCAGGCCATTATCAACACCGCAGAAGATTGAACCTTCAAGAAGGTCATGCTGCAGACTTTTTACTGCTCTCTCTGATGCGACTTCTGGCTCCATGGAACCACAGGGTTACCGCCTGCGAATCCATCCTCAAAGCTGTTTGACCTTTGCAACCTGCTGAAGGCCCCATACTGACTCCAGTACAGGCGCCCCCTCTGCTCCAAGACATGTTATGTGGAGACCCTTCCTCATTGATGATCTGGTGCTGATTTGGATGTCTGACACCAAGCAAACTTCAGCCCAATCTCAACTTACATTGCGCAATGAAATTGCAATAGTGCAACGGGTCATTATACAGCTGGATTCTGACCTAGTGCCCTTACCAGGGTGGGCGCGCCAACAGACCATTATATTTTTGGCTCTGACCTAAACAACAGACACCAGGGTTGAGATGATGATGGTGGTTCTCACTATACTGATGACAACTTTTACATGGACCTAAAAGAGGCCAGTGGTCTTGATGCCTCCCTTGAAACAGGGCCACCAATGAAAGAGAGTGCATAGTTTCTAGCAGTGTTCTGACGAGCAGTTGAGGTCCTGGATTTGCAGCTGCCATCAGTTGAGACTAAAACAAACATGCTTAAGGAAATTTTGAAGTCTGCATCAGTCTCTACAGTGCCCTTGCTCCCCTTTAACAAGGCCTTTAGGTATGGGCACTTAGGCAAAGCCTTGTTCCTGGCCAGCAGTGAATAGGCTGGTGGCCATGAGCCACAGACCCTATTGTGACGACCCTCATTTTCTTACTAAAAATCTCATTCCAGAGAGCCTTGTGATTCAGGCTCCAACCAGATTATAATTCCAAGAGATTCGAGGTGTTTGGCAAACGTATTTTCTCCTCTGCCCGCCAGTACTATGGTAGGTAAATGCTGATTATTTGATTTACTTATGTCCTCAGTCACATGGCCAGTGAGAACTTGCTGGCAAGCCTGAAGACCTTAGGGCCTCTTTGGCTCACACAATTCATGATGGACAAGACAGCCAAATTTGCGATACTTGTTGGCCTAAATACAACTGACTGGGAAGATCGGTTGTCACCAGTGTTTTGCTCCACTAACATGCATGGATGCATTCCACAGGATTTTCTGGAGATGTACAAGCCTCCCTAATGGATATGCCTTTTGATGTCCCACATCTTTAATTTGGGTGAAAAACCTGATCCGGCCTTATATCATTTTAAACAAAGTCAAGACGCGTTGCACTTCCTGGGTCTCTTTTGTTTTTTTCCCAAGCAGTTCCCACATCAGCACACAAAGTTCAGAGGCTATTCCAGGGGGCTGGTGTATAGGCAGTCAGTCTTCGCCACCACTACAGCAATTATGCCTCTCCTTTCAAGGTCTGGATGTGAATCTGGCAGGGAGAGCACAGGTTAGCAGGTGCGTCAGACCTGCAAGTCCCCTTCCCCTGCGGCAACAGCCACCAATCCACTTTACTTAACCCTTAGTGGTGGACACCTGTCCTGAAGGAGGGGTGGTGGGGAGAGGGGGCAGTATTGAGCGCTTCCTCTCAGGGTGGTGATCCATCATGTCTGACAGATGGGTTCTACAAATTGTTTCCATGGCTCTGCCCCTCCCTTTCCTTTTGCAAACCTCCCCCTACATCAGAGCGAATTTCAGAGGAACACATCCGTTCCTTTACAAATGTGCTTTCAAGAGGGTTCCAGACTTGTAAAGAAGAGAGGGTTTGTTACCCTTGCTATTTTCTTGTGTCGAAGGACAAGGATTTTCTGCCTATTTTGAATCTTTGACCTCTGAATGCCTTTTGGAATGACATTCTGAATGCTCATGCTGGTCCAGATGCAGTCTACTGTGAACGGGGGACTGGTAGGTGAACTTCGGACCTGCAGGACATGTATATTCACATACTTGCCCCACGGACGTTATCTGCAGTTTGAAGCAAGTTAGGCGCATTTCCTTTTGCCCTGCTCTCCTTGGGCCTTTTCAGTGCTGTTCAGCTGTTCAAGAAAGTAATAGCGGTGGACAGTTCCCACCTTTGGAGATAACAGTTTTCGCCTACCTTGATGACTGCTGTTAAAGGTGGCTGTTGAAGGTAGACTTGTCACAGTTAGTCGTAGACCACCTCAAGATGGCAATGAACCACTACATCATTGGGGTCAACAAGTCAAAATCATACCTGGCCCCTTCGCAGAGGCTCCCATTCATTGGAGCTATCCTGTATACAATGCAAGTAAAGACTTCTGTCTGCTGCAGGGAGTTGGTAGGGTCCTTCACCCGAATCAGTGCCATCTACACCTCAATGCGTGGAGTTTCAGCTGTAACAGTTGACTGCGTTTAATCTGCCTCCTGAAGTGGTAGATGTAACTTTCGATGCCAGGTTGTCCTTCCATGAAATCCGTTATGCTGGGCACTGGAATCCGTTTGTGGTCCGGCATGGTATTCGCAAGGCTGCCCAGTTAGGAGTTAGTCTGATGGATGCTATTTTGGCTTTGGCCCACCAATGCCTTGTAGAAGAGCTACAGAGAACTGCTGTGTACATAGTAACAGGTTAGTATAGCAGACACCCTTCCCCTTTTCTGCCCTTTGTCTACTAGCATCATTTAAAAAGAGGACTTGGGCCCCTGCTACCAAAAAAAATAAAGTAGCTGTGCTATTTGCCAAACGGCCTGCACAACTGATTCCTCCTTGTATTACCCCATAAGCCCAACAAAGATAAAGGGTTTATTCTTTTCACTTATAATATGGAGAAAGAAAGACCTGTAAGAACTGACTTAGATTACAAGCACTGAAAGCAATGCAAGTATGAAATTTAGAGTGCTAACATTACCCCACAAAAGACTAGGGGATTTCTTGAAGAATGGGTGCTTTTGCAACGTGAATATTTCCTGAATTCACATGCTGTGCATTATTCCGCATACTAGTGGTTGGTTCTCGAATAGTCTCCTTGTAATAACTCTGTTTTTTTTTTTTTTGTGCATGTTGTGGAACATTGGGCTTAAACACCTTTTGTGACATCGGACATACGCCTTGGAAATCCCTCGATACAGTTGCCCTCTTCAGGAGAGCTCAATAGTTAAGGAAGAGGAAATTGCACAAAAAGACAGTTTTCCAGCAAAAATAACTGGCGAAGGAAATGGATTAATAACAACTGGTAATGAAGGGAAAGAGCAGTAATAAAGAGGGCTGCTGGCATTTATGAGGTGCAGCTTGAAGATAGGTGGTCCTGTAGATTTGGGAGTGTTTGCTCTCTTTCATGCCATTGTCACTTAGTGAATCAGCCTGTACATTCCCCACCATTGTAGGGTGGATCCTTAGACAAGAAGCGGTACTTTTTTTCCACCCTTGGTGTTATCGCCTTGGATGCTGCTGGCTCTTTAAACGCCTCTCAACCCTGGCCCAAAACGCTTGGCAGCGTAAGAAATGTGCTTCTCTTCTAGTTGGTAGTAGTGTTTCAAGGAGGAACCAGGCCTCTGACTGCACCTCTTTTTGCTGAACCCCATAACTACATGCAGCTCTCTTTATTTATTTATCTTTTATTGCATGCAGTGATGTCATTTGGTGGTGATGGCTTAGAATGATAAGATTCCACCCCTTCGTCTGGTGAATCAGCATAGATGTCCTGCCAGTCATCCACTGTCTCTACCATTTGTGAAAGACCCTCTTGTTACTCTTCTTCCAGTTTCAAGAATTCCTCTTCCTTCTGGCATCTCAGGGACTTTCCAGCTCCTCTGGTTCCTATGTTCCAACACGTTTCTTTAGTGCAATCCTGTATGATGGGAGTTGTTGAACCCCCTTTTCTTTTTGATTAGGGCTTCGAGTTGTGCCTGGAGATGCTTCCTTTTCCACTCTACCTTGAGCGATTTTCTTTAAGCATGAGTTCTGTTTCTTCTCTGTATTTCAAGTTTCGATATCGAAAAACTCTTTGGCGCCGAAATCAAGTGCTTGGCGATTTGTATTTCAGCGTCCTTTGGCGTTGAGGCAGCGTAGCTTTTTGGTGCCGTTGTGAGCCTGGTGTTCATGGGTGGCAATGAGCTACCTTTAGCCATGACACTCCTATGCCTTTGATCCCCTATCGAAGTCAAAGCTGGTTTTGAGAGTCTGCCTCCAGCTGTGTCCTTTGTCTTGGTCGCATGTGGCTCATAGGGCTTCACTTTGCCTGCCAGTGTAGACATGTTCAACTGTATTGCTTCAGCTTAGTCGTTCCTCAACCCTGAGGGTTTATCCTCAGTCTGGGCTCCTTCTCGGCAGCTTCATTGCCCCTTACTAGTGTGATCCTCGATCACCGCTTTGAAGTCAAGTTCTTCTCCTTGGGCCTCCTCAGTCCTCCTCATCACTAGACAGTCAGGGTTCCTTTAGGGACTCTGGTTTCCTGTGTGGCAACGCCATTGCATAGTGTACACACCTCTGCTTCTGCCCTGCCCTGATAGTCTTGGGCAAGAATTTTGCACACTCCGAACAGTCCTCTGAACTGTGGTTCTTCGGCAGGTAGAGGTCTCAAATCTCGTGTCTCTTTCTTGGTCGTACTTGTGGTGGCATATAGGGCAAAACCTTAAGGGGGTATGCTCGATGCCCCTTTCTCATTGTCTGACCACATGGTCTTGATGAGTTGGTCTTCTCACCTTAGTGTTCTCGTGGTTTTCGCCATGTTCTCTGCCCCTTCTTTACAGTCACGCTAATCCATTTCTCTTTATGCTTATTTTTGGTGGGAAACTAGCTTTTTCTGTCAATTTCTTCTTCGTCTGTTCCGAAGCTCTCCCAGTACCAACAGTGGAATATTACAAGAATCTGAAAATGGCAACTGTGTCGAGGGATTTCCAGGACATACATCCGTATTCATACAAGTAGGGGTTTAAGCCAGTGGTCGTGAACGCACATGAAAGAAAAAAAAAGGATAGATTACAAGGAGACCCTTCAGACCCAGATGTGAATCCAGAAAATTCTTCATGCCGCTTAACTACTGCTACCAGTCAGTAACCATTTTGCTCCACATATCCTTGCTTACTTTACAATTGTTAATATAGCTTTTACTAGAAATCGACACTAACAGTATTGAGAGAGTCACCTTTACAGTATAAGTCTACTGATACTGGGAGTGACTGGTTAGTGGGGCAGAAAACGTTTGAGACCTATAGCACATTGCAGCTACAAGTCCATGTAGATATCGCAGTCAATGTTGATAAATTACTCTGAACAATGATAGATTGTTGACTTTCTGAGGTGCACTTTTGGTGCAGAATTCTCTTTTGCAGAGTGAATGCGCTTTAAAACTCAAACCACCCACAGTTGTTATGTCTCATAATATACCTTCATGGAACTGTCCGGCATAATGGCCTTGTCTGTGTTGCACCCTACTTGTTATAGGAGTGCAACGATGGCCAATGGGTCCAGCTGCACTGAGATTTGAAGGAGCTAGTGATTGTGGCCAAAAGTTATAGCAAACCCTAAAAACGATGGAATGTGTTGAATCTGCTTACGTTAAGTGTCTATCGCCATAGGTGACAATAGTGAAGATAGGATTGGTGGGCTTGTAACGGGGAAGGGGGGGCTGAGGTACTAGTTCATGGGTGAAGGCCCAGGTGGGTCTGTCTCGAGTGGTCGTACAGCATTCTTCCCCTGGGGTGTGAAGGCAACTGTGGCTCCTCATCTAGTGTGGCAGCACGAGCCTGGTAATGATGGGAAGAGCTGAAGTGGGCGGCACCTTCATTGAATGGGTACCACCCCTATAAGGTCAGAAATTGGGTTTAGCAGCATATAAGTTGTATAGAAACCATTTGGTGGAAAAAAAATTATTTTATTCGACTCGTTTTGCTTGCAAGAAAATTGTATTCATTAAGACATTTGACAAACCTGCCACGTTCTACATCAGTAAGCAAGCAACTGTCCTTCAGAAACACGGTGTATGTGGCAGAATACGCTGTAAAGCAACCTCACTGAGATAGTAAGATGAACAGTGAAGGACTGCCAAAAGTGGAAAAAGATAGATAGTAGAGGACATTATCACGTGATGGAGAAAGCCAAATGTGTTCGCAGCACCCGAGAACAAAACAAATCCGGATCTAAGCGCCCAGACACTTTAAGGAAAATTAGCTTTTTTTAAATTCTTTCTTTACTTTTTCTGGTATGCACGCTACAAGCTAGGCATTACGTACAATTTCCCTAGAATTTACCCCATGCTCCTTATTCACATTAGCCCCATCGCATTTAACTTTACTTTGGAGTGTTCACGTCTTTTGTTTCCGAGCAATAAGAAAATTCCATCTAAATAATAAAATATCACACATTCTGTCATGTACAGATAAGTATCGAGTACCACAACAATGAAAATTTCTTGTTTTCCGACTGATTCCTACTGATTGTACATTGGTAACCATTTTTTATTTTGTTTACGGAGAAATAACGTCCATTTGTTTTTAATGCTTCTATTTCAAAGAAATGCAATTATGAATGTGCTCCTTTGGAATGAATTGTCAGTACATAAAATGTGTACTTATAGATAGGTGTAAATTACACACAGCTCTTTACAACACACACATACATTTCAAATTGTTACACTAAAGAAATGTAATCATAAGGGTTAACCCTTAACCCCTCAGCCTGTGGCTCCTTAACAGTGAAATTCTAAACCTTATACCCCAAACCCTTAGCCCGATACCCTTCACCTCTAACACTTAATTTCATAGTAGTGATCCATATAGCCTTAATCTTCTACTCTAGCCCTTTAAACCCCAGGCTCTAAACCCTTATCCCTGTACCACAAATCATTAACCCCTATATCACCTTAGCCTCTAAGGATCTTACCCTATACCCTTACAGCAATGACATTTTCACACAGTACTTACTTTAATATGTTTTGGGGTCAAACACTTTTAGAAGTGTTTCTCTTTCTATTATTTTTAGAACTAATAAAGAAGTGTTATTTTCAGACGTGTTACTTTCGACGTTTCGAGGCAATATCCCTGAATTTGTTTTTGCTTTAGTAGCTAATTTGCATTAACCATCAGACACAACAGTGCAAAGGCAATAAAAGAACATCTTACATACAGTTAATGCAATATAAACATGCATTGTTCTTACATAAGTGAGCTACATTGTAGAGATTGCTTAAGATAAACGTTTGGCAGCTGTGGAGACATTCTGCCTCGGATCAAACCATTGTTCAAATGTTAATGTATTAATGTGCTTATCATGGCCTACATTTAGTGCTTTGTGTAAAATTAAGGTATGGTCACAGGTTTTGGTGTGATAATTCCATAATCTAAAGCAACTCTTTGTTGCATGCGTAACATACCAACAGCCCAATTTAAGAAACACTTTTTTTTTTTTTTTTTAAGGCACCTTATGTGCTCTCTATTCATGGTCAATTGAAGTACCTAAAACAGAACTATCTTCAATGACAACGTTTATTTCTACTGCCTTGCATCATCAAATTGCATTTTGCCTGAAAAAACATCCTCTATGCATAAAGATCCAGAATAACTAACTGACCTTTAATTAAGACGTCTAATTGCCACTTCTTTTTTTCTTTCAAATACCCTATTATTACGTTTCTTGACTGTATGCCTCCTCTCTCTGAGCACAGCCTACTCTGAGTCACATGAATGTTTTCCTTGATCTCTAAATATTTATTTCTGCAATTTTTGTACAACTTATTTGAAAGATCTCAATCTCTCTTTCTTTGAAAGTTATACCTTTGCAACTTCACAGCCTAATCTCCTCTGGGCCATCTAGGAACCACACCAGCCACCTGCATGAATTCATATTGCGCCCTGTTGTCCTCCCCATCACTAACCTTCACACCTCATGCGTATTAATTTATTCCACCACAAAGAAACTGGAATGAACTCATAGAATGATTTATTTGGGAGCACAAGGCTAGTCACAACAGTCAACAATAACCATTGGAATAACCACTAACCTTGAGTTCTGGAGCAGTGTGCGTAAAGAACTTCAACGCCTCTTCAGGGAAAGCAAGTGCTATATAAATGCAATTACGATACAATTGACATGATACAATATGAGGACTGTATATTTTATTTTGCTTCCAGAACAGAGGCAAAGTCGTATCAATTATCGTGCAATTTGGCCAGTTGGCCCTGGTAGACTGCTGTGGCTGCTGTCAGATCAGTTTCAGTCACTTTTTATGCATAACATTGTAGACTTTCTTCCAGTTTCGGAGTAGCATTTGCCTTGTAAGGTCCAGTCCCTCCAGCCACATTTTTCTTGTTTTTAGCTTTAATGTGATCATCTGCTTTCTCTGAATCCAGTAGTGACTGCGTGGCAGGTCTGTTGGTATTGTATTAGCACGCATTTAGATCTTTCTTCCCCCTAGAAGGCACAAAGTGCTTTCGTCGGGGACGAGTAAGCATTTAGCGTTTCTTGGGCGTGGCTGGAAAGTGTGTTGTTAATAGTGCAGCCGACAGGGGGCATGGTTTGATGAGCGCGAGGTCTGCAGGAGTGCTTCGGTCATGCACATGGTTGTATGAGCTGAGCATGGAGAGAGTGAGCGAGAGGAGTGCAGGTTGCCTTTAAAGACCAGCAGTAGTTGGCACTTAGAGTACTTCATATGATATGTCTTGTCACCTACCAAGAAAGTCTGCTCCTTCCTGGCTTCACCCTCCCCAGCACTTCGAAGGTGTAGCACGAGGGTTACCGTTACGTATGCTATTATATGCATTTAATTTGGTATTGCTTTCTACGTCCTCCAGCAATCCCGGGTTAACATTCCTTTCAGTCTTCTCCCTCATTTGAGGCTCCCATATCTCTCCCCGAGACGTGCACTGGTTAATTTTTTTATTTAAATCTGTATATCCCCCACAAAAATATTATTGTTTTTAAGCCTCGAGTGTGGACATATGTTAGTGCTTATTAGGTCTTTGTTTCTCACGTCTTTAATAGTTACTTTGAAACGCAATGTACAATGAACGTTGGCGCCACATTCTCCTGTTCTGATTACACATGCATGCTTAAGTTCGTCGTACAATTTTATCACACTGTCTTTATTTAAAGTATGATTTACTTTGTGACAGATTAATGCAGATGCACGGTTTGTCTGTGGAACTGAAGCCATTTTGCACATTGTTTTTGCAGTCAAAATGTCACATTTCCCGAAGTCTGTTTCCATTTGTTGCCAGGCAATATACGGTACGGCAATATACGGTAACGCTTTTTAATTCCCTCTATGAATATATCCTCAAACAGCAAACGTTTTTTATTCCGACCTCTTGTAGTCGAGCGTATGATAAGAACCTGAGTTTAGTTTTGCCGAGGTGGTTCTGCCTGTTGGTTTAAAGAAAGTGGGAAAGTGGCTCTTGTCTCAAGCATGACACAACAAGCAAGTCTAACGAATGCTGCTGAATTGATGCCTGAACGGTTCGGATTATCATGCACCAGGTGTGATCACAGGTGCCTTTGTTCATAGAAACCATCATCTTGAAGAATTACGGAATGCGTTTTACTATCACAAACACTAAGCTACAGAGAAAGTATTTTGAGTAAGTGCCTTTTTTTCTTTCTCTCGTGGGTTCTTGCAACATGACTAGGGGGCGGAGCAGTAACCATGGCCATAACAAGACCAGGTGTGCCAAACGTGTTTTAAGTGAAAAATGTTAGGCATTCACCTGCACTCCCAGAAATTGGTCTACCGACAAAAAAAAACCCCACGAACAAATGTATATCTACATCAGGGGTTCTAGGCACCTCTTCTGAGTGTCACACATATGAAAGGGGAAACTGAAGAGTCAGTATGGAGGTATCAATATAACATTTAAGATGGTGGTCCAGTATTCAGCTGTAAATCTGTAACCCACGTGAAGCCAGTGGTAGTAGGTTTTTATTTAGGACACAAATGTAGAAATATTCAGAGTTCTGTTGTGAATGTTTACGGAGCCTTTTGACCGGAGCAGCTCTTCTGTGGTGTGTTCCAACGAAGCTCATCTGTCTTGGAGCTGGACTGTGTTTTATGTTTGGGCTAGTATCATTGGTGACAAGATTATACAGCACTTCACTTTTGGTAGCGATCATCACAGCGTTTTGTATGGATGGCAAATCGCCTCAACTGCTGTGTGGAGGTCTAATGACTACCGAAATTGCTGAAGTTGTGGATATACAATTTTTGTTGAAACTGTGTGGGGTCGTAGTGCACAAAAGGAGCAGCTGTTCCCTGCACATGAGGCAAGAGGCCAGTTAATTCGTGTCTCAACTGTTTCAGTGGTGTGGCATTGAGAAGCTGTCATAAGATGACCCGCAAGAGTCTTCTTATCACCTCCTTCAGGATAGTGTGTGCGCTGCTTTTTGTGTCGGAACTATTCAGTTTTATTAAACCACATACCTGGAGCTGCCATCTTGGTGCAGGACGGTTATATGCAACACAGTCTGTGCATGAAAACCTCCAAACCATTTGTAGTTTCACAACGAGATATGAAGTTGGCCTTTTAAACAGTCAACATGACAAATTGTTGGGTGCTCTAATCAAAGCAAAGAAGATTCACGATTAAGTGGGAACATTCAGATTAAGGTAACCCAGTGGATTTATATTTTTCCAGCAAAACTAATTCTGTTAAGGAAAGTAAATGCAGGCTTAATTGCCACTACCTTTGTCTCCTGGCACAACATCAATTCCTTGGGAACAATGGTAAGGTTTATTTGCTGTACATGAATTTGCATCTGATGGAGAAAGATATTTCAATTATCAGGATACTATCTATGTTGTTAAATTGTTTGGCAACAGAGTCGTTGAGATCATTTAGGGTACTTCCAAATGAGTGACAGGGACACAGGTTTGCCATAGCAGTGAGACATTTAAGGGAGTACTGTGGCAAGAAATGCAATGAGATATTAAAGAAATTTACATGTTTTTCAGGTGACCAAAGAGAAAACCTTTGATAAGCATGTGGCAATTGTAAGACGTTTAATTGTCAAGTCTACCTTTACAGGGAAGACATGTAACCTTAAGATACATGAGAATTTCTGGATGACAGCAGATCCTAAACTAAAGGATGCATTTGCCATTGAAGAGGGAATTGACATGGGGTCCAAGAGTGTGAAAATGGTGTATGCGAAAAAGGTGACTAAAGGTATGAAAGTAGTGACTACAGATAATAACAAGCACTGGCAAAGCCAATAGGTCTCGCTTATACAAGAGCTATTGGCTTTGGCTATGTGTTTTTGCCATGTTGTACCCCAGTGTGGCTGTTGTTCAGCATGGCTAAAAGTTAGTGACGTGTAGTCACCTAGGGCAGATTGGAGTGGAATAGGCTGGAGTGGATTGAGGTAGTTGGGTGGGTTGGTATAGTGTGGATGGAATTGGATTGGAGTGAGGTGGGATAAAATGGGGTGAGGTGGATTGGATTGGAGTCGATTAGAGTGGGCTAGATTGGAGAGGGGTGGATAAGATTGGTTTGGGGTAGGTAAATTGAAGTGATAGGACCAGGGTGGTGGATTAAATTGGGGTGGGATGGATTAGAGTAGAGTGGTTTGGAGTGGGGTGAATTAGAGTGGACTGGGTGAATTTTAGTAGGGTGTATTGGAGTGGACTCAAGTAGGGTGGGGTGAATTGGACTGCAGTGAGGTGGATTAGAGAAGAGTGGGTCTTATTGTGCTGCACTGGGTACGACTGGATGGGGTGGATTAGATTGGAGTGGGGTGGATTTAATTGGTGGAGTGGGTTGGAGTGGAGTAGGATGGATTGGAGTGTGGTGGATTACAGAGGGGTGAAAGACTGGAGTGTGATGGAATGCAATGGGGTGAATTGGAGTCAAGTAGATTGGATTACAGTGAGGTGGATTGGATTGAGTTGGGTGGATGGGATGGGGTTGAGTGGATTGAGGTAGCGCAGGGTGGGTGGATTGAGGTTGGGTGGGGTGGTTTCAATCGGGGTAGACTGGATTTGGCTGGACTGATTGGATTGGGGGTGGGACGAATTATTTTGGATTGGGGTGGGGCAGAATGTTTTGGATTTGATTGGGGAAAGTAATATTGTGGATTGAATTGGGGTGAGGTGGGTTGGATTGGAGTGGGGTAGATTGAACTTGATTAGGGTAGATTAGAATAGTGTGGGTGGGATTGGGGCCGATAGGGGTGAGGTAGATTGGATTGGAGTTGCGCACATTTTGGATTAGAGTGGAGAAAATTGTTTTGGATTGGAGTGTTGCAGGTTGGAATGGGGGAGATTGTTTTGGATTGGAGCAGGGCAGATTGAAGTGGGGCGGATTGTTTTGGATTGGAGTGGGGCTGATGGGGGCGAGGCAGATTGTTTTGGAGTAAGGGAGATTGGAGTGGGATGGATTGGAGGGGGACATATTGTTTTGGATTGGTGTGTGGCATATTGTTTTGGAGTGTGGCATATTGTTTTGGAGTGTGGCATATTGTTTTGGAGTGTGGCATATTGTTTTGGAGTGTGGCATATTGTTTTGGAGTGTGGCATATTGTTTTGGAGTGTGGCATATTGTTTTGGAGTGTGGCATATTGTTTTGGAGTGTGGCATATTGTTTTGGAGTGTGGCATATTGTTTTGGAGTGTGGCATATTGTTTTGGAGTGGAGTGTGGCAGACTGTTTTGGAGTGGAGTGTGGCAGACTGTTTTGGAGTGGAGTGTGGCAGACTGTTTTGGAGTGGAGTGTGGCAGACTGTTTTGGAGTGGAGTAGGGGCAGACTGTTTTGGAGTGGCATAGGGGCAGACTGTTTTGGAGTGGCATAGGGGCAGACTGTTTTGGAGTGGCATAGGGGCAGACTGTTTTGGATTGGCATAGGGGCAGACTGTTTTGGATTGGCATAGGGGCAGACTGTTTTGGATTGGCATAGGGGCAGACTGTTTTGGATTGGCATAGGGGCAGACTGTTTTGGATTGGCATAGGGGCAGACTGTTTTGGATTGGCATGGGGCAGACTGTTTTGGATTGGCATAGGGGCAGACTGTTTTGGATTGGCAAAGGGCAGACTATTTTGGATTGGAGTAGGGAAGATTGGAGTGGGATGGATTGGACTGGGGCAGATTGTTTTGGATTGGAGTGGGTCAAATTGGAGCGGGCATATTGTTTTGGAAGGGAGTGGGGCATATTGTTTTGGAAGGGAGTGGGGCATATTGTTTTGGAAGGGAGTGGGGCATATTGTTTTGGAAAGGAGTGGGGCATATTGTTTTGGAAAGGAGTGGGGCATATTGTTTTGGAAAGGAGTGGGGCATATTGTTTTGGAAAGGAGTGGGGCATATTGTTTTGGAAAGGAGTGGGGCATATTGTTTTGGAAAGGAGTGGGGCATATTGTTTTGGAAAGGAGTGGGGCATATTGTTTTGGAAAGGAGTGGGGCATATTGTTTTGGAAAGGAGTGGGGCATATTGTTTTGGAAAGGAGTGGGGCATATTGTTTTGGAAAGGAGTGGGGCATATTGTTTTGGAAAGGAGTGGGGCATATTGTTTTGGAAAGGAGTGGGGCATATTGTTTTGGAAAGGAGTGGGGCATATTGTTTTGGAAAGGAGTGGGGCATATTGTTTTGGAAAGGAGTGGGGCATATTGTTTTGGAAAGGAGTGGGGCATATTGTTTTGGAAAGGAGTGGGGCATATTGTTTTGGAAAGGAGTGGGGCATATTGTTTTGGAAAGGAGTGGGGCATATTGTTTTGGAAAGGAGTGGGGCATATTGTTTTGGAAAGGAGTGGGGCATATTGTTTTGGAAAGGAGTGGGGCATATTGTTTTGGAAAGGAGTGGGGCATATTGTTTTGGAAAGGAGTGGGGCATATTGTTTTGGAAAGGAGTGGGGCATATTGTTTTGGAAAGGAGTGGGGCATATTGTTTTGGAAAGGAGTGGGGCATATTGTTTTGGAAAGGAGTGGGGCATATTGTTTTGGAAAGGAGTGGGGCATATTGTTTTGGAAAGGAGTGGGGCATATTGTTTTGGAAAGGAGTGGGGCATATTGTTTTGGAAAGGAGTGGGGCATATTGTTTTGGAAAGGAGTGGGGCATATTGTTTTGGAAAGGAGTGGGGCATATTGTTTTGGAAAGGAGTGGGGCATATTGTTTTGGAAAGGAGTGGGGCATATTGTTTTGGAAAGGAGTGGGGCATATTGTTTTGGAAAGGAGTGGGGCATATTGTTTTGGAAAGGAGTGGGGCATATTGTTTTGGAAAGGAGTGGGGCATATTGTTTTGGAAAGGAGTGGGGCATATTGTTTTGGAAAGGAGTGGGGCATATTGTTTTGGAAAGGAGTGGGGCATATTGGATTAGAGTGGAGCGGAGCAGATTGTTTTGGAGTGGGGTGGATTGGAAGGATTAGAGCGGGGTGGATTGGGGTGTGAGTCGATTGGATTGAATTGATTGGATTGGTCTGTGATGGATTGAATTGAGTTGGGGTGGCTTGGTGTTTGGTTGGGTGGATTAGCGCACACTGGAGCGGGCGGATTGGAGTGGGTTGTATTGGGGTGTACTGCACAATTGTGTTAAAGCATCATTTCAATAATTACACATAAACAATGTTGCTTTACAATTTTTAGAACAAGATAATCCCCATCTTTGGAGAATAGTTCCCACGAGTAAAAACAAAAGAAAACATGAGTGCAAAGTGAGAAAAGAAGACTTGGTAAAATAAAAGAAAGTTAATTATAGAAAATAAACCTCTGCAATTTTGTTTGACCTGCTGTGCACATTTTTGCCATTCACATGCCTTCTGTTCGCATGGCTCTAAAAGTTAAAAAGAACAAAATAGTACCTCAACCACGTAGGGAGCAGGGGACGGGCACTGATTAAGTTGAATCAATCAGTGCTTGGTCCCTGCTCTACAGAGAGGAAACAAAATGATGGTATGCATGCAGTGATGAATTGAGGCTAAAAAGAAGAGTGCCACGCAAGTCCACAAATGGTAAGCAATGGGTGGGCTCCATGCACTTTTTTGTATACAACAGTGTCTTGCAAGCGAGACGCATGCTCTCTCAGGCTCGACCCTTAAAAGGATAGCCGGTAGAGCCGTTTAGCTGCAGATTCCTTACCTTTGAATTTCCCAGGTGTCGGACTAGATCTGGAAGATTTTTGAACAGTACCCCTGCACTTTGGTAGGTGGCGTCGTTCAGAGGCATCGACGGTGTCTGCACCAGAAGTGATGTGCCTGGTTCCTATATAGGTGCCACCTCATCCCGCTGACCGTTCTTTCCTTTCCATGCCAGACAGCACTGATCTGGATTGAGGTATCCCTCCGTCATTTTGTGACTGGCCATTTTCAACTTTTCTGTTAACATTTTTTCTGAGATTTAATCTCCAGGTGTGAGGATGTCACCCAAGAAACCAGCTGGTTTCAAACCATATTGGGGTATGTCGTAGGCAGGTGTCGGTGACAGGCCCCCACTTGGTGTGTTTGTGATGCCTGGAGCTGGGGCACTACTCCAAGGCACGGAAGGACTGCTAAGTTATGCACCCATAGACACTGAGGGAGCGATCCCTCAAGATTCTCGTTGCCTGACGTTGGTTGACTTTGCAACGCTTAAGGTCCCATTCGTGTGAGAGGTCCCAGGACCATTCGTAGAGCCCCTCCTGACATTTCTCATCGCGCCCAAAGTCATCAGGGAAGACCGGGAAGTCCCACAAACACAAGAAATCGAAGAAGTGCAAATATTATTTTGACTTCCCGCATCTGTCGAAGTCATCTGACGAAACAAAGGAGCGTTTGCACTCCAGGCCCTGCAAGTTGGCAGGGTCTGAACCTGTGTCTGCTCCTCGTTTCCCCAATTTTGCTGAAGCCAGAGTCACCCTTCCCTCCCCTCCTCCCCTCACCACCACCAGCTAAAGGAATTTTATGAGCGCATGCACCTCAGTTTTGGGCAGCCTGGCCCCTCTGGAGCATCTTTGGGCCCCTTGGCTGTGTGAGAGGCCCCCACTGGAGTCACATCAGTGGGTTCATCCACAGCGCCAGTTCACACTCCAAGGATACCTCCTTGGATCTGCAGCAGAGCCGCTGGTGAGACAGAGACCCTCAATGACTGCTCCAGTGCCAATTGTGCTGATGACACCCCTGCGCAAAGCCATCTAGGGATCAACTCTGATGTGGAACCGGATGGGTGTCATTCAAAGCCATGTCTGGTGCCGCTGGAGGGCATCCTTCCTGGAGTGGAGCCAAATACTTATTTAATGGATTGGCATGGAGATGGAGACATTTTGGAGGGGTCTGTGGACCCTTATGGAGAAGTCCCAATTGAGGATGACAACTGGTATGAGGAACTTGGTGAGGGCTCGGGGTTGGACACCTTATCTTACACTGGCTTGGCACCAACCCCTCCTCTGTGGCTAGTGGCAATGGAGGAGGAAGCATTTTTTTGCTATGGTGGTGTGCAAGGCAGCTGATGTCCTGGACATTAATTTACCTTCAGTGGCAGTCAAGACTAACCTTTTGACAGAGGTGCTTCAGTGGGAAGTTTTTCCCCTGACAACCCTTACTTCCATTTAATGAAGCCCATATGGATGTATGGATGTCCTAATTTGGGCCTGTTTCAAGCCCTGCACACGGGCTCCTATGAATATGACGACTGTCTGCTGCCATCTCCAGTTCCTGGGAATCCCAATTTCCTTACCCAGCAACCCACTCCAGAGCTTGATGGTCCAAGCTTCCTCATCCCTCATTGACCTTGGTGCATTCCCTTCTCTTCAACTCCACTGTATAGGGAATCGAAGAGGCTGTACACCCACAGTAAGACAATGTTCTCTTCCACCAGCCTGACACTGCAGTCAGTGAACACCTATGGCTATTTTGCCGTTATTCTCATACAATATGGGATTCGGTTGTGCAAGTACTGTCTATGGTCCTGGCAGGTGGCTCAGGCCATACTCTTAGGCAGTTGTCGTCGGGAGAGATGCAGGTAAGTTCTCCATCAAAAGTGTCCACGATCGACTCGATAGGTAGAGCAGTTTCATCATCGGTGGCCTTGTGACATCACGTCTGGCTGAGAACATGTTTTTTCAGGGGCTGTCCAGCCTTCCCTCATGGACATACTCTTTGATGGCTCTCGGCCTATTTAGTGACGAGACAGCGTTTCATGGACAGCAGAGCTACGGCAGGTCCTTGGGCTTGACTATGGCCCCTAGTCAACCGCAATCCACCCTCTGCCCCATTCATGGCTATGGGACGGGTCTCCAACTGTACCCATGCCCGCCCAGCCACCACGGCAAGGAGGCTTCCCAGCATTTTCATGGCTGTGGGTGCAAGTCCCACAGACCACATGGGACAGGCAGTCAGGTCAGTCCACCAATCCCCCAGCAACCACTGCCTCCAAGCCTCTTTAGTCCACCCTCATACTATCGCGGGCACCCAGTGGGAGGCAGGCCACGCAATCACCTTCCACTGGTAGTCAGTAACATCAGACCGTTGAGTACTACAGGTAGTCCAAAAGGGCTACTTCCTCTCCTTTGTGACACCCTCTCCACCCATCCCACCCACTTACGATTGGTTGACGGAGGCCCATCTATCCTTGATCCTTCAGTAAATGCAGGCTTTTGGTCAAAGGAGCCATAGAGAGGGTGCCTGTATGAGAAGTAGCACTATGAAATGACTTATGAAGATATTAAGCATAGAATAATATACACATATATATGTGTATATACACACATTATATACATAATAACATATATACTGTTAGAAATTGAGTTTTGGGTTGGCTAGGGTATGTACCTCAGCCAGGCAGAACCCACCACTCTAGTCAGGGTAAGTTACACACCAAAGATAACCTATGCTCACCCCCGGTAGCTTGACACAGAGCACTCAGGCTTATCCCAAGAGGTCATGTGTAAAGCGTATGCATAACACACTCACACCAGTGGCCCAATAAATACACTCCAGAAAGAGACTCCACACATGATTAGAAATTATAAATATATCTCAAAGTCTAACAACATAGTCCATAAGTATTGTGAAGAGGGTCCCAGTCCTACCCATATATCATAGGTCGAAATAACGTAAAACATAAGCCTTGCACATGTCATTCAAGGACTGGTAAAGTAGCTATTTCTCTGATACTGTAAGGACCCACATGACAGGCATCATATCCCCAGAACGACATGAATCATAACCCCTGTGCGTGCAAAGCAACATGCTCCACAGGATAATGTCAGGTCATGACATACAGCAGAGAAACGCCCATTTCACAATAAACCATCACAATAGGAACACCTGCCCTTATATAAGTAGCAATACGGTAACTTGTTTGTGTACACTGAAGCTGATGGTTGTCATGAGGGCGAACACAAAATGTTTATGGCGCAGGAGCACCCACTGGAGGAGCACGCGGGGAGACCTTGTTCGGCCCCCTCCCGCATAGGGTAATTCAGAATAAGAAGGTGGGGTTGCCGCCCACTTCCTTTTGTCTGTGTGGGGCGGCAACCTAGAGAAAGTACCTTCTGGGATGAAACTGCAGTCCCTGGAGGTGTGAGGGCGGCTTCCCCAGCTGTGTAGCTATGCGGCCCCAGGGCAAGAGACCCAGTACTCAGGCCCACGCATCCTCCTCTCTTGTGGTTTTGAGCTGCAGACTGGGAAGTGAGAGACACGTGTACGGTTCTGTCAGGCATGCTCTCTCCGACTGTGAGGCTGCTTCTCCGCGCAACACGCAGCCAGTGAGGGGCATTGAAAAGGGGAATCCTGACGGCTAACAATGCTGCTTCTGGCAGCACGAGGGTGCTGCGGGACGCCACCTCTTTGGTCGGGTGTTACATCGTGGTCCCTTCGGCTGGAGCAGGGGACTTTGATCTTATATTTGGGGGTAATGAATTCCATAGTTCGGCTGCTTGAACAGAGAAGGATGTACCATCTATTGTCTTTTTCTTGTATGGTGGTGTTTTGAGGCGGGGTGCCAATCTTGAGCTTAGATTTCTTTGTTGAATGTATTGGGGATTTATTTCCTGATGAAAAGCGGTCCTGTGCCATGTATTACTTTGTGAGTGATAAAAAGCAGCTTGAAGTTGGATCTTCTGGCAACAGGTAACCAATGTAGTGCCCTCAAGGAAGGGCAGATATAGGCTTGAGGCTTTACATGTAGTAGTAGTCCGGCAGCTGAGTTCTGAATGTTTTGTAGTTTTTTCATAGTAGATGGAGATGATCCATGGTAGAAGCCATTTGTGTAATCCAATTTAGAAAGTACAAGAAAGACAGTAGCCTGGACTTAGTGTGGAAATATGAGGTGGGGGAAGATACGTTGCACAGTTTTCAAGGTGCTGAAGCTTGGTCTTGCTAATTTGTCCACTTGGGCATTCATTGTTAACTTGGAGGGCATGGTAATTCCAAGGTTTTTTACTTCATTAGATACTTGCGGAGGTGGTCCCAGATCGTCAGGCCAGGTGCAGAGTGGGTCATAATTTTTCCGGTCACCACATTTGAGAATTTCTGTTTTGGAAGCATTCAGTTTGAGATGGCTCCAAGTCAACCACTGATCAACGGCTCTGAGGCAACTGAAGGTTTGTGAGTTTCCAATGTCTTTGGGGCATTCCAGTTTAAGGAGTATTTGTGTGTCATCTGCATAGTTGTAGCATGTGAGTTGAAATTCATTGATCGATCCTGATAATGATATCATTTAGATGTTGAAAAGCATAGGTGAGATGATTGAGCCTTGAGGGACCCCCGCTTTTGTGAAGTAGGGTTTGGACGAGAAAGGGGGAGAATAGATGACATTTGTTCTGTTTTGAAGGTAGGATGTGATCCAATCGAGAAAAGTCCCTTCTTTGCCGCTTCATGGAGTCTTTGAATTAGGGTTTCATGGTCAACGGTGTCAAAGGCAACTGAGAGGACCACGAGAAGTAGTGCAGCAACTCCATTGTGGTCGCCTGTGTATTAAGATCATCCCAGATGGTGCCGTTTGCAAATTCAGTGCCTCTTCCTGGGGGGAATCCAGTTTGGTAGTATGAAAGAATGGAGCTATCTTCAGTGAATCATGATATCTGGGCGAATGCTGCTCTTTCTATCAGTTTGCCTAGGAAAGGTCCATTTGTAATTGGTCTGTAGTTGCTGGGGTCATGTGGGTTCAGGTTTTTTTTCTTTAATAATGGGAATGTATGTTTTTCTAAAGGCCTTCAGGAAATGTTCCTGTAGTTAAAGAATTATTGATGATGATTCTTACTGATGCAGCAGCAGAGGTAGATAAAAGAATGTTATGGAAGATGTGTGCTGGACAAGGGTCAGCCAGAAGGCCTGCTTGCTTTAACCAAATCCATAAATTCACTTTGTGATATTTGTTTGAAGGAGTGCAGGGGCATGATTGGCTTACTGTTGGGGGGAGATTTTAGGAAACTGGTTGGTGCTGGTGGTTTTCCTTTGTTTTAAATAGTAGTCAAATGTGTCTGCCTGGGTTGTGTAACGACTTGCCACTTTGTGTGTGAATTCTTGAGTAATGGAATGAGTTCCTTCCAGGCATTTAGGTTTTCATAATTCATTGAGGATTAAAAAAAAATCTTTATTTGCAGATTTAGCATTTTGAATTGTGTCTGAATAGTACCTTTTTTTTTTTTAGCTTTTTTGATTGATTTGTATATTCTGTTAAGTTTGCATAGGTGAAGTTTGCCATCCATGGGAACCCATGCAAACTGTGTCTGTAGGCCTGCCATTGCAGTCTGCATGAAATGGTGCATGTACCTTTCACTTTAGATACAAGGCTTGCCTTACATTGCGGTCACTGCACTTGGACACTGTCACCCCTATGGTAGGCCCTTTAGCCCAAGGGCAGGGTGCATGGTTCTGAGTGTGAGGCTACCCCTGCACGAGCAGTGGTACCCCTACAACCTCCACACTCCATTCTTTGGACTTTGTAAGTGCGGGGAAGCCATCTTAAGCTATGTAGTGGACACTCGTCAACACATGTTGTCCAACTACATAATGGCTTCTCCAAACCTAGGCATGTTTGGTATCAAACATGTTGGAATCCTGCAGATACGCCGATTCCAGGGTTAGTTGACTGATACCATGTACTGTGGGGGATCCTTAGAGGATACCCCAGATCTGCCGGTACAGCCTTGCAGGGTCTGTAGGCAAGCACACGCTGCTGCTTACCATAGACACTGTTCTGCCCTCCTGCTGATGAGCCTAACTCGAGAAGGGGCAGGCAAAACAAAGGATTTCCTGTAAGGGAGAGGTGTGACCACCTCTCCCTTTGAAATGGATGTCTCTGGGCTGGGGTGGCTTATGAGCGCCACCAGACCTCATTGAAGAGCACATTTAGTGCCCTCCTTGCAGAAACCGGTTTTCACCAGTACAGGAACCATTGGTCGCTTCTCTGGTGTCAAACTACACAAAGGTCAGGAGAGTGACCACCCCTCTGTCCAGCTCCTCCCCCTGGGTGGTGCACAGAGCTCTTCTAGGTGGCTGCTTGATGCTACCATCTTGGAAACAAGATGAACAGAGGCCCCTAGGAGCATCTAAGTGGTTAGGCCAGCTAGGTGACATCCTTGACCCCCTCTGAAAGGTCGGTCACCGTAGACAGTGTCTAACCCCATTCCTGGGTTATTTAAGGGTTCCCCTGAGGATGGTACCCCAGATTCTTCGAGCAAGACTCTACAAGGAACACACTGCAGGACACCTCTGCCACCTGGCCTCCAGAACCACTGCTGGTCTGCCTTAGGAACTGAAACCAGACTGTATCCAGTAGGAGGGCTCCTGCTGCAACATTGTTTCTCTATCTCCTGCAAGAATTCTGCAACATTCATGTCTGTGCATCCTCCAGGGTCGTAAGGACTCCGCCTATATCAAGGAAGCAAGAAGGAATCTCCCTTTAAGTGAATAAGTGACTCCCCTGCATCTGCAGCCACCTCTACGATGACCGATTGGCTGACCCTGCTGTCTCACAGACATCATAACACTCTGCTACAAAGGTGGTGGTTCTGTAGGCCTCTCAGAGTCCACCTTGGGAGACGGTGGGCCTTTGCTGTAGCCACTGGGAAGGAACCCCTGTGCACTGCATCTGTTGCTATTACCAAGGCTTGGTGACTTTTCCTCCCGAAGACCCTTGAGCTCCAAGAAGCCCCAGCCTCCACCACTTTGCAACTCAAAGAACAGCAACCTCCCTGCAACTTCTGTAGTGTGGGACTCCTTCTTTGTAGTGCTGCTGAGGCCTCCCTGTGCCTGCTGCCAGTGGGTCCTCGTGTGGGCTCTGACGATTCCCCCTAGCTCTCCTGCTTGCTGAGGGCTTCCCCTAACTCCCCTCCAAGGGTCAAGTTGTTTGGACCTTGCTGGTCCCCAAAACCTTGCAAACTTCCCTGCAGCTTCTTCCTGCTTTTGCCAAGGCTAGGTGGTTCTGCTGACCACTGACCCTTCTGCAATCCGGCGACTGACGTGGGATAAATCGTGGACGGCTCCAAGGATACTCTGTATTACCTGAACTCCACAGCTGTGCTCCTTCCATCACTGTCCTGCAGGAACATCTTCCCAAGAAGGGTGTGCATTGCCTACCTGCACCACCTGGACATCTCAAAGTGGTCTGGACTCCGTCTCCTTTTTCAGGTTCTTCTTGTTGAGAATCCACCCTTGGGTCCACACATGGTCCACTGGGCAACAGAGTCCCACATTGACTCCAACAAATGTTTCTGATGTCACTTCACCCCTATGCACTCGGGCTCTCCTAGTGTAGTTACTCCAATTTCCTGGGTATACACGGGTGGGAGCACTATCGAACCTTCCTTGTGACAACTGGTTTCCTCAATGTCCTCTGTGAAGGTTCCAACTGCAACGGTCCTGTGTTAGTCTATGGGACTACCGGCTCGATAACACCTCCGCACTCAGGCGCCTGGGGGATTTCTACTACTTATCTTGGGTACTTTCACACTCCCCCAGCCCCTGGGATCCTAACACACTTACCTTGGTTGGATACCTCCATTATTAAACCACTTTCTTAGTATGTGGTTGGGCCCCTCCCCAATAGAGTCCCATGTATTTCTATGCTTTTCCTGCTTATTACTAAGTATTTTTGTTGTGTGTAGATATCTCCAAGTGGAGATATACCAAAGGTAAGTTAGTACTAGTGTTATAATAAAGAATACTTTATTTTTGTAACACTTGGTGTGGTCCTTTCTTGTGTGAACATCTCTGGCTGATTATTGTGGTATTGCAAGTGCTTTACACTCCTCCCTGATAAGCCTGACATGCTCTCCACAGCTACCCCCAGGGAACTTTGGTTATCTAGGCACCAAAACACTATCACTAAGGGTTGCCTGGACTCAGTATAAGGTGCCACACCATAGGTGTACACTATAAACTGAGCCAGCCTCCTATAGCGGTGGTCTGTGCAAACTGTGACATATGCTTGGCTCCGATTAAATAATGCCACCATTCTTTGTAAGCCTCTTTTATAGCTGTTTTGCTTTCCTAGTAGCCAAGCTGAAACACTCATGCACTGACAAAAATCTCTGGAATGCGCTTCTTAATCTAAAGAAGGCATTTATTTCTTCACTTCGCAAGGTTCATAAAGGAAGGTCAGCATGCTGAAACACACGTTTAAAATGGTCACAGCATTGAAATGAAAACATGTACAAATGATTCTCCACTGCAATATACACAGAATATATATGTATCTATATTATAATGCAAAGCAAATAATGAATTAAAAAATATGCATCACCATGAGGCATTGGCACAACTGCTTCATCTCCCTCCTATCAGCATCAGATCACCAGATCCCAGAATCGATCGAGGAGAGAGATCAATTATCCCCACCAGAAGGATGACACACCCCAGTGTCCTGGGCATGTCTGAGATCTGAATCACTCTGTCTCCAGTCCATCTGGTCTCGGCCTCTTATACTTCGAACAAACAAGAGAGGAAAATTCTAGAACCTCCCTCTCACTGCAGAAGTTTATTATTCATAAAATGCTGATTGCTTTAGGCCAGCTTTGAAAAGAACACGTCGGGACTTGGCTACAATCCCAAGGTGCCCCTGCAAAACAACAGTTCCCTGCCGTCTTAGTACATTCTTATCAGCCTAAGTCCTTGGTGGGAAAGAACACAAAAAATAAAAACATGAGCACATTGTACAGCGTGGAAAACTACTTGCAGCTTCACGGTATTGACATGAAACTCGCATTTGCTAAGTTTACACTATAGATGTTGATCTTTGAGAGTCAACAAGATCCTTTTTTACATGGATTTCATGCTCTTTTACACTATTATAATAACTAAGGATATCGTCAATGTATACTGTTTGCGAACATATCTAAATATGCTTGCAAGATTTTGTTCAGGAAAAACTGGATTGCGGCTGGAGCATTGCATAGCCTGAAGGGCATTACCATATATTCATATAACCCATACCTAGTCTTAGTCGGTTTTCCATTCATCCTCTGATCGCATTCAGACTAAATTATATCCAGTTTAATCAACGCTGATTTAATCTGATCAAGGAGAACCGGAGTAAGAGGTAAATGATATTTGTTCTTTATAGTGATTTGATTTAACCCGTTCTGTGCCGCGGACGTAATGGTTACGTCCTGCGGCACAGTGCTGCTGTGCCCAGGACGTAACTATTACGTCCTGGCACACAGCCCAGAGCACACAGCCCAGAGGGAGCGCTTAGGCAAGGGTCGCTCCCATAGGGGGCAAATCATATTTAGGCCATTTCTGTCCCCCTTGGGCCTATTCGTGAATTTCACGGAAGGGGAGCGACCCCTTAGGCAAGGATCGTTCCCATGGGGGGCAAATTTATTTTAGGCCATTTCTGCCTCCCAGGGGGCAGATCAGCCTATTTTAATTAGGCCGATCTGCCCCCAAGGGAAGAAACCACTAGGCTCCAGGGATTTTTGTTGTTGTTGTTGTTGTTTTACAGATGGGGAGCGACCCCTTAGGCAAGGGTCGCTCCCCTGGAGGGGCAAATTGTATTTAGGCTATTTCTGCCCGCTTTGGGGGCAGATCGGCCGATTTTAGGTGAATCTGCCCCCAAGGGGGGCAGAAACCACTAGGCACTGGGGATGTTTTTTTTTTTTTTTTTTTTTTTTTGCGCCGTCACGCAAGGGGAGCGATTCCGTAGGCAAGGGTCGCTCCCCGAGGGAGGGGGTGGGGTGGGGGGGGGGCAAATATATTTTAGGCCATTTGGGCAGATCGGCCTATTGTTATTAGGCGATCTGCCCCCGGGGGGGCAGAAACCTGTAGGCGCCAGGGCTAATTTCTTTTTTTTTTTTTTTTTTTTTAGAGATGGGGAGCGACCCCTTAGGCAAGGGTCGCTCCCCTGGAGGGGCAAATTGTATTTAGACCATTTCTGCCCCCCTAGGGGGCAAATCTGCCGATTTGAGGTGAATCTGCCCCCAAGGGGGGCAGAAACCACTAGGCACCAGGGATCTTTTTTTTTTTCTTGCGTCGTCACGCAAGGGGAGCAACCTTGTAGGCAAGGGTCGCTCCCTGGGTGGGGTGGGGGGGCAGATTTATTTTAGGCCATTTCTGCCCCCCCTGGGGCCGGATGAGCTAGAGGCCAAAATCCACAGGTAGGCACTTTGCAAAAAACACCTCTGTTTTCTGTGAAAAAATGTGATGTGTCCACGTTGTGTTTTGGGCCATTTCCTTTCGTGGGCGCTAGGCCCACCAACACAAGTGAGGTACCATTTTTATCGGGAGACTTGGGGGAACGCTGGGTGGAAGGACATTTGTGGCTCCTCTCAGATTCCAGAACTTTCTGTCACCGAAATGAGAGGAAAAAGTGTTTTTTTTTGGCCAAATTTTGAGGTTTGCAAAGGATTCTGGGTAACAGAACCTGGTCAGAGCCCCACAAGTCACCCCATCTTGGATTCCCCTAGGTGTCTAGTTTTCAGAAATGTGCTGGTTTGCTAGGTTTCCCCAAGTGCCGGCTGAGCTAGAGGCCAAAATCCACAGGTAGGCACTGTTTTCTGTGGAAAAAATGTGATGTGTCCATGTTGTGTTTTGGGCCATTTCCTTTCGTGGGCGCTAGGCCTACCCACACAAGTGAGGTACCATTTTTATCGGGAGACTAGGGGGAACACTGGGTGGAAGGAAATTTGTGGCTCCTCTCAGATTCCAGAACTTTGTCACCTAAATGTGAGGAAAATGTGTTTTTTTTAGCCAAATTTTGAGGTTTGCAAAGGATTCTGGGTAACAGAACCTAGTCACCCCATTTTGGATTCCCCTAGGTCTCTAGTTTTAAAAAATGCACAGGTTTGGTAGGTTTCCCTATGTGCCGGCTGAGCTAGAGGCCAAAATCTACAGGTAGGCACTTTGCAAAAAACACCTGTTTTCTGCCAAAAAATGGGATGTGTCCACGTTGTGTTTTGGGGCATTTCCTGTCGCGGGCGCTAGGCCTACCCACACAAGTGAGGTATCATTTTTATCGGGAGACTTGGGGGAACATAGAATAGCAAAACAAGTGTTATTGCCCCTTGTCTTTCTCTACATTTTTTCCTTCCAAATATAAGAGAGTGTTGAAAAAAGACGTCTATTTGAGATATGCCCTGTAATTCACATGCTAGTATGGGCACCACAGAATTCAGAGATGTGCAAATAACCACTGCTCCTCAACACCTTATCTTGTGCCCATTTTGTAAATACAAAGGTTTTCTTGATAGCTATTTTTTACTCTTTATATTTCAGCAAATGAATTGCTGTATACCCGGTATAGAATGAAAACCCAAGGCAGGGTGCAGGTCATTTATTGGCTCTGGGTACCTAGAGTTCTTGATGAACCTACAAGCCCTATATATCCCCGCAACCAGAAGAGTCCAGCAGACGTAACGGTATATTGCTTTAAACAATCTGACATTGCAGGAAAAAGTTACAGAGTAAAACGTAGAGAAAAATTGCAGATTTTTTCACCTCAATTTCAAATTCTTTTTTTCAGTTGTTATTTTCTGTAGGAAACCCTTGTAGGATCTACACAAATTACCCCTTGCTGAATTCAGAATTATGTCTACTTTTCAGAAATGTTTCGACTTCTGGGATCCAGCATTGGTTTCATGCCCATTTCTGTCACTGACTGAAAGGAGGCTGGAAGTACAAAAAATCGTAAGAATGGGGTATGTCCCAGTAAAATGGCAACATTGTGTTGAAAATTGGGTTTTCTGATTCAAGTCTGTCTGTTCCTGAAAGCTGGGAAGCTGGTGATTTTAGCACCGCAAACCCTTTGTTGATGCCATTTTCAGGGGAAAAAACACAAGGCTTCTTCTGCAGCCCCTTTTTCCCAATTTTTTTAAAAAAACGACATTTTCACTGTATTTTGGCTAATTTCTTGGCCTCCTTCTGGGGAACCCATAAAGTCTGGGTACCTCTAAAATCCCGAGGATGTTGGAAAAAAAGGACGCAAATTTGGCGTGGGTAGCTTATGTGAACAAAAAGTTATGAGGGCCTAAGCGCGAACTGCCCCAAATAGCTAAAAAAAAAAAAAAGGCTCGGCACAGGAGGGGGAAAAGGCCTGGCAGCGAAGGGGTTAAGGCTCAATAGTCGATGCAAAGTCTTAGTTCTCCATTGACTTTTGGTACAAAGAATAGGGGAGACGGTGTTGGAGATTTGGATGGTCTTATGAGGCCATTGGCTACATAACAATCCCGGTATTCTCTTAAGAACGGAGTTTCAGGATCTGATAAGACATAAATGAAGCAATTTCATAAGGTTGCACCCGGAACTAGGTCCATCTGACAATCCTATTCCCTGAGCCGGGGTAATGTCTCAGACCCTTTTCCATCACCGGTAAATTGACTGTATTGGGATAGGAGGTCAATATCCTTCTCTGCTGCTGTGGCAATATGTAACATGATAGAGGTAGTCTTGATATGGAGACATTCCTGCAAATAAAAAGGTGTCATGAACTGAATTGTTCTGTTTTGCCCATCTATGTGACAGTTATGCAAGCTAAGCCAAGGCATGGCCAATATGAGGACGTATTGGGGTCACTGATGATGTAAAATGTTAAATACTCTAAATGTTCTTTCTGAGCTTCTTGACCATGACATACCAATTGTAGATGTTTTGTTTGGAGCCGAATGGGCCCTCCAGATAATAAGCTCCTGTCAACTTGTACAGCTTCGGGAATAGTCTTCTTTTTACAAGGAACTGCCATTTACATATCCATGAAGTTACCTGTTGCTCATGAGTCTATAAGTCTGCTCATTTTATGAGCCTGATTCTGAACATGTAGATCTCACCTGAATACGAAAATAGCAGTTTTATTCTGAGTGTCCGATACCAAGATTGGAGGATGGCTTGAAGGAATGGTAACCATACCCAAGTGTAACTCTTCATCTGATAGAGAATTCTAGCTGCAGATTTCTTACTTTTGAATTCCCTGGCGTCCGCTTCGAATCTGGAATCTTTTTGCTGAGCAATACCCTGCATGCGCCGTTGAGTGGTTGTGTTAGGATTCGCGTGCGTCGTCTTGCTCCGTGTGGCTTTGTCAGCGTCGTTGGAGCCATCTATGATGTCACCGTCGCCTATGAAGGCACCACCCCAGAGAGCGTATGTCAGTTCTTTACCTTCCGCGCGGATCTGGGATTGAGCTACCCTTTGCCTTTTTTGGCAAGCCTTTTTTGCGACACTTTGTTTGAGATTTTTGAAGTCTGTGTGAGGAATGTGTCATCTAGGAACACCTGGTTTAAGCCGTGTGGCGATTGTCATCGTGCCATGTTGGTGACGGACCCCCATCAGGTATGCTTCACTAGAAGTCGTGCTCAGACTGCCGGGCCATGGCCCTGAAAGCTTTGACGGAGCGGTCCCTAAAGCTCATAGTGGCCCCGCAGTCGACTTCGGTCGGCATGACTCCTCGAAGGTCACGGTCCCGCTCAAAGAGGAGGTCACGGTCCCGCTCCAGGAGCCCACCCGGCGGTCCTCTGGAAGAGGCACAAGAAGAAGAAGAACTCCAAGCAGACTTCAACTTTGTCACACCCATTGGCCAACGAGGCATCTCTGGAACGCCGATGTTCCGGGCACAGTCCTGCTGAGCCATTGCCAGGCCCGACTTCGCGTCTCGCCCCCTTCACAGGAGCCGGAGCAACTCCTGCTCAAATAAAGGTATTTTACGAAGCCATGCGCCTCGTTTTTGAGTGGGCTGACCCCACAAGTGGGTCTTCGGGTGCCACGGGGTTAGCAGGGGCCCCATCGGGTTCGACACCGGCAGCTTTGGCCTTGGCGCCGTTCGAGACCCCAGGATCTGGTACCTGGTATCTGTTTCTCACAGTTGGCCTCCTCTGGCGCCTGGCTCAACGTCGTCGCTCACTCCACCACTGGCGCCCACTGGTGGTAGAAGCCCCATCTTCATTCCTGATGATCCAGAGCTGGAACGATGTCGTACGAATGCCAATTCAGACTTCGATGGTGTGGATTAGGCCCAGATCAGTGCCTGAGGCTTATTATGAACAGCCAGGCACAGGTGGGGAGTGGGAGGAGTCTGAGGACCCTTTAGAGTACAGTCTGGAGCAACAGGACTAGTATGAGGATCTAGGAGAAGCCAGAGGACTGGATACTTCTCCAGATGCTGCTATGCTCTCACCTCCTGCTGTGGCTACTGAGGGGCAACATATGTGATGGTGGGCAGCTGAGGTCTTGGACCTAGACTTGCCAATGGTGCCAGTCAGGACTAATCTCCTGACAGATGTGCTTCAGCCGCGGGTTGCTACATTGGAGCCGATGTTTCCCTTCAATGAAGCCCTTACAGTTGTCCTACTGGGGACGTGATCCACACCCACAACAGGGGCTCCTGTGAATAGGACAATCGGCCACCACCATCAACCAGCCACCATCAACCTCACCCAACACCCCACCCCGGAGAGCTTGGTGGTCCAAGCCTCCACTTCCCATGATGCCTTCCCTTCCACTCCCCCGGATAGGGAATCCAAGAGGCTGGACCAACTTGGGAAGAAGAGGTTTTCTTCCTCCTGCATGGCATTGAGGTCGGTAAACACCTCTTGCCTTTTGGGCCATTTTTTCCATGTTTTATGGGATATGGTGGCACAGGTGCTGCCCCAGGTCCCAGAATGCATACGGGACACTCTCAGCCAAGCTGTCAAGGATGGGAGAGATGCAGCCAAGTTTACCATCCGGTGTGGCTTGGACACGACCGACTCGCTGGGCAGGGCAATTTATTCGACAGTGGCCCTTTGACGCCACGCCTGGCTGCGTACCACTGGCTTTTCGGGGGATGTCCTGCTAATTTGATGGACATGCCTTTTAATAGCTCATGCCTTTTTGGTGAGAAGGCAGACTCTGCACCTGAGAGGTTTAAGGACTCTCAAGCCACGGCCAGATCCTCAGGCCTCTCAGCGACCATTCGCCAGCAGTCTGCCTATTGCCCCGCTTCGGGAGGGGCGTGGTACCATGCCAACCACAGGTTAGCCACTATCCTCTTGCTTCACAGCATCCAGTGCTTGGAGGAGGTTGTGGTACCTTAGACCCAGAGGGTCTAGCCAGAGGTAGGCCACCACCCAGCCCCCCTCTTCATCAACGCCAAGCCCTCCTAGTATGGTTCTGCAAGACCATGTACGTCCAGTTGGAGGGCGGATTCAATTTAATCTCCCTCACTGGCGGTCCATAACATCGGACAAATGGGTCTTGCAGATCATACAGAAAGGCTATTCCCTCCCCTTCCAGTCTTTCCCTCCCTCTATCACTCCATTGAAAGAACAGCTGATGGAGGATCATTTAATCTTGCTGCGCGAGGAAGTTACGGCTCTCTTGGCCAAGGGAGCCATAGAAAGGATTCCCGCTATTTTCTGATTACAAAAAAGAACAAGGGTCTTTGCCCTATCTTTGATTTAAGGGACATCAAGCTCTTCCTCAAAAATTGGAAATTCAAGATGCTCAGTCTTGCTCAGGTCTTGTCTGCCCTAGACCAAGGAGACTGGATGGTAGCGTTGGACTTGTAGGATGTGTATTTTAACATCCCCATCCCTGGCCTGCCGGCCCACAAGCGTTATTTGCGGTTTAAGGTGGGCCATGAGCACTTTCAGTTTACCGTGCTCCCCTTCGGTCTCACCATTGCTCCTCAGGTGTTCACCAAGTAAATGGTAGCTCATCTGCGCCAGTTAGGGATTTCAGTCTTCCCCTACCTCTGCAACTGGCTGTTGAAGGCTCCTACTTCCCAGGCTCTCGTCACCCACCTTCAAACTACAGCGGACCTCCTGCATTTGCTGGGGCTCACTGTAAACATGCCAAAGTCACACCTGACTCCCTCTCAGAAGCTCCTTTTCATTGGAGCATTTCTGGCACAGTGCAGTTTTGGGTTTTTTCTCCCGAGCAGCGAGTCCAGGATATTTAGGTTATGATACCGATGTTTCGACCTCTATCCTCTATTTCAGTGAGAGAGACTGAGGCTGTTGGAACTCATGGCTTCCTGCATCCTGTTAGTCAAGCATGCCAGATGATATATGAGGGTTCTGCAATGGGACCTGAAGTTCCAGTGGGCACAGCATCAGGGAAATCTTACCGACATGGTTCAGATTTCGGAGGGAACAGAAAAAGACCTGCAGTGGTGGTTAGTGAACTGCGATTGGGTCAAAGGCAGACTCCTCTTCCTTCGCCAACCAGATGTCACAGTAGTAACAGATGTGTCACTTTTGGGATGGGGCAGCCACCTGGGAGGGGCAGAGATCAGGGGCCTCCGGTCTCTGGCAGAATCTGGGCTCCATATCAACTTATTGGAGTTTCAGGCGATCCGGCTAGCATTGAAAGCATTTCTTCCTGTTGTGAAAGGGAAGGTAGCGTAGGAGTTCACGGACAACACCACTGCAATGTGATCCTAGCAGGGCGGTGTGGGGTTGTGGACCCTTTGTCAAGAGGCTCTGCTTCTCTGGACATGGCTGGAACAGCAGGGTATAACCCTGGTGGTTCAACACCTGGCAGGTTCTTTGAACGCCAGGGCAGACAAATTCAGCCGTCGATGCCTAGCAGACCACGAGTGGTATCTCCATCCAGAGGTGGCACAAGGACTGGGGAGAGCCTTGGTTAGATCTGTTCGCCTCCGCAGAGAACGCACAATGTCATCAGTATTGCACTTTGGAGTTTCCAAGGTGGCAGTCGCTCTGTGACACTTCATCACAAGTGGAATTTAGGCCTCCTATATGCTTTTCCACCCATACCACTTCTGCCCAGAGTTTTCTAAAAGATCAAGAACGACCGGGCCCAAGTAATCCTAGTGGCTCCGGATTGGGCACAGAGAGTCTGGTATCCTGAGCTATTCAAATGGAGCATCAATCCTCTGATCAGGCTGCCCCTTCGAAAGAATCTTCTGTCACAGCAGTAGGGGAAAGTTCTCCACCCGAACCTGTCAACTCTGCGCCTTCATGCGTGGAGCTTGAGCTGCGGCAGTTGATGGCTTTTGACCTTCCTCCCGAAGTCTGTAAAGTTATTTTGGCAGCCTTATCGGCATTTCTTCGGCTCCCTGATCAGCCTTCTTGTTTCAAATCTCCCATTGTACATAGATTCCTCAAAGGGCTTGTACATATGTTTCTCCCTATGCCCTTTATTATGCTTCAATTGGGCTTAAATCTTGTCCTCACATTTCTCATGTGTGCTCCTTTCGAGCCTTTGCATAACTGTCCCCTCCCGCAGCCCACTATCAAGACAGCTTTCTTAGTAGCAGTAACATCTGCCAGGAGGGTGAGTGAGAGGCAGGCTCTGTCATCAAAGTCACCGTATCTTAATATCCATCCAGACAAGATGGTTCTCAGAACTCGTGCCTCTTTCCTCCCCAAGGTGGTGAACCCATTTTATCTGGGTCAGAACATCACCCTGCCCACCGTCATAGACTGCTCTGAAGATGTCGTTCTTGTGCCTCTGTTCATTCTCCTCCTTGGTTAGTGGCTGTCACAGGGTACCAATTTCTATAGATTCCAGACTATTAGTTACAGAGAGTTGCGTTCTGACCCTGTCAATGTGCTACATAGTCTTTTCTGATCTCTTTCATTCACCTTTTTGTTCAAATAAATGATGGCCTAAGCGAATAGTCAGGTTGATAAGATCTGAACATGTGGTGGGCTGCGGGTCAGTCTCTGCTAGAATGTCCTTGAGATCGTCTTTTAGAACCTAATAAAACAAGGTAGCTTGCTTATCTTCAGGCCACAATGTCTCTGCTATTAGTCTATTAAAACATACCAAGTAGACACCAAATCCTTGTTTCCTTTAGGGATTTCCAGTAACTCACGATCTGTAGACAAGGTAATTGCTCTCCAGTCAAACACCTTTCAAAGTTCTCTCACAAAATCTCTCCAGTTATTCACAGGCTATCTTGACATACTAACGGTGTCGCCTTTGTGGCTAAATCAACAAATAAGAAATCAGGAAAACAGTCCAAGATTGTGGGTTAGGGAATGTGCTGGGTCTACAAGTAAAATATAGTTCAGTCTCCTTTGCACTTTTCCAACATTTCCTGAAAACTGCTCTGGAGCAGCCAGCGGAATCTGAGTAGGAACCGTGAGTGATATGTTAGTGGGTGTTGTCTGATCTGCAGTGGGTGGTGGTGTCTTAAAACCCCCCACCCCTACCTTAGTCTGCAATTGTGCTACCTTGTCAGCTAATGCTGCCAGACCATTCTTTGACTCTACTAAATCTCTTTGCATTTGCGTTAAGAAATTTAAAAGATCTTAGATAGCCACGGTGAGAAACCTCCTGCAGACCAGAAGGAAGTGTGAATTCTTGGGCTCACTATTCTGTCAAGGTGGCTGCCTTCCTCAGGATCAGCACAACGTTCTTTAGGGTCCACCCCCTGGCAGCCCCAATGCAGTATACCTTTATGGCACTGAATGTTGGAATGGCCAGGTGTGGGGAACGGTGTGGGAAGGGAACTGTGGGTAAGGTGATCTGAAAGAAAATTAAACCAATCACAAACTGCTTAGTGCACACTGTCGTGTTTTCTGTTTAGTGCTGAGCCAGAAGATCCACTTCAAGTATATGCTTTTCTCTGTGTAATGAAGACACTTATTACACTGCTGTTCCATAAACCCCAAAATGCGGTGAGAGCACTATATCAATAGAATTCTCGAATGCTGTTGTGGTAGTTACTGTAATTCTCACTCATAAGCCAAAATCACAGCAGGATAAACTTCCTACAGTTCCTCTTTAAATAAGCACACCAATAGTTAAATTCCCTATTGAATTTCAATCATGTTCGGAATCTCGGGAGATCCGCAGGAGCTGGAATCAAGATTCTACTCCGGAAAATGGAGCTGCACTTCTGCACAGGAGAGCGGAGCCAGGGCTCGGCCAAATATGCTCATGAGCTCTGCCCCTGGAAGCTGAGCGCTGGCAGGGAAACAAAGATCACCAGGGACGCGGAACTCAGTCTCAAAGGAAAACATCCAAATAGTTAGCAGCTGTCACCGGGCAGGGACACCTATAAGAGATTGTGCCGTACCTAAAATGGCGGCCTGAAAGGCACCTGCAAATGGAGTTGTTTCGTATGGGATTTCCATGTATTGTCATAAGCACTGAATAGTCCCACCCAGATGTGGGGACCCCGGAGCAGTTCTTTAATATATCTTTCTTCAGGAAGGCCTGTAAAGACACTAAAGAAAGAGACAGATAATGCAGCCTATATATCTAGGCTACAGTGCACCAATTCTTCATGAAGTCAAAAAAGGGCCAATACATTACAAATGAGTATAATTTAAGATGTTTTGCAAACAGTATAAATCTCCTTCACAGACCCATTTTTATGATAGAGACAAGGGAGAGCAGGGCAGAGTAGCCTCATAGGCTGTCATTGTATGTTTAAAATAGACTGTGCCTTTAAGAACCAAAGGACCACCAGTATCCCACCATGTCCAGCAGGTGGCAGTTGCTTCAGTTCTTTTTGAAGGTGATATGGGATATATAAAGATTGCAAGGATACTTTTAAGTCCCTAGTATATGGTACCAAGGCACCCACGGCATTGGGGAACCAGGAGGTCCCCATGGGCTGCAGCATGTATTGTGCCACCCATGGGAGCCCATGCAAAATGTGTCTGCAGGCCTGCCTTTGCCACTGGCATGAAAAGGTGCATGCACCCTTTCACTACAGATCACTGCACCAGGTAACTGTAAGTCACCCCCTATGGTAGACCCTCCTAGCCCAGAGAGCAGGGTGCAGGTAACCTGTGTGTGAGGGCACCCCTGCATGAGCAGAGGTGCCCCTACGAACACCAGCCCCATTAAACTGGACTTTGTAAGTGCGGGGAAGACATTTTACCTGTGTACTCATGTAAAGCTACATAATGGTAACTCTGAACCTGGGCATGTTTGATCAAATAGGCAGGAATCATACCCCAATACGGTTGCCAGTAGTGGTTGTATGATTCCATGCACTCTGTGGGCTCCTTAGAGAACCCCCAGCATTTCTCCTACTAGTCTTCTGGGGTTTTCCGGGCAGCCTGCGTTGCTGCCACCCCTCAGACAGGTTTCTACCCTCCTGCTGCTTGACCAGCTCAGGCAGAGGAAGGCAGAACAAAGGATTTCCTGTGGGAGTGGGTGGGTGTAACACCCTCTCCTTTTGAAATAGGTGTTACATGGCTTGGGAGGAGTAGCCTCCCCAAGCTGCTGGTATGCTTTGAAGGACACATTTGGTGCCCTCCTTGCATAAACTGGTTACACCAGTTAAGGGACCCCCGGTCCCAGCTATGGCACGAAACTAGACAATGGAAAGGGGGGTGACCAGTCCTCTGTCCATCACCACCCCAGGGCTGGTGCCCAGAGCTCCTTCAGGTGGCCACTTGATTCTGCCATCTTGAATACAAGGTGGGCAAAGGCCCCTGGGAGCTTCTGAGTGGCTAGGACATGCAGGTGACATCATGGCCCCCTCCTGATAGGTGGTCACCCTACAACGTGACCAATCCCCCTTCCTGGGCTAGTTAGAGTCTCCCTCTTGGGTGGGTCCTTAGATTAAAAGTGCACGATTCCAGCAGGACTCCTCTGCATCGTTTACTTCATCTTCTGGCCGCTGGGACTGCAACTGGACCCTCCAGGAACCAACAATCTGCAACTTTAGCGATGACACTGCTCTGCATCATTGTTTCTCCGGCTCCTTCCAGCAACTGTAACATTTCCCCAGCTGTGCATCCTCTGAGGGTGACGAGTCTTCAGCCTGCACAAGAAGTAAGAACGAATCTCCCTTGGAGTGAAGGAGGCACTCCCCTGCATCCGCAGGCACACTCTGCAACAACTAGCTCTGTAGATCTTCTCTCCTCCAGAGCTGCATGGATCCTGCATCTCAGGTGGTGGTCTGGAGTGGTCCCCTTGGTCCTCTCTAACCAGCTGTCCAACTTGGGAGACAGTAAGACGTTGCTTCTCCTTGCAGGACAGTACCACCGTGAACTGTGACTTTGAAGCTACTAAGGCTTGTTTGTCCCTTCTGCAAGGGATCTTCAGGCTCCGTGTATCCCGTCCTCCAGCACCCCGTCCTGCAAAGTACAGTCGTTTGCCTGTTGCTCCAGCGACGTGGGACTCCTCTTCAAGTGTGCTGAGTGGGCCTTACTGCGACTCCTATGCCTGCTGCCCGTGGGTCGCCTATCAGGAGGGGAGGGGAGGAGGAGGGGAGGGACTGCCTCCTCTTCTTGTGACTCTCCCAGCTGCTGAGGGTCACCCCGGACCCCCCTCCTTGGGTTGAGTCCCTTGGACTTTGCTGGTGCTCTTCAGTCTTACAAAACCTTCTTCTCTGACTCTTGCATTTGCCAAGTGTCGGAGGCTGGCCTGGCTTGTAGTGAGTACCAAAGGTACTTACACCTTGTGCCAGGTCCAGTTATCCCTTATTAGTAGAATAGAGGTGTTTCTAGCAGCTTAGACTGATAGAAGGTAGCTATGGCAAAGCAGCTTAGGCTGAACTAGGAGACATGCAAAGCTCCTACTATACCACTTCTATCATATGCACCATATCATAAGAAAACACAATACATAGAGTTACTAAAAAATAAAGGTACTTTATTTTTATGACAATATGCCACAAGTATCTCAGTGAGTACCCTCAGTAAGAAGGTAAGTAATATACACAAGTTATATGTACACAAACCCAAAATAGGTAAGTAAGAGTCAGAAAAGTAATGCAAACAGTGTAGAATTACAATAGGTTGCAATAGGCAGACATAGGTCTAGGGGCAACATAAACCATATACTCCAAAAGTGAAATGTGAATCAGGAATGGACCCCAGACCTATGGGAGCTTGTAGAGGGTCGCTGGGACTGTAAGAAAACAGTCAGGGTGTCCAAGATACCCCACCGCAAGACCCTGAAAAGTAGGAGTAAAGTACACCTACTACCCCAAAAGGACACAATAGTCGTAATAGGGGGATCTGCAAGAACAACAAACACCAGCAGTGCACTGAAAACGGATTCCTGGACCTGAGGACCTGCAAAGCAAGGGGACCAAGTCCAATAGTTGCGACAGTGTCCGGGGGGGGCAGGAGCCCAGGAAACCCCAGATGAAGGTGCAAGGAAGCTGCCTCCGGATGGAAGAAGCTTGGATTTCTGCAAGAACGAAGAGGACTTGGAACTTCTCCTTTGGATGGAAGATGTCCCATGTCGCGATGAAGGTTGCAGAAGTGTTCCCACGCAGAAAAACCGCAAACAAGCCTTGCTAGCGGCAAGGGTCGCGGTAGAGGTTTTTGGGTGCTGCTGAGGACCAGGAAGGACCAGGATGTCGTCCCTTGGAGGAGGAGACAGAGGGGGCGCTCAGCAACTCGGAGAGCCCTCACAGAAGCAGGCAGCACCCGCAGAAGTACCTGAACAGGCACTTGGAAGATTTGTGAACTGGAGTCCACGCAGAGTTACAAAAGAGGGTCCCATGACGTCGGAGGTCAACTCAGCGGGTTGAGCACTGCAGGACGGAGTGCTGGGGACCCAGGCTAGGCTGTGCACAAAGGAAATCCTGGAAGAGTGCACAGGAGCCGGAGCGGCTGCAAATCACGCAGTACACAGGTTTGCAGTCTAGCATGGGGAGGCAAGGACTTACCTCCACCAAACTTGGACTGAAGGGTCACTGGACTGTGAGAGTCACTTGGATAGAGTTCCTGTGTTCCAGGGACCACGCTCGTCAGGATGAGAGGGGACCCAGAGGACCGGTGATGCAGTCTTTTGGTGCCTGCGTTAGCAGGGGGAAGATTCTGTCGACCCACGGGAGATTTCTTCTTGGCTTCTGGTGCAGGGTGAAGGCAGGCGACCCCCAGAGCATGCACCACCAGGAACCAGTTGAGAAAGCTGGCAGGATGAGGCGCTACAATGTTGCTGGTAGTCGTCTTGCTACATTGTTGCGGTTTTGCAGGCGTCCTGGAGCAGTCAGCGGTCGATCCTTGGTAGAAGTCGAAGAGGGAGATGCAGAGGAACTCTGGTGAGCTCTTGCATTCGTTATCTGAAGAATTCCCCAAAGCAGAAACCCTAAATAGCCAGAAAAGGAGGTTTGGCTACCAAGAAAGGTAAGAGCCTATCAGAGGGGGTCTCTGACGTCACCTGCTGGCACTGGCCACTCAGAGCGGTCCAGTGTTCCCCCAACACCTCTGTTTCCAAGATGGCAGAGGTCTGGGACACACTGGAGGAGTTCTGGGCACCTCCCCTGGGAGGTACTGGTCAGGGGAGTGGTCACTCCCCTTTACTTTGTCCAGTTTTGCGCCAGAGCAGGGCTGGGGGATCCCTGAACCGGTGTAGACTGGCTCATGCAGAGATGGGCACCATCTGTGAACATCAAAGCATTTCCATAGGCTGGGGGAGGCTACTCCTTCCCAGCCCTTCACACCTATTTCCAAAGGGAGAGGGTGTGACACCCTCTCTCAGAGGAAATCCTTTGTTCTGCCTTCCTGGGCCAGGGCTGCCTGGACCCCAGGAGGGAAGAAACCTGTCTGAGGGGTTGACAGCACCTGCAGTGGAAACCCCGGAAAGGCAGTTTGGCAGTACCCGGGTTCTGTGCTAGAGACCCGGGGGATCATGGAATTGTCACCCCCAATACCAGAATGGTATTGGGGTGACAATTCCATGATCTTAGACATGTTACATGGCCATGTTCGGAGTTACCATTGTGACGCTATACATAGGTAGTGACCTATGTATAGTGCACGCGTGTAATGGTGTCCCCGCACTCACAAAGTCCGGGGAATTTGCCCTGAACGATGTGGGGGCACCTTGGCTAGTGCCAGGGTGCCCACACACTAAGTAACTTTGCACCCAACCTTCACCAGGTGAAGGTTAGACATATAGGTGACTTATAAGTTACTTATGTGCAGTGAAAAATGGCTGTGAAATAACGTGGACGTTATTTCACGCAGGCTGCAGTGGCAGGCCTGTGTAAGAATTGTCTGAGCTCCCTATGGGTGGCAAAAGAAATGCTGCAGCCCATAGGGATCTCCTGGAACCCCAATTCCCTGGGTACCTAAGTACCATATATAAGGGGATTATATGGGTGTACCAGTGTGCCAATGAGAATTGGTAAATTTAGTCACTAGCCTGCAGTGACAAATTTATAAAGCAGAGATTGCATAAACACTGAGGTTCTGGTTAGCAGAGCTTCAGTGATACAGTTAGGCACCACACAGGGAACACATACAGGGCACATACTATGAGCACTGGGGCCCTGCCTGGCAGGGTCCCAGTGACACAAGGACTAAAACAACAGACATACAGTGAAATATGGGGGTAACATGCCAGGCAAGATGGTACTTTCCTACACAATCCCCCCCACCCCCAAACGAAGGACAATAAGACTAGCCATGACCTGATGAGTCTTCATTGTCTAAGTGGAAATATCTGGAGAGTCCATCTGCATTGGAGTGAGTACTCCCAGGTCTATGTTCCACTGTATAGTCCATTCCCTGTAGAGATATGGACCATCTCAACAATTTAGGGTTTTCACCTTTCATTTGTTTTAGCCAAAGTAGAGGTTTGTGGTCTGTCTGAACAATAAAGTGAGTGCCAAACAGGTATGGCCTCAACTTTGTCAGTGCCCAGACCACAGCAAAGGCCTCCCTCTCTATGGAAGACCAATGCTTTTCTCTAGGGGTCAACCCTCTGGTGATAAAAGCAACTGGTTGATCCTGGTCTTCAGAATTCAGTTGTGATCAGACTGCCCCTACCCCTAATTCAGATGCATCAGTTTGAACAATGAATTTCTTGGAGTAACGTGGGCATTTTGGGACAGGTGCAGAGCACATGGCCTGTTTGAGCTCCTCAAAAGCTTTCTGACAGCTAGCTGTCCATAACACCTTCTTAGGCATTTTCTTGCTTGTGAGTTCATTAAGAGGGGCTGCTATGGAGCCATAATTTTTAATGAATCTCCTGTAGTACCCTGTGAGGCCTAAAAAGGCTCTCACCTGGGTCTGAGTTGTAGGGGGAACCCAATCCATGATTGTCTGGATTTTCCCCTGTAGTGATGCAATCTGTTCTCCACCTACCAGGTGGCCCAGATAAACCACTTTCCCCTGCCGTATCTAGCACTTTGAGGCCTGCCTTTTGCAGGGCCTCCAAAACTTTCCAAAGGTGGACCAGGTGCTCATCCCAGGTTGAGCTAAAGACAGCAATATCATCAAGATATGCTGCACTGAAAGCTTCCAACCCTTGCAGGACTGTGTTCACCAACCGCTGAAAAGTGGCAGGTGCATTTTTCAAACCAAGGGGCATTACTGTAAATTGGTAGTGCCCTCCTATAGTAGAAAATGCAGAATTTGGTTTAGCATCTTCTGCCAATGCCCTGCAGTCAGATCAAAAGTGTTAAGATACTTGGCAGATGTGAGTGTATCAATGAGCTCATCTGCCCTGGGTATAGGGTGAGCATCAGTTTTTGTTACCTGATTGAGTCCTCTGTAGTCTACACAAAACCTCATCTCCCTCTTTCCATCTTTGGTGTGAGGTTTTGGTACAAGCACCACTGGGCTAGCCCATGGGCTTTCAGAAGGTTCAATCACTCCCAGATACAGCATGTTCTGCACCTCTTGTTTAATGCAGTCTCTGACATGGTCAGGCTGCATATAAATTTTACTTTTGACAGGCAGGCTGTCTCCAGTGTCAATTGTGTGTTCACACCAGGATGTTGTACCTGGTACAAGTGAAAAGAGGTCAGAAAACTGGCTTAGGAGATTGATGCAGTTGTCTTTCTGTTCTGCAGTCAGACAATCTGCTAACACTACTCCCTCCACTAAGGCATCTGCTTCAGTGGTGGAAAAGAGATCAGGGAGAGGGTCATTCTCTTCTTCCTGTCCCTCATCTGTTGCCATGAGCAAGGTGAGATCAGCCCTGTCATAGTAGGGTTTTAGGCGGTTGACATGAATCACCCTAAGGGGACTCCTGGCAGTGCCCAGGTCTACCAAATAGGTAACCTCACCCTTTTTCTCAACAATTAGATGGGGTCCACTCCATTTGTCTTGGAGTGCTCTTGGGGCCACAGGCTCCAATTCCCACACCTTCTGTCCTGGTTGGTACTGGATCAGAACAGCCTTCTGGTCATGCCATTGCTTTTGCAGCTCCTGGCTGGCCTGAAGGTTTTTACTGGCCTTTTTCATGTACTCAGCCATTCTGGATCTTAGGCCAAGTACATAATCCACTATGTCCTGTTTAGGGGCTTTTAAAGGTTGTTCCCAACCTCCTTCACAAGAGTGAGTGGACCTCTTAAAGGGTGCCCAAAGAGGAGTTCAAAGGGGCTGAAGCCCACTCCTTTATGGGGTACCTCCCTGTAAGCAAAAAGGAGGCAAGGTAACAGGACATCCCACCTCCTCCTGAGTTTTTCAGGGAGTCCCATTATCATTCCTTTGAGAGTTTTATTAAACCTCTCAACCAGTCCATTTGTCTGTGGATGGTAAGGGGTGGTGAACTTGTAGGTAACACCACACTCCTTCCACATTGCTTTCAAGTATGCAGACATGAAGTTGCTACCTCTGTCTGATACTACCTCTTTAGGATAACCCACCATGGAAAAGATTTCCAGGAGGGCCTTTGCCACTGCAGGAGCTGTAGTGGTCCTTAAAGGTATGGCTTCAGGATATCTTGTGGCATGGTCCACAACCACCAAGATAAATCTATTGCCTGAAGCAGTAGGGGGATCAAGGGGGCCAACTATGTCAACCCCTACCCTTTCAAAGGGCTCCCCAACCACTGGAAGTGGAATTAAAGGGGCCTTTGGAGTGCCACCAGTCTTGCCACTGGCTTGGCAGGTCACACAAGACTTGCAAAAATCTTTGGTTTCCTCTGACATACGAGGCCAGTAAAACAAGGGGACAAGTCTTTCCCAAGTTTTTATCTGGCCCAAATGCCCAACCAAAGGAATGTCATGTGCTAGGGTGAGAAGAAACTCTCTGTACTGCAGGGGAATGACCAATCTCCTGGCTGCTCCAGGTTTTGGGTCCCTTGCCTCTGTGTACAAGAGGTTATCTTCCCAGTATACTCTATGACTGTCACTGACATCTCCATTTTGCTGTTTGACAGCTTGCTGTCTGAGACCTTCTAATGTGGGACAGGTTTGCTGTGCCACACTCAGCTTTTCCCTGGCAGGCCCCCCTCCACCCAAAAGCTCAGCAGTGTCTGCTGCCAGCTCCTCTGGTGTAGGTTCTGCACAAGGAGGAAATTCCTCTTCCTCAGAAGGGGAATCATCTGTAGAGGGAGGGATAGTGGGTAGGGATTTACCCTTGCTACCCCTAGCTTTAGGGAGCACTTAGTCCATTGTTCCAGGATCCACGTTACCCTGTCCTTTTTGCTTTTTGGCCTGAGCCCTGGTTAAAGCAAAAATATGCCCAGGGATGCCCAGCATTGCTGCATGAGCCTCCACCTCCACTTCTGCCCAAGCTGATGTCTCTAAATCATTCCCTAGTAGACAGTCTACAGGTAAATCTGAGGCAACCACAACTTTCTTTGGACCAGTAACCCTCCCACCCCCCAGTTGAGATTCACAACAGCCATGGGGTGGCTAAGAGTGTTGTTATGGGCGTCTGTCACTTGGTACTGCTGACCAAGTAGGTGTTGTTCAGGGTGAAACAGTTTTTCTATCACCATAGTTACACTGGCTCCTGTGTCCCTGTAGGCCTGAACCTCAACACCGTTTATTAGGGGAAGTTGCTTGTACTTATCCATATTAATGGGATAAGCAACCAAGGTGGCCAAATCAATGGCTCCGTCAGAGACTAAAATTCACTCTGTGGTCTCCCTAACAAGACCAACCCCAACTACATTGCCAAGAGTGAGCCCAGCTACACCCTTGGATTGGCTATTAGTATTAGATTTCCTACCACCACTGCTATTACTAGGGGCACTAGAATTTGCAGCAGGGGTTGTGGTGGTGGGAGGTTTGGTGTTTTTCTTTGGACAACTGGAATCAGTTGCCCAATGGCCTTTGACTTTACACAAATAACACCAAGGCTTTTTAGGTTGATTATTGGAAGAGGATTTGGACCCACCACCCCCAGAGGATTTTTGTGGGCCTGATGAAGACTCAGAATGTTTACTTTTGTCCCCACCCTTGTCAGAAGACTTACCATCCTTCTTCTTGCCATCCTTGTCACCCCCCTGTATGAACTTTTCTGTTCACCCTTGTTCTGACCCACTTGTCTGCCTTCTTTCCCAATTCTTGGGGAGAGGTCAGATCCGAGTCCACTAGGTATTGGTGCAACAAGTCAGACACACAGTTGTTCAGAATATGCTCTCTCAGAATAAGATTGCACAGGCTTTCATAGTCAGATGCCTTACTGCCATGTAACCACCCCTCCAAGGCCTTCACTGAACAGTCCACAAAATCTGTCCAGTCTTGAGAAGACTCTTTTCTATTGTCTCTGAACTTAATCCTGTATTGTTCAGTGGTTAAGCCAAATCCATCCAAGAGTGCATCTTTCAATACTGTGTAGGTATTGGCTTCACTTTCTCTAACAGTAAGGAGCCTATCCCTACCCTTTCCAGTGAAAGATAGCCACAAAATAGCAGCCCACTGCCTTTGAGGGACCAACTGTACCATACAGGCCCTCTCAAGTGCAGCAAACCACTCATTAATGTCATCCCCCTCCTTGTAAGGGGGGGACTGTCTTGTGTAGATTCCTGGAATCTTGCTCTCTAACAGGATTGCTATCAGTAATATTGCTGCTGCCATCATGGGGAACTAACCCCAACCTCTGTCTTTCCTTCTCAATGTCTAGGGATTCCCTAAGGCCAGCTGTTGCTGTTTAAGCTTCAGTCTGGTCTCTTCAACCTCAACTTTTTGAGTTCCCTTTCTAACAAGTTATCCTCAGGGTGGGTGGGTTGGGAATGCTTTGACACAGATGAAAACTTGGAAACTTCAGAGGGGGACCTGTCCCTAACTGTCTGGACCCTGGTAACCTGGCCTCTAGGGAAAAAGGATGCCCTACTGTTATGGGAACCTTTCTCACTGCCAGCATCACTAGGTGCCCTGCTAGGGGGCAGACCCTTGTCAGAACCCTCCCCAGCTTCTCCAGGGGAAACTTCTGAATCAGACTGGGAAGCTTCTCCGTTTTCTAATCTCTCATTTGATGGGCCAGACTGGTTCTGGTCATCCACAACAAGCATATTAAAGATAAACTCTTTTGTAGGGTTCTTTCCTATACATAAACCTCTATCCAGGCAGAGACCCCTTAAACTCTTATAGTGCAAACTCTCATAAGTTGCATTAACAGTTTTGAGAGTGGAATCTACAACAGACATGATAGTAAAAGGTTTAAGGATAGGGAGAAGAGAGAAAAAGTTTCAGAACTTTTGAAAGCACAGAGAAAAAACCTTTTTCTAACTTTTAGAAAACTTTTAGAAGTTTTAGGAAACTTTTCAGAACTTTGTAAAAAGTTTTAGGATAGAAAAGCAAACTTTTTGGGTTAAGGACACATACACTGAACTGTTTGGTATATGATTCTCTTATGAGAAGTACAAAATGACAAAGTGGTAAAGCAGTTGCAAGTACTTATCTCACCACTGCACCACCAATGTAGGAGGCTGGCCTGGCTTGTAGTGGGTACCAAAAGTACTTACACCTTGTGCCAGGTCCAGTTATCCCTTATTAGTAGAATAGAGGTGTTTCTAGCAGCTTAGGCTGATAGAACGTAGCTATGGCAAAGCAGCTTAGGCTGAACTAGGAGACATGCAAAGCTCCTACTATACCACTTATATCATATGCACAATATCATAAGAAAACACAATACACAGAGTTACTAAAAATAAAGGTACTTTATTTTTATGACAATATGCCACAAGTATCTCAGTGAGTACCCTCAGTAAGCAGGTAAGTAATATACACAAGTTATATGTACACAAACCCAAAACAGGTAAGTAAGAGTCAGAAAAGTAATGCAAACAGTGTAGAATTACAATAGGTTGCAATAGGCAGACATAGGTCTAGGGGCAACACAAACCATATACTCAAAAAGTGGAATGGGAATCATGAATGGACCCCACACCTATGGGAGCTTGTAGAGGGTCGCTGGGACTGTAAGAAAACAGTCAGGGTGTCCAAGATACCCCACCCCAAGGCCCTGAAAAGTAGGAGTAAAGTACACCTAATACCCCAAAAGGACACAATAGTCGTAATAGGGGGATTCTGCAAGAACAACAAACGCTAGCAGTGCACTGAAAACGGATTCCTGGACCTGAGGACCTGCAAAGCAAGGGGACCAAGTCCAATAGTTGCGACAGTGTCCAGGGGGGGCAGGAGCCCAGGAAACACCAGATGAAGGTGCAAGAAGCTGCCTCCGGATGGAAGAAGCTTGGATTTCTGCAAGAACGAAGAAGACTAGGAACTTCTTTGGATGGAAGATGTCCCATGTCGCGATGAAGGTTGCAGAAGTATTCCCACGCAGAAATACCGCAAACAAGCCTTGCTAGTTGCAAGGGTCGCGTTAGAGGTTTTTGGGTGCTGCTGAGGACCAGGAAGGACCAGGATGTCGCCCCTTGGAGGAGGAGACAGAGGGGGCGCTCTGCAACTCAGAGAGCCCTCACAGAAGAAGGCAGCACCCGAGGAAGTACCTGAACAGGCATTTGGAAGATTTGTGAACCGGAGTCCACGCAGAGTTACAAAAGAGGGTCCCACGACGTCGGAGGTCAACTCAGCGGGTTGAGCACTGCAGGACGGAGTGCTGGGGACCCAGGCTATGCTGTGCACGAAGGAAATCCTGGAAGAGTGCACAGAAGCCGGAGCAGCTGCAAATCACACAGTACACAGGTTTGCAGTCTAGCGTGGGGAGGCAAGGACTTACCTCCACCTAACTTGGACTGAAGGGTCACTGGACTGTGGGAGTCACTTGGATTGAGTTCCTGTGTTCCAGGGACCACGCTCGTCAGGATGAGGGGACCCAGAGGACCGGTGATGCAGTCTTTTGGTGCCTGCGTTAGCAGGGGGAAGATTCCGTTGACCCACAGGAGATTTCTTCTTGGCTTCTGGTGCAGGGTGAAGGCAGGCGACCCCCAGAGCATGCACCACCAGGAACCAGTCGAGAAAGCCGGCAGGATGAGGCGCTACAATGTTGCTGGTAATCGCCTTGCTACTTTGTTGCGGTTTTGCAGGCGTCCTGGAGCAATCAGCGGTCGATCCTTGGTAGAAGTCGAAGAGGGAGATGCAGAGGAACTCTGGTGAGCTCTTGCATTCGTTATCTGAAGAATTCCCCAAAGCAGAGACCCTAAATAGCCAGAAAAGGAGGTTTGGCTACCAAGAAAGGAGGATTGGCTACCAAGAAAGGTAAGAGCCTATTAGAGGGGGTCTCTGATGTCACCTTCTGGCACTGGCCACTCAGAGCAGTCCAGTGTGCCCCCAACACCTCTGTTTCCAAGATGGCAGAGGTCTGCAACACACTGGAGGAGTTCTGGGCACCTCCCCTGGGAGGTACTGGTCAGGGGAGTGGTCACTCCCCTTTCCTTTGTCCAGTTTTGCGCCAGAGCAGGGCTGGGGGATCCCTGAACCGGTGTAGACTGGCTTATGCAGAGATGGGCACCATCAGTGCCCATCAAAGCATTTCCAGAGGCTGGGGGAGGCTACTCCTCCCCAGCCCTTCACACCTATTTCCAAAGGGAGATGGTGTGACACCCTCTCTCAGAGGAAAGCCTTTGTTCTGCTTTCCTGGGCCAGGGCTGCCTGGACCCCAGGAGGGCAGAAACCTGTCTGAGGGGTTGGCAGCAGCAGCTGCAGTGGAAACCCCGGAAAGGCAGTTTGGCAGTACCCGGGTTCTGTGCTAGAGACCCAGGGGATCATGGAATTGTCCCCCCAATACCAGAATTGTATTGGGGTGACAATTCCATGATCTTAGACATGTTACATGGCCATGTTCGGAGTTACCATTGTGACGCTATACATAGGTAGTGACCTATGTATAGTGCACGCGTGTAATGGTGTCCCCGCACTCACAAAGTCCGGGGAATTTGCCCTGAACTATGTGGGGGCACCTTGGCTAGTGCCAGGGTGCCCACACACTAAGTAACTTGGCACCAAACCTTCACCAGGTGAAGGTTAGACTTATAGGTGACTTATAAGTTACTTATGTGCAGTGAAAAATGGCTGTGAAATAACGTGGACGTTATTTCATGCAGGCCGCAGTGGCAGGCCTGTGTAAGAATTGTCTGAGCTCCCTATGGGTGGCAAAAGAAATGCTGCAGCCCATAGGGATCTCCTGGAACCCCGATACCCTAGGTACCTAACTACCATATACAAGGGAATTATATGGGTGTACCAGTGTGCCAATGAGAATTGGTAAATTTAGTCACTAGCCTGCAGTGACAAATTTAGAAAGCAGAGAGAGCATAAACACTGAGGTTCTGGTTAGCAGAGCCTCAGTGATACAGTTAGGCACCACACAGGGAACACATACAGGGCACATACTATGAGCAGGGTCCCAGTGACACAAGGACTAAAACAACATACATACAGTGAAATATGGGGGTAACATGCCAGGCAAGATGGTAATTTCCTACACCAAGGCTTGTTGGTGGTTTTCCAGCACCACTGACCAACTGCATCATGACCGCCGACGTGGGACATCACTTGCATCATTTCTGGAATTCTTCTTCTGCGCTACACTGCTGACTTTTTTAATCCACTGTCGACCTGGTTCTGCATCCACAGAAGGGTGGGTAGTGGCTCCTGCCACAGCCAGATACTCCATCATGAACTGGACTTAGTCCCCTTCCTTTGCAGGTCCTCTTCTGTCAGGATCCACCTTTGGGTTCTTCCAGTCTTGTCTGGGTCTTGTACAATCCTTTTCCAAAGTACTCCTGTTAGGTTTGGGGGAAAACCAGCTACTTACCTCGTCTCTCCTGGTTGGTGGGGGTTCACCCTGGTACTTTCCTTTTGAAGTTCCTAATTCCTCCAGCTCCCTTCTCCTGATTCCACATCCTTGGGTGGAGGGACTGCCTTTCACATTCCACTTTCTTAGTATATGGTTTGGTCCCCTTAGGGCCCCTCACTGTTTGCCAATGCTTTTACCAATGGCTACCGCTTTCTTTTATGATTGCTAATGTGCATATATTAGTGTGTTTACTTTCCTCCAGTTGGGGTATTGCCTATACACTATTGTAGTATTTGTGTTGCCATAACAAAGAACCTTTATTTTAGTAACATTGTGTGTTTCTTTCATGTGTGGGGAGTGCTGTGTGACTGTAGTGGTATTGCAAAAGCTTTGCATGTCTCCTAGATAAGTCTTGGCTGCTCATTCACAGCTGCCTCTTGAGAGCCCTGGCTTCCTAGGCACTGCCTGCACTTCACTAATAGGGGAGCCCTGGACCTGGCATAAGGTGACAACACCATAAGTTCTCACCACACACAAGGTCAGCTTTCTACAATATCAAAGAACTGCTTCAGGACGGGACTATTCAGTGCTTATGACTTATGGAAATTCCCCTACGAGAGAACAGGAGTTACAGGTAAGAAGCGTTTCCTTCTTGGCGCTCTCAATACAAAAAGAAAGCATGAGCCAATATTACTCTTGAATCAAAGCGCATACAAACATGCCATATTGTTTAAACTCCCAGGGCGTGACAATTCAGCCACCAGCGCGCAGAGCGCTGAAAGTGGAGTTTACCACAACGTGTCTGCACAGAGCAACGGGCCTCTTTGGTACAAAGAGTGGCCCATAATGGGTTGTCAGTTACATGTGTCAGGTGGGGCGGGCCCTAGAACATGCACGCCATAGTGCTGACAGGATGTTCCTTGTGTCAGTGGCCAAAGAGAGGAGCCTCCAGTGTGCGACACTAAAATACAGCTCATCCTTCTTACTACATCTTCGATCTGGACTATATTTTATGACTGGGCTTATAACACAGTCACAAGCACATGTGAGTTTAACATGATAAAAAAAACTAGCTTCTATGTATTGGGGGAAGATAGATTGGGTCCTGTTGATCAAGAAGATCAACTCCACAATGTAGTGTTAGAGAACGTTTTCACCACACAAAAGTCTAAATTGTTGGCGTTGTCAATGTCTTCTTTTATTATGGTTACTTCTGCCAAGAGGGCTTGTGACCATAAGGATTATTATTTTTTTCTATGCACATTTCCCCACAAGAATAGTTTCTTCCTTTGACTTAATCCCTGTTTTATAGGCAAATGGGTTTCCAATTATCTTCTTTAACAGTGTTTCTCATTTAGTGCCCGGCCCGCCCACAAGACATCTCCCTCCAGTTTAATACTAAAGCCCAATAGTCTTTTTTCAAGAAGGACTTTTATTTTACGTTTAGGCTAGAGAACCAATGTGGTCTATAAAGTGAGGTTTTGGGCAAGTGTAGGTCAATGGCAAGGGAAAGTGAGCAGAGTTCAAGCTGTGAGACTGGACTCCCAGCCTGTCTGGTGAGAAGCAGAAATGGTCAATTGTGTTCTTTATCTAGGTGTTGTGTTTGAATACTGAGGCGACAGCGAAGTACTCAAGCCACGGCTTGCAGATAAAGGGCTTTTACGGACTAGTCAATCAGCTTCGTGCAAATAAAACTGGCCGAGAAGTGACTACAAAATATACAACGGAACACTCATGTCAGCAGTCGTTTTATTTCTTATCTGAACGAGCTGCACGATATGGGACGTGATATCACACGTCTAGGCCTCGTGTGTGACACCCGACACTGCTCAGACTGGATACATGGCATGCAAACGCTTCCATCCATAGCATTCCCGCTGAGCAGGATGCTTCCCGTTTGTAAATGCGCAGCGTCGTCTCGGCAAGTGTGTGAAGCGCTAGATAAAGTTCAGTCATCACATGGGAGCTAGATTTTCAGATGCTGCACGTTCTAACACATTCCTCTTCTAAACATATAACGCTGACACTGCGAGACGACGTTTGTGTGCGGGTTCCATAAGATCCTAAGTGGGTTGATACTGCAACAGCAGGTGTATTTGATGAGAATTTCATGAATGGTACATACAAGAGAGCGAGGTGGGACATTGCTTGGTATGTCTGCTTGAATGAAGGCTTGATTGAACTATTGCTAGTCTCTATTTTGGTTTCAAGGAGCTTTCCGTTAAGTGGAGAATATCTTTCAATTGTAAGTTGTGTTTAATGTGTCCCATATTGGAGCATTGGGTCCCATATTGGAGCATTTATTGGGGCCTCAGGCAAGATATGCGGGGCAGAAGAAGCTTCGCTGCTCTGTGGGCAGGGGGGTAAGATGTGACCCAGAAACTCAGTGACCCAGGAGTTTCTGGGTCTTAGGGACTTGGTAACCCAGGAAGTTGAGTGGCCTGAGGCACTGCAGTCCATGCAGTTGTACAGCACCCAAAAATCTTAAACCAGCTGACTCTTCTGAGGAGGCTTGTGAGTGCAGGAGGACTGAGTGAGTCTGCTGTCGAGGAGGTTGTCGACCTAGGAGGCTTTACAGTCCGGCCAAGCAGATCCACAGCCCAGAAAATCTTATCTGACTCTTCAGCCAAAGAAGGCTGTAGGGAGCCTGTTGTCCAGGTAGGTTATGCAGTCCACAGAGGTCTGCAGCTCAGAAGGATCTTATGCCCAGGACTCTTCAGCCAAACTAGGACAGAGGGAGCATATTGTCCAGCGTCTACTGGACTAGGAGGCGCTAAAGACCACAGAGAACTACGGCACAGGAGGATCTTATACGGGAGCCTTTTCAGCCAAAGAATGCCATAGTCTGTTGTCCAGGTAGCTGGTAAGGTCAGAGATATAAGGGAATCAGAAGTCCTGGAAAGAGTACGATTGTCGAACTCTCGTGCTTTTCTGAACAGTACGTGTGGTTGGGGTTAGATGCAGGTTTCTGTTCTCTGATGCCGCACTCCTATCAGGGGGGTGGGGGGGTTGCGATTGCACTCATGGGACGTGGCTTGCATTCATAATAGCCAGATTTCTCTGGACATGGGTGGAAGCTCACAGTGGTGACAGCTCACCAGCAAGGTCCCATTGCGAGGCTCAGACATGCTGGCCTTGTAGTTGATGTAGGAGATCTTCATCATCCTGGTGCATGGGCTCACACTGGTGAAAGCCAACTCAATGTGCCTTAATGGTGTGACACATCGGCCTTGTCTCTGCAAAGGTGTTTTTGCTGATAGGAGCCTTCTGCACCGGGCGTAAGGGCTAACAAAGGTGACAGCCCCCGACTCTGAATGTTGTGCCTGTGTCACATGGCCTGACATCTGCAAGTTTGCTTGTCAATCATAGTGCTTGAAACTACTAACCTGGTTAGGCCAGCTGGGCATAAGTACAGCACTGCCTTCCTTGGTCTGACGTAGCAGCGCTAATTGCCTTACTACAATGCAGACTTATCGGTCTGCAATGGTGTAAGGCAGGTTCTAAAGTTGCAGTCTCCTGCCTTCTTGAGCAGGGCTCAGCAGCAGAGAGTTTCTCCTCTGTCCTGGTGTTATAGCCCTTATTCCTCAAAGGAACACAGTGAAGAAAGCCAACCCCGGTCCTTATCTTCCTCTGTACTGGTGAGCAGAAGTTTCTTTAAAAGAAATTGACTACAGGTCGGTCTGTAGGGGTCAATTTATATCAAGTCCTTGGGTCAGATTGCGGAGGTCCAAAACCTTTGGGTGGAATCATTGAAATTGTTATGCAATTTCTTTTCAGTGTGCCACAGCTCCATGGCACCAGTTTTAGATGAAGCTATCTGGCTTTGTTGATTGCACTTTTAACACGCAGATCTCCATCAATACAAAGCACAGGATGAACCGTTCTTTTGTTGGGGGGGGGTTTACTTTGGCTAGTTCAATGCCAGGATGCCATCCAGGTGATAGTGTGCAATACATATCTGCATAACATAGCAGTCTGCTGGAACTGATTTGGGTCCAAACCAAGTGCAACAAAAGGGCTGTCTTTCCTTCTCCTTTCTCCAAGATGATTTAAGCCAGACAGTTGCATTTGCCTTTACAAAGTGCTTTAAGTGGGGAGGGGTAGAATCAGGAGAAACGCATGAAGACATGCAGGGAAGAAGGGAGGCGAAGCAACCACTTTGGCTACCAACAAAACCTACGGAGCAAACTACTACCATAGGGGTGACATAGATTTGGGGGGGGGGACCCCAACATGGGTAGCCCATTCCACATGTGCCCGACACCCCCAAGCGGGCATCACCGACAATCTGGGGAAATTAGATAAATTTACATAGATTCACCAAGGAGTGCCAGTAAGGGAGCCCTCCTCTGGAGCTCAAGTAAAAGTATCTGCGACCCCATAGCATGCCATGGACACGGTTAAAGCACTGCGCACCACGACGTGTTACAGCAATGTTCTTGAACACACTAGAAAGAAAAACAATCTGTGACCAGTTTACAGCACGTTATAAGCGAAGGCGATCGCTCAAATGGCATGCTAGCTCCTTGGGGCGCATGTATCATGATCGCATGTAAAGGTGCATGCCATTAATTCCGCGCTGTGCACGCGTACATATGCCATAGAGCACCTGGTAAAATGCAAGTCAGGGCACAGGACAATAGGTTACAGCTCAGAACAGAAACACATCAACGCACATGCAACAAACACCCCGGGGCACAGGGCCAGGGTACATATGCTAGAGCACGCGCTATAAACGTGTCAAGGTACAGGTTGAAGAACAAGTTAAGGCACTCACAACGAAGACATCCTCATGGCTGTACTGCGGGGCATTGATTTCATTTACAAGTCGGAGCAGGCATTAAAACCACTAACGGGCCATTCAGCCATGGATTGTTTTACTTGAAACCAAACTATTAGAAAGATCTCTGCAGCAGGCACACCTCCCACTGAGATGGCCTGTTAATTTTAAACGCCGCATCTGCTTGCTTTCGATGTTATTGGGAGCAGAAACTATGGCGTGCGGTGTGCCACGCAGATCGCCCGTAGCGAGTGAATTCCCCACTAAGCTTTATCACTGGGAGTAGAATCTGCGACCAGGAAGAGAGTGTTTTTTTTTTTTTTTAGCAGGTGTGTCCCCTCGCTGTGCTATCTCATTGAGAGTGGAACCTGTGTCCACTGTCCAGTCGTTTACACTTAGATCTCCTTGGCATGTTTGTCCACTCGGAGGTATCTTTACGGTTTACGCAGATGACGAAGGCGCAGGGCAGGAAATGAAAAGAGATTCCCAGAAATGAGCACCAGCTCCTCCCCGGAGCACCGGACTCCAGCACCTGTGGCTAACGAGCCCCAATTATCCACTCTCTCCCACGGCGTCGGGCTCGGCCTAATCTCTGGTGGAATGCGCGGGGCAGGGTTCGGCCGCCTGGCGCCAACGCTCCGCCGGGGCACCGCCTCACGCCTGTCCTTTGTGCCCGTGCCCTGCTGTGATGTTGTCATACTCCGAAGTGCACTCTAGCGGAGACCGGCGCGGCAGCCCTCACGCCATCTCATGCTAAAGTTCACTCGTATTGCGTTGACGAGGCTAGTGGTGGGCGAGCCGCTGGCAGCTCGAGCCTAAAACTCGGGTCCGATGTAACCCTCGAGCTCACAGAGTCGAGCTTTCACATGGCTTCTGCCTGTCACGCTCGCTTTACCTTCATGCACAAGGAGGTAAAATCAAAGCATTAACTTTTGAGGTAGAAGGAGTGACAAATAATACCCATTTAGTGGATGATTTCTACAGAGTGAAACCAGAAAACCTGGATTAATCCCAGCTTCCCCGTAACCAAACTGTGTGATTGTAGGTAAATATTTTATTTCACTGATACTAGTTTTTATTCGCTATCGCATATGAAAGCGCCTCGGAACAGATACATTCATCATAACAGTTGTACAAAAACTGATTGTGTTTGATTTAATAGACCAGCCGTTCCCAACCTTTTGACTTCTGTGGAGCCCCACTTTATTATTACTGCAATCCAGCAGCCCCCCCCCCCCCCCCCCCCACTGAGTCATTATTGAAATCCAGGGACCTCCAATGAGTAATTACTGGAAGCCGGGGACCCTGGCACACACATTGTTGGTGATTTGAAACACAACGAAGCACTCATCAAACATATACACAAATGCTAACATTTTATTTAATGTGCAAACAAATATAAATAAATAAAGTTAATAGAAAGGTTGGAGCTTTTCTAAATTCAATTGAATCTACACATCGTCCATAATGTATCCTGTCGGATGCACCTGCACTGCTCCCACAAATCAATCTGAGGATACTAATTTAATTTTTAGCCTCCAATTTCAAATGCCTTTTCAATTGCTGTACATTTAAAAAATTTCAATTGTACATTTAGCCACTTTATTAATCTGTTCATATTATTTAGTTTTCTAAGAAGTTGCGGTCCCCCTGACGAGGCTTTGTGGACCCCCAGGGGTCTTTGGACCACAGGTTGGGAATCACTGTAATAGACTATAAGGTTACTCTATCCATACTAATGTGACCCAAGTAGCGAGTTCACATGACAACTATCTTGTCTCTTAGTTTGCTAATGGTCTGAGTGGGGACGGGGCAGGAATGGTTCTAAATGCAGGTTTAAAAAAATGATCCCTTTTAATAAGTACTTCTCAGTGCAGTGTTATAAGGTGAAACTGATTTCAAAACGCGCACATGCTAAAGAATACACTATTTTGAATTTTGAAGAGCCTATCATATTTTATGTGATGTTTTTATCCGATTTACCTGGCAAATATTTTCAGGGTTCAGCTAGTGCCCAGGCTTTAAGATCCAAGTAAGATTCCTTGGCTCAGAACTGGCTTGCCCTGTTAATTTGTTGACTCACCCATCTCTAATCATGTGGCCACCTTGAGCCCAGACTACAACTAGTACTAAATATGGTCATTTTGTAAGCAGGCTTGCTTTTGGCAGTGCTTGATTTGAGCCAGTGGTTGCAGGTGAGGCCTGCTAGCACTCATTTTTGGGGACCAGCGCTAATTTTCTCATTTTTTCCCAGAACACGTGAGAGAAAAAGACAACAGGGGGACAAAATCAGGAAACTAAAAATGGAAAAACAGTGGCCAAGGAAGAAATCAGGGATGAAAAAGAACCTGCAAGAGCGAGATAAGGGGCAGAGAGTATCTAGTGGATGATTAGCGAGGCAGGAGGTGGCATCAAGTCTATGCAGCCAACCTCTGATAGAGCCAGCAGTGGGCTTGAGGAAAACTTTAGGCCCCTGCATTTTTTTAATGTTTTACCAAATATCTACTAACTGTTGGCTTTGACCTAACCTTCTTCCTTCCATTTCCTCCATTAGGCAAGCGTTTTGTTGTTCACTTGCACAGATTCTTGTGACATTTATTCTTGAACACACTGCTAAAAAGGACTTAGACCCACTGGTATGTGTTATCATTTTAACTCCAGTACGACCGATGTAAAGAGAATAATAAAAAAAAATTGAAGTATTGTTTTAACATTGAATCTATTTAAAGAAACACCAACACTGGCATTGAAACACAACCGAAACTTTAAGGACACATTAGTCCATTTTAGCACTGAAAGACAAAAACCTCGGAGAAATCTCAGAACCCTTTTGGGATTGCCACCATAAATGTGGGAACTGTATTGTGTGCAGCTTGACAATTGAGGTACCAACTTTACATATAACAATATCTTAATTAAACACAATAAATTCACTAATCGTAGATCAAAAAATGTGATCTATTGTATACTGTGTCAAAAAAGCGTATATTTGGAAAACTGCTCAGGAGGTCAGACATCGCATCAGCCAGCGCAAATCAAGAATTAGGTGCCTTAAAATGTCATCTCCTCTAGTGTAGCATTTTGTGGAATGTAATCATGGATCACAGAATTGAAATGGACAGTATTGCGAAAAGTCCATGTAAGATCATGTGGAGACCTAGCACTACTTCGACAGGGAGGCTTCGTGAAAATGAACTCAAGAACAGCTGATACTGGGTTAAATGAAATGTCAGAAATTGGCTATCTTTTCCCAAAATTTTGAATATTTTTTTTTTTTGAGGCACTGAGCTTTCTATCTCCTTAATTGATTGAACAGCTTTTTGAGGGTTTTAATATTCATGTTTTGAATATCTCTAGTCAATGTATATACAGAGGTAAAATGTCCATGTAGTCCCTTTAAGCTTTATAGTATGGGTCTTTTTCCTCCCGCTTTATGAAATTATGACCTGAACATAAGGAGAGACCTCAAAGATTACTCCCCCTAAGTACATGCTGTCAAATAGCTTTTTTGCTCCCGAACAAATTTGGCAGGGAAACTACAATTTCCATCACTTTAAACATAAGCAGACATCTGCTTTAAAAGTTGCATCCTAAAGGACGCCATCTTCCCTCACAGAGAAGCTTACTGCCTTGTCGTGATCACGCAGATGCTCGTGAACAACCTACGGATTCTTTCTGAGACACGGAGTAATCGCGTGCTACCAAGATTAATCACAGTGAGTATGATATATTTTTCTACCCAATTAGCAATAGAAGACTTCAGTATAAGAAATTAAAAACATATACATTTCATTTAGGTTTGAAAATGCACTTGACAACTATAAATGGTGAGCGTTTTATACAAACTATTTCGCTAGGGTATGGGTGCACTTAAGGCTCCTCCTGTAACAGCACATCTCACACATTTCCTCCTTTCTGGTTGAATTTTAGATCAAGCGGGGAATAAAGGAATAAGGCTATCAATTCATTTATTTTTTTAAATGAGTATATTCTCATTTGGTCTAATTCTATTGTTTCTTTGCACCTTTGTGTCCAGTCATAAAATAATAGATTTACAACCGGATGATGACCTCTCCTAAAAGATGTCTATCCCATCTCCTTTATGTTCGAAACATGTGGGTAATATTTAATATGATGAACCATGCCAAGCTAATTCTGCTCCTGAAACAAATAAAGGAAACTTTTTGAAAAATATGAAAAATATGCAAATAAATGATGTCTCTTTAAAGTAGAAGTTGGACTATGAATACAATTCCCCTTCCTTACATATGGGAATCCATTAAGCGTTTTTGAGTATACACAAGGAATAACTTTTGTTGCTACTCTGTCGGTGCCTTAAGGTTCTCTATTCTCTATTGAATAGATGTGTAAATTATAAATATGTATTTCTTTTTTATAAATGAGGAGATATGGTTGACACAGTACTTGTGACATATAACCATGATTTTTTTGGGTCTACCATAACATGATTTATTTGCTTCTTCATTTATGTGAGTTAGTATATTAGGAGTCTATTATGGAAGTGCTGCACTTAATAATGAAAAAATATTAAGTCATTACTGATTCTTTATTGCCATACATGATTCACTTTGATGTTGTGTTATATTTTGATTAACTCTTTATTTGTGGCCCTTTGGTGGGCCTTTGTACTTTGCTTATGATGCAAAGTGACATTTAGACATACATCGCAACCTTTCTAGTTTTCTTTGACAATATGTTAAGTGGGTGTGCCCCTCGCAATAAATGGCACTGAAAATTATTTTGAAGATCAATGAAGATTTTCAGGGTGAGTGATCTCATTGTAGTCCATACGGGGAATATTTTAAAAAAAAAAAAACATTTTACAAATTTTCTTTTTAACTATACAATTCTCACAGTTGGTACATAGCAAACAGCAGATGATCTAAAATTACAGTAAGACATTGTAGCGTGACTACTAAATTGCAATGCCACGCTATACAAAAGCACCTTAACAGCCTGACCCCGCAAGAGAGATACCAAGTGGCTCGATCCCCACCTGCTTAATCTAGGACCCCTCAGCGGGAGTGTAAGTCCCAGTGCATGGACCAGGGTTGTGAAGGGGCATGGTTCTAGTGTGATACCTCTAAAGTCGGCCTATCCCTTCCAAATTTTGTGGTGTTTCTGGGGGCACCCTTGCACTAGGTATATTGGGCGTTCCAGGCCCATGCAGTGATCCAAACCTGCGACCCATTTGGTGGCAGATGGGGCTGTCATGGCCTTTCACAACTGCACTATGTCCTGTTTAGCAATTACTAAGCCCGACCACAGCAGCTCTCTCTGGTATCTGTTCCCTTCGGTGCCCTCTGTGCCATAATAGGATTAGCTTAGAGTCTATAGGAATTTCCCAGCCCAGAATCCCATCCTAGTTTCCCCGTACTTTGTTCCAGAAGGGAGAAAGGCTAGGGCATTGCCAGAATGTATTTAGTAAGTCTCCAGCAGAGTCGTCACATCATAAGCAAGTGCTCAAGGGGCTCAGTTCCATTTTGAACAACCATGCCCTGGTGAGGTACATGCAATGCAGCAATTTGAGATGGATCAAGCAAAACTGGGATGAGATCGCTGCCTCCCTAGGGGCGGCTACCACCTCGATCCAGTATTCATCTTCCAGCTGACCCAAGTCTCACTCCTATGACTCCGTTACTCCAATCATTGAGTCCAGCATGTTGTGAAAAAGCATTCAGTATATGTCTGATCATTTGTGATTTTTGATGTTAGTAAGGAGAAGAATGGACTCTGGGAGGAATATTCGGGAACATCCATCACAAATTGTATGTAGGGCTTGATGCCGGAGCTGATGGTATCAGAAGAATTGGGTATGGTGGAGGTCATAATCTGATCATGCATAGCGTCTCCGAGCACAGAGATGTCAATGGTGTCCCAGGTGGAAAAGCTGCGAAGTGCAGCGACTTGCAAGGGACTCCCCCCTCTCCACAGTAGGGTCCCCAAAGTGAGTCTCCCGCCCATTCCCCGGATGTAAGCGTGTCCGCCCATATCATCAGCACAACTTTTGTAGCAGTGGGTAAAAGGCTGGGTCAGTCGCCTCATACAGTAAGTGTGGGAGATTGGTGCGGCCCATTATCCGCCCCTCGGTTGCATATGCCAGTTCGTCAAACCCCTCAAACTACCAGTCGTTCCAAACGAGAAGGTGGGTGGCATGATAGTATAGATGTATATCTGGGTTAGCTATCCCACCTTCATAGTTGCTGTGGCAGCACTTCTCCAGAGAAATCCATGGGGGACCCCCACCCCACAGCAGAGTCTGAATCAAGGCATTGACGCTGGGTAGCCCGGCAGGGCATAAACCCAGATTGGTCTGAGTGGATGAGTTGGGAGATCACTACTGCAAGCCGAGCAACAAGCATTTTGGCCCAGATGTTCACCTTGGAATTCAGCAGGGATATCGGCCGGTATTCGCATTTGGTACCTCTAAGGCCTGGTTTTGGGATTATGATAGTCTTGCCCACCCTGAGATCACAAGGCAGTTCTCCCAGCTCTAGAGCCTCGTTGAGGGTGTTTATTAACAAGGGGCCTGTGTGGCCAGAGCAGGTGCCAGAACTCGGCCGGGAAGGCGTTAGGACCTGGTGCCCTACCCGTGTGAACCTGCACAGGGGTGGCCTTGAGCTCTTCACAGGTGACCTCCGCCTCGAGGGATTCATGATCTTCAAGAGACAGGCATGACACTGGCACATCTGATCTGCCACAAAATTGGCATAGGTCTTCTGGGGGGCCTTTGTAGTATGAGCTATTAAGGGTGCCTTAATAGGTTGTGAATATGGCTACTATGCCGCTGCCGGTAATGCGTGTGCCTTCGGTAGTCTCAAGGCATGCAGATGGGGCCCCTGCCGTTTGGGAAGTGCATAGCCAGTGAAGCGTTTTGCTCACTTTATCACACTCCCTTGATACATTTGGCTACAGGTGGCCAACTAGGCCTCTCAAGCCTCCTGGGGGAGCTCTTGTATGAGCACCATTTGAGCATGGAGGAAATCCCGAAGGAGTTAATCGTCCATGATGTCAAGATAGCATCACTTCAGGTTGAGCACCCTTGCCTCGAGATCTTCCACCCTCTGGCAGGTATAGTTGCGTGGACCTTTGCAGAAGCTAATAATTTTGTCACAAAGCTTGGTCTTTTGGACCTCCCACAGAATGCTGGGAAGTTGACCCACCCATGATTTTCTTTTGAGAATCTCTGACATGTGTATGCAAACTCCCCTCCCTGCTGCCAATAGGTGAATGTCAAGAACTCGATGGCCCTCTCGACAGGGTATTAGGAAATAGTCTAAGTAGGAGAAGGATTGGTGGGCCCCAGAGTAAAAGGTATAACCTCGTTTGGTTAGGTAATGTGCTCTCCACACGTCCACCAGGGACAGGTTGTACAGCAAGGCAGAGAGCAGTGTGGGACCACTACTGGCAGTGGTAGGCCCTTTAGATTGATCCAAACTAGTATCACAGATTCCATTAACCCCACCCCATTCCAGACACCATAGAACGTCGAGCATCTCCGTGGGAAGAGTAGCTAAACCTACCAAGGAAGTCAGTGGTCAGAGGTGGGGGCATACATGCTGATAATGGAACCCAGGAAGCCCTGCAGTGCGCCCGCCACATAGGGGTCCAGACTGTCGTGTCACACCTTGGTCACCACCAGGGAAATGTGTTTGTGCACCAGGGTGGCTACACCCCTTGAGCCTCAGTGGAATCCTGAATAGTAGACCTGTGAGAAGCCATGTCAGGCTAGGAATGGACAGTTAGTGCCCATTAGGGGGTTTCTGGAGCAGGAAAATGTCAGGGTCCGAAAGAGTGGGCCACTTTGAGCACTGCTCTGCATTTGATTTCATCAACCATGCCATTTATGTTCCACAAGAGGCCTGACATCCTACCACGTGGTCCCATGTTCTCCCACCCTTCTCATGTGCTCTGGTCCACCAGGCATAGTGCAGTGTAATCGACAGTCACACTGAGAACATCTCAAATGTCAAAAATGTCTCTATAGCTTGTAGTACCAACTGTGGAACAAAACAAGGGAATCCCCCCCCCCCTTTCCACCCTCCCTCTCCTTTAATACCTCCCCATACTTCACAAACTAGCAGCACCGGGTGTTGTGCAACTAGTGACTGGAGCCACCTGGAGCACCTGAGCTGTGAATCCCCCCTATGAGCAATCCTCTCCCCAACACCCTGAGAGGCAGGGCCTCTCAACACAACTAGTGTAAAACTCCCTAAGTAAAGAAAAAGTAAGAGGTGGGTGGTAGCGTAGGAGGCCACATGTAGTCACCACGCACATTATAAGTGTTTTGTAGGTTACCAGCCATCGTATAGGTCAGTATGTTGCTAAGTGAAGTCTGGAGGGGCTGGAGGAGTGTCTGTGGATGTAGTGTCCGTGGATGTAGTGTCCACTGGCGGGTGCTCGGTCAATGTAGAAGCATCATGCTGTCTAAGGGGTCTCTCGGGCCCAAGGGAATCATACTCTTTTTTTTTTTTCCTTGCAGCACGGACATCATTTAAGGGCCATGTGTCGTCCGCCCCAAGGGCCCGCCAGCAATTTCCCCCTTCCCCCACCCCCCTCTCTGTTCCCCCACCTCTGTAGGGGAGCTCCACGCCACGTAGGTTGGGGCGATTCTCTATCCAGTCCCAAACTGCCTTGGGAGTGTCAAAGAAAAAAGTCTTGTATTACAAAATGACTTAGAGCTGGGAAGAGGAGCATGTAGGTAATGCCCATGGCCCTAAGTTTCTGTTTCATCTCTCGAAAGGATCGATGATGCTGCTGGGTCTTCAGGGTATAGTCAGGGAAGATCACCACTGGGGAAGGCTGACAAGTCAATTAACCTGCAAGGACGGTATCATGGCCCGCATAGTTAAGAACTCGGTCTATGAATAGGTAGGGTCGGGCGCCCACGGGAGCTTAGCGGTCAGGGCACTGTGCGCTTTGTCAACAATAAATCAATTCTAGACATCCGCTGGGGGCACCCAGCTTTTCAGCCATTCTGAAATTAATGAAGTGGGCGAGTTCCCCTCTGTGCCTTTGGCAATGCCCACAATGCGCAGATATTGCGTCTTGACCTGCCCTCTGCGTCTTTGATTTGGGCTTTCAACTGTCCCACCATACATTGCAGGGTCACGAGGCAGGTTTCATGTGATTGGACTGCGTCCTTGGTTTCGGACACCCTACATTCCACCTCTGTGACCCTGTGTGTTGTATTCCGCAGGTCCTGGTGGATCAGGGCAAGATCCACTTTAAGCTCCCCCTACTTTGCCCTCCAAAGTATCCATGAGGTCTCTGTCGCTTATAATAGAGTGGATGTGTGGAGTCCCTCAATCTGTAGCATGTCACCCCCTGCAGCACCAGCGTCCTACGCTGGGGGTGTCTGCTTGGCATATTTATCTATTTTCTGCTGGAATGCAGAGCTAGTTGGTTTGTATCTTGCCATATCCTGCATGAGGTAAAGCACTTCAGAAGAGAGATGTGAGTGTGTGTGTGGGGGGGGGGGGAGGGGGGGTACCAGCCCATTAGGGCACCCAGCACCATCGGATCAGGGAGTAAATAGGATGGGCATCACTGGCGTGCCCCATGAAGCAAACAGTTGTCTCAATCCTCCAGCGGACCTGTCTCTGTAAGAGCCATCAATGGGCTTCTTGATACTTGGATAGTGTGACGGGCCCCACCATGGATCCCCGCGCAGGCCAAGGGTGCTAGTGTCTGCCTCAGCAGCTCCCCCCAAAAGAATTTACATATGCCACAAGGCTCAAATGTGCTGCCGAATATGGTCAGCCAAGCAGGGCCGCTGAGCCATCACCCACAGATCGCAACCCTCTCAGGGTGGCTTCTGCAGTGTTCACAGCCCCTGGTAGGGAGGGGAAAGTCATATCCCTCAGGGGAGCATGCTGGACTGGACCTCAGAGAGACCAGGGTCCAGAGAGCCCCCCCCTATGGATAATGCATTACAGCTGTAAGGTCAGGGATCCCCGGGGGTCCCAAGCTGCATGGGCAGCACAGGGCCAATCAGGGCCAGGTCTTCCAGCCCGTTACCTGACGGGTTTTCAGCAACCAAGCAGTCGTGCAGCACCCAGAGGGGGTTTATCAGCTCACTTCCGGCTCCCAGTAATGAGGGGCAGTGGACGCGCCTCCAAGGATGTCCATCAAAGTTTCTGCGGCACAGAGTAGAAGATTTGGGTTTTTTCAGGTCCCAGCACAGGCCTCACTTCATTGGTATCGGCGTTTCTTGTCATTCACGTCTTCCATGCAGGTCTGGTCGTGTCCCACCTTGCCAATCCTAGGTCCGCGTCGTTTAACTCTGATCTGGGCCTTGCAGGACCTGCGACGTCTGCGAGATCCGGCTGGTGCTGCGTCAGGTTGCTGCTTCGCCAATGCACCCAGCAGGCCCGGGGTCCAGGGCCCAGCCCCATTGTGCCGGATGGCCCGGGAACAGCGGCCTTTGAATGATGCTGGGGGTGGCTCTGACATCACACATTCAGTTTAACCAGCATTCATCTTCAACCAAGTCAAGATGAACGCCTTCCCATTAGTGCCCCAAACACCAAGCTAGAAGCCATGAGGGGACAGACCTTTTTAAATGTGTGAAAAAAGTTGTACTCATCCAGAAGCATGCTAGTTAAACAATTTTTCACGATTAGCATTAACCACTAAGACTTGTGGGAACACATAATTAAGTGAAATTAGAGCTTCTTTTGTATGGGCCCTAAGCGATTCAAAAGCATGTGAGCGTCATCACGTTCCCACAAAAGTTTAATGCTCCAATGGAGCCAATTCCTGACATTTGCTCTGGAATGCATTCGTGCGTTTTTCAAACTGAAGGAACTAAACAAGAGAAAGTTAAGACAAATAGCGGTGGATTGGTTGTAAGTGGCATGGTACGAGGGTGAAAAACTAAAATTGTACTTCACCCGGTTGGGGCATTTTTTGGGGGGAAGGACAGAGTGATACCCTCTGAACCTTCATTTCTTATTTTTAGATAGTGCATACTTTGATGGAAGTGGTTTCATAGAGCTGTAATTGATGTGTTGTCACATAAACATGTTTAAAAAAAAAAAATCCCTTTAAAACAGACCGGGAACCCATGCTGAATATAGGTTTTACACATATGCACAAACATATCAGCGCTACAACAGGCCATGTCGGAACTTAGCAGGCAAAACAGTGACACACATTTTATTGAACTACACAATTGAAGAACTTGAATGAATGCATTGCATTAAAAAGCTTGACCTTCCCTGCTTGTGTCAGTTTCCAAAACTTAAGTGTTACCCCATTACCAAATGGAGCTTGAACTCTATTCCCTATTTTTAGGACAGTACTGCAAAGCCCCTTCCCACATTGAACTTGGGCCTACGTAGCCCTTCTGCTGGTGTTTCATGGATGCCGGAACCACCACTTGACCATCTTCTTTCGTACCAAGCAAAAACATATGCAGTCGATGATATGTGATGAGGACAGAAACCCTGCAATAGCTAATACAGACCCCAGAGAACCCTTTCACAAACGCAACCTCCCCAATGAACCACAGAGAACTCCAGGATACCAATATTTATAAGCAGACATCCAAGAGATGGTGACTCTGCAATCTCCTGCACAAATGCAATCCCAGTTTCATTGGGAGGCGGAATAATTATTCCCTGATCCAAAGCCTCTGTCCGGTGTGGTGTCGAGAACAGGTGTATCACCACGCCAGTGTCCTGTGAGAAGTTTCCAGCCAGGACTTGGGGCATTCCTTCATCAAAGTTTTCAGACTGTGCAGGGAACAAAATATGGATGGCAAACAAGTGTTCAAAAGCGGGACACAAGGTTGAAGTCTCACTTAGAGCCACTGTGATCTGGATCTCCACTTGTATCCCATAGGTTGAGTCTCCATTTAAAAAGAAAAAAACGATTTTTATTAAAGCCTTTGTTGTATACAGTAACTGCAAAAATCAAATTGACACTTAAAAGTATTACCATTCGCCCTCCCACTGGTAAGTTAAAAGATCAGTGCCCCAGCCCAGTGCTCGTTTCCTCAGGAGACTGGAGTATCTGCACAGCTTGTCCTTCAATACCCACATCTTTGGCACCCCTCCCCTCTCTCCATTGCCCCTGGGTGGGGGGATTAGTCCAGGTCTCTGTAATCCTACCATTGGCCCCATATCTTTTCACATTTCCTCAAGGAGCCGCGGGCCTTGTATACTGACTTCTCGGCCTGTATGCACCAATCCAGGCTGGCCACCCTGTGTTCCTTTGTGGGGAAACTCCCACTGCCCCACAGCTGTACAATGTCCATACTGGCCACCAGGAGGGTAGTATTACACAACAATAATATTTATCTAGGTAGTCTGGTCTCCCCAAGTTCCCAGCATTGCCTGCATTGTGCCCAGTGATATTGTCTCTCCCATGATCTCCAACAGCCAGCCCCTCTCTGGTCCCAGTACCATTGAAGCCCCCACAACCCCATAATGTGTGTGCCAATGTGCTTGCCTGACCACACTCCCTTACGCACCTATCTGTGGCTGTCCTTCCCATGTGGTGTAGTCTGGTTTTGATGTAATAGGCCCTGTGCAGGATTTTTAACTGTACCTGTCGAAGGCCATTCGCATTGCTACCTCCCTCAAGTGCCTACAGGCATTTCCCCAGTCCCCATCATCCAGTGTACCCAGGTCTCTCTTCCACAGCTCTTTTCAAGGAGGAAAGCAGGGGTTGACTATTGTTGAGGAGAGTTCCGTAGATCTGAGACATCTTGGGTATTCCATAGGGGTTTCCTCTGTGATCTTCCTGAGTGCATGCCCATGTTTCACCAGGGCATGTTTCCGCTGGAGATATCAGTAGCATTGTGTTTCTAACAGTGTTGGACCTGGCCCTTGTGGCAGGTTCATCCCCTGACTGTTTGCCTCATTCCTCCTATTTGTTCTGACTTCTCGCTGTTGCCTCTAGGGCTCTGAGCATTTTATCACTGCTGATCAGTGCTAAAGTCCAGGTGCTCTCCCTTCTAAAGTTGGTAGTTATACCTAATTGGAATATTTAATTTACCTGTAAGTTCCTTGTACAGTGGTATCTCTATACCCAGGGCCTGTAAATTAAAAGCTACTAGTGGGCTTGCAGCGCTGCTTGTGCCACCCACTGAAGTAGCCTGTCAAACCTCTCTCAGGCCTGCTAGTGCAGGGCCTGCATGTGCAGTTTTCTGCCACAGGGACCTGGGACCTGGCATCTAAATTTACTTGCCAGGCCCAGAACTCCCCTTTTACTACATGTAAGTCACCCCTAAGGTAGGCCCTAGCTAGCCCTATGGGCAGGGTGCTATGTATGTAGAAGGCAAGACATGTGCCAGGGTGCGTGGCCTGTCCTTGTAGTGACAAACAGCCTAACTTGGTGTCTCACTTCTGTGAGTGCTGCCTTCTCATAGGATTGCATTAGAAATGTCCTGCCTTATGTGTAGGGGGTATTGTCTGATTTATGAGGGGTAGCGTAGGCATGTTTGGTATGGTTGTAATGGTGATGAGAAATGCTGTTTACTTGTGTAGATGGATTTTTTATTACTATTACAGAAATGCCACTTCTAGAAAGGGAGCATTTCTCTGTGCTTATGACTCTGGTGTTTTGCAGCTTGACTCCAATCCACGTCTGGGCGGAGTGACAGTTGGGCCTTGTGCATACTTTTTAGACAGCCTGTACACAGGGAGGGTGGAGGTGTCACAGAGATGCATCTGCATACAGAATAGTCTTCCTGGGCTGAGTGAAGGGATAGGTGGGGCACACTTACATTTGTAAAGGCTGTGCCCTGGCCTCACACAATAGGGTCATTTACCCCCAGCTGATGTTTGGAGCCTGTGCTGGAGGAGAGAGGGGGCCCTCCCAGAACCAGTTGTAACTGGTTGGAACCTCCTCTCCCCTTCCTTTGTAACACACTGTAAAATTGAGTATAAGTACAGGGGAGTTTTCCCCACAATTTGGAGACACTTTGGAACTTACCTGGAACGGGACACATAATGCTGGAGGGACTCACCAGGAACCGCCCTGGACTGCTGCTGCTGTACTGACCTGTGACCTACCTTGTTACTTGGAGGAACTGCCATCTGCCTGCATCCCCCTTGCACTGACATGCTGCTGGGCCCTGCCACCTGTGCTCCTTTGTCCTGGATTGTTGTCCTCCAGGGGCAGGGTGCTGTGGCCCCTGACCCCTGCAACTCTACCTGAAGCGCATGAGGAGCGCTCGTCCTGTCCTGGTATAGTGCCTTGAGTGCGCTTTTCAACTAGGCTGTATAGCACGTGGGGGGTGCTGTGGCTGTAAATCATTGGCGCTTTGGAGAGCGCGTTGCCCCTGCTGAGTTCACCGCCGCGACCCGGCTTTATGTTAAAAACCACGTCGGAGACGCCCTGTCCCCGGTGCCCCTGGGGCACCACAAAAAGAAAGGAAAGGAGCGAGCTCGCTCCTATTGTACCCCCAGGGCGAGCACGCTCCCAGGAAAGCCCCCGGGGCACAAGCAGGCACCTGCCGCGGTGCCTGCCCACGTCGACAGAGACGGGTGGGGAAGGAAGCCTCATCGGAGGCTCCCTGCCCCACTGGTCCCATTGATTCTCCTTCTGCGGGACGGGCAGGGGGAAGGAAGCTTCATCGGAGGCTCCCATGCCCCGAGAAGCCCTTGGTCTGCCTGCTGAGACTGCAGGCGGAAGCCTCGCCGGAGGGCCCGCCCGAGGCCCCTCGCGCTACCGGTCTCATTCTTTGGGCCCTATTTTTGTTTTGGGGCATTGTTTCTCTCATGGTAGGGCCAGGAGAGGCCCCGGGGAGGGGGTGGCACAGAGATCGCGGGCCCCAAGAGGGGCCCTATTCAAATATCTCCGTGGCGGGCGGGGTGGAAGCCGCATTGGAGGCTCCCCGCACCACCGGGCCCCCTATTGTTCTTTTGGGGCATTGTTATGGGCCCCCCCTTTGTTGAAGGGCTAGTGGAAGCCCGGGAGGGGGGGCAGAGATCGGCAGCCCCAGGAGGGGCCTGTTTTAAACCCAGAGGAGGTGCGTGTCACCCCTCCACCTCCCCCCCAATCATCAAAGTGGCCCCCGAGGGAGCGCACAGGGCGTGGGGGGGGGCATTTTGTTCCTTGTGGCACTGGAAGTGCTTTCATCATTAAAAAAGTACTTCCTTTGGATCTACATATGTCATAGGTTCCTTATATGGACATTATTGATTTATATGTTGCCTACCTATTTTTATGATGTGCTACATATATGTGATGATGTTCCTGTTATGGGCATGACCTGCTAATATGTGATTTTTCACTTGTCATATGTTTTATAATATTCCTGATATGGGTGTTTATGATATTTTTATGACATGCTTATGTTGCAGAATAATAAGTAGCCTGTGTGTTACATGTGACTACTGCTGGTTCTGCAGAGTTACTAATATGTAACGTTCTGACAACTGCTAAGGTAGCAGGATATTACTGACATGTTGTGTTTGGTCTAATAATTGCGTTGTGTACAATACAGTATATTTTCATATAACTTGGTGTTGTGTTTCCTTTGTGGTGGAGATAGTTCGTCACGTGTGATGTGTGTGTTGTGCAAACCCTTTACACATTGCCACTGGGATAGGCCTGACTGCTCGTGCCAAGCTACCAAGGGGGTGAGCAGGGGTTTTCTTGGACGTGTAACTCTGTTGCCCTGACTAGAGTGGGTGGGTTCTGCCTGGCTTAGGTGCATACCCTAGCCAACCATAAACCCTGTTTCTAACAAACAGCTTATATTGGGACTGGAGTTCTTTGAACATGAGAAGCCCATCATTTCCCCACACAACCCCCAACCTTGAGATCCCTATCATACCCCACTGTCACTGTCCCTCTAACTGTTGTAAGTTAGCCAATATCCCGGATTCCCACATGGGTGTCTCCAGCATCAGTCTTCCTACCGATTCCAGCATCCATATGGCCTTTCTCCGTATCCTAATCACTACCTGTGTGGGAATGGCCTCTGGCCATGTGTGACTGATACTGTGTAGGTGCTATTCATATCCCCCGGTCTCATATGTTGTCCATTTGCCTGGAGTGCAGGTTCCTGTTGAAAGTCAAAGGCCCACCCATTCACAACCAAAAGCTGGGTTGCTCAATAGTACAGTCACATGTTTGGGAGGGCAATTCCTCCCTCATAGGGATCCCTAGTGAGAGCCGACAAGGCGATACAATAAAACCAACTCCCCTCCCCATCCCACAGGAGCAGTCTAGTCACCGCAACCACCCCTTGAAAGAACAACTCTGACACCTTATGTGGTATATTTTGGAGCATGTAAAGAAATGGGCAGGATAATAATTTTGAATAAAACAGCTCTGCTTAATAGAGAAAATGGGAGCCTCTACCAATAAGCAACAACCGTCTTGTATTTCTGGAGCATCCATTCCAGGTTACACCCATAGAATTCCACTTGATCTACTGTTATATACATGCCCAGATATTTAAAGTCCTCCGTCGACCAGCACAGTGGGCATTCCCGGCTGCCCGGCGCAGCCTGAGTATGAGTAGGAATACTACTGACTTCCATCCCGTTATTGCGACTTCCGAGCAGTCCCCGAAGGTAGTCAGGATTTTTAGGACGCAGATAGGATATAGACTGGTCCGGGTCGGACAGGTAGAGAAAAATATTGTTGGTGTAGAGTGAGATCACTTCCTCCCAGTCCGGAGTCCATCAGAGTCCCCTAATTTAAGCATCTGCTTTCACCCAGTTAGCCAAAGGCTCCAATGCTGGTGCAAAGAGCAGTGAGAGAGGATACCCCTGACTCCATTATTGAGATGAGGCCTGCCAGATCTCAGGCCAAGGCCAGTGCTACCACTTTTCCTGAGTCACCGGCTTTAAACGGTTCTTTGAACATCCCCAACCCCTTTACAAATTCCTATTCAAATGATTGCCAGCCCTTCCAGTAGGCCATAGCATTGGATTTTTCCATATGCCTGCTTTAGGTCACCATACCTGGCTATAGTTTGATGTCACTGTGTATGTAGATTGGACTCATCTGACTGCAAGTGGTAGATCCGGAATTCATTGGTTCCAGTGGGCAGCAGAGTGCAAGGTTTGAAGCGACTGTGGAAAAGGAAGATAGCCAAGCACTGGCAGTCGACGATGGGTCCCTCGAAGACTTTTGTGCGTCTGCAGAAGAATCCGTGTTCGGAGCCCGTGGGTGTCACAGGAAACACACCAAGATTTGGGACAAATGTCAAAAACACTTCCAGAAACTGTATGTCAAGTTTATAACAGCTAATTTGCTCATTGTTGATCTTTGCACTGTTAATCTGCTCCACCAATATGAGAGGCAGTAATTAATAAACGTACAATTCAAACCGAACCAATGTATAAATCTGTGAATGCTTTTTGAAGTGAAAAGCAATAAAAAGAGTTAAAACAATAAAAAGGTGACCCTGGTCCTCCGCGGGATACCATCACTTCTTGGCTGCATCCTTTGGAAACTGAGATAATTCAAGGTTAACTATTTTTTAAGCAAAATTTCGACTTAGGCTTACTTAACATACTAGAAAGATGCTTAAAATTCTTCATAGGCAGGAGGGGCATACTTCACTTATAGCGCCACCCACAATGGAGAAACATTAAACCTACACCTTACATGCATGTACATCTCCCATAGACCAACTGCACTAAATAAACAAAACACCTGCTCTTCACATATATCTACATCATATGCCAAGCCTCAGCACTTAAAATTCAACACACGTCCACTTCTCATACATGTACCCTACTCACAGATTCACACACACTGGAGATGCAGCACACCTGCACTTCATGCATCGCAGAGCAGCAAGCAAAGTTGCTGTGTTGCATGAAAGGGATAGAGCAGAAATGTTCCATATTTACAAAGACAGGGCATTTCTATTTTCTCCTTGAGCTGTAGCACTGTGTTCTGCCTAGCACAGTTGCACAATAGTGCAAGGATATCTGCTTTACAGCAGTATTGGCTTTGTGCAGGAAGGGACTTCTGCCTGCGCAAAAACAATCTTCAGAGACTTTTTTTTTCTGTGTGTGACGTGAAATGGACTTCCAGGTTTAGTAGCTTTAGTAAATCTGGGAATGTGCCACATTCTTTGGGTGGATGCATGGGAACGTCCATACTTCACCCATGGAACACTTCCCAGCTTGAAATGTAACTTAATGCAGTGCAAGCCGCTACGTTGTGTTCCATTTCTTTACAAAGCCATGCAAGGCAGCACAACACAATGCAAGGACAACATCAAGGCTTGATAAATGTAGGCAAAGGTGTTATACAGTAGGCATCTGTTTCTGAAAACAGCCTCTGTCCACTTATCCAGTACAACTCACACCCATAGGTGCCAGCATGGTTCAAGTGTTCGCGGCACAGTAAGGACTTAAGTGAAGATGGAAACATATAAGCCCTCATTACGACCCTTGGTTTGGGTGATAAAGTGGTGGTAATACCGCCAACAGGCTGGCGGTAACTACCGCCAAATGATGACCATGGCAGTGATATCTCCACTGACCACTAGGGCGGAAACAACAGTCACCACGGCGGTAGCCGCCTACAGCCAGGTGGAAGTCAAAGTTCCGCCCACCATATTAAGACCCTGCAAACCGCCACCTTTTTCGGCGTGGTACCAACGCCACCAAAAGCCTGGTGGAAACAAAGCACAAAAGTCAAAGGCCTCACCATTGGAGACACAGGAAAGAACCACGCCGCAATGGAACCCAAACTGCAAGTTTTCCCAATGATTTTCTACGTTATGTTCCACCTGGAACACCAACGCCGGCGAAGACGACGACGATGAGTACAGCCACCTAGCACACAAGGGAGGGTGGGAGGAAAACAAGAGTGACACACACACACACACACGCACAACACGCACCCGACACACACAAACCATACACACAGCCAGCTGCATTACAAAAAACAATATGACCCTGAAAATCTGCAGAATAATGCAAGGACAACAGGAATTGACTAAAGTGATTGTAATCAGTTCAACATCAAAATTAATAATCCGGTTTGGCCATGAAACAGATATGTACACTTGTATAAAAAAAAAAGGGACACTGCCCAGTCCATAGTTCGAAGGGCCCACATGGCAACAGGGCACAGTCCAAGGCCCAACTCGAATCCTGCACCAATCCGGATAGAACACTTCAGGGGCATCAGTTGTCAAATAGACCGGCACCTCAGGCGGAATGGGGGGGGGGGCACCTCAGCCGGATGTGGGAACAAGCCCACTGGTTCTGGAGGGGGCAACATGCCCTGTGCTTTGTCCTGGGGAGGGCAAGGCCACAGTCTCTGGAGTGGGTGTCTTGCACACTGGATTTAGATGGGGCAACATGCCCTGTGCTTTGTCCTGGAGAGTGCAAGGCCACAGTCTCTGGAGTGGGTGTCTTGCCCACTGGTTCTTGGGGGGGAGTGGGGCGGCCCGCATGGTAGTCCCTGGAGGGTGGACTACATGGCGTCCGCCGGCGGTCATGGTTGCTTGCTGGTGGTGGTTGTGGGAGGCTCCTGGACAGCCCCTGCACTCTGTGATTGCTGCATGCTGGTGGTGGTTGTGGGAGGCTCCTGGACAGCCCCTGCACTCTGTGATGGCTGCATGATGATGATGGTGGTGGTTGGGGGACCTGGACAGCCCCTGCACTCTTGATGGCTGCATGCTGTTGGTGGTTGGGGGAGGGTCCTGGGCAGCCCCTGCACTCTGTGATGGCAGCACATCCACAGATGGCGGTGGGGGCTCTGTGACAGCTGGTGGTGGTGGTGTTTGGTTGACAGCTTCCGCTGGCGTAGAGTGCCTCTTCTCCTGGTGATGGGTTGGGGAACCCTCACCCTTCCTGGCAGGGGTGGATGGGCTCCCCCCCTCTGCCTGGTGGTGCAGGCTCCTTCCCCTTCTTTCCGGCTGGTGCAGGCTCCTTCCCCTTCTTCCCAGCTGGTGTAGGCTCCTTCCCCTTCTTCCCAGCTGGTGCAGGCTCCTTTCCCTTCCTCACAGCCATCAGGGGAGTCAGGGTCCGACGGGCATCCCTTCCTCGTTGGGAGGCCATCCCTAGGTGGCCCTCCGTAGTCTTCCATGCCCAGCTTCTCAGGTCCTTCCACCGTTTCCGACAGTGGGCGCTCCGCCTGCCATAGACCCCCAGGGTCCGCACCTCCTTGGCGAAGGCACGCCATATCCCCTTCTTTTGATGGGCGCTGACCTGCAGAGTCAATACAGACAGGAGAACACCATTAGACAAACAGTCAAGCCTGTCACACAAATGGCCCCCCATACCCGATCCCACCACCATTGGCACACACATAGCCCAGCGCACAACATGTACACTGCCTAGAGGACATCCACCCCCTCCCCTTACACGATGCCTTCACAAACAACTCCAAGCATTCATGCTACATGCATCATGCCCACAGTGTACTCACCTGTTGGACTGGAGGCCCATACAGCAGTGCATACTGGGGTCGGACCCCATCCACCAGTCACTCTAGCTCCTCAGAAGTGAAGGCTGGGATGCTTTCATCAGTCACACGGGCCATGGTAGGTTCCAGACACAGGTCACAGCAGCACATGCAGTGTAGGTCCTCTCTATGGAAGGAAACAAGTGAGTATTGAGAAAAAATGGCGGTCACGTCGCGGCGCTGTATACCGTCACCACCGGCGTAGATCCCCATTGGCCACTGTACCCCATAGGGCCCAATATAAACCAATGAGGAATTGCATGGCGGTTCGCGACCGCCTACCGCCACAGCGCACAACGTTGGTGGAATTACCTCACTTCCACCTGTCCCTCCTCACAGGACAGGTGGTTGCCATTTCAGGGGGGGTGAACAGGCCTATCGATAATTGCTGCGTCACAGGATAAATAGGCACATACATTATAAATCACACCGACCCAAAACATGTTTGCATGATGTGGACTGCTTTTGTGGTATAGTTGTTCAAATTGTGACAGCCTACTCACTCTTGTGTCCCTTAGATACCTACCGCTGCGGATGAATAGGGGATGAAGACATACCCCTGTGTACAGACCCCTGGTGGACTACACTGGAGGACAGGCACATTATACTCACCTATAGACTGGACAGGGCCACAATCACAGAGCTGTGTGCCCAGTTGGAACCTGACCTGATCTCAGCTATCTGTCATCCCACTGGAATCCCCCCTTCTTATGCAGGTTCTATCATTGCTCCATTTCCTGGCAACTGGTTCTTTCCAAGTGACAGTGGGCTTGGCAGCAGGAATATCACAGCCAATGTTCTCATTCGTGCTAGCAAGAGTCTTGTCAGCCGTGATAGAACACGTGCAGCTACATTGCTTTCCCTCAAGTGGAGGATTTGGCCACTGTGAAGGCCGGGTTTTATGCAATGGGACATATCCCCAATATAATTGGGGCGAATGACAACACATATTGCATTTGTACCCCCCGCTGGCAAAATTAACAGGTGTACAAAAATCGTAAGAGTTTCCACTCCATGAATGTGCAGATGGTGTGCCTGGCGGACCAGTACATCTCCCATGTCAATGCTCAGTATCCTGGATCGGTGCATCGTCCTAAGGAAGAGCAGCATCCCAAATGTGATGTCCAACTACAGAGGCACAGGGTGTGGTTAATAGGTGAGCCCTGATTCCCACCAAGTATATGTTGTTGTATGCCTATGCTGTTGGCCATATATAGATAGTGTGTGGCTAAATGTTGTCCCTCAATATTTGCAGGTGACTCTGGTTACCCAAACCTATCATGGCTGCTGACCCCTTTGAGGAAGGCCAGGACAAGGGGGAACCAGAAGGATTACTGAAAGGACCTTTGGCCTCCTGAAGGCCAGGTTCAGTGCCTCCATCTGACAGGTAGATCCCTGTGCTACTCACCCAAGAAGGTCTGCCAGATAGTAGTTGCATGCTGCATGTTGCACAACCTGGCCCTCAGACGCCATGTACCTTTTCTGCAGGAGGAGGAGACTGGAGATGCCCCTGTGACAGCAGTGGACAGTGAGGATGAGGAGGCAGAGGATGAGGATGTGGACAACAGAACATTGGTGAAACGTCAGTACTTCCAATGACACACAGGTGAGACAGTGCAACTTCACGTTTCTATGACTATTGGTGTATTCTGTGTGGCGTTGGCATGCTGGCATCATCCACTTCTTTCCCCTACTTACTGTTACCTATGGATATACATTTTACGGATTTTGGTGATATGACAACTTTCTCCTGATGTGATCACAACAGCCAGCTACAGGTCATTAACTCTATGCTCGGGCTATTTATAGTTCATTTGCAATGGTTGTAGCTGTTTCAATCAATACATATTTGCAATACATGAAATACTAGTAGTCGAGTTTTATCCAAGGGTGTTTATTGTTGTGCTAAAATATAGAGGGAAAAGTGCAATGGAATGGGGTGATGATGGAGGAAAGTCCAGGGTAGCGTTCCAGTCTATTTGTAGTACAGGTGCATTGTTCATGGGGACATAGGAAGGGGTGCTATGGCAGTTCAAAGTGGACAAGGTGACAGTGTGGGACACAAGGGTGACAATCAGGAGTCTCATTTCCTGGCGGTGGTCTTGGCAAGTGTCTCTGGCTTCTGTCTGGTTTGCAGGGAATGTTTGCGGGGCGGTTCACCTTCTGCAGGGGTGCTGGTTGCCTGTTGGTCCTCTGGCGGGGCGTCCTGGCCACTATCGACAGCGGAAGTGGAGGGCTGTTCAGATGACTGGCTAGTGGCAGGAACATGCTGGTGTGCTGTTGCCTCCCTCATGATGTTGGCCAGGTCTGCTAGCACCCCTGCAATGGAGATCAGAGTGTTGTTAATGGCCTGCAAGTTCTCCCTGATCCCCTGATACTGTCCCTCTTGCAGCCGCCTATCCTCCTGCACATTTTCTAGGATCTGGCCCATCGTGTCCTGAGAATAGTGGTAGGCTCCGAGGATCTCAGAGAGTGCCTCCTGGAGCGTCGTTTCCCTGCTCCTGTCCTCCCCTTGGAGCACAGCAGTCCTCCCAGTGTCCCTGTTGGCCTGTGCCTCTGTCCCCTGAACGGTGTGGCCACTGCCACTGACCCCAGGTCCCTGATTGTCTTCTGTGTGAGGTGTGGCTTGGGGTCCCTGTGCAGGTGGGCACACTGCTGATTGACGTGTCCTGGGGACAGAGGTGTGGGTACGCTGGGTGGGTGCTGTGGTGTTGGTTCCTGATGTGGGAGGCTCTGTGAGTGGGCTTGGGTGACCGGCTGTCCAGTGGTCCCTGATGGGCCAGGTAGATCGTCCAGATCCAGAAGTCCAGAATTACTGTCATCACTGAGGGCCTCTTCTGTTAGGGGAATGGATAGTGGTGACACCTCCTCTCCAGTGACATTGGCTGGGGTACCTGTGGGGACGTAATTGATGTATTATGATTCAACTGTCTGACATTTGTATTTCTGTAGCTTCCCCTCTGTGGTTGGTGCTACCCTGCCAGCTTTTGCTTGTGTATGTTGGTGTATTGTGGTATTGTTAGTTTCTCTATGCTGTGCATGCTTTAGTGATGAGTGTCCATGCAGGGCTGGGAGGGGTGTCCATGAATTGGTACAGCATGCAGGGCCTGGCATTGGGATTAGTGAGATGTGATGGTGGAGTGTGTGGGATGTGGTGGAGTGATGGGAGTGAGGGTGAGGGTGTGTGATGGCATGCACTTATGGGGGGTGATAATTGTTTAAAGTTGACTTACCAGCGTCCAGTCCTCCGCCTACTCCGGCGAGTACCCCAGCATGCAGTATTGCCAGTACCTGCTCCTCTCATGCTGTGAGTTGTGGGGGAGGATGTGGGGGTCCACCGCCAGTCCTCTGTATGGTGAGCTGGTGCCTTGCTGCAATGGAACATACCATCCCCCGTAGGTCGTTTCACCTCTTCCTGATGTCGTCCATTGTTCTTGGGTGCTGTCCCACGGCGTTGACCCTGTCCACGATTCTACGCCATAGCTCCATCTTCCTTGCTATTGATATCTGCTGCACCTGTGCTCCAAAGAGCTATGGCTCTACCCTGACGATTTCCTCCACCATGACCCTTAACTCCTCCTCAGTGAAACGGGGGTGCCTTTGTGGTGCCATGGGTGTTGTGTGATGTGTGTTGGTGAGGGTGTGTTGGGTAATGTTGTGGGGAGTGTGATGTGGAGTGCGTGAGGGGTGTATGGGTGTCAGTGGTGTGTGTGTCTAGTTGTCTCTGCTCTTCTTCTCAGTCTTGTGGTGGCAGCAGTTGTTGGTAAAGGGTTGTGGGAAATGTGGGTGTGTGTTTTATAGTGATGTGGGTGTGTGGGTGTGGTGTATGTATGTGTGTCAGGTGTGTGTTTTTTGTATTGGCCAATGTAGTGCTGTTTTGTCTGTGGGTGTCTATTCTGAGCACGGCGGTATGTACTGCCATTTGTTTACCGCCGTTGAATGTCCGCCGTGGTGATTCGTGGGTCATTCATAATGTGATGGCCGTTGTTCTGTTGGCGTAACGATGTGGGTTTTGGGAGCGCCAGTTTATCACTGACCTTTGGTCTGGCGGATTTGTGTATATTACTGTATTCTGTCGGATTGGTGTGTGTGTCACAATATGGTGAACGGATATTCGCCAGCACATCGGTAAGTTGGCGGCCGTCAGCGAGGTGGTAAGTGGCATTTACCACCAATGTCATATTGAGGGCCATAATGAATAGAAGTGACCATCATAGTGCACACCCTCGACCAAACAGGTGCCTTGTTGTTTTAATAATGGTGCTAGTATGGCAAAAATGCAAATAACTCACTTTACCAATTTTGAAAAGGCTAAATGGCCTCGTCCTGATTCAAGGCTGTTATGTAGTTAAATACGAGTCTTTGCTACGCACAGTCACACCGACAAGCTACCTCACTGCTTTCTGACCTCCTTCCTCTAGTCAGCCATCGACTTCCAAAAACACCCTGACTGTTTCCTTTTCATGCATAAGATGCTTTGCCCTTTCCAAACGCCAATTAGTATGTTTCTTTTTTTTTTAAGTTGATAAAGCGGGCAGCCTTGCTTTGTAGCAGGATTTAAGATCACACCCCGCAGTGATATGTTGGCACGATGAGAGAAAGCGCTGATGGAAGAACCCAAAACATCCTGTGTCCAAATAAAGCAGCCCTCCAAAACTAAACGTAGAAATGGAGGAAGGACTGGCCAAGAATATCCTAACAACACAACACAAAAAGTAATCCACTGTTAACAGAGTTTTCACAAATATATTTTCTGCTCGATTTCCTGAAGAAAAACCTTATATATGTTGTTATCCTTTTTATAGATTCCCTTTAGCTCCTGAAAGAAAAAATGACATCAGAGGCGGAGAGGAAGTGGAGTTAGTAAAACTATTAAAGCACGAAAATGGAAAAGGGAAAAGCTACTCTTTCTTGTTGGTAGAAGATATAAGCAACGTTTCACCGTGCACCGGCTCTGCTGTGATAGATGTGCAAACCATGCTGCCAAGCCCTTCTCCAATGTAACTGATATTCATAGGTTGAAAGCAGTTCACAAAATTTAAGACAGTGTCTGTTGGAAAAAGGCTTAACAAAAAGTTACTTAGAAGATAATTTAGGTGGTCTCGATGGCAAATCTAGCACATATGAAAACATTATTAGTAAGGAACAACGCATAGAGCTTTCTTTTAAAGGAGATGTACCTTCTAAGAGAGGAAGGCAAGTGCTTGGCTGACTGTCTTCATTCTGCACCGAAGGAAAGGGGTGAAGGTTGTCGTGTTTAGATACACGATGCTGCGCTGCATAAATGATGCACACACTGGTTCCTGGGTTCATGCGAGCGCTGACACGGAGGGTCGTGGTCTTTAGATCATTGGATTGATACCGCCCTGACCACTCCTCCAGTATGAGCCTCCTTTTCTATTCTAGCTCACGTGACCCTTTGGCCACACTATAAGTGGCAACAGGGAAAGGGGGTTGTGCCCGCAACACCCCTCTGGATAGACACTTAATAGTAGTGCCCACATTCCCGTTACGTCACGGGCGCGACACTACAAAGGTGGATGAATAAAATGCCTCTACGTTGGCATCGCTGCTCATCGAGCATGGTCAGGGGCGTAACTTTGCTCGGGGAGGGGGCTGTATGGGGAGTTACACCCCCCTAATAAATGCATTCTGTAGTAAATAGTTGTGTGCCGTTGCTTTAAGTCCGGTAAGGAGAGGTGTTTGTTGGATTTCACTTGGGATTTTTACATACACATGCAGACAAATACACACACCACCCTTATCTCTATTTTAAAGATCTTAAATAATAAAAATGGTTATTTAACAAAATATTGAGTTTTAAGCACCTCTCACAATCTGCACTCGTCCCCCTTCCTACAGTTCCTTAAGGTTCTGTCATATAATCAAGGCCACAGGAATTCTGCAGTTGTGCAGATGCAGTGTTTTGTGTGCATAATTATGAATTTGCCGCATTTGCGATATAACCCATCACCTGCTGTTTAATCTGCAGATTTTAACAAAAAAAAAGTTTCAATCTCAAAAGTTACTAAAAACGCAGCAACAGGTGATGCTGTGCAGTGGAGCACCCTCTGCAGAGGTTGATTGGTCCTCTTTCTGTTGCTTATTGAAATATTTGGCTGTTAAAAAAGTTCTAGTGAGTTGCAATCTATGCCCTGCCAGTGTTAAAAGTGTAAAAATTAGAAAAGAATCAAGTAACACTATCACAAACTGTGCACCATTATACTGCATCATTTATCTTTTCTCAGAGCATAAATTAGTTACCCTGCAGCATAACCTGGCTCTCCCCTTATGCATAATTCCAGTGACCTTGCATATAATGTTTTTTAATTAGTGTGATTGTTGGGAAATATGAAGCCCCGCCCCATCTTTCCAACCAAGCTACGCTCCTAAGCACGGTTTGTGCTAAATGATATCCTTGGTCACGAAGGAAATAATATTAATAAATGGCGGTAGCCCAGACTGCGTGTGAGAAGGCCCCATCACTGAAAGGAACAAGTCAGAGTTCATTGTACCCAGTCTTCTTTCACCAGCAATCACCATGGATTCTAAGGTGTACCTTTCTTTGTGATATCTGGCTGCTGATCTCAAAAGGGAGGGTGCAATCGGAACCCGGCCATACCGGACTGTCCTATTTAGATAAAAACCAAATGTGATTCAGAGGCTGTGACAGAGGAAAGGAGTGGGAGAGTCAGCAAAAGAGGCTCAGATGTGGTCAAGCATTGTTTGGTATGATCTAAACAAGGTTGACAAGTCTTTTCACCCTAAGCATGGGGTAAGAGCAGTTAACATCACAATCAAACAACGTTTAATTTACAGTATGACTAATGTGGCCATACAATAAAAACCCTAATTGGAAATAAAGGTTAAGGGCTTTATTACAAGTTAATACTCAGGTTAATGTAAATATTTCTCAAAATCAAACTATAAAAATACAGTATGACCATAGAGTGATCAAAGCGATGGAAAAAGCTTAGGCATACTAACATGAGACACATTAAACATTCAATAAGTGTGATACAAAACATCAACAGCAGAACTTTATGCTCAGCATTAGTACAAATTGAAATCATCTAAATAAGTAGCTAAGCAATGGGGAAAGATTCAAAGACAACAAGTCAGTAAGTGACATGCTAGGCTACAAAACATGAGCACAAAAAGTAAAAAGGAAATAAAAGACTTTAAGTAGTTGGAAAAATGACATCTGGGGCAAATTGAAGCTAACTAAGGTTGACAAAAAGTAAGCAAAAAGGGAAGGTGTCAGCATCTCAGAAGCTTGGCTCAAGGGTGTTCTCATGGGTCAAAGAAAAATATAAGTCTTCTAAGTAAGTATTTGGGAAAGTGCGGGGTAAGCGGTGTTCAAGGGTCTCTCCTAATACAGCTGACTGGAAATGGTAAACTAAAGTCCAAAGTGTTTTATGATCTATCCTTTGGTAATGCCATGCATGTTGAAAGATTTTAATTGTCCAGTCATAACACATCATGTGACCGACATCTTCAAAATCCAGACAAGGTCCCAAGACCATCATGGGAAAGTATCACTTTTCGCTCTCCTGTATGACTTTGTAACAATTTAGGAATAAGTCCAATCTTCACGCTTTCTGTCTCTCTGTGTACTTTTCTCAAGGTTACTTTCTCAGGCTTTCTATGAATAAGACAATAGCACATCTATTCCCAAGCTAACATTTCATGTGAACGAAATCTGAAAGAAATGACACATTAGCAACAACAAGAAAACTTTCTCACATTCTATGAGACGGGGGCCTACCAGGCCTTAACACGACTTAACTAAAACAGAATTAAAATGGTACATTTTATCCATGTTAAACAAACACATATAAACGTTTCAATTATAAATCTAACTTCATGTTACAGTAGATTACAAAAATAAAATGACTTGCTAATACATGGCAGTAAATATGATGGGAAACTACAATTTTTCAACATTAGCACACAATATTTAAAACATATTCATCAAGAAATTAATTATCGTTTCAATGATAACTATTCTTCAACATCAGAAGGAAACATATGAAATCAAGTTAAATGATTATTTCTTAGTTGGCATGTCTATACCATAAGCATTAAAATACTAGCCTACTGTGAATGCACTTTTATATGAATTTTCTTTGCACCACTTTTCAGTTAGCTTGTTATCAATTCACACAATATAATACCAACATGGTCATCTATAGATAAACATGGTAATATCAAAGGTAGCACCCGTAACTCCACTGCACCAGTCCCCCCTCTGATGGTGCATCAAGCCATCACATCAGATTACAATCTGTCATATCAGTGAGACAGATCAAAATGTCTGAGGTCATACAAGGTTAGATATTCTGGACTGCTTAATATCACTAGCTGCTTACTATCACTGTAATAGATGTTTCATCTATTCTCAAGTTCAAATTCCTCTTTTCTTCTCCACTTCTCTGCTTTCTTCTTTTGAATGTATTTGTGGCACATGTAGGAGGCTGGACTGGCTTGTAGTGAGTACCAAGGGGTACTTGCACCTTGCACCAGGCCCAGTTATCCCTTATTAGTGTATAGGGTGTCTAGCAGCTTAGGCTGATAGATAATGGTAGCTTAGCAGAGCAGCTTAGGCTGAACTAGGAGACGTGTGAAGCTACTACAGTACCACAAGTGTCACTTGCACAATATCATAAGAAAACACAATACACAGTTATACTAAAAATAAAGGTACTTTATTTTTATGACAATATGCCAAAGTATCTTAGAGTGTACCCTCAGTGAGAGGATAGGAAATATACACAAGATATATGTACACAATACCAAAAATATGCAGTATAGTCTTAGAAAACAGTGCAAACAATGTATAGTTACAATAGGATGCAATGGGGACACATAGGGATAGGGGCAACACAAACCATATACTCCAAAAGTGGAATGCGAACCACGAATGGACCCCAAACCTATGTGACCTTGTAGAGGGTCGCTGGGACTATTAGAAAATAGTGAGAGTTAGAAAATTAGCCCTCCCCAAGACCCTGAAAAGTGAGTGCAAAGTGCACTAAAGTTCCCCCAAAGACAAAGAAGTCGTGATAGCGGAATAATGCAGGAAAGACACAAACCAACAATGCAACAACTGTGGATTTCCAATCTAGGGTACCTGTGGAACAAGGGGACCAAGTGCAAAAGTCACAAGCAAGTCGGAGATGGGCATATGCCCAGGAAATGCCAGCTGTGGATGCAAAGAAGCTTCTACTGGACAGAAGAAGCTGAGGTTTCTGCAGGAACGAAAAGGGCTAGAGACTTCCCCTTTGGTGGACGGATCCCTCTCGCCGTGGAGAGTCGTGCAGAAGTGTTTTCCCGCCGAAAGAACGCCAACAAGCCTTGCTAGCTGCAAATCGTGCGGTTAGCGTTTTTGGACGCTGCTGTGGCCCAGGAGGGACCAGGAGGTCGCAAATTGGACCAGGAGGTAGAGGGGACGTCGAGCAAGACAAGGAGGCCTCTCAGCAGCAGGTAGCACCCAGAGAAGTGCCAGAAACAGGCACTACGAGGATGCGTGAAACAGTGCTCACCCGAAGTTACACAAAGGAGTCCCACGTCGCCGGAGACCAACTTAGAAAGTCGTGCAATGCAGGTTAGAGTGCCGTGGACCCAGGCTTGGCTGTGCACAAAGGATTTCCGCCGGAAGTGCACAGGGGCCGGAGTAGCTGCAAAAGTCGCGGTTCCCAGCAATGCAGCCCAGCGAGGTGAGGCAAGGACTTACCTCCACCAAACTTGGACTGAAGAGTCACTGGACTGTGGGGGTCACTTGGACAGAGTCGCTGGATTCGAGGGACCTCGCTCGTCGTGCTGAGAGGAGACCCAAGGGACCGGTAATGCAGCTTTTTGGTGCCTGCGGTTGCAGGGGGAAGATTCCGTCGACCCACGGGAGATTTCTTCGGAGCTTCTGGTGCAGAGAGGAGGCAGACTACCCCCACAGCATGCACAAGCAGGAAAACAGTCGAGAAGGCGGCAGGATCAGCGTTACAGAGTTGCAGTAGTCGTCTTTGCTACTATGTTGCAGGTTTGCAGGCTTCCAGCGCGGTCAGCAGTCGATTCCTTGGCAGAAGGTGAAGAGAGAGATGCAGAGGAACTCGGATGAGCTCTTGCATTCGTTATCTAAAGTTTCCCCAGAGACAGAGACCCTAAATAGCCAGAAAAGAGGGTTTGGCTACCTAGGAGAGAGGATAGGCTACTAACACCTGAAGGAGCCTATCAGAAGGAGTCTCTGACGTCACCTGGTGGCACTGGCCACTCAGAGCAGTCCAGTGTGCCAGCAGCACCTCTGTTTCCAAGATGGCAGAGGTCTGGAGCACACTGGAGGAGCTCTGGACACCTCCCAGGGGAGGTGCAGGTCAGGGGAGTGGTCACTCCCCTTTCCTTTGTCCAGTTTCGCGCCAGAGCAGGGGCTAAGGGGTCCCTGAACCGGTGTAGACTGGCTTATGCAGAATTGGGCACATCTGTGCCCAAGAAAGCATTTCCAGAGGCTGGGCGAGGCTACTCCTCCCCTGCCTTCACACCATTTTCCAAAGGGAGAGGGTGTAACACCCTCTCTCAGAGGAAGTTCTTTGTTCTGCCATCCTGGGCCAGGCCTGGCTGGACCCCAGGAGGGCAGATGCCTGTCTGAGGGGTTGGCAGCAGCAGCAGCTGCAGTGAAACCCCAGGAAGGGCAGTTTGGCAGTACCAGGGTCTGTGCTACAGACCACTGGGATCATGGGATTGTGCCAACTATGCCAGGATGGTATAGAGGGGGCAATTCCATGATCATAGACATGTTACATGGCCATATTCGGAGTTACCATTGTGAAGCTACATATAGGTAGCGACCTATATGTAGTGCATGCGTGTAATGGTGTCCCCGCACTCACAAAGTTCAGGGAATTGGCTCTGAACAATGTGGGGGCACCTTGGCTAGTGCCAGGGTGCCCTCATACTAAGTAACTTTGCACCTAACCTTTACCAGGTAAAGGTTAGACATATAGGTGACTTATAAGTTACTTAAGTGCAGTGTAAAATGGCTGTGAAATAACGTGGACGTTATTTCACTCAGGCTGCAGTGGCAGGCCTGTGTAAGAATTGTCAGAGCTCCCTATGGGTGGCAAAAGAGATGCTGCAGCCCATAGGGATCTCCTGGAACCCCAATACCCTGGGTACCTCAGTACCATATACTAGGGAATTATAAGGGTGTTCCAGTAAGCCAATGTAAATTGGTAAAAATGGTCACTAGCCTGTTAGTGACAATTTGGAAAGAAATGAGAGAGCATAACCACTGAGGTTCTGATTAGCAGAGCCTCAGTGAGACAGTTAGTCACTACACAGGTAACACATTCAGGCACACTTATGAGCACTGGGGCCCTGGGTTACCAGGGTCCCAGTGACACATACAACTAAAACAACATATATACAGTGAAAAATGGGGGTAACATGCCAGGCAAGATGGTACTTTCCTACAGCACACAAAGCTATTATCAGCACAGGTCTCAAGATACTACCAATAATTTGGCTCTGTAGAGTTCCAAACCATTTTCCACCTGCTGAAAAGCTACTACCCATAGCTATGCAGGAACCTGTTGCTTCCAACACATTCAGATCAGTCATATTCTTAATATACCTCCTTAGCTCCTAACTGTTATCTGGGATAAAAGTGAAACATTGTTGAACTTTCAGCATCTTGCAAACTCCACCCTCTTTCGCAAGAAGGATGTCTAAAGCAAGACGATTTTGCAAAACCATTGATTTTATGGGAGCCATTTCAATGCTGACTAACAAGAAGGCACCTGCTGTATCTGTAGACAGCTTGTCTACAATAGTTGACAACCTCCTTATCTCCAGATCATCCAGGATAACTTCTACGGATGGAATCATAGCACCAAAATATCTCCCACAATCTCTGAAGCACTGGCACCTCTTTTGATTCGCTCATTTGACTTCTCATCCCACACTGGATCATCTAAATGTCCCACATGATTAATCTTTAGAAAAACACTTCCTAAGTAACATGTACCATACCATCCTTTCAGCAATCTGGACAAGAATGCTTTACACAATAATAAACTCCTAGAACTACTCTGAAATTTGTATACATATCTAAACTCACTTGCCCCTACAAATTTTGTGTCAGTTTTCGAAACGGGTCTATATGCACATGATTTCCCTACATGTTGCCAATCTAGTGTCTATGTAGCTTGACTTCATGTTGCTGTATGAGCTTTTTCTTCCTTTCCCCAACTACATATAACCACTCATCTCTATGACTTTGTCTTCATTGCTTTTCTTCTATCTTCAAATTGTCCTAAACATTCTTTTTCTACTGGGGTAAGAATGCATGTCAAATTGTTTCTATGGGTATAAACTGTACCAAATGTCAAGTAGGTTCAAAGAACTCTCCTACAGTCTTTGTATGTTTTCCTTTGGAAATTTAATTCAGGTGTCTTATGATGGGTACTTCTGAAAAGACAAGGTCGTAGTTGGAATAATAATACTGGAAATGTTCTTGTTCGTACAAAGGCTCATCAACAATCTACTTGAAATACCATAATTCAAGGGAAGACTGTGATATGCAATTCCCTCACTAACTGATGCAGGCAGTTGTGTACCGACGTAGCAGTTCTTAGTGTCTATTGTATCAATGTACTCATAGCAATTTGTTATAAGCATTTGAAGCAAGATCTCCTCTTGAACTAGCCACATGTAAATCCTTATCATCTATTGTATGCATTATACCATTTGTTGATCTAATGTTTCCTGATCTAAAAGGTGTAGGTAAGCGCAATACAATACAATAACTAGTGCAATCATCACAATGACTACACAAATGTACCTAGGTTTACTGCTTCTGGTTCTATTAGGCTCCATGAGTTCTCTAATTTCAGGCTGGTAATCAATCAGAAATGTAATGTAAAAATGCTAATTGTGGCAGCAAGAACAGCAACTGCCTTGTTCAGTCTTTTTGTTGAGAGCAAAGAAAACATCAAGCAATTTTCTTTCAACAAAGTTGAGGTGTAAATTTGCAAACATCTTCTTTTTATTCTCTACAAAGTTCATCAAGTATTTCTACTAAATGTCTAAATGTCTCAAATAATTGTGCAGCACAAAATCACTAATACTCACATCCAGGATATAATGTCTCAGTCTATCAAGTGACAATGACATTTCAAAGTTCAGTTGAGCCACAAGAATAAATTCAAGAATGCTCTACTGGATACGAATTGTTAAAACAAAAGATTGTACATTCTCTCTCCCAGTCATTTGCCGCAAAATATGTCCACTCAGGTGCTAGGTACTTTTGACAAGGTACTTTCCTTTGTTTTGATCTTTAGACCACTGGTCCTTCAGTATCACTGTCACTTTTGATCAGATTCTTCAGTTTCTTCTGGAATACTTGGGGGCACTTGCACTACCGGCACAGTCTGTTCACTTAGCCACTGATCTCTTGGCACAATTCTTTTTTGTTACAGCACTAAGTCCTTTCTCAGCATCTGAGTTTTGCGTGGTCAACTGTCTTTGTCTCAACCCTTCTGTATCAGCTGTGTTGACTCACTGAGCTCTTTCCCAGACCACAAATATGTAGTTTCAATTACTTGCTTATCCCCAACAGCTTGACTAGCCTGCTCCCTTTGCCTCACTGCAACCGACCCTTCAGAGACAGGTGCTGTTTTGTCAAGGGAACCTGGAACTTTGTGAGTATGTGCCGCATGTTGGGGAGACCACCACACTTCACAGCTGTTGTCATGACCAGTATTATCTGGTAAGGCCCCTTCCATTGAAGTTTCAAGCAGCACTTCCTGATGTGCTTCTTTACCATGACCCAGTCACCTCAGCACAGGTCATGGCACAACTCCAGCAACGGCTGGACATTAGCTTCTCCAACCTGATGAGACACAGAATGAACTACACCAGCCAGTACGTTGCAATAATCAAGTGCCAAGTCATCTATAATGTTCACAAGTGCATTAGCAGGCACTGCACAGCCCGTGATTATTTCATGGGGCAATAAACCTGTTTTCCTGTCTGGAGTACTGTGCAAACTAATCAACACAAGAGGCATTGCATCAGGCCATTTCAGTGAGGTGAAAGCACAAACTTTTGCCAGTCTAGATTTCAAAGTTCCATTTACTTGTTCCAGCAACCCGGCAGCTTCTGGTCTGTAACTGCAATGTAGTCTTTGTTCAACTTGTAATGCCACGTATAGAAACTTCAGGACCTCACTACTGAAGTGAGTCCCTTAGTCTGACTCTAGAGAAGTCGGAAAGCCGAACCTAGGTTTTGACTCCCTAAGCAACAGTTTTGCTGCTGTGAGACTGTCATTTCTTCTGGTTGGGTAAGCGTCAACCCAACGAGAAAAAATGCATACAATAACTAAGAAGTATCTCAATCCATTGCATACAGGTAACTCAATAAAATCAAGCTGCATTCTGTTGAAAGGTCCTCTTGATCTTCCTATGTGACTCAGTGTAACTGCAGTATGTTTGCCTGCATTCATCGGCTGACACGTGATACACCTGTGAAAAAGAGCTTCTGCCATCAATCTGAATCTCGGGTTCAACCATGTCTGCCAAACAATTCTCACCATAGCATCACGACCAACATGATCTGGATGGTGATAATGCCTCTGCTTAGGTGGTAACAAACTGTTAGGCATTACCACCCTTCCATCACTTGAAACCCAAACGTTATCTTCATCTCTTTTGACACAACATGCTCTAATCCAACTCTGCTGTTCTTCCTCTGACACTTCTTCCTGCAACCTTTTAATTTCCTCCTAGGTATCTGTAGCAGTTAACAAGAGATTCTATTTTGTCTTATCAGTATCCTCCTTAACAGTCCCCATTAAAGGCAGTGCAATTCAGGGCACAGTATCCAGCCACTTCATCAGCATATTTATTGCCAAGAGTAACATAAGTAGCAGCTTTGCGGTGCGCAGGACACTTCACAACCACAGTTTTGGCAGGCAACTGTCATGCATTCAACAAACTGTAAACTTTTTCTCCATTCCTGATAGCGGATCCAGGAGAGGTCATTAAACCTCTTTTGGGCCATAACTATCCAAAATTATAAACAACACCAAAGCCATACTGACTATCTGTGGAAATAGTCACCTTCAGCTGTGCAGAAACACAGCAGGCTCTTGTAAGAGCAACTAATTCAGCCACTTGGGCAGAAAAAGCTCCTTGAAGCCAGAAGGCTTCAACTACACCCGAGACAGTGCAAACAGCATAAGCACCTTCATGGTCTCCCAAATAGGAGCCATCAACAATTCACAGTCTGCCATATGATCAGATAAAAATGGGATAGTTTGAATATCGGGTCTTGGCTTGGTGCATAGCTCATTGACATTGAGACAGTCATGCTCAGTTTCATCAATACCATTAACAGTCTGATCATAAACAGGCAAAGGCAAGAGCGTTGCCGGATTGAGGGTAAGGCACCTTTTCAACCTAATATGAGGGGCAGCCAATATGATTTGTTCATAGCTGGTAAGTTGATTACTTGTCAAATGCTGCGTCTTGGTATGGATTAACAAGATTTCAAAGGAATGGGGAACAAAAACATTCAAAGTATGACCAATAAGAATGTTTTTGCACTGCTCTATGCTGACACTGGCAGCAGCAACCAACTTAAGACAGCCGGGCAATGCCGAAGCCACAGGGTCAAGAGTGGCTGAACAATAGGCAACTGGTCTGTGTGTGTTTCCATGCAACTGAATCAAAACTGAGAGAGCGCATCCATCCCTCTCACAGCAGTACAAAGTAAAGCACTTGTTGTAACCAGGCATTTCCAGAGCAGGGGCCCAACAGAGATTTCCTATCAGCTTTGTGAAGGCACAAATGCAGTTCTTATCCAATGGTAGCGGATCAGACACATCATTCTGTGTCGGCCTCTATAAAGCCTTGGCCATAAGGGAAAAGTTTGGAATCAACTGGCGACAGTAGTCAAGCATTCCCAAAAACATCCTGACTTCTTTCCGAGTTCTTGGTGGGATTAATTTTCAGAATTGCTGAGATTCTGTTCCTTGTACCTTTCTCAATGATATCCTAGGTACAAGACTTCTTTCTTACAATGCTGCAATTTAGTCAGGGAAACCTTATGTCCATACTCAGCTAAGTGGTTCAACAGGGCAACTGTATCTCTCCTGCAAGCTTCCTGAGTATTTAGTACCACCAACAGGCCTTTAACATACTGTATCAGTACTGAGTGGTAGGGCATTTTAAGGGACTCCAAATTCATTTTCAAGATCTGGTTGACAATTGAGGTGCTGTCAGTAGACCCTTGTGAGACTCAGCTTCTTGCCAAAACACGACCGCCGAACCAAAACAGGAAGACAAACTGGTTCTGCTCATGCAACGGTATGGAGAAAAATGCTTGCCACAGGTTCATCACAGTGAGCCACTCGGCTTTACATGGAATTTGAAACAATATCACTGCTGGATTCGGTACCATGGGACAACAAAGAATAACTATTTAATTTACCCTTCTAAGATCCTGGACTGTGCAGTGATTTCCCCTGGGTTTCCGTAGTCCCATAATGGGTGAGTTACATGGACTTCCCATTATCTGTTGCAAAATTCCCTGTCCTATCATGGATTCGATCAATGGAGTATTTGCTGCAATTGTCTAGGTGTCATGTTATACTGCAGTATTCTTGGGTATACAGCATTCAACTTCACAGTTATTTTGATAGGCTCAACACCTTTGATTAGTCCTGCCTCCTTTCCCGAAAAGGCCCAGACTTCAGGGGACACAGTATCTTTCAAATTTGCAGGTAAATTATTATAAGTCAACATAGGAAACAATGTGACACTTGTGGGGTGAGCAACAATTTTGAATGCTACATCCTCATCATTGGTATATATTTTTTATACCTCTTGGGGTACTACAGATGGAACAATTTAACTTACATAGCAAGTCACGTCCAAGCAAACTCACAGGACTCGAGGCACACACCGCAAATTAGTGCTCATCTTTAAAGGAATCTATTTTTACAGGGACAGTTTCTGTTACAGGGTTGGTCGTCAGTGGCTGATTTGCAGCTCCTACAACTTGAATCCTCTTTTCCAAGAGTGGCAGTTAGGAACCTCTGCTGTTCTTACAGTAAAGCAGATACCACCTGTGTCAACTCAAAAGGACACATGGTGACCATTCACATCACCATCAATGTATGGACCACACTGACATACCTCTAAGCATTCTTCAGGCCCATATTCCTCTTCTCCCTTCGGGCACCATAATTGGAAAATATCTGAACAATCCTCATCATTCAAATCACTCAAGGGAAATTGAGTTGCCATGTGGTTAGAATTTACATTTGTGACTTGGTTAAAATTTTGTTGCAGAACATTTGCCTGTTGTTGGGGCATCAGGGCTTCCGAAACGTGCATCTGTTGTTCTTGGGACTCATTCGAATTTTGCACTCGAGGTCTCTGCACTTGCTGCATCTGAACCTGATTATTTTCCTGTGTTTGCACAAATCCATTATTCTGAATCTGATTATTATTCACACACCCTCTTTCAATGGCCCAATTTGCTGCACACATGACACGGATTAGTGACATCCACACCTGCGTTCAGATCAAAAAGAATACCTCGTCCTCTACTCTGCTGCTAGAAACCATTACTTCCTTGCATCATCAGGGCTCTTTGTTGTTACACTCCCTACATTCCACCAGCATTCCCTGCAAACTGTGGATTTTGATTTATCTATGCAGCCTTCAACTGCATCACCATTAGCTTTTCCTTCATCTTTTTCTGCTTCAAATCCAATTTGTTGCTGCAATACCGTGCCCATCACAGAGTGTCATCAAACGGTTTGTTCTGCCAGCAAATCAAATGCTGCTGGATCATGGTGTTCACCTCTGGCTACAATCCTTGTACAAATCTGAAAACAAAATGACCCATATCTTTTCCCTCTATGATCTCAGTACCACTGAAATGCTTGAAAGCCTGCAGCAATCTCTAATAATTGGGATGTATTGATTCCTTACCTTCCTGAGTCGTGTCAAAAAACAACCAATCAGTATCTTTGGGGGACACCTCTTTAAAAAATGCAATCACCTTCTGATACTTTTTCATGACCTCTTCAGATGGCACATTCATCACTGGATCTCTTGGAGGTTCCCTTGTCAGGCCAATCAACAGCAATTTTGCATTCAGTGCACAAGTCACTTGGAACCACAGTGTCAAACAATGTGTTCAAATCTTCCCACAAACAATTGGAAAGTTTCACAAATCTTACAGTCTGCCTATACCAATTCCACAGGTTTCTCTCTGAATTCCAGGAAATTATTTGTGAATGACAAGAAATAACTTCTCCTGCAAGGTACATGAACATATCCTCCACCAGGAACTTCTCTCATGGGTAACATATGCACATTACCCTCACTCTGACCTGCTCCAGCTGGAGGCAGCTTTGTTTTCACTTTCTTCTGCTCCTTCTTCTTTACCCATCATACCTCCCACTTGTCTAATGCACCCCATTTTTCTATGTAACAAATTAATTCTCTGATCTGCAATCTAATTCCCGGAGGTCTCATGTTCATGATGTCGTTGTCACTGGATTCTAAATGATAACTCTTCTTTAAGGGTTTTGACTTCTCCAAATCTACTTCATATTTGTGAGCTAATTCAGCTAATCTTTCATAAACTTGCCCTGCATGCTTTGTAATGTCTTTGCATGTGAACTGCAGTTCATACTCTCTGTAAGTGTCTAGCTGAGCTGTGTCTAAATTTCCCAATGTCATGTCATTTAATTCTACTTTTAATCTGTGCACAGCTAGTGGTCTTTCTCTCTCACTGGTTTTTTTTTACAGACCTTCTACTGCAAAGTTTGTTTCCTGCTGCATTTGTAGCACTCAGACCATTTACCAAATCATTTAATTTTTGGGCATTAAAACCTCACAAACTTATTGGAGGATTCAACCATACTTCTCCTCTTGAAGAACTCAAATTTGCCTGGTCTGGAGTATTCACAATAAGCATTTCTTCCTATGAAGAGTTAAAAGGTAATCTCTTATTTGGGGTACTACAACCAATATTCAGGGTAGGTTCTGATCTGGATACAAAATATTCATCAAGAAATTCATTATTGTTTCAATGATAACTATTATTTAACATACTAAGCAAACATATGAAATCAAGTCAAATGATTATTTCTTAGTTGGCGTGTCTATACCACAAGCATTAAAATACTAGCCTGTAGTGAACGCACTTTTAAATGGATTTTCAGTTTCCATTGGGATGTCAAAGGTAGCAGCCAAAACTCCCCTGCACCTGATGCAGCCTTATAGACCACCGTAAGAGGGCCTTAAACAAGGCAGCAGTATAGCCCAGCTACAGAGGGCTATAAGGCTATTAGAACATTCCACCACTAGAGAGCAGAATGTTCTAATAAATAAAACAAAGGCTTCACGCAGCCTGAGGAGATTTCAGTCCTCGGGCTCCATGAGGTGAAAAACACATATGAGCTTAGTGCAAGGGCTGCAGACACGACAGCTTGGAAGCATGGAGGTGTTATTACCGCTCTGATGTCTGCCCGACATGCACTAAGGCCCAGAATTACTCGGTTAGTACATAGTTTAATTGAGTTGAACATAGGTGTGTATGTCTGATGTGCTGTGCTTGTGAGTGCAGTATTCATCTCATGGTTTTTGGTTGAAACTTGCCTGTAGTGGCAAGTATGATCTGAAAAGTTTTTTCACAACAAAAGTATACAGAGGACCAGCCACCAAGTTCCCTTACTCTTGTATCACCAACCATGGCCAGCCCAATTCTCACTTTTTTCCAGCATGCTGTTTGCGAAGTGCAGGTATGCACTTCAGGGATGGCTCACTAGCTCTTGTGAAGGAGGGAGGCGAATAAGGGCTATGGATACCGTGCTAACCATAAAAGTATTTTTTACTTTGCTCTTGTTTCCTGTTCTCCCTCCTTTCGAGGTGGGTTGAAAGCTGAATCTTTGTTCAGGAAGCTGTGCAGAGAAACAGTACAGGCACAAGCAGGCTTGAAGAAAAAAGTATATGTACCTGACAGAAAGATGCAACTTCACAAGGAGGTCTTTCTAGGAATTATTGTTTACAGAATGCATGAGCAGTCCCACTTTGGGTGAGAGAGGTGCAGCACAGTCAACTGTTGCATGTTTGGTGTGAAAAAGGCAGCTTTTCTTGAAACAGGTACCCATCACATAAATTCCTAGGCTTTTCGCCTTACAAAACTAAAGCCAAACTATACAAAAATGTTACCTAAGGTTACCGACCCACTACCCCTAAAAGTCCTACCTCCTACATATTTAATCATGCAGATATCAACCTCATACCCGGCAGCACTTCTGCAATTATGACCTTTAACTTCCCCTACAGTTTATCACTTTATCTATTAACATCTAACTAACCTGACTTCCTATAGTGTAACCTTTAACTTCCTTCCTCGTCCAGGTGTGAGCTTGTGGATGCAAACCCTTTTACACTGGTTTGGCTGCTGGCAACAACAATACACTTGTAGGAACCCTTGCAAACTTATTGGCCAACTGCCCCTGCACCTGATTCAAAAGCGACAACAATACAACAACTCAAACTCTGCACACCTGTGCCCAATGAAAGCCAGCCACTCAAATAAAAAAAAAAGGGGGGGGGGGGGGGGTTCCTGCTACTTACACCAGCCACCATGTCACCTGTCCCAAAATGGTGGCAGGTAACCTAAAATGGCGCGTTAAATACCCGTGGGCTAACTTTAATGGCGTTACAGCCCAAAACAAAAAACAGTGTCTTGGACTACACCAACTCCCCTAAGAACCACAGGGGCACACTTTGTCCTGGTCGGCTGCCTCACCAAACCCTATTGTGGTGCAAGAAATATCTAAAAAAAATTACTTTAGAAGGCCAGAGCTGCTTCCCTTTCTCCTATGGGATGAGTGCAATGTTCGAGAGCAGCCTGAACTCACCGCACTTCTTAACATGTGAATCTGCAGGACAGATTCCACTAGGAGTAGTTCTTCTCGTCTTGTTGGTGTCTGAGGTAGGTTACTGTAGGTGGTCTATAGTGTAGAACTGAGATAATGTCTTCTGGAGAACTGCAGAGTGTGTGGTGTTTCCCCACCTTTGGAAGCAAGAGTCAAGGCTGAAAAATGGGGTGAGGGTAAGAGTAATCCCCTAATTCAAAATTAATTTATTTCAGAATTACAGGGCGACTGCTTCAGCTTTGGGCAGAGAAATGTAAAACTCCTTAGTAAATGAAATTTCAAGCTCAACAATTATTGTGGTGGTGGTAATTGCAACTGAACAACAAAAAGGCTGGATTCGAAATCAGCAAGTTGACCCCACAAGTTACAGGCTCGAAGGGCGTGTGCTTCAGAGAGGCTATGACAACTCTGGGGTCCCACTGTAGAGCGGGTCTCTTCTTTAAGGATGTAAATGATGCAAGTCATTGACATGCCTTCTTAATGTTTTTGTTTCAGACAGAATATTATCATCCATTCCCCTTTGATAGGTTTCCATGGCCAAGAACTAGGGCTTACAAGAATCAATCAAGATAATTGCTGCAGCTAAAAATCTCATGGATGAAAGAACAACATTTAAAGATGTCAGCAAAGAGATCAGACCATCTTTCAAAACTCAACCACTTTCATATATTGTACTGTGCAAAACCTCCCGAGTAGCAATCATAATAACTTGGACAATGGAAATGTCCAGATGTGCATAGGTGAGCTTTCAATAACCATGTTCCCAATTTCAGCTTCCGAAAAGAGAGAATGATGGGCCTATACTTCTTTCTAGGTCAAGAAATGTACTTACAAAATGAGAAGACACCTGAAAGATGTGAGACAGAAGAATAAAATTTGAAGTCCAGACTGGTGAGGCCAGAATATGGAAATTAAATCACTCCCTGAGTTGTTATATTTCTGGAATTTCGGGAGAGCACCACAAATCTTAGAAGCTTCTTGGAAGGCACATATAAAGTTCCTCAACAACTGAAAATGGGAGAGCATACCCTTCAAGATCTGCCCCCACTCCTAAACGATAGATACATTTAAGACATTGACAAGTGTTCTCTGTGATACATAGGTCCATTGTTGAAAAGTCCCAGTCCTGGAAACTGTCTCATTTATATATGGTCTTCTCAGGGTATCAACATCAACATTCTTTTTCCATTTTTTGTGGTATGCAACATGGACAATCTTTCTTTTATGGATCAAATCTGTTTATTGGTATTTTAACATACAAACAGTACATAGCTCTGTATCAATACCGCTACATATTTCGACCATTGATATATCAAAAGTCCCAAATCTTCACATTTAAGGCTATGGCACATGATCACTGTTCTGCCGCTGGCTGGAACTTCCTTCCCTTGTCCGGTCCCGCTTATATAAAGATCAAAGTAGTCAAAGCACAACAGTCGAATCTCTCAGAGCAGTGACATAACTTCCCCCCCGGACCACTACTTTCAGGGTCTCCCACAAAGTCTCCAAACTTATATCCCCATTGTCATTAAAGCTAAGGTATTCCACAGTCACTCGCTGCAGCGCCTCCTCCACTGCCTTGCTCTGCAGTATGGTATCCCTAAAGCGCCAACATGAGCTTCCCACGCACCCTACATCCAGTGTGGCCTCTAGAGTAATAGGTGCATGGTCTGTTAGAGCTCGAGGCTCAATTGTGGTCTCACCAATCCGAGAGAGGAACTCCGGGGAGGCCAGGAAAAAATCTATACGTGCATAGGTCTTAGTGGCCGCAGAGTAAAAGGAGTAATCCCTAAGTGTAGGATGCACCCTCCTCCACACATCCTCCAATCCGCAGTCAGCCAGCCACTGTCAGTGCCCCAGTCTGTCCAAATCGATGCCCTGACCTGTCTAACTCATTGTCCATTACCAGATTAGAATCGCCCCCACTAGCAAAGCCCTATCCGGTGTATTGAGCATTGGGGAGATGGCCTGCTTCATAAAGGTTTCTTGCTGCACATTAGGGGCATATAATGTAGCAATAGTAAAGAAGAAGGTCCCCACCCGTAATGGGCTTGAATTCTCGCCATCTCTGCAAAGTCTGGAGTGAGAGGTCCTGAAACAGCTGAAGCACGTGCCCCCGGAATGGTACCTGAGAGAGATTGCGGGTTCTCTGCAAGATGCTTTCTTTAATAGCAAAGTTATGGACACACGCTAAAATATCAGGCGGACGTTCCCCGTTCCCTCCAGGGCGACCCACCCGGTGAACCCGATCCAGCATAATCTCTCGCACATCATCCGGGCCTAGGACCGAGCGAAACAGGGCTGTGACAAACTCTCCAATGTCCTCCTTCTCTGCTCCGGCCGGGGCAACCCTAATTCGTATGTTATGCCATCGTGACCGGTTCTCTAGATCCTCAACCGCAATTTGTAGGAGATCCTGTCACTCCCGGAGGCGTATAATCTTCTGTTGCATGTTTTCCACTTCCTCCCCTCGAGAGATCTTGCCATCCTCTACATTCGCCACGCGTTCCCCCAGTGACGTGACCTCCCCACGGAGATCCTTCAGCTCTTGAGAGATGTCCCTCCGAAGGTCTTGCAGATCTCTCCGAAGCGAATCAAACAGGGAGGCAAGGAAGCCTTTGGTGACCGGGGCCTCCCCATCCTCCTCCGCCTCCCCACGTTCCTCCGGAGGCCGCATCACAGCCGACCCTTTGGCCAACCTTCCCTGCGCTGGGTGGGACCTGGTCAGCATTTCCCTCACTGACTGGTCCCGTTTAGGCTTGGAGGATGCCATGAGAGGTCCAGACTTACACAAGTTTAATGTTATGCCCAGACGCAGTCCTGCTGCCCTCACCTCAGGGCCTTCGGTTTGTGAACGAGTCTAGGTCACCAATGTTCTCCCCTAACTATCCTCCATGGATCAGGCCAGCAACACAATGACTCCTCGCTCTGCCGCACTCCAACCAGTACCACGGGCATTCACCCCAATCAGGCTCTCACCCAGACCATCCACTCCCAACGTGCCCCGTCCTATCCTGGGCAACCCACCGCGGGCCGGCCGCACCGCGACCAGAGGGCCCCATTTCTCTGAGCCGCGCCTGGTTCCCTCACCAGGGACCCAAGGCAGGCCGGCCGTACTCTCCGCCGTCTCCGCCTTTCACCAGGGGTCCTTCTCTGCCGCCGGGCAGAAACATCAAGTCGGCCACTCCAACCTCCGAAGGCCCCGCTCTCCGGGCACCTCTCGGGACCAGGCTCCAGGCGCAAGGCTCTCCTTGCCTCCGCCGCCGCCCAGGCCCCACGCAGCACCTCTATGCCCCGGTGGGCTGCTCCTGGCGTCACCGACCGCTGGGCCGCACCATGTGGCCAACTCACCGCGCTCCGCCCTCACCGCCAGCAGGCGCGTGCCAGGGCCAGAAGGTGCAGCGCCACGGTCTTCCGCCCCCGCGGGCACCCCCAACACCTCCTCAGGGTGCCCTCAGTCTCCTGGCGCCCATCTCCAAGCCAGGGGGGACCGAAGCGCGACAATCCGGGGTCGCTGGCTTATGTTGGGGCCTGGGCGGCGGAGCTCGCGGAAACGCGTCTGCTCACGCCGCCATCTTGCCTACGCCCCCACAATCGTTGTTTTAAAGCATGGGTACTCACAAGCATTTTCCCAGGGGCCACAAAGTTTGGTCTGTGGTGTGACCAAGGGCCGCACTGATGCTAGTAGCTTGGCGATCAAAGGGAGTACGGGGCTCTGGATTGGGGGGGTTGTGGCGTTACGGTGGGTGTAGAAGGCAGCAAATCATATAGATCTAGTGGCTGAATCGCTCAATGTGAAACTAGAAAACGTGGCATTAATCCCAGCTTCCCCACTTTACCAAATTGTGTGATCCTAGGCAATTGTTTTATTTCACATTCCCTTCATTTTCTTCATTATTGTATGTAGGAGGACTTCCCAATGCATGACTTCAGTATGTGCACTGTGTGAACCCTTCTCCTGTGTTTGATTTAATAAACTATGAAGCTGTTCATGTATAATAGCAAATCAAGCCAATCAAAGAGTGCAGATAACTGACTTGCCTCTTAATTCATTATTGGCATTGTTATCAAGGTGGGGGTAAGAATGAATGTTTCTGAACTTATGTTTGAAATCTATTGTTCTTAAAAAAATACTTATCCATGCACTGCTATAATCTGGTGTAGTGAAATTAAATGGTCCTGCGTGTAAATGAAATACACTTTTTGAATTTTTAAGAACCCTTTTCATAGTTGCAGACATTTGCTGCAAGGTTTATTAAAAAATGAGTGTTCCTGCAGTTAAGCGGTTCAGGACAAATTCCTTACTTCCTTTCTTTATCTTCAATAGTGTTTAAATAAAGTATTGCCTGTTAAGTCGAGTAAACAGCAGCCAAGTGCTACTGCTGCCCTGGGGGCCACATGTAAAGGTCAAAAGGGCCACATGCGGTCCCCGGGCCGTACTTTGAGTATCACTGTTTTAGAGAAACACTCCCATAACTTAATTACGAGTTCAAAAAGGGTGGAAGTGAGAGTCCTTCACTACGTGTTCTGGTCGAAGCGGACAGCTGTGTTGCCTGTTAGTATTTGAAGAAAACTTCCCCAGATGTGATAGGCTGAATTAAAAGCCTGGAGGTGCCCGGAAACATGGCTTTGAGATCAAGATGACTAATGTTGAGTATCAAGTCTAAAAACGATCACATGGTGTAGCGCACATGTCCTGACAATACATCTCCAGGTGTACTGTGACAAATCTGCTGTTGTGGTCACTTAAGGAGCAATGCTCTGGAATGCACATCTCATTAAAAGATTATTTTCTAGTGTTCACCACTGGAGAAAGTCTGAGGCATGGCAGGAGATGATAATCTTCTTTGACTGTGTTTTTTTACCCACTCAGATTCCAATGAAGGACCATTACAAAATGTTCATTCTGTGCTGGTAGAGGGACACATGAATACATAATACCATAAGTCCAAATCATTCTGAAACCACAAGGCAGAGATCACAGTTTGTGTGCCTTTGCGGAGGATTAATCTCAAAGCCAGCACTCCTCATGCATAAGGAGTCCATTAGTGCTAATATCCACGGTAGACAGCCTGTGGCAAGAAATACATTGGAATTTGTTTTGGTTGGTGGGGGAATACATACTGTGCAGAGTGTCCCTTAATAGAAGAAGATTTTGCAAAGTTTCAGGGTGGAGGAGTGAGATGTGTAAAAAAGAAATAAGTGCTAGAGCCTTTCTGAGGATGCCACTGCTGCTTACACCAACTATTGCCCCTGCCAGCAATGCCAATGACAGTATCAGGATGGCTACAAACCTTCACATTCCTACAAGTGTGGCAATTCAGAGTATTGCAGGCTACCCAAAGCTTAAAGAATGGCGTAGGGGCAGGCCTGGGTGCAGGTCTTATTTATTTTGACGTATTAAGCACTGTTATTGTGCTCATTTCAAAATTGGATACACAATGTCACCATGTGGTGGACAGTCATTAGAACTGGCTAAATTAGGCACTAGAGTTGATCAAGGCTGGATATGGACCAGTCCCATGAAGAAAAGTGTCAGTACTGATTTGCTTTAGGTGGGTCTCTGTCTAGAGTGGCACATAGGATGAAAAAACGCTATGCTCTATCATGAGCGATTGCCACTGGTTACATTATTTGCAAACATTCATTCCATCACCTTTTGCGTGCTTGATTGCCATTTGTATGCCTGGAAACGTCAGCTATCCAAGCCTACTACTGCCAATGTTTGTGAATTCCAAAAAGTACTACATTTGCACCCATTGAAGATGTTATTGTATTGGGGCAGATTTACTATTTTTTTTTTAGTAAACCAGTCAGTATATATATATTTATGGTTCTGATCCAAACAATGAACAAGTCAAAACCTCTTACTGAAAAGAGAACAAGAAAAACGGACTCAGACATAGCAGACCTGACTCAGGTCTCCCAGACCGAACTACCAAACCAAAAATGTATTTGAGGGCTGCCACACCCCAAATACCCCACTGAAACTATGTCTCTGCACGTCCCACTTGAGCCTAAGTCCTAGTTTTCCATGGAACTCATCTTACATACAGCACAAAGGCCTGGAGTACCTGCGTGGCATCATTTATTTCAAACTTATTTTTACTGCACACACTCTTCTTTGTCTCTGGTAAAGAAAGCCTTGATAATAGGGTTGTCAAATCGGTGCATGTTTCTGGTCCTCGCCTTTTGCAAATCATTTTATCAAGTGACTGGTGGCCCCTTCTAGTCAGCCTGAGTCACAATCGGAGAACGGTATGCAGGCAAATAGGGCTTGGTCCTATGCACAGGATGATCCATGAAAACATTTGGCTTGAATATTGTGCAACAAACATAATGTTAAAATATGAGACAATCTCTTCAAAATAAAAAAATAAAACAATGATTTCTTTCAAAAGTGGAAGCATTCTACCTCAGAACATCATCACATACAACTGCATAGACAGACATTTATTTAAAGTGCTCGTTTTTAGAAACATTGATGGATCGCCCCTAACAACAATGCCACTAGTAAACTAAGAGGCAAGTCAGTAAATCATAAAAGTGGCCCAGGTTCTTATAATAGATGAAGCAACATTACAGTTTACTAAATCAAAGAGATGCTTGCACAGCACACGCCCTGACCTCAAATATTGAAAAATGTGCTCATTTCTGATAATAAAGAGCAAGCATTAGCAAGGCAATATGTCTCGCCTATGCAAGAGCTATTGGCTTTGCCAGTGTGTTTTAACCATGTTGTACACCAGTGTGCCTGCTTTTCAGCATGGCTAAAATGTAGTGACGTAGGGGAGAGTGCTGTGGAGTGTAGTGTAGTGGTGTAGAGTGGCTTAGAGTGGTGAAGAGTGGAGGATTGTGGAGTGGTGTAGAATGGAGTTGAGTGTTGTAGAGTTGAGTGCAGTGTCGGAGAGTGGAGTGATGTAGAGTGGAGCAGGGTGGAGTACAGTAGAATGGAGTAACTTAGAATGGAGTAAAGTGTTGTAGAGTGGAGTAGAATAGGGTAGAGTGTCATGGAGTGGAGTGGTATAGAGTGGTGTAGAGTGTAGTAGCATAGCGTGGAAGGGCATAGAGTACAGTGGATAGAGTGGAGTAAAGTGTTGTAGAGTGCAGGGGCATAGACTAGAGAAGAGTGACGTGGAATAGAGTGGACTACAGAGTCTTGGAGTGGAGAGGGATAGAGTGAAGTATCATAGAGTGGAATGTCGTAAAGTGGAGTGTCATGGAGTGGAGTGACAGTGTAGCATGGGGTAGTGGCATAGAATGAAGTAGGGTAGAGTGGAAGGGTATAGAGTGGAGGGGTGTAGGGTGGAATACAGTGGCATAGTGTTGTGGAGGGGCGTAGAGAGTTGTGGAGGGGCGTAGAGTGTTGTGGAGGGGTGAAGAGTGGACTGTTGTAGAGCAGAGGGGCATGGAGTGGAGGGGCATAGAGTGGAGGGGTATAGAGTGAGTAAAGTTTTGTAGACTGGAATAAAGTGGTTAAAACTGAAGTGTCGTAAAGTAGAGTAACATGGCATAGAGTGTCGTAGAGTGGAGTGACTTAGAATGTCACAGAGTTGAGTGGCATAGAGTGGAGTAGAGTGACCTAGAGAAAAGTGACATAGAGTGGTATACAGTGTCATTGAGTGGAGAGGCATGGAGTGGCATAGAGTGGAGTAAAGTGTCATGGAGCAGAGCAGAGTGGAGTGGAGAGGAGTAGAGTAGAGTGGAGTGGTGAAGCGTAGAGTAGAGTAAAGTGTCATACAGTCGAGTGGCATAGCATGGAGCGTCATGGATTGGAGTGAACAAGAGTGTTGTAGAGTGAAGTAGAGTAGTGTATTAGTGTGTCGTAGAGTGGAATGGCATGGAGTGGAGAAGAATCGAATAGCGTAGGGTGGAGTAGAGCAGTTAGAGTGGCTTGGAGCAGAGCAGAGCAGAGTAGAGAGAGAGAGAGGGACTCTCCCTCTCTCGTCCCTGTTTTACATCAAAGGTCACTGTTTTTCTTTTATTCTTCACAGACAAATACAATACAGCCATAGCAGACCCGCCTCAGGGCCCCAAAACCAACTACCAAGCCAAGAATGCCTTTATTTAGGGGGTGTCACACCCCAAAGACATCCCTCGAAGCTACGCTCGATTTTGAATGTTGCTTTTTCACACTGTAGTCTTTGCTCTATAAACTCTACTGTCCACCTGAGATACTGAGTAGAATGACCAAAATAGAGAAGAGGAGGCATGGATGGCGACTCCTGTTTAAGTCTGATGTAAGGTTAGTTGTCCTCTATACAGGTTAAACAATGTGGTTGTCAATGTAGCTCCTCTGGAGGTGACACTAGTGACTTTATTGAGATGTGCTTACATTTCTTCACTATCTGGTTACTTTTATAGCATAAGGAAGAGAGCTGTTTTTGGTTTGGAAAGCCACTTTTGTGTTCTAGTGTATGCAGCAACCTTTTATGACTGACAACGTGAAACACTCCTGAAAGATTGAGGAAGGTGAATTAGTACATTCATCGACCATCTAGTATACCTTGAATATCTTCTAGCATGATTAAGGTTGAATTATTGATGCTAAGGCCAGTAACCGCTAAAAGCTTGAGCCTGAAACCTGGCGCTGGTTCAGCTCGAGGTCCTGTTAAGGAACCTCAATTCCATAATGAGCTGAGCTTTCATGTGGCTTCTGCCTGCCACCTTCCTTGTAGCCTGGATGTGGTGTTATGGCCAGAGCTGCTGACTTTGGAACTGGGGAACCAAGTTTGAGTCGTGGGAGTCAACTCAACATCCTGTGATTCTGGGCATACACTTAATCTCCCCATCCTTACAGCAGCAGCTCCTCTGCTAAGGCGGAGGAGCATCGCCCCTCTAGTATCATCAGAACTTAAAAATAAAATAATAACAGAACGTTATTATCATTTTATTTTTATATGGAGCCAGGTTAGGGCAGGGCTACAGAGGGCTGGAATAGGAGTGGTTTGTGCACCTTAAGCGCCCATGTCTGTTTGGCTGGCCATGTTTGGCTGGCCAAACAGATAGGTGCTCTTTCCATTTCTCTATCCGGCTGCCTGGAGGAGAAAGTGTACAGGGTCCCATTCCCTGTGTAAGCACCAAACAAGGCTGCTCACACCAACCAAGACGCTTCTATCACACTGGTGACAGCAGCATTGTGATTGGCTGAGTGGAGTCTGGGAGCCTGTGTGCTTTCCAGAAGAGAAAGAAGACGGAGGCGACTAACCCGTCTCCCTACAAGGTAAGTGCTTTTTTAAAAAACATTTTTATCTCCGCCAACCCAGTTCAGTGGCAGCCACCACGGCATCCTCAAACACATTGAATGATGACCTTGTGTAACATAATTGGTGCTCATGTAAAGCGCTCAAATACCTTTAGGTCCAGTTCCCACTATATGAAAACTGCACAAAGAGTTTAACACAAGGAAAGACAAATAGATACCCATGTACAGGTTGATTTGTACAAAGTGAAACCAAAAACACAGGATAAATCATGACTTCGCAATTTAAATTGTGTGATTTTAAGCAAATATTTTATTTCACCAAAACTCATTATCATCTAGGAAAACACTTTCACGTGTGAGTTCAGAAAACCAGTTGCACAAAAACCTATTGTGTTAGATTGAATAGACTAAAATGCAGCTCTATACTAATCTCGGCTACGTACAGGGTTTACATGACAACTGTCTTGCCTTCTTAGCTCACTAATGGTTCATAATTTAAAACTATCACTTTTAATAAATACTTCTCAGTGCCGCACTATACTGTGATACACTAATGTCAAGTATAACACATGTTAAAGAAATAAAACTTTTTTGAACTTTGAAAATACATTACCATTGTATTGTTGGGGGGCCTAGGCCCTCATGCTATTGAATGAATGACACAGACACATAGTTGTGGTTCTTACAACAGGCCTAGGGCATGTGCGCCTGGCCTCTCTTATTTGCAGGGTCACCTGACTGGTGACGCTTGTGATGGATGGGTGTCGGGTGAGTGTGGAAGCCAGCCCTCAGCAGAGTGGCTGGTGGAAACACTAGAATGTGTACAGCAGGACACTACAACCATGATTTACGTTTGTTGTATGATTTACATAGGAAACATTTTCAAAGATCGCCTCATGCACAAGATCTAACTTCCGAGCCACACCCTTTGCACGGCTCTCCCTGTTAATTTACTTTTTGCCACCTCTAAAAGCCAGCAGGAAATCCAGACTGCATCCAGTAGAGGTGATTATAAGCTTTAGTGATGTTTGCATGTAGGACATCTTGGTAATACTGTTTTAATCTTTCTTTATTTCTTATTTGATCATTGGTGATTAATCATAAAAGTAAAACAACAAGAAATAGCATGCAGTAAGAAAATCCTGCAATTACATCGTTTAAAAACAATCAGTAAAAGGTAACATTAAAAATATTATGAATTATGATAAGCATTTTCACCAGGTGTTACATACATTCATAAGGTATCATATTTTTTGCTTCCACTCGCAGGGAAAATAACTGCTACCTAACATACATAACATCAAAATAGTAGACTTACCCTAGCGGATACCAGATTTCTTCAGGGGAACAAAGTATTTGGAAAAAATGCTGATCTTCATCTCGCAGGAATCAGAAATAAACGGCACATAAAACTTACAACATAATAAAAAAAATGAAGCAAATGTGGGGAGAGATTTCATCGCAGGGACAGCTACGTATGGCTGAAATATCGTATTGGCTCGGAATACGATCCCATCTGATGGACCCAGTCAGAAGCAGCTGCTTCCACGAAGGTGTAACTTAATCGAGCTAAAGTTCCAGTCCTGCAGTTAGATCGAGATGCACTTCCAGTCCTGCAGTTAGATCGAGATGCACTTCCAGTCCTGCAGTTGTTTGTATGGTTATGTATTCTGAGGTAGATGGGTTTAGTAACTCCACCACAGCTCTCTCATGGCACCAAGCAGCCACGAAGGTTTGTACGAGCCATCCCTGGGCCCAGACTCGGATGGCGTTAGAAAACTAGAGAGTCTACCAAGTTTCACAGTGGCTAACTTAATATAACAAAACGAGCGAATCTTGAATCCGTGATCGCATAATAGTCTTCTAATAATTCTTTATTAATTGCCTTAAATCGAGGACCACAATAACAGAGGGCCCACTTTAATTCGATCCTCTACATAGCCAACCAAATATGTTCATGAATAGCATAATGTAGGCTGCACAGAGGAAGCCCTAAAATGTGGCAACAACGCGATTTTCCTCCACCTGCAGGCTACTTAAATCTATGTACCCCCACATACCTACACCGTATAGCAAGACTGGAATACATTTTCTTTTATATATTTCCAATAGGGGGCAATAGGCTTTTTACCTATTTTTGTGGCCAAGTTGAATAAAGATCATAAAAATTGCAAAATTAGTTGTTTCCAGATGGAACAGCATGGAACTGTAGGCTCCAGGCTGTAGGAATTGTAGGGGTATTCAAAGGTTACCCCCAGGGAAGGGAAATGATTAGTCTTTTCCAGGGGCTTGCCTTTAACAGAATAGCAATATGACTTCAGGTTTTTAAAACCACAGGTCATGCTAAATATCTTTGAGGGATAAGCTTCTGATAGATATTTCAAGTCGCAGAGGCCTCACCCTTTGAAAGTTTCCCAGACATCAGACTGGATCTTGAAACTTTTCAGCAGTGTCTCTGAAGTCAGAGCCTTTATAGGTGTAATTCCTATGCACTGATGTCAATTTTTTCCAGCCACTAGATGTGGATTTGGAGCTATTCTCGCCTCTTTGAGGCCATTACTTCTTCCAAACTTTTCAGTATACAGGGAAATATCTCATCCTAAAACATCAGGTTTAAACCCTGTAAGAGCTGTGGCAAACAAATGTCTGTGATGGATCCTCATCAGATATGCCTATGGAGTCACAACTCTAAGTCTTGCAGTGACTGCACGTCAATGAACCCGAAGGCCAGATAAGACTATGAGGCAAAACTCTACAACAACCACTATCTAATGGATCAGAGTCAATTACATGCTGCTGCATGGAAAAAAACATTTAAAGGATGGTAGTTATAACCCACCAACATGATGTCATGCTTCATCATAGACCTCCTTCTCATGCCCAAGGTTGTGGGCTATAACCTGGTCAAAACAGGGGCAGGGCACTCTTAAATGTTTTCGGAGGCGTAAGATTGTTTTTCTTGCAGAGAGCTACTTAATAAAAGGATGTGTTTGTCCAGACATGCCATCTCTTTATTTTTGCCCCCCAGGTGGGTATGGTTAAAACTAGAAAGGGGGGTAATTCAACCCTGAAGTAGATTGACATGTTTCAGCCCTTTAATGAGCCTTAAAAAGGAAGCTCTTCTATGAGCCTTAAGAAGGAAGCACAAGTGGGCTTTCTTTAGGACCATACAAAATGATCCCCTGTATATGTGTAACCTTAATAAGTATAAATGTGTACAAAATCAGCTTAAAACTTGACTCAGGAATCCTCAGGTAATTCATCAGGAGTCTGTAAAGAATAGTTGAAATGGAAATATATGATCAAGCACTCATTACCATATGTTTATATATCAGAACAGAAGGAATCAGTGTGCCTCAATTTGTGCATGTCCAGACACAGAACCTCTACATTGCCAAACACCAGAAGACTCTGCAATGAAACCAGTCCAAGATGAACGTTCGGTCCCAGCCAATCCAGATCCAGAAGTTGCAGGAGTTGTTCCAGAGGTCTGTCTTCATATCAAAGTGATCAGGTAAGTCAAAGAAAAAGCACAAGAAATCTAAGCGGGACTCAGTGCCTTTCTGTCACTCAATTTCTTCTGAGATGGCACGAGGCGACACCACACATCTCAATCTCGCTCCGGAAGTCGTTCAACATGTGTTTCTGCACAACTCGAGTTTTTGGACCCGTCTGCAACTTTGAAAAAGATGAAAGAGTTACGCAGGGCCATGCTCCTACTCTTTTGAAACTTGCCGACTTACTTTGATACACCAATACTGCCAGCAAGGTGCCCCCTGGCACCAGCTGGACCCTCCGAGACCTCCAGCGCCACAGTCCATACCAGTTCTCCGGAGCTTCAATGCTGAGGCCAACTCCAGAAAGCAAGGTACCTCTTGTAATCTCTGAATGTGAGTCAGCACTAGTTCGACCTCAACCGAGGTGGCACCCAGCCGCTATTCAGGCACCACTTCCTCCACTCGACCTGCTGCCTGAGAAAGAATACTCTGCATTCCCTGTTTGGCATGGATTTGGACAATGATTATGATGCAGGTGATGAAACTGGATAGCCATACCACAAAAAGAATCTGTATGACGACCTACAAGATCCACTAGCCCTGCCATTGAAGAGAGCACTTCTTGCATCATGTTGATTCGTAGTGCCGTTGAGGTCTTTGACTTCCAGCTCCCCAACTGGAAGTCAAGAATAATGTCCTGACAGAAGTCCTGTAGATGAGGAAAACATCCAATGAGCCTCTCTTGCCTTTCAATGAGGCCCTTATGGATACCTTGTTGGGAGTATGAGCCAAACCTTGATCTGGTCCCCTAGTCAACCGCCAGATCGCAAAACACCACTGCCCCTATTCCCCAGGCAATCCTGCATTTTTATTTCAGCACCACTGCCCTGAAAGCTTGGTGATGCAGGCATATACCAGCAACACAAAACCAAAACACATTTCTAACTACTTCCCATGATACAGAGTCAAAACAGTGGAGACGCTTAGTAAGAGAGTCTTCTCTGCAACCAGTTTGGCTCTTAGATCAGTGAATGCCAGCTGCCTCATGGGGTGCTATTCTAACCCCCTTTGGGATTAAGTGGCTGCAGTCCTCCCAGGTGTTCCTAAAGATCTCCGACCCATCCTCCTGCAGGCTCTACAGGACAGTCATAACGCAGTCAAGTTCACAATTCATTGTGGCTTTGACATCCTCAATTCCATTGGCTCGGCCATTGGCACTAGTGTCGCCATTCGCCGTCGTGAGTCTGGGGTCAAGTGGTTTTCCTATTGACGTCCAGCCCTCCCTTTGGAGATGTCCTTTGATGGGACTCTGCTGTTGGGTGAAAAAGCAGGTTCAGTTCTAGAGCTGGAGTAGGGCCATGGGGCACTCCATGAGCTTATCTGTACCACCTTGCCCACCTTATCAGCCCCATTGCACCTTTCACGGCTTCAGCAGAGGCATCCCATACCATCAGCCTATCCAACCTCAACAAAGTACCCGGCAATTTTGTATTTGAGACTGTGATGCCCACTGATCACAAGGTCAAGGTTAACAAGCCACCCAGTTCATTGCCCGCCTGCAGTCCTACCTACTAATCCCCTTTAGCGTGCCCTTAGAGGTGCACAGCCTGCTGGTGGGAGACATGATCCGACAATTCTTACTGGGTTGGTAGGCCATATCATCAGGCAGAGGTGTCCTACAATTGTTCGGAAGGGGTATGTCCTACTGTTCCTTTCCATACTGCCACACCTTCCATTGTCCCAACAAACTAACAAAGGACCGTCTGTCCATTTCGCATCAGGAAGTGCAAGCCCTTTTGGTCAAAGGGCCTATCAAGAGGATGCCTGCACCAGAAGTAGGTTGTAGTTGTTATTCTGGCTACTTTCTGGTGCCACAAAAGGACGACCGCCTTTGTTCTATTTTAGACCTAAGCCCTCTGAACTCTTTCTTGCGGACGGAAAAATTCAAGATGCTCACACTGGCTCAGCAGACCCATCGCAGATGCACCATGGACCTGGGTTTGTGGTGGGACAGGAACACTTCCAGTTTACTGTGTTTCCCTTTGGTCTCACCATTGTACCTAGACTGCTCACAAAAGTAAGGTGTGTGGTGGCACCACACTGTCAGAGGTTAGGTGTTCCAGTTTTTCCCTATTGCGACGACTGGCTGTTGAAAGCAGGCTTACCCCAGGAAGTCGTCAGCCTCCTCCAGACTACAGCAAACCTCCTGTCATCTGTGGGTTTGCTACCAATGTGCCAAAGTCACACTTGACTCCTTCTGAGATGCACCCCTTCACCTGAGCCGATCTGGACATGGTTTGGTTGATTGCCTTTCCCCTGGAAAGGAGAGTCCAAGTTATGATTCCAGTCTTTCAGCCTCGGTTCTGGATGTCAGTGAGGCTGACCCTGAGGCTGCTGGGACTTATGGCCTCCTGCATCCTGCTGGTCAGGCACTCCAGGTAGCACATGCAGGCTCTGCAGTTGGATCTGAAGTCTCAGTGGCCCCATTATAAAGGGGACCTCTCCCACCACATTCATATTTTGGAGGAGACAGTGAAAGATCTGCTGTGGTGGTTGCTGGATCATGATTCAATCAGTAGTAGACCCCTCTTCCTTCCGCACCCGAACTGACAGTGGTGACCAATGCATGACTCTTGAGTTGAGGTAGCCAGCTGGGAAAGATTAAGCTTGGAGGCCTCTGGTCTCTGGCAGAGTCCCGACTCCTTATCAACCTTCTGCAGCAGTGGGCCACTTACTTGGCGTTGACAGCCTTCCTTGGATCCATCAAGGGAAGGCTGGTGCAGGTGCTCAAGGACAACACCGCTGCCATGTAGTACTGTAACAAACTGGGCAGGGCGGGGTCTTTGGACCAATGCCAGGAGGCAGTCTGCCTAGGATGGTTGAATGCTAGGGAAGACAAGCTCAGCGACTGGCACCTAGTGGATCATGAGTAGCAGTTACACCCAGAGGTGGTTCAGGGTCTTTTCTGTGAATGGGGAAAACCTTGGCTCAATCTGTTCACCATCACAATGTCAGCACTTCTGCGCATTGGAGTTTCTAAGACGTCTCTCATTCAGTGATCCGTTCTGCCTCACACAGGACTTATGACTCCTATATGCCTTTCCGCTGATACCACTCTTGCCTCGAGCTCTCAAGATCAGGGCTGACTGGGCCCACATCATACTAGTGGCTCTGGATTGTCACAGAGGGGATGCTATCCAGAACTCCTGGACATGAGCATCTGTTCTACGCTCAGGCAGTCTCTCAGAGAGGATCTGCTGTCAAGCAGCACAGCAGAGTTCCACATCTGGGTCTCCACCTCATGTTTGGAGATTAAAGGGTGACAACTGAACACCTATGACCTTTCTTTGGAGATGGTTGATGTCATCTTGACACCCAGGCTCCCTTGACAAAAACTGCATACAGCAGTCATTTGGACAAATTTGTGGCTTCATGAGATACTCTCCAGATAGACCCCATCCAGGCAAATGTATCTGTTGTTCTGTTGTTTGTTTTATCTCTAGCTCAGCAAAGGCTTTGCTCTGGGCACAGTTAAATGGTACCTTTCTCCTCTTATGTCCATTTACGGTAGCCAATTCAGCCTAAATTGTTTGTTTCCAGCTGTGTGCATTTTGCATCATTTGTTTCCTCCCTCTCTCATTGTAATGCCACAGTGGGAACTTAACATGGTCCTCACATATCTGATGTGCACTCCCTTTGAGCTGCTTAACAGCTGTCCTTTGTGGCTTATTACCCTCAAGGTGTTCCTCGTTGTCATAACATTGGTGTGGCGTGCGAGTGAGCTGAAGGTTCTCTTTGTCAATCCACCTTAACCCATCTTTTTTCCAAGACAAGTTGGTTTTGTGGACACAGGCCTCCTTCTTGCCTAAAGCTGTGACCCTGTTCCATGTCGGTTAGCACGTCACCTTGCCACCTTTCTATGCTCCACCTCACCCTTCTAAGGAGGAGGAGAGACTCCAGGAGAGCTCTAAGCTTTTTTATTGATCATACCAAAGAACAGTGAGTGGGGCAATCAGCTCTCTGTGGGGTTCTCTATGGAAAGAGGGAAGGCTATACAGAGTAGAACCATCTCTAGCTGGATTGGGCTTGGCAACATTAGGATATGCTACGCGTTGGCCAAAAAGCAGCCTCCAGAAAGACTGTATGCTCAATTTACCAGGGCCAATGCTGCCACTACTGCTTTGGCATGTGAAGTCCCTGTCAGAACAAGAAAGTAGCACCTACATATGCTCCACGCGTCATTTCTGGACAAGAATGACATCAGTGCGGAGCTGCATGGCCCCACCTATTGGTGTGTGGAGGTACTACTGAAACGTTTCTGGATCCAGTCTGACGCCTGGCCATATTCAAATGGTGAGGAATCTGCGGCTAAATAGAGACTTTACTAGAAAGAGCGTTACCAGAGGTAAGTAACTTGTTCTTCAAGGATCAATTGCTCCTTGAAGTGCTTAAAGACATCAAAAAGTTTTTTCAAAGCCATTGAGAGTTCTAGACCTTAGTACCACGTCATCAGCATTCAAAAAGATGGGTACAGATTTATTCTTAACAAGGGGCATGTCCTGCACTTTCTTGGTGAATGCAACATCAAGGCCATGCAACATCAAGGCCATTACAAGAAACAGGATTGGTGCTAGAACATAAACCTGGTGCACTCCGGGTCCTAGCCAAAATTATTCAGTACATTCTCTCTGCTCCCCAGATCTCACTGAGGCAAATGAATGATAGTGAAGGACATGTAGAAAATACATTAGCCCTCCATCAAAAACGATGATATATAAAAGTTCCCACAGCTTAGACCGATTGATGCTGTCAAAGGTATATGAAAGATCCATAAAGGCCAACATTTGGCAATGGAATATTTGCTTATCAGCAAGTGAAAATTTAAATTTAAACATTGCTGATACTGGACCTCAGATAGGGTATTACTCTCAGAGGTCCATTTTAATAACCTGTCAAGTACGGCTCTTCACCATAATTTTTACCATAGAGTCCAATAAAGAAATTGGTCAGTACACTTTGGGTCCCAGCAGTTGCCGTTTTTGAAAACTGGCCACCATGCCCCAAGACTGGGGGAGCCCAATTTTACATGGAGAGTTTAGAATATTTGTAAGTAAATGGGACCAGAACTCAGTATTATCTTTTACATTTTCTAAAGGGACCCCTTCCAGCCCAACTGTTGTATTGGAAGGGCTTTTTTTTGTTGCAGCTCTACCTCATGGAGTTGAAAATCTATATTTATTTGAAAAATTGGTGGATCCAATCTATGTGTAACCGTTTTTCCAGCCGGGAGGCAGTAAGTACTTTTAAAGTGAGCTATCCAGTATTCGGGTCCAATATCAGAGGCCAAAGCTTGCTTTGGAGTCTTTGATAGTTTACATGAATTACCTGTTTTCCAGAAGGCCTATGGACTCTTTAGCTTACAGGAGGAGACATGCTCAAATATCTGTTTGAAGATCACCCTTCATTTTTTAAGTGCCAGTTTATAATCACTGCCAGATTTTGCTATTTCATCCCCATGTTTTGGTAATCAGATGTGTTCCCATTTGAAGATCAAGAGCAAGTCCCCTGTATTATTCGCCAGTTTTTTCAAAAACCTCAATGACTTATGATTGATTAACTTTCACTTAAAGGCACTGATACTCAAGATCCAGGTTACCTTCAATTAGGTTTTGGAGTATAACACACAGGCCAGCAAATGTCCAACCTAACCTGAACCATTGTCTTTTGTAGAGAGTTTCATAAAACACAAGGATCTTTTTCTTGCTTTCCCTTTTGGAGTAGCTAAAGTAACAACAAGGAGTTGTGATCACTGAATATACTTGGTTTTATAGCCCCCTCGGGACAGGTTCCTTAATACAAAAAAGTAATCTGTGGTGGAGCTACAACTCCTTCCTGTAAATGCTGATACATTTGGGTTGGCGGGTCTAGTAAGGTCTATAACATTACATCGATTATGAGCCAGCAAATAATCAAATAATATATTGGCCCTTGGATCCTGAGTGTGTGTGTTAAATCTATAGGTTCCTTCAATAGAAACAGGTTAGTTGCTCTTAACAGGGACCTGTCCCGTAGCTTGGTATTAAAATCCCCTCCTAACAATAGGCTGAGCCCTTGATTGTGCTTAAAAAGCATTCACCAATTCATCAATGAATTCAAATGATCTCTTGCAGATGAATCACCATTATGAAAAATAATTGAAAGAAAACTAACATTCTGTGACCATTTTAAATGCAATGCCCGAATAAATTCTCAATTAACAGTTATCAGCAATCTACAACATTGTAAGGTTATCAAATCCATCACAAGGTACTTTGTCTGGAACCAAAGGTTCCTGCAACATAACTATATCAAAACTGTTAATATTTAGAATCCAACACTCCAAATCTAATTAAGACGAAACACCTGCAAAATATTAACTTATTACTTATAAATCAGAGACCATGGATAGTGTGCAGTTAAGATGATTGTGGGCAGTGGCCAGCTCTAGGGACTTTAATGTATTAGCTGTGGAGGATGGCTCCGGGCCTGGCGGTCAATCATTTTGAGATAGATTGGAAAACAGAGAAAAACGATTGCCAGTAAGAATTTGAACCACTGATTTCAAGGGGAGAATAGAATGTGAGTCTAGAGGAGGTGCCTGGATGGCAGTTTTCACATATTTCTAGAAATGACAGAGGCAAAAGTTGTATTAGGCTTCGATGTATTAGCCCTCGATATGATTGATTCACAAGGCCTCCATCCAACTGAGGTTGTCTAAAATGAATGACACAGTCACCATCAAAAACATTATCAAGGGTCCTATCCACATCAAAATATCATCATAAATACGAATATTGGACTTTGCGTTACCAAGTAACCAATGATTGGCCTTGTTTTTTAACTGCTCAGTTGATTCTGCTGTCTGGGAGGCTAACCGAGGTACATAAGCCAATACAATAACAAATCGGCATGCTGCAGGAGGCAAATGCATGAATGAAGGCACCTCAACACTATGCTGCAAAGCTCTATAGTTTGTATCAGTAGAAACTGCTGGCCTTCCACTTGATATTTCAGATGTCTGAACACTAGCACGTCGATCAGAAATTTCGATCACCATGTTTGTAGCAACAATACTGAATGATTGCACTACCGTGTTGTGTGTTGCTACATCCTGTAATGGCACAGAAAGTGAAGCAGTAAAAGTTGTGGTATGAGGAAGATCCATGGCACTGACGGACCCATGGAAACATGTGCCAGGTGATCATCAATAATCCATAAACTGTCATACAATGGGGAAGGCTTTTTTTACAAGAGAAAAATAGAATTGGCCCAAATTGATTCTGTAAAATAATTTAATTAGTCAAGGTATGGAGTTTGGGGCCATCTTTCATGGAAACACTGTTATCCTGCTTTTGTGCATTTTGAATTTTAGGTAATCTGTTTTTTACGCTTTGCTGCTGGACCAAGGTCAGATGGAGGTAAGGTGACAGCCGAATTGGCCATATCAGTGGGTAAAAGCTCCTAAATTTTTCTGCTAGCTTTGTAGTGAACTCTGTCACAAAAGCGCATAGCGAGATTAAAGCAGAAGGCAAAACAGAGGCTTTCACTGAAAGGCAACGGCATCCTTCTGCAAGCTCAACTTCTTTTGAAATAACCCCTAAAGTGCGTTCGAAGAAACACTCAATTGTGATATTCTTGTTTTTTTAGGATTGTTTCCTCCCATCTTGGGCTTACCCCGTGTTAGCAAGTAGATGATGAAATAGGGATGGATCAGCCTCTTCCAGTTGCTGATGGTCGCAGTCAGCCTACTCTTGGCCAAGTCTTCCCCCAGGCAGTGCCCAGACGCCCCACGTATGTGCCCCATACAGAGGGAAAGAGAAGCACTCTATGAAGTGCAGGGCACAAGTTGGGGATACACACGGGTGGACAGTGTTCAACCATTATTTTCACAGGGCGGACGCCATCCACCCTGCCAAGAAGTTGGGCCCCAATATGATATGATGGAATTGTCCCGGTGTAATTTGTGGACACATCACCTGTACGTTGTCTGTTTTTCCTTCACAGCTGCAAATGCATGTTTAAGATTCCAGTTGGACCAAAAACAAAGACGGAATTTTAGGGGCCATCAGCTCTCCTGTAGTTTCAGTGTGATTCTGGCTGGGAGCTACCTGAGCCTCACACATAGGTGCCAATGCAATGTAGAGGAAACAAAGCACAGGTTATCAGTTCACAATTACTTAAAAGAAGCTATGATTTGGAGGCAAGATTTTGACATTGTTCAACTGCTGTGCATTTGCAGGCACTGCAAGAATACCACGATTTTTTAAATTTAATTATTTTATAGTGCTACTCATTCCATGTAGGGTACATGAGTGCTTCACATAACACACACACACATTTGAAATTGACAATAAATTATGCAAGTGTTTAAATCAATGTATAGGATTGTAATTGTATGTATATAGCACTTACTACCCCTGAAAAGGTGTCAAAGCACTTTTTTGGCAAGTAGCACGCTACTCAGGCATCCAAAAAAGGATTAGTGGTGGATTAGTATAGGGAAATATGAGGATGTGTGACAGACAGTGAGGATTACAAGTTCTAGGAGTCACATGTCTTTCATAGATCACTGTGCTATATTAGAAGGGTTGCAATTTATGAACTGCAAGTAACAAAAGGATCTGTATTAAAATCAGTAGCCCACTTACCTTTTTACATAAAATACAAATCTGACAGATGCATTTACAGGGTGTGCTTTGCTGAAAACACATAAATCCTCTATGACATTTTGAGTCAAACTTGTGAGTAGACAAGACTTTGATCTCTCCTGTAAGTGCATTAACCACCAGAGTTATCTTACCATTACTATTACTCCATGAAGTTTACTGGACACACAAATATCTCTGCAGCAGGTACTTTAACCCTAGTAAGATATTTTAAAATGTAGTCTTTGTAACTAATTAAGCCAGAACACATTTACTATCACGTTTCTCCTTGTTGACACTTTTTTTGTAGCAGATTAAAAAAAGAGTATGAGTTGACAGTCAGACTGCTTTCCATTACTCCGCCTCTTGTGAATTCACCCCGTTCCATTGCCACACCTTGACCCCCAAAATATGGGTTCCCAAAGTAAAGATTTTCCATTTCCAGCACTGCTATAACAATGACACACACAGCAGTAGCAAAGCTGGACAACCGTTTCACCCCTGGGGCATAGCTTCAGGGGTTGGGGAATGGAGTTGGACACCTCCTTAATAATTTTTAGTCATGTCTTGGCCTGATAGTGAAGGTTGGATTAACTGCCTGTGGAACCAGTGACAACATTAACATTAAATTATTGCAGACTGAGTAGTGATGGGTGAGCCACTGTATTAACAGGGAGAGCTGAGCCAAGGGTCTGGCTTATCTTGGAGCCCTGCATAAACACAACCATGAAAATATTTGCCATGTAAATAAAGCTATATAAAAAGATGATAAAGTTGCTTCAAAATCTTTAAAAAAATGAATTTTTGTAGCATGTGAAAGGTTGTTATTCGAGTACATTACTGCAGTTTTTAAAAGAGCTAGTTTGAAAAGGAGAACTTAGAAATATTATGGGACTTCCCCATGCTGATAATGCCACTAGTGAAATCACACTGACGTATACAAAAAAGTAATGGATGGAATGCTTGTGGATATTCTGGTGGGACCAATTCCAGGGAGAGCTGTCCTTAGGTTGGACAGGTAAATGTGAGGCTGGTTTAGATATAGTTATGCCAAGATTAAGAACATGAGAGATATCAGGTGCTAAATGTGGGTGACAACCGTTTGGGGGAAGTATGTGTGCCTGGCTTGTAGAACTTTGTGATTTATCTACTGCAGTTAGTGAGACACTAAACTTCGTACCCATTTGGGCTGTTAATTCTTGTAGATGGGGAACTCAAGTAACAACCTTAAGTAGTGATCAGCTTTCATCAGTGGCGTACATGAATGTCAATTCTCCAAACTGCCAGGGGTAGCGGAGGTGACATTGCACGCCATTTGACCTTTACTTTGACTCACACATGCATGCTTACACATTTACACATACACACACTCACTGTCACTTAAACACACTCTCCCCTGAAAGCACACACACAACAAACATTTAAAATCCTTGTTACTTACCTCAGCTGCCAGGGAGGGTCATATTCCAGCAAATTGTAATTAATTATTTATTACACAAATAGTGAATAATAACATATTATACAGAAAACAAAGAATGTGGATCTGCCTTTATGTTCCTGGCACTGATTTTACCCCCTCTGAGGCCAGTGGTCAAAAGGGGCAAACCAGAGGTTTGCAACTGTGACCCCTAAATTACATCCATGGTGGTGTAACATAAGCCCCCACAGTATGGGGGCCCGAGCACCAGGGGGCCCTCTTCAAGGAGGGGGGCCCCCTCCTCGTACTTTGCAAGGGGGTCCCCTCAAGTTTTGTTATGCCACAGCCTTTTATTTGTTACATCTCGGAAACTGCTCAAATGTACTCATGCTCGACCTGCTAAACATACGTGCGAGCTCTTAAGATTTGATGGCACTTCTTGTGAGGTCACTTCCTTTAAGCTTGTGGGTCATGATATCACTTCCTGTAATGTCAGGTGTGATGCCACGTGCCTGTGGTGTGACTGGCATTTTACCTTCCTTGTTATTCCCCACAGCTTCCTTTTAGGGTCGAGCGTGCAAGCACTGTGACCTGTTGTAATCTCTCTGTGGGCTATTAACCACACCCAATCTTGCTATTCATTCTTTGTTGTGCTTGTTTTAAATGCTTCATTTTTATTGGTGCATTTTGTGAAATATCCTTCCTTTGTGTGCTGAGTTCTCTCCCAGGCGATTTCACTAAGTGAACATTTTTGTTGGCCATCCCACTTCCTCCTTTTACAGCGTGTGATGGCCCCTCCTCCAGTTTCGGTTTGCCTTTCATCCCAGCCGTGATCCTTTCTAGACATTCACAGAGGGAGCCAATAACTCTTGCACTCATGGTCATGGCGGCCATGGTGCTTTGAATTGACTTGCTTATGTCAACTGTTTTACTTTTCATTTTCAATCAATGTGGCAAGAAAAGTCCAGTTAGGAATTTACAACGCTGATAGTTCTAAGTCGAGCAAACACAAGACCCATTGCACTGCAAATGCTTGTTTTAGGACTTGTGCCCTGATGTAGCACCGTAAAAATGCAGCGCGGGTTGAGTAGTCCAGTTCATGCATCCCATGCAGCTGGAAAGAGATGTGCTCTAAGTAGCACTGGTGATGTCTGCTCCGCCTCCTCCACAAATTAGGGCCAAAGCATGCAGCGTGAGCTCTGTAGTATAACCAAGTTTCAATGGAAGTCAATGCTTTCTGCGCAGTGGGAAAGAGACGCGTTTTATATAGCGCCAGTGATGTCTGCCTCTCTTCCTCCACCAATCATGCCCAAAGTGCAGTGAGTGCTGTGTAGTTAGGGTGACCAGATGTTTTGCTTGGACAGTCCTGTTTTTTCAATGACGGTCCCGGTGACCTGACCAATGTTGCAAAAACGGCAATTTTTGGCAGTTGTTAACATCATTGAGGTGTTGTGATTTGTAGCCATTGCGGAGAAAGGGAAGGAAAACAGTCGTGGGTAAATGTGGAGTTTCAGAAATATTTATATTTAAAGTGAAATATGTGCCTTTACAGTGCCTTTAGCCTTAAACGTGCTGAAGGCCCGAGAAGACCAGGAGAACCTTGTCAGAAATCAGCAGAAGAGGTGGCATTCAACGACTTTGCTCCCACCTCCACCACCCCTGAATGCTTTTATAATACGGTTCATCACTTACCTTGGATATCTGTGTGGGGAAGGAAGAGTGAAAGCAAGTGTGTTTGCATTCAGACTGAGCCATTCACGGACCAGGTGGTAATGTTTGTCATGCCTTTATTGGTCTGTAGAGGCTAAAGAGGAGGGTCTTTCCACACGGGAGCTGAAGCAGAAGTAATTCTGTATTTTCTGGAACCACAAACATATGTGTCCCTGCCCCCCTAATATTGGAGGTTGTAACAGGAATTCTCTGCGCTGGCTGTATTTTACTCACTGGAGAGGAGGTTTGGTATGTTTCCCCTCTGATTTTCCCAAGCTTTGGCATCCTTGTCTAGAAAGATGAGAAAACGTATGTTCTTTGCCCAAAGCATCTGGGAACAGCGACAGACATAGAAAAGAATCCGTTGTTAACAATACGTTCTTCTTCAGGTTTCTATGTTGTGTGTAAAGTGCTATAAAATGCGGGAAATGTCTGTTCCAAACTAATGATTATTGCTCCATGCTGATAGTCACCATGTACAAGGTTGTTCTGACAGGGGCAAAACAGGTCAGCTTTAAGAAGAATTCCATAGCAGCAGGTTTGAACCCACCTAACACAATCAGCACCTTCCCTGACAGAAAAGATTCATACTTTTTTCAGCGCTGTAGTTCAGACTCCTCATCCATGCCAGGGGAATGCGAGGGGAATAATTGGCCATTTTAGCTTTTTTTGTAAAAGACGGCGTACTAACAGGTATTGAATCTGCACAGACTTTGGTAAAACATTAGAATTAGGAGCAACGTGTGAGTCTGGTGGTTTGAAAATATGTTTCAACCCCACTCGCCAAGTCTTCTAGACAGGATTCTGTCAAAATGGATTATGTTAGAAGATCTAAAATATCCTTATCTATGTCATAGCTTGAATAAAGGGCCCTGGAAGAGGTTCTTCTTTTGAAGGCTTTGAAGAGGTGCTAGTATTTCCTGGCAATAATAAAAGAAATGGTTGTTAAAGATGAAGAACAGTGCTTTCCTTATAATGTTAGTGAGTCTTTGTGTTACAGCAGTGTGTACAGACGCCCTGTTGGTACCAATATAAGAGCAAGTGGTTACAGTTTTGTTATTGGACCTTTCCCAAAGGTCTCAATATTCTCACTTGCTATGTAAACAACATTCTCACCTGCTTGGTACCAAGTGTCAGAGGCATGTGTTCAGATAGACTTACTGTGAGATGAGGTTTCAACATCGCCCCATCCCATTATCACAAAACAATGACCATGGAAACTTCTGTCATGGAAAGTAGCATTAGATAGGAACAAGCCTTATGTGCTTCAGACCTACCTAGCCCCTATTGGGGCTCGGTGTGGAGTTTTTACTCATGTGTTCTGCTGCAGATTGGTCTGTGACATACGTGTCGAGAAGGCAAATCCAGGTGCGAGGACCTTGATACCCAATCGTGAGGCATTTCTCTGTTGTGTTGGATGTGTGTGCTCTCTTCTGTTAGATGTTCTGTTTTGTTTCTTAATAGATAGTGCTGTTTGTAACATGGTGATACCCAGATACATGGCATACGTGTGCAGTGTTGGATGCCTAGGTGGTGTTCTGTTTAAAGTTTTCTGCTGCATGCTAAATAGTTCCCGGGAAACCTTACATAAAGTGTTAACACATTACATTACTTTGCTTACCTGCTTACAAAGAACACTGATTGAAAACTGTTAATACATTAGTCACAACATCAATGTTGTGAGTACAGCTGAAAAGTTAATAGCTTTGCAAAATGTTCTGACCATTTTTTAATCTCAAGAAAAGATAATTCTATTTCAATTCTGCATCTCCTTGAAGTAGGGTGTTCCTGGTACAGCATTCTGCAAGTGTACATATAGGATTCCCTTTTGAAGTAAACATTAGTATTCTTTCAATGCATTCTTAGGAACCCGCATAGGAGGTATGTAAGAATGGCCCATGCGTCCCTGGGAAAGAAGGACTTGTGAACAAATGAGTTTACACTTTTAATTTCGCCATGTTGAAAGTATTGTAGCTTACTGCCAAGATATAGATTGAGCTCGGCTGTGTACCCAAGAGGGTCAATGTAAACATAAGCATGGAGTATGATCAGTGAAACTGCATTTCCGTAGCTTAAGTCAATGCTGTTGAGGATGTCTCCCCTTAATTGACGTACAACTTGGAAGACAGCTACTCATTTGCTGTGGCACCATTTGTAGTCTACACGGAAGTGAACATATATGTCTTTCGAAATATATGCGAGTTTCACCAAATGCCCTGAAGAGCACAAAGGTTACTCATTTCCTAGGAAAGATGCTAGTATTCGAGAAACTGTATTGTGTAAACTCCATCCTGCTACAAGGTTTATTGAGAATAGTTAAAAATGAGATGTATGACATTACCACACATGCGTTCACCAAATAAGCCTTTGAAATGCAGCCTTTACCATGCATGCCTTTACCATGCAAATGCCTTCACCACCCGTGCCTTTACCTTGCATGGCAACTATATTTAAGATAAGTAACACCCGTATATATATCCCTCTTGTAGGAGGACAACTTTGCCAAATTGAACTCCATGTCTCCTTGTCGAAAAAGTGGCTCCTGGGATCTGTCCAAAAACTTGTGGAGAACTATTTACTCTTTATTTGAACTATATAGGAACTTTCCCAAACATTTTTAAACTCTCCTTCACTCCTTGGTAAATTTTATGCAACACTTTGGATACCGTAATCTGGAATTCAACAACGTCTACAGAAAGTACTTTTTGGGAGCAAGAACTTCTTTTTTAGCTATCTACCCATGCGGAGTCTTAGAGGTCTTGACTTCAACATCTGTATGGTACTGCTAAACACAAGTTCTGGATTCCTCCGCTAGGCACAAATGTGAGGAAATGGGGTGGATTATATGGTGTGGCTATGCAGCTTTATCCACATTGTAATGGATTCCTATGGAGTGGTCCTGATGCAAGGGATGAAGGATGCTGAAGATGCTCCAGGGTGATGTGGATGCGACGCGGTTGATGGGGATCTTCCTTGCAGGCACTCCTTGGTCCACGAAGATGGCGCTGGGTCGTGGATGCAAAGTCAACATCTCACAGGGTCCTCTCTGGGCTGAAGACCAGTCGCCACTGGACTATCAGTTGCCTGGTGTCATGGTCACAGGCCAATACTTCCTAAGTCAATAGCTCACCTTCTGAGGGTCCCAGCAACTCTCCAACAGCACTTCTATGCTCAGTCAAATTGGTGCAATTCTATGTATCGGGTCTTGGTCCTTGGTACTGCTCAGTGGTGGTGGTAGTGGCTTGAAGACTTTGGCCTACCAACTTGCCCCAGCAAGGACCTTCAGCTGTTGTTTCCCTGTGCTGCAAACAAGAGGCCAGCCAGCTGGCCCTTGGATTCTGTTGGCTTTATTGGGCTCTGGAGGCAGCTTCTTCTTGAGCAGGACACAGCAGGCACAGTCCCTCTTCTTCTGTAGCTACTAGGGACAGCAGGTACAGTCTTACACAGCGCAGCCTCTCTTTGCTGATTCTCCTATGCAGCATGGCAGTACTCTTCAGTCCTTCTTCTAATTCGGTTGAGATCTGAGGTCTGGCTGCCATGGTCCCCCCTTTATGTTTAGATTATGTCTCCAGTGCAGGATGCTGTTTGTAGCCATCGGGCTACTAGGTTCCCTCCCACCAGGTGATCACTTACTGTGGAGTGTGGCATTGTGAAGTATGGCGTCGGACTATCCCAAAATGCACCTTTCTGCCCGTCCCAAGGAGGCAGGATCCCTCTCTAAGTGTTAAGGCCTCCCTAGCCCACCCCATGGGTGTGGCTACCTTAGGGCTACATGCCCCTGGGTAACCCGGTTTGGCAACTGGTTTCTCCTTTCTGCTCCCCGTGCCAGCCTGGCTGCCTAGACAATGGGGCAGCCCTTCTCCCTAGTGTGACCCAATTGCCCTTCAATGGCGGCTTATCCTTTGAAGCCTGCTTTTTGGGGCTAACACCCAAGTGGCTTCCTGCAGGACAGAGGTAACACTTTCCTGGCATGTAATCCCTCATTGTTCTCCTTCCTGAGAGTCGTAGGCATGTCTGTTCAGGAGGGGAGAAAGCTGCCTCGTGAAACATGCTCCATGTAGTCCTGAGAAGGCACAGGAGTTTTAAAAGCAACAAAGTGGAACCTTTGTAAAAGCTGTACACTGCAACAAGTTACATTAATTTTGACTTGAGATACAAATCTGCTTTAATGTAACAAGTTGTTACTTTAGAGTTCCCACTTTGGTCGCACCATTCAGGAGTTAGCAGAGCTGAGGAGTCAACGTGTAATCCTCTTTGTCAATTGGGCGGCCAAGTCTTTCCACAGTATAAACTGTGTGTTTCACATGTTTACTGTCAGGACATGTAAACTACATGTCCTGCCTGTGTAATCTGTTGCACCCTGCCTTAGGACTTGGTAGTCCAGCCAGAGAAGTGACTTACACAGATGTACAGAAGTCATAGTGGCTTTGTAATTGCTTTCAATGGCAAAGTTGGGTTAGCAGTGCAGGTCTGCTCTGCCAGTCTGCTACAGTCTGCAGTGGTGGACTGGGGGAACTCGTTTCACATGGGGGGCCTCCAGGGTGGCACAAGCAGTGCTGGGACACCCCTCTAAACACACCCTGGGTACCAGGGTACCACATACTCTGATTTTACAGATACGTTAGCCATTTCCAGTTGAGTACATCCAATCTGACATACACTTTAGAGTCTGGGCACCAGAACTGATGTCTGATTAGAAGGCCACAGTGCACTCTCAGATTCGAAAAACTAGCAGCATCAGTCACAAAACGTAGGGGTGACAATACAAAAAGAGGCATTTCTTTACAGCTCAGAATTGTAATAATATGTTACTTTACATTTATAAAAAACCTTTGGATTCACTGGCAAAAACAAAGGTTAAATGGATGTTATAGTTAGGTGAAAATGTCAGTTAAAGCATACTGTTTTAAACCAACAAAACTGCTGAAATTCACCAGTTATAGTTATCTCAAGTAACTATAATTCATGCTCTAAAGTAACTACAACTCGTGCCCCAGCCATGCACAGTGTGCCATCAATGAATCATTTGAGATATTCCAGTGATGTAATCAGTGGTGTCATAGATCTTGTCATGAGTTATGTAATATGGGGGGTAATTAGCAGTGCATGGTGAGGGTGCGAGTTATAGTTACTTTAGAGTAAACATTAAAGTTACTTGAGATAACTATAATTTGTGAATTCCAGTGGTTTTGTTTGTTTAGAAAGGTATATTTAAATTAACATTTTCACCTAACTAAAAGGTCCATTTAACCTTTGCTTTTTTCAGTAAATGTCTAACGTTTAAAAAAATGTAAAGTAACATATTATTATAATTCCCAATGATAACATTGCTTTAACTTTTTATTTTTTCAGTAAATGTAATTTTTTTTTACATAAAGTAAGAGGTCGATTGCAGGGACGGCGAGGCGCAGCATGCTGTTGCTTCCAAACCCTCACAGGTGCTCAATCCTCTGCTGCGCACAGACTTTGGTTGTGCATGTTGTTGGGCACAAGGTCTGAACCTCACAGTGCATGCCCTGTGGGAAGGCCCTGTGCTCAACCCCTGCAGGTTGACAATGTGATGTTACAATATAAAAGGTGTTAGTAAGGCAGACAATGGCTTTGTGAAAGTGTCAGAATCCTAAAATGTACTGGGCCAAGTGGCTTTATCAAAGGGTCAGCATATCAACATATTTAAAGCAGACTTATTGTCTTTGTCAAACATCACTAGTAATTATTATCAAATGTATATTTTGTTAATTCGCACATTACAATGTTTAATAAAAGTGATTGTCATTTTTTAAATAAAATCATTAAAAAAAATCAAATTTGAATCTACCTTTTAACATTTTTCAATCCACAGAATGTAGTAACAAAAACAACCACAAGGAAGCCCTGCACCCCAGCTGTAGAGCATAGAGCTCCAGTGCTGAGTGCTATAAAAAATATGGTAAAATCTCTTGAGGTCATTGATTTATTGACCCCGGAGACTTACAGCTTTTAAATGTTGATGGGGGACTGCTGCATTCTCAGCAGCCCTCATCAACATTAAAAAAATGCTTGGTGGTGCCCCACCCCTTCAAGGGACACCACCAGCATCTAAGTGTAAATAATAAGCCCTCACAGGGCATTATGAGGTTCTCCATGCCCGAGCAGTCATTAATAAATAAGCAGCTCCTGCAGCCCATTTACTATTCTGTTACTATTTATTTTAGATTTCTTTGGGTGTCCCACACAAGACACTCACATCTTCTAATCTAATTTATGGTTGCAGGAGGAGTGCAGGGCTCTAGCGGCTTCACTGACTTCTTACAAGCACAGGAGCCGGCATCTTTATTATTACTTTTTTTAAGTAGTGGGATGTCCTGGTGCCCACCAGGGGAACCCCACAGCATTTTTAACATTGCCATTACAGGAAAAGCCCTAAGGCCCCCGCAACTCTGCCAGCTTCCCTGCCAGCACCCATCTCAGGTATGGTGGGAGCCAGTATTACTCCTACCCAGTGGAAGCATCTTTTCTTATGCTCCTGCCAGTTCGGAGAAATTCTGCAAGCAAATGGGAAGGGGGGAACTTTTGTGGCCCCAAACAGTGGAAACCTTTATGCTTCAGCTGGCTGAGAGCGCATAAAAATTCCCTAACCAAGTTCTGTCCACATCTTTACATCTAGTTTATGGCTGCAGGAGGAGCCCAGGGCCCCCCGCGGCTCCACCAGCTCCTTACAAGCGCAGGGGTTGGCATCTTTATTATTTTAAAAAATCAGTGGGATGTCTCGGTGCCCACCCGGGGCACCCCACAGCATTTTTAATGTCACAATTATGTGGTGAGCCCCAAGGCCTTGGCAGCTCTGCCAACTTCCCTGCCAGCACCCATTCAAAGTATGGCGGGAGCCAGCATTGCTCCTTCCGGTGGGAGCATCTTTTCTTTTGCTCCTGCCAGTTAGGAGAAAGACTTCCCTGCCCAAGCCTTTGCGGGCAAGGCAACAACGGTGTCCTGGGAGATGGGGTTCAGGGGATACCATGACTGAGCGTGTGCCGGGGATAGGATCGGTGGGCACACAGTATAGCTCTGGGAGAGGGGCATCAGGCTCCCCTCTCCTTAATTTGTAAGTCTGCCTCATGGGATGGGGTCAACAGGGCCTCATGGAGACTTGGGGGAAGCATATGTCCACCTCTCCTTAATTTGTAACTCGGCCCCGGAGAATGGTGATCCAGGGGCTACAACAAGGCTCAGGGAGGAGTCTGCTTGCCCTCTTCACCTTAATTTGATACACTGCCCTGGGGGATGGGGTCCATGGTGAACCTGGGGCTACAAAAAGGCTCAGGGAGGAGTCTGCTTGCCCTCTTCACCTTAATTTAATACACTGCCCTGGGGGATGGGGTTCCCGGGGCCTCAGTGAGGCTCAGGTGGGGGGAAGGGGGAAGCTGCGCCTGGTGGCAGCATTTTGAAACCTCCTGCCAGGCTGGAGAAGACATGCCTTCTCTGCCTGCAGGAGCATAGGCAAGAAAGGCATGGCTGCTTTCACTCAGGGGGAGCTTTAAAAATGCTCCGGCTGAGTTGGAGCAGACTTCTGTTTCCCTGCCCATGCTGATGCCACCTGGTGGGAGCAATGCCAGGTCCTGCACTATGAAATGAGCCAGCTGAGGCCGTGGGGGCCCTGGGACTCCCACAAGGCCCCCAACTTGCTGCTTGGTGGGTTCCCCAGATGTGCCCTCAGGCACCCACCTACAAATAAAGGCACTGGAGGATGGGATCCATGGGGCAAGAGTAGGCTCGAGGAGAAGACTGTGTGCCCCCTCCCCATTACATTAAGTGCAGCACCCGGGGATGAGGTCCGCGGGGCCTATTAAGGCTCGGGGAGAGTGGCCACACAGCTCCTTCTCTATTTATTGGAATTCGGCCCCAGGGGATGGGGTCCCTGGGCTCTATTAAAACTAAGCGACGAGGGTTGCATGCTCCCTCCCTTTAACATATATGTTTTGGCCGAGGGGATGGGGCCCCAGGGGCCACTATTGACTTGAGGTTGACAGCCATGCGTCCTCTCCCCTAAAGGCCCCTGGTTCAGGGAAGGGGGCCACGTGCCCACCTCTTGTTTACAAATATCGTTTGGCACCAGGGGATGGGGTCTGAAGTGTGTCTGGGGGTTGAGCACGCCCCCTGCCCTTTCAGAAAAAGAAGCCCCGGGAGTTGAGGTCCGCAGAGTCTCAAAGGCAACCCTATAGCACGAATAGCAGCCTGCAAAGCGTTGGCCGTACTGTGTTTCAGCAGGCCAGGTCCTGCAGCCAAGCCAAGTGTGACTTCGGGTTTGCAGCCTATGGGGCGGTTATTATCCAGCCCGGTGACCATGCCCAGTCGTGGGTGGTGTTACATATGGTAATAAATATCACTTTATGTTAAAAACATCCTAGAAATTAACTGAAAAAAACAAAACCACTCGTGCCATCACCATGCACTGCTAATTAGATCACTCATGACACGATCTATGAAATCACTGATAATACTGATAAAATCACTGCAGCATTTGAAATTACATCCTTGATGAAAACACTCTGCATGGCGGGGGAGAGAGTCATAGTTACTTCAGGGCATAGATAACTATAAGTGGTGAATTTCAGTGGGTTTGTTTGTTTAAAATGGCATGTTTTAACTGATATTTGCACCTACCTATAACATCCCTTTATCCTTTGTTTTTTTCAGTGAATTTCCAAGGCTTTTATAATTATAATTTCTAATTATAACTTCACTTTAACCTTTGGGTTTTCAGTGAATAGATATTTATAGGAACTAGAATAAAAAATAAAAAAAAACTTAGAAAGTCACTGGAAAAAAACAAAGGATACAGGAACGTTATGGTTAGGTTCAGATTTTACACTCGCAAAACCATAGAAATTCAGCAGTTATAGTTATCTGAGCTAGCAATAACTTACACCCTGCAAAGCACTGCTTATGGCCTCACATATTACTTCACTCAGGACATGGTCTGTGACATCACTGATGGCTTCTCAAATGACATCACTAATGACATCATTCAGTAAGTAAGTAATTAACATACATTAATCCAACTTCCACCATGTGAGGCCTTTGACCGTGTGTGACAAGGGGTTGGCAGCAGGGCATGCTGCCAACCCCCTGCATGCAAGCAATCCCACACTGTGGGTCTGTGAGTGGCTGTACGGATGTGTGACTGGGTTTGTGTGGGTGTGTAAGTGTGTGGGTGTGAATGGCTGTGTGGGTCAGTGAGTGGGTGTGTGAGTGGTTTTGTGGGCCTGTGAGTGGTTGTGTGGCTGTGTGAGTGGCTGTGTAAGTGGCTGTGTTGGTCTGTGATGGGTGAGGTAGAGGTTTTGTGGGTCTGAGAGTGGGTGTGTGAGTGAGTATACCAATGGCTGTGTGGGTCTGTGAGTGGACGTGTGAGTGGTTTTGTGGGTCAGTGAGTGGGTGTGTGAGTGTCTGTATTGGTGTGTGAGTGGGTGTGTCAGTGGTTGTACGGATGTATAAGTGGGTGTATGAGTGTGTTAGCGGTTGTGTGAATGGGTGTGTAAGTGGCTGTGTGGGTCTCTGAGTGGGTATGGTAGTGGTTTTGTGGGTCTGTGAATGGGTGTGTGAGTGAGTGTGTGAGCGGGCCTGCGAGTTGGTGTTTTTTTTTTTTAATTGGAGTCTGAATCAGCAGATCCATCACAGATTCATACAGGGGGCCATGCTGAGTGGTGTGGAGGATCCACGGATGTCCCTAGTGTACAGAAGTCATAGTGGCTTTGTAATTGCTTTCAATGGCAAAGTTGGGTTAGCAGTGCAGGTCTGCTCTGCCAGTCTGCTACAGTCTGCAGTGGTGGACTGGGGGAACTCGTTTCACATGGGGGGCCTCCAGGGTGGCACAAGCAGTTCTGGGACACCCCTCTAAACACACCCTGGGTACCAGGGTACCACATACTCTGATTTTACAGATACGTTAGCCATTTCCAGTTGAGTACATCCAATCTGACATACACTTTAGAGTCTGGGCACCAGAACTGATGTGTGATTAGAAGGCCACAGTGCACTCTCAGATTCGAAAAACTAGCAGCATCAGTCACAAAACGTAGGGGTGACAATACAAAAAGAGGCATTTCTTTACAGCTCAGAATTGTAATAATATGTTACTTTACATTTATAAAAAACCTTTGGATTCACTGGCAAAAACAAAGGTTAAATGGATGTTATAGTTAGGTGAAAATGTCAGTTAAAGCATACTGTTTTAAACCAACAAAACTGCTGAAATTCACCAGTTATAGTTATCTCAAGTAACTATAATTCATGCTCTAAAGTAACTACAACTCGTGCCCCAGCCATGCACAGTGTGCCATCAATGAATCATTTGAGATATTCCAGTGATGTAATCAGTGGTGTCATAGATCTTGTCATGAGTTATGTAATATGGGGGGTAATTAGCAGTGCATGTTGAGGGTGCGAGTTATAGTTACTTTAGAGTAAACGTTAAAGTTACTTGAGATAACTATAATTTGTGAATTCCAGTGGTTTTGTTTGTTTAGAAAGGTATATTTAAATTAACATTTTCACCTAACTAAAAGGTCCATTTAACCTTTGCTTTTTTCAGTAAATGTCTAACGTTTAAAAAAATGTAAAGTAACATATTATTATAATTCCCAATGATAACATTGCTTTAACTTTTTATTTTTTCAGTAAATGTAATTTTTTTTTACATAAAGTAAGAGGTCGATTGCAGGGACGGCAAGGCGCAGCATGCTGTTGCTTCCAAACCCTCACAGGTGCTCAATCCTCTGCTGCGCACAGACTTTGGTTGTGCATGTTGTTGGGCACAAGGTCTGAACCTCACAGTGCATGCCCTGTGGGAAGGCCCTGTGCTCAACCCCTGCAGGTTGACAATGTGATGTTACAATATAAAAGGTGTTAGTAAGGCAGACAATGGCTTTGTGAAAGTGTCAGAATCCTAAAATGTACTGGGCCAAGTGGCTTTATCAAAGGGTCAGCATATCAACATATTTAAAGCAGACTTATTGTCTTTGTCAAAAATCACTAGTAATTATTATCAAATGTATATTTTGTTAATTCGCACATTACAATGTTTAATAAAAGTGATTGTCATTTTTTAAATAAAATCATTAAAAAAAATCAAATTTGAATCTACCTTTTAACATTTTTCAATTCACAGAATGTAGTAACAAAAACAACCACAAGGAAGCCCTGCACCCCAGCTGTAGAGCATAGAGCTCCAGTGCTGAGTGCTATAAAAAATATGGTAAAATCTCTTGAGGTCATTGATTTATTGACCCCGGAGACTTACAGCTTTTAAATGTTGATGGGGGACTGCTGCATTCCCAGCAGCCCTCATCAACATTCAAAAAATGCTTGGTGGTGCCCCACCCCTTCAAGGGACACCACCAGCATCTAAGTGTAAATAATAAGCCCTCACAGGGCATTATGAGGTTCTCCATGCCCGAGCAGTCATTAATAAATAAGCAGCTCCTGCAGCCCATTTACTATTCTGTTACTATTTATTTTAGATTTCTTTGGGTGTCCCACACAAGACACTCACATCTTCTAATCTAATTTATGGTTGCAGGAGGAGTGCAGGGCTCTAGCGGCTTCACTGACTTCTTACAAGCACAGGAGCCGGCATCTTTATTATTACTTTTTTTAAGTAGTGGGATGTCCTGGTGCCCACCTGGGGGACCCCACAGCATTTTTAACATTGCAATTACAGGAAAAGCCCTAAGGCCCCCGCAACTCTGCCAGCTTCCCTGCCAGCACCCATCTCAGGTATGGTGGGAGCCAGTATTACTCCTACCCAGTGGAAGCATCTTTTCTTATGCTCCTGCCAGTTCGGAGAAATTCTGCAAGCAAATGGGAAGGGGGGAACTTTTGTGGTCCCAAACAGTGGAAACCTTTATGCTTCAGCTGGCTGAGAGCGCATAAAAATTCCCTAACCAAGTTCTGTCCACATCTTTACATCTAGTTTATGGCTGCAGGAGGAGCCCAGGGCCCCCCGCGGCTCCACAAGCTCCTTACAAGCGCAGGGGTTGGCATCTTTATTATTTTTAAAAATCAGTGGGATGTCTCGGTGCCCACCCGGGGCACCCCACAGCATTTTTTATGTCAGAATTATGTGGTGAGCCCCAAGGCCTTGGCAGCTCTGCCAACTTCCCTGCCAGCACCCATTCAAAGTATGGCGGGAGCCAGCATTGCTCCTTCCGGTGGGAGCATCTTTTCTTTTGCTCCTGCCAGTTAGGAGAAAGACTTCCCTGCCCAAGCCTTTGCGGGCAAGGCAACAACGGTGTCCTGGGAGATGGGGTTCAGGGGATACCATGACTGAGCGTGTGCCGGGGATAGGATCGGTGGGCACACAGTACAGCTCTGGGAGAGGGGCTGCAGGCTCCCCTCTCCTTAATTTGTAAGTCTGCCTCGTGGGATGGGGTCAACAGGGCCTCATGGAGACTTGGGGGAAGCATATGTCCACCTCTCCTTAATTTGTAACTCGGCCCCGGAGAATGGTGATCCAGGGGATACAACAAGGCTCAGGGAGGAGTCTGCTTGCCCTCTTCACCTTAATTTGATACACTGCCCTGGGGGATGGGGTCCATGGTGAACCTGGGGCTACAAAAAGGCTCAGGGAGGAGTCTGCTTGCCCTCTTCACCTTAATTTAATACACTGCCCTGGGGGATGGGGTTCCCGGGGCCTCAATGAGGCTCAGATGGGGGTAAGGGGGAAGCTGCGCCTGGTGGCAGCATTTTGAAACCTCCTGCCAGGCTGGAGAAGACATGCATTCTCTGCCTGCAGGAGCATAGGCAAGAAAGGCATGTCTGCATTCACTCAGGGGGAGCTTTAAAAATGCTCCGGCTGAGTTGGAGCAGACTTCTGTTTCCCTGCCCTTGCTGATGCCACCTGGTGGGAGCAATGCCAGGTCCTGCACTATGCAATGAGCCAGCTGAGGCCGTGGGGGCCCTGGGACTCCCACAAGGCCCCCAACTTGCTGCTTGGTGGGTTCCCCAGATGTGCCCTCAGGCACCCACCTACAAATAAAGGCACTGGAGGATGGGATCCATGGGGCAAGAGTAGGCTCGAGGAGAAGACTGTGTGCCCCCTCCCCATTACATTAAGTGCAGCACCCGGGGATGAGGTCCGCGGGGCCTATTAAGGCTCGGGGAGAGTGGCCACACAGCTCCTTCTCTATTTATTGGAATTCGGCCCCAGGGGATGGGGTCCCTGGGCTCTATTAAAACTAAGCGACGAGGGTTGCATGCTCCCTCCCTTTAACATATATGTTTTGGCCGAGGGGATGGGGCCCCAGGGGCCACTATTGACTTGAGGATGACAGCCATGCGTCCTCTCCCCTAAAGGCCCCTGGTTCAGGGAAGGGGGCCACGTGCCCACCTCTTGTTTACAAATATCGTTTGGCACCAGGGGATGGGGTCTGAAGTGTGTCTGGGGGTTGAGCACGCCCCCTGCCCTTTCAGAAAAAGAAGCCCCGGGAGTTGAGGTCCGCAGAGTCTCAAAGGCAACCCTATAGCACGAATAGCAGCCTGAAAGCGTTGGCCGTACTGTGTTTCAGCAGGCCAGGTCCTGCAGCCAAGCAAAGTGTGACATCGGGTTTGCAGCCTATGGGGCGGTTATTATCCAGCCCGGTGACCATGCCCAGTCGTGGGTGGTGTTACATATGGTAATAAATATCACTTTATGTTAAAAACATCCTAGAAATTAACTGAAAAAAACAAAACCACTCATGCCATCACCATGCACTGCTAATTAGATCACTCATGACACGATCTATGAAATCACTGATAATACTGATAAAATCACTGCAGCATTTGAAATTACATCCTTGATGAAAACACTCTGCATGGCGGGGGAGAGAGTCATAGTTACTTCAGGGCATAGATAACTATAAGTGGTGAATTTCAGTGGGTTTGTTTGTTTAAAATGGCATGTTTTAACTGATATTTTCACCTACCTATAACATCCCTTTATCCTTTGTTTTCTTCAGTGAATTTCCAAGGCTTTTATAATTATCATTTCTAATTATAACTTCACTTTAACCTTTGGGTTTTCAGTGAATAGATATTTATAGGAACTAGAATAAAAAATAAAAAAAAACTTAGAAATTCACTGGAAAAAAACAAAGGATACAGGAACGTTATGGTTAGGTTCAGATTTTACACTCGCAAAACCATAGAAATTCAGCAGTTATAGTTATCTGAGCTAGCAATAACTTACACCCTGCAAAGCACTGTTTATGGCCTCACATATTACTTCACTCAGGACATGGTCTGTGACATCACTGATGGCTTCTCAAATGACATCACTAATGACATCATTCAGTAAGTAAGTAATTAACATACATTAATCCAACTTCCACCATGTGAGGCCTTTGACCGTGTGTGACAAGGGGTTGGCAGCAGGGCATGCTGCCAACCCCCTGCATGCAAGCAATCCCACACTGTGGGTCTGTGAGTGGCTGTATGGATGTGTGACTGGGTTTGTGTGGGTGTGTAAGTGTGTGGGTGTGAATGGCTGTGTGGGTCAGTGAGTGGGTGTGTGAGTGGTTTTGTGGGCCTGTGAGTGGTTGTGTGGCTGTGTGAGTGGCTGTGTAAGTGGCTGTGTTGGTCTGTGATGGGTGAGGTAGAGGTTTTGTGGGTCTGAGAGTGGGTGTGTGAGTGAGTATACCAATGGCTGTGTGGGTCTGTGAGTGGACGTGTGAGTGGTTTTGTGGGTCAGTGAGTGGGTGTGTGAGTGTCTGTATTGGTGTGTGAGTGGGTGTGTCAGTGGTTGTACGGATGTATAAGTGGGTGTATGAGTGTGTTAGCGGTTGTGTGAATGGGTGTGTAAGTGGCTGTGTGGGTCTGTGAGTGGGTATGGTAGTGGTTTTGTGGGTCTGTGAATGGGTGTGTGAGTGAGTGTGTGAGCGGGCCTGAGAGTTGGTGTTTTTTTTTTAAATTGGAGTCTGAATCAGCAGATCCATCACAGATTCATACAGGGGGTCATGCTGAGTGGTGTGGAGGATCCACGGATCCTCGTGCACCCCAAAAAACCATTTTTTGTGCCATTTCTTACCCATGAGGGGTCCCTCAGAGACCCCTCGATCGACCAGCTCTATCCTGACCCCTTATATGCTAGTTTATCTTTATTAACCCCAACCCCCCCAGGAACTGTGTTGTGATTGACAAAATGGAGGCTGCAACTGTTCTCTCAGGTTGCGGCCAGCCAATCACACCATTGCTCTTGGTGTATGGATTTGCAGATCCACTGTGATGGATTTATGGTGGATCCATGTCTCTAGATATATATCAACATTTTATTTCTTTAATAACTCCAGGACTACTGAACAGATTTATACCAAATAACAAAAAGAGATCTTTCATACCAAGATCTAGCTTTCTGCCAAATTTGGTGTAATTCTGTTCCGTGGTTTGGGCTGTAGTTGTGTCTAAACTCTCTGTGGGAAATTGTATTGTGAAAATGTGTTTTGGGAACCCCTGTTTTCTCTGCCCTCACTTGACGAATCTCCCCGAAACTTTCCAGACAGCAGCTGAAGTGACTGGCATGCTAGTTTTGAAAATTTTGTGAAGATTTCTTAAACAACACCAAAGTTATTAGCAAAACAAAAACTCTTTTCCTGTGGAAACTAGGTTCTAACTAGAACTATCTACTGGTGTTCTGCTTTTCCATAGACACAGCATTTTTTTGGTTTGCTAATAACTTTGGCACCGTGTGTTCACAAAACTTTCCAAAAATAAATTGTATATCCACTTCAGTTCCTTCCTGGACAGTTTTGGGGTGATCCATCAAGTAGGAGCTGAGAAAAAAAGGGGGGGGGTTGCAAAACATAAGATCCCTGTGCATTTTACATAGACTTCTTTAGAGTCGGCTACAGCAAAAACTGTTGAATGGAATTATACCAAATTAATCAGGAAGCTAGATCTTGGTCCACAGACTGTGCTTGTTGTGATTTGGTGTAAATCTATTTGGGAGTTTGGGAGAAGTTAAGGGTCTAAGATATTGGATATTAGGATGATTGGGCTCGCTAGAGTCCTGTGAGCCTCTCATAAGAGTACAGATTTAAAAATGGAGGTTTATAATTGGTTGAGACAGAAGAGAACAGTCCATGTACACACCCTAATGTGTACACCTGTCATCTGAGAGAGAGGACTTAGTGGAGAGGCAATCTCTCGCCATACATCGTACTACACAAATCCATCATCTGAGATAGAGATCTGGAAGGATAGGGTAGTCCATGTACACACCTTACTACACACTCATGTTATCTGAGATAGAGGTGTAGAAAGAGGGTAGTCCATACAGACCCCCTACTACGTGCACCAGTCATGTAAGAGAGAGGTCTGAGGAAAGAGGCCAATCTCTCCTCACTCCCTACTACACACACCCATCATTCAAGAGAGGGGTCTCACTGGGGAGGCCAGTCCCTCCATACACATTACTATGTACACCTGTCATCTGAGACAGATGTCTGTGTGGAGAGGCTAGTCTCTCCCCATACCCTACTAAACACACCGGTCTTGTAAGAGATAGTTCTCAATAGACAGGATACCCCATCTCACATACTATTATTTCCCTACAATTTTGGTGCCATTTTATGACACTCTTGCTAGATTAACTCACAAGCTTCAGGGAGTGAACTTGCTGCATGGACATGTGTGATCTTGCGAGAGGCTTGCAAGACTGGAAGGTAAATTATTGACCCTGCTACCAGGTGTTTTATGATCCTGTGAGCCTCCCGTGAGACCCGCATGGAAAATTACTGGGCCTGCCACAAGGTGTTTTACGGTCCCACAATAGTCTTGCGAGATCGTATGGGAGGAGGTAAAATAAAAGGGACAAGGCTCAACCAACAGTTACCTTTTTTATTACTTGATTGAAGAAATGCTGTGATGTGGTTGGATGCAGAACCAGAGATAGTACACAATGTTCTTGGTGATTAGAAGGAGAAGGAAGCCTGTTGGAGTTGTACACAACAGAAGTGACTGAATTTGGAACTGAGACAGACTGGGGTATTCAGCTGCATATAAGAAAGTGCTTTAAGTTCAGGTAAATAAAGATATACTTTATGAACTTTGTTGGGAAGTGTCAGTAAGTGCACTACTGTTGGTAAAGTTTTTCTATACAAGGTCTAGTGAGTCAAAAGCTCATTGTAAAGGTGCATGTTTTCTAATATAGAGGTAGAGTTTAGAATGTAGAGATATCGCCAAGTATTGGACATTGTGTTAAAAATGAAATGTTCAATCTGCACTGACCTCCTGGTCAGTGTCTGCTGCCCTCCCCAGCTCCTCTGGCTGCTGCTGCTGCCTCTGCCTTTTGCCTGGGACGAACTGAGAGTCTCCTGACTCTAAGTTTGACACCCTCCTCCACCCACAGGCTCGTCTCTACGTCTCATCCCTGACCATCTAGTGGGCATCACAAGTAAGTATTTCTCTCTGTCGCTTTTTCACTCTTGCTTTTTCTGCCTTTTTTCACTTGTTTTTCCTTTCTCCCCTCCTTTCCTGTGCCCTCTCTAGCCCCCGCAAAGCACCTTTCCCGCCCTCCCAGCTGACCGCTCCCCCTGCCCACCTCCCCTTCTTAATGGTGGCAGCGGGCGCACCGCTCTCGCACCAAAGGCAAGCCCGTCTGTGCTCGTCTGCACCTGGACCGCGCCCAGCGCCAGGAACCCTGGCTCTCAATTAAACCACCCCCTGGCCTGCCTCCGTTACGACTCCGAGACCCTCCTCCGCCTCAGCAACTGCTGCATCATCTCCCCCAAGGAGACCCATGGACCTTTCACCTGCAGGAACTGTAACTTCAGTGCCAGCCTCAATAAGCTAAAGGTACTCTCCGCACATAAGGATACCAACAACCTCCACAACCCCATCAGCTGCTTGTTCCTAAACATCCGCTCCCTCCAGAAACATGCTGCCGAACTCTGGGATTTGATCAACACCGCCCGACTGGACATCGCCTTCCTTACCAAGACCTGGACAACCCCACCTGGGGACCAGACATTGCCACAGCCATTCCCGATGGATACAGCATCCTAAGGAGGGCCCGGGCCTCCCGCCCGGGCGGAGGACCCCATCATCGTACACAAGTCCTCACTACGTGTCAAGGTCGTCACAGAAGAACAATACACCACCATGGAACACCTTCACTTCCTGGTCCACTCCAACCACAACTCCTCCATCCGCTGCACCCTGGTGTACAGGCCACCCGGGCCCCTGCCCAGCTTTCATAGACGGTGTGGGAGACATTGCTACAGTCTCAGGCCCTGGGGTCAGATGACTACCTCCTCCTCATGACCTGAATTTCCACCTCAAGACCGCACCAATCTAAACACCACCACTCCACTCGACAACCTCGCCACCCTCGGCCTCAGACAAGTGGTCTCCACACCCACACACATCGAAGGACACACACTGGACCCCATCTTAACCTCAAGCAACTGGATCACCATCAAGACCATCTCCACCCCAGACTGGCCCGACCACCGCTGCATACATTTCACAATCACCGCATCCCGGGGCCCCCCCACAGGAAATTGAACGAAATCACCAATGAGCAACTCACCTCATCGCTCGCCAAATCCCTCCTTCCTCCCTCTGATGACGCCAACACAGCAGCGCGCAATCTCAACACATGGATCACCGAATCTAGCCCTCCTCCGACTGACATCGGCCACACACATACCTAATAAAGCCAGCTAGTTCACCACTGAAGTCCAAGAATCAAAGCGTACCCGCAGACGTTTAGAGAAAAAATGGAGGAGCAGCCAAACCAGCTAAGAACTCACCTCATTCAGAGCCGCAACCGCTGCCCACTGACTGAAAATCAAGAATGCAAGGAAGGACGCACTCCGGGAGTGCATCAACTCTTCTGCACACAACTCTTAGGAACTCTTCTCAGTCATCAACAAGTTCACAGATCCCCTCTCCAAAGCCACCAGCATCCCCCCCATCATAGGACCTCTGCAACAAACTTGCCACCTTTTTTCACCACCAGATCCAGGACATCTACGACAGCTTCCTCCTGGAAAATCCTGGCACCGGAACCTGTGACTTATCCACCCCCCCAGAGCCCACCCAGACAATCCACAGCTGGTCCACACTCACCGCAGAGGAAACAGTAAGCATCATGAACAGCACCCACTCTGGAGTCCCCATGGACTCCTGCTCGCACCACATATACATCAGAGCCAGCACATCCATCGCCCTGAGCTCCGGAACACAATCAACCGCTCCATCAACACCGGCAACTTCCCCGAGGACTGGAAACACGCTGAGATACGCCCTCTCCTGAAAAAACCTTTGGCCGATCCATCAGAACTAAAGAATTTCCGGCCTATCTCGCTGCTACCCTACCCTGCCAAAGTACTGTAGAAAGCAATCAACCTACAACTACGGAATTTCATTGAGGCCAACAACTCCCTGGACAGCTTCCAGTCCGGCTTCAGCAGCAACAACATCACGGGAACAGCCATCCTGCAGCCACCGACAACATCCGATTACTCCTAGACTGTGGCCGCACTGCACCCCTCATACTCCTCGACCTCTCAGAAGCTTTCAACACTGTCTCCCAAAGCACTCTGCGCACCAGACTCCACGACATAGGAATTCACGGAAGAGCCCTGGAATTGATCCACTCCTTTCTCTCTGGGAGGAGTCAGAGGGTCAGTCTTCCGCCCTATACTTCCAGACCCACAGGAGCCAACTGCAGAGTCCCCCAAGGACCCTCACTGCGTCCCACACTGTTCAACGTATACATGGCCCCTCTCGCTGCCAATGTCAGAAGCCACGGTATGAACATTGTGTCATATGCCGATGACACACAACTCACCATTTCCCTCGACAAGACTGAGCTCATCATCTTCGGAAATGCCAGCTCAGCTTGGGACAACTCCTAGTGGCCTACATCCCTCAGTGCACCCCCTGCACCAACTGAGCACACCCGCAACCTAGTAATCATCCTCGACTCCTTTCTATCCATGACCCACCATGTAAACTCAGTCTCCTCCTGCTGGCACACACTCCGCAAACTTCGGAAGATCTTCAGTTGGATCCCAGCAGATTGTCACATGACAGTCACCCACGCCTTAGTCACTAGAAAGCTCGACTACGGCAACGCCCTCTACACTGGCACCTCAACCAGAAACATCAAAAACTACATCTGATCCAGAACGCCGCCGCCAGACTCATTTTGGGCCGAGAACTCATCTCTCAACACCTGAGGACACTCCATTGGCTACCGATCAAGAAACAAATCACCTTCAAGCTACTCACCCACACATACAAGGCCATACACATTGCAGGACCAGACTATCTGAACCACTGTGTCTCCTTCCACACCCCGCCAGATCCCTCTGCTCCACCCAGATGGCCCTGGCCATCATCCCTCGCATCCGCAAAACCACCACCGGAGGATAATCCTTCACCTACATTGCAGAAAAGAGCTCGAACAACCTCCCCCTGCACCTCAGACAAACCCCGTCGCTCACCATCCTCAGGAAAAACCTCAAGACGTGAATGATGCCCGTCCCCTCCCCCCAGCACCTTGAGACCCTCACGGGTAAGTAGCCCCGCTTTACAAAAACTGATTGATTGATTGTATGTAGTTGTAAGTAAAGGAGCAGTGGTTCTGAAATTATAAAACAAAGAATCTGCAATCTGTTTACACAAGGCCTAGTGTTTTTATGAACCTTGCTGTACGCATACTTTATCCCTATGAGATGTTTGAGTGGAGATATTGCTGTTTCTAGAGTAAAACACTGTGATCACTGGTTGGAAAGATATGTCTAGAGGAATTTGTTACTTTATAAACTGGTATGGAACTAAGTTTGATGGCTTTTTATAATTTAGTTGTGAAACAATGCACTGGTTGAGGGTGTTGAATTATTCGAGAGAAAGAAATATGAAGATAGTGGTACAGTCATAAAACTATATGATTGTGGGTGAAAAATGTAAAAACAACTTTAGGTTATATAGTGAAATATCATTGTTATCAATTATTAATCAGTATGTAACTTAAATGTTTTGGGTTTTTTGTCTTTTTGTTAGTGGCAAACGGAAAACAGGAGTTTTGCAAAACAGAAGTATCATGTCACAAAATATATGGAAGAGAAAAAAATAAAACTGTTCACTTTGTTAGAAAGAGGGAATAGTAACTGTGTGGAAAGCCAGGAAAATAATTAATTGCACAACAGATGTTGTTACTGCCTATAGCTACATTTGTACCCTTGGAGAAGCTTGTTCGGTGTAGCTACAGTACAGTACCTAGCACAGAAACAACTGAAATCCAGTCCAAGAGCCTGGAATTGGGGCCAAACATTGGATATTTCGAAAGAAGTAACCCCTCCTCCCGTCCCTCAAGGCAGGCAGCATGTTTGCTTTCTTTTTTTATGAGCGTGCCTACTGCCTGCAGGAGCAGGGTGAAGGGGTTGAGGGGGAAGGGGTTGCCAGAATTATCCTACAACACAGCATTTCGCCCCAATTCTAGTCTATTCCATTGGATTAAGTTGTGTCAGTGCTCGGTTTATTATAACATGCGGTGTTGATTGTCTGTGTAAATGTTGTGTGTAATGTTGACACGGTCCGAGTTCGGCCTTGAAGGGACAAGCGTGGGGTTGTGCCTTTTGCATGCACCTACAGCTTTATGGCCAAAACATTCCACCCAGTGACATGATCAAAATTTCAAAACCTACCAAGCAGCATTGCTGAAAGAGGCCCCAGTTTCTGAATGAAGCCGCAGCTGTGCGCCTGAAAGCATTTCAGCCTTTAGTCGTCCGTGTTGAAATTTTTTGCCCCCATATTTTACATGCGTCTTGGCGGTTCTAGGCACTACATGCGTAATTGTTGAGGGGCAACAACTGGCATTTTGATTTCATTCTGCTCTGAAAGCCACAGGCGGTCTTTAGGGACATGAGCACAAAACTAAGGGGGTCATTCTGACCCTGGGGAGCACCGCCAACAGGCTGGCGGTGCTCCCACGAGCATTCTGACCGCAGCGGTTCAGCCGCGGTCAGAAGCGGCAAGTCGGCGGGCTCCCGCCGACTTACCGCTGCTCGGGGGAATCCTTCATGGCGGCGGAGCGCGCTCCGCCGCCATGAGGATTCTGACCCCCCCTACCGCCATCCTGTTCATGGCGGGAAAGCCGCCATGAACAGGATGGCGGTAGGGGGGGTCGCGGGGCCCCTGGGGGCCCCTGCCGTGCCCATGCCAATGGCATGGGCACGGCAGGGGCCCCCGTAAGAGGGCCCCGCAAAGTATTTCAGTGTCTGCCTTGCAGACACTGAAATACGCGACGGGTGCCACTGCACCCGTCGCACCTTCCCACTCCGCCGGCTCGATTACGAGCCGGCATCCTCGTGGGAAGGGAGTTTTTCCCTGGGCTGGCGGGCGGTCTTTCCGCCGCCCGCCAGAATCAGAATCGCCCCCTAAGTGTTCTTGGATACAAGAGAAGTGTATCTAAAAGGGTCTAATGACTCAAACGATTCTTGAAGACATTTGGCATAATGCAAAGTCTCTGAGCTGTATGGGTGGATTTAGCGCTAAGAGCTGCCCCAAACATGACTTCGAGATCAGAAAGTAACAAAAACCCATCACTAAAATGTATGTTTCATGGTGGATATCACTTGTGCATGATGGTAAAATTAATTATGTAGCAGGAGTGATTCCAGTGAGTGGGAAAATTAATGAGGCTTTGTCGTGAGGGTCACCAGAGACACAGCAGAGGTGATAGTTATAAGGCTTCTATAAGAACAAAAAGGGAATAAATGATTCACAAAGTGGTTCTTTAAAACAGCGGCGGCAGTTGAAAAAGGTAAAGACTTGCTAGTGTATGTACTGAGAGCACTGACAGATAAAATCATGTGGACAGTGTCAGGAGTCACGTCAGCAGAATGAAGTCTGTCTCAGTCAGTCTTTGTGCCTTTGAAATCTCAATCTCTTCTTCGCTATGGATTCAACGTACACTGGGCCCGATTCACAAAGGTAAACTTCGACTTTTGGGCTAAGTTTAGACCAAAAGTCGAAGTTTCCACTTGTATTTCCCAAACCAGCAGAGCTTTCTGCAGAGGCCTGTATAAACAGAAAAACACTTAGCTAAATAAAATGAAATGTTGTACTGCCTTGAATTCCCTGGAAACAAACACACAGTTGCATTTCCTCTCCGCAGTCTTCAACCAGCACATGCAATGAGAAGGCTGTTTTTCTGTGAAATAGAATGCAGGCCTCTCTCATAACTCTGATGGGCTGTTGCCAGCCAATCACTGTGAGGGTCTGTTTCACAAAACTGAAAATGTGTTGGTATGACTGAGGGATGAGAAATGAGGAGTAGGGATGATGTATGAAGTATGAGAAGTAGGAATGATGGAAGATGGGTGAGAAGTGTGGATGAGAAGCAGGGATGAGTAGTAAGAATGATGGAAGAGAAGTCGGGATGATGGAAGAGAAGTAGGGATGAGAAGCAGGGATGATTGAAGAGAAATATGGATGAAAAGCAGGTATCAGGGATGAGAAGTAGAAATGATGGAAAAGAAGCAGGGATGAGGGATGAGAAGTAGGGATGATGGATGAGAAGTATGGGTGATGGAAGAGAAGTAGGGACGATGAATGAGAAGTAGGGATGATTGAAGAGAAGCAGGGATGATGGATGAGAAGTAGGTATGATGTATGATGGATGAGAAGTAGGTATGATTGAAGAGAAGCAGGGGTGATGGATGAGAAGTAGGGATGATGTACGATGGACGAGAAGTAGGGATGATGGATGAAAAGCAGGGATGAGAAAAAGGGATGAGGAATGAGGATGTCCTAAAATGGATGCTATACTCGGCACCTCCGCCAGTCATCTCTGCCAACCTCAGCGAGGGCTTGTTCAGGGCTGACCCCTTGCACTCCAGTCCGGCAGAGTCCCCTCGCCTCACCAGCAGCATGCTCAACAGTTTCGTCACCAGCAGCAGTAACAACAGTAGTAGCAGCAGCCGTGCCAGCAGCCTGGGTGGGGGCATGGAGTGTAAGATGGTCAAACTGCACAGGGTGAAGGTGGCCTCCTTCTTGGTGGAGGGTCAGGAGCTGATCTGCCTACTGCAGATCTTCGACCTCTTCCTCAATCACCTGGTTTTTTTTTTCCAGCACTCTATTGTAGTGCATGTGTTTAACTTACTATCCCTCTCTCCTTGTGCCTTTTCCCTTCCTCGTATACCAACAATCTCCGTTTTGTCTTCCCTAGCCTTGTTTTCAGTGAAGAAGCACATCAGACAATCAGGCCCTCATTATAACATTCATTGGTGGTAAAAACCGCCTATCGCCGCGGCGACGGCTGCCAAAAGACCGTCGCCGTGGCTATCAGCCATCTGCCGGATTGTGACCACAACCAGATTTCTGCCAGAAGGATGGCGGAAATCTGGCTGTGGCCATGGCGGCGGATGGCGGTAAGGTGGCGCTGCTGCCAGCAGCAACGCCACGCCAGTTGACCACCACCGGACATATTATGACAATAATACAGCCTGGCGGGGTTCTGCTGGCGGACGCTGCTGCTGGCAGCAGCGCCCTGTCCTATCTCCTGCCGGAGGACCCCCTGACGATAGGTAAATCGGGTGCTCCAACGGGGGAGGAGAGTGGGGGGTGTTGTGTGTGTGTTTGGGGGTGTATGTGTATGTCTGTGCGTGCGTGTATGCTGGTGTGTGTTGTGTGTTGTGTGTGTGCGCATGTATATGGATGTGTGAGTGCGTGTATGTTGAGTTGTGTGAATGCGTGTGTGCATGTATGTATGTAAGTGTGTGCAGGTGTGTGTGTGTGAGAGAATGGATGTATGCATGCGTGGATGTATGTTGGAATGGGTGTGTGTATGCGTGTGTGCGTCTGTGAAGGGAGGGGTGTGTATGGGGGGGTCTGGAGTGGAAGGTGGGGGTGGGGGAATCCAGGTGAGGGGGAGGGTGGCGGCAAAAACCCCTATCAGTGAGAAGGAAGGGATTCCCTGTCACTGATAGTACCTACTGCCATGGTTTTTGTGGCGGTAAGGAAGCCACGAAAACCATGGTGGTAGGCGGGGTCATAATTCCGCCGGCAGGCAAGTGATGGCTGCCGGGCTGGAGAGTGAAGTCTCCAGCCTGGCGGTTGTTACCACCGTGGTTGTCGGTGTGGTACATTGCCAAACTGCCAATGTCATAATATGGAGAAAAGTACCGCCAGCCTGTTGGCAGTACTTTCCTCCATATTAATGCCGACCACCGGAGTCATAGTGACCCCCTCAATTTCTAGGCACCGATGTTATCCTGCTAATGTGAAACACTTAACTTCCTAATTTGCTAGGGAGCGTAAAATCTGCAACGGCATGGGAATCGAGTCTGGCTACTGAACGTGTCCGGTGAATATTGCTCTCGGTGTTTTCGGAGAGAGCCAGCGGTGCCCCATGTGCTCGGCATTCCTAGAAAGTGACAAGATGAGCTCAGCTGACATGCTGCTGCAGTGCCACATCCACCACAGTATGGAAGGAGGAAATGCCTCCGTGTTGTTTCTTTTGGGTGAAAAGTTGCTTATTATTTTTTTTCATCTATTTATTTTTTTCACTATTGATGCTATTTGTATCATTTACCTCTGTGAGATGTAATAAAAGTTCACTGAAAGAACCCCTAGCAGAGAAGGATGCTCAGGTCATTTAAGATTGATGATACTGTTTGTTTCCCTGTGTTTTCTGTCAACTTTTTTCAGTTTTGTTACTATTTTCTATGTCCGCCGGGGCTTTAGCTGGTTATAAGAATAATAACTGGATGGTTTTATCAGGAATCCTGTCCCCTTTCTGCCCCTTGCTCAGGGAGAGCCCATATTTGTATTGAACATGAAGCAGTGACCTGTGAAGTTGTACGAAAATCAGATTTTACGCCATGTTAATCTCCTTCTAGAAAGTTAAAGGTGACATTTAGGATTAATTCTTTGAGCATCAGCAAGTCTCTTGAAATATATCACAGCCCACTTATTTGTGTATGATATCCCTCTGCTCCACCATTCTTTAATTGGTACATACTTGGGTGTCAAATATTTAAACTTACATATCTATGCTACTTTATGTGTGTTTTCTCCCATCACATCCTGTTGTGATGTCCAACTCCACACTGTTGGCCCCAAACCCAGACATTCTCCTGTTGGAGACGGAAAGAAGACCTATCTACTCATAATACTCACCCAGTGAAGAATACCTCTATAATTTTAGGGTGAGGCATACCAGCCATAAAGACCAAATCCAGAGATGATAGAAGGCAAAAGCTACTCTGAGAACAAGCATACCGTTAATGCCAGATGTGATACCCGAAGAAGGAATCGTAGGAGTTTAACTGAAGAGAAGCAAAGATTTTTTCCCAAAAGTCACATCATCTTTACTCTCCTCATCATGAACAGACTATCAAAATTATATCACAATTAAAGTATCTCTTGGCCAATCCGTAAGCAACATGTAATTGCATTTCCTAACTCTTCAAAAATCATTGTCCACTCCAGAAACCAGTGGTGTTGCCAAAGTGCCATGGCCCTTGCAAGCAAGGGGAAATGGCTCCACTGTTAGTCCAGAAGGCGGTTAAAAAGCCATAAGATGGCTGAATTAGGCCTATCACACTTCTGGGCCCTCATGGCAATGCCCATGCTGCACTAATGATAACTATGCCCCTGGCAAAGTGATTGCAAGTAATTAAACATTCGGGAACCTTGGAACATCCAACTGCAACCCTCAGCAGGAAATTGAGCAACTAACCCAAGAACAAGATCCACATGTTGGAATAGCCATAGGCCCCTAAAGAGGAGTTTGGAAGACTGCACACAAAGGGCTTTGTTTTCAAAGAGGGATGCTAATGCCTGTACCCCATTACGGGCTTTCCTAACTACACAATTGACAAGATCATTTAGGTATAAGCATAAATGCAAGGGCAAGTATAAATATATTTTTAGTCCATTCCACCGTCTAGGTTTTGACAGCACACATATCAAACAGATCTGTTGGTTAGAATATACATAGAGTGGGTTTTAGGGTTCGCCCCTTCAAACTATAATTTTTTTTGACCAACCTCTTTCAACCGTTGGATTGTGACTTTTTAAAAATTATGCCTTGGGTCAGCCCATTTGAGTATTTATCTACCATCTAATGCTAGTGATTGTTTGGGTGTATCCTTCTTCCTCCACTCAAGTGCTTGCATTGAAGTGCCTGAGAGACTCCCTTACAACTGTTGCCCTCTCAGTCCACTGCTGCTAGCTTCCTCCAGTTTTTCTTGTTTCACTCCTCCCTGCCTCTCCTTCCACCGTATACTCTTTGATCCCCCGCCTACCACCCTCTCGTATCTCTCTTTCACTAGTCCCCTCTTCACCTGTGGGCTTCTCATTAACCTCAACTGCAAGGCTCTCATATCTCCCTCTCGCCCACCTCTCCTTCTTCTCTGCTTGCTCCATTCTCTTGTACACCATCCTCCTGTAGCTGCCTCTTGTGTGTGCTTCTTGTTTCCTCCACATGTCCTTCCCTCCTAGAGGCTTCTTAAAATGCTGCTTTGACTGGGTATTTTTTCACAGAAACGAATGGAAGACTCCCTTGCTTTCAATACTGTTCTCTTTTTAGGTATTGCTTTTATCTGTCTGGTGTCAAAAGACATGTTTTGGACAGTGCCAGAAACTTAGAGTGGGCGTAGATCCAGCCCACTGTTTACTATTGGCTGGCTCTCTTGCCACTCTAATTTGCTTTTTTCTTACTCAGATGCATTCCTTCCTCTGCTTGTGTTTGTCCCTCCTCTGGAGCATAATATCTTTACAATCCTTCTGACTGGATGACCTGCATAATTCCACTGCTCATATGCAGGGAACTACTTTTTCTTTAAGCACTCCATGAGAGTTCATGTGGTTTCTTGCTTTTCCTTATGGGCCAGCTCTCCAGATCACTCTGTATTGACCCCTCTACCCTTGCACCATAGTGTGTCCATTTTTCATCCACCAGGGCTTCCTGACCCCACCATGATGTCTCCAAGTCTCAGCAACTCTTACCCCGGAAGTCATTTATTTTCAATTTTTTGTCTGGGGCATAGGAGCTGCCATTTGCTGATGGTCTGCTCCCATTTCAAAAAGCTATTTTTCAATTCAGTTTGTATTTGCTGCTCCAAGTTGCGCCTCAGAATGGTAAATAAAATAAATGAAATGTTGCCTGCATCGTTTCGTATGCATGTACATGCGTTGTGACGCATGGATGTGGATATGTCATCACATATAAACATGCGTGCATATTGACACAGCTGCAAGCAGTAATGACGAGTACTGCAAAAAGTATTAGAAGAGCCAATTGTTGAAAAGGCCAGACCTATTGGCTTTGCCAATGTTCGTTTTCAATATGCGGGAGTTTCAGTATGTGTGTTGTATGGGAGAGGTTACAGCGGTCTGGATTTGGCTGTTTAAATGTCCTTCTTAGGTCAAGAATAGCAGAGCGCAAGCGTTGCTCTTCTTGACATGTAATCTTTCCTGTGGGCTTTAACCACGCCCATCTCATGCCCACCACTTTCATTCTTTCCTGGGCCTGCCTTTCACAAATCCCTTGATGATGTTGATAAATGCTTTACATTTGTCCTGCCTTGAGGCTGTTTTGTTACCACCTTGGAAACTGACCCTGTTACACAGATAATTGCACGATCAGGCATTTACTTTAATGGGGTGCATTATTTGTTCTTTTGCCACACCACTTTGAGCTCATGGCAGTATGTTGTTTCTTACTCTTCCTTGGTTTTGGGAATCTTGCTGTTTCTTTGCAATGTCTGTGGGGTATTTTTTGTTAATTTTTTATTTTTTGCAGTTTTATGTAGCACAAACTCGACATGGTGGTATTGGAGCACTTTATTTCTTTTTTTGCAGTTTTATATAGCGTGAACTCGATATGAAGGTATTACAGCACTTTTATGTGAGCAGCGATTACATTACACAAGAACACATTCATTTTTGGTAGCAAGGGGGGATTAAGTGATTTGCCCAGAATCACAGGATGTTGAGCCGGCACTGAGACTCGAATAGTGATCCCCAGCTCCAAAGTCAGCAGCTCTGGCTCTTATGCCACTTCGTCTCCCCTAGGATTCTTTGTCTGGTGCCTGGTGAGGAAGTCTGGGAATAACTTATTTTTTTTATATATAGCACTTGGTAATACAGGTTCTGCCATTTCATAGCGCTGCAAATCAGGTGCTATGCTTAACAAAATCACTATAACTCATTTTCATCGACCTTGCAGAGATGAAGAGGTGAAAAAGCTATGTCAGGAGTTTAATCTGTTACATTCTCATTCTGTCAGGACCTCTGCAGTGGGTGCATTAACCAACTGACTAGAACTTAACACGAGGTAACAGCACATGCTCTTTATAACCTCCGGAGGATCACCAACCAAGCACATAGGTTAGTTCTAGGCAAGATGATGGCGAAAGGTGTTTTCTCCAAAATGTTGGAAAAGATGTTGTGACTCCAGACCCAAGCACTTCACTGCCTCAAGCTTGATAGCTAAAAACATCTAGCTTTGGATGTAAATTGGGCCTCTTCAAATAAAGTTCAGTTAGCTGAGGCAGCCATTTTCCTAATCATGTAGCACAAATAATCCTTTTCCCAGCACCTAATTGGGCACCATGAGATTTACTTGTCAAATGAATTCCCAGAAAACAGGAAGTTGGGCTCATGTGCCCATAGCACTCATTGTCCAATTCACGGTCATTTGCATGTATAGGTTCAACTTATGTGTGTAAATGGCTTGATTTACAAAAATGGAATATGAATTTGAGCTTATAACTCAATTTACACACACACACACATAATCTAATACCTGTATTACATAACATTAGGTTGGAGTAAATCTGCTCTCATGGGTGTGGAATGTGCCTTCCACGGTGGGGATGCCATAGAGATTTTGTGCACACTGACAAATGTATGAATAGGTAACTACTCACAAACATTCTCAGCTTGGGAAGGTTTAGAGACTTAACTGTTGTTACAGACAGGAGTAAATCATTTCTGAGTAAGAAAATGAGGGGAAACATTCCTAATATTTGTGGAGTTGTAGGAGATGTGGCTTCTCCACTGGGAAAAACATTTTTCTGGTGGAAAATGGGGGAAAAGTTAGAAAAGGTAAATGTCTTAGTAATCATTTTTTCTCATATTTTTTTTTTTCCATGAGCAGTTATGTATTTGTAGCTGCTTACGATTGTGAGTACTTCTGAAAGGATCAGTTCTGGAATTCTTCAAGAATTCCAAAATTAAAATAAAAAAAATCCCTCTTAATGTAGGAGTAAACTTAAGACTGTAAGTTTTCTTAGTGAATGTCGCCCCTTGTGTCTGAAAAAAAACACACACTAGCGTAGAACATAGCTGGAAGAGCCATGACTTCAGGCCGGGTGGCAGCCCAAGGCCCCCTCCTCCTTGTGAACATTTATGTTACTTTTTCACTTGCGAATGCAAAAGCGTGGTCTGCGGTGGATGAAAGGCATTCGCAGACCAAAAATAAGAAATCGCAAAAATTGCGATTTTTTGCGTTGCAACCTGGTTTTGCGAGTGGCATTTTGCGATACGGTATTTCCAGTAGGAAATTGCGAGGCGCAAAATGTGATTCGCAAAATCCAAGTCGCAATTCGATGCATCAAAAATTGCGATTTTTTGCAGAATGGCATTTTGCACATGCAAAATACCACTAAGTGAAACCTATATAAAGAGGCCCAGAATGCCTCAGACTCTTTTCCACAATGGCTGCACTCTACATCATGGTGAGGAGAATGAGGACCCTGCCAGGTTTGAGGAGAGGGAGGAGGAGACAGGAGCGCATTTTCAGAGTGCGCATTACACCTTTTAACCAGACAGAGGAGGAAATATTTGAGAGGTATAGGTTGAACTCAGCCATGATACTTGATCTGATAGCTGAGCTACAACCCATACTGCAGCGCAGAACACAAAGAACTCATAGCATACCCACCTATGTACAGGTATTATGCTCCCTCCACCTACTCGCCTCAGGGAGCTATCAAGGGGTCATAGCAGCAGCTGGAGGGGTATCACAGAGTACCCTATCTAGATTTTTCAATGCATTTATCAATGCCATGCTGAGCCGGATACACCAGTACATCAGATTCCCCCACACCGACAGGATATACAGCAGACAAAAATAGATTTCTACCAGATAGCACAGTTCCCCCATGTCCTAGGTGCCATAGATGGGACACATGTTGCAATCTGTCCACCATCAGCCACAGAGTATGTGTACCGCAACCGTAAATACCAACATTCAGTGAATATACAGGTGATATGCAATGCCTCCTACATCATTAATGATCTCGCGGCCAGGTACCCAGGGAGCACACATGATTCGTACATCTTCCGCCATAGCGGCATTCACACAAGACTGCTAGCTGGGGAGTTTGGAGAACGATATCTACTAGGTATTGTCCCTCTGTACACTGGCGCATTGATGGCGTGCTGATGTCAGATGGCTGAGTTACTCAATATACCCTCTGTCCCTTCCAGGAGACAGTGCCTACGCAGTGCGCACCTACATGATGACGCCCTACCTCAATCCTGCAACACCTGCTGAACGGAGATACAATGCAGCACACAGGGCGACCCGCAACATGGTGGAGCGCACCTTTGGACTGCTGAAGAGTCGCTTCTGGTGCATCCACAAAAGTGGAGGGGCACTACAGTACAGCCCAGAGACAACATGTAGAATAGTGGCTCCTTGTGCAATCTTGCACAATATTGCTACCACCAGGGGCATACCTGTAGAAATATCTGATCCAGACTCAGATGAGGATGATGTTCCCATACCACCCCTACAACCAGCAGACAGAACCAGTGCAGCAGAGGGAAGGCAAAAGCGTGCTGACATCACACACAACCATTTCAGATGTAAGTATGAATAAGACAAATGCACTGACAAATGTACCTGTAGTGAAGTAAATTTATTACCTTAATGTCAGGTAATGTTAGTCCAACGAATACCAACAAAAGTGAGTTAAAAAATAGAGACAATAGAATTTCAGAGTAAAGCACTATTACTTCATAGTGTACTCATTACCCCTCTGGCCGCTACAGTTACTTCTTGCGGCCACGCACACCACTCGGGCGCCCAGTTGCCTCACTGGCACCTCGATTGTCTGCCTCAGTGGCAGTGTTGTGCCTGGCTCTGCGCAGGCTGGTGTCCATTGCGGGTACAGCTAGGCTGCTGAGGCTGGAAGTGTCCTCCGTGTCCCCCAGTCCAAGCTCACTAGGTGTGGCTGACCTGTGTCCCATGATGTTGTCTATCACATTTGTGATTTGGACAAGTCCGTGATCCACATCCCTGCTGCTGTGTGCTGCCTCCACCTGTGCAGTCACTGCACGACGTGCAATCTGTGAGGTAGAATTAGCTAGCCTATTGACAGAGCGACAGAATCCCCCGAACATGTTCATGAATCGTCGCTCCTGCCTGCGGGGGCTCACCCTGTCATGGCGCAGCTCCTGGCATAGTTCCCGCACAGCAGAAGTGAGCTCCCTTGTGTCCTGCGATGCCTGGACCTGTCCCTTATGCAGCTGTACTATATTTGCATTTAGGCACTCCAGCTGGCAATGCAGGCCCCCCATGTTGGCATTATGTTGCTGCATCTGTTTTTGTAAACCAGTGATCTTTTTGTTCTGCAGGCGCTGCTGCTGCAACATAGCTGCTTCCAGGCCACCAAAGAAGGAGGTTCCCTCACCTGCCTCATACGCCTGTGCACCTGCATTTGTCGCCATCCTGCGAGGTGTTGTGGTCTGCTGCGAACTGGCCTCCTGCATCTGGGTGCGTCTGCCAGTTGGGGATGGTGTATGTGGCCCTTCCTGCTGCTCATCGGAGTCCTGACTGAGCTCTGTCAGTGGCAGTGCCTAGGACCTGCGTTGGAGTGGCGCAATGGTGAGAGACCCACTCGTGTTGGAGTCTGAGGCTGGATGGGTGTCAGTCTCCCCTAAGCTGGCACATGCTGTGGCTGCTAGGCATGGCCCACCTGCAACAACAATATGCAGCATGTCAGTTATGTTTGTTACAAGTAAGGGCACACAATGGTAATAAAGGTACAGGTACTTCTCTTCACTGTGTTGTGGGTGTTGTGTTCCTCCGGGTGTCGCTCTACTTAAATACATTGTATGCGCTACTTTCAGCTCTGGGTTGTGGACTGCCACTCCCATAATGCATTGTTGTGCTGCTTCTAAGATGTGGAATTGACTACTTCTCACAATGTTTTACATTACTTGCTAATTCCTAAGGGGCTTTTGTGCATACACATATGGGGTTACAATTCAATATTGCACTTACCTTTGCTGGTACTTGGTGTGCCGGAGGTGTCTATCTCTGTGACCCCACTCACTGCTTCAGGGAGGAGTGTGGTCTCCACTAGGTCCTCTAAAGGGGTGGATGGTGACTTTGTGGGTGGATCGCCTCCTGTGCTCCTGGCCTCCTGCAGTCTTCTTGCCACTCTCTCCTTGGCACGGGACCGCAGGTCGTACCTCCTCTTCTTAATTTCTTCGACCGAGCGCTGTGCCACTCCAATAGCGCAGATCTTAGTTTGTATGTCTGCCCAGAGTCTCCTTTTCTCACTCTCTGGCACCTGGAGTGAGCTTTTGCCAAAAAGCCGGTCATGGCTCCTGACCACCTCCTCTGTCAGCACCTCCAGCTCTTGCTCGCTAAATTTGAGCTTCCGCTTTCTTTCTCCCTTCTCCATTCCTTGGGCTGAGGTGTCCATGGTTGTTCAGGTGTGCTGCCTCCTTCAGAGTGTTGCTCAGTGTGGCTGGGCTGACTCTCTCTGGATGCTGGTTTGGGTGTGGCACCTGAAACTGCCTGGGATGACTCACTTCCTGCTTGCGATGTCATCAGGCTCCTCCAGGTGTGCTTTCTCGCAATTTCTCGCAATTTGCGATTTTTAATTACCGAATCGCAATTTGCGAAAATGCAAATTGCGATTCGGTAATTGGGCCTCGCAAACCACAAAAAGCGATTTTTAATAAATCGCTAATTCCGAATCGCAATTATGGTACATGGCCTATTGCGACTCGGAAATAGCGATTTCTTAAAAATCGCTATTTGCGATTCGCAATGCCATTTCTTCATACATCTGGCCCATAGTATTTTGTACACAGACGTTTGGCCAAATTTGCTAGTTGCATGTCTTTATACTCTGAAACAGTCATCTGCGGCTCGGGATGAAAAGCGATGGCTGCTTCCTAGCATCTTCGGTTTGGGTAACTTTTCCCTTCATAATTCGTATGGGCCTAAAGTACTTTCTTTTCAAATATTTTGAACACTGGATATTTCTACTTGCTGGAAATGTTTGCTCTGGGCCTCTGTCATCATTCTCCTCGCTCAGAGAGGAGAGACGTCAGTGACCTCATGAGCTGATTAAGAGAGTGTCCTTTTTATAGAATACGAGGTAACACCAGAAGCAGTGCACTGCACAGCTGCTTTTCTAAATTTCATTTTTATGTTGCCGTTAATATGTGCTATATACATATCATAGGTATACTTTGAGGTTATTAGAACACTTTATTGCATGTGATTATAGAAACAGTATGTCCATTGAAAGACTGGGAAGGCAGGATCCATGCCAGGCTCACAGATTCCCAAGAAAAGCATATATTTTGAATACATTTCTCTTCTCCTTTTTCTTTTGCCTCACTGGGCACCACTGGTCTAGGCCTAAAAAACACTGTATCGTCCAAACCCAGGCTTCCTGCTCTACTCTGAGTGGTCCAGATAGCAAAGCTAAAACTTCAGATTTTAAGTAGCCACCCCAACAGAGATAATTCTTACTTTAAAACCATTAGCCAGTGCACAAATGTATGCACCGCAAAGGCACCGTCAAGGCCCAGGAGATTCAGATACATGTATCTGTTCTACAGAGTCTAGTCCTGAGCAGAGGGCTGTCATGACACTATTAACCCAAGGCAGTGCTTTAAATGAATACAGAGTACCAGCCCTTCTGTATTTCTGTTTGAAGCACTGACCCAAGGTCTCAGATGTCACACCTCTGGAACCTTTCCTGATGGCCCATCTACCACTGAAGCTCTGTTTAATCAATCTGCACAGATTTGAAGCCTCCTGTTCAGTTAAGCTGGACTTCTCTGCTGCTGGCTGGTGTTGGGGACAGGATCCTCGAGCCCCTTTAAATTTTACATCGCGTGCCCGTCTTGCGGGACGCGCAGGACTTCTCTGCTGCTGGCTGGTGTTGGGGGCGGGACCCTCGAGCCCCTTTAAATTTTACATCGCGCTCCCACCTTGCGGGACGCGCAGAACTTCTCTGCTGCTGGCTGGTGTTGGGGGCGGGACCCTCGAGCCCCTTTAAATTTTACATTGCGCGCCCGCCTTGCGGGACGCGCAGGACTTCTCTGCTGCTGGCTGATGTTGAGGGCGGGACCCTCGAGCCCCTTTAAATTTTACATTGCGCGCCCGCCTCGCAGGACGCGCAGGACATCTCTGCTACTGGCGGGTGTTGGGGCGGGACCCTCGAGCCCCTTTAAATTTTACATCGCGCCCGCCTCTCGGGACGTGCAGGACTTCTCTGCTGCTGGCTGGTGTTGGGGTCGGGACCCTCTAGCCCCTTTAAATTTTACATTGCGCGCGGGCGGTGCCTGGGCCCGTCCGCCCGTCATCGACTGGAAGAGGCTCGGCTGGGCCACACTCCTGATATTTTTATTGTTATTTTAGGTTTAGAGTCTGCGTTTACTAGGTTAAAGTATCTAGAGGTATTTGTATTTTATTAGGGAGACTTTTTATCTATAATTTTACTATTTACCATTTTATATTTTTCAGACCTATTGCACCTCTTTGGTGAGGAATTTAACATTGCACGGGCGCTCTTTAGCGCCCCACCTTGCTCTGTGGTGAAGATTGTGCTTGTTTAGGGCTGGGTTTGGTTATTCCTCCTTTGTTGTATTATAAATTATTCAAGGAGAATTTAGACCTGAGGTAATCACGCCAAGGATATAAGGTCCCACTGTTGTCCTTTTTTAGGGGATACGTGCAAATTTTATTCATTACGGGAAAAAGAAAAATTAGTCTGCAACAGGGGGAATGTGGGATGGGCTCTTTAGTCCAACCTTCCATTGCTAGTTATTTATCCTCTGTAATTGGGGCTATCGAATCTGAACTGGAACAAGTAGAAGAAAGGATTGGGGTCGTTCAAAAATCTGCTCAGCAGCCCCCACTGGAACCTGTTGTTCACATAATTACTAATTAAAAAACCGGGCCATTTCCGCTGGTTTCGTCTACCAATATTATCCAGTCTGGCAACGATGCTACGCCTCCTTTAGACTTAACCAAATCTCTTAACTTTAATACTAACTCATCTCTGGAATGCTCCCAGGCTGACTCTCCTCTACCGAAGAAGAAGAGAGCGGGAAAAAGGTCTAAGAACATAAAAAAGGACCCGGGCTCTAAAAGGAGAACCCATACCCTTCAGGCGATAAGTGCTAAGGATCCAGCTGTTTTGGCTTCTACTACTGAATGCTCTATGAACAAGGATGTCTCTGTGATTTTACCAGCACAGTAGATTCCATACTTAAATCTTTCTGTGTAACTCTAGAGGAGGAACTTATCACGATGATTACTAGAAAGCTTGACTGTTTTTGTAAGAATGTGATTAGTACTTTATCCCAATCACTCAATTTAGGATCATCAAGTACGGGAAATGTTCACAGTCATGAAATGGTAAAACAAGTCAATCCATTACCTACGTTGTTATCTCAATGAGTTGGTATTCCCTTGGCCAATTCCCTGGCTGTTTTTGGGCAAGATAATATTGTGAATGACTTGTCTCAAGGGAAGCCTAAGGAAGCTTGTTCCGCTAGGTTACAAATGACTTTATCTAACAAATCTGTAAACCATGTAGAATCTTTGCACTTACCTCCTGATTGTATTCCGTATGTTTTGGTTCTAACAAATGTCCCTCCTTTGGATAGTTCCAAAAAAGAAGACACACAGGGCCTAATTCAGACTTTTGCAAGCAGCGCCGCCATGGAGGATTCCCTGGGCCAGGGGAAAACCGGCGGGAAACCGCCGGTTCCCCTTTTCTGACCGCGGCGGTAAGCACCGCCAGCCTGTTGGCGGTGCTTCCTCTGCCCTCTGCCCTGGCGGTGTTACACCGCCAGGGTTAGAATGAGGGCCACAATCTTTAATCAGGAAGTCTGTTCACTGGCTGAAATCTAAATTTAAATCAAATTATCATTCAAATAATAAGATCCTTATGGCACGCAGAGTGAAGGGGGTTGGTTACTTTGTGAGAAAGTAGCCTCTTTCTAGCCTTGTTACCCCCACTTTTGGCCTGTTTGTGAGTGTATGTCAGGGTATTTTCACTGTCTCACTGGGATCCTGCTAGCCAGGGCCCAGTGCTCATAGTGAAAACCCCATGTTTTCAGTATGTTTGTTATGTGTCACTGGGACCCTGCTAGTCAGGACCCCAGTGCTCATAAGTTTGTGGCCTATATGTATGTGTTCCCTGTGTGGTGCCTAACTGTCTCACTGAGGCTCTGCTAACCAGAACCTCAGTGGTTATGCTCTCTCATTTATTTCAAATTGTCACTGACAGGCTAGTGACCAATTTTACCAATTTACATTGGCTTACTGGAACACCCATATAGTCCCCTAGTATATGGTACTGAGGTACCCAGGGTATTGGGGTTCCAGGAGATCCCTATGGACTGCAGCATTTCTTTTGCCACCCATAGGGAGCTCTGACAATTCTTACACAGGCCTGCTACTGCAGCCTGAGTGAAATAACGTCCACGTTATTTCACAGCCATTTTACACTGCACTTAAGTAACTTATAAGTCACCTATATGTCTAACCTTTACCTGGTAAAGGTTAGGTGCAAAGTTACTTAGTGTGAGGGCACCCTGGCACTAGCCAAGGTGCCCCCACATTGTTCAGGGCCAATTCCCTGAACTTTGTGAGTGCGGGGACACCATTACACGCGTGCACTACATATAGGTCAATACCTATATGTAGCTTCACAATGGTAACTCCGAATATGGCCATGTAACATGTCTATGATCATGGAATTGCCCCCTCTATGCCATCCTGGCATTGTTGGCACAATTCCATGATCCCAGTGGTCTGTAGCACAGACCCTGGTACTGCCAAACTGCCTTTCCTGGGGTGTCACTGCAGCTGCTGCTGCTGCCAACCCCTCAGACAGGTTTCTGCCCCCCTGGGGTCAAGCCAGGCTTGTCCCAGGATGGCAGAACAAAGGACTTCCTCTGAGAGAGGGTGTTACACCCTCTCCCTTTGGAAAATGGTGTGAAGGCAGGGGAGGGGTAGCCTCCCCCAGCCTCTGGAAATGCTTTCTTGGGTACAGATGTGCCCAATTCTGCATAAGCCAGTCTACACCGGTTCAGGGGACCCCTTAGCCCTGCTCTGGCGCGAAACTGGACAAAGGAAAGGGGAGTGACCACTCCCCTGACCTGCACCTCCCCTGGGAGGTGTCCAGGGCTCCTCCAGTGTGCTCCAGACCTCTGCCACCTTGGAAACAGAGGTGCTGCTGGCACACTGGACTGCTCTGAGTGGCCAGTGCCACCAGGTGACGTCAGAGACTCCTTCTGATAGGCTCCTTCAGGTGTTAGTAGCCTATCCTCTCTCCTAGGTAGCCAAACCCTCTTTTCTGGCTATTTAGGGTCTCTGGGGAAACTTTAGATAACGAATGCAAGAGCTCATCCGAGTTCCTCTGCATCTCTCTCTTCACCTTCTGCCAAGGAATCGACTGCTGACCGCGCTGGAAGCCTGCAAACCTGCAACATAGTAGCAAAGACGACTACTGCAACTCTGTAACGCTGATCCTGCCGCCTTCTCAACTGTTTTCCTGCTTGTGCATGCTGTGGGGGTAGTCTTTCTCCTCTCTGCACCAGAAGCCCCGAAGAAATCTCCCGTGGGTCGACGGAATCTTCCCCCTGCAACCGCAGGCACCAAAAAGCTGCATTACCGGTCCCTTGGGTCTCCTCTCAGCACAACGAGCGAGGTCCCTCGAATCCAGCGACTCTGTCCAAGTGACCCCCACAGTCCAGTGACTCTTCAGTCCAAGTTTGGTGGAGGTAAGTCCTTGCCTCACCTCGCTGGGCTGCATTGCTGGGAACCGCGACTTTTGCAGCTACTCCGGCCCCTGTGCACTTCCGGCGGAAATCCTTTGTGCACAGCCAAGCCTGGGTCCACGGCACTCTAACCTGCATTGCACGACTTTCTAAGTTGGTCTCCGGCGACGTGGGACTCCTTTGTGCGACTTCGGGTGAGCACCGTTTCATGCATCCTCGTAGTGCCTGTTTCTGGCACTTCTCCGGGTGCTACCTGCTGCTGAGAGGACTCCTTGTCTTGCTCGACGTCCCCTCTCTCTCCTGGTCCAATTTGCGACCTCCTGGTCCCTCCAGGGCCACAGCAGTGTCCAAAAACGCTAACCGCACGATTTGCAGCTAGCAAGGCTTGTTGGCGTTCTTTCGGCGGGAAAACACTTCTGCATGACTCTCCAAGGCGAGAGGGATCCGTCCACCAAAGGGGAAGTCTCTAGCCCTTTTCGTTCCTGCAGAAACCTCAGCTTCTTCTGTCCAGTAGAAGCTTCTTTGCACCCACAGCTGGCATTTCCTGGGCATTTGCCCATCTCCGACTTGCTTGTGACTTTTGGACTTGGTCCCCTTGTTCCACAGGTACCCTAGATTGGAAATCCACAGTTGTTGCATTGTTGGTTTGTGTCTTTCCTGCATTATTCCTCTAACACGACTTCTTTGTCCTTAGGGGAACTTTAGTGCACTTTGCACTCACTTTTCAGGGTCTTGGGGAGGGTTATTTTTCTAACTCTCACTATTTTCTAATAGTCCCAGCGACCCTCTACAAGGTCACATAGGTTTGGGGTCCATTCGTGGTTCGCATTCCACTTTTGGAGTATATGGTTTGTGTTGCCCCGACCCCTATGTTTCCCCATTGCATCCTATTGTAACTATACATTGTTTGCACTGTTTTCTAAGACTATACTGCATATTTTTGCTATTGTGTATATATATTTTGTGTATATTTCATATCCTCTCACTGAGGGTACACTCTAAGATACTTTGGCATATTGTCATAAAAATAAAGTACCTTTATTTTTAGTATAACTGTGTATTGTGTTTTCTTATGATATTGTGCATATGACACTAAGTGGTACTGTAGTAGCTTCACATGTCTCCTAGTTCAGCCTAAGCTGCTCTGCTAAGCTACCATTATCTATCAGCCTAAGCTGCTAGACACCCTATACACTAATAAGGGATAACTGGGCCTGGTGCAAGGTGCAAGTACCCCTTGGTACTCACTACAAGCCAGTCCAGCCTCCTACATTGGTTGTGCAGCGGTGGGATAAGTGCTTTGAGACTACTTACCACTCTTGTCATTGTACTTTTCATAAGAGAAAAATATACAAAACAAGGTCAGTGTATATACACATAGCCAAAAAGTTTTGCATTTCCTCTTTTCACTCTTTTCTAAGTGCTGAAAAGTACTTCTAACTTTCTAAAAAGTTCCAAAAAGTTTTAAAAGTTTTTTTTCTCTGTCTTTCGAAAAGCTCTGACAAACTTTTTTCTCTTTTTCTATCACTTTAACTCTCTCTAAAAATGTCTGGCACAGGCCAAAATGTTGACCTGTCTAAGATTGCATATGACCACCTTAGCTGGAAAGGAGCAAGGAGTCTCTGTATAGAGAGAGGTTTGAGTGTAGGGAAGAATCCTTCCTTGGAACTGTTACTTAACATGCTTAGAGAACAAGATAAGGCTAAAAGTGCCCCATCTGTTGAAAAAGTAGCTAATGGTTCCCAATCTGATCCAGGGACTCCCCCAGGAAAAGATTCAGGAAAGAAACTTCTCAGCCTGCCCATTACTAGACAGTCTAGCATAGTTGGTACAGAGGTTGAATCACACCATACTGATGGTGTGCTCTCACATTATACTGTTAGCCAAGCTGTTAGGGTGCCCTCTGTAAGGGACAGGTCTCCTTCTGTTCATTCCCATCATACCTCTGTATCTAGAAATGTCCCTCCCACCAACCCTGATGACAAATTGTTAGAGAGGGAACTCAATAAGTTGAGGGTGGAACAAACCAGACTGAAGCTTAAAAAGCAACAGCTGGATTTGGATAGACAGTCATTAGAATTAGAGAAGGAAAGACAGAAGTTGGGTTTAGAAACCCATGGTGGCAGCAGCAGTATTCCCCATAGTCATCCTGCAAAAGAGCATGATTCCAGGAATCTGCACAAGATAGTTCCCCCTTATAAGGAGGGGGATGACATTAACAAGTGGTTTGCTGCACTTGAGAGGGCCTGTGTTGTACAGGATGTCCCTCAAAGGCAGTGGGCTGCTATCCTATGGCTATCATTTAGTGGAAAAGGTAGGGATAGGCTCCTTACTGTGAAAGAAAGTGATGCCAATAATTTTACAGTACTTAAGAATGCACTCCTGGATGGTTATGGTTTAACCACTGAACAATACAGGATAAAGTTCAGAGAGACCAAAAAGGAGTCTTCACAAGACTGGGTTGATTTCATTGACCATTCAGTGAAGGCCTTGGAGGGGTGGTTACATGGCAGTAAAGTTACTGATTATGACAGCCTGTATAACTTGATCCTGAGAGAGCATATTCTTAATAATTGTGTGTCTGATTTGTTGCACCAGTACCTGGTAGACTCTGATCTGACCTCTCCCCAAGAATTGGGAAAGAAGGCAGACAAATGGGTCAGAACAAGAGTGAACAGAAAAGTTCATACAGGGGGTGACAAAGATGGCAATAAGAAGAAAGATGGTGAAAAATCTCAAGATAAGCATGGGGATAAGGGTAAAACCAAAGATCCCACTTCAAATCTTAAACACTCTTCAGAGGGTGGGGATAAAACTAATTCTTCCTCTTCTTCTCAACCTGCACACATTAAAAAGCCTTGGTGCTTTGTGTGTAAAAACAGAGGCCATAGGCCAGGGGATAAGTCCTGTCCAGGTAAACCCCCTGAGCCTACCACCACTAATACATCAACCTCTAGTGCCCCTAGCAGTAGTGGTACTAGTGGTGGGACTGCTGGCAACAGTCAAGTTAAGGGTGTAGTTGGGTTCACTTATGGGTCCATAGTAGAAACTGGGGTAGTCAGTCCCAAGACAGTTTCTGTCACACCTAGTGGCATTGGCCTTGCCACACTGGCTGCTTGTCCCCTTACAATGGATAAGTACAGGCAGACAGTTTCAATAAATGGTGTTGAGGCCTTGGCCTACAGGGACACAGGTGCCAGTATCACTTTGGTGACTGAAAACCTAGTGCACCCTGATCAACACATCATTGGACAACAGTATAAGATTATTGATGTCCATAACTCCACTAAGTTTCTTCCCTTAGCTATAATTCAGTTTAGTTGGGGTGGAGTTACTGGCCCTAAGCAGGTGGTGGTATCACCTAGCTTACCTGTAAACTGTCTCTTAGGTAATGACCTAGAGGCCTCAGGTTGGGCTGATGTAGAGTTTTATGCCCATGCAGCCATGCTGGGCATCCCTGAGGAATTGTTCCCTCTCATTTCTACTGAAATGAAAAAGCAAAGGAGAGAAGGCCTGAAAACTCAGGATCCCTCTCCATCAACAGGTAAAAGGGGTATCACAGTATCCCCTAACCACCCTACCATTCAGGATACCATTCCTGTGGTGGGAGAAACCTCTCCTGGGGTGGCACCTGTTCCAAGGGAATCATCAGTTGGCAAAACTGTACTCCCTGAGGTAGAAGTACCTCTCTGTGGGATAACTAACATTGGTGAGAAAAAGAGCACCATTTTAGTTAACATGGAGCATCCCTCCAACCCTCCCAGAGAAACTTTAGTGCAGAAACCCTGCACTGCCTCACAACACTTAGGACAGCATCCCTGCCCTAGTGTGGAGCTCATAGGACAGCATCCCTGCCCTGCTCCAACTCAAGAGAAACAGCACCCCTGTTCTCTCTTCCAGCCATATGGACAAAGTTTTTGCCCAGCTATGGCTTTTCTGAGACAGCATCCCTGTCTGGCATTTCCATCACTACAAATAGGTTCAGTGGACAATTCCCACTGCTCTAAACTAAAACTTACTGATAGAAACTCTGAAAATACATCTTCACATTGTTGCTTAGCTAAAAAACTTCAAACAGGGTGGTTTACATCCCCACAGGGAAGTAACCATATAGTGGATGATAAAGGGAGTAACCAGTCTATTGCAGAGCTACTCTCTACTTATCACCACTTAGACAATAAAGTCTCAACTGGCCAAGGTTAGCCTTATTGTCCTTCATTTGGGGGGGGGGGTTGTGTGAGAAAGTAGCCTCTTTCTAGCCTTGTTACCCCCACTTTTGGCCTGTTTGTGAGTGTATGTCAGGGTATTTTCACTGTCTCACTGGGATCCTGCTAGCCAGGGCCCAGTGCTCATAGTGAAAACCCCATGTTTTCAGTATGTTTGTTATGTGTCACTGGGACCCTGCTAGTCAGGACCCCAGTGCTCATAAGTTTGTGGCCTATATTTATGTGTTCCCTGTGTGGTGCCTAACTGTCTCACTGAGGCTCTGCTAACCAGAACCTCAGTGGTTATGCTCTCTCATTTATTTCAAATTGTCACTGACAGGCTAGTGACCAATTTTACCAATTTACATTGGCTTACTGGAACACCCTTATAGTCCCCTAGTATATGGTACTGAGGTACCCAGGGTATTGGGGTTCCAGGAGATCCCTATGGACTGCAGCATTTCTTTTGCCACCCATAGGGAGCTCTGACAATTCTTACACAGGCCTGCTACTGCAGCCTGAGTGAAATAACGTCCACGTTATTTCACAGCCATTTTACACTGCACTTAAGTAACTTATAAGTCACCTATATGTCTAACCTTTACTTGGTAAAGGTTAGGTGCAAAGTTACTTAGTGTGAGGGCACCCTGGCACTAGCCAAGGTGCCCCCACATTGTTCAGGGCCAATTCCCTGAACTTTGTGAGTGCGGGGACACCATTACACGCGTGCACTACATATAGGTCAATACCTATATGTAGCTTCACAATGGTAACTCCGAATATGGCCATGTAACATGTCTAAGATCATGGAATTGCCCCCTCTATGCCATCCTGGCATTGTTGGCACAATTCCATGATCCCAGTGGTCTGTAGCACAGACCCTGGTACTGCCAAACTGCCTTTCCTGGGGTGTCACTGCAGCTGCTGCTGCTGCCAACCCCTCAGACAGGTTTCTGCCCCCCTGGGGTCAAGCCAGGCTTGTCCCAGGATGGCAGAACAAAGGACTTCCTCTGAGAGAGGGTGTTACACCCTCTCTCTTTGGAAAATGGTGTGAAGGCAGGGGAGGGGTAGCCTCCCCCAGCCTCTGGAAATGCTTTCTTGGGCACAGATGTGCCCAATTCTGCATAAACCAGTCTACACCGGTTCAGGGGACCCCTTAGCCCTGCTCTGGCGTGAAACTGGACAAAGGAAAGGGGAGTGACCACTCCCCTGACCTGCACCTCCCCTGGGAGGTGTCCAGAGCTCCTCCAGTGGGCTCCAGACCTCTGCCATCTTGGAAACAGAGGTGCTGCTGGCACACTGGACTGCTCTGAGTGGCCAGTGCCACCAGGTGACGTCAGAGACTCCTTCTGATAGGCTCCTTCAGGTGTTAGTAGCCTATCCTCTCTCCTAGGTAGCCAAACCCTCTTTTCTGGCTATTTAGGGTCTCTGTCTCTGGGGAAACTTTAGATAACGAATGCAAGAGCTCATCCGAGTTCCTCTGCATCTCTCTCTTCACCTTCTGCCAAGTAATCGACTGCTGACCGCGCTGGAAGCCTGCAAACCTGCAACATAGTAGCAAAGACGACTACTGCAACTCTGTAACGCTGATCCTGCCGCCTTCTCGACTGTTTTCCTGCTTTTGCATGCTGTGGGGGTAGTCTGCCTCCTCTCTGCACCAGAAGCCCCGAAGAAATCTCCCGTGGGTCGACGGAATCTTCCCCCTGCAACCGCAGGCACCAAAAAGCTGCATTACCGGTCCCTTGGGTCTCCTCTCAGCACAACGAGCGAGGTCCCTCGAATCCAGCGACTCTGTCCAAGTGACCCCCACAGTCCAGTGACTCTTCAGTCCAAGTTTGGTGGAGGTAAGTCCTTGCCTCACCTCGCTGGGCTGCATTGCTGGGAACCGCGACTTTTGCAGCTACTCCGGCCCCTGTGCACTTCCGGCGGAAATCCTTTGTGCACAGCCAAGCCTGGGTCCACGGCACTCTAACCTGCATTGCACGACTTTCTAAGTTGGTCTCCGGCGACGTGGGACTCCTTTGTGCGACTTCGGGTGAGCACCGTTTCACGCATCCTCGTAGTGCCTGTTTCTGGCACTTCTCCGGGTGCTACCTGCTGCTGAGAGAGCTCCTTGTCTTGCTCGACGTCCCCTCTCTCTCCTGGTCCAATTTGCGACCTCCTGGTCCCTCCAGGGCCACAGCAGCGTCCAAAAACGCTAACCGCACAATTTGCAGCTAGCAAGGCTTGTTGGCGTTCTTTCGGCGGGAAAACACTTCTGCACGACTCTCCACGGCGAGAGGGATCCGTCCACCAAAGGGGAAGTCTGTAGCCCTTTTCGTTCCTGCAGAAACCTCAGCTTCTTCTGTCCAGTAGAAGCTTCTTTGCACCCGCAGCTGGCATTTCCTGGGCATTTGCCCATCTCCGACTTGCTTGTGACTTTTGGACTTGGTCCCCTTGTTCCACAGGTACCCTAGATTGGAAATCCACAGTTGTTGCATTGTTGGTTTGTGTCTTTCCTGCATTATTCCTCTAACACAACTTCTTTGTCCTTAGGGGAACTTTAGTGCACTTTGCACTCACTTTTCAGGGTCTTGGGGAGGGTTATTTTTCTAACTCTCACTATTTTCTAATAGTCCCAGCGACCCTCTACAAGGTCACATAGGTTTGGGGTCCATTTGTGGTTCGCATTCCACTTTTGGAGTATATGGTTTGTGTTGCCCCGATCCCTATGTTTCCCCATTGCATCCTATTGTAACTATACATTGTTTGCACTGTTTTCTAAGACTATACTGCATATTTTTGCTATTGTGTATATATATCTTGTGTATATTTCCTATCCTCTCACTGAGGGTACACTCTAAGATACTTTGGCATATTGTCATAAAAATAAAGTACCTTTATTTTTAGTATAACTGTGTATTGTGTTTTCTTATGATATTGTGCATATGACACTAAGTGGTACTGTAGTAGCTTCACACGTCTCCTAGTTCAGCCTAAACTGCTCTGCTAAGCTACCATTATCTATCAGCCTAAGCTGCTAGACACCCTATACACTAATAAGGGATAACTGGGCCTGGTGCAAGGTGCAAGTACCCCTTGGTACTCACTACAAGCCAGTCTAGCCTCCTACATACTTAAGGAAAACGGGCGAGGGAGATTGTGTTGTACTAAACTTTGCAAATCCTTGTTCAGTTGACTATTTATTGGCTAACTCTGATCAATGTAATAGGTCAGATAATGGGATCCAAATTCACTCACTGTGCCATTTTCACGACCCCTCTCTCTTACCACACCGTTCTATTGTTGACTTAAGTAATCACAGTTTGGTCCCAGTTAGGCCACAATTCCAGGTAAACGTTTCCACTAGCAATCGTTTTCTGGTCTTTAACTCTCTTGATGAGAACGATTGACTGATGGTTACTGAAACCCTGTGTCCCAAAAATTTGGCGAGATTAAAGGCCGGAAATGATCATGATAACTTTATACAGGAAGAAGGGAAGATTCTAGTTGAAATGTTCCCTCTTAAAAACATTGATGAATCAACATTATGCCTTGGGTTCAAACTGACAACTTTGATCAGCTGGAACATAGCAGGGCTTCGGTCTAAAATAGATATCTCGGACTGGACGAGTTTTATATCATTCTATGATATAATCTGTCTTCAGGAGACCTGGTCAAAAGATAAGTTTCTCCTGTATGGGTATACATCTTTTTGTCATCCAGCAATAACTTCTTCAATGGGGAGGGCACGAGAAGGTCTCTTAGTTCTTGTATCCCTACATCTTCCATTATTGAATGTGTCTTTAATTTGGTCCTCTCCTTATTTTATGGTTGTTTTATTATCCATCAGAGGATGTAAAGGTATTTTGATTAAAAAAATGTATAATAACGTTCCACGTGGTCTCCTTAAGGGAAGCCTGGATGAGGTAGCAGATTTTATTGATTCATCTAACGACCGGCAGGATGAAGATTTGGTTGTTTTATGGGTTGGAGATTTTAATACTCCTTTGTGCTGTAAGGAACCCTCCGAATTGTGTGCCATCCACGTTAAGGGTAGAGCGTCGCTAACCCATTTTATTTATTCTGCCGAAGGAGAAGATTTGAATTTTATTCTCTGTAAGTTTGATCTTGTACATGTAATGGAGAAAGCGGCATTAGATGCCTTAAATACTCCCACTTTTACGGGGAAACCGAAGGGGATTATTATTGATTTTACCCTTATTAGCTCCCCAGATTATCATCTAATACATGATTTTAAGATTATCCCTCACTGTGTTAGTGACCACAATCTCCTAAGTATTAAACTGGATATAAATATTAATCAGGTCTCTAAGGATAAAGGTTTGAAAAGTAACATTATTTGTGATACAAATTTTGGCTTACGTCTAAAATGGGACAAAATAAATCCCAAAATATTTAACCAGGAACTTATAAGAACTAGGTTAGATTCCATTAATATGTTTGTCCCAGCAGTTAGACCATGATCCTATAGTCCTTGAATTTGAACTTTTAAGCAATGATATTTTGCATGCCTTGGTGGTGGATAGGCCTCCTATGGGCCTGGCTGTTCATAGATGGTTTGATTCCGCGTGTTCAACAGCTCATAAAAAACTAAAAGAAGCCCTTAAAGTAATTTCCCCTTCTCACCATTTAGTTAAATTAGTTAGAGCTGAGTATAAGGCTGCACTGGAAAAAAGGAAATTAGAAATTAGAACCAAAGGCATGGGAAGAGCTATTGGCTGCTTCTGACTTGAAGGACACTTCAAAATTCTGGAAGGTGGTTAATCACTCATATTTTTCGGATAACAACACCAAGGCTGATGATTGCCTCATTGCAGAGGATGTATGGATGACTCATTTTAGGAAAGTATTTCGCTCAGATAATGATGATAATGATAACCTGATCAAGAAGGATAATATTACTATACAGACTATTATAGACTCCAATATAAATGCCCTAGACATCACTTTTGATCTTCATGAGGTCCTTGGAGCCATTAACCGATCAAGGCAGGGAAAGGCTCCTGGCTCTGATGGGGTTCCTGTTGATCTCTTTAAATCTGAGCCTGATCTCTGGGGCCCTTTAGTTACAAATGTGTTAAGAAGCGCTGTTAAGAGTAATATACCCTCCTCATGGAAACTGGCTACTATCATTCACATCTTTAAAAAGGGTAACAGACAAGATCCTTCCTGTAATAGACCAATATCTCTTATTGACTCAACAACCGAGATTTTGGGTAGTGTGATCTTATCTCGCCTGGAAGACAGGGTGACAGAGGCACAGATTTTATCTCCAATTCAATTTGGTTTTAGACCCGGTCTAGGCACAGTTGAGCAAGTTTTAAACTTGCATCTGATACTTAGTAAATATGTAATTGCCAAAAATGAGTCTATACATATGGCATTTATTGATTTAACTAGTGCTTTTGATTTGGTAAATAGGGAGAAGCTATGGCAAATTATGGGAACTCTAGGTTGTGATGTGGCTCTATTGGAGCTTATTAAACATCTACACACGGATTTAATGGTGTCAGTTCAGTTCGGCCCATCCGGTCAGAGAACTTCTCCTATTTCCTCAACGAGGGGCGTAAGACAGGGATGTATTTTAGCGCCTTTCCTCTTCTTGACATATATAAATGGGCTTTATGATTTTATGATAAAATACGGTAAGGATGTACCAAAGATGGGCCAGAGATTGCTTCCAGTTTTATTATATGCAGACGATGCTGTACTAATTGCTCGTTCTGCAAATGGTTTACAGGGCTTGTTGGACCTTTTTTCCAACTTTATGTTGGATCTTGATTTTAAAGTGAATTATTCCAAGACTTTTGTTATGACATGTGGCCCCCGAAACACTAAGTTCAAACAATTTACCATGGGGGGCAATATCATTAACAAGGTAAAGAATTTTTGTTATTTAGGTATGTATGTGAGTTCTTCTATGTCCTGGAGTACTCACCTCAATTTTAAGAACCAGCAAATGGCAAGGAATATTAAAGTGATTTTCCGTTTTACTCGTAAATTAGGCCATAGACCTCCCTCTCAGATTAAAACACTTTACAATTCCAAATGTGTTTCAGCAGCCTTATATGGGGCAGGTGTTTGGGTCTATAACAAAGTACCCTCTCTCCAATGTGTTGAAAATAAATGTTTGCGTAGGTTATTGATGGTACCTAAGTGTCTAGCAAATTTCATCAGTCATGAGGAGGTGGGTCAATGTTTTCTGGAGGACACGGTCTCTATTGCCCCCCTATTGCTCTGGATTAGATGCTGGTTGAATCCTGCGGCAAGCCTTGTGCAGGATTGTACTTCTGATTGTTTACAGTTGGACAATTCAAATAGGATTCCCTGGCTTTCGTACTTGCGAACATCTTTTGTAAAGCTGGGGCTTAGGTATATGTTTGAAGAACCTCAATTGTTAACTGCAAACTCTAGGTCTGTTTTGAAATCACGCCATTTTGAGTACATTTCAGAGTTAAGACTTTATAGTTCCCTGAAACTGAAGTCTTTGGACCCTTATATTCAGATTGCTACTGCCTCATACATGGAACCTTATCTGACTTGTTTTTCATGTCCTAAAATATACTCTTTTTAAATTCTTTTTAGATTGAATCTGATCCATTTTAAGCTGGCCTTTCCTAAACAGTGTATTTGGCAAAAAGATTTACCACCCTGCCCTTGTGATTCTAGATCAAAGCAGATGCTACTCCTAGAAATGCTTTTATTTTACCTATTTTACGTAAACTAAGACCCATTCACTACAAGGAAGCTCTACTATATTTTCAGAAATTGTCAGACATTCAAACTTGTTATCACATATTAAATTTGATCAGATCTTCTATTGGTATCAGGAAACTGTATATTTCTGTTTAATTTCTATATGCCTGTGACAGTTTCTGTACAATATCTTAATGTATTTGATATTAGTCAATGTTTTGACAAGAATTATTGTAAATTTGCACACTTTTAGTGGTTTCAAACTATGTCCAGTATATTTTTCTGCTACCTGTAAAGGGGAACTTGGATTAGACAATCTTGGGCTGATTAGGTAATTTATTTTATGGTATTTGAGTGTGTTTTAAATTATTTTATAGTTTTGTAATATGTGATTTTGTTTGTACTTTTATGGCAATTGCCGAATAAAGATTTTTGACTGACTGACAGTTAAGCTGCCTCTTCTGTTATTCTCTTTGTATACAGTCAATGTTTTTAAAGCCTAGGCTGGTATTGGCAATGTAAAGGAATAATTCCTTTAAAAGTTTAACACATAGAAATATATGGCTGCCCCCTGTTCTTTGCTCCTAACTCTTTTGACCCCCTCATTCTCTGGGTTAAATGCCACCAAGATGTCTCTTTGTGGCTTTGTTGGTGCTATAAACATTCAGGTAAACACACTAGAAAGGGTTGCATCTTTAGGATATCACAGCCAGCCTGTTGGAATGAGGCAACAACACTCCCAAGATGGCGCCCCTGTTGTGTCATCTCTCCTGCAGCGACTGGCCTTGGAGGGTTGCTGTGGTAACTGGCATACATCCACTACACTCCAAACCAAAACAAATAGGTAAAATAAATTGTCATTTACAACGCCAGTAGCTCTAACTCTTACAAATGAAAGACTGTTTGCATTACATATTCTTGTTCACAATGGACTCAGGCTATTGTGTCCTATCATTTCCTTCAACTACTGTTTACAGTCCATCTGCCTACTCCTGAGCCCTGACCTTAGCCCTGTGTCCTGTTGTTATGGCCTGCCATATGGCTTGCATGCACCCTACAAAATCAACTCACTGGTTTGCTGAAAGCAGACCATTTCAAATGTAAGCATTAAAATTCAAGCCATTTGTAAGGGCATAAACTTATAACACGGTCTGCCTGGTAACATGAGTTTGGCTGTACTCTGTCCTAGTGGTGCTGAAACAATTTTCAGAACGAGGGTGCTGTCATCAATTTTGCGTGCCTGACTGAAGTCTAAGAGTTTGTGAAAAATACGAGGGCAGCATGTAGCAGTACACAAAGAATGAGCGGCAAATTTGCATCAGCCTACAACCATTCAAAATTCAACATCAAAGTAGTAAGTGTATATGGGCACACTGACAAATATTTTACTAAAGGAAGCTGCAGTAGCATAGCACACTGTCATTAAACACCGATTTGTTCTTCCCTAGCTGTTGGTATATTCTGAACTCTTGTACAGTTTATTAGTAGGTATTAACATATTATTGAGTTAGAAAAGTGTACATACTACAGCCTTTTTCTTCACAATTCACATTCCACAATCAGACAATCCTCATTTTTAAAATCATAGTGAGTAATAACCAGCGTTTCTGTCAATGCCTACCATTGATTTGCCAACACTAAAAGTGGGGATCCAAAGGAATCCCTTTTCACCTAAAACGATTTTTAAAGACATCATATTAGGCATTAACTTGGCCTTTATGTATATAATTTTTATGTTCGGTTGCCACTACTAATTATATAATATTTTCCTTTCAGCGTCTGGTAAAGCCTGAACAACATAATTGTTGGACAAACAAAAAGAGGGTACAGACCCGGAGAACACAACCTCCTTGGCTGTTCTTGCATCACCACAACACAACCCCAGTGTTTAAGGTACGTTTAGGAAAGTGCCCCTTTTGGCATGGCTACCCCACCCTCTTTTTTCTGATACTAATGGTAACTTGACTGAGAGTGTGCTGGGATCCTGCTAACCAGGCCCAGCACCAGTGTTCTTTCCCAAAAAACTGTACCATTGCTCCCACAATTGGCACCCCCTGGCAAACAGTCAAGTCCCTTGTAAAAGGTACCCACGTAGCAAGGGCTTTGTGGCCAGGGAAGGTCCCTAAGGGCTGCGACATGTATTATGCCACCCTGGGCACCCCACACCAAGCACATGCACACTGCCATTGCAACTTGTGTGTGTTGGTGGGGAGAAAAAGTCAACATGGCACCCCTCTCAGGGTGCCATGCCCACAAACCACTGCCTGTGGCATAGGTAAGTCACCCCTGTAGCAGACTTACAGCCCTAAGGCATGCACTATACCACAAGTGAGGGCATACCTGCATGAGCCATATGCCCCTACACTGTCTACGTCCATTCTTAAACATTGTAAGTGCAGTGTGGCCATACTGAGTACATGGGCTGGGAGTTTGTCATTACAAACTCTACAGCTCAAGGATGGCTTCGCTGAAGACTGGGAAGTTTGGTATCAAACTTGTCAGCACAATAAACCCACACTGATGATTCAGTGTTGGATTTATTGAAGAATGCACCCAGAGGGCATTTTAGAGGTGCCTCTTGTATTTTAGCCAAACGTCTAGTGCAGGATTGACCAGTCTTTGCCAGCCTGCCACTTCTAGACGAGTTTCTGACTACATGGGGTAAGAGCCTTTGTGCTCTGTGTGGCCAGAAAACAAAAATTGCACTGGGTGGAGGTGCTTTACACCTCCCCCCTGCAGGAACTGTAACACCTGGCGGTGAGTCTCAAAGGCTCAGGCCTCTTGTTACCGTGCCCAAGGGCACTCCAGCTAGTGGAGATGCCCACCCCCCTGGACAAAGCCCCACTTTTGGAAGAAAGTCAGGCGAGAAAATTAGAAAAAACAAGGAGGAGTGACCACTTCAGCTAGGACCACCCCTAAGGTGTGCAGAGCTGAAGTGACTCCCTCCCTGCAGAATCCTCTATCTTGGTGTGGAGGACAGGGACCAATCGGATTAAGTCTGTGTCCCCCTTCCTAAAGAGAGAGGGCACTGGAAGGGTGCCATTGGCTACTGCCCTCTGACCCCTGTAATGCCCCTAAATCCAGGATTTAAGAGCTCCCCTGAACCTAGCTCTTCAGATTCATGGCCACATCAAGAAGATGGCAAAAAGAAAGAAGGACTGCTAAGCTGAACCCCAGCAGAGAAGACTGAAGACTGAAGACACCAACTGATTTGGCCCCAACCCTACAGGCCTGTCTCTAGCTTCTGAAGCCCTGCTACAAAAAGGCAATGTGTCCTGCAGGACCAGTGAACTCTTAAAATCCTTAAGAGAACTGCCTGCACCCCAGAGGACCAAGATCTCCCGTAGATAGCGGCCGTGTCCAGAAAGAAACTCCAGCAAAGGAATTCAGAACTGCCCCAGATCCGCGAGTCCTGCCCACTATTCACCCGATGCCCACGGTCCGTGTCCAGGTGGCCCGCTGGTCCAGAGCAGGTCCCCAGGTGATTCCAACCTAGTGTCCACCCTGGGTTGACCTCTACTGGCCAACGCAACAATGCCTGCAGCCTAAATCCAGAGGACACCCCTGATCGCAAGAGAATTAGATGAAAATTCCAGGCACCTAAAAGTACCCCTGCACCCCCTGGCCTTAGGGAATCCGACTACCAGTCCAGCAACGTTCAGCAGGTGGCTCCCCTCCTTGTCCTGCATGTCGTTTACAAGAACCAACCTGTTGGACCCCTCCTGCAGCATCTTTGTGACCCCTGGGGTCCCCCTAATGAAAAGCACTGGGAGCTTGACGCTGTGTTTGCACCCTGCATCCGGCCTCTGCACCGCTAAGAGTGTGTGTTTGGTGATGACCTGTGACCCCCCCACTGCTCACCTATACCCTCCAGGGTCTTCCCTCCGAAGATACGGGTACTTACCAACAAGCAGGCCTGATTTCAGTGTGTCCCCAGGCTCCATAGTAATCTATTTAAAATCTTACAGCCACTTTGACTTCTGCACCCGGCCGGCGGCCCCGTGTTGCTGGTGGTGGGTGTTTGGGGTTTACTTGAACCTCGACCTGTGGCCACCCTAACCCCCAGAGACTGGAACTGTAAGTCTTGTACTTATCTCAGAACCTTATTAACTTTTCTTTCCCCTAGAACTGTCTCTGAAAATTGCAGCGTCAACTTTTAAAACAGATATTTGCTATTTTCTTGAAAACTGTTTAACTTGCCAAATTGAAACAAAGTGGTGTTGATACATATGTTTGATACTTACTTGCAAATGTACTTACCTACAAACTGAATCTTATGGTTCTAGAAATAAACTAACAAAATATATTTTGCTATATAAAAACAATTGGCCTGAAGTTTGAGTGTGTGCTTCATTTATTGCCTGTGTGCGTACAACAATGCTTTGAACTAACCTCTGATAAGCCTTACGTGCTCGACCACACTGCCACAAAAGAGAGCATTAGTATTATCCACTTTAGCCTCTGTTAAGCCTCTGGGGTACCCCTTGACTCTGCACACTATGGCCCACATTATGACCCTGGCAGTATAAATCGCCTACCGCCGCGGTGATGACCGCCAAAAGACTGTCACCGCGGCTACCATCCGTCTGCCAGATTATGACCACAGCCGGACTCCTGCCACAAGAAGTGCAGAAATCCGGCCGTGGCCATACTGGCGGATGGAAGTAAGGTGGCGCTGCTGCCACCAGCACCGCCACGCCAGTAGACCGCCGCCAGCTGTATCATGACATATGATACGGCCTGGCAGTGTTCTGCTGGTGGGCGCTGATGGCGGTAGCAGCGCCCTGTCCCGTTCCCTAACGGAAGGCCAGCTGGATGAAGGTAAGTTGGGCTTCCGAAAGGTGAGGGGGGTGAAAGGGTTGTGTGTGTGTGTGTGTGTGGGGTTGTGGGCATGAATGTGTGAGTGTGTGCGTGAATGCGTCTGTGGATGTAGTGTTGTTTGCGTGAGTGTATGCATGTGTGTGAATGAGTGAAGAATGGAAATGTGAACGCGTGTCTGCATGTCAGTGTGAATGTGTGTACAGATGTGTGCGAGCATGAATGGATGTATGCATGCGTGTATGCCAGTGTTAGTGAGTGGATGTATGCGTGGTGCGTGACTGCGGGTGTGTGCGTGTATGGGGGGTGGGGCATCAGAAGGGGGGAGCATGGATGGAGGGGGGCATCTGGGGAGTGTTTTGGGGGTGAGGGGGGATCTGGGGAGTGTTTTGGGGGGTGGGTGAGCCTCCTACCAGTGACAAGGAACGAAAACCATGGCGGTAGGCTGGCTCAGAATGCTGCTGGCGGTACTATAGTGGCTGCTGGGCTGGAGATTGTTATCTCTGGCCCGGTGGCTGCTACCGCCATGGCGGTAGGAATGGTAAATTGGCGGGTTGGCTGCAGCCAGCCCACCAATATCATAATGTGGCGGTATGTACCGCCAGCCTGTTGGTGCTACTACCGCCACCTTAACACCTACCGCTGTGGTCATAATTACCCCCTATATCTCATTTTGATATAGTATATACAGAGCCAGCTTCATACATTGGTGGATCAGTTGTGGGGTCTACGACTTTGCATTTGATGGACTACTCTGCCCATACCTGATCACATGACTAAATTCCAAAATTGCCTTTAGTAAGAGATTTTTGAATTTGGCATATTTTTCTAAATGTTAAAAGTCCTGCTAGGGCCTTGGTTAAGTACCCTTTAGCATTTCTTTCTCAGATTTAACATTTCTCTAGTTAGGGGTAAGTAGCTAGAAGTAGGTCTAGTTCCTAAGAGTAGTCTCCAACTTAGTAACATAATGAGCACCTCAGAGGGCATGGTTGTGGATCTCAACCTAACCCCTAACCTTCATCCAGGGATGGGAGAGTTAAGGTCCCTCTGCAGACTGAAAAAGATTAAAACAGGTTCCAACCCTATAAATGGTCAAGCTCCAGGAGCTCTTGGCAGAGTATACAAGGGAACACCCTGCTGAGGAGGAAGATCTCCCCTCAGATAGAGAAGATGCTAGGGAGCAGCAGGATGAACTCCCCCGTCTCATCTACCTAGGGAGGTCAAGGCCCCAAGGCCCCTATCTCCTAGGATAGTGCTCACAGGACCTGGATATACCACAGGGGAGTCCAGTTCCTCTGGGAACATTGAGGACAGCCTCAATGAAGAGGACCTCCTTTTAGCAAGGATGTCCAAAAGATAAGCTTTGGAGCACCAGCTCCTAGCTATAGAAAGGGAGAGAGCAGATATGGGATTAGCACCCATTAATGTGGCAGCAATCTAAATAGGGTAAGAAAGCATTCTGATGCCCTAAAAATCCCCACAGGGATTGTCTCTAAATATGAAAAAAGTGATGCCACCAAATCGTTCACAGCTATTGAGAGAGCTTGTGCAACCAGAAAACTAAACAAATCTCACTGAGGAGCACTCCTTTGGGAACTGTTTACTGGAAAGTTAGGGATAGGCTCCTGACACTCACTGGTGCAGATGCTGATATGACCACATGAAGGCTACCCTGATTGAGGGCTTTGGATTCACCCCTGAAGAGTATGCAATTAGGTTCAGGGGCCTCACAATACCTCGAGCCAGCCCTGGGTTGATTTTGTAGACTACCCAGTGGAAATAATTGATGGTTGGATAACTGGTAGTGGAGTGCATGACTATGATGGTCTTTATAATTTATTTATGAAAGAATATCTTTTAAGTAACTGCTTCAATGACAAGTTACATCAATATTTGGTAGACCTGGTTCCAATTTCTCCCCAAGAACTGTGAAAGAAAGCAAACCATTGGGTCAAGACTAGAGTGACCAAGACTTCCACTGGGGTGACTAAAAGAAAGGGGTTACACAGCCTGCCCAGGGAAAGGGTGGTGAGAACCTAAGGATTAAATTAAGGAGTCTTTTCAAGGGCCTCAAACCCTGCACAAGAGGGTGGGCCCGAGCCTTTTTACAATTTTCACATGGGTACAAGGGTAAAAACTTTGATCCCAAAAAGGCCTGGTATTTCAACTGTAAACAGCATGGACACCAAACTAGAGACTTGGCCTATCCCAAAAAGAATCCCTCTAGCACTGCTCCAGTTAGTACTAGTATAGTCAGTTTCCAGGTGGGATCAACAGTGCGCCCAGAGCAAATCAAGGTTCACTTTAGTTACTTTATTCTCTGAGGGTGGGTTAGATGTCATCACTCTTCCTGTCTGGCCCCCTAATAAGCACAAATACAGAAAGCATCCCTTGATTAATGGGACAAAAGTAGAAGCCCTGAGGGATATAGGTGCCAGTGTCATCATGGTAATAGAAAAACTGGTTTCCTCAGGACAGTATTTAGCTAGACAAACTTATCAAGTTACCAATGCTGACAATGTAACAAAGGTCCATCCCATGGCTATGGTGACCTCAGAATGGGGAGGGGTTACTGGCCTGAAACAAGTAATGGTCTCTTCTGCAATCCCAGTGGAATGCTTGCTAGGAAATGATCTGGAGTCCTCGGCTTGGGCTGAGGTAGAACTCAAAACCCATGCAGTCATGCTGGTAATCCCTGAACTGGAATGTGTAAAAACAAGAGCACAAAGCCGAGCACAGGGTGAAAGGGAAGTGTTGTAGCCTAGAATAATGGCCCAACCTTCCAAGAGGAAGGGCAAGAAGACTGGGGGACCAGCTCCTGAGCATCAAAAGAAACAAGATTTCTCTTCTCAAGAAGAAGTCTTATCTTCTGATTGAACTGAGTCTATGGAGCTGGATCCTTATCAGGTAGAGTCTTGGACCCAAGGGGACCCTCAAGGGAACAGCTGTGCCTGGGACAGAAGGCCTGTCCCACTCTTGAAGGCCTGAGGCAACAAGCAGCTGTACAGGAGAAGGGAGATGTCAGTGGCTCCCACAGAATCTATTGGGAAGATGGTCTCCTATACACGGAGGCCAGAACAATTGGCCTGGAGTTAGTCATTGAGTGTGTACTTCATTATTTGCCTGTGTGTATACATCAAATGCTTTGCACTCCCCTCTAATAAGCCTAACTGCTCGACCACACTACCACAAAAGAGAGCATTAGAAATTATCTACTTTAGCCTCAGTTAAGCCTCTTGGGAACCCTGGACTCTGTGCACAATTTGGCCCTCATTATGACATTGGTGGTAAATCCCACTTACCGCCATGCTGACTGGCGCCAACATACAGCTGCTGCAGTGGATATCCATTCACCATATTATGACACACACACACCAATCCGTCACTATTCAGCCACACACACAATTCCGCCACACCAAAGGTCAGTGATAAACTGGCGGTATCAAAACCCACACTGTTACAACAACAGAACAACGCCCACAACATTATGACCCACGAATCACCACGGCAGACATTCAATGGCAGTAAACGATTGGCGGTACATATCCTGCACTCAAAATACACACACACACTAACAAAACAGCACCACATTGGACAAGTCAAACTATACACAACTGACACACACATACACACACCCACACCACTGTAAAATACACACCCACATTACCCACAACCCTTTACGGATACAAATAATTGGCAGCAGAGAGAAACAGCAAGAGCACTCACACAACGAAAGACACATACCACCATCACCTATACACCATCCACGCACCTTACATCACACACCCCAACACATCACCCTACACACCCTCACACACACCACTCACACTACACTCATGGCACCACAATGACACCCGAGATTATCTGAGGAGGAGCAAAGGGTCATGGTGGAGGAAATCATCCGGGTAGAGCCACAGCTATTTTGATCACAGGTGCGGCAGATTTCCATTGCTAGGAAGATGGAGCTATGGCGGAGAATCATGGGCAGGGTCAACGCCGTGAGACAGCACCCCAGAACAAGGGATGACTTCAGGAAGAGGTGGAACGACCTACGGGGGATGGTGCGTTCCATTGCAGCAAGACACTAACTTGCAGCACAGAGGACTGGCTGTGGACCCACACCTCCTCCTCCAAAACTAACAACATGGGAGAAGCAAATCTTGGCAATACTGCATCCTGAGGGCCTGGCAGGAGTAGGTGGAGGACTGGACTCTGGTAAGTCAAATCTCTATTACTATAACCCCCTGACCTGCATGCCATCACCTACCCCCACCCTTACCCTCTCTCCCATCACTCCACCACCTCCCACACACCCCACCATCACATCCCACTCATCCCAATGTAAAGCCCTGCATGCCATACCTATGCATAGACACCACTCACAGACCTGCATGGACACCCATCACTACAGCATGCACACTAGAGACAATCAGCTAGCCCACCAAATAACAACACACACAAGGCAAAGCTGCCAGGGCAATAACAACCATAGAGGGCAACCCACCCATGCATAATGTGTCACACACAGAAACAACAACACTGCATTTACATTCCCACAGGTATCCCAGCCAATGTTACCGGATAAGAGGTGCCAGCAACATCCAGTCCCCCCACAGAAGAGGCCCACAGTGATGACAGCAGCTCTGCTCGCCTGGATCTGGATGACCAACCTGGTCCATCAGGGACCTACCAACAGTCGATTACCCAGGCACAGTCTCACACCACCACAGAGCCTTCCCCCTCCGGAAACACCACCACAGCACCCACCCAGCAGGCCCATACCTCTGTCTCCAGGACACGTCATTCAGCAGTGTGTCCACCACTACAGGGGCCCCAGGGCACCCCACAAACCCATGACAATCAGGGACCTGAAGTCAGTGGGCACACGGTTCAGGGGACAGAGGCACAGGACAACAGGGAAGCTGGGAGGGCTGCTGGGCGCGAGTGGGAGGACAGGCCCAGGGAACCGACTCTCCAGGAGGCACTCACCGCGATCCTGGGAGCATACCAACATTCCCAGGATTCGCTGGACCAGATCCTGGACAAGGTGCAGGAGAACATGTAGCTGCAGGAAGGACAGTACCTGGGGATCAGGGAGGACTTGAAGGCCATTAACACCACCCTGGTCTCCATTCCAGGGGTGCGGGCCACTGACACTAGCCAGACTACTGAACATTCCTCCATCCCCGCTGCCACTAGTGGACAAGAGGCCCCTCCACAGGTCCAACAGGCCACCAGCACCCCTCCCCCTGCAGAAGGAGAACCACCCCGCAAACGTTTCCTGTGATCCAGACAGAAGCCAGAGACTATTGCCAAGACCCCCGTCAGGAAATAAGACTCTCCTGAATGTCAACCTTGTGTCCCACTCTGTCACCCTGTCCACCTTGAACTGCCATTGCTCCTCTTCCTATGCCCCCTTGGTCAATGCACCTCTGCCACAATGAGACTGGACTCTAACATGGACTTTCCTCCATCATCACCCCAGCCCATTGCACTTCCCCCTTTTTGTCAGAGCACTGCAATAAACACACTTAGAAAAAATACAAGTACGGAGCATGTCAAATGATTTAAAAATGTATTCGTTTAACAAGGTTCTTAAATTGCAATTCAACTGTACAGTAATGTTTACATTGGAAAATCCTGTAGTTGCCTGCAGTCAACACACCAGGAGCAATAGTGGGGCACCAACATCTGCAAAAAGAGATGCCAATGGGTACAGTGAGTGGCCATAGCAGTAGGAATTTATAGCCTGCCAGTGACAATGTCACACATCAAATTGTCAATGAATTGTGAAATAACACTGTCTTACCTGTGTTTCGTTGGAAGTATTGACAAATGACTGAACTTCTGTTGTCCTCATCCTCATCCTCTGCCTCCTCATCTTCACTGTCCACAGGGTCCACTGCTGCCACACGGCCATCTCCAGCCTCCTCCTCCTGCAGGGCGTCTCAAGGCAAGGTTGTGCAACATACAGCATGCCACGAGGATCTGGCAGACCTTCTTGGGTGAGTAGCACAGGGCTCCACCTGTTAAATAGAGGCACCGCAACCTGGCCTTCAGGAGGCCTAATGTACGTTCAATAATCCTTGTTCGCCCATGTGCCTCATTGTAACGTTCCTCTGCCCTTGTCCTGGGATTCATCACAGGGTCCAGTAGCCATGAGCGGTTGGGGTAACCCGAGTCACCTGCAAATATTGTGAGACAACTGTTAGCCACACACTAACCCTTATGTCCCACACCATACCCATACACCAACATCCACTGTGTGGCAACCCAGGGCTTACCTATTAGCCACACCCTGTGCCTCTAGAGTTGGGCCATCACATTTGGGATGCTGCTATTCCCTAGGATAAACGCATCATGCACCGAGTCTGGATGCTTAGCATTGACATGGGAGATGTACTGGTCTGCCAAACACACCATCTGCTCATTCATAGAGTGATAACTTTTTTGATTTCTGAAGACCTGTTAATTTCGTCAGGGGGTGACAAATGCTATATGTGCCCCATCAATCGCACCAATGATGTTGGGGATATGACCCATTACATTGAAGTCAGCCTTCACGGTGGCCAAATCCTCCACCTGGGGGAAAACAATGTAGCTGCACATGTGTTTAATCAGGGGAGACAAGACTCTGGTCAGCACTTTTGAGAACATTGGCTGTGACATTCCTGCTGCCAAGCCCACTGTCACTTGGAAAGAACCTGTTGCCAGAAAATGGAGCACAGATAGCACTTGCACAAGGGGGAGGGGGGATCCCAGTGGGGTGACGGATAGCTGATATCAGGTCAGGCTCCAATTGGGCACACAGCTCTGTGATTGTGGCCCTGTCCAGTCTATAGGTGAGGATAATGTGCCTGTCCTCCATTGTTGCCAAGCCCACCAGGGGTCTGTACACTGTGGATGTCTCCATCTCCTATTCATCAGCAGCGGTTGCAATCTATGGAGTAAAATAGTGAGCAGCTGGTCATTATCTGTACATTGCAACCACTTCAGTTCACTGCATATTGTGATTGTTACAATATTTAGGTGAAATATGTCCAGATTGTGAAAATGTGAACTGTGACGCAGTTAGGATCCATGGCCTCCCCCCGTAGAAATGCCGTCCGCCTGTCCAGTATGGAGGCACAGCTGGAAATGAGGTAATTCCGCTGACGTTGTGCGCCGTTGCGGGAGGCGGTCAGGAACCACTGTGCAAATCCTCATTGGTTTTTTGTGTGAAGGCCTTGTGTAGGGAAGGGTTGGTGGATGGGCCACGGGCAGCGTGCAGCATGTATGCTGTGCCATGTCTGTGCTAATGGGGATGGGAAGGGCTATGGTGGGCCATGAGTGTAACAGGTAGGACGTTTTGACTAATACCTTTTGCTGTATGTATTTCTCTGCAGGTCAGCGCCCATCAAAAGAAGGGTTTATGGCGTGCCATCACCAAGGATGTGCGGACCCTGGGGGTCTATGGCAGCCGGTGTTATCCGGGTGGGGGATGTGTGTCTGTGGGTGCCCCTAGGCCAGGCCTAACATAGCAGAGTAGGTCCTGTGTTGGCCTGGGTTCTGATGTGAAATTCCTCCAACCTAGCTAGTAGGCATCCACTACTGGGCAGGGGTGTGTGGGTCTCAGGTATGCTGCAGTTGGCGGTATGTGTCCCTACCCATGGCATGGTGACTAGCATTGTAACTGGTAGTACATTGCCTACTGCGTAGGGCTGTTCCCTGTTTGTGAGGTTGTTGTGTACGCCAAGGGTGGTGTTGGTGCACCCATTGACCAAGTGTATCCTTTGTTTCTCCCCCCCCCTTTTTGTTTTGTCAACCTGTCCAGCCCCGGGTGCTGCAGTGTAGGAAAGTACCATCTTGCCTGGCATGTTACCCCCATTTTTAACTGTATATATGTTGTTTTAGTTGTATGTGTCACTGGGACCCTGTTCACCAGGGCCCCAGTGCTCATAAGTGTGCCTGAATGTGTTACCTGTGTAGTGACTAACTGTCTCACTGAGGCTCTGCTAATCAGAACCTCAGTGGTTATGCTCTCTCATTTCTTTCAAATTGTCACTAACAGGCTAGTGACCAATTTTACCAATTTACATTGGCTTACTGGAACACCCTTATAATTCCCTAGTATATGGTACTGAGGTACCCAGGGTATTGGGGTTCCAGGAGATCCCTATGGGCTGCAGCATTTCTTTTGCCACCCATAGGGAGCTCTGACAATTCTTACACAAGCCTGCCACTGCAGCCTGAGTGAAATAACGTCCACGTTATTTCACAGCCATTTTACACTGCACTTAAGTAACTTATAAGTCACCTATATGTCTAACCTTTACCTGGTAAAGGTTGGGTGCAAAGTTACTTAGTGTGAGGGCACCCTGGCACTAGCCAAGGTGCCCCCACATTGTTCAGGGCCAATTCCCCGGACTTTGTGAGTGCAGGGACACCATTACACGCGTGCACTACATATAGGTCACTACCTATATGTAGCTTCACAATGGTAACTCCGAATATGGCCATGTAACATGTCTATGATCATGGAATTGCCCCCTCTATGCCATCCTGGCATAGTTGGCACAATCCCATGATCCCAGTGATCTGTAGCACAGACCCTGGTACTGCCAAACTGCCTTTCCTGGGGTTTCACTGCAGCTGCTGCCAACCCCTCAGACAGGCATCTGCCCTCCTGGGGCCCAGCCAGGCCTGGCCCAGGATGGCAGAACAAAGAACTTCCTCTGAGAGAGGGTGTTACACCCTCTCCCTTTGGAAAATGGTGTGAAGGCAGGGGAGGAGTAGCCTCCCCCAGCCTCTGGAAATGCTTTCTTGGGCACAGATGTGCCCAATTCTGCATAAGCCAGTCTACACCGGTTCAGGGGACCCCTTAGCCCTGCTCTGGCGTGAAACTGGACTGTTGTCCTTATCCTCATCCTCTGCCTCCTCATCCTCACTGTCCTCAGGGTCTACTGCTGTCACAGGGTCATATCCAGTCCCCTCCTCCTGCAGAAAAGGCACATGTCGTCTGAAGGCCAGGTTGAACATGCAGCATGCCACTACTATCTGGTAGACCTTTCTGGGTGGGTAGCACAGGGATCCACCTGTCAGATGGAGGCACCTGACCCTGGCCTTCAGGAGGCTGAAGGTCCGCTCGATTATTCTTCTGGTTCACCCATGTGCCTCATTATAACAGTCCTCAGCCCCTGTCCTGGCATTCCTCACAGGGGTCAGGGGCCACAATAAGTTTGGGTAGCCAGAGTCACCTGTAAGTTTTGAGGGACAACATTTAGCCTTACACAATCCTATGGGGATAACACCTGAAGGCACACACTGACATACAGTGTATGGGGGCTCTGGCTCACCTATTAGCCACACCCTGTGCCCCTTGTAGTTGGGCCATCACATTTGGGATGCTGTTATTCCTCAGGACGAAGGCATCATGCACTGACCCAGGATACTTGGCAGTGACGTGGGAGATGTACTGGTCCGCCAGACACAAAGTTTCACATTCAGTAAGTGGAAAATCTTACGATTACTGATCACCTGTTCATTCTGGCGGGGAGGACAAATGCAATATGTGTACTGTCAATCGCCCCAATAATATTGGGGATATGCCTCATTGCATAGGATCATGCCTTCACAGTGGCCAAATCTTCCACCTGGGGGAAAGCAGGGTAGCTGCACATGTGTTTCACCAGGGCAGACAAAACCCTTGCCAGAACGATTGAAAACATTGGCTGTGGCATTCCTGCTGCCAAGCCCATTGCCATCTGTAAAGAACCAATTGCCCGGAAATGGAGCACTGATACCATTTGCACAAGAGGGGGGATCCCAGTGGGGAGATGGATAGCTGATATCAGGTCAGGCTCCAATTGGGCACACAGCTCTGTGATTGTGGCCTGTCCAGTCTATAAGCCAGTATAATGTGCCTGTCCTCTAGTGTAGCTAAGTCCACAAGGGGTCTGTACACAGGGGTTTGTCTTCTCCTCCCATTCATCCCCAGCGGTAGGTATCTAAGGGACACAAGAGTGAGTAGGCTGTCACAATTTGAAAAATGGAACCACCACCTCAGTGTACATAGTGCATTTATGTGATGGGACAGTGGGAATGGCAAGGTATGTGCAAATCTAGGCAGTGACGCAGTCAAGGTTAATCTGATCGTTGTCTACCACCATGAAATGACGACCGCCTGTCCTATATGTAGGGACAGGTGGAAGTGAGGTAACTCTGCCAACGTTGGGCGTCGTGGCGGAAGGTGGTCTTGCACCACCGTGCAATTCCTCATTGGATAATATGGGGCTCTATGAAGTACAGTGGCCAGTGGGGACCTGCACCGGCAGTGACAGTGTACACCGCCGCGGATGTCACTGCCATTTTCTATCTAATTCCTCACTTGTTTCCTGACCTTCAACAGGAGAACACCTCAGACAGGCATCTGCCCTCCTGGGGTCCAGCCAGGCCTGGCCCAGGATGGCAGAACAAAGGACTTCCTCTGAGAGAGGGTGTTACACCCTCTCCCTTTGGAAAATGGTGTGAAGGCAGGGGAGGAGTAGCCTCCCCCAGCCTCTGGAAATGCTTTCTTGGGCACAGATGTGCCCAATTCTGCATAAGCCAGTCTACACCGGTTCAGGGGACCCCTTAGCCCTGCTCTGGTGCGAAACTGGACAAAGGAAAGGGGAGTGACCACTCCCCTGACCTGCACCTCCCCTGGGAGGTGTCCAGAGCTCCTCCAGTGTGCTCCAGACCTCTGCCATCTTGGAAACAGAGGTGCTGCTGGCACACTGGACTGCTCTGAGTGGCCAGTGCCACCAGGTGACGTCAGAGACTCCTTCTGATAGGCTCCTTCAGGTGTTGCTAGCCTATCCTCTCTCCTAGGTAGCCAAACCCTCTTTTCTGGCTATTTAGGGTCTCTGTCTCTGGGGAAACTTTAGATAACGAATGCAAGAGCTCATCCGAGTTCCTCTGCATCTCTCTCTTCACCTTCTGCCAAGGAATCGACTGCTGACCGCGCTGGAAGGCTGCAAACCTGCAACATAGTAGCAAAGACGACTACTGCAACTCTGTAACGCTGATCCTGCCGCCTTCTCGACTGTTTTCATGGTGGTGCATGCTGTGGGGGTAGTCTGCCTCCTCTCTGCACTAGAAGCTCCGAAGAAATCTCCCGTGGGTCGACGGAATCTTCCCCCTGCAACCGCAGGCACCAAAAAGCTGCATTACCGGTCCCTTGGGTCTCCTCTCAGCACGACGAGCGAGGTCCCTCGAATCCAGCAACTCTGTCCAAGTGACCCCCACAGTCCAGTGACTCTTCAGTCCAAGTTTGGTGGAGGTAAGTCCTTTCCTCACCTCGCTAGACTGCATTGCTGGGAACCGCGACTTTTGCAGCTACTCCGGCCCCTGTGCACTTCCGGCGGAAATCCTTTGTGCACAGCCAAGCCTGGGTCCACGGCACTCTAACCTGCATTGCACGACTTTCTAAGTTGGTCTCCGGCGACGTGGGACTCCTTTGTGTAACTTCGGGTGAGCACCGTTTCACGCATCCTCGTAGTGCCTGTTTCTGGCACTTCTCCGGGTACTACCTGCTGCTGAGAGGGCTCCTTGTCTTGCTCGACGTCCCCTCTACCTCCTGGCGCAATTTGCGACATCCTGGTCCTTCCTGGGCCACAGCAGCATCCAAAAACGCTAACCGCACGATTTGCAGCTAGCAAGGCTTGTTGGCGTTCTTTCGGCGGGAAAACACTTCTGCACGACTCTGCACGACGAGAGGGATCCGTCCACCAAAGGGGAAGTCTCTAGCCCTTTTCGTTCCTGCAGAAACCTCAGCTTCTTCTGTCCAGTAGAAGCTTCTTTGCACCCACAGCTGGCATTTCCTGGGCATCTGCCCATCTCCGACTTGCTTGTGACTTTTGGACTTGGTCCCCTTGTTCCACAGGTACCCAAGATTGGAAATCCATCGTTGTTGCATTGTTGGTTTGTGTCTTTCCTGCATTATTCCTCTATCACGACTTCTATGTCCCTGGGGGAACTTTAGTGCACTTTGCACTCACTTTTCAGGGTCTTGGGGAGGGTTATTTTTCTAACTCTCACTATTTTCTAATAGTCCCAGCGACCCTCTACAAGGTCACATAGGTTTGGGGTCCATTCGTGGTTCGCATTCCACTTTTGGAGTATATGGTTTGTGTTGCCCCTATCCCTATGTGTCCCCATTGCATCCTATTGTAACTATACATTGTTTGCACTGTTTTCTAAGACTATACTGCATATTTTTGGTATTGTGTACATATATCTTGTGTATATTTCCTATCCTCTCACTGAGGGTACACTCTAAGATACTTTGGCATATTGTCATAAAAATAAAGTACCTTTATTTTTAGTATAACTGTGTATTGTGTTTTCTTATGATATTGTGCAAGTGACACTTGTGGTACTGTAGTAGCTTCACACGTCTCCTAGTTCAGCCTAAGCTGCTCTGCTAAGCTACCATTATCTATCAGCCTAAGCTGCTAGACACCCTATACACTAATAAGGGATAACTGGGCCTGGTGCAAGGTGCAAATACCCCTTGGTACTCACTACAAGCCAGTCCAGCCTCCTACATGCAGGAAGGAAGGAAGGGCAAGGAGCCGGCCCTGGGTGCTGCAGGAAGGAAGGGCAAGGAGCCAGCCCCGGGTGCTGCAGGAAGGAAGGGCAAGAAGCCAACCCCAGGTGCTGCAGGAAGGAAGGGCAAGGAGCCAGCCCCAGGTGCTGCAGGAAGGCGGAGCAAGGAGCCAGCCCCAGGTGCTGCAGGAAGGAAGGGCAAGGGGCCTGCACTAGCAGGCAGTAAAGACAAGGGGCCTGGTGTTGAGACTCTTTTGGAGACCCCACCACCAACCATGGTGATGCAGCCGTCCGAGGCTGCAGGAGATGGGCAGGCGCTTCCCCTCACAACCACCAGCCCTGCCAGCAGCACCGCCACCACCAGCAGTGGGCAGCCGGCTGAGGCTGCAGGGGATGGGCTGGAGCCTCCCCCCACCACCAGCTCCACCAGCATTAACGCCACCACCAGCAGTGGGCAGCTATCCGATGCTGCAGGGGATGGGCAGGAGCTTCCCCCCACAACAACCACCACCAGCTCCACCAACAGCACCACCAGCAGTGGCAGCTGTCCGAGGCTGCAGGGGATGGGCTGGAGCCTCCCCCCACCACCAGCTCCACCAGCAGCACCGCCACCACCAGCAGTGGGCAGCCATCCGAGGCTGCAGGGGATGGGTTGGAGCCTCCCCCCACCACCAGCTCCACCAGCATTAACGCCACCACCAGCAGTGGGCAGCCATCCGAGGCTGCATGGGATGGGCAGGAGCTTCCCCCCACAACCACCACCACCAGCTCCACCAACAGCACCACCAGCAGTGGCAGCTGTCCGAGGCTGCAGTGGATGGGCTGGAGCCTCCCCCCACCACCAGCTCCACCAGCTGCACCGCCACCACCAGCAGTGGGCAGCCATTCCGAGGCTGCAGGGGATGGGTTGGAGCCTCCCCCCACCACCAGCTCCACCAGCAGCACTGCCACCAACACTAGCATCAGCAGCACCAGTGGGCAGCCGTCCGAGGCTGCAAGGGAGAGGCTGGAGCCTCCCCCGCCAGCAGCTGCAGCAGCACCACTGCCACCACTGAGCAGCCGTCACCGCCCGCGGACATTCTGTAGACCAGGGTCCATGGGCTGTTGTGCGGCCTGCCCCCTGCTAATCCAGTGTGTATGACACCCAGCTGAGAGACTGTGACCTTGCACTCCACAAGATCTGCATCACAGGGCACAATCCCCCCTCCAGAACCAGTGGAGATGCCATCAATTCATCCCATCTTCCCCAGGATGAAGATCACAGGGCACGATGCCCTCACCAGAACCAGCGGAGATGCCATCCACTCACCCCATCCTCCCCAGGATGAAGATCACAGGGCATGATGCCCCCCTCCAGAACCAGTGGAGAAGCCATCCACTCACCCCATCCTCCCCAGGATGAAGATCACAGGGCCCAATGCTCCCTCCATTGCCAGTGGGCAAGTCACCCACTTGAGAGACTGTGGCCTTGCACTCACGAGGACAAAGCACAAGGCACAATGCCCCCTCCAGTGCCAGTGGGCATGTCACCCACTTGAGAAACTGTGGCCTTGCACTCCCCAGGACAAAGAGCAAGGGGCATGTTGCCCCCTTCAGGGTCCAGTGGTGTTGTTCCATCTGCCGGCTGAGGTGCCCCTCGTTCCCCGTCCCCCTGAGGTGCCTGCCTATTTTCCGAATGATGCCGCTGCAGTGTTCTCTCCGTGTTGGTATAGGAGTGAAGTGGGGCCTTGGACTTTGTAATGTGGCCCTGTGACCCACAGACATTGAGGACTGGGCAGTGTCCCTACATTTGTAAATATGTATATACTTTGTGATTTGGATGCACGTATTGCTACTATTTTATCTTATTACACTCTTGTTAATCTATAGTAGTTGTCCTTGCATTATTCCTGAGGGGCACAGGCTGTATGTGTGTGTGGTGTTGGGGGTGGTGGTGTTGCGTGTATGTGTCACTCTTTTTCCTCCCCCCCTCCCCTGTGTGCTAGGCAGCTGTACTCACCGTGGGCGTCTTCGCCGTCGTTGGTGTTCGTAGTGGAGCAGCACATAGAAGATAATTGGGAAGTTATGCAGCTCGGGCTCCATGGCAGCATGGTTCTTCCCTGAGTCTCCACAGGTGAGTTTCCCTTCTGTGTAGTGTTTCCGCCAGGCTTTTGATGTCGTTGGTACCACCCCGGAAAAGGTGGCGGATTGGACTGTCTTAATACAGTGGGCGGAACATTGTCTTCCGCCTGGCTGTAGGCGGTTACCGCCGTGGTGCCTGTTACTTCCAGCCTGGCGGTCGGTGTGTTAAAGTGTCTGTCTGTCTGAGCTGTTTCCGCCATGGTCATAATTTTGCAATATTTACCGGCAGCCTGTTGGCGGTATTACCACCACTTTATCACCAACCGCAAGGGTAGTAATGAGGGCCTATATCTCATTGTGCAATAGTTAATGCAGAGCCAGCTTCCTACAGTAAGGATACTGATGTTATATTATTTTTACAAGTTAGTAAAGGGATATGTATTGTGCAGTTGTCTACATGGTGGCTGGGGTCGCATCTGTATCACCAATATTAAAAGTTTGGAATGTTGGGAGTTGCATTGATGAAAATACAGTGGTTCATGGCTAATAATGCCTGGTATAAGTCCTCTGCTTCAACATTCCACTGTTTATCTTTCTGTTTCCCCCTTTTAATTTAGAACATTCCACCCTCAGTGGATGGAATGTAATAATAGCTTTATAGCCCAGCTTCCTGAGGCTACTGCAGTTGATAAAGGCCCTCTCCCTTGCCTTCTTATAGGCCCTCACCTGTGGTTTGGGATATATCTCTGGATCAGAGCCTTCAGCAACCAGTATGTATGGCACAGCGAGGCAGCAGGCTATAAGGCTATATTCTCACAGTCATGTTTTATGAAGGGGAGCTTTTGGAGATATATTGCAATAATATACATGATACACATTTATACAGAACCTTATACATTGTACTTTGACTATTGGTTGGTAACTTTCATATTGGTAAGATACCATGAATACAATAGAGCAGCTACTTGCAAAGCCATTCCTTGGACTGACTCAAGAAGATAAACTAACTGTAAAAAAAATGTAGGACCTGACTGACCAGACCTAAAATTACAACAAAGTGCCTAAGACAGAGGGAAGATGTACAAATGCACATTTTCAAACTTCTGGTACACAAAAAATGATTGCCGTACAGGAAGTACTTCAACAAATTCTCTGTTCTGGTTCCCCTGCTTGCTGTTTGGTGGTGACATTCCTTGGACAAAAAAGGAGTAACCGACTTGAAGCATTTGTTAGATAAAATAAAGAAGCATGCATTCTCGAGAATCCATATCGAAAACTTGACGAGACTGGGAATGTTGGGAGACATACCGATTGAAGCCCACATAAGCGATGCATACCAAAAATCGATAGAGAAACACAATGAAATAGTCAATAGGAATAGATACATACTGTCAAAAATAATTGATTGTATTCATTACTGTGCTGCTTTTAAACTGGCATTATGAGGGCATGATGAATTTGAATGTTCCTCAAATCCTGGTATATTCAGAGGCCTCATGGATTTAATCTCAAGCATAGACAGTGAAATAAAAGCACATTTAGCAAGTGCTACAGTCATTAAGGGCAACTCTCAAATTATACTAAGTGGACTTCTTGAGTGTATGATAGAGATTATAAAAAGCTATATTGTCCAGCAGTTGAAAACCACAGACTTTGTGGCTGTTCAGGCTGATGACACTACTGATGTGGCCACTAAAACACAGTCAGTATTGATCTTTTGGTACATCGACAGTCACAGTAAAGTTGTGGAGAGGTTCTATGGTTTCACACATTTAAGAGACTGTAGTACAGAAACCATTGTTTCAGCTATACTCTGTGAACTGAACTTGATTTTTCCAGAGCCCCCTCAAAGATAAAGGTGGTCATTACAACCCTGGCGGACGGTGTTAAAGCGGCGCTAAGACCGCCAACAGGCCGGTGGTAAAAAAAATTGCAATTACGACCGTGGCGGAAACCGCCAACAAAGACAGCCACTTTAACCGCCACGGCGGTACAAACAAACAGTGTGGCGGACACCGCCAACAGACAGGCGGAGGACAAAGTACCGCCCACACTATTATGACAGGCCAATCAGCCACCTTTTCCGGAGCGAATTCACCGCGGATGGAAACAGGAATTTCGAAGGGAAAACGCTCACCTCTACACACTCCACGAGGAACGAGGACACCATGGAACCGGAACTCCAAATCCTACCTGCGATAGTCTTCCTCCTCCTCTACCAGGAGCATGAATGCCGGCGGCGAAGACCACGGTGAGTACTGCACCTACGACACAGGGGAGGGGGAGGGAAAAAACAGGGACACACTCGCAACACCCCCACCCCCACCCTTAACCACTACAACACACACACTAATGCATATCAAAACATCACAGTTACACCCCCCAAACCCTCCTGGAAGAATGCAAAGACCAAAGAAAATGAGTGTAACCATCGGATTATATTACAAACAAGTAGGCAGAAATATATATATATACACCATGTACAAAATATATACCAGAAATATATACCAGGCATAGTAGTCCATGTACTGCACAAAGAAAGTTTGTGGAACACTGGGACCACACGGTATGGGCGAGGCCCACACAAGATCCCCAAACATGACGGAGAGAACACTGCAGGGGCATCAGACAGCAACTAAACAGGCACCTCAGGGGGAGGGAAAGGGGGGGGGGCACCTCAGCCGCTTGAATGCACAACGCCAAATCCACGAGGGGGCCACATGCCCACTGTTCCATCCTGGGGAGTGCAAAGGCACAGTCTCTCAAGTCTATACAGTGGGTGGTTTGCCCACTGTTTAATCCTGGGGAGTGCAAAGCCACAGTCTCTCAAGTCTCTACAGTGGGTGGGTTGCCCACTGCCATATCCTGGGGAGTGCTAAGCCACAGTCTCTCAAGTCTCTACAGTGGGTGGGTTGCCCACTGCTCAATCCTGGGGAGTGCAAAGCCACAGTCTCTCAAGTCTCTACAGTGGGTGGGTTGCCCACTGTTTAATCCTGGGGAGTGCAAAGCCACAGTCTCTCAAGTGGATAACAGTCTCCACTGGTTCTGGAGGGGGCATGGTGCCCAGAGTGCTTCATCCTGTTTAGGACAGAGGTAGTGGATGGATGTCTCCACTGGTTCTGGAGGGGGACTGGTGCCCAGAGTGCTTCATCCTATGAAGGACAGGGGTAGTGGATGGATGTCTCCACTGGTTCTGGAGGGGGACTGGTGCCCAAAGTGCTTCATCCTGTGAAGGACAGAGGTAGTGGATGGATGTCTCCACTGGTTCTGGATGGGGACTGGTGCCCAGAGTGCATCACTCACCCCGTGACGGACCCAGTTGCGTCAGTGCCCCTGCCGCTCATGTGCTAGCGGTGCTTGAGTTGGCGGTGCCTTGTTCAGCGGTGCTTGAGTTGGCGGTGCCCTGTTCAGCGGGGCTTGAGTTGGCAGTGCCCTGTTCAGCGGGGCTTGAGTTGGCGGTGCCCTGTTCAGCGGTGATTGAGTTGGCGGTGCCCTGTTCAGCGGGGCTTGAGTTGGCGGTGCCCTGTTCAGCGGTGCTTGAGTTGGCGGTGCCCTGTTCAGCGGGGCTTGAGTTGGCGGTGCCCTGTTCAGCGGTGCTTGAGTTGTTCGTGCCCTGTTCAGCGGTGCTTGAGTTGGTGGTGCCCTGTTCAGCGGGGCTTGAGACAGCAGTCCTTCATGGAACAGCGGGGCTTTTGCTGGCGGTCCTTCATGGCCCAGCGGGGCTGGTGCTGGCGGTGGCCTACTGAGTAGCTGTGCTGGGGCTGGCGGTGGCCTCCTGGGCAGCTGTGCAGGTGGTGGCCTCCTAGGCAGCTGTGCTGGGGTTGGCGGTGGCCTCCTGGGCAGCTGGGCTGGGGCTGGGGCTGGCGGTGGCCTCCTGGGCAGCTGGGCTGGGGCTGGCGGTGGCCTCCTGGGCAGCTGAGCTGGGGCTGGCGGTGGCATCCTGGGCAGCGGGGATGATGGCAGTCTTCTCTGCCGTGCAGCTCTTCCCAGACTTGCCGGGTTTCTTGTGGCCCTTCCCCACCTTGGAAGGTGTCACAGCTGACTCCACACTCCCAACGGGACCCCTGGAAGCGGCTTTGGTGGCTGGAGTCTTCCCACTCTCCCACCGGGCACTGGCCAACTTCTGATGCTTCACAGGTGGGGGACTGTCTGTGCTGTGGCTCCGTGCCACACTGGCTGTCCTGGTGGCCGGTGCACTCCACATATCGGTGACTACAGGCACCACTGGTCCCGGAGATGTTTTGGCTGAGGTGCTACTTCGGGACCTATGAGATGGACGGGGTGGGGGAGGTGTGGGAAAAAGGTCAAGGGTGGACAGGAAAAGTTTTTGGGACACACTGGGACGGGTAGCTGGAGGGGGTTTGGGAGTGGAGGAAGAGGTGGTGGTTGTAGGAGGTGTTCTTTTGCTGACTTTGGGTGAAGGTGCATGCGCTGGAGGCTATCGTGAGGTGGATGGCTGTTGGGTGAGTGTGTGCCTGTGTTTGTGTATCGTGGGAGGGGGCGTCACAGACACGCTGGGAGAGTACACAGGGGACGTGTGAATGGTAGTGGGGGTGGTGACTGCACGTGAGCAGGGTGTGGTGATGGGTGTGCTGGAGAGGGACGTAGTGGCTGTAGAGGTAGTGCATGCAGGTGTGAGTGTAGATGAGAATGGGAGGGAGGAGGGAGACGACGAGGAGGGGGACACAGTGGAGGCAGTGGATGTTGGTGTGTCTGCATGTGTGTGTTGCTTGTGTGAGTGCCTGTGGGATGTGTGGTGCTTATGTTTGCCTGAGCTTCCCTTGTGTGTTGACGTGTGTGCAGGCTGGTCTGATGGTGTGCTTTGGATAGGCAGAGGTACAGGGGATTGGGTCTGGGTGGAGGAAGTTGGAGGGGGGAGGCTAGAGACGGGGACAATGGCTGCCATCAGTGCTGAGGCCAGAGTTTGAAAAGCTCGGTGAAGGGCCGCCTGACCAGAATGAATGCCCTCCAGGAATGCATTAGTTTGTTGCAACTGCCTTTCTACACCCTGGATGGCATTCAAAATGGTAGACTGCCCAACAGTGAGGGACCTGAGGAGGTCAATGGCCTCCTCACTGAGGGCAGCAGGGGTGACTGGGGCAGGGCCTGAGGTGCCTGGGGCGAAGGTGATGCCCACCCTCCTGGGTGAGCGGGCATGGGGCGAAGGCTGAGGGGCTGCTGGGAGGGCGGTGCTGGTAGGGGGGGTGGCGGCTGTGTCTGTAGATGCGGGGGGCACAGATGTTGTCGCCGCCACAAGGGAGCTCCCATCAGAGGACGAGTCCGTGTCGCTGGTGTCAGCTCCTGTCCCCGCCGTGGAGCTCCCCTCGCCCTCCGTCCCACTGGTGAATTCCGAGTCTGTTGTCTCGCCCTCCAGGGCCATGTGGAATGCAGCTCCCTCATGCTCCGGTGCCACTGCTCCTCCGCCTGATGATGCTAATGCACACAAGAACAGGGAGACCACAAAAAGGGGGACGACGACAGAAGAAAGACATGTTGAGTGCATGGATTACCGCTACCGTTGGCGGACACGACAGACACAGAAGCACCCTGCACTATGCCGCGCTCTTGGGCTCCACTGTTCAGTTCCTGGGAAATGGCCTACAAGGCTATGGACGACATCTGCACACATAGATGACACAGGGGCATGACTTACTGTACTTGGCACTCTACAGAGGTGGGGTGGGGTGCCACATGGCCTGCCTTATGGAGGGGCCGTGCCTACGGAACTCGCTCTGGCCTAGGGAAACCCACAGCCCTCCTCCCCCACCCAGACACCTCCACTGCGCGCAAAGTCAGCAGAATGAGAGTGTACTCACCCCCTTGTGCCTGCTGTGATGCCCTCAAGCGCCCATCCAACTCCGGGTAGGCCACCGCCAAGATCCTGAACATCAGGGGGGTCATGGTGCGACGGGCAACACTCCCACGTTGGGAGGCCATCCCCAGCTGAGCCTCCGCCGTCTTCTTGCTCCAGCAGCGAATGTCCTCCCATCTTTCCTGGCACTGGGTGCTCCGTCTGTGGTAGACCCCCAGGGTCTGGACGTCCTTGGCGATGGCACGCCAAATATCTTTCTTCTGGTGGGCGCTGACCTACATGAAATGTACAGGGGAAGAAGAGAAGTCATTACCAACTGCACCGTCAAAGTGATTGGCCCCCATCCCTACCCTTGCCATGTGGCACTTGCATTCACTGTCTTTCATGCACGCAGCACTCTGCCCCCTTACTTCTTACATCCAGCCCTCTCCACACAGGCATAGCCCATACAACATGCTCCCTGTGTACTTACCTGTTTGTCTGGAGGACCATAGAGTAGCGTGTACTGGGGGAGGACCCCATCCACGAGCTTCTCCAACTCCTCCGATGTGAAGGCAGGGGCCCTTTCCCCAGACGCACGAGCCATTGTTTCTTCCAGTCCGATGTCACAGCAGCACTTGCAGTGTAGGTCCTCTCCTGTCAAAGATCAGGTATCGAGTGATTGAACAGATAGAAAATGGCGGTCACGTCTGCGGCGGTGCGTACAGTCACCGCCGGCGTACATCATCATTGGCTCCTGGGACCTATAGGGTCCAATGTTAACCAATTCAGCATTGCGCCGCGGTCTTTGACCGCCTATCGCGAGGGTGTACAACGCCAGCGCAGTTACCTCACATACCATTGTCCCACTTTAGAGGTCAGGCAGCTGCCATTTCAGGGGCCCTCATGGCTTCATTTTCAACTCTGTGACACATACCTAGGCTTAGACTCAACACACATACAGGCCACCTTTTGGGTATGATTGGTGTTCTGGGTAAGCTGTGAGTACGTACCTCGGAGTTGTTTGGCTCTGTGCTCGCTGTTGTCCTTCATAGGCACCGTCCGCTGGGACATGTGAGGAGATGGCGGCATCCTCCGGTGTACCGACCGTTGGTGGACAATGGAGGAAAGACATTTGATAATCACTTACAGGCTTGACCGTGCCACCATCCGTGCCACCATCCAGGAACTGTGTACCCAGTTGGAGCCAGACCTGATGTCAGCAATCCGCCATCCCACAGGAATCCCCCCTCAAGTGCAGGTGCTGTCAGTGCTCCATTTCCTTGCAAGTGGGTCATTTCAAACAACTGTGGCCATGGCATCAGGGATGTCCCAGCCTATGTTTTTCAACGTATTGTCCAGAGTGTTGTCTGCCCTTCTGAAACACATGCGGAGCTACATTGTTTTCCCTCAGGTGGAGGATTTGCCTACAGTGAAAGGTGATTTCTGTGCCCAGGGACATATCCCCAACATCATAGGTGCCATTGATGGGACCCATGTGGATTTGGTCCCCCCCCCCCACAGGAGTGAACAGGTGTACAGAAACCGGAAGAGTTATCATTCTATGTATGTACAGATGGTATGCTTGGCAGACCAGTACATCTCCCATGTGAATGCCATGTTCCCTGGCTCAGTGCATGATGCCTACATCCTGCGGAATAGCAGCATCCCTTATGTGATGGGTCAACTCCAGAGGCACCGTGTGTGGCTATTAGGTGAGCACCTGGAAGGAAGTCAGTGGGAATGGTTGTCTGGGTCTGGGGATATCCCTCCAGGTTAGTGTGTGTATAACAGTTGCCCCTCGCCATTTGCAGGTGACTCTGGTTACCCCAACCTGTCATGGCTACTGACCCCAGTGAGGAATCCCAGGACAAGGGCAGAGGAACGCTACAATGAGGCCCATGGGTGAACTAGGAGGGTGATCGAGCGGACCTTCGGCCTCCTGAAGGCCAGGTTCAGGTGCCTCCATATGACAGGTGGATCCCTATTCTACTCACCAAAGAAGGTGTGCCAGATCATCGTGGCCTGCTGTATGCTTCATAACTTGGCTTTGCGATGATAGAAGCCTCTTCTGCAGGAGGATGGTCCAGATGGCGGTGTTGTTGCAGCTGTGGAGCCTGTGGACAGTGATGAGGAGGAAGCAGAGGAGGAAGACGTGCACAACAGGGATTCGGTGATCCTGCAATATTTCCAGTGAGACACAGGTAGGAATACAAACCTGCCTACTACATGTACTTAGACACTACTACCTCTCTCCTGTCTGTTGTTTTCACCCAGTGTATGGTCACTGAGTTGTCACTTTCCCTTACGATTTCACAGATGTGGGTCCCACTGTGTGACATCTGCTTAGATTCCTCATGGACTAGAGCTGTGTGACATAGGTATGTTGACATTACTATTTAAATAACATTTTGTCACTGTAATTGCTAATACACTATTTCGAAAATCACAGACAGACTCCTGATCATTTTGTGCTTTAGGTGTGTTTATTTAAATGCTCAATATTGGAGGGGGTAGTGAAATGGTGAGGGGTGATGGTGGAGGAGTGTCCATGGCAGAGTCCAGTCTATTAGTCTCACAGGTGCATTGCCCATATGGGCATAGGAAGTAGAGCTTGGGCAGTTTAATTATGGACAGGGTGACAAAGTGGGACAGTAGGATAACAATCAGGGTGGTCTCATTTCTTGGCGGGGGTCTTGGCATCGTTCGCTGTCTTGTTCCTGGATCTCAGGGACTCTTTGCAAGGTGGTTCTCCCCCTGCATGGGGTGGGGTGCTGGTGTGGTGGTCCTGTGGCGGGGCGTCCTGTCCACTAGCGCCGGCGGAGGTGGTGGGCAGTTCATCGTCCATGCTAGTGTAAGGGGCCCCTTGTAGTGCCACAGTGTCCCTCCTGGTGTTGAGTACTTCCTTCAGCACCCCTACGATGGTGCCCAGGGTGGAACTGATGGTTCTGAGTTCCTCCCTGAAGCCCAAATACTGTTCCTCCTGCATGCGCTGGGTCTCCTGAAACTTGGCCAGTACCGTTGCCATCGTCTACTGGGAGTGGTGGTAGGCTCCCATGATGGAGGAGAGGGCCTTGTGGAGAGTGGGTTCCCTTGGCCTGTCTGCCCCCTGTCGCACAGCAGCCCTCCCAGTTCCCCTGTGTTCCTGGGCCTCCGTCCCCTGGACCGTGTGCCCACTACCACTGACTCCAGGTCCCTGTTGTTGTTGGGGTGGTGGGTTATCCTGGGTACCCTGTAGTGGTGGACACACAGCTGATTGACGTGTCCTGGGAACAGAGATATGGGCCCGCTGGGTGGGTGCTGTGCTGGTGTTTCCTGAGGGGGGAAGGTCTGTGGTGGCCTGTGCCTGTGTGAAGGGAACCGACTGTCCCGAGGTCCCCGATGGTCCGGGCTGGTCAAATAGATCCAGTTGGACAGAGGTGCTGTCATCACTGTGGGTCTCTTCTGTTGGTGGTGTGGACCCTCCTGTCCGGTGACGTTGGGTAGGGGTCCTGCAGGGGTATAAAAGGATGTTTATTAAATCTGTGTGTGTAATGGTGTGCAATGGGTGGGTGCCCGTGTACCCCAGTGCTAGCATTCCTGTGTGGGAGCTTGTGTGATGATGGTTTAGGGGGGTGAATGGGTATGTGCAGTGGGCATGCTTTGGTGATGGGTGTCCATGCTTTGTTGTTGCATGCAGGGCTTGGTTTTGGGATGTGTGGGTTTTGATGTTGGGACATATGTGAGGAGTTGGGGTGCTGGGGGTGAGGGTGAGGGTGGGGGTATGTGATAGCATGCAGGTAGGGTGGGGGATGTAATAGTAAAGCTTTATCTTACCAGAGTCCATTCCTCCACCTACTCCTGCGAGGCCCTCAGGATGCAGAATCGCAAAGACCTGCTCCTCCCATGTTGTTAGTTGTGGGTGAGGAGGTGGGGGTCCGCCACCAGTCCGCTGAACCGCCAGGTGGTGTCTTGAGACCACGGAACGCACTTTCCCCCGTAGTTCGTTCCACCTCTTCCTTGTGTCCTCCCGATTTCTTGGGTGCTGTCCCACTGCGTTGACCCTGTCCACTATTCTGCGCCATAGCTCCATCTTCCTAGCTATGGAGGTGTGCTGCACCTGTGCTCCAAATAGCTGTGGCTCTACCCGGACAATTTCCTCCACCATGACCCTGAGCTCCTCCTCCGAGAACCTGGGGTGTCTTTGCCGTGCCATGGGGTGGTGTAGGTGATGTGCGTGGTGGAGTGTGTGGTGATAAGTGTGGTGATATGTAGTGGTGTGTTGTGTGAGGTGCGTGGAAGTTGTGTGGGTGATGGTGTTGTGTGCCTGTGGATGCTGTTGTTCTTGCTGGTGGTGTCTCTCTCTGGCCTTCTTTCGGAATTTTTGGTAGTAGGGGTTTGTGGGTGATATGGGTGTGTGTTTTATATTGTATTGAGTGTGTGGGAGTGGTGTGTGTATGTGTATCAGGTGTGTGTATTTTGAATTGTCCAATGTGGCTGTGTTTTGTAAGAGTGTGCGTATTTTGAGCGCAGGGGTGTGTACGGCCAATGGAATACCACGGTTGAGAGACCGCCGCGTGGATTCGTGTGTCGTGATAGTGTGGGCGTATTTCTGTTGGCGTGACGGTGGAGGATTTGTTATCGCCAGTTTATCACTGACCTGTGGTGTGGCGGACTTGTGTGGGTGTCTGACTTTTGGTGGATTCCCAGATGTGGGTCATAATAGCTGTGGCGGAATTCCGCGGCCGCAGTGGTGTGTTGGCGGTCTTCTGCACGGTGGTAAGCGCCTTTTACCGCCAATGTTGTAATGACCGCCAAAGACTTATTGCACAAAGCTATGATGGTAATGAGTGGAACCTTTGGTGGAGTACAAAAAACAAAAACAAATAAGAGATGTGTACCCTAATGCCCATTATGTCCACTGTTATGCCCACCAACTTAATCTTATTATGCAACAAGTAGTAGCTAAGATGTCTGCGGGGACAAATGTTCTTTTTGAATGTAGCAGGCTTGGCAGCATTTTTTTACCTTCCCCCAAAAGAACAGATGTACTTCAGGACATTGTGGCCAGAAGGCTTCCAAAGGGATCCCCCACTCGCTGGAACCTTCACATATGCTCAATCAACCTAATATACCAATACCAAAAGTCGGAAAGAGGCCAGTGGCTTTGCTAGGACACTACAAGACAGAGAATTTCAATTCTTTCTGTTTTTGTTCCATGAAATGGCTCATGTTGACAAAATATACAAGTTGCTACAAAAACGCAAAACAGACACTGTCTTTGTACAAAAAGCAACCATTCAGTTTGTCACCAGCATGAACACAGTCAGAGTAGGGACCAACAATTTAGACAGCAGACTGCCAAACGATTCTAGTTTCTCAAACCGCAGAAAAATCATCAGCAGTCTGGTCCTAATTGCAAATGAAAAATGTGACACTATAGTTGTTCATGCAAAGCAACGTTTTTCTTTTACAAAACATTTAGGCCCTCATTATGAACATGGCGGTAAACACTGCTCCGCCAGCAGTGGTGGTAACTACCGTCAACAGTCAGGCGGTCTGGGCTGCCAAATTATGAACCACCTGAAAAACAGGCAGCCTGAAAACCACTCATTGCTAGCAGAGTAGTGCCGACAACAACAGCAGAGGCTGCCCACAGGCTGATGGAAAGGCCCTACCCGCCCATCAAATAATGAAGCACTAGACCGCTGTCAGTTACGGGGCGGGAACCACTGCCACGCAAAGCCAGGCGGAAACAAAACAAATCTAAGGAAACACTCACCGGAGGCTCACACAACACGCTGAAGCAGACATGGAGAGAGAGTTGCAAATCATGCCAGTCCTGCTCCTTGCCATATACCTCCGCGACCGAGACCACCAATGAAGACGACAGTAAGTACCGCAACCTACTAAAAAAGGGAAGAAAGGGCACAGTTACATACCCACCCATGCCACCCACCCTGCAATGCACCCACAACCCCTCACAACAGCACAAGCCATACACCCCAGAGCAAGAGGTACTTACCCAACACAAGGCCATGACAACCTGCCCAAAGTACACACATGTGCACAACCCCCCCCCCCCCCCAAAGACACAAAGAAACTCTGAACCACGGATCCAGAGTGTGCCAAAACCAACACTGGCCACACAAACTTTTTATTAAGCTCCAGGAGCAACAGAAGGCCAATGGCCAGTCCATAGTCCAAAGTCCGATGGGCCCAAATGGCCCCAACTTGACTCCCACAAGTGCAAATGGTACTCCACCTTAAAGGGGCAACAATGGGGCATCCAGGCACCTCAGAGAACAGGGACAGGTGGCGGTGGGGGTGGTGACTTACAACTGGGAGGGGGGGCTTGGCCTTACGTTTGGGAGGTGGAGGGGGCTTGGGTCTGGCCTTTGAAGCTGGTGGAGCGGCCTTGGACTGGGTTGCGGCAGATGTACCTGGGCCAGCACAGGGTCGCTTGCTCACAGGGGAGGTAGCACAGGAATGGGAAGGGTAGACAGGGGTGGGCTGTGACGTGGGAGGAGCGGACAGAGCAAGGAGGTGGGCATGTTTAGGGATGAGATGGGGTGGGCCAGTGGGTTTGAATAGGTCAACACGGGATAGGAAAAGGTTTTTCGGGGAAATCGGGGTGGACCTAGAGGAAGGTGTGGCAGTGGAGGTAGAGGGAGTGGTCATGACAGGTGTAGGTGTGCGTGACGTGGGTGCAGGTGACTGTACAGTATGCTGAGGTGTGGTGGATGTGTGTTGGGTGGGTGTCTTGGAACGTTTGAGTGTCTTGGGAGAAGGGGGGGTGGACACAGTGGGACAAGACAGAATGCCAGTGTAAATGTATGTTGTCTGTGTGTCTGCAAGTTTGATGAGTGTGCTGTATGAGTCAACCAAAGTCGTCGTGGTGAGTACAGGTGTGGTGTCTGGGGTGCATGAATGGATGTCTGATTTTGTGGTAACTGCCAGAATGGGGTCAGCAACAGTGAATGAGGGTGCAGTGCCTGTGAGTGTGCATGTAGAGGTGACAGACAGGGAGGCGGAAGAGGTGGTCACACTGGGGGAAGTGGATGTTGGTGTGTGTGCCTTTGTATGTTGACTGTGTGTATGCCTGTGGTGGGAAGTGTGGTGCTTGTGTTTTTCAGTGTGCTTCTTGTGTGTTGAGGTGTGTGCATGGCTGTCAGAATGTGTGCTTGGGACGGGTGAAGTAAGTGGGGTGCTGGAAGTGGTAGAGGTGTTTGGAGGGGGGATGGAAGGACCAGGGACACAGGCTGCCGTCAAAGAGGAGGCCAGAGCCTGAAAAGATCTCTGTAGGCCAGACACGGCACTGTGAATGCCATCCAGGTAGGCATTGGTCTGCTGCACCTCTGCTGCTAGCCCTGGATGGCATTGACGATGGTTGTCTGCCCTACAGAGATGTTTCTCAGGAGGTTAATAGCCTCCTCCGTGAGGGCAGCAGGGGATGAGATGCCTGGTGCAAAGAAGACACCCACCCTTCTGGGTGAGCGGGCACAGGCAACTCGGTGGGGAGCAAATGGGAGGGCGGTGATGGTATGGGGGGTGGCAGAAGATGATACAGAATGGGTGGGCCCACTAAGGTCCGCCACCACCAGGGAGCTCCCATCGGAGGAGGTATCAGAGTCACTACCTCCAGTGGTAGTTGCCTCCCCTGTGGTACTCCCCTCGCCCTCCAACCCACTGGTCCCCTTGGCGTCGCTCGACTCTGCCTCAGTGGAACCATGGGCCGCTGCATCCCCACTCGCCGGTGCCACAGCTCCCTCACCAGATGATGCTGATGCACACACACAACACAAGAGAACAGGGATGGGGAGACAAAACAGAAGAGACACTTGTAAGTAGCCGAATGGAGGTACACAACTTGTTCACACATACTTACACTCTGCAAATATTCCACCATGCAGCACCTACCGCTATACACATGGCTATGCCCCTGACTAGTGGCCACAACCCTGCTCTACAGCCATTTCCAACATCACAGAAGGACCTGAAGTACTGCAGACCTGTCCCTTACAACCTACCTTCCCATGGGGGCCATTATGTAAAATGACATCAGTCAGAGTCCCTGCCAATAGACAGCATACATACTACAGCACACTCACACATCCATCAAGGAGACATACAATGGTTTCTGTACTCACCCCCTTGTGTCTGCTGTGCAGCCTTCAAGCGCCTATCCAGGTCCGGATACGCCACTGCCAGAATGCGGCGCATTAGGGGGGTCAGTGACCGATGGGCACCCCTTCCTCGTTGGGAGGACTTCCCCAGCTGGGCCTCGCAGGTCTTCCTCACCCAGCGCCGCAGGTCCTCCCACTGACTCCTGCAGTGGGTGCCCCGCTGGTTGTAGACCCACAGGGTCCGCACCTCCTTGGTGATGGCATGCCAGTGTCCCCTCTTCTGATGGGTGCTGACCTATATGGGACACACAGAAAAAGGACCGGAAGGAGAGGCCGCGGTACGGAATCGGAAGCGTAAGCAACCCGCTGCGGCAGTAGAGGTGGCGTGGAGGGTGAGCAAGCTCTACGAGCCTGTCCGCTCGTCCGTCTACCATCTGCCGCTCACTGTTCTGTAGGATCGGTGGAGGGACCGTCGGAAGGACCTGCCGCAGTCTTGCAGCGACTTTGTACAGAATTTGCATGGAGCCTCCCAGCCCCCAGCGCCTGTCGATCTGAGCATTCTGCCCCTCTCCACTTGCCTCACCGTTTTCTGCTGGTCCGCCAGCCCGCCTGCCCGCGGTGGCCACAGGAGGCCGCAGAAGGTCGCAGAGGGCCGGGGCCCAGAGGGGGGCATGGCCATTAGACCCTGGACACCGCTGCACCAAGGAAAAGAAAAAGGAAGAATTGGGCATATAATTTTAAGCAGCCCCGGAAACACTTCCAAGAACGCGAGGACCCCGGGAGTCGCAGCTGCTGAGTGTGCAGTAAGAGCAGCAACTGGAACAAGCTTTTGAGTGGGGCACCTCTGATCCTGACTACCGCCAGAGTATGAAGTGGTAGGTCCCTTTCTTGTCTTGTATCATGCAATAAGGCCTCAGGATCCCCTCTGCCCATTACACTTCTATCCAGTCTATAGGCTGGAGCCTGTTGATCTGTGAATACCAGTGTGTTGACCATTAGGAGGTGTGAGTCCATCGCCCTCCCAGGATCGCCGGGACCTGGAATCGGGACCTGGAATCGGTGCGGGGAGAAGCCCCGAACCCCCGAGACCTCCTGAATCTCGGTAAGGCGAAGCTTCAGGTAGCAGGCGTCGGGAGCCGGGAGAGCGCCAGGAGAGCGCACCGGCCTCACCCCCCCATCAAGATCAGTGGCGGGAGCCCAGAGGCGAGCAGCCAAACACCAGCCAGACCCCATTAGGCAAAAGCGGCCCGCGCGACCCCCCCCCCCCCCCCGGCTCAGTATTTTTGCGGACCCGGCCCTACCCATGCAGATCTTAGAAAGAAAGTACCTACTGAAAACCTGGGGTATTGAGGTAGGCATCTACAAAGGTGAACGATAACTACCTCCATTATTAGCTTCTCATCCTCTGGAAACGCCAAAAGGCATGCAGTCCGTCTTGCATGGTGCATGTGCAGCCACCCCAGACAGCAGAGGGCCTGCAAAAAACATTTTCGAGAAAAGGCTTCCTAAATCCCCGTTGCAAGTCCAATTTTGGAAGGAGGAAGGCAAGAAAAGGCTGGTCCAAGTTCAGAGATCCCACCTTGGAAGGGAACGGGTACCACCAGCTCTTCCTTTGGGAGCATCGGGTAGCAGCTGAACAGCTGGGGAATTGTCCCCACAAAGAGTATTGAATATCTGCTCGTGGAATATAGGTGGCCTGCGGGCAAAAATAGAGGACCAGAGGTAACAAAGTTTTTTAGCACCTTTGATATTATACTTCTACAGGACTCCTGGGCAATGGATTCAATACCGTTAGTAGGATTCATTGAACATTTCAGTCCAGCCATAAAAATAAACAGGCCTGGCCGGCCAAAGGGAGGTCTAGTGACATACATTAGCACAAGCATCCGAGCAAAGATCATAGAGCACAAGGAGGAAGACTTACCCTTCCAACTTATCAGGCTCGACGGATGGGGAAAAAATATACAGGATCCAATGATCCTAGTCAATATATACATCAATCCAAAAACTAAAATAATTGAAGCTAATAAGTTACTATCCGAATTGATAAGGATGAAAAGCATGGTACAATCAGCATATTGGCTAATATCGGGTGATTTTAATCTCAGTCTATTCCACACACCTGGCGAAAATCACATCCAAACAGTGGCAACAGTGCCCGCCCAATCTCTCCCAACTAAAATCAGGAAAGACAAATTAGGTGAGAGTTTCATCCGCACCTGTGAAGGTGTAGGCCTCTTCACACTAAATGGTCGAAAGCTGCTCGACATTCCTCCAGCACGGACAAGATCCTCTGGGAAATCAGTCTCCTACCTAGACTGTACACTGGTAACCCCCGCCCTGTACATATTAGTAAGTAACTTCAGCATTGTGGACCGAGTGGAACGTGATCACAAGCCTCAGGTGATAGGGATCCACTCATTGTAGGAGGCTGGACTGGCTTGTAGTGAGTACCTAGGCGTACTTGCACCTTGCACCAGGCCCAGTTATCCCTTATTAGTGTATAGGGTGTCTAGCAGCATAGGCTGATAGATAATGGTAGCTTAGCAGAGCAGCTTAGGCTGAACTAGGAGACGAGTGAAGCTCCTACAGTACCACTTAGTGTCATATGCACAATATCATAAGAAAACACAATACACAGTTATACTAAAAATAAAGGTACTTTATTTTTATGACAATATGCCAAAGTATCTCAGAGTGTACCCTCAGTGAGAGGATAGGAAATATACACAAGATATATATACACAATACCAAAAATATGCAGTATAGTCTTAGAAAACAGTGCAAACAATGTATAGTTACAATAGGATGCAATGGGGACACATAGGGATAGGGGCAACACAAACCATATACTCCAAAAGTGGAATGCGAACCACGAATGGACCCCAAACCTATGTGACCTTCTAGAGGGTCGCTGGGACTATTAGAAAATAGTGAGGGTTAGAAAAATAGCCCACCCCAAGACCCTGAAAAGTGAGTGCAAAGTGCACTAAAGTTCCCCAAAGGACAAAGAAGTCGTGATAGGGGAATAAGGCAGGAAAGACACAAACCAACAATGCAACAACAATGGATTTCCAGTCGAGGGTACCTGTGGAACAAGGGAACCAAGTCCAAAAGTCACAAGCAAGTCGGAGATGGGCAGATGCCGAGGAAATGCCAGCTGCGGGTGCAAAGAAGCTTCTACTGGACAGAAGAAGCTGAGGTTTCTGCAGGAACGCAAAGGGCTAGAGACTTCCCCTTTGGTGGACGGATCCCTCTCGCCTTGGAGAGTCGTGCAGAAGTGTTTTCCCGCCGAAAGAGCGCCAACAAGCCTTGCTAGCTGCAAATCGTGCGGTAAGCGTTTTTGGATGCTGCTGTGGCCCAGGAAGGACCAGGATGTCGCACATTGCGTCAGGAGAGAGAGGGGACGTCGAGCAAGACAAGGAGCCCTCTCAGCAGCAGGTAGCACCTAGAGAAGTGCCAGAAACAGGCACTACGAGGATGCGTGAAACAGTGCTCACCCGAAGTCGCACAAAGAAGTCCCACGTCGCCGGAGAACAACTTAGGAGGTCGTGCAATGCAGGTTAGAGTGCCGTGGACCCAGGCTGGACTGTGCACAAAGGATTTCCGCCGGAAGTGCACGGAGGCCGGAGTAGCTGCAAAAGTCGCGGTTCCCAGCAATGCAGTCTGGCGTGGGGAGGCAAGGACTTACCTCCACCAAACTTGGACTGAAGAGTCACTGGACTGTGGGAGTCACTTGGACAGAGTTGCTGGATTCGAGGGACCTCGCTCGTCGTGCTGAGAGGAGACCCAAGGGACCGGTAATGCAGCTTTTTGGTGCTTGCGGTTGCAGGGGGAAGATTCCGTCGACCCGCGGGAGATTTCTTCGGAGCTTCTAGTGCAGAGAGGAGGCAGACTACCCCCACAGCATGCACCACCAGGAAAACAGTCGAGAAGGCGGCAGGATCAGCATTACAGAGTTGCAGTAGTCGTCTTTGCTACTATGTTGCAGTTTTGCAGGCTTCCAGCGCGGTCAGCAGTCGATTCCTTGGCAGAAGGTGAAGAGAGAGATGCAAAGGAACTCGGATGAGCTCTTGCATTCGTTATCTAAAGTTTCCCCAGAGACAGAGACCCTAAATAGCCAGAAAAGAGGGTTTGGCTACCTAGGAGAGAGGATAGGCTAGCAACACCTGAAGGAGCCTATCAGAAGGAGTCTCTGACGTCACCTGGTGGCACTGGCCACTCAGAGCAGTCCAGTGTGCCAGCAGCACCTCTGTTTCCAAGATGGCAGAGGTCTGGAGCACACTGGAGGAGCTCTGGACACCTCCCAGGGGAGGTGCAGGTCAGGGGAGTGGTCACTCCCCTTTCCTTTGTCCAGTTTCGCGCCAGAGCAGGGCTAAGGGGTCCCTGAACCGGTGTAGACTGGCTTATGCAGAAATGGGCACTAAAAGTGCCCATGAAAGCATTTCCAGAGGCTGGGGGAGGCTACTCCTCCCCTGCCTTCACACCTTTTTCCAAAGGGAGAGGGTGTAACACCCTCTCTCAGAGGAAGTCCTTTGTTCTGCCATCCTGGGACAAGCCTGGCTTGACCCCAGGGGGGCAGAAACCTGTCTGAGGGGATGGCAGCAGCAGCAGCTGCAGTGAAACCCCAGGAAAGGTAGTTTGGCAGTACCAGGGTCTGTGCTACAGACCACTGGGATCATGGGATTGTGCCAACTATGCCAGGATGGCATAGAGGGGGCAATTCCATGATCATAGACATGTTACATGGCCATATTCGGAGTTACCATTGTGAAGCTACATATAGGTACTGACCTATATGTAGTGCACGCGTGTAATGGTGTCCCCGCACTCACAAAGTCCGGGGAATTGGCCCTGAACAATGTGGGGGCACCTTGGCTAGTGCCAGGGTGCCCTCACACTAAGTAACTTTGCACCTAACCTTTACCAGGTAAAGGTTAGACATATAGGTGACTTATAAGTTACTTAAGTGCAGTGTAAAATGGCTGTGAAATAACGTGGACGTTATTTCACTCAGGCTGCAGTGGCAGGCCTGTGTAAGAATTGTCAGAGCTCCCTATGGGTGGCAAAAGAAATGCTGCAGCCCATAAGGATCTCCTGGAACCCCAATACCCTGGGTACCTCAGTACCATATACTAGGGAATTATAAGGGTGTTCCAGTAAGCCAATGTGAATTGGTAAAATTGGTCACTAGCCTGTTAGTGACAATTTGAAAGAGATGAGAGAGCATAACCACTGAGGTTCTGGATAGCAGAGCCTCAGTGAGACAGTTAGGCACTACACAGGGAACACATACATATAGGCCACAAACTTATGAGCACTGTGGTCCTGACTAGCAGGGTCCCAGTGACACATAACAAACATACTGAAAACATAGGGGTTTCACTATGAGCACTGGGCCCTGGCTAGCAGGATCCCAGTGAGACAGTAAAAACACCCTGACATACACTCACAAACAGGCCAAAAGTGGGGGTAACCAGGCTAGAAAGAGGCTACTTTCTCACACAACCCCCCCCCCCCCCAAACGAAGGACAATAAGGCTAACCTTGGCCAGTTGAGACTTTATTGTCTAAGTGGTGATAAGTAGAGAGTAGCTCTGCAATAGACTGGTTACTCCCTTTATCATCCACTATATGGTTACTTCCCTGTAGGGATGTAAACCACCCTGTTTGATGTTTTTTAGCTAAGCAACAATGTGAAGATGTATTTTCAGAGTTTCTATAAGTAAGTTTTAGTTTAGAGCAGCGGGAATTGTCCACTGAACCTATTTGTAGTGATGGAAATGCCAGACAGGGATGCTGTCTCAGAAAAGCCATAGCTGGGCAAAAACTTTGTCCATATGGCTGAAAGAGAGAACAGGGATGCTGGTTCTCTTGAGTTGGAGCAGGGCAGGGATGCTGTCCTATGAGCTCCACACTAGGGCAGGGATGCTGTCCTAAGTGTTGTGAGGCAGTGCAGGTTTTCTGCACTAAAGTTTCTCTGGGAGGGTTGGAGGGATGCTCCATGTTAACTAAAATGGTGCTCTTTTTCTCACCAATGTTAGTTATCCCACAGAGAGGTACTTCTACCTCAGGGAGTACAGTTTTGCCAACTGATGATTCCCTTGGAACAGGTGCCACCCCAGGAGAGGTTTCTCCCACCACAGGAATGGTATCCTGAATGGCAGGGTGGTTAGGGGATACTGTGATACCCGTTTTACCTGTTGATGGAGAGGGATCCTGAGTTTTCAGGCCTTCTCTCCTTTGCTTTTTCATTTCAGTAGAAATGAGAGGGAACAATTCCTCAGGGATGCCCAGCATGGCTGCATGGGCATAAAACTCTACATCAGCCCAACCTGAGGCCTCTAGGTAATTACCTAAGAGACAGTCTACAGGTAAGCTAGGTGATACCACCACCTGCTTAGGGCCAGTAACTCCACCCCAACTAAACTGAATTATAGCTAAGGGAAGAAACTTAGTGGAGTTATGGACATCAATAATCTTATACTGTTGTCCAATGATGTGTTGATCAGGGTGCACTAGGTTTTCAGTCACCAAAGTGATACTGGCACCTGTGTGCCTGTAGGCCAAGGCCTTAACACCATTTATTGAAACTGTCTGCCTGTACTTATCCATTGTAAGGGGACAAGCAGCCAGTGTGGCAAGACCAATGCCACTAGGTGTGACAGAAACTGTCTTGGGACTGACTACCCCAGTTTCTACTATGGACCCATAAGTGAACCCAACTACACCCTTAACTTGACTGTTGCCAGCAGTCCCACCACTAGTACCACTACTGCTAGGGGCACTATAGCTTGATGTATTAGTGGTGGTAGGCTCAGGGGGTTTACCTGGACAGGACTTATCCCCTGGCCTATGGCCTCTATTTTTACACACAAAGCACCAAGGCTTTTTAAATTGTGTAGGTTGAGAAGAAGAGGAAGAATTTATTTTATCCCCACCCCCTGAAGAGTGTTTAAGATTTGAAGTGGGATCTTTGGTTTTACCCTTATCCCCATGCTTATCTTGAGATTTTTCACCATCTTTCTTCTTATTGTTCTCTTTGTCACCCCCTGTATGAACTTTTCTGTTCACCCTTGTTCTGACCCATTTGTCTGCCTTCTTTCCCAATTCTTGGGGAGAGGTCAGATCAGAGTCCACCAAGTACTGGTGCAACAAATCAGACACACAATTATTAAGAATATGCTCTCTCAGGATCAAGTTATACAGGCTGTCATAATCAGTAACTTTACTGCCATGTAACCACCCCTCCAAGGCCTTCACTGAATGGTCAATGAAATCAACCCAGTCTTGTGAAGACTCCTTTTTGGTCTCTCTGAACGTTATCCTGTATTGTTCAGTGGTTAAGCCATAACCATCCAGGAGTGCATTCTTAAGAACTGTAAAATTATTGGCATCACTTTCTTTCACAGTAAGGAGCCTATCCCTACCTTTTCCACTAAATGATAGCCATAGGATAGCAGCCCACTGCCTTTGAGGGACATCCTGTACAACACAGGCCCTCTCAAGTGCAGCAAACCACTTGTTAATGTCATCCCCCTCCTTATAAGGGGGAACTATCTTATGCAGATTCCTGGAATCATGCTCTTTTGCAGGATGACTATGGGAATACTGCTGCTGCCACCATGGGTTTCAAAACCCAACTTCTGTCTTTCCTTCTCTAATTCTAAAGACTGTCTATCCAAATCCAGCTGTTGCTTTTTAAGCTTCAGTCTGGTTTGTTCCACTCTCAACTTATTGAGTTCCCTTTCTAACAATCTGTCATCAGGGTTGGTGGGAGGGACATTTCTAGATACAGAGGTATGATGGGAATGAACAGAAGGAGACCTGTCCCTTACAGAGGGCACCCTAACAGCTTGGCTGACAGTGTAATGTGAGAGCACATCATCTGTATGATGTGACTCCACCTCAGTACCAACTATGCTAGACTGTCTAGTAATGGGCAGGCTAAGAATTTTCTTTCCTGAACCTTTTCCTGGGGGAGTCCCTGGATCAGATTGGGAACCATTAGCTACTTTTTCAACAGATGGGGCACTTTTAGCCTTATATTGTTCTCTAAGCATATTAAGTAACAATTCCAAGGAAGGATTCTTCCCTACACTCAAACCTCTCTCTACACAGAGACTCCTTTCCAGCTAAGGTGGTCATATGCAAGTTTGGACAGATCAACATTTTGGCCTGTGCAGACATTTTTAGAGAGAGTTAAAGTGATAGAAAAAGAGAAAAAGTTTTCAGAACTTTTTAGAAAGACAGAAAAAAACTTTTAAAACTTTTTAGAACTTTTTAGAAAGTTTAGAAGTACTTTTCAGCACTTAGAAAAGAGTGAAAAGAGGAAATGCAAAACTTTTTGGTTATGTGTATATACACTGAACTTGTTTTGTATATTTTTCTCTTATCAAAAGTACAATGACAAGAGTGGTAAGTAGTCTCAAAGCACTTATCCCACCGCTGCACAACCAATGTAGGAGGCTGGACTGGCTTGTAGTGAGTACCTAGGGGTACTTGCACCTTGCACCAGGCCCAGTTATCCCTTATTAGTGTATAGGGTGTCTAGCAGCATAGGCTGATAGATAATGGTAGCTTAGCAGAGCAGCTTAGGGTGAACTAGGAGACGAGTGAAGCTCCTACAGTACCACTTAGTGTCATATGCACAATATCATAAGAAAACACAATACACAGTTATACTAAAAATAAAGGTACTTTATTTTTATGACAATATGCCAAAGTATCTCAGAGTGTACCCTCAGTGAGAGGATAGGAAATATACACAAGATATATATACACAATACCAAAAATATGCAGTATAGTCTTAGAAAACAGTGCAAACAATGTATAGTTACAATAGGATGCAATGGGGACACATAGGGATAGGGGCAACACAAACCATATACTCCAAAAGTGGAATGCGAACCACGAATGGACCCCAAACCTATGTGACCTTGTAGAGGGTCGCTGGGACTATTAGAAAATAGTGAGGGTTAGAAAAATAGCCCACCCCAAGACCCTGAAAAGTGAGTGCAAAGTGCACTAAAGTTCCCCAAAGGACAAAGAAGTCGTGATAGGGGAATAAGGCAGGAAAGACACAAACCAACAATGGAACAACAATGGATTTCCAGTAAAGGGTACCTGTGGAACAAGGGGACCAAGTCCAAAAGTCACAAGCAAGTCGGAGATGGGCAGATGCCCAGGAAATGCCAGCTGCGGGTGCAAAGAAGCTTCTACTGGACAGAGGAAGCTGAGGTTTCTGCAGGAACGAAAAGGGCTAGAGACTTCCCCTTTGGTGGACGGATCCCTCTCGCCTTGGAGAGTCGTGCAGAAGTGTTTTCCCGCCGAAAGACCGCCAACAAGCCTTGCTAGCTGCAAATCGTGCGGTAAGCATTTTTGGATGCTGCTGTGGCCCAGGAAGGACCAGGATGTCACAAATTGCGTCAGGAGAGAGAGGGGACGTCGATCAAGACAAGGAGCCCTCTCAGCAGCAGGTAGCACCCGGAGAAGTGCCAGAAACAGGCACTACGACGATGCGTGAAACGGTGCTCACCTGAAGTCGCACAAAGAAGTCCCATGTCGCCGGAGAACAACTTAGGAGGTCGTGCAATGCAGGTTAGAGTGCCGTGCACCCAGGCTGGACTGTGCACAAAGGATTTCCACCGGAAGTGCACGGAGGCCGGAGTAGCTGCAAAAGTCGCAGTTCCCAGCAATGCAGTCTGGCGTGGGGAGGCAAGGACTTACCTCCACCAAACTTGGACTGAAGAGTCACTGGACTGTGGGAGTCACTTGGACAGAGTTGCTGGATTCGAGGGACCTCGCTCGTTGTGCTGAGAGGAGACCCAAGGGACCGGTAATGCAGCTTTTTGGTGCCTGCGGTTGCAGGGGGAAGATTCCGTCGACCCACGGGAGATCTCTTCGGAGCTTCTAGTGCAGAGAGGAGGCAGACTACCCCCACAGCATGCACCACCAGGAAAACAGTCGAGAAGGCGGCAGGATCAGCGTTACAGAGTTGCAGTAGTCGTCTTTGCTACTATGTTGCAGTTTTGCAGGCTTCCAGCGCGGTCAGCAGTCGATTCCTTGGCAGAAGGTGAAGAGAGAGATGCAGAGGAACTCGGATGAGCTCTTGCATTCGTTATCTAAAGTTTCCACAGAGACCCTAAATAGCCAGAAAAGAGGGTTTGGCTACCTAGGAGAGAGGATAGGCTAGCAACACCTGAAGGAGCCTATCAGAAGGAGTCTCTGACGTCACCTGGTGGCACTGGCCACTCAGAGCAGTCCAGTGTGCCAGCAGCACCTCTGTTTCCAAGATGGCAGAGGTCTGGAGCACACTGGAGGAGCTCTGGACACCTCCCAGGGGAGGTGCAGGTCAGGGGAGTGATCACTCCCCTTTCCTTTGTCCAGTTTCGCGCCAGAGCAGGGCTAAGGGGTCCCTGAACCGGTGTAGACTGGCTTATGCAGAAATGGGCACTAAAAGTGCCCATGAAAGCATTTCCAGAGGCTGGGGGAGGCTACTCCTCCCCTGCCTTCACACCATTTTCCAAAGGGAGAGGGTGTAACACCCTCTCTCAGAGGAAGTCCTTTGTTCTGCCATCCTGGGACAAGCCTGGCTTGACCCCAGGGGGGCAGAAACCTGTCTGAGGGGTTGGCAGCAGCTGCAGTGAAACCCCAGGAAAGGCAGTTTGGCAGTACCAGGGTCTGTGCTACAGACCACTGGGATCATGGGATTGTGCCAACTATGCCAGGATGGCATAGAGGGGGCAATTCCATGATCATAGACATGTTACATGGCCATATTCGGAGTTACCATTGTGAAGCTACATATAGGTAGTGACCTATATGTAGTGCACGCGTGTAATGGTGTCCCCGCACTCACAAAGTCCGTAAGTAAGTAAGTAACTTTGCACCTAACCTTTACCAGGTAAAGGTTAGACATATAGGTGTCTTATAAGTTACTTAAGTGCAGTGTAAAATGGCTGTGAAATAACGTGGACGTTATTTCACTCAGGCTGCAGTGGCAGGCCTGTGTAAGAATTGTCAGAGCTCCCTATGGGTGGCAAAAGAAATGCTGCAGCCCATAGGGATCTCCTGGAACCCCAATACCCTGGGTACCTCAGTACCATATACTAGGGAATTATAAGGGTGTTCCAGTAAGCCAATGTGAATTGGTAAAATTGGTCACTAGCCTGTTAGTGACAATTTGAAAGAGATGAGAGAGCATAACCACTGAGGTTCTGGATAGCAGAGCCTCAGTGAGACAGTTAGGCACTACACAGGGAACACATACATATAGGCCACAAACTTATGAGCACTGTGGTCCTGACTAGCAGGGTCCCAGTGACACATAACAAACATACTGAAAACATAGGGGTTTCACTATGAGCACTGGGCCCTGGCTAGCAGGATCCCAGTGAGACAGTAAAAACACCCTGACATACACTCACAAACAGGCCAAAAGTGGGGGTAACAAGGCTAGAAAGAGGCTACTTTCTCACACTCATCACCACTCAAACCGGAAAAAGCAGTAGCCCTGGAAGGGGCTTTTGGCACCGAAAACCTAAAACGACTTAAATGGTCATCCAATACCATCGTAACCCATGCAGAAGACGCCCTACTAAGGCTAGAATCAATGGCCACAGGTAGGGCGAATTTGACAACCTCATTAACGCAGTCAACGTAGGAAGCACAAGAAAGGGAGCACAATTGAGCCACCAAAAGCGTTTATATATTCCACAGCCTATACGAAGAAGGAAAGCAATTTTAGCTAAATTATTAAGGCAAATGCGAACACTCCCAGACAACGGTCCACTATTGGCCGCCCTGCGAGAGCAGAGGAAACTCTTAAAAAGCGAATTATGGTCTTTTAAAAAACTGCAGCAGGAGACGCTCTGGGCCAAATTACATTATGCATCTGAATCATCCGACTCCAAAAGATTCTGGAAAATCATCAACACAATGGACAAGGGACCAGTGGCCGCTAATAACGTAAATATTTCTGAGGAAGCTTGGGTACACCATCTAAAGTCACATCTAAAGGAATTGGACACCGAAATCACTCCGCAATCCCAAGGGTTCTCGGAGAGTCAAGAACCCGAGGTTGCAGAATGCCTAAAGATCTCAGCATCAGAATTAATAAATATCATTGGGAAGTCATGAACGGATTGCGCCCCAGGGCCTAATGGTTTACTGCAGGCCCTGTTTAAACAGGAAACAGAAAGACAGGCCAACTTCCTGGCTGAGATGTTCAACTGCGTGCTCACAACGGGTATTGTCCCGGCAACCTGGAGAGGCTCAATAATTCATCCCATCTACAAAGGAGGGAACGCAGCTTCCCCAAGCAATTACAGACTTATAGCTCTCCTAGATGTCGACCTTAAGTATTTTTCATCCTGTGTGTTAAAACATCTACAGTCTTGGGTTACAGACAATAACATTTTGCCATTCAATCAAAGCGGTTTTACCAAACATCAATGAACACTTACGAACCTGATGGCACTGGGACTCATCACAATTAGAGCAAAAGCAACCAGGACCCCCACCTACCTGTGTTTTATTGACTTTAAAGCTGCCTTCGATTGTGTTCCCCGTGGTAAACTATGGGTTAAACTACAGCTTTGGGGACTTCCAGCTACTATTTTAAAAGCCATTGAATTCATTTATTCTGACACATGGGTGAAGGTAAAATTAGGGGGCGGCTCTTATTTATCTAGGGCAGCTAAAACAACAGCTGGCGTTAAACAAGGCTGCGTATTGGCCCCAACACTCTTTAACCTGTATTTAGCGGATCTGTCTACAAAGCTAAACGTGGATCTATCCCACTCCCCTCTTTGGGCGGCCACCAATTATCCAATATGTTATATGCAGATGACCTACTACTAATTAGTAACACCAGAATAGGCATTCAGAAACTGCTAAATAAATTAGGAGAATTTGCAAGGGTAAACGAGTTAGAAATCAATCACAAAAAATCCAAAATGATTACCATCAATCGCAGGCATACCGGCCAGCGTAAATGGCTCCTAAACGAAAAGATCCTGGAGGAAGTAAACTCTTACAGATATCTAGGAGTCGTGGTCGACGTCAGGTGCAACTTTGTGGCTCAAAAAGAAGCAATAAAAATCAGGGCGCAGACGCTTGCTTACACATTCTGCAAACTCGCTAATTCAATCTGTGGTCATGCCCTGAATCCCTTAACAGCCGTAATGAGAGCCAAACTATTACCAACTCTCTCGTATGGGGCAGAAATAATGAGGGGTATGGATTCCTCTGGACTCTTTTGGAGAAGCTTTTGATAAAGACGTTCAAGCGTGTCTTTTGGCTACCAAGGCAGGCTCCCGCTGCCCAGGTCAGACTAGAATTCATGATGGTTAAACAATCACTGGCTCGACCGGGAGCTTTCATCAAATGGTGTTACAAACTGAGCCGCGCCCAAGAAGGGTCTCTGGCCAAACTAGTCTGGCAGGAAATCATCCTGGAAAGAGGCAATGGAAACTACAAAAGGTATCTGGAAAGAAGTGTAAGCCTCTTGAATCTAGGTGGGGTTTGGGATCAGTCACTTTCCACGACGGCTTTTAACAAAGCAGTCAATAAGTCATGTAAACTGCTTAGTTGGTTAAAAGACAAAGAGGCTCTGTCCAAAAGGTCGCATGGCTGGCTGACCCTTAATTCATATAAAACTCTAAAAGAATCTACACTCTTGGCCGCCCCCTATTCACGGAAAATTAAGCAATGCTTTTGAAGGCTTAGGCTGGGCGATGTCCAAACGCCAGACCTCCGCCCAATTTGGAAGAAAGGGCCACAAATGGGCGCACAGGAGTGCCGCCTTTGTCGTCGGGCGGTAGAAAACCTGATGCATGTGGTCTGCATTTGCCCGGCCCTGGCTGAAGATAGAAAACGTTTATTGAAAAAAGAAATAAACGGCCTAGGGATTAGATCCTGCAGACAAGCACTAATTGAAGCATTCAACCCACAAAACACCATATTGAATATTAGATTGGTTAAATTTTTGGAAATGTACTCTGGTAAAATAACGTCTGCTGGAAGAAGCCTGGGATAGGGAGGGCGCAAATAGAGACACAGTCCACCCACTTTGAGTAAAAAAGCTAAAGATAGAAAGGTATGTTGGTAATATTCGCCACACGGCCAGACCACTATGAAGTACTGTATTAGAACCCGGAGTCAAGTAGGTATGCTTCTTCTTTGTGAAATATACCTCCTCTCAGTTATTTAAAATTTTATGCAATTTATATGTTTTAATGTATGAGCACGGTTTTGTTTACGTTTTATGTAGAAGGATTACTTTTATGGTTTTAATTAACTAATAAAATAAACAAGACACAGAAAAAGTAACACGAGGTCAGACAATGCCGATTAGATACAGCTGGCTATACGTCCCCTATGGGGCAGACACTCACAACAGCATAACAGGACCTCACATATGCAGCATGTCATGAATCCCACGACTGTACCGTGTCAAACGTGCACACGTGTTTACAGCCATCTACCACCATTACACATATCCATGCCCCCCAATACACCTACTCACCTGTACATCTGGTCGACAATAGAGCTTGGCCTACAGGGGTAGGACCCTGTCCACGAGCTAGTCCAGTTCCTCGGTAGTGAAGGCCGGGGCCCTTTCCCCTGCCACTCTTGCCATTTCCAGGACCAGAGTCAGGACACAGCAGCACACTCAGTGAGGTACCTGCATGCATGTAATCCAGGAGTCAAGTGAAGTTGGGGTGACGAGATGGCGTAATCTCGCGACGGTGTGCACCGTCACCGCAGGCGGCGATCATGATACGCTCATATTCCCCATTACTAACCACGTTAACCAATGAATGGTCACACAGCAGTGAACACCGCCTTACGCTATTACGACAACCGCTAGTAGTATGCGGTCACTTCCACTATAACATTTCTGGACTACAGGGGGCAGACATTTTGGCCATTACTACGCAGTTATTAATTTCTTATTTGCCCCATGCAGGCCCTATTGTCCCCAACCCCCATAAGCATGAACAAATATACATTTACTCAACACAACAGTCCTGATGTATCATTGAGGACATGTCACTACAGTTTAACATCCTACTGTGCATATGCGTCATCGACTTGTATGCCAGCAGTGCTGAATATTTAACATGTTGGGCAGATGTATGTGTGTTCCTCACATGTGTTCTCAAATCCTCCTAGGTACAGACCCCTGTGGCGAGGGAGGGCCCCATCGGTGTACAGACCACTTGTTGATTTGGGGACCATGGTGGAGTGTCACATCATTATAAATTACATACTCAACCGTGCTACTATTCATGAACTTTGTGCATTACTGGATCCAGCACTGAGACCGGCAATTTCGGAATCAGCATGCCACCCCTACTGAAGAGCAAGTGCTCTCTGCACTCCATTTCCTGGCCACGGGCTAATTTCAGGTAACTGTAGGCATGGGTGCAGGTTTTTCACAGCCAATGTTTAGCATTATACTGTCCAGATTCCTGACTGCATTTGTATGACACCTGCAGTCCTATGTGAGGTTTCCCCAAAGTGCTGACCTCCCTGCCATCAAGTCAGACTTCTATGCCTTTGCCAACATTCCCCATGTGATAGGTGCCATCGATGGACCCCACATAGCTCTCATCACCCGAAGTGTTTGGGAACAGGTGTACAGAAACAGGAAGAACTTTCACCCCATGAACATTCAATTGGTGTGTACTGCAGACTAGTACATCTCACATGTGAATGCCATGTTCCCTGGATCAGTGCATGATTCTTTTGTGCTGAGGAACAGCAGTGTGTCACACATGATGGACAAACTACAAGGAGGCAGAGGATGGGTCATAGGTAAGTGTGTCTGACACTTTTTGACACATAGCAGACAGCCAGGCTGTCTGCAACTGAGGGTTGTCAGTGACAGTCCTGTATTGCCCCATTGTGCAGGTGATTCTGGCTACCCCAATATGTGTTGGCTTCTGACACCAGTGAGGAATCCTAGGACAGATGCAGAGAGGAATTACAATGAGGCCCATGGACTTACTAGGAGGGTGATAGAGCGCACAATAGATACATACAGGCTCTCATTATGACATTGGCGGTAAATCCCAGTTTACCGACATGCTGACGGCGGCCAACAGAGCTCTGCAGTGGCGGATAACTGTTGGACATAATATGACACACACCAAATCGAAAGAATACAGCCACATACACAAATCTGCCACCCCAAAGGTCAGTGGTAAACTGTCGGTACCAACACCCATACAGTTATGCCAACAAAACAATGCCCACCACATCATGACCCACGAATCACCACGGTGGACATTCAACAACGGTAAACCATTTGTGGTACACACTGCTGCGCTCAGAATGGACACCTAAATACTAAACTACACAACATTGGTCAATTCAAACAACACACACCTGACACCCATACACACACCACACACTCACACCACTATAAAACACACACCCACATTACCCACAACCCTTTACGAATACAAATCATTGCCACCAGACAGACATCAAGGCCACTGTGACAACCACACACACCCTTGCATCCCTCATGCACTCCATTACGCCCACCCAATCACACTACCCAGCACCTACACACTTACACACACCACACAACACCCATGGCCCCACAAAAGCACCCCTGTTTCACAGATGAGGAGTTGAGGGTCATGGTGGAGGAAATAGTCAGAGTAGAGCCACAGCTGTTTAGAGCACAGGTACAGCAGATATCCATTGCAAGGAAGATGGAGCTATGGCGTAGAATTATGGACAGGGTGAACGCCGTGGGACAGCATCCAAGAACAAGGGATGACATCAGGAAGAGGTGGAATGACCTACGGGGGAAGGTACGTTCCTTGGCAGCAAGGCACCAGCTCGCCATACAGAGGACTGGTGGTGGACCCCAGAGCTCACAGCATGGGAGGAGCAAATCTTGGCATTGTTGCATCCTGAGGGACTCACTGGAGTAGACAGAAGACTGGACACTGGTAAGTCAACATTTACCACTTATCAGCCTCCATACCTGCATGCCATCTCACACCCTCACCCTCACTCCCATCACCCCACTCCATCCCACACACTGCACCAACGCAGATGACTAACTCCAATACCAAGCCCTGCATGCCATACCAATGCATGGACAGCCCTCTCAGCCCTGCATGGACACCCATCACCAAACCATGAACAACATGGAGAACTAACAATCCCACAATACATCACCACACACATTCAAAGGTGGCAGGGAAACAGCAACATTAGAGGGGAAGATAGGGATGTACAATAAGTCACAGGCATGAAGCATAATACATCACTTATATCCCCACAGGTGCCCCAGACAATCTCAGCGGAGAGGAGGTGCCACGACTATCCAGTCACCCAACAGAAGATGCCCCCAGTGATGACAGTAACTCTGGACTTCAGGATCTGGATCAACAACCTGACCCATCAGGGACCACTGGTCAGTCGGACACCCCAGCCCACACACAGTCCACCACAGAGCCTCCCCCATCAGTTACCAACACCACAGCACCCACCCACCGTCCCCACAAATCTGTCTCCAGGACACGCCAATCAGCAGTGTGCACGCCTGTACAGGGACCCCAGTCCACACCTCGCCCCAAGACAATCAGGGACCTGGGGTCAGTGGCAGTGGACACAACGTTCAGTGGACACAGACATAGGGCAACAGGGACACTGGGAGGACCGCCGTGCGCCAGGGGGAAGACAGGCCCAGGGAACCGACTCCCCAGGAGGCACTCACTGGGGGCCTACCAACAATCCCAGGACACGATGGGCCATATTCTGAACAACATGCAGGAGAACAAGCGGCTGCAGAAGGAACACCATCAGGAGATCAGGGAGGACTTGCAGGCCCTCAACACCACCATGATCTCCATAGCAGGGGTGCTGGCAGACATGGCCAGCATCATGAGGGGATGGACTGCACAGCAGCAGGCCCCTACCACTAGCCAGTCTATGACCAGCCCAACACATCTGCTGCAGCTAGTGGACAGGAGGCCCCGCCACAGGACCCACAGGCCACGAGCACCCCTCCCCCTGCAGAAGATGAACCACCCCGCAAACGTTCCTTGCAAACCAGACAGAAGCCAAAGACACTTACCAAGACCACCACCAGGAAATGAGACTCTCCTGATTGTCCCCCTTGTGTCCCACCCTGTCCACTTTGAACTGCCTTTGCTCCCCTTCCTATGGCACCTTGGACACTGGACATGTGCTGCAAACAGACTGGAACAATACCTTGGACTTTCCTCCACCATCACCCATTCCGTTGCACTTTTCAGTCACTTATTTGCACTACAATAAACACCTTTGAACCCATTTTGAGTGACACTGTTTTATGTTCTGAAAATGTGCTTTTGTGGGAACAGTCACATCTAGTGCGAATTATCTGAACACTGTGATAGCATACAAATAATGACCTGTAACTGTCTGTAGTGATCACATCAGGACATTGTTGTCATATCACCAACATCTGGAAAATGAGAAGCCATAGGTGACAGTAAGTTGATGAATGCCATCATGCAACAGCCACACAGATAAATCAATAATCAGAGTTATGGTCAGTTCCACTGTCTCACCTGTGTGTCATTGGAAGTATTGATGTATAATTGATTTTCTGTTGTCCTTATCCTCATCCACTGCCTCCTCATCCTCACTGTCCTCAGGGTCTACTGCTGCCACAGGGTCATATCCAGTCCCCTCCTCCTGCAGAAAAGGCACATGTCGTCTGAAGGCCAGGTTGAACATGCAGCATGCCACTACTATCTGGTAGACCTTTCTGGGTGGGTAGCACAGGGATCCACCTGTCAGATGGAGGCACCTGACCCTGGCCTTCAGGAGGCTGAAGGTCCGCTCGATTATTCTTCTGGTTCACCCATGTGCCTCATTATAACAGTCCTCAGCCCCTGTCCTGGCATTCCTCACAGGGGTCAGGGGCCACAATAAGTTTGGGTAGCCAGAGTCACCTGTAAGTTTTGAGGGACAACATTTAGCCTTACACAATCCTATGGGGATAACACCTGAAGGCACACACTGACATACAGTGTATGGGGGCTCTGGCTCACCTATTAGCCACACCCTGTGCCCCTTGTAGTTGGGCCATCACATTTGGGATGCTGTTATTCCTCAGGACGAAGGCATCATGCACTGACCCAGGATACTTGGCAGTGACGTGGGAGATGTACTGGTCCGCCAGACACAAAGTTTCACATTCAGTAAGTGGAAAATCTTACGATTACTGATCACCTGTTCATTCTGGCGGGGGGGACAAATGCAATATGTGTACTGTCAATCGCCCCAATAATATTGGGGATATGCCTCATTGCATAGGATCATGCCTTCACAGTGGCCAAATCTTCCACCTGGGGGAAAGCAGGGTAGCTGCACATGTGTTTCACCAGGGCAGACAAAACCCTTGCCAGAACGATTGAAAACATTGGCTGTGGCATTCCTGCTGCCAAGCCCATTGCCATCTGTAAAGAACCAATTGCCCGGAAATGGAGCACTGATACCATTTGCACAAGAGGGGGGATCCCAGTGGGGAGATGGATAGCTGATATCAGGTCAGGCTCCAATTGGGCACACAGCTCTGTGATTGTGGCCTGTCCAGTCTATAAGCCAGTATAATGTGCCTGTCCTCTAGTGTAGCTAAGTCCACAAGGGGTCTGTACACAGGGGTTTGTCTTCTCCTCCCATTCATCCCCAGCGGTAGGTATCTAAGGGACACAAGAGTGAGTAGGCTGTCACAATTTGAAAAATGGAACCACCACCTCAGTGTACATAGTGCATTTATGTGATGGGACAGTGGGAATGGCAAGGTATGTGCAAATCTAGGCAGTGACGCAGTCAAGGTTAATCTGATCGTTGTCTACCACCATGAAATGACGACCGCCTGTCCTATATGTAGGGACAGGTGGAAGTGAGGTAACTCTGCCAACGTTGGGCGTCGTGGCGGAAGGTGGTCTTGCACCACCGTGCAATTCCTCATTGGATAATATGGGGTTCTATGAAGTACAGTGGCCAGTGGGGACCTGCACCGGCAGTGACAGTGTACACCGCCGCGGATGTCACTGCCATTTTCTATCTAATTCCTCACTTGTTTCCTGACCTTCAACAGGAGAACACCTACACTGCGTGTGCTCCTGTGACCTGTGTCTGGAACCTACCATTGCCCGTGTGACCGGGGAAAGGGCCCGTGCCTTCACTTTGGAGGAGTTGGAGCGATTGGTGGATGGGGTCCTACCCCAGTACAGACTGCTGTATGGGCTTCCAGATCAACAGGTGAGTATACCTTGGGCACGATGCATGTGGGAAAGATGCATGGAGATGTGTGTGGAAGCATCGTGTCATCGGGGGAATACCTTGTGGTGATGTACATGGTGGGCAGCGGGCGATGTGTGTGCCAATGGTGATGGAAACGGGATTGGTGGGCCATATGTCTGACAGGCTGGATTGTATGTGTAATGGTGTCCTCCTGTCTGTATCGCCTCTGCAGGTCAGCGCCCATCAAAATAAGGTATTATGGTGTGCCATCGCCAAGGACGTTCGGACCCTGGGGGTCTGTGGCAGGCTGAGCACCCACTGTAGGAAATGGTGGGAGGACCTGAGAGGATGGGCACGGAAGACCACCGAGGCCCAGCTGGGGATGGCCTCCCAACTAGGAAGGGGTGCCTGTCGGAACCTGACCCCCCTGATGGCCCGCGTACTGGCGGTGGCCTACCTAGAGCTGGATGGGCGCTTGAGGGAATCAAAACAGCCACAAGGGAGTGAGTACAGTGGCCTTTACAACAATAATTTGTAGGTGGCATGGGATCCAGGTGGTGGGTGTCAGTTAGTGTGTGCCCCTTTATGACAGGCCAGACATTGCAGCGTGATCCAGCTCCTGGGTAATGGTTGAAAGGGAAAAGAAGGTAACCTAGCTAGGTTGCATTCCATGTCAGACAGGGCTTAGTGGGTCCCAGGAGGGGTGCAGTTGGCGGTGGTTGGCTCTCATCTTGCTGTGGCATATAGCCAATTGTTTGACAGTGCAATGCATAGTGCTATATCCTGATCCCTGTGTGTGACGATACCGGGTATGCCTTCTGTGGTGTTGGTGCAGTAATTGACCTAGTGCTCCCTTTCTCTCTCTCCCCCCCCTTTTTCTTCTTTCATCCTGTCCATGTGTGCATTAGCATCATCTGGTGGAGGAGCAGGGGCACCGGTGACAGAGGGAGCTGCATCCCACAGGACCCAGGAGGCAGAGTCCACAGATGCCGAGTGAACTAGTGGGACGGAGGTAGGGGGGGCACAGGAGGTGGCAACACTGACTCAGATACCTCCTCTGATGGAAGCTCCCTGGTGGTGGCAGACACCTCTGTGACCACCCCATCTGCAGGTACAGCCGCCACACCCGTACCAACACCGCCCTCCCAGTATCCTCTCAGCGAGTTGGCCGTGCCCGCTCACCCAGGAGTGTGGGCATCTCCTTCGCCCCAGGCACCTCAGGCCCTGCCCCTGTGAGCACTGCTGCCCTGAGTGAGGAGGCTATTGACCTCCTGAGATCTATCTCTGTAGGGCAGTCAACCATTGTGAATGCCATCCAGGGACTGGCATCCCAGATGCAGCAATGCAATGCATTCCTGGAGGGCATCCACAGTGGGTTGGCGGCCCAACCGAGATTGATTCAGGCTCTGGCCTCCTCTCTGATGGCAGCCATTTTCCCTGTTCCTACCGTCCCCCTCCAAATACCACTTCTCAGCCCCATCCCATGCATACATACAGATGAGCATGCACACAAGACATCACTCAAGAGTAGCACAGTCAAACACAGACACCACACTTCAGCCCACAAGCACTCACGCAAACACCAGACAGTAGCACACACAACTACATCCACTGCCTCCACTGTCTTCCCCTTCTCCTCCTCCTCCGCCTCCCTCACAAGCACGTCCACACTCACACCTGCTTGCACTGCATCAACATCCACCACCAGCATCACCACACCAAGCAGCACATACATCTCACTAGCAGACACCTCCACAACATCCATGCACGCGTCCCCTGTGTCCTCTCCCACCCTGTCTGTTCCCCTTCCTAAAGGTCACAAATGCAAGCACGCAAGCACTCACACACCCAACAGCCATCCACCTCACACACGCACACTGCCCAGGCACCTGCACCCAAGTCCAGCAGACATACACCTCCAACAACCACTCCCTCAACCTTCACTTCCATCCCTCCTCCCTCTTCCTGCCTCACCATCTCCAAGAAGCTTTTCCTTGCCCAACTTGACCTCTTCCCTCCCCATGCCCCCCCGTCCTGCCCATAAGAGAAGGGTCCTAACGACCCAGCCCAGCCCAGCACCTCAGCCAAATAGTCCACGCGGACAGTGGAGGTACCTCCTGGACGTGGAGACAAGACAGTGATGGATCCCTGTGATGTGATGGATCCCCTCCACCAGGCAGGAAGGGTAAGGATCCCACAGCCCCTGCCATGAAGGGGAAGAAGCCCTTAACCCCTGCCATAAAGGGGAAGAAGCCGTCGACTCCTGCCATGAAGGGGAAGGAGGCAGCACCACCTGCCATGAAAGGGAAGAAGCCCTCGACTCCTGCCATGAAGGGGAAGCAGCCCTCGACTTCTGCCATGAAGGAGAAGGAGGCTGTGTGAGAAAGTAGCCTCTTTCTAGCCTTGTTACCCCCACTTTAGGCCTGTTTGTGAGTGTATGTCAGGGTGTTTTCACTGTCTCACTGGGATCCTGCCAGCCAGGGCCCAGTGCTCATAGTGAAAACCCTATGTTTTCAGTATGTTTATTATGTGTCACTGGGACCCTGCTAGTCAGGACCCCAGTGCTCATAAGTTTGTGACCTATAGGTATGTGTTCCCTGTGTGGTGCCTAACTGTCTCACTGAGGCTCTGCTAACCAGAACCTCAGTGGTTATGCTCTCTCATTTATTTCAAATTGTCACTGACAGGCTAGTGACCAATTTTACCAATTTACATTGGCTTACTGGAACACCCTTATAATTCCCTAGTATATGGTACTGAGGTACCCAGGGTATTGGGGTTCCAGGAGATCCCTATGGGCTGCAGCATTTCTTTTGCCACCCATAGGGAGCTCTGACAATTCTTACACAGGCCTGCCACTGCAGCCTGAGTGAAATAACGTCCACGTTATTTCACAGCCATTTTACACTGCACTTAAGTAACTTATAAGTCACCTATATGTCTAACCTTTACCTGGTAAAGGTTAGGTGCAAAGTTACTTAGTGTGAGGGCACCCTGGCACTAGCCAAGGTGCCCCCACATTGTTCAGGGCCAATTCACCGGACTTTGTGAGTGCGGGGACACCATTACACGCGTGCACTACATATAGGTCACTACCTATATGTAGCTTCACAATGGTAACTCCGAATATGGCCATGTAACATGTCTATGATCATGGAATTGCCCCCTCTATGCCATCCTGGCATAGTTGGCACAATCCCATGATCCCAGTGGTCTGTAGCACAGACCCTGGTACTGCCAAACTGCCCTTCCTGGGGTTTCACTGCAGCTGCTGCTGCTGCCAACCCCTCAGACAGGCATCTGCCCTCCTGGGGTCCAGCCAGGCCTGGCCCAGGATGGCAGAACAAAGGACTTCCTCTGAGAGAGGGTGTTACACCCTCTCCCTTTGGAAAATGGTGTGAAGGCAGGGGAGGAGTAGCCTCCCCCAGCCTCTGGAAATGCTTTCTTGGGCACAGATGTGCCCAATTCTGCATAAGCCAGTCTACACCGGTTCAGGGGACCCCTTAGCCCTGCTCTGGCGCGAAACTGGACAAAGGAAAGGGGAGTGACCACTCCCCTGACCTGCACCTCCCCTGGGAGGTGTCCAGAGCTCCTCCAGTGTGCTCCAGACCTCTGCCATCTTGGAAACGGAGGTGCTGCTGGCACACTGGACTGCTCTGAGTGGCCAGTGCCACCAGGTGACGTCAGAGACTCCTTCTGATAGGCTCCTTCAGGTGTTGCTAGCCTATCCTCTCTCCTAGGTAGCCAAACCCTCTTTTCTGGCTATTTAGGGTCTCTGTCTCTGGGGAAACTTTAGATAACGAATGCAAGAGCTCATCCGAGTTCCTCTGCATCTCTCTCTTCACCTTCTGCCAAGGAATCGACTGCTGACCGCGCTGGAAGCCTGCAAAACTGCAACATAGTAGCTAAGACGACTACTGCAACTCTGTAACGCTGATCCTGCCGCCTTCTCGACTGTTTTCCTGGTGGTGCATGCTGTGGGGGTAGTCTGCCTCCTCTCTGCACTAGAAGCTCCGAAGAAATCTCCCGTGGGTCGACGGAATCGTCCCCCTGCAACCGCAGGCACCAAAAAGCTGCATTACCGGTCCCTTGGGTCTCCTCTCAGCACGACGAGCGAGGTCCCTCGAATCCAGCAACTCTGTCCAAGTGACTCGCACAGTCCAGTGACTCTTCAGTCCAAGTTTGGTGGAGGTAAGTCCTTGCCTCACCTTGCTAGACTGCATTGCTGGGAACCGCGACTTTTGCAGCTACTCCGGCCCCTGTGAACTTCCGGCAGAAATCCTTTGTGCACAGCCAAGCCTGGGTCCACGGCACTCTAACCTGCATTGCACGACTTTCTAAGTTGGTCTCCGGCGACGTGGGACTCCTTTGTGCGACTTCGGGTGAGCACCGTTTCACGCATCCTCGTAGTGCCTGTTTCTGGCACTTCTCCAGGTGCTACCTGCTGCTAAGAGGGCTTCTTGTCTTGCTCGACGTCCCCTCTACCTCCTGGTCCAATTTGCGACCTCCTGGTCCCTCCTGGGCCACAGCAGCGTCCAAAAACGCTAACCGCACGATTTGCAGCTAGCAAGGCTTGTTGGCGTTCTTTCGGCGGGAAAACACTTCTGCACGACTCTACAAGGCGAGCGGGTTACGTCCTCCAAAGGGGAAGTCTCTAGCCCTTTGCGTTCCTGCAGAAACCTCAGCTTCTTCTGTCCAGTAGAAGCTTCTTTGCACCCGCAGCTGGCATTTCCTGGGCATCTGCCCATCTCCGACTTGCTTGTGACTTTTGGACTTGGTCCCCTTGTTCCACAGGTACCCCAGATTGGAAATCCAGCGTTGTTGCATTGTTGGTGTGTGTCTTTCCTGCCTTATTCCCCTATCACAACTTCTTTGTCTTTTGGGGAACTTTAGTGCACTTTGCACTCACTTTTCAGGGTCTTGGGGTGGGTTATTTTTCTAACTCTCACTATTTTCTAATAGTCCCAGCGACCCTCTACAAGGTCACATAGGTTTGGGGCCATTCGTGGTTCGCATTCCACTTTTGGAGTATATGGTTTGTGTTGCCCCTATCCCTATGTTTCCCCATTGCATCCTATTGTAACTATACATTGTTTGCACTGTTTTCTAAGACTATACTGCATATATTTGCTATTGTGTATATATATCTTGTGTATATTTCCTATCCTCTCACTGAGGGTACACTCTGAGATACTTTGGCATATTGTCATAAAAATAAAGTACCTTTATTTTTAGTATAACTGTGTATTGTGTTTTCTTATGATATTGTGCATATGACACTAAGTGGTACTGTAGGAGCTTCACTCGTCTCCTAGTTCAGCCTAAGCTGCTCTGCTAAGCTACCATTATCTATCAGCCTAAGCTGCTAGACACCCTATACACTAATAAGGGATAACTGGGCCTGGTGCAAGGTGCAAGTACCCCTTGGTACTCACTACAAGCCAGTCCAGCCTCCTACATTGGTTGTGCAGCGGTGGGATAAGTGCTTTGAGACTACTTACCACTCTTGTCATTGTACTTTTCATAAGAGAAAAATATACAAAACAAGTTCAGTGTATATACACATAACCAAAAAGTTTTGCATTTCCTCTTTTCACTCTTTTCTAAAGTGCTGAAAAGTACTTCTAACTTTCTAAAAAGTTCTAAAAAGTTTGTAAAGTTTTTTTTCCAGTCTTTCTAAAAGCTCTGACAAACTTTTTTCTCTTTTTCTATCACTTTAACTCTCTCTAAAAATGTCTGGCACAGGCCAAAATGTTGATCTGTCCAAACTTGCATATGATCACCTTAGCTGGAAAGGAGCAAGGAGTCTCTGCATAGAGAGAGGTTTGAGTGTAGGGAAGAATCCTTCCTTGGAATTGTTACTTAACATGCTTAGAGAACAAGATAAGGCTAAAAGTGCCCCATCTGTTGAAAAAGTAGCTAATGGTTCCCAATCTGATCCAGGGACTCCCCCAGGAAAAGATTCAGGAAAGAAACTTTCAAGCCTGCCCATTACTAGACAGTCTAGCATAGTTGGTACTGATGTTGAGTCACACCATCCAGATAGTGTTGTCTCACATCATAGCAAGAGCATTCATTCTCATTACAGTAGAAATGATGTTTCTGTTAGCCAAGCTGTTAGGGTGCCCTCTGTAAGGGACAGGTCTCCTTCTGTCCATTCTCATCATACTTCTGTTTCAAGGCATATCCCTCCCACCCACCCTGATGACAGATTGTTAGAAAGGGAGCTCAATAGATTGAGAGTGGAACAAACCAGACTGAAGCTCAAGAAGCAACAGCTGGATTTGGATAGACAGTCCTTAGAAGTAGAGAAGGAGAGACAGAAACTGGGTTTAGAAACCCATGGTGGCAGCAGCAGTATTCCCCATAGTCATCCTGCAAAAGAGCATGATTCCAGGAATCTGCACAAGATAGTTCCCCCTTATAAGGAGGGGGGTGACATTAACAAGTGGTTTGCTGCACTTGAGAGGGCCTGTGCTGTACAGGATGTCCCTCAAAGGCAGTGGGCTGCTATCCTATGGCTATCATTTAGTGGAAAAGGTAGGGATAGGCTCCTTACTGTGAAAGAAAGTGATGCCAATAATTTTACTGTTCTTAAGAATGCACTCCTGGATGGTTATGGCTTAACCACTGAACAATACAGGATAAAGTTCAGAGAGACCAAAAAGGAGTCTTCACAAGACTGGGTTGATTTCATTGACCATTCAGTGAAGGCCTTGGAGGGGTGGTTACATGGCAGTAAAGTTACTGATTATGACAGCCTGTATAACTTGATCCTGAGAGAGCATATTCTTAATAATTGTGTGTCTGATTTGTTGCACCAGTACTTGGTGGACTCTGATCTGACCTCTCCCCAAGAATTGGGAAAGAAGGCAGACAAATGGGTCAGAACAAGGGTGAACAGAAAAGTTCATACAGGGGGTGACAAAGAGAACACTAAGAAGAAAGATGGTGAAAAATCTCAAGATAAGCATGGGGATAAGGGTAAAACCAAAGATCCCACTTCAAATCTTAAACACTCTTCAGGGGGTGGGGATAAAATAAATTCTTCCTCTTCTTCTCAACCTACACAATTTAAAAAGCCTTGGTGCTTTGTGTGTAAAAATAGAGGCCATAGGCCAGGGGATAAGTCCTGTCCAGGTAAACCCCCTGAGCCTACCACCACTAATACATCAAGCTCTAGTGCCCCTAGCAGTAGTGGTACTAGTGGTGGGACTGCAGGCAACAGTCAAGTTAAGGGTGTAGTTGGGTTCACTTATGGGTCCATTGTAGAAACTGGGGTAGTCAGCCCCAAGACAGTTTCTGTCACACCTAGTGGCATTGGCCTTGCCACACTGGCTGCTTGTCCCCTTACAATGGATAAGTACAGGCAGACAGTTTCAATAAATGGTGTTGAGGCCTTGGCCTACAGGGACACAGGTGCCAGTATCACTTTGGTGACTGAAAACCTAGTGCATCCTGATCAACACATCATTGGACAACAGTATAAGATTATTGATGTCCATAACTCCACTAAGTTTCTTCCCTTAGCTATAATTCAGTTTAGTTGGGGTGGAGTTACTGGCCCTAAGCAGGTGGTGGTATCACCTAGCTTACCTGTAGACTGTCTCTTAGGTAATGACCTAGAGGCCTCAGGTTGGGCTGATGTAGAGTTTTATGCCCATGCAGCCATGCTGGGCATCCCAGAGGAATTGTTCCCTCTCATTTCTACTGAAATGAAAAAGCAAAGGAGAGAAGGCCTGAAAACTCAGGATCCCTCTCCATCAACAGGTAAAAAGGGTATCACAGTATCCCCTAACCACCCTACCATTCAGGATACCATTCCTGTGGTGGGAGAAACCTCTCCTGGGGTGGCACCTGTTCCAAGGGAATCATCAGTTGGCAAAACTGTACTCCCTGAGGTAGAAGTACCTCTCTGTGGGATAACTAACATTGGTGAGAAAAAGAGCACCATTTTAGTTAACATGGAGCATCCCTCCAACCCTCCCAGAGAAACTTTAGTGCAGAAACCCTGCACTGCCTCACAACACTTAGGACAGCATCCCTGCCCTAGTGTGGAGCTCATAGGACAGCATCCCTGCCCTGCTCCAACTCAAGAGAAACAGCATCCCTGTTCTCTCTTCCAGCCATATGGACAAAGTTTTTGCCCAGCTATGGCTTTTCTGAGACAGCATCCCTGTCTGGCATTTCCATCACTACAAATAGGTTCAGTGGACAATTCCCACTGCTCTAAACTAAAACTTACTGATAGAAACTCTGAAAATACATCTTCACATTGTTGCTTAGCTAAAAAACTTCAAACAGGGTGGTTTACATCCCCACAGGGAAGTAACCATATAGTGGATGATAAAGGGAGTAACCAGTCTATTGCAGAGCTACTCTCTACTTATCACCACTTAGACAATAAAGTCTCAACTGGCCAAGGTTAGCCTTATTGTCCTTCGTTTGGGGGGGGGGGGGTTGTGTGAGAAAGTAGCCTCTTTCTAGCCTTGTTACCCCCACTTTAGGCCTGTTTGTGAGTGTATGTCAGGGTGTTTTCACTGTCTCACTGGGATCCTGCCAGCCAGGGCCCAGTGCTCATAGTGAAAACCCTATGTTTTCAGTATGTTTGTTATGTGTCACTGGGACCCTGCTAGTCAGGACCCCAGTGCTCATAAGTTTGTGACCTATAGGTATGTGTTCCCTGTGTGGTGCCTAACTGTCTCACTGAGGCTCTGCTAACCAGAACCTCAGTGGTTATGCTCTCTCATTTATTTCAAATTGTCACTGACAGGCTAGTGACCAATTTTACCAATTTACATTGGCTTACTGGAACACCCTTATAATTCCCTAGTATATGGTACTGAGGTACCCAGGGTATTGGGGTTCCAGGAGATCCCTATGGGCTGCAGCATTTCTTTTGCCACCCATAGGGAGCTCGGACACTTCTTACACAGGCCTGCCACTGCAGCCTGAGTGAAATAACGTCCACGTTATTTCACAGCCATTTTACACTGCACTTAAGTAACTTATAAGTCACCTATATGTCTAACCTTTACCTGGTAAAGGTTAGGTGCAAAGTTACTTAGTGTGAGGGCACCCTGGCACTAGCCAAGGTGCCCCCACATTGTTCAGGGCCAATTCCCCGGACTTTGTGAGTGCGGGGACACCATTACACGCGTGCACTACATATAGGTCACTACCTATATGTAGCTTCACAATGGTAACTCCGAATATGGCCATGTAACATGTCTATGATCATGGAATTGCCCCCTCTATGCCATCCTGGCATAGTTGGCACAATCCCATGATCCCAGTGGTCTGTAGCACAGACCCTGGTACTGCCAAACTGCCCTTCCTGGGGTTTCACTGCAGCTGCTGCTGCTGCCAACCCCTCAGACAGGCATCTGCCCTCCTGGGGTCCAGCCAGGCCTGGCCCAGGATGGCAGAACAAAGGACTTCCTCTGAGAGAGGGTGTTACACCCTCTCCCTTTGGAAAATGGTGTGAAGGCAGGGGAGGAGTAGCCTCCCCCAGCCTCTGGAAATGCTTTCTTGGGCACAGATGTGCCCAATTCTGCATAAGCCAGTCTACACCGGTTCAGGGGACCCCTTAGCCCTGCTCTGGCGTGAAACTGGACAAAGGAAAGGGGAGTGACCACTCCCCTGACCTGCACCTCCCCTGGGAGGTGTCCAGAGCTCCTCCAGTGTACTCCAGACCTCTGCCATCTTGGAAACAGAGGTGCTGCTGGCACACTGGACTGCTCTGAGTGGCCAGTGCCACCAGGTGACGTCAGAGTCTCCTTCTGATAGGCTCCTTCAGGTGTTGCTAGCCTATCCTCTCTCCTAGGTAGCCAAACCCTCTTTTCTGGCTATTTAGGGTTTCTGTCTCTGGGGAAACTTTAGATAACAAATGCAAGAGCTCATCCGACTTCCTCTGCATCTCTCTCTTCACCTTCTGCCAAGGAATCGACTTCTGACCGCGCGGGAAGCCTGCAAAACTGCAACATAGTAGCTAAGACGACTACTGCAACTCTGTAACGCTGATCCTGCCACCTTCTCAACTGTTTTCCTGGTGGTGCATGCTGTGGGGGTAGTCTGCCTCCTCTTTGCACTAGAAGCTCCGAAGAAATCTCCCGTGGGTCGACGGAATCGTCCCCCTGCAACCGCAGGCACCAAAAAGCTGCATTACCGGTCCCTTGGGTCTCCTCTCAGCACGACGAGCGAGGTCCCTCGAATCCAGCAACTCTGTCCAAGTGACTCGCACAGTCCAGTGACTCTTCAGTCCAAGTTTGGTGGAGGTAAGTCCTTGCCTCCCCACGCCAGACTGCATTGCTGGGAACTGCGACTTTTGCAGCTACTCCGGCCTCCGTGCACTTCCAGCGGAAATCCTTTGTGCACAGTCCAGCCTGGGTCCACGGCACTCTAACCTGCATTGCACGACCTCCTAAGTTGTTCTCCGGCGACGTGGGACTCCTTGTGCGACTTCGGGTGAGCACCGTTTCACGCATCCTCGTAGTGCCTGTTTCTGGCACTTCTGCGGTGCTGCCTGCTGCTGAGAGGGCTCCTTGTCTTGCTCGACGCCCCCTCTGTCCCCTGACGCAATTGGCGACATCCTGGTCCCTCCTGGGCCACAGCAGCATCCAAAAACACTAACCGCACGATTTGCAGCTAGCAAGGCTTGTTGCTGGTCTTTCGGCGGGAAAACACTTCTGCACGACTCTCCACGGCGTGAGGGATCCGTCCTCCGAAGGGGAAGTCTCTAGCCCTTGTCGTTCCTGCAGAAACCTAAGTTTCTACTGCCCAGTAGCAGCTTCTTTGCACCCACAGCTGGCATTTCCTGGGCATCTGCCCATCTCCGACTTGCTTGTGACTTTTGGACTTGGTCCCCTTGTTCAACAGGTACCCTCGACTGGAAATCCATCGTTGTTGCATTGCTGGTTTGTGTCTTTCCTGCAGAATTCCCCTATCACGACTTCTATGTCCTTTGGGGAACTTTAGTGCACTTTGCACTCACTTTTCAGGGTCTTGGGGTGGGCTTTTTTTCTAACCCTTACTATTTTCTAATAGTCCCAGCGACCCTCTACAAGGTCACATAGGTTTGGGGCCCATTCGTGGTTCGCATTCCACTTTTGGAGTATATGGTTTATGTTGCCCCTATCCCTATGTGTCCCCATTGCATCCTATTGTAACTATACATTGTTTGCACTGTTTTCTAATACTATTACTGCATATTTTGGTATTGTGTACATATATCTTGTGTATATTTTCTATCCTCATACTGAGGGTACACTCTGAGATACTTTGGCATATTGTCATAAAAATAAAGTACCTTTATTTTTAGTATATCTGTGTATTGTGTTTTCTTATGATATTGTGCAAGTGACACTAGTGGTACTGTAGGAGCTTCACTCGTCTCCTAGTTCAGCCTGAGCTGCTCTGCTAAGCTACCATTATCTATCAGCCTAAGCTGCTAGACACCCTATACACTAATAAGAGATAACTGGGCCTGGTGCAAGGTGTAAGTACCCCTTGGTACTCACTACAAGCCAGTCCAGCCTCCTACAACGACTCTCTAGTCCACCCTAGGATATTCCATCCCGCTCTACTCTATCACACTTTACTCCACTCTACAACACCATACTCCACTTTATGCCACTCTACGTCACTGCACTCTATGATATTCTACTCCACTCTAGGTTCCCCTACTCAACCAACTCCTCTCCACGCCACTCCTCTCCACACCACTGCATTCTACCACACTGTGCTCCACACTAAGCCATTCTACACCACTCCACTCTATGCCACTGTATGACACTCCACTGTATACCACTCCATGCAACTTTACTCCACTCAATGCCTCTCCACTCTACACCACTCTACTCCATTCTATGCCTCTCTACTCTACGACATTCAACTCTACAACACTATATTCTACAGCATTCTAAGCCACTTCACTGCACTTTACTCCAATTTACAGCACTACCCTATGCCATTCTACTCTGGCACTCTATTCTATGCCACCCTACTCCACTTCACTCTAGGACACTCCATTCTGCAACACTCCAATCCCCCCCTATGCCACTTCACTCTATGACACTCTATTCCACTCATTGACACTCTATTCAACTTTACAACACTTTACTCCACTCCATGCCACTCCACTCTACTCTACTCCACTTTGACATTTTACTCCACTCTACATCACTCCACTCTACTTTACGCCACTCCACAGTGCAACACTCCACTCCTATCTATGAGACTCTACTTCACTCTAAAACACCCAACTCCATGTCACTCCACACCACTCCACTCAGCGCAACTCTACGCCACTTCACTCTATGCCACTCTACTCTAGAACACTCTACTCCACTCTACTGTTCACCACTCCACCCTATGATGTGCCACACCACTCTACACCACTCCACTCTGACACTCCTGTCTACTACACGCCACTCTATGACACTCCATGCTACTTTACTCCACTCAGCGCCACTCCAACTCATGCCACTCCACGCTACTCCTTACTCCACTCTAATCTATGCTACTCCACTCTACGACACTCCCCTCTATGAAACTCTACTCCAACTCCACTCTACGCCACTCCTCTCCACAACACTGCACTCTACCACACTGTGCGCCACACTAAGCCAGCCTACACCACTCCACTCTATGACACTCCACTCATTACCACTCAATTCAGCTTTACTCCACTCAATACCTTTTCATTCTACACCACTCTTCTCCATTCTATGCCCCTCTACTCTATGACATTCAGCTCTGCAACACTCCACTCTACAACACTGTAAGCCACTCAACGCCACTTTACTCCAATTTACAACCACTCTATGCCATTCCACACTGGTACTCTACTCTATGCCACCCTACTCCACTTCACTCTAGGACACTCCATTCTGCAATACTACAATCCATGCCATGCCACTCCACTCTGTGCCACTCCACTTTATGACACTCTATTCCACTCATCGACACTCTACTCTATGTTACAACACTCTACTCCACTCAATGCCACTCCACTCGACTTTACTCCACTTTGATATTTGACTCCACTCTACAACATTGTACTCCACTCTACACTACTACACTCTACTTTACGCCACTCCACAGTGCAACACTCCACTCTACGAAACCCTACGCCACTCTACAACACTCCACTCCATGTGACTCCACACCACTCCACTCAATTCCAATCTACGCCACTTCACTCTATTCCACTCTACTCTAGAACACTCTACTCCACTCTACGCCATTCTACTTTTCACCACTCCATCCTATGATACTCCACTCCACTCTTCACCAGCCCACTCTGACAGTCCACTCTACCACACTCCACTCTATGACACTCCATGCTACTTTACTCCACTCAAAGCCACTCCACTTTATGCCACTCTACTCTACTCTATGCTACTCCACTCTACAACACTCCCCTCTATGACACTCTACTCCATTCTACTCCATTCTGCTCCACTCTACACCGCTTTACTTTATAACACTGTACTCCACTTTATGCCAATCCACTCTACACTACTCTACTGTACACCATTTCACTATACGATGCTACTCCTTCTACTCTACACCACTTCACTCTATACCACTCTACACCTCTCCAGTCTATGACACTATACTCCACTGTTCGTCACGGCACTCCACTCTATGCCACTTAACCCTATAACAGTCTATGATACTCTATGCCACTCTACTCTGCAATACTGTATGACATTCTACACTACTCCACTCTACTTCACTCTTTGCCTCGCCACTCTACAACACTCCACTCTACTCTACCCTATCACACTTTTTTTGTCCACTCTAGTACACTTTACAAAACTGTACTCCACTTTACACCACTCCATGCTGCAACACACTACTCTATGCCACTACACTCTACTACACTACCCCATTTTACTCTACGCAATCCACTTTATTCCACAGTATACCACTCTACAACACTCTTCTCCACACTACGCCACACCACTCCACTCTACAGCACTCAACGCCACTCCACAACACTCCACTCCACTATACTCCAGTCCACTCTGTGACACTCTACTGCACGTCACTCCACTCTATGCTACTTCACTCCATCATACTCCACTCTATGCTATTCCACTCCACACTGTTCCACTCTATGCCACTCCACTCTGCGCTACCTCACTCAATGACACTCACTCCAATCTACACCGCCCTACTCCAAGCCACTCTACCCCACCTCCACTCTACGACATTCTACTCTATGCCACTCTGCTTCATTCCACTCTACGACACTCTATACCATTCCACACCACTTTACTCCGCTCGAATCCCCTCCTCTCTACTCCACTCTATGACACCTTACTCCGATATGTGCCACTCTACGCTACTCCACTCTACGCCACGCCCCTCTGTGCCACTCCACTCTGACATTCTACTTCACTTTGCTCTACTCCATTCCACTCTGACACTCTACTCCACTGTACAACACTATGCTCTACAACTATCCACGACACTCCACTCAACAACACTCCTTTCTATGCCACTCCACTCCACTGTATGCCACCCCACTCTATGACACTTTACTCCACTCTACGGCACTCTATGACAGTGTACTCCACAACACTCTACTCTATGACACTCTACAACACTCTACTCTATGACACTCTACTTCACTCTAAGACATTCTACCCCACTCTACGACACTCCACTGTACTAGACTCCATGCCACTCCACTCTAGAACACCCCATGTCACTTATTCTACTCTAAGCCACTCCACTTGATGTAATTCCCCTATAAGACACTCTACGGCACTCCAATCTGTGCCACTCCACTGTATGAAACCCCCTCTCTGACACTCCATTCCACTCTACGCCACTACACTCTAGTCCACTCTACTGTACACCACTACACTCTAGAACACTCCATTCTACTGTATGACACTCTACTCCACTTTAAATTGCTGTACTCCACTCTTTGACATTCTACACTACTCCACTCTACTTCACTCTACCCCTCTCCACTCTATGACATGCCACTCTACTACATTCTACATCTCAAAGTTCCACTCTATGCCACTCAAGTCTATGCCACTAAACTTCACAACACTACTCCACTCTACGCAGCTCCACTCTAAGCTGTTCCACTCTATGCTACTCCACTTTACACAACTCTATGCCACTCCACTCTGAATTACTCCATTATACAACACTCCATTCCACAACACTCTAGGGCACTCCACACCACTTTACTCCAATTTACAGCACTCCACTATATGCCATTCCACTCTATGATACTCTGCTTCATTCTATGGCACTCTACTCCACTTCACTCTCCGACACTACACTCTCCGACACGCCAATCCATGCCACTCCACCCTACTCCACTCTACTCCACTCCACTTTATTACACTCCATTGTACTCAACACTCTACTCTACTTTACAACACTCTAACCCACTCAGCACCACTCCACTCTACGCCTCTCCACTCCCCTCCACTTCATGACATTTTACTCCACTCTACCACACTCTAACCCCCACTGCACACTGTACTCCTCACTTATACATTCCACTCACCTCCACAGTGCAAAACTCCACTCTATGACTCTCTACTCTACTCTACAACACTCCACAACACTCCACTCAAAGCCACTCTACGCGGCTCCACTCTATGCTACTCCACTTTACACAACTCTATGCCACTCCACTCTGTGTTACTCCATTATACAACACTCCATTCCACGACACTCTAGGACACTCCACACCACTTTACTCCAATTTACAGCTCTCCCCTGTATGCCATTCCACTCTATGATACTCTACTCCATTCTATGGCACTGTACTCCACTTCACACTCCAACACTCCACTTTACGACACTCCACTCCAATCCATGCCACTCCACTCTCTCTACTCCACTCCACTTTATTACACTCCATTGTACTCAACACTCTACTCTACTTTACAACACTCTAACCCACTCTGCATCACTCCACTCCGCTTTATGACATTTTACTCCACTCTACCGCATTCAAATCCACTCTGCACACTGTACTCCTCTCTAACCCATTCCACTCCACGCCACTCCACAGTGCAAAACTCCACTCTATGACTCTCTACTCTACAACACTCCACATTACTCCACTCAATGCCACGCCACTTTACAACACTCTACTCCACTCTATGCCATTCTACTCTTCACCATTCCACCCTAGGATACCGTTCTGCACTCTACATCAGTCCACTCTATGACACTCCACTCTACAACACTCCACTCTACCCATCTCCATGCCACTTTACTTCACTCAAACCCACTCCACTCTACTCTGCCATCCCGCTTTAAGACACTCCATTCTTCTCTATTCCACTGTATGCCACTCCATTCAAACTTTACTCTACACCACTCCATTCTAAGACACTCCACTCTTCTTCACTTTATGACACTCTATCCTACTTTAAGACAATTTGCTCCACTCTACACCACTCTATACAACTCCACTCTATGGCACGCCACTCTACATCACTCTGCTCCAGTCTATGCCACTCCACAACACTCAAATCCACGCAACTCCACTTTATGCCACTCCATGCCACTCCGCTCTACACCACCCCACTCTACTCAACTCTATGGTACTCCACTCTATGCTACTCCACTAAATACCACTCTAATCTACGGCACTCCACTCTACAATATTCTTCTCCATTCTATGACACTATACTCCACTCTGTGACACTCCACTCTACACCACTCCACTTTATGCCACGACACTCTATACCACTCTACTCCACTTTACAACACTATGGGCCTGATTACGACCTTGGTGAAGGGGTTTCCTCCATTCCAAATGTGACGGATATCCCACCCGCCGTACTACAAGTTCCATGGGATATAATGGAACTTGCAATATGGCGGGTGGGATATCTGTCACATTTGGGAAGGAGGAATCCCCTCCATCAAAGTCGTAATCAGGCCCATCATGACAATCTACACTACTCCACTGTACTTCACTCTATTCTTTTCCACTCTACAACACTCTACTCCACTTTATCACACTTTACTCCACTCTACAATACTCTACTGCATTCTACAACACTGTACTCTACACCACTCCACACTATGACACTCTACTACACTACTCCATTATACTTTGTGCAACTCCACTCTACACCACTCTCCACCCCTTTAGTCTACAACACTCTACTCCATGCTACGCCACTCCACTCTACAACACCCTATGTTACTCCATGCCAATTCACTCTATAGCATTCTACTCCGTTTTATGCCACTCCACAACACTCCACTATATGCCAGTCCACTCTAATCTAAAACACTCTACTCCATGCCACTCCACTGTTTGCCAGTCCACTCCACTCTACATTACTCCACTCTTTGCTACTCTCCTCCACTCTACCCCACTCACCTCTTTGCCACTGCACTCTATGACACTCCACATCGATCCAGTCTGTGCCACTCTACTCCTCTCCACTCTGTGCCACTCTACTCCATGACACTCCACAACACTCCACTCTATGCTACTCCAATATACACCACTCCACTCTTCTGCACTTTACTCTGTTGGGGGAAAACTGGAATAAAGAGAGACAAATCTTTTCTGGCAAGGCAAAAGTAGGTTTAATCACAATGGCCGGGAGACCAGTCACATCCTTAGAACTGAAGAGCTGATCTCAAATAACTGCTTGCAAGCAGCCCTTTATATAGTCACAAAAATGCTGACTTCATACATATTATCTTAAGCCAATAATACCAATAATAAGTCACAGAATAAAAGGTTCATAATATACTACGTTTTCCCATTTTACTGAAGTTTGCTTAGTTTATGTTCTGCTTTCTGGTGAACTCTCACCTACGCTGTGTCCTTAGAGTCGAGGCCTGTACTACTCTTTAACTATATATAGTTCTACAACGCTCTATAATTATGTCTGTGGTGGTGAGATTTCCTTGCATTTAACTCTTTCCTTAACATTCCCCCCTCTAGTTGATATTTCAACACCTTTCTCTAATCCTTGATCTGCACTTGACATCAAATGATATATATTACCTTGTACATCTGCTACTTGTGTAGTTGGCCTGACTGTAAACATCACTCCTATCTTTTTGTTCATCCTCGTACAGCAAGCTAAAGTTAACTGAATAACACAATATATCAAAAGCAACACGATAAGGAGTAATAAAGCTTTAAACAGTCCCGACATCCAGGATGGTAGCCAATCGATCCGACTCTCGAACCATTCATCTGGGGCACCTCCTTCATCGATCATTTTCTTTTTTAAGTTGTGCAAACTTTGTATGGCCTCGAACAATGTTCCATTGTCTGCATCATTTGCAGGGACATACGTAAAACAGTTTCTATCTTGACACATACTCCTCCTTCTAAGGCTGTCATAAGATCATGTACATAACAGTGCTGCATGATCATCATTCTCATGGAAACCAGCTCTTCCTTTATGGCAATGAATCTGCCTTTTGTGGCATTGATCGATTTCATTAGTTCCCATCTAGTTATTTGTAACCCTCAAGCACTTGCTTTTGCCTGAACAAACAGCAAGACACTTCCAAAAAACAGCTGGGTTTCATTTAACAACCTTTGCTCTTGGGGAACGTCTTTCCAGGCAGCAGTCCCATGATATTCTCCAGCTGTTCTCCACTGGTGATGGTGCAACAGTGTCATTGGACGGCTCATGGGGTGGTCATGTAACTTGGAAATATCTATTCCCGGAATGAGCAAGACTGGTGTGTGCAAATTAACCAAAGAACAGAGTCTGTTCCAGTTAGGTAGCAACTGGGTGTATAGCAGTTCTCTGCACTGCCAGTAATAGTCCATAAGGCTAGAGGTGCCCCACTGCATTTCAACTTTATCTGTTGTGGTAACACAGTTAATATTTTTCCCTACATTGGGGGCACCATTCCCTCTAAACCTCAAAGAAACAGAAATTAATCGCATGACTGTATAGGGGCTTACTGCACCGTCCATACAAGTATATTGTGCAATATTATCTTCCCATATATGCACACTTTCCTATTGCATCCTGACTAATATCTGTGCCATTCCATAGGGATATGGCCCTACAGGAAAATTCAATATAGGAATGCCTTTGGTCATGAGCATATACTGATCCAGTAACTTTGAGTCCTGTCTTATGGACACAAACCAGGTTCAAGGGGTTTACTAAGTAATTATTGCACCCAGTAGGCACTGTGCCACCCCTAAAAAGCCTAAGTCTAGAACTATTTCTATCCATTCTTTAGTCTTGTGATGACCTATTTTCTGCATTTGTGCTATTTTGTCCTTAATATCCTGCCTATCTGTGAGGGTATGTAATATTTCTCACAGGGAGTCATTAACTTTAAAATATGCTACCCTGACGTGTTAGATGCATTCAGGCTGTATGTAAAAGGGGTGGGTGTTAGATAGCGGATAAATATGGTGCTCAAAGACCCAGTCGGCACACGTAAAGTTGCATAAATATCAATAAAGCAGTGCTCTCATAAGGGAAAACACCCTCATACCTTAACCTGAAACAACACATTAATCAGACAAAACTACAAACATAGAGGCACACGCTAAGATAAATTAGTGCATATCTTTCGTTTGTGGTTTATAGTCCATATAGAAATATCTTGATCATGTAAAGATGAAACATCAAAGTCCAAAACACATTGTCATAAAGAGAATCTGACCATATGACAAGCACATACAAAACATTGCAGTTCTTCTGTGTGATTCAACAGGTCTGTAGTTGTAGGAAAGTACCATCTTGCCTGGCATGTTACCCCCATTTTTCACTGTATATATGTGTAGGAGGCTGGACTGGCTTGTAGTGAGTACCAAGGGGTGCTTGCACCTTGCACCAGGCCCAGTTATCCCTTATTAGTGTATAGGGTGTCTAGCAGCTTAGGCTGATAGATAATGGTAGCTTAGCAGAGCAGCTTAGGCTGAACTAGGAGACGTGTGAAGCTACTACAGTACCACCTAGTGTCATATGCACAATATCATAAGAAAACACAATACACAGTTATACTAAAAATAAAGGTGCTTTATTTTTATGACAATATGCCAAAGTATCTTAGAGTGTAACCTCAGTGAGAGGATAGGAAATATACACAAGATATATATACACAATAGCAAAAATATGCAGTATAGTCTTAGAAAACAGTGCAAACAATGTATAGTTACAATAGGATGCAATGGGGAAACATAGGGATAGGGGCAACACAAACCATATACTCCAAAAGTGGAATGCGAACCACGAATGGACTCCAAACCTATGTGACCTTGTAGAGGGTCGCTGGGACTATTAGAAAATAGTGAGAGTTAGAAAAATAACCCTCCCCAAGACCCTGAAAAGTGAGTGCAAAGTGCACTAAAGTTCCCCTAAGGACAAAGAAGTCGTGTTAGAGGAATAATGCAGGAAAGACACAAACCAGCAATGCAACAACTGTGGATTTCCAATCTAGGGTACCTGTGGAACAAGGGGACCAAGTCCAAAAGTCACAAGCAAGTCGGAGATGGGCAGATGCCCAGGAAATGCCAGCTGCGGCTGCAAAGAAGCTTCTACTGGACAGAAGAAGCTGAGGTTTCTGCAGGAACGAAAAGGGCTAGAGATTTCCCCTTTGGTGGACGGATCCCTCTCGCCGTGGAGAGTCGTGCAGAAGTGTTTTCCCGCCGAAAGAACGCCAACAAGCCTTGCTAGCTGCAAATCGTGTGGTTAGCGTTTTTGGACGCTGCTGAGGCCCAGGAGGGACCAGGAGGTCGCAAATTGGACCAGCAGAGAGAGGGGACGTCGAGCAAGACAAGGAGCCCTCTCTGAAGCAGGTAGCACCCGGAGAAGTGCCAGAAACAGGCACTACGAGGATGCGTGAAACGGTGCTCACCCGAAGTCGCACAAAGGAGTCCCACGTCGCCGGAGACCAACTTAGAAAGTCGTGCAATGCAGGTTAGAGTGCCGTGGACCCAGGCTTGGCTGTGCACAAAGGATTTCCGCCGGAAGTGCACAGGGGCCGGAGTAGCTGCAAAAGTCGCGGTTCCCAGCAATGCAGCCCAGCGAGGTGAGGCAAGGACTTACCTCCACCAAACTTGGACTGAAGAGTCACTGGACTGTGGGAGTCACTTGGACAGAGTCGCTGGATTCGAGGGACCTCGCTCGTCGTGCTGAGAGGAGACCCAAGGGACCGGTAATGCAGCTTTTTGGTGCCTGCGGTTGCAGGGGGAAGATTCCGTCGACCCACGGGAGATTTCTTCTGAGCTTCTGGTGCAGAGAGGAGGCAGACTACCCCCACAGCATGCACAAGCAGGAAAACAGTCGAGAAGGCGGCAGGATCAGCGTTACAGAGTTGCAGTAGTCGTCTCTGCTACTATGTTGCAGGTTTGCAGGCTTCCAGCGCGGTCAGCAGTCGATTCCTTGGCAGAAGGTGAAGAGAGAGATGCAGAGGAACTCGGATGAGCTCTTGCATTCGTTATCTAAAGTTTCCCCAGAGACAGAGACCCTAAATAGCCAGAAAAGAGGGTTTGGCTACCTAGGAGAGAGGATAGGCTAGCAACACCTGAAGGAGCCTATCACAAGGAGTCTCTGACGTCACCTGGTGGCACTGGCCACTCAGAGCAGTCCAGTGTGCCAGCAGCACCTCTGTTTCCAAGATGGCAGAGGTCTGGAGCACACTGGAGGAGCTCTGGACACCTCCCAGGGGAGGTGCAGGTCAGGGGAGTGGTCACTCCCCTTTCCTTTGTCCAGTTTCGCGCCAGAGCAGGGCTAAGGGGTCCCCTGAACCGGTGTAGACTGGCTTATGCAGAATTGGGCACATCTGTGCCCAACAAAGCATTTCCAGAGGCTGGGGGAGGCTACTCTCCCCTGCCTTCACACCATTTTCCAAAGGGAGAGGGTGTCACACCCTCTCTCAGAGGAAGTTCTTTGTTCTGCCATCGTGGGCCAGGCCTGGCTGGACCCCAGGAGGGCAGATGCCTGTCTGAGGGGTTGGCAGCAGCAGCAGCTGCAGTGAAACCCCAGGAAGGGCAGTTTGGCAGTACCAGGGTCTGTGCTACAGACCACTGGGATCATGGGATTGTGCCAACTATGCCAGGATGGCATAGAGGGGGCAATTCCATGATCATAGACATGTTACATGGCCATATTCTGAGTTACCATTGTGAAGCTACATATAGGTAGTGACCTATATGTAGTGCACGCGTGTAATGGTGTCCCCGCACTCACAAAGTTCAGGGAATTGGCTCTGAACAATGTGGGGGCACCTTGGCTAGTGCCAGGGTGCCCTCACACTAAGTAACTTTGCACCTAACCTTTACCAGGTAAAGGTTAGACATATAGGTGACTTATAAGTTACTTAAGTGCAGTGTAAAATGGCTGTGAAATAACGTGGACGTTATTTCACTCAGGCTGCAGTGGCAGGCCTGTGTAAGAATTGTCAGAGCTCCCTATGGGTGGCAAAAGAAATGCTGCAGCCCATAGGGATCTCCTGGAACCCCAATACCCTGGGTACCTCAGTACCATATACTAGGGAATTATAAGGGTGTTCCAGTAAGCCAATGTAAATTGGTAAAAATGGTCACTAGCCTGTTAGTGACAATTTGGAAAGAAATGAGAGAGCATAACCACTGAGGTTCTGATTAGCAGAGCCTCAGTGAGACAGTTAGTCACTACACAGGTAACACATTCAGGCACACTTATGAGCACTGGGGCCCTGGGTTACCAGGGTCCCAGTGACACATACAACTAAAACAACATATATACAGTGAAAAATGGGGGTAACATGCCAGGCAAGATGGTACTTTCCTACAATATGTTGTTTTAGTTGTATGTGTCACTGGGACCCTGTTCACCAGGGCCCCAGTGCTCATAAGTGTGCCTGAATGTGTTACCTGTGTAGTGACTAACTGTCTCACTGAGGCTCTGCTAATCAGAACCTCAGTGCTTATGCTCTCTCATTTCTTTCCAAATTGTCACTAACAGGCTAGTGACTATTTTTACCAATTTACATTGGCTTACTGGAACACCCTTATAATTCCCTAGTATATGGTACTGAGGTACCCAGGGTATTGGGGTTCCAGGAGATCCCTATGGGCTGCAGCATTTCTTTTGCCACTCATAGGGAGCTCGGACAATTCTTACACAGGCCTGCCACTGCAGCCTGAGTGAAATAACGTCCACGTTATTTCACAGCCATTTTACACTGCACTTAAGTAACTTATAAGTCACCTATATGTCTAACCTTTACCTGGTAAAGGTTAGGTGCAAAGTTACTTAGTGTGAGGGCACCCTGGCACTAGCCAAGGTGCCCCCACATTGTTCAGGGCCAATTCCCCGGACTTTGTGAGTGCGGGGACACCATTACACGCGTGCACTACATATAGGTCACTACCTATATGTAGCTTCACAATGGTAACTCCGAATATGGCCATGTAACATGTCTATGATCATGGAATTGCCCCCTCTATGCCATCCTGGCATAGTTGGCACAGTCCCATGATCCCAGTGGTCTGTAGCACAGACCCTGGTACTGCCAAACTGCCCTTCCTGGGGTTTCACTGCAGCTGCTGCTGCTGCCAACCCCTCAGACAGGCATCTGCCCATCTGGGGTCCAGCCAGGCCTGGCCCAGGATGGCAGAACAAAGGACTTCCTCTGAGAGAGGGTGTTACACCCTCTCCGTTTGGAAAATGGTGTGAAGGCAGGGGAGGAGTAGCCTCCCCCAGCCTCTGGAAATGCTTTCTTGGGCACAGATGTGCCCAATTCTGCATAAGCCAGTCTACACCGGTTCAGGGGACCCCTTAGCCCTGCTCTGGCGCGAAACTGGACAAAGGAAAGGGGAGTGACCACTCCCCTGACCTGCACCTCCCCTGGGAGGTGTCCAGAGCTCCTCCAGTGTGCTCCAGACCTCTGCCATCTTGGAAACAGAGGTGCTGCTGGCACACTGGACTGCTCTGAGTGGCCAGTGCCACCATGTGACGTCAGAGACTCCTTCTGATAGGCTCCTTCAGGTGTTGCTAGCCTATCCTCTCTCCTAGGTAGCCAAACCCTCTTTTCTGGCTATTTAGGGTCTCTGTCTCTGGGAAAACTTTAGATAACGAATGCAAGAGCTCATCCGAGTTCCTCTGCATCTCTCTTTTCACCTTCTGCCAAGGAATCGACTGCTGACCGCGCTGGCAGCCTGCAACACTGCAACAAAGTAGCAAAGACGACTACTGCAACTCTGTAACGCTGATCCTGCCGCCTTCTCGACTGTTTTCCTGGTGGTGCATGCTGTGGGGGTAGTCTGCCTCCTCTCTGCACTAGAAGCTCCGAAGAAATCTCCCGTGGGTCGACGGAATCTTCCCCCTGCAACCGCAGGCACCAAAAAGCTGCATTACCGGTCCCTTGGGTCTCCTCTCAGCACGACGAGCGAGGTCCCTCGAATCCAGCAACTCTGTCCAAGTGGCCCCCACAGTCCAGTGACTCTTCAGTCCAAGTTTGGTGGAGGTAAGTCCTTGCCTCACCTCGCTAGACTGCATTGCTGGGAACCGCGACTTTTGCAGCTACTCCGGCCTCCGTGCACTTCCGGCGGAAATCCTTTGTGCACAGTCCAGCCTGGGTCCACGGCACTCTAACCTGCATTGCACGACCTCCTAAGTTGTTCTCCGGCGACGTGGGACTTCTTTGTGCGACTTCCGGTGTGCACCGTTTCACGCATCCTCGTAGTGCCTGTTTCTGGCACTTCTCCGGGTGCTACCTGCTGCTAAGAGGGCTCCTTGTCTTGCTCGACGTCCCCTCTACCTCCTGGTCCAATTTGCGACCTCCTGGTCCCTCCTGGGCCACAGCAGCATCCAAAAACGCTAACAGCACGATTTGCAGCTAGCAAGGCTTGTTGGCGTTCTTTCGGCGGGAAAACACTTCTGCACGACTCTACAAGGCGAGAGGGATCCGTCCTCCAAAGGGGAAGTCTCTAGCCCTTTGCGTTCCTGCAGAAACCTCAGCTTCTTCTGTCCAGTAGAAGCTTCTTTGCACCCGCAGCTGGCATTTCCTGGGCATCTGCCCATCTCCGACTTGCTTGTGACTTTTGGACTTGGTCCCCTTGTTCCACAGGTACCCCAGATTGGAAATCCACAGTTGTTGCATTGTTGGTTTGTGTCTTTCCTGCATTATTCCTCTAACACGACTTCTTTGTCCTTAGGGGAACTTTAGTGCACTTTGCACTCACTTTTCAGGGTCTTGGGGAGGGTTATTTTTCTAACTCTCACTATTTTCTAATAGTCCCAGCGACCCTCTACAAGGTCACATAGGTTTGGGGTCCATTTGTGGTTCGCATTCCACTTTTGGAGTATATGGTTTGTGTTGCCCCTATCCCTATGTTTCCCCATTGCATCCTACTGTAACTATACATTGTTTGCACTGTTTTCTAAGACTATACTGCATATTTTTGCTATTGTGTATATATATCCTGTGTATATTTCCTATCCTCTCACTGAGGGTACACTCTAAGATACTTTGGCATATTCTCATAAAAATAAAGTACCTTTATTTTTAGTATAACTGTGTATTGTGTTTTCTTATGATATTGTGCAAGTGACATTTGTGGTACTGTAGTAGCTTCACACGTCTCCTAGTTCAGCCTAAGCTGCTCTGCTAAGCTACCATTATCGATCAGCCTAAGCTGCTAGACACCCTATACACTAATAAGGGATAACTGGGCCTGGTGCAAGGTGCAAGTACCCCTTGGTACTCACTACAAGCCAGTCCAGCCTCCTACATTGGTTGTGCAGTGGTGGGATAAGTGCTTTGAGACTACTTACCACTCTTGTCATTGTACTTTTCATAAGAGAAAAATATACAAAACAAGGTCAGTGTATATACACATAGCCAAAAAGTTTTGCATTTTCTCTTTTCACTCTTTTCTAAGTGCTGAAAAGTACTTCTAAACTTTCAAAAAGTTCTTAAAAGTTTAAAAAGTTTTTTTCTGTCTTTCTAAAAAGTTCTGAAAACTTTTTTCTCTTTTTCTATCACTTTAACTCTCTCTAAAAATGTCTGGCACAGGCCAAAATGTTGATCTGTCCAAACTTGCATATGACCACCTTAGCTGGAAAGGAGCAAGGAGTCTCTGCATAGAGAGAGGTTTGAGTGTAGGGAAGAATCCTTCCCTGGAATTGTTACTTAACATGCTTAGAGAACAAGATAAGGCTATAAGTGCCCCATCTGTTGAAAAAGTACCTAATAGTTCCCAATCTGATTCAGGGAGTCCCCCAGGAAAAGATTCAGGAAAGAAACTTCCTAGCCTGCCCATTACTAGACAGTCTAGCATAGTTGGTAATGATGATGAGCCACACCATACAAATAGTGTTGTCTCACATCATAGCAAAAGCATTTATTCTCACCATACTGGTAGTAATGTTTCTGTTAGCCAAGCTGTTAGGGTGGCTTCTGTAAGGGACAGGTCTCCTTCTGTTCATTCCCATCATACCTCTGTATCTAGGAATGTCCCTCCCACCAACCCTGATGACAGAATGTTAGAGAGGGAACTCAATAAGTTGAGGGTGGAACAAACCAGACTGAAGCTTAAAAAGCAACAGCTGGATTTGGATAGACAGTTTTTTGAACTAGAGAAGGAAAGACAGAAGTTGGGTTTAGAAACCCATGGTGGCAGCAGCAGTATTCCCCATAGTCATCCTGCAAAAGAGCATGATTCCAGGAATCTGCACAAGATAGTTCCCCCTTATAAGGAGGGGGATGACATTAACAAGTGGTTTGCTGCACTTGAGAGGGCCTGTGTTGTACAGGATGTCCCTCAAAGGCAGTGGGCTGCTATCCTATGGCTATCATTTAGTGGAAAAGGTAGGGATAGGCTCCTTACTGTGAAAGAAAATGATGCCAATAATATCCAAGTTCTTAAGAATGCACTCCTGGATGGTTATGGCTTAACCACTGAACAATACAGGATAAAGTTCAGAGAGACCAAAAAGGAGTCTTCACAAGACTGGGTTGATTTCATTGACCATTCAGTGAAGGCCTTGGAGGGGTGGTTACATGGCAGTAAAGTTACTGATTATGACAGCCTGTATAACTTAATCCTGAGAGAGCATATTCTTAATAATTGTGTGTCTGATTTGTTGCACCAGTACTTGGTGGACTCTGATCTGACCTCTCCCCAAGAATTGGGAAAGAAGGCAGACAAATGGGTCAGAACAAGGGTGAACAGAAAAGTTCATACAGGGGGTGACAAAGATGGCAACAAAAAGAAGGATGGTAAGTCTTCTGACAAGGGTGGGGACAAATCTAAAAATGAGTCTTCATCAGGCCCACAAAAACACTCTGGTGGGGGTGGTGGGCCCAAATCCTCTTTTAATCAGAACAAGGAAAATAAACCATGGTGCTATTTATGTAAAATAAAAGGCCATTGGACAACAGATCCCAGTTGTCCAAAGAAAAGCACCAATGCTCCTACCACTACAACCCCTACTGCTACGCCTAGTGTCCCTACTAATAGCAGTGGTGGTGGGAGCAAACCTACTAATAGCCAATCCAAGGGAGTAGCTGGGCTCACTATTGGTAACTTAGTTGGGGTTGGCCTTGTTAGGGAGGCCACAGAGGCGGTGTTAGTCTCTGAGGGGGCTATTGATTTAGCCACCTTAGTTGCTTGTCCCCTTAATATGGATAAGTACAAGCAGCTACCCCTAATAAATGGTGTTGAGGTTCAGGCCTACAGGGACACTGGAGCCAGTGTGACTATGGTCATAGAGAAACTGGTCCACCCTGAACAACACCTACTTGGTCACCAGTACCAAGTAACCGATGCTCACAACAACACACTTAGCCACCCCATGGCTGTTGTTAATCTCAACTGGGGGGGGGGGGGGTACTGGTCCAAAGAAAGTTGTGGTAGCCACAGATTTACCTGTAGACTGTCTACTAGGAAATGATTTGGAGACATCAGCTTGGTCAGATGTGGAGTTGGAGGCCCATGCAGCAATGCTGGGCATCCCAGGGCATATTTTTGCTTTGACAAGGGCTCAGGCCAAAAAGCAAAAAGGACAGGGAAGCTTGGATCCTGGAACAATGGACCAAGTGCTCCCTAAAGCTAGGGCTAGTAGAAGCAAACCACTTCCTACTATCCCTCCCTCTACAGTGGATTCTACTTCTGAGGAAGAAGAATTCCCTCCTTGTGCAGAACCTACACCAGAGGAGCTGGAAGCAGATACTGCTGAGCTTTTGGGTGAAGGGGGGCCTGCCAGGGAGGAGCTGAGTGTGGCACAGCAAACCTGTCCCACATTAGAGGGTCTCAGACAGCAAGCTGTCAAACAGGCTAATGGGGATGTCAGTGACTCTCACAGAGTTTACTGGGAGGACAACCTCTTGTACACTGAGCATAGGGATCCTAAACCTGGAGCTGCCAGGAGATTAGTGATTCCTCAGGAGTACAGAAAGTTCCTCCTAACCCTGGCACATGACATTCCCCTAGCTGGACATCTAGGACAAATGAAAACTTGGGACAGGCTTGTTCCCCTGTTTCATTGGCCTAGAATGTCTGAGGACACAAAGGAATTTTGTAAGTCCTGTGAAACCTGTCAAGCCAGTGGCAAGACAGGTGGCACCCCAAAGGCACCCCTTATTCCACTGCCTGTGGTTGGGGTTCCCTTTGAAAGGGTAGGGGTTGACATAGTTGGCCCCCTTGACCCTCCTACTGCTTCAGGCAATAGATTCATCTTGGTGGTAGTGGACCATGCCACAAGATACCCTGAAGCTATTCCTTTAAGGACCACTACAGCTCCTGCAGTGGCAAAGGCCCTCCTGGGAATATTTTCCAGGGTGGGCTTCCCAAAGGAAGTAGTATCAGACAGAGGAAGCAATTTCATGTCTGCATACTTAAAGGCCATGTGGAAGGAGTGTGGTGTAACGTACAAGTTCACAACACCCTATCATCCACAAACAAATGGACTGGTGGAGAGATTTAATAAAACTCTCAAAGGCATGATTATGGGTCTCCCTGAAAAACTCCGCAGGAGATGGGATATCCTTCTACCATGCCTCCTTTTTGCCTACAGGGAGGTACCCCAGAAAGGAGTGGGCTTCAGCCCCTTTGAACTTCTTTTTGGACACCCTGTTAGGGGTCCACTCACACTTGTAAAGGAGGGTTGGGAACAACCTTTAGAAGCTCCTAAGCAGGATATTGTGGATTATGTACTTGGCCTCAGATCAAGAATGGCTGAGTACATGAAAAAGGCCAGTAAGAACCTTCAGGCCAGCCAAGAGCTCCAGAAGCAATGGCATGATCAGAAGGCTGTTTTGGTGCAGTACCAACCAGGACAGAAAGTGTGGGTCTTGGAGCCTGTGGCCCCAAGAGCACTCCAAGATAAATGGAGTGGACCCCACACAATTGTTGAGAAAAAGGGTGAAGTCACTTATTTAGTTGACTTAGGCACTGCCAGGAGTCCCCTCAGGGTGCTCCATGTCAACCGCCTGAAACCCTACTATGACAGGGCTGATCTCACCCTGCTCATGGCAACTGATGAGGGACAGGAAGAAGACAGTGATCCTCTACCTGATCTCTTCTCTTCCACAGAACAAGATGCTCTTGTGGAAGGTGTAGTTTTGGCTGATTGTCTTACTGCTGAGCAGAAAGACCATTGCATAAATCTCCTAGATCAATTCTCTGAACTCTTCTCTACTGTGCCAGGTACCACTTCTTGGTGTGAGCACACTATAGATACTGGAGACAGTTTACCTGTCAAAAGTAAGATCTATAGGCAGCCTGACCATGTCAGGGACTGCATAAAGCAAGAGGTGCAGAAAATGTTAGAACTAGGAGTGGTTGAGCACTCTGAAAGTCCATGGGCTTCTCCTGTGGTACTTGTACCAAAACCCCATTCCAAAGATGGAAAGAAGGAAATGCGGTTTTGTGTAGACTATATAGGTCTCAACTTGGTAACCAAAACTGATGCTCACCCTATACCCAGGGCAGATGAGCTCATAGATACACTGGCATCTGCCAAGTATCTAAGCACTTTTGATTTGACTGCAGGGTATTGGCAGATCAAATTGTCAGAAGATGCTAAACCTAAAACTGCATTTTCAACCATTGGAGGACATTACCAGTTTACTGTAATGCCTTTTGGTTTGAAAAATGCACCTGCCACTTTTCAAAGGTTGGTGAACACAGTCCTGCAAGGGCTGGAAGCTTTCAGTGCAGCATATTTGGACGATATAGCTGTCTTTAGCTCCAGCTGGGATGATCACCTGGTCCACCTATGGAAAGTTTTGGAGTCCCTGCAGAAGGCAGGCCTCACTATCAAGGCTTCAAAGTGCCAGATAGGGCAGGGGAAGGTGGTTTATCTGGGACACCTTGCTGGTGGGGAACAGATTGCACCACTTCAGGGGAAAATCCAAACAATTATTGATTGGGTTCCCCCTACTACTCAGACTCAGGTGAGAGCCTTCCTAGGCCTCACTGGGTATTACAGGAGGTTCATTAAGAACTATGGCTCCATTGCAGCCCCTCTTAATGACCTCACATCCAAGAAAATGCCTAAAAAGGTATTATGGACAGCAAACTGTCAGAAAGCTTTTGAGGAGCTGAAGCAGGCCATGTGCTCTGCACCTGTCCTGAAAAGCCCTTGTTACTCTAAATAATTCTATGTCCAAACTGATGCATCTGAATTAGGAGTAGGGGCAGTCCTATCACAACTTAATTCTGAAGGCCAGGATCAACCTGTTGCTTTTATTAGTAGGAGGTTGACCCCTAGAGAAAAGCGTTGGTCTGCCATTGAGAGGGAGGCCTTTGCTGTGGTCTGGGCACTGAAGAAGTTGAGGCCATACCTGTTTGGCACTCACTTCATTGTTCAGACAGACCACAAACCTCTACTTTGGCTAAAACAAATGAAAGGTGAAAATCCTAAATTGTTGAGGTGGTCCATATCCCTACAGGGAATGGACTATACAGTGGAACATAGACCTGGGAGTAGCCACTCCAATGCAGATGGACTCTCCAGATATTTCCACTTAGACAATGAAGACTCATCAGGTCATGGCTAGTCTTATTGTCCTTCGTTTGGGGGGGGGGGGGTTGTGTAGGAAAGTACCATCTTGCCTGGCATGTTACCCCCATTTTTCACTGTATATATGTTGTTTTAGTTGTATGTGTCACTGGGACCCTGTTCACCAGGGCCCCAGTGCTCATAAGTGTGCCTGAATGTGTTACCTGTGTAGTGACTAACTGTCTCACTGAGGCTCTGCTAATCAGAACCTCAGTGGTTATGCTCTCTCATTTCTTTCCAAATTGTCACTAACAGGCTAGTGACTATTTTTACCAATTTACATTGGCTTACTGGAACACCCTTATAATTCCCTAGTATATGGTACTGAGGTACCCAGGGTATTGGGGTTCCAGGAGATCCCTATGGGCTGCAGCATTTCTTTTGCCACCCATAGGGAGCTCGGACAATTCTTACACAGGCCTGCCACTGCACCCTGAGTGAAATAACGTCCACGTTATTTCGCAGCCATTTTACACTGCACTTAAGTAACTTATAAGTCACCTACATGTCTAACCTTTACCTGGTAAAGGTTAGGTGCAAAGTTACTTAGTGTGAGGGCACCCTGGCACTAGCCAAGGTGCCCCCACATTGTTCAGGGCCAATTCCCCGGACTTTGTGAGTGCGGGGACACCATTACACGCGTGCACTACATATAGGTCACTACCTATATGTAGCTTCACAATGGTAACTCCGAATATGGCCATGTAACATGTCTATGATCATGGAATTGCCCCCTCTATGCCATCCTGGCATAGTTGGCACAATCCCATGATCCCAGTGGTCTGTAGCACAGACCCTGGTACTGCCAAACTGCCCTTCCTGGGGTTTCACTGCAGCTGCTGCTGCTGCCAACCCCTCAGACAGGCATCTGCCCTCCTGGGGTCCAGCCAGGCCTGGCCCAGGATGGCAGAACAAAGGACTTCCTCTGAGAGAGGGTGTTACACCCTCTCCCTTTGGAAAATGGTGTGAAGGCGGGGAGGAGTAGCCTCCCCCAGCCTCTGGAAATGCTTTCTTGGGCACAGATGTGCCCAATTCTGCATAAGCCAGTCTACACCGGTTCAGGGAACCCCTTAGCCCTGCTCTGGCGCGAAACTGGACAAAGGAAAGGGGAGTGACCACTCCCCTGACCTGCACCTCCCCTGGGAGGTGTCCAGAGCTCCTCCAGTGAGCTACAGACCTCTGCCATCTTGGAAACAGAGGTGCTGCTGGCACACTGAACTGCTCTGAGTGGCCAGTGCCACCAGGTGACGTCAGAGACTCCTTGTGATAGGCTCCTTCAGGTGTTGCTAGCCTATCCTCTCTCCTAGGTAGCCAAACCCTCTTTTCTGGCTATTTAGGGTCTCTGTCTCTTTAGATAACGAATGCAAGAGCTCATCCGAGTTCCTCTGCATCTCTCTCTTCACCTTCTGCCAAGGAATTGACTGCTGACCGCGCTGAAAGCCTGCAACACTGCAACAAAGTAGCAAAGACGACTACTGCAACTCTGTAACGCTGATCCTGCCGCCTTCTCGACTGTTTTCCTGGTGGTGCATGCTGTGGGGGTAGTCTGCCTCCTCTCTGCACTAGAAGCTCCGAAGAAATCTCCCGTGGGTCGACGGAATCTTCCCCCTGCAACTGCAGGCACCAAAAAGCTGCATTACCGGTCCCTTGGGTCTCCTCTCAGCACGACGAGCGAGGTCCCTCGAATCCAGCAACTCTGTCCAAGTGGCCCCCACAGTCCAGTGACTCTTCAGTCCAAGTTTGGTGGAGGTAAGTCCTTGCCTCACCTCACTAGACTGCATTGCTGGGAACCGCGACTTTTGCAGCTACTCCGGCCTCCGTGCACTTCCGGCGGAAATCCTTTGTGCATAGTCCAGCCTGGGTCCACGGCACTCTGACTTGCATTGCACGACCTCCTAAGTTGTTCTCTGGCGACGTGGGACTTCTTTGTGCGACTTCGGGTGAGCACCGTTTCACGCATCCTCGTAGTGCCTGTTTCTGGCACTTCTCCAGGTGCTACCTGCTGCTAAGAGGGCTCCTTGTCTTGCTCGACGTCCCCTCTACCTCCTGGTCCAATTTGCGACCTCCTGGTCCCTCCTGGGCCACAGCAGCATCCAAAAACGCTAAGCGCACGATTTGCAGCTAGCAAGGCTTGTTGGCGTTCTTTCGGCGGGAAAACACTTCTGCACGACTCTACAAGGCGAGAGGGATCCATCCTCCAAAGGGGAAGTCTCTAGCCCTTTGCGTTCCTGCAGAAACCGCAGCTTCTTCTGTCCAGTAGAAGCTTCTTTGCACCCGCAGCTGGCATTTCCTGGGCATCTGCCCATCTCCGACTTGCTTGTGACTTTTGGACTTGGTCCCCTTGTTCCACAGGTACCCCAGATTGGAAATCCACAGTTGTTGCATTGTTGGTTTGTGTCTTTCCTGCATTATTCCTCTAACACGACTTCTTTGTCCTTAGGGGAACTTTAGTGCACTTTGCACTCACTTTTCAGGGTCTTGGGGAGGGTTATTTTTCTAACTCTCACTATTTTCTAATAGTCCCAGCGACCCTCTACAAGGTCACATAAGTTTGGGGTCCATTCGTGGTTCGCATTCCACTTTTGGAGTATATGGTTTGTGTTGCCCCTATCCCTATGTTTCCCCATTGCATCCTACTGTAACTATACATTGTTTGCACTGTTTTCTAAGACTATACTGCATATTTTTGCTATTGTGTATATATATCTTGTGTATATTTCCTATCCTCTCACTGAGGGTACACTCTAAGATACTTTGGCATATTGTCATAAAAATAAAGTACCTTTATTTTTAGTATAACTGTGTATTGTGTTTTCTTATGATTTGTGCAAGTGACACTTGTGGTACTGTAGTAGCTTCACACGTCTCCTAGTTCAGCCTAAGCTGCTCTGCTAAGCTACCATTATCTATCAGCCTAAGCTGCTAGACACCCTATACACTAATAAGGGATAACTGGGCCTGGTGCAAGGTGCAAGTACCCCTTGGTACTCACTACAAGCCAGTCCAGCCTCCTACAGTAGTTTATTTGTTTCAAGCACAATTCTTGTCCTTCTATGTATATTGACGTTGGATTTCAAATATACCACAGCCAACACGTGTTTTGTCTAAGGGAATAACCCAATGACTTCCTCAGGGCTAGAATCATATAAAAAAGAACTTGATGTAAGTAAAAGAAATTGCAGCTGTAACAAACACAAGCCCTTCACCAAAGTATCCTAGGAATGGAGACCAGTTGTTATAAATCACCTCATAGTACATATTCTAAAGAGTACAAATAGTTGTTTGGTAACACTCTCTTGATTTGAGATATTTACAGTGCAGTGACATGCCAAACTTTATATTAACTTTTAGTGCAACAAGGACGTTCATATGCCCATATCATGCAGAACACAAAACCTACCAAGCAAAAAAGTGTAATGAACCATGTACACACATGTGCAACAGAACCTAGTGATTTTACAAATAGATATAATCAAAACTATTCTCAGAACTCTACCTGATACATTATCAAATCTTTAGCCATCTACTGAGTTTGAACGTCATATTGGACGAGCTCCAACATAATACCCCGCATTGTATTAGCTGTCAAAATTCAAATCAGGGATGCTAGATCAATCCGACATTTCATACGACAAAACTTCGATCTGTTTAGTGTAAACTAGAGCAAAATCCCTCATGGTGCTTTGGTGTTCACCGTTGTAACAACGTTAGTGATTAGAGATTGGTGAGCAACAGGCATTATTAATTATTGTTTAAACCAGAAGATTGAGGTGTGACCGTAAACTGTAACTAATATAGGTGTATACAACCCGACATTTCAATCAGAAAATAATTCAATCTGTTTAGTATAAAAGTGAGCAAAATCTCTCTTGGCGCTTTGGCATTCACCGTCGTAACAACATTAGCGGTTAGTGATTGGTGAGCAAAAAACATTATTGTTGTTTGTTCGAACAGAGAGAATGAGGTGTGACCGTAAGCCGTAGCTAATACATATGTGCTGAACAACTCACCTTATAAATGTTGAGGCAATGACAAATTATCGAAAATGATAAATTGAAACCGCGAGTAACAGTTGCTGGCAAACGGTACAATTATGAAAGTACATAGTAAGCATATCATTTAGTTTGAGAATGAACCAAACTTGTTGCATCTACATAGACAAGTGATCTCTTGAGATGTGAGCTGGTAAGTGTAATTGATCAAGGGCTATTATAAGTAAGACCTGGGGCATCACTGGTTTACCTGTGGATATATATCTATAGATCAAATCATCCCATGTATGGGACCACCCTGTTTCTCATGCAGTGGAGCAGCTTTCTGTAGTTCTCGAATATGTAAACATGCTGTCTCAACATAATAAGGTGTAGTAATATCTGTGGTAGTGTTTAACTTGGGCTCATGCGGCTAGACAGTCTTGGCCACTAAGACTGGGATATATTGTGTACCTGATGGTACGGACGAGTGTGCACCTAGCTGCGTCGTTAGCTGCCCAATCTGCTAATGCATTTGGCTGTGACACTGTGGCACTTATTATGATGATGGCGGTCTTCTGACCACCAGGACAAAGGTGGCAGTTTCACCGCCAACAGGTTGGCGGTGAAGACCACCACATTATGAGTGTGGCGGGTTGGCCTCTGCCAGCCCGCCACATCCCCACTGATATTGCCAGGGCGGTCGGACCCGCTGGGCCAGAGATGAGCATCTTTGACCCGGCGGTCCACAGAAGACTGCCAGTGGTATTAGGAGCCGCCATTCCATCAGGGTTTCCGCAGCGGCAGCACCGCTACGGAAACCCTGGTGGAAAGGCTACAGGTGACAAGGAATTTCTTCCCTGTCTCCGGCAGATGACCCCCACCCCCCCCAGCAAGCACAATACCCACCCAAACCCCCACCCCCCTCCAAGTACAGCGCTCCCCACACCCCTCAAGGTACAGCACCCCACCGGCCCCCCTCCCTGAATACACACGCACCCCGCAAACACTCATTCCCCAGCAGTGATACACGGATTCACTCACATGCATCCATACACCATTCACCACAACACTCATACTCGCATTCACCACGACGCTCATACATGCATTCACCACAACAGTCATACTCGCATGCACGCATACACACTTACATTTATACACGCATACACATTTACATTCTTACACACATACAACCATGCATACACACTTACATTCATACACACATACAACCACGCATACACACATACATGCACGCATGCAGACAACACCCACTCATACAAGCACACACAATACTCCCCGCCCTCCCACCCCCCCTCCCTTTTTTTTTTTTCCCAGTCCTCATTCACCCTAGGCAGTGTATAGAGCTTCCTTTGCTTGTCAACCGACACATGGGAAGTTACTTTCGGCCAGGGGTTACCCTCTCTTCTCGACCAATCCTTAGACTATATTAAGTCCCCAAGGATTTCAGAGTAGGGTGTGTAATCATCTGACCAATGACACAAAACCATATCAATTTCAACAAACAATAAAAAAATAAAAGTAAAGTTACAACCCTCAGTGATCTATTTTCCAATCCAACAATGGTGCCCAGGAATCACCTCGCACCTTATCCTTTCCCCCTATAGCTTGATCCAAATCTGCTATACTTAATATATCTCTAAGCCATTCTGCATATCCTGGCGGAGCCGTCGACATCCATTTCCTGCATATTTCTCGTCTCCCCAGCACTATTGCATAGAATACTAACTTTTTCTCTCTCACCGTAACAGGCCGTCCCAACCAATCCTGGGCTTGCCCGAAAATTATCAACCTTAAGGAGGCCTCTATTCTCTGTTTCAGAATACTCGAAATTGCTCCACATACTTCTTCCCAAAAGTGACGGACATCCAAGCATTCCCAAAACATATGAATATCTGTAGCTTGGGCCACCCCACATTTTGAACAGTTCACCCCCTGGCCTCCTTTCATTTTAGATAATTTATCTGGGGAAATGTAAGCTCTATGTAGCGTGTAATAATGTTTTTTCTTTAGCACAGCGGGTTTCACTGTACCATGGAGCAGTGCTAATGACTCCTTCCACCACCTTTCAAGCAGTTCTTCCGAAAAACAATCTCCCTACAGTTTTGCAGGAAGGTCAAAAACGCCATCTACCCCTTCCAGGATCCCCCAGTACCAAGCTGACACTTTGTGGGGGCCTATTAAAGGGCACAGGATAATCACATCCAAAGGGTTGTTCTTACCCACACCTTCCTTAATCCCTTTGGCCCATTCTCTAACTTGCAAATATTTCCACCTAGACAAGGCTCCTCTCGTTAGTAACACTAATTCTTTCCATGAAAGCAGGTCTCCTTCAAAAAACAACTCTCCCCAGTGCTCTACTCCCGCCTGTTTTAACGGTAGCGCTAGTATGTCTTGAAAACATTCTGGAGTACCCGGGGAATCCCAAATAGGTGCATTGGAGTTATAATAGGTTAGTTTTACTAATCAAAAACAACAAGAAGTGATGGACGGAATGCTGAACATTGTCAAACACTCACCCCCAGTCACAGATCTGGGTTTAATCCATCGTTCTTTTGCTCACCATGCCACCCCAGTTTGGACCCAGCCATATGCAAATCAGTCTTGACCCTGTTCCTCATGGGAACAGTCCAGCCCGAACTGCCAAGCCAGGTCCTCACTGGACCGGAAACAAGCATCCTAGGACCGGTTTCGGGGTTTCACCCCTCATCAGCCAGGATAGCTTGAATCCAGTGGCATGGGAAGCAGTTTTACTAATCGTCTGATCCGATACCAACATTCCGCTAGGCCCCGCATAATTTTCAGCCTAATCTTCTTGTAGAATTTGGGGTCCCCAAATTTAAAAATAAAGTTTGTTGACGCACCCTTAATATTAGAAGCCATTGTTTTGAACATTAGACCAACTGTTGTAGAGTTGTAGAGTCCGATGTGGAAAAAACTCTAAAGTTTTTTAAAAGGAAAGCCCAAGCATAATATTGCAAATCCGGTAATGCCAAACCTCCCTTTTGCTTACGCCGCCTCAACTTTCTCCTTGAAATTCTAACCCCCTTAGAGTTCCAAATAAAATCGCTTATTAGGCACTGCATTTTTTCTATATATTTTTTCTGCATAGGGAGTGGAGAAGTTGAAAACAAAAAATTCAATTTTGGGAGAATAGACATTTTTACCAAGTTAACCCTGCCTATAATAGACAAAGGGAGATGGGTCCAGCCTTTTAATAGGCCCTTACATTCCAACAGTAATTTAACCTGATTCCTCTCTACTAGGTGATCAATGTTTTGAGGTATCAAAATTCCCAAATATCTGATTTCCTTCTTACAATGGACTGATTTATAATCCATATTCCATGCCATTATCTCTGTTTTTTCTACATTCACCTGATACCCTGAAATCTTGCCAAATTCTTCCGCAAGCCTAATAGCCTCAGGGAATGCCGTTGAAAGATTATCAGTAAAAAGCAGAAGATCGTCTGCGTACGGAGATAGTTTTTTCTCCCAGCCCTGACAACGGAAAGGGGAAATCACCCTGTTTCGCTGAATCTTTCTTACAAAAGGCTCCATATACAAATTAAACAGTACAGGGGATAACTGGCAACCCTGTCTAGTACCCCTTGCAATAACAATTGGGCAGGTAAGATTCCCATTCACTAATATTCTGGCGGTGGGGGCCTTATAGATTTGATTTACTACCCCACACACATTAGTTCCCAGATTAGCCTTCCTTAACAGAAACTTTAGATAGTCCCAATTTACTTGATCGAAGGCTTTAGCTGCATCAATTGTAATAATCCCCAAAGGGGAATCGAGTGATACCGCAAGGTCTATTGCCCCAATCAATTCGTAAGTCAACTCGTGGAGGTATCTACCTTTTGAAAAGCCCTTCTGATCTGAGTGTATTAAGTTATTTGCAACTTTATTTAGTCTGTCCGCTATAATTTTAGAAAATAGCTTATAATCACTGTTCAAAAGTGAGATAGGTCTGTAAGATGCACGGTTAGTCGGATTTTTACCCGGCTTCAAAATCAACGTGATAACCGCTTCATTCCAAGAGAGAGGCATATCTATCTCATTAAGAAAGATTCTACCGAATAATTCCAACAAAATTGGGCTTATAAGGTCCCCTCAGGCTTTATACACCTCCACCGGGATACCGTCGGGGCCCGGAGCTTTCCCGTCTTTGCCCCCCGCTAGGGCCGCCCTTACCTCCTCAGCCGTAATAGGGCCATTTAACCATTCCCGAGTTTGTTGCAAAATCTGTGGCAAGGAATCTTGAGCTAGCCAGTTTTCTACCCGCTTTACTTGCCCATCCACATGTTCCGTATACAGGGATACATAAAAATCTTGAAACCCACGTTCAATATCCTCCCTATATATCAGTTTTTCACCTGTATCCTCGATCATTATTTCCTTAATCTGGCTCCTAACCTGATCTGATTTGGCTTTCCAAGCTAACAGCTTCCCTGAATTTTCCCCATATTCAAAGTGTCTTAATTTGCTGACCTCCCATCTTTTCGCAATGCGTGCCAGCAAAATATCAGCCAGTTGCGATCTTAACTCAGCCAATTCCACTCTTCCAGTCTCCTCCTCCTGCGACCCAACCCCTCTACCAACCAACACTTCGGTTTTTAACAGCATCTCCTGCTCTGAAGCCCTTATTTTGTCTCTAAACACTTTATATTTGTAGCATGCTATACTTTTGAGTACCCCTCGTATTACCGCCTTAAAAGAATCCCAAACCACTGATAATGGTGCCGACCCTATGTTAATGTTAAAGAAGGCCACGGATTCCCTACGTACGTACAGCAAGACATCTTCATCTAATAATAGTGCACGCTCCAATGTCCATCTTCTAACCAGCCTTCACTGTGGAGCAGACAAATGCAGAATTACTGCCGCATGATCTGACAAATGTAGCGGCAGATATTCGACTTCTTCAACGTTTTCCAACAACCTTTCATCCACTAGGAAATAATCGATACGTGGCGCGTGGCTATATTTCTTATTAAAAAAGGAGAAGGCTCTAGTCTCCCCTTTCTTCTTCCGCCAAATATCACACAGACCTTGGTCTTTCATCATTCTCTTTAAAAAACATTGCGCTTTGGGTGTCCCCAAAGACCTACAAGAGTCAGACCTATCCAATCTATTGTCCAGAACCACATTAAAGTCACCCGCCATAATAACTGAATCTGAGAATTCAATAAGCTGAGAGAATACTTTCTTTAAAGGTCCGCTATCGTCGCAGTTTTGGCCGTAATAGCCAGCCAGAACTAAAGATATTTCATTCACCTGTAATTTTACTATAATCCACCGACCAGCTTGGTCTGTCTTTATTTTGAAGATTTCTGGTCTGACTTGAAATCCTTGCTTAATTAAAATGGCTACCCCCCTTGTATGAAAATTATGGGAGGTGCAAAAACACATTTGCACCCACTTTTGAGTGCTAAATAACTCTTTACACTCATCCTCCGCCAAATGAGTTTCCTGCAAAATTAAAATTTGCGCCGGGGAATCCTTTAAATATTGAAGAATTCTATTTTGTCTCGACTTAGTTCTCAACCCATTAATATTCCACGAGAGAAATTTTATCATAAACTTGCCCTCCCCCTGGCCCATGCCGATTTTAGTCATTTAAAATTAACCCACCACCCCACCGCCTAGGTGAACGAGAAACAATTTCTGACCTTATCCCCAAAAACTCACCCCCTTGTACCACCCCCCAACCCCTCCCAAGGAGAACCCCCCCACTATGTCAGCCACCATGGGCCTGATTTTAGAGTGCCCTGCCTACCTGGGGGGCACAAAATTCAAAAACTTATTGCAAATATTACACATGATCAGCCTGTTCTTTCCTAATAGCATCTAACAATTCATCTGCCTTATCTATCTCTCTTATATTATACATTTTGTTATTATGCATTATTCGTAAAAAAGCTGGGAATTTCAATTGAGCCGTGGCTCCAAGTTTTTTGAATTCATCTAGCCTTTTTCCCAGCTCCCACTGCCTGTCCATAGTGATTTTAGATAAGTCAGATCTGATCTCAAAAGTCACATTATCCATCTTTAATGCCTTCTGTTGTAACGCCTTGGTCAAAATTTTCTCTTTTAGATGATAAGTTAAGAAATTAACTAAAATTTTCCTTGGTCTTGTACTATTGGGCCTCCTCGTGAAGGGATCCCAGGGACTCTCTGAATGTCTCTTTCGATCTCTTCATTACTTTCCTCCAGCTCACAGACCGATTTGATTAGTGAGACAACGTATGACTTAAGATTTACTCCTTCTGCTCCTTCCGGAACTTTTAACAATTTTAAGTTGTTCCTACGTGAGTGGTTTTCCAGATGCTCGATCCTAAATTATAAGCCTTGTTCTTTTTCACTCAGGCCTCGGATTTCATCCTCGTGGAGCTTCAACTCCTCCTTTATCCCCCCCACTGTTTCCTCTAAAGTCTGGATCCTCTCCATCAAGTTATCGATTTTTTTTTCCAATACCTCGCAAGCTTCTCGAATTTCGCCTTGATTACACTCCGAACTTGCAAACCCTTTCTTTATATCCTCCGATATGGAGAGGATCACTTCCTCCATAGAGGGGGTATGCCTCAGATCTGGGGGGGGACTAACGACTTGTGCTACTTGGCCTAATTCCTCTTGTCGTGGAGTGGGCAGCATATCACCTTGACATATCATATCAGCACCCATACCAGCTTGTGTATTCTCGTGCAAGGGTGAATTTGCAAATAAGGGGGAAAAACCTTCTTCGGCCTCCTTACCAGCATCTGTACCACTTCCAACGTCTTTAATCACAAAAGTATCCATTTTCCCTTGCCCCGGCACTAGCACAATATCCTCTGGCCCAGCCCTAAAGTAAGACCTGAAAGAGGGTGTCAATCTATGTTTTATTTTTGTTCTTCCTTCAATCCCTTCTCTTTTTTTTTTTTGGGCAGTTCGCCAGAGCCGGGGTTTTTCCCTTTCCCTTCAGCTTCCCTAGGCTATTACTAGCCACCGGATCCCTTCTGTCCCCCTTTATCCCCAACCCCTGCCCCCCTACCTGCCATAAGCTGATGGAGGGCTGGGGTGGGGCGGGGCTCTTCTCCTCCTCTCGAGCCTTGCCTGAGGCTCCAGCACCAGCTACTTTCTCGCTGGCTCTTCTTGGTATGTCAAAGGGAGCGCGTATAACCGCGCAACCAAGCTCCTGGGATGTCTTCCCGGGAGCCTTGCCGGTGCTGGCATTTCCGGGATTCCCCCGAAGGGGAATCCTTGCCGATCCTCTGCGCGCCCGGCGGAGCTCCAGTGCGGCACGTCCCCAGTGCCGGAGTCTCCCGCCGGGTGTCTCGTCCGGATTACAGCGCGAGCGGCTCTCCGGGAGTAGTGCTTCCTCCCAACACATTTGGCCGATCCTCTCCGCGTGGGTGCCACGCCCCCCCAGGTACGGCAGACGTCACGTCTAGCGAGCTGCGGCCGTGACGGCCCTAACGCAGCCCGCCATGTCCTCCGATCTCCTCCCTCCTCCCACCCACCCTCCCTTGTCGGATGATCGACTTACCTGGTCCGGAGAGGAGGTCGTCCAGCAAGGAATGGGAATGGGCGCTTCCACCTCGGGCAGTGCCCCACCATCAGGACACCGCCACACCGTATTATTGCACATAATACAGCAGGCGGAGTTCTTCTGGCGGGATGGGGACAGTGTTGGAACCGCCCCAGCACCTCTGCTCGCCAGCACGACTACTGCTGGATTTCCACCCGAAATGTGGCGGACATCCAGCAGTACTTATGATATAGTGGGCAGAAGACCAGCAACACTGGTCACCTTCTGCCGCCCGTGGCTTTGGCAGTCTTGCAATAAGACTTCCAAAGTCATTATGAGGGCCAAAGTCTTGTCCATTTGTGTGTGCTGCAAACTTCACAACTGTCATTGCTTTTGGAAAGACAAGTGCCTCTATTAAGGCCTATAAGACAGCGGTTCCCAACCTGTGGTCCGCGGCCCCCCAGGGGTCCATTACACATTCCCAGGGGGTCCACAGGCCTGGGCAGACAGGAAAGCACTTCTCCATCTGGGGCCTCTCTAAACATGTGCATGTGTGTTTTTATATTTATTACTTCCTTTGTGCAGCAGTTTTAAAAGCACTGCAAAGTTCCTTGTACATCAACCAGCTTTCGGGCAAAAATAAAAGCGTCAAGATAACCCTGGTGATTAATGTACCTGCTGGAGAGTGATGGGAGTTCTGTCTAGTGGCAGTTTTGACTCATCTATGGTAGTGCAGATGATTAATATGCCTGCTGAAAAGAATGTGTATCATGCAAAAAACAGCATTTTGTGTGCATAGCACAGTGGGTTACTGCTTTTGTCACAGAGATTCTTTTGTATCTGTGCAGTTCATAAGTTACAATCATAATCTACCACAGTGAGCTGTGAACTGCCATGAAAGAGCTGCATGCAAACTGCATGGCACAAATTTGAAAGTTCTGTTTTTTTCCCATGTTGCTAAAAAAGGTTTGGTTGCATAGAAACACATTCTTATTATTAAAGGCAACGCTAACCACTGTGTTATGATCTGAATTCTGAGTTTATGTGTGTCCAGACCAAGCACTCTTAGAAAATGCCTACCACTGTGGATGACATGTGAATCCTACACCTTGAAGTCCCCTGTAAAGTGCTCAGACACCCTACACTGGTATGAGAGGTACTATAAAACAAATTAATTACATGTGACAGAGAGGCTATGGAGAGACGAGAGGCCCTTATGGGTTATTTCCTTTTCCCACCATATATTTGTGTGAAAAAGACTTCTCAGGTCTTATGTACCTAAAAAATAAAAACTGAAATCGCTTGGGAAATGTAGAATCTGACCTGAGGAGTCAGCTTTGCTAAATAAAACTAAACATTGAAAAGTTAGTCACTGAGATGCAGCGCCAACCTTCCCATTCACATTTTTCGATTTTTGTATATTTTTTCCATATAAAATAATTATCTTTAGTAATTCGAGTATTTGTTTGGTGAGTACTTGTTTGTGTATCTTTTGTGAATTACTGTTTTAATGTTTGAAATTTAAATCATACAAATTGCTGGGGGGTCCCCGCTTTCAGTAGTGATTCAGTGAGGGTCCTCAGGAGTCAAAAGGTTGGGAACCACTGCTCTAAGAGATTCCTCTGTATGACAGGGCTCCTATCTTACCTGAGGAAGCCTCTTCTGGTCCTTCTCATGATGCTGGAATGTACTGTTATAGATACATAATCAGAATCCGGATCATGATCATTTTTCCTATTCCTTGCTTAAGGGCCGCTATTAAAACTATAAATTCTGCTGCTTGTGCAGAATAATATGCTGGCAGTGTTAGTGTGTTAGTTGTTCAACAATGTGAAGTGTGTCTGAGGAATCGCGCTGCTGTGCTCTAATCTCTGCCGCACCTGTTTGTCTTACTCCCTACTCCTGGTTGATGGTGGAGGTGTTGCTTTTCTGTACCGCAAAGGTTGCAGTGGAGCAGGCTTGTTGACAGAGGTAATGTCCTTTTATTACTGAGTCAAACAGACCACTGAAGTAAGCAATGGGTTTGTGTCCTAAAGGATATTTTTGTGTGAGGACAGTTTTCATCACTTGATCATTGCAGTGGCAGAAGAGGTGAACCTCTTTGGTGTAGTCAGTTTGTTATCTCAGTTTTCAATCCTTGGATGTTTTCCCTTATTTTGGGTGTCCATGTTATTTTATCATATCTGTCTTTTGCTTGCTCAATAGAGGTCAGCAGGAGTGCTATTAAAGTGCTGTAGTCAAAGATCTAGTGCCTCACATAGTTGCAGAGGCCAAGGAACTTCGGCATTCCCTTAACAGTCCCTGGTTCAGTCATTTGGCTTGTAGATGCTGCCCTCTCAGGAGCGACTCGCTGATCGTAAGCTGAAATTAATTGCACTCAAAAGTAGACCTCCTCCTGACAGTACTGAACTTTGTCTTTCTCTACTTTATTTCCTTCCTGTGCGAGAGTGACCAGAAGGGGCATTGTTTCATTCCTACACTGTTGTTCTGTGGACCTGCAGACTAGTATATTATCAACCTATTGAAACAGAGTACTATCACAATGAAAGTTTGACAGATCATTTTTCACCACCCTGTTGAAAATACTTGGGTATTCACAATACCTTGAGGCAAACAAGAATACAAATACTGAGTGTTGTGGTAGGAGAACGCTGTAAAATAATGACTGTATGGATGAAGAGGTATGTTCAAGAAGGCATTCTTAGGATCTATGACAGAGAACAATTTGTCAACCTGAGGGATGGTTGTCAAAATAATGCAAGTGTCAGGGACAATGGGAAATTCTGGTACCTCTACCTCGTTTGGAGGGCACAGGTCTTGAACCGTACGCCAAGTAGTATCCTTATATTTCTTAACTGGGTAAATTGGGGTACTACATGGGGACACTCCGGGGTATATTACTTCTTGCTCTAGTAATGCCTACATGGTAAAGACGATGCCCTCATTTGCTTCTTTTGAGAGGGGATATTGCCTAACTCTAGGTAGGATAGCACCCTACTTTAATGTTATTCCTAATGGGTGGCCGTGCGGATAAGACCCTTGGTCCACAGAGAATCTGGTACTTGGGAAAGATCTGCGTCCCTGACAGAATCAAAGGTTCTTCCTGATGTGGGCGTCCTTACTTCCAATACTGTCTTTATCAGTATGTCATCCTGAAAAACTATAGTTGTTTTCTTAGATTGTCATCCAATAATTCCTTGACTGTTTTACCTTGCTCAATAAATATAACTCATGCCCATAGGCTTGATTATGATTGCAGACTCTCAGAGCGCCATAGGTCAGTGTTATTTCTAAAACCTCTATTTCTAATATCAATTCACTGTCAGGTATCCTGTCCGTGCAGTCATTAAATGAACTTCTTGGGAAGCTGCACCTCCCTTCCCAATAGCTCTGGTGTTTTTGCTACTATTGTGTATATCAATGTGGTAAATGCCTTTATACCACTTGGTCGAGCACTGATTTTGTGTACAGTGGAATAATCTACTGTTATAGCCATGATCCTAGAAGGAGGGGCTCCAGAACAAATCATAGTACCGTCAGACTCAAAATGGATAGTCATGTTTGGCTTAGCCATAAGACCTCCCCCCAATAAACTGGCTAGGTCAGCTGGAGAAAATAGTAAGCGGCCATCAGCTTACCTCCCTCCTATCTCCACCTCCACCTTCTTAGTGAATGGAACCCTCATTATCGCCTCAGAGAATCCTTGTGTGTCCATTGATCTGTTAGAAATTGAGAGATCTCCCTCTTGGATGCAAGATCAGGTTGCTCCCGTATGTATGAGGACGCATGAGTCTTATTATTGATAACTGCTGTCACAATGGGTTCCTCTTCTGGCCTCTGCATCACTGACAATACTGGACTACTCTATAGGCATCTTCATTGTGTTTACCCTCCCACATAATTTCTTTGGAAGGGGTTTACTGCTCTCACAATCACACCTCCTTGTACACATTGGGGTGGAGTCACCATTGGGGGTGTTTGGTAGCTTTGCTGTGGTGGCTTTTGTTGCATCTGAGGCAATACTGGGTGTTGTGTATTTTGTTGTGGTGGCTGAGGTGCATATAATATTTGTGGGTTGCTTGTGGTTGCACTACTGCATTACCCAGCTGGTTGTAAATTCCCCTGTCCTTCCATCTTGTTTATCACTAATCTTGGTTCTGCATTCTTTAATTAAATGTCCATATCTGTGACAATAATGATGTCTAATCAATCCTCTGGGGGCCTATCCTGCCCCTTCCTATACCGCCTCGTCTCCTTCTGCTACTTGCTTGTGCTCTATTATTATTTCGCTGTTGCAGGTATTGTTGTTGGCAGTCTCTGGGACTGGCCCCACAGACATTACAGTAATCTGAGTGGTGGCTGCTATTAAAGCCCCTTCTGTTGCCCCCTTCTCTGCCAGTTTTTGCTGCACTAACTTGGTTGCTGCTTTCTCCATTACCTCCTGCATGTTTCTTTTTACAGAAGTGTATTATGTGTGCCTGTTTCTCCATCCAGGGTTTGGCATCCAATGCCACCACATTATCGAGATTATCTTACACATTGGAGGTAAACCCTTCTTTACTACATTATAAAACAACACAGCATTTCCCTGTTACTTCCAAACCCTGGCCTAATTCTTGAATCTATTTCTTTTTCATCCTGGTGAGGAATTGGGCAGGGTCCTCATTGGGCTGCATTGGTTGAGCCATGATAGACCTAATGGCTGGCCTATCAGGATACATTTTCATTAGCTGCTCCCAGACTACTGTTCAAACCTAGTTAAATGAGGACCCATCAGACCTGGTTTCAGTAAGGGTGACATTTCGCACTCCAGCATTATGGAACACAGAGTCTGTATTATCTCCTATGAGGGCGCCAAGTAGACTATGGTGGTCATTACAACCCTGGTGCACGGTGTTAAAGCGGCGGTAAGAACGCCAACAGGCCGGCTGTAAAAAAATTGCAATTACGACCGTGGCGGAAACCGCCAACAAAGACAGCCACTTTAACACTCCGACCGCCACGGCGGTACAAACAAACAGTACGGCGGACACCGCCAACAGACAGGCGGGCGACAATGTACCGCCCACACTATTATGACAGGCCAATCCGCCACATTTTCCGGGGAGGATTCACCGCGAATAAAAACACGCGGAAACAGGAATTTCGAAGGGAAATGGTCACCTCTACACACTCCACGAGGAACGAGGACACCATGGAACCGGAACTCCAAATCCTACCTGCGATAGTCTTCCTGCTCCTCTACCAGGAGCACGAATGCAGGCGGTGAAGACCACGGTGAGTACTGCACCTACGACACAGGGGAGGGGGGAGGCAAAAAACAGGGAAACACACACGCAACACCCCCACCCCCACCCTCACCCACTACAACACACACACTAATGCATATCAATACATCACAGTTACACCCCCCAATCCCCCCCAGAAGAATGCAAAGACCAAAGAAAATTAGTGTAACCATCGGAATATATTAAAAACAAGTAGGCAGAAATATATATATACACAATGTACAAAATAAATACCAGGCATAGTTGTCCAGGTACTGCACAAAGAAAGTCCGTGGAACACTGGGACCACACGGTATGGGTGAGGCCCATACAAGATCCCCGACCATGACGGAGAGAACACTGCAGGGGCATCAGACAGCAAGAAAACAGGCACCTCAGGGGGAGGGAAAGGGGGGTACCTCAGCCGCTTGAGTGCACAACGCCAAATCCACAAGGGGGCCACATGCCCACTATTCAATCCTGGGGAGTGCAAAGCCACAGTCTCACAAGTCTCCCAAGTGGGTGGGTTGCCCACTGTTCAATCCTGGGGAGTGCAAAGCCACAGTCTCACAAGTCTCCCAAGTGGGTGGGTTGCCCACTGTTCAATCCTGGGGAGTGCAAAGCCAGTCTCTCAACTCTCTACAGTGGGTGGCTTGCCCACTGTTCAATCCTGGGGAGTGCAAAGCCACAGTCTCTCAAGTCTCTACAGTGGGTGGCTTGACCACTGTTCAATCCTGGGGAGTGCAAAGCCACAGTCTCTCAAGTCTCCCAAGTGGGTGGTTTGCCCACTGTTCAATCCTGGGGAGTGCAAAGCCACAGTCTCTCAAGTGGATAACAGTCTCCACTGGTTCTGGAGGGGGCATTGTGCCCAGAGTGCTTCATCCTGTGAAGGACAGAGGTAGTGGATGGATCTTTCCACTGGTTCTGGAGGGGGACTGGTGCCCAGAGTGCTTCATCCTGTGAAGGACAGAGGTAGTGGATGGATGTCTCCACTGGTTCGGGAGGGGGACTGGTGCCCAGAGTGCATCACTCACCCCGTGACGGACCCAGTTGCGTCAGTGCCCCTGCCACTCATGGGCAAGCGGTGATTGAGTTGGCGGTGCTCTGTTCATCAGTGCTTGATTTGGCGGTGCCCTGTTCAGCGGTGCTTGAGTTGGCGGTGCCCTGTTCAGTGGTGCTTGAGTTGGCGGTGCCCTGTTCAGCGGTGCTTGAGTTGGCGGTCCTTCATGGCCCAGCGGGGCTTTTGCTGGCGGTCCTTCATGGCACAGCGAAGCTTTTGCTGGCGGTCCTTCATGGCCCAGCGGGGCTTTTGCTGGCGGTGGCCTCCTGGGCAGCGGGGCTGGGGCTGGCGGTGGCCTCCTGGGCAGCGGGGCTGGGGCTGGCGGTGGCCTCCTGGGCAGCTGGGCTGGGGCTGGCGGTGGCCTCCTGGGCAGCGGGGATGATGGCGGTCTTCTCCGCCGTGCAGCTCTTCCCAGACTTGCCGGGTTTCTTGTGGCCCTTCCCCACCTTGGAAGGTGTCACAGCTGACTCCACACTCCCAATGGGACCCCTGGGAGCGGCTTTGGTGGCTGGAGTCTTCCCCCTCTCCCGCCGTGCACTGGCCAACTTCTGATGCTTCACAGGTGGGTGACTGTCTGTACTGTGGCTCTGTGCCACACTGGCTGTCCTGGTGGCCGGTGCACTCCACATACCGGTGACTACAGGCACCACTGGTTTTGGAGATGTTTTGGCTGAGGTGCTACTTCGGGACCTATGAGATGGACGGGGTGGGGGAGGTGTGGGAAAAAGGTCAAGGGTGGAGAGGAAAAGTTTTTGGGACACACTGGGACGGGTAGCTGGAGGGGGTTTGGAAGTGGAGGAAGAGGTGGTGGTTGTAGGAGGTGTTCGTTTGCTTACTTTGGGTGAAGCTGGAGGCTGTCGTGAGGTGGATGGCTGTTGGGTGGGTGGGTGCCTGCGTTTGTGTATCTTGGGAGGGGGCGTCACAGACACACTGGGAGAGGACACAGGGGACGTGTGAATGGTAGTGGGGGTGGTGACTGCACGTGAGCGGGGTGTGGTGGTGGGTGTGCTGGAGAGAGACGTAGTGGCTGTAGAGGTAGTGCATGCAGGTGTGAGTGTAGACGAGACTGGGGGGGAGGAGGGAGACGACGAGGTGGGGGACACAGTGGAGGCAGTGGATGTTGGTGTGTCTGCATGTGTGTGTTGCTTGCGTGAGTGCCTGTGGGATGTGTGGTGCTTATGTTTGCCTGAGCTTCCCTTGTGTGTTGAGGTGTGTGCAGGCTGGTCTGATGGTGTGCTTGGGATAGGCAGAAGTACACGGGATTGGGTCTGGGTGGAGGAAGTTGGAGGGGGGAAGCTAGAGACGGGGACAATGGCTGCCATCAGTGCTGAGGCCAGAGTTTGAAAAGCTCGGTGAAGGGTCCCCTGACCAGAATGAATGCCCTCCAGGAATGCATTAGTTTGTTGCAACTGCCTTTCTACACCCTGGATGGCATTCAAAATGGTAGACTGCCCAACAGTAAGGGACCTGAGGAGGTCAATGGCCTCCTCACTGAGGGCAGCAGGGGTGACTGGGGCAGGGCCTGAGGTGCCTGGGCGAAGGTGATGCCCACCCTCCTGGGTGAGCGGGCACGGGGCAAAGGCTGAGGGGCTGCTGGGAGGGCGGTGCTGGTAGGGGTGGTGGCGGCTGTACCTTTAGATGCGGGGGGCACAGATGTTGCCGCCACCACAAGGGAGCTCCCATCAGAGGACGAGTCCGTGTCGCTGGTGTCAGTTCCTGTCCCTGCCGTGGAGCTCCCATCGCCCTCCGTCCCACTGGTGAATTCCGAGTCCGTAGTGTCGCCCTCCAGGGCCATGTGGGATGCAGCTCCCTCGAGCTCCGGTGCCACTGCTCCTCTGCCTGATGATGCTAATTCACACAAGAACAGGGAGACCACAAAAAGGGAGGGGGGCGACATAAGAAAGACATGTTGAGTGCATGCATTACCGCTACCGTTGGCGGACACGACAGACACAGAAGCCCCCTGCACTACGCCGCGCTCTTGGGCTCCACTGTTCAATTCCTGGGAAATGGCCTACAAGGCTATGGACGACATCTGCACACATAGATGACACAGGGGCATGAATAGCTGTACTTGGCACTCTACAGAGGTAGGCTGGGGTGCCACATGGCCTGCCTTACGGAGGGGCCTTGCCTATGGAACTCGCCCTGGCCTAAGTAAACCCACAGCCCTCCTCCCCCACCCAGACACCTCCACTGCGTGCAAAGTCAGCAGAATGAGAGTGTACCCCCTTCTGTCTGCTGTGATGCCCTCAAGCGCCCATCCAACTCCGGGTAGTCCACCGCCAGGATCCTGAACATCAGGGGGGTCATGGTGTGAAGAGCACCCCTCCCACGTTGGGAGGCCATCCCCAGCTGAGCCTCCGCCGTCTTCTTGCTCCAGCGGCGAATGTCCTCCAATCTTTTCTGGCAGTGGGTGCTCCGTCTGTGGTAGACCCCCAGGGTCCGGACGTCCTTGGCGATGGCACGCCAAATATATTTCTTCTGGTGGGCGCTGACCTAGAGGAATAGTACAGGGGAAAAAGAAAAACATTAACCGTCCGGACCGCCACAGTCATTGGCCGACGTTCCCACCCTTGCCCTGACGCACATACACTCACTGTCCGCTCATGCAGGCCTCAGCCCTCCCCCTGTATCTTCCATCCACACCACTCCAAACAGGCATTGCCCATACAGCTTGCTCACAGTGTACTCACCTGTTTGTCTGGAGGACTGTAGAGTAGCGTGTACTGGGGGAGGACCCCATCCACTAACTTCTCCAACTCCTCTGAAGTGAAGGCAGGGGCCCTTTCCCCAGACACATGAGCCATCATCGCTTCCAGACACAGGTCACAGCAGCACTTGCAGTGTAGGTCCTCTCCTGTTGAAGGTCAGGTATCAAGTGAGTGAACAGACAGAAAATGGCGGTCACGTCCGCAGCGGTGCGTACCGTCACCACCGGCGTACATCGTCATTGGCTCCTCGGGCCCATAGGGCCCAATGTAAACCAATGCAGGATTGCGCCGCGGTCTTCGACTGCCTACCGCGACGGTGTAGAACGCCAGCGCAGTTACCTCATATCCCCTTGTCCCACATTACAGGTCAGACAGCCGCCATTTCAGGTGGCCACATGGCATTATTTTTAAATGCGTCACACATATCTAGGCCTTGCATACACACAGTGACAGGCATATAGCGGATTGACAAATGTGTGCAATAAATTCTTTTTTTACTACCTCAGTGTTGGCTGACTCTGTGCTCGCTGTTCTCGTCCATAGGGCACGTCCGCTGGGGCAGGTGAGGAGATGGTGGCATCCTCCGGTGTACAGACCGCTGGTGGACCTGTCGACAATTGAAGACAGACACATCATTATCACTTACAGACTTGATTGTGCCATAATCCTGGAACTGTGTGCCCAGTTGGAGCCAGACCTGATTTCAGCTATCTGCCATCCCACAGGAATCCCCCCTCTAGTGCTGGTACTGTCAGTACTCCATTTCCTGGCAAGTGGGTCTTTTCAAACAACAATGGTGTAGGAAGTTGGCTCTGTATGTACTCTTTCAAAGTAAGAAATAGCATGCAGAGAGTCCAAGGGTTCCCCTTAGAGGTAAGATAGTGGCAAAAAGAGATAATTCTAATGCTCTATTTTGCGGTAGTGTGGTCGAGCAGTAGGCTTATGAGAGGGTAGTGTTAAGCATTTGTTGTACACACACAGGCAATAAATGAGGAACACACACTCAAAGACAATTCCAGGCCAATAGGGTTTTATATAGAAAAATATATTTTCTTAGTTTAGTTTAAGAACCACAGGTTCAAGATTTACAAACAATACTTTAAATGAAAGGTATTTCACTTAGGAACTTTAGGAACTTTGAATTAGCAAAATAGAATATACAGTTTTCACACAAGTGGCAATAAGCTATTTTAAAACTAGACAGTGCAATTTTCAACAGTTCCTGGGGTAGGTAAGTGTTTGTTAGATTTGCAGGTAAGTAAACCACCTACAGGGTTCAAAGTTGGGTCCAAGGTAGCCCACCGTTGGGGGTTCAGAGCAACCCCAAAGTTACCACACCAGCAGCTCAGGGCCGGTCAGGTGCAGAGGTCAAAGTGGTGCCCAAAACACATAGGCTTCAATGGAGAAGGGGGTGCCCCGGTTCCAGTCTGCCAGCAGGTAAGTACCCGCGTCTTCAGAGGGCAGACCAGGGGGGTTTTGTAGGGCACCGGGGGGGACACAAGTCAGCACAAAAAGTACACCCTCAGCGGCACAGGGGCGGCCGGGTGCAGTGTGCAAACAGGCGTCGGGTTTGTAATGGAGTTCAATGGGAGACCAAGGGGTCTCTTCAGCGATGCAGGCCGGCAAGGGGGGGCTCCTCGGGGTAGCCACCACCTGGGCAAGGGAGAGGGCCTTCAGGTCCTGGGGGCTGCGGGTGCAGTGTCCTTACCAGGCGTCAGGTCTGTGAAGCAGGCAGTCGCGGTCAGGGGGAGCCTCGGGATTCCCTCTGCAGGCGTCGCTGTGGGGGCTTAGAGGGGTCAACTCTGACTACTCACGGGCTCGCAGTCGCCGGGGAGTCCTCCCTGTAGTGTTTGTTCTCCACACGTTGAGCCGGTGGCGTCGGGTGCAGAGTGCAAAGTCTCACGCTTCCGGCGGGAAACGTGTGTTCTTTCAAAGTTGCTTCTTTGTTGCAAAGTTGCAGTCTTTGTGGAGCAGAGCCGCTGTCCTCAGGAGTTCTTGGTTCTTTTAGATGCAGGGTAGTCCTCTGAGGCTTCAGAGGTCGCTGGACCCTGTGGAACGCGTCGCTGGAGCAGTTCTTTTGGAAGTGGGGAGACAGGCCGGTAGAGCTGGTGCCAAAGCAGTTGGTGTCTCCGTCTTCTCTGCAGGTTTTCAGCTCAGCAGTCCTTCTTCGTCTTAGGTTGCAGGAATCTATCTAGCTGTGTTCTGGGAGCCCCTAAATACTCAATTTAGGGGTGTGTTTAGGTCTGGGGGGTTAGTAGCCAATGGCTACTAGCCCTGAGGGTGGCTACACCCTCTTTGTGCCTCCTCCCTGAGGGGAGGGGGACACATCCCTATCCCTATTGGAGGAATCCTCCATCTGCAAGATGGAGGATTTCTAAAAGTCAGAGTCCCCTCAGCTCAGGACACCGTAGGGGCTGTCCTGACTGGCCAGTGACTCCTCCTTGTTTTTCTCATTATCTCCTCCAGCCTTGCCGGCCAAAAGTGGGGCCGTGGCCAGAGGGGGCGGGCAACTCCACTAGCTGGAGTGCCCTGGGGTGCTGTAACAAAGGGGGTGAGCGTTTGAGGCTCACCGCCAGGTGTTACAGTTCCTGCAGGGGGAGGTGAGAAGCACCTCTACCCAGTACAGGCTTTGTTACTAGCCACAGAGTGACAAAGGCACTGTCCCCATGTGGCCAGCAACATGTCTGGTGTGTGGCAGGCTGCTAAAACTAGTCAGCCTACACTGGTAGTCGGTTAAGGTTTCAGGGGGCATCTCTAAGATGCCCTCTGGGGTGTATTTTACAATAAAATGTACACTGGCATCAGTGTGCATTTAATGTGCTGAGAAGTTTGATACCAAACTTCCCAGTTTTCAGTGTAGCCATTATGGTGCTGTGGAGTTCGTGCATGACAGACATTACACTTATGCCCTCACCTATGGTACAGTGCACCCTGCCCTAGGGCTGTAAGGCCTGCTAGAGGGGTGACTTATCTATACCTATAGGCAGTGTGAGGTTGGCATGGCACCCTGAGGGGAGTGCCATGTCGACCTAGTCATTTTATCCCCACTAGCACACACAAGCTGGCAAGCAGTATGTCTGTGCTGAGTGAGGGGTCCCCAGGGTGGCATAAGACATGCTGCAGCCCTTAGAGACCTTCCCTGGCATCAGGGCCCTTGGTACCAGGGGTACCAGTTACAAGGGACTTACCTGGATGCCAGGGTGTGCCAATTGTGAAAACCAAAGTACAGGTTAGGGAAAGAACACCGGTGTTGGGGCTTGGTTTGCAGGCCTCAGCACACTTTCAAATCATAACTTGGCATCAGCAAAGGCAAAAAGTCAGGGAGTAACCATGCCAAGGAGGCATTTCCTTACACAACCCCCCTACCCCCCCAACGAAAGAGGATGAGACTAACCTTTCCCAAGAGAGTCTTCATTTTCTAAGTGGAAGAACCTGGAAAGGCCATCTGCATTGGCATGGGCAGTCACACGTCTGTGTTCCACTATAAAGTCCATTCCCTGTAGGGAGATGGACCACCTCAACAGTTTTGGATTTTCACCTTTCATTTGCATTAGCCATCTGAGAGGTCTGTGGTCAGTCTGTACTACAAAGTGAGTACCAAAGAGGTATGGTCTCAGCTTCTTCAGGGACCAACCCACAGCAAAGGCCTCCCTCTCAATGGCACTCCAATGCTGCTCCCTGGGGAGTAACCTCCTGCTAATGAAAGCAACAGGCTGGTCAAGGCCATCATCATTTGTTTGGGACAAAACTGCCCCTATCCCATGTTCAGAGGCATCAGTCTGCACAATGAACTGCTTGGAGTAATCTGGAGCTTTGAGAACTGGTGCTGTGCACATTGCTTGTTTCAGGGTGGCAAAGGCCTGTTGGCATTCTACAGTCCAGTTTACCTTCTTGGGCATTTTCTTGGAGGTAAGTTCTGTGAGGGGTGTCACTATGGACCCATATCCCTTCACAAACCTCCTGTAGTACCCAGTCAAGCCAAGGAATGCCCTGACTTGCGTCTGGGTTTTTGGAGCTGCCCAGTCCAGAATAGTCTGGATCTTAGGCTGGAGTGGCTGAATTTGGCCTCCACCTACAAGGTGTCCCAAGTAAACCACAGTTCCCTGTCCTATCTGACATTTGGATGCCTTGATAGAGAGGCCTGCTGCTTACAGGGCCTTCAAAACCTTCTTCAGGTGGACCAGGTGATCCTGCCAGTACTTGATTCACCAACCTTTGGAAGGTGGCAGGGGCATTCTTTAAACCAAAGGGCATAACAGTAAACTGATAATGCCCATCAGGTGTGGAGAATGTATTTTCTTTTGCTCCTGGTGCCATTTTGATTTCCCAGTACCCTGCTGTCAAGTCAAAGGTACTTAAGTATTTGGCAGCACCTAGTTTGTCTATCAATTCATCTGCCCTTGGAATGGGATGGGCATCTGTCTTGGTGACAGAATTAAGTCCTCTGTAGTCCACACAAAACCTCATCTCTCTCTTTCCATCTTTGGTGTGAGGTTTGGGGACTAAGACCACTGGGCTAGCCCAGGGGCTGTCAGAGTGCTCAATGACTCCCAATTCCAGCATCTTGTGGACTTCCACTTTGATGCTTTCCTTAACTTGGTCAGACTGTTTGAAAATTTTGTTTTTGACAGGCATGCTGTCTCCTGTGTCCACATCATGGGTACACAGGTGTGTCTGACCAGGGGTTAGGAAAAAGAGCTCAGCAAACTGTTGCAGGACCTTCCTACAGTCAGATTGCTGTTGGCCAGAGAGGGTGTCTGAATAGATCACTCCATCTACTGAACCATCTTTTGGGTCTGTGGACAGGAGATCAGGGAGAGGTTCACTCTCAGCTTCCTGGTCCTCATCTGTTACCATCAACAGATTCACATCTGCCTTGTCATGGAAGAGTTTGAGGCGGTTCACATGGATCACCCTTTTGGGGGTCCTGCTAGTGGCTAGGTCTACCAGGTAGGTGACCTGACTCTTCCTTTCTGGCACTGGGTAAGGGCCACTCCATCTGTCCTGAAGTACCCTGGGAGCCACAGGTTCCAGAACCCAGACTTTCTGCCCTGGCTGAAACTGAACCATAGCAGCCTTTTGGTCATACCACATCTTCTGGAGTTGTTGGCTGGCCTCAAGGTTTTTACTTGCCTTTTCCATATACTCTGCCATCCTTGAACGTAGGCCTAGTACATAGTCCACTATATCTTGTTTAGGCTCATGAAGAGGTCTCTCCCAGCCTTCTTTCACAAGAGCTAGTGGTCCCCTTTACAGGATGGCCAAACAGAAGTTCAAAGGGGGAAAACCCTACTCCATTCTGAGGCACCTCTCTGTAGGCGAAAAGCAGACATGGCAAGAGGACATCCCATCTCCTTTTGAGTTTTTCAGGGAGCCCCATGATTATGCCTTTCAATGTCTTGTTAAATCTTTCTACAAGTCCATTGGTTTGTGGATGGTATGGTGTGGTGAATTTGTAAGTCACCCCACACTCATTCCACATATGTTTCAGGTATGCTGACATAAAGTTGGTACCTCTGTAAGACACCACCTCCTTAGGAAATCCCACTCTGGTAAAAATACCAATGAGTGCTTTGGCTACTGCAGGGGCAGTAGTCGACCTAAGGGGAATTGCTTCAGGGTATCTAGTAGCATGATACACTACTACTAGTATGTATTGGTTCCCTGAGGCTGTGGGAGGTTCAAGTGGACCCACTATGTCCACACCCACTCTTTCAAAGGGGCCCCTCACCACTGGAAGTGGAATGAGGGGGGCCATTGGGTGTTCACCTGTCTTACCACTGGCTTGACAGGTGGCACAGGAGACACAAAACTCCTTGACCTTCTGGGACATGTTGGGCCAATAGAAGTGGTTGACTAATCTCTCCCACGTCTTGGTATGTCCCAAATGCCCAGCAAGAGGAATATCATGAGCTAAGGTAAGAATGAACTCCCTAAACTCCTGAGGCACTACCACTCTCCTAGTGGCACCAGGTTTGGGATCTCTTGCCTCAGTGTAAAGGAGTCCATCTTCCCAATAGACTCTATGTGTTCCTGTTATTTTTCCTTTGGACTCTTCAGCAGCTTGCTGCCTAAGGCCTTCAAGAGAGGGACAGGTTTCTTGCCCCTTACACAACTGTTCCCTTGAGGGTCCCCCTGGGCCTAGGAGCTCAACCTGATAAGGTTCTAACTCCATGGGCTCAGTTCCCTCAGAGGGCAGAACTTCTTCCTGGGAAGAGAGGTTCTCTTTTTCTTCTTCTGTTGAAACTGGTTCCCCAGTTTTCTTTCCTTTTCTCTTGGAGGGTTGGGCCCTTTTTCCAGGCTCCAACACCACTTTTTCACCCTGAGCCTTGCACTGTGCCCTTGTCTTGACACACACCAGTTCAGGGATACCCAGCATGGCTGCATGGGTTTTGAGTTCTACCTCAGCCCATGCTGAGGACTCCAGGTCATTTCCAAGCAAACAGTCTACAGGGGTATTTGAGGAGACCACCACCTGTTTCAGGCCATTGACCCCTCCCCACTCTAAAGTTACCATAGCCCTGGGATTTACTTTAGTCTGATTGTCAGCGTTGGTGACTGGATAAGTTTGTCCAGCCAGGTATTGACCAGGGGAAACCAGTTTCTCTGTCACCATGGTGACACTGGCATCTGTATCCCTCAGGCCTTCTACACTTTGCCCATTAATTAAGAGTTGCTGCCTGTATTTTTGCATATTAGGGGGTCAGGCAGCCAGTGTGGCTAAATCCACCCCACCCTCAGAGACTAGTGTAGCTTCAGTGTGGACCCTGATTTGCTCTGGGCACACTGTTGATCCCACTTGGAGACTGGCCATTCCAGTGTTAGCTGGAGTAGAGTTAGAAGTGGAACCTTTCTTGAGACAGGCCTTGCCTCCAGTTTGGTGTGCTTGCCGATTACAGCTACGACACCAGGCCTTTTTGGGATCAAAGTTTTTACCCTTGTACCCAAAATTGGATTGTGAAGAGGCTCTGGACCCTCCCTTCTGAGCAGGTTTTTGGGGCACTATAGAAGACTCTTTACTTTTACCTTTGGATGTCTCAACACTCTTCCCCTAGGGAGTCTTTGTGACCCCTTTCTTTTGGTCACCCCCTGTGGAAGTCTTGGTCACCCTAGTCTTGACCCATTGGTCCGCCTTCTTTCCCAATTCTTGGGGAGAAATTGGTCCTAGGTCTACCAGATGCTGATGCAGTTTATCATTGAAACAATTACTTAAAAGGTGTTCTTTCACAAATAAATTGTACAGCCCCACATAATCATTTACACCACTGCCTTGAATCCAACCATCCAGTGTTTTTACTGAGTAGTCAACAAAATCAACCCAGGTCTGGCTCGAGGATTTTTGAGCCACCCTGAACCTAAGTCTATACTCCTCATTGGAGAATCCAAAGCCCTCAATCAGGGTAGCCTTCATGAGGTCATAGGATTCTACATCCTTTCCAGAGAGTGTGAGGAGTCTATCCCTACACTTTCCATTTAACATTTCCCAAAGGAGAGCACCCCAGTGAGATCTGTTTACTTTTCTGGTTGCACAAGCCCTCTCAAAAGCTGTGAACCATTTGGTGATGTCATCACCATCTTCATATTTAGTTACAATCCCTTTAGGGATTTTCAACATGTCAGGAGAATCTCTGACACTATTTATGTTGCTGCCACCATTGATGGGACCAAAACCCATCTCTTGTCTTTCCCTTTCTATGGCTAGGGGCTGTCTCTCCAAAGCCAATCTTTTGGCCATCCTGGCTAACAGGAGGTCATCTTCATCGAGGCTGCCTTCAATGCTTCCAGAGTTGCTGGACTCTCCTGTGAGAGAAGCAGCATCTCTGACTATCACTTGTGGAGACAGGGTTTGAGGGACCCTGTTCTCCCTAACTAGGAGTGGGGGTGGGAAATCCTCCACTTCACTAGCTTCCTCCTCTGGGAAGGTATCCTCAGAGGGGTTGTTCTTAGCAAACTCTTCCAAAAGCTCCTGGAGCTGTACTTTGGTAGGGTTTGAACCAGTTTTCATCTTTTTAGTTTTGCAGAGAGACCTTAACTCTGACATCCTAAGATGCAGGTAAGGGGTGACGTTGAGTTCCATCACACTCTCTTCTGCATTAGACATTATGGGGGTCATTACAACCCTGGCGGACGGTGTTAAAGGTGCGGTAATACCACAAACAGGCCGGCGGACAAAAAAAGGGAATCATGACAGTGGCGGAAACCGCCAACAAAGACAGCCACTTTAACACTCCGCCCGCCACGGCGGTACAGACAAGCAGCGCGGCGGTCACCGCCAACAGACAGGCGGAAGACAATGTGCCGCCCATAGTATCACAACCCGCCAATCCGCCACCTTGTCCGGGTCGGATTCACCGTGGATGAAAACACGGCGGAAACAGTTTCTGCAATGGGAAAACGCTCACCTTAACACATCCCACGAGGAAGGAGGACACCATGGAGCCGGAATTACAAATCCTACCTGCCCTTCTCTTCCTACTCATCTACGAAGACCAGCGCCGGCGGCGGGGAAGTCAACGGTGAGTACAGCACCTACGACATAGGGGAGGCAAAAGTCAGGGGGGGACACACGCAACACCCCCACCCCCACCCTCGCATATTACAACACACACACCAATGCATTTACAAACATCACAATAACAACCCACAACCCCCCCGGAAGAATGCAAAGACAAAACTAAATCAGTTCAAACATTGTAATGTATCAAAATACATGTGTCAAATATATACAGATATATATAAACTCATACAAAGGTATATACATTACGAGAAGTAATCTCAATGTCCGTGCACCACTAGGCCAAAAATGCATGGGCGAGGCCCACACAAGATACCTGTCCCCAAACGGAGAGAACACTGCCGGGGCATCAGAGAGAAAAACAACAGGCACCTCAGGGGGAAGGGGAGGGGCTCACCTCAGCCGGATTACAGCACCACGCCACATCCACGACGGGGCTCCATGCCCATTAATGTATCCTGGGGAGTGCAAAGCCACAGTCTCACAAGTCTCTACAGTGGGTGGTTTGCCCACTGTTCAATCCTGGGGAGTGCAAAGCCACAGTCTCACAAGTCTCTACAGTGGGTGGTTTGCCCACTTTTCAATCCTGGGGAGTGCAAAGCCACAGTCTCACAAGTCTCTACTGTGGGTGGGTTGCACACTGTTCAATCCTGGGGAGTGCAAAGCCACAGTCTCTCAAGTAGATAACAGCCTCCACTGGTTCTGGAGGGGGACTGGTGCCCAGAGTGCTTCATCCTGTGAAGGACAGAGGTAGTGGATGGATCTCTCCACTGGTTCTGGAGGGGGAATGGTGCCTAGACTGGATTAGTCTCCCCGTGACAGTTCCTGTCCCGTCACTGTCCCAGCTGCACATGGGATAACGATGCTTGATGTGGCGGTCTTTTCCTTCTTCAGCGGTGCATGCCCTGTTCAGCAGTGCATGCCCTGTTCAGCGGTGCTTTGCCATGGCGGTCTCTGGACTGTTCAGCAGTGCTTGCCCTGTTCAGCGGTGCATGCCCTGTTCAGCGGTGCTTTGCCATGGCGGTCTCTGGACTGTTCAGCGGTGCTTTGCCATAGCGGTCTCTGGACTGTTCAGCGGTGCTTTGTCATGGCGGTCTCTGACCTGTGCATTGGTGTGTGGCATGACAGTCCCTCATTGCCCAGCGGGGCTGTGGCTGCCGGGGCCCTCCTGGGCACTGACTCTGGCGGTGGTCTCCTGACCAGTGACGATACTTGTGCCCTCCTGGGCAATGACTCTGGCAGTGGTCTCCTGACCAGTGACGATACTTGGGCCCTCCTGGGCAATGACTCTGGCGGTGGTCTCCTGACCAGTGACGATACTTGGGCCCTTCTGGGCAATGCCTATGGCGGTGGTCTCCTGACCAGTGACGACGGTGCTGGCGGTGGCGTCCCGGCCACCGGGAAGGATGCCTCTCTTCTCTGCCGTGATGCTCACACCAGGCTGTGCAGACTTCTTCTGGCCCTTCCCCACCTTTGGAGGAGTCACAGCTGACTCTGCAATCCCCCTGGGACCCCTGTGAGTTGTTTTGCCTCCAGGAGTCTTCACCCGGTCCCGTCGGCCACTTTCCAACTTCAGAGCCTTTACAGGGGGTGGACTGGCAGTGCCTTGGCTCCGTGTCACACTGCCTGCCCTGGTGGCCGGTGCACTCCACACACCTGTAACACGCACCACTGGTACTGGAGGCTTTTTGGCTGAGGCGCTACGACGGGACTGATGAATTGGAGGGGTGGGGGTGGGGGCAAAAAGGTCAACTTTGCAGAGGGACAGTTTCTGATGAACACTGGGATGGGTAGCTGGAGGGGGTCTGGGAGTGGAGGAAGAGGAGGTGGTTGTAGGAGGTGTCACTTTAGGTGTTTTGGGTGCAGGTGCAGGTACTGGAGGCTGTCGTGAGGTGGATGGATGTTGGGTGTGTGGGTGCCCGCGTTTGTATACTTTGGGAGGGGGCATCACAGACACACTGGGAGAGGACACAGGGGACGTGTAAATGGGAGTGGAGGTGGTGAGTGCAGGTGAGCGGGTGTGGTGCTGGGTGTTCTGGTGCGAGTCCTGGTGCCTGTAGATGTAGTGCATGCAGGTGAGAGTGTAGACGAGACTGGGAGGGAGGAGGCAGACGACGAGGAGGGGGACACAGTGGAGGCAGTGGATGTTGCTGTTTCTGCATGTGTGTGATGCTTGTGTGTGATGCTTGTGTGTGTGCCTGTGGGTTGTGTGGTGCCTATGTTTGCCTGAGATACTTTTGTGTGTTGAGGTGTATGCATGCTTGTCTGATGGTGTGCTTGGGACAGGCTGGGGTACAGGGGATTGGGTCTGGGTGGAGGAAGTTGGAAGGGGGAGGCTGGAGACAGGGACAATGGCTGCCATCAGTGCTGAGGCCAGAGATTGCAGGGTTCGATGATGGGCAGCCTGACCAGAATGAATGCCCTCCAGGAATGCATTAGTGTGTTGCAACTGCCTTTCTACACCCTGGATGGCATTCACAATGGTAGACTGCCCAACAGTGAGTGACCTGAGGAGGTCAATGGCCTTCTCACTGAGGGCAGCAGGGGTGACAGGGGCAGGGCCTGAGGTGCCTGGGGCGAAGGTGATGCCCACCCTCCTGGGTGAGCGGGCACGGGGCGAACGCTGAGGGGCTGCTGGGAGGGCAGTGCTGGTAGGGGAAGTGGCGGCTGTACCTGTAGAAGTGGGGGGTACAGATGGTGCCGCCACCACAAGGGAGCTCCCATCGGCGGACGAGTCTGTGTCGCTGGTTGGTGATCCGGTGACCGACGTGTAGCTCCCCTCGCCCTCCGTTCCACTGGTGCATTCTGAGTCCGTGGTGTGGCCCTCCATGGCCATGTGGGATGCAGCTCCCTCGTGCCCCGGTGCCACTGTACCTCCGCCTGATGATGCTGATGCACAAAAGAACAGGGAGAGCAGAAAAAGGGGGAGGGGACGACAGAAGAAAGACAGGTTGAGTGCATGGCTTACCGCTACCGTTGGCGGACAATACAGACACAGCAGCCCCCTGCACTACGCCGTGCTCTTGGCCTCTACAGAAGCAAATCCTGCGATCTGGCCTACATGCCTATGGTGGACATCTGCACACATGGATGCCACAGGGGCATCTATACCTGTACTTGGCCCACTACTGAGGTGGGGTGGAGTGCCAAATGCCCTGCATTACGGAGGGGCCTCGCCTACGTATTTCTGCCTGGCCTAGGTACACCCACAGCCCTCCTCCATCAGCCAGCCCCTCAACTGCGCGCCAAGTACCCAGAATGAGGTTATACTCACCCCCTTGTGTCTGCTGTGATGCCCTCATGCGCTCATCCAACTCAGGGTAGGCCACCGCCAGGATCCGGAACATCAGGGGGGTCATGGGGCGACGGGCACCCCTCCCACGTTGGGAGGCCATCCCCAGCTGAGCCTCCACCGTCTTCTTGCTCCAGCGGCGAATGTCCTCCTATCTTTTCCGGCAGTGGGTTCCCCGTCTCTGGTGGACCCCCAGGGTCCGGACTTCCTTGGCGATGGCACGCCAAATGTCCTTCTTCTGGTGGGCGCTGACCTACATGACATGCACAAGGGAAGAAGAGAAGTCATTACCAACTGCACCGTCGATGTAAGTGTCCCCCCTCCCTACCCTTGCCATGTGGCACATGCATTCATGTTCCCTGAACTCTGCCCCCTTCCCTCTTACAACCAGCCCTGTCCACCCAGGCCTAGCCCATACAACGTGCATCCTGTGTACTTACCTGTTGGTCTGGAGGACCGTAGAGTAGCGTGTACTGGGGGAGGACCCCGTCTACTAGTTTCTCCAACTCCTGAGCAGTGAAGGCAGGGGCCCTTTCCCCAGACGCAGCAGCCATCGTCGCTTCCAGACCGAGGTCACAGCAGCACTTGCATTGTAGGTCCTCTCCTGTCGAAGGTCAGGTATCGAGTGATTGAACAGATAGAAAATGGCGGTGACGTCCGCGGCGGTGACATCCGCGGCGGTGCGTATCATCAATGCCGGCGCACTTGTTCATTGGCTCCTGGGACCCATAGGGTCCAATGTTAACCAATGCAGCATTGCACCGCGGTCTACGACCGCCTACCGCGACGGTGTGCAACGCCAGCGCAGTTACCTCACAATACCATTGTCCCAGTTTAGAGGTCAGGCAGCCGCCATTTCAGGGGCCCACATGGCTTCATGTACTTCTGTGTCACACATAGCTAGGCCTACACACAACACACATACAGGTAGGGTTTTGTGTTTGGTGTTGTGTTCTGTGTATACCTGGAAATTTGTTGACTCTGTGGTTGCTGTTGTCCTTCCTAGGCACCGTCAGCTGGGACAATTGAGAAGATGGCGGAATCCTCCGGTGTACTGACCGCTGGTGGACCTGTTGACAATGGAGGAACGACATTTACTCGTCACCTACAGGTTTGACTGTGCCACTATCCAGGAACTATGTACCCAGTTGGAGCCAGACCTGATGTCACCAATCCGCCATCCCACTGGAATCCCCCCTGACGTGCAGGTGCTGTCAGTGCTCCATTTCCTTGCAAGTGGGTCTTTTCAGACAACAGTGGCCATGGCATCAGGGATGTCCCAGCCTATGTTTTCCAACGTGTTGTCCAGAGTGTTGGCTGTCCTGCTGAAACATGTAAGGAGATACATCATTTTCCCTGAGGTGGAAGATTTGGCTACAGTCAAAGGTGACTTCTATGCCCTTGGACATATCCCCAACATCATAGGTGCTATTGATGGGACCCATGTAGCTCTGGTCCCCCCCCACAGGAGTGAACAGGTGTACAGGAACCGGAAGAGTTATCATTCCATGAATGTACAGATGGTATGTTTGGCCGACCAGTACATCTCCCAGGTAAATGCAATGTTCCCTGGCTCAGTGCATGACGCCTACATCCTGCGGAATAGCAGCGTCCCTTATATGACGGGTCAACTCCAGAGGTACCGTGTGTGGCTATTAGGGGACTCTGGTTACCCCAACCTGTCATGGCTATTGACCCCAGTGAGGAATCCCAGGACCAGGGCAGAGGAACGCTACAATGAGGCCCATGGGCGGACTAGGAGGGTGATCGAACGCACCTTCGGCCTCCTGAAGGCCAGGTTCAGGTGCCTCCATATGACAGGTGGTTCCCTATTCTACTCACCAAGGAAGGTGTGCCAGATCATCATCGCCTGCTCGATGCTTCACAATCTTGCTTTGCGACGCCAGGTGCCTTTTCTGCAGGAGGATGGTCCAGATGACGGTGTTGTGGCAGCTGTGGAGCCTGTGGACAGTGATGAGGAGGAAGCTGAGGAAAAAGACATCGACAACAGGGAGTCAGTCATACAGCAATATTTCCAGTGACACACAGGTGAGAACATTTTCATTTTTACCATAAAGTATGGACAGGGTAACAAAGTGGGACAGTGGGAGGACAATCAGGGTGGTCTCATTTCCTGGCGGGGTCTTGCCATCTTGCTCTGTCCTGTTCCTGGATCTCAGGGACCGCTTGCGGGGTGGTTCTCTGTCTGCAGGGGGTGGGGTACTGGTGTGGTGGTCCTGTGGCAGGGCGTCCTGTCCACTAGCGCCGGCGGAGGTGGTGGGCAGTTCATCGTCCAGGCTAGTGTCAGGGGCCCCTTGGAGTGCCACGGTGTCCCTCAAGGTCTGCTGTATGTTCTTCAGAACCCCTACGATGGTGCCTAGGGCAGAGCTGATGGTCCTGAGCTCCTCCCTGAACCCCAAATACTGCTCCTCCTGCAGGCGCTGGGTGTCCTGAAACTTGGCCAGGACCGTCGCCATCGTCTCCTGGGAGTGGTGGTATGCTCCCATGATGGAGGAGAGGGCCTCGTGGAGAGTGGGTTCCCTTGGCCTGTCCGCCCCGTGTCGCACAGCAGCCCTCCCAGTTCCCCTGTGTTCCTGTGCCTCCGTCCCCTGGACCGTGTGCCCACTACCACTGCCCCCAGGTCCCTGTTGTTGTTGGGGTGGTGGGTTATCCTGGGTTCCCTGTAGTGGTGGACACACCGCTGATTGACCTGTCCTGGGTACGGAGATATGGGCCCGCTGGGTGGGTGCTGTGCTGGTGTTACCAGAGGGTGGAAGGTCAGTGTTGGGCTGTGCCTGTGCAAGGGGAACCGACTGTCCCGAGGCCCACGATGGTCCGGGCTGGTCATCAGGATCCAGTAGGGCAGAGCTGCTATCGTCACTGTGGGCCTCTTCTGTGGGTGGAGTGGAGTTGTCTGGACCCTCCGTTGTGGTGACGGTCCTTCGTGATCCTGCAGGGGCATAAGTGCATGATTATTGCATGTGTGTGCGTCATGGTGTGCAATGGGTGGCTCACCGTGTACACCAGTGCAAGCATTCCTGTGGGGGGGCTTGTGTGATGATGGTTGGGGGGGTGTTCTGGTTATGTGCAGTGAGCATGCTTTGGTGAGGGGTGACCATGCTTAGTTGTGTCATGGAGGGCTTGGTGTTGAGATGGGTGGTTTGTGTTATTGGTACATTAGTGAGGATTTGGGGTGATAGGGGAGGGTGTGAGGGTGGGGGTATGTGATAGCATGCAGGTAGGGTGGGGATATGATAGTTAAGATTTGACTTACCAGTGTCCATTCCTCCACCGACTCCTCCAAGGCCCTCTGGATGCATGATGGTCAAGACTTGCTCCTCCCATGTTGTTAGTTGTGGGGGAGGAGGTGGGGGTGAGCCGCCAGTCCACTGAACCGCGATGTTGTGCCTGGAGACCGCTGAACGCACTTCCCCCGTAGGTCGTTCCACCTCTTCCTGATGTCCTCCCGATTTCTTGGATGCTGTCCCACAGCGTTGACCCTGTCGACTATTCTGCGCCATAGCTCCATCTTCCTGGCTATGGATGTGTGCGGCACCTGTGAGCCAAATAGCTGTGGCTCTACCCGTAGGATTTCCTCCACCATGACCCTGAGCTCCTCCTCGGAAAACCGGGGCTGTCTTTGGCGTGACATGGGGTGGTGTGTGTGATATGTGGGGCGGTGTCAGTGTTGATGTGTGTGGTGATGTGCAGTGGTGTGTGGTGTTTGGTGCATGGAAGTTGTGTGGGTGAAGGTGTTGTGTGCCTCTGTGTGGTGGGGTTGTCTATTCTGTGCTCTCTCTCTGGCCTTTGTCAATCAGTTTTGGTCGTAGGGGTTTGTGGGTGATGTGGGTGTGTGTTTTATATTGTGTTGGGTGTGTGGGAGTGTTGTTTGTATGTGTATCAGGTGTGTGTATTTCGATTTGTCCAATGTGGTTGTGTTTTGTAAATGTGTGTATTTTGAGCGCAGCGGTGTGTACCGCCAACGGAATACCGCGGTTGAAAGACCGCCGTGTGGATTTGTGGGTCGTGATAGTGTGGGCGTATTCTTGTTGGCGTGACGGTGGAGGTTTTGTTATCGCCAGTTTATCACTGACCTTTGGTGTGGCGGACTTGTGTGGGTGTCTAGATTTTGGCGGATTCCGGCCTGTGGGTCGTAATAGCTGTAGCGGATTTCCACGGCCGCAGCGGTGTGTTGGCAGTCTTCTACACGGCGGTAAGCAGCATTTACCGCCAATGTTGTAATGAGGGCCTAATTATCTACTGACTATACATTGCGCTTAACTAATATTGTGCAACATTACATACACAATCTTGCATGCGATTACACATTACATTTCATCCATGTTTACCACTGCCAAAGAAAGTCATATAATATACAAACATGGAATGGAGTCTGTATTGGCCTCACCTTAAAGATGGCAACTCCAGGTCCCACCCGCTTCCGTGAGTTGATAGACTTTTGTTCTGACTCTGTGTACTGGTGACTAAAGTTATTTGTCCACAATCGCCGTAAATCCCGGCAGGCACCTGGGGGACTGATTAAGTGCTTCTGCAAAACACACACGGACTGCACAGGTCAAGGCCTAGTGTCACAAAGGCAAGTGTGGCACCAATCCACTCAGCATTGTAGGCAGAGAGGGCAGCCTACTGACCATGCATGCAGGGCTTAGTGTGCGGATCCCCTTAGATGCCTGACATCATGCCGGAGACCAAGAGGGGTGTCACCAGGAACTGATGCCCCCAGAGGCCGGCATAGTGTCGCTCCTGACCTGGAATGTACGGGGACTCAATAACCCCGCAAAACTCGGGATAGACATCACATACAGATCGCTTTCTTACAAGAAACACACCTGACACGCATGTCAGAGAAATCAATAGGCGTGCGATGATCGAGAGTACGAGCAGCCTCGTCGTACTCATACTCTCGGGGAGTGCTGATACTGGATACAAAAGGCACGCCATTCATTACAGTGCACGCTATCACAGATGAGAAGGGAAGATATGTCATTCTACAGGGACCCTAGGAGGAACCATGATTACTGTCTCCTGCCGGAGGATCCCCTGCAAGCAGATATGTCGGGTTCTCCAACAGGAGAGGGGGTTGAGGGGTGTTGTGTGTGGGGGTTTGTGTGACTGTGTTTGAATGCATGAATGCGTGTGTAATGCGTGTGTGCATGAGTGGGTGTGTGTGTACGTGTATGTTGTGTCATGTGATTGCATGTGTGCCTGGATGTATGTTCGTGAGTGTTGCTGTCAGTGTGTATGAATGTATGCATGCGTGGGTGAATGTGTGTATGCATGTGTGAATGGGTGTATATGTATGTACGTGTAAGTATGTATATGTGGGGGAGGCAGGAGTGGGAGGGGGTGGAGGAGACCCCTATCAGTGCCAGGGAAGGAATTGCCTACCGCCATGGTTTCCGTGGCGGTACAGAAACCACGGAAACCATGGTGGTGGGCGGGGTCAAAATGCCATGGGTGGCCTAGTGACGGCCACCGGGCTGGAGACTGTAGTCTCCAGCCTGGCAGACGTTACCGCCATGGCGGTCGGTGCGTTAACTTGGCGGTTTGGCTTTGGCCAAAGCGCCAATGTCATAATAGTGGAGGTATGTACCGCCAGCCTGTTGGCAGTAATAACTCCACTATTACACTAACCGCAGGAGTCGGAATGACCCCCAAAATGTCACTTCCATTCATTGCCAGGGCACATGGCAAGGGGGTGCCCGGGGCACTTATTGGCGACCAAATTACGACCAGCCAGGAGTGCTCAGCAAATAACCAAAATAAAAGATGGGACTGGCTGGGAGCACTGGGATGCATAAGGGATTTTGAAAGTCTTCGCATCCTATTATGGGTCACTATACACCTCTTCTGATGCTGCAAATAAGCCCGATATTGCTCGGTATTTGAATGATGTAGCCCTGGCATGGCTCTCGGGTGCCTAGCAGGAGTATCATCTAAGGCCCTTAGACCTTGATGAGGTCCACAAAGCAATACAGGCACTACCAAACGAGAAAGCGGCGGGACCAGATGGGCAGGCTGGAGAATTCAATAAGGCATACACCATGCAAGTGATCCTCCACCTTTAAAATATGTATGACAAAGTCTACACGGGGAGAGGGGACTCCCTGTGACCCTCTAGGAAGGCCCTTATAGTAGCGCTCCTCACAAAAGACAAGAAACCAGATCAGTGCAAGTTGTATCACTCTCTGTCCTTAATAAATATAGATGCAAAAATATTAGCAAAGATTATAGCAAATCGCCTACAGCTCCTCATGCCAAATCTGGTTCTCCCTGAACAATCAGGCTTTATCCAAAATCGCTCTACCACCCACAACCTGCGTACGTTGTTTGCAGTGCTACATTGCTTGAACCCCCAACCGGAGGTGGTGGTGGTACTACTGGATGCTGCCAAGGCCTTCATTTCTATAGAATGGCCTTACATGTTCCTGATCCTGGAGCAAATGGGTTGCCTGATACGTATCTCCAATGGATTAAACTATTATATAGTGGTCCGACAGCTTGGATACAAGTAAATGGGTGTACGTCGATCTCAGTGTCTTTACAACACGGGACAAGGCAGGAATGCCCATTATCTCTGCTTTTGTTTGCTCTAGTGGTAGAGTCACTTGCCTACACTATACTGTAGAGGCACTCAGAAGTGGTGCTTCGATTTAGGAAGCGCCCAGTTGGAGTGTCGCATTACGCTGATGACCTGGTAGTGTATGTGAGAAACCCCTAAACCCAACTGACACCTGTACTCAGGGAATATATAAGATTCGAGCGGTACTCTGGACTCATTATCAATTAGGAGAAATTATTGATCTTGCCATTGACGATCCAAACAACGTCTATGCCCCTAGAATACTTGCTTAAATGGTGCACAGATGCTGTGAAATATTTAGGTATATTTATACACAGAAACCCTAAAGTGGTGTGGCAGGCCAACTATGGGGAAGCTCTGTCCAAACTGGAGGGTCTGGTGGAACACTGGATAAAAATGCCACTGTGCTTTGCAGATAGAGTGGCGATAATAAAGTTGGTAGTGCTACCCCGCTTTTTATATTTATTTAACAATATCCCTATCAGACTAACTGGTGTGTTCTTCAGGCTCCTCGGAGCGCAATTGATCAAGCTAATATGGGCAGGGAAGCAGCCAAGACTGAGATGGCAAACTCTGACGCTAACGCACAAAAAAGGTAGCTTCACAGTATCAGACCTAGAAATATATTGCTATGCAACATGCACACTACTGGTATAGCCCACCCGAAGATATACATCTGGCTGTAGAGGTGGAAGAAGTACATCCTATGCTATTGCGACATGTGCTGCCATGAACACGTAGAGATGTGCCTCGCACAGCGTATGCACAGGAGAGTGCACAATTGTGGCCTAGCATGCACTAGGGTCACGGGCGAGACTACTGCCTCTGTATGCCCCGGCATTTCCCTTAGAGTGTCACCCAGCGCTGCCAGGGGCACTGACCCTCCTGAAATCAGTAGGAATTGTCACCATAGGAGATCTCTATTCGGGTGGGACCTTTGTGGGCCTGGCAGATCTGCAACACTTATACATTGCCACTGCACTCTCTAATTTGTATTGTCACTGCCTCACGCATGCCATAAAGGCCCTGTACCCGACATACCCGGCTGAGCCCCCCGGTGCTGGGAGCGCTACAGACCCTACTTATGACCCCGAGCAGGAGACAATTAGGTCCTCAATTTAAGATTGGCAGTAAATGACGCCTACTGCCGCAACAATGACCGCCAAAAGACCGTTGCTGCGGCTACCATCCGTCCGCCGTCCACCACAGCCGGATGTCCACCACATGAAGGGCGGAAATCCAGCTGTGGCCATACTGGCGGATGGCAGTAAAATGGAGCTGCTACCACCAGCAGCGCCACAGCAGTAGACCGCCGCCAGCCGTATTATGTCAAATAAGACAGCCTGGCGGTGTTCTGCTGGCGGGCACTGCTGGCGGTAGCAGCGCCCCGTCCCGTCTCCTGCCGGAATACCCCCTAGATCCAGGTAAGTCTGTTCTCCGACGGGATGGGGGTGTTGTGTGTGTGGGGGGGTGTGCATGTATGTGTGAGTGTGTGCATGAATGTGAGTGTGTGTGTGTGTTTCGTGTGGTGTGCATGCGTGTATGAATGTGTGTAAGTGCATGCATGTATGGAAGTGTGAGTGCGTATATGTATGAAATTGGAATGCATGTCTGCGTGTATGTTTTGATGGGGGAGTGGATATAGGCAGGGTGGGGGAGTTTTTGGAGAGGTATGGGGGGGAGGGGACCTCCTATCAGTGACAGGGATAGGGCCTATTGCCATGGTTTTCGTGGCATTACGAACGCGGCGGAAACCATGGCAGTAGGCAGGGACATAATCCCGCTGGCACAATGGCAGCCGCCGGGCCGGAGATGGCTATCTCCAGTCCGGCGGCTGCTACCACCATGGCGGTCGGAGTGGTACCCGCCAAGGTCATAATGTGGTGTTAAGTACCGCCAGCCTGTTGGCGGTAATACCGCCACATTAGCGCTGACCACCAGGGTCATAATGACCCCCTTAGTCACTAAATTATATGCTGCCGCAGAGACTGACGCCCCATTATCGACCAACAAAGCACTAGCACACTGGAATGCCGTCCTCCCAACTCCCCTGACACAAGACGACTGGAAATACTGCTGTTCACTAACTGGCTGCCTAACCTCTAACTGCAACCAGCGCATCATTCACTACAGGTATTTACACCAGATGTATTACACACCACTCAAAATGCAACGGTATGGGATACGGGTGGACACATGATGTGCTTGATGTGGGCTCACAGGGGTGGGATTCGTGCACTTGGTGTGGGAGTGCCCCAGGATAATCGATTACTGGGCCGAAGTGGTAGCCATCCTGAGTAACATAATCGCAGAGCCAGTGCAGTGCACGATTCAGATGTGTCTGCTGGACATGGTGAAATCATTGCAGCCAGCGACAGGCTGACTTATAAATAGCACTGCTACTGGCTAAAGAACAAGTGGCCATACATTGGGGGGAAAGAGCATACCCCACACACGCAAAGTGGCTGAAAGAAGTGTATTATTGTATGGACGTTCTAGAAGACTATGCTGAGGAACTGCCCATGGCATCCCGTCCTAAAAATATATGGACCCACTTCACAAACTATTTGCTAAGAAGGCAGGAAGCTGTGCAGCTCACGCCATAAAAGCGGGACCAAAAGTTTCACGATTGAAGGTACTGAATTCATATATATGTGTACATTATATTACTACTACTGTTTTATGTCTTTGATGGTATGTACGTACAAATTGATGGGTTTTTTTTTTGTATATGATGAAAAACTAAATTAAAGAAGAAAAAAAACTCTTCAAGGCTTGTTAAAGGTGTTTTCCCATTTTACTGAAACTTACTGAGTTTATGTTCTGCATTATGGTGAACTTTCACTTACTCTGTGTTCTTGCAGCTGGGACCTGCACTGCTCATTAATGCTCATTAACTATGTATAGTTCTACAATGCTCTCTACTGATGTCTGTGGTGGTGAGCTTTCCTCGCATTTTATTCTTTCCTTAACAACTCCACTCTACTCAACTCTGTGCCACTCCACTCTATGACAGTCCACTCCACTGCACTCTACTCTTTCTCTATGATTCTCTAAAACACTACATTCCACTCTGACATTCTACTCCACTTTATGACACTACTGCAATCAATGACACTCCACTTAATGACACTTCACTGAATGACACTCCAGTCTATGACACCTCATTCTAAGCCACTCCACTTTACTCCACTCTATGGAACTCTATACCACTATATTCCACTCTACACCACTCCGTTCTATGCCACTCCACTCAGAGACACTCAACTCCACTCTATGACACTCCACAACGCTCTATGACACTCCACTCCATGACACTCCACTGTATAGCACTCCACGTCACTTTACTCCACTTTAAGCCACTGCACTTGATGACATTCTACTACACTCCATTCTATGCCACTTCAGTCCATGACACTCCTGTCTATAATGCTGTAATCCACTATACAACAAGCTACTGTACTCTACACCACTCCACAGCACTCTATTCCACTTTAAGGCACTCTACTTTATGACACCCTAAGTCACTCTATGCCACTTTACAACACTCTACTCCACTTTATTACTGACAGTCTATGCTACTCCAGTCTATGCCACTCCACTCTACAACATGCCATTTTACTTCACTCCGTTCCACTCTATGCCAGTCAAGTTCACAACCCTTTGCTAATACACTTCAATCTACAACACTATTTCAATCTACTTTAAGCACTCCACTCTACTCCACTGTATGCCACTCTACACCGCTCCAGTCTATGACACTCTACTCTAATGTATGGCCCATCACTCCACTCTACAACACCCTAGTCCAATATACACCACTCCACTGTAAGCTGTTCTATGCCTCTTCACTCTAAGCCACTCTATGCCACTCCACATTCTGTCACTCTACACCATTCCACTCCACAACACTCTTCTCCAGTCTACTCCACTTTACTCCACCCTGTGCCTCTCCACTGCAAGGCACTCTCACCACTCCACTCTGCGACACTTGACTCCATTCCACAACACTGTACGCCACTTCACAACACTCTACGCCACTCTACCTACTCCTTCAATATGCCATACTCATACTCTATTTTAGCCCACTCTATACCACTTCACTCCTCCACTCTACATAACTCCACTCTACAACACTACTTTATTCTACTCTATGCCACTCCACGCCACTTCACTCTACACCACTCTATGCCAGTCTACTTCCCACTAGACTATGACACTCTATTCCAATTTATGCCACGCCACTCCACACCACACCACTAAACTTTACTCTACGCCACTCCACTCTACAATACTCTACTTAACTCTATAGCACTCCACAACACTGTACTCCACTACACTGTACTCCACTCTACAACACTCTACTCTGCTCTATGTCACTCCACTCTGCAACACTCTGCTCCGATCTGCGCCACTCCTCTTTACTCCATCCCATGCCTCTACACTCTAAGCCACTGTACGGCATTCAACTCTACCCCACTGTACTCTGCCAACTTATGCCATTCAACTCTGTGCTACTCCGCTCTACACCACTCCGATATACACCAATCCACTCTGTGCCACTCCACTCTATGCCACTCTGCTCTACAACTCTACACAACTGTATGCCAAACCAAAACACTTCACTCCATTCACCCCTCTCCACTCTACTCTGCTGTATGCCACACCACTCTACCCCACTGTATTCCACACCAGTCCACTCTGCACCACTCCACTCTATGCTACTCTACACCACTCCAAGCTACTCCACTCTAGGACACTCCACTCTAAGCCACTCTACTCCATGACACTCTAGGCCAATCCTTTCTACGCTACTCCACTCTATGATACTCTACTCAACTGCACGCCACTCCACTCTATGACACTCCACTCTACAACATTCCATTCTATGACACTCCATGACACGTTACTCCACTGTACACCACTCCACCCTATTCCACTCTAGAACATTTCACTCTATAACACTCTTAGACACTCCATTCCACTCTATGGCACTTTACTCCACTTTACAACACTCTACTACACTTCAAAAAACTCCACTCAACACCACTCAATTCCACCCCACTTTACTCTGCTCTATTACACTTTACCCCACTCTGCGCGACTCTATAACACTCTATCCCAGGAACACTCTAGTCCACTATATGACATTGTACTCCATTCTAAGAAAGTCTATTACACTTTATGACATTCCACTCTACAATACTCCATGCCACTCTATACCACTCCACTCTAAGATATTGTACTCCATTCCACTCTACGACATTGTACTCCACTCCACGCTATGACACTCTACACCACTCTACTCTACTCCATGCCACTCTACAACATTACTCCACTCTAAGCCACTTCAGTCTACACCACTCCACCCCACCCCGCTCCACTCTAACACTCTACTCTACTCGGACACTCTACTCCCGTGGTACTCATAGTACAGCCTGCGGGCTGCCAGCGGCCCGGCAGACCTTCCTTGGCAGCCCGCAGACCTTGCAGTATGGTTACTATAAAAAACACAAGAGGGTCTGTAAACACAAAAAAAAGCCGCTGGAGCATGCATGATAGCAGCTTCACTGGACATGCTCTCACTCCATGGGTCCTTTTCTGTGTTGACTGGGGCCGTTGTGACATCACAGGCTGGTACTGGTGGGAAGCAAAAGCCCTTTAAAAGTCAACGTTCCCAGCTGACTTTCACAGGGTCTTTCGGTAAGCTTCCTGCTACCTTTGCCACCCGCAGCCTGGTCGCCCGCAGCCTCATTTTCACACACCAGCAGCACTTTCCGCCGAAGTTTGTGAGTACCCTGGGACCACCTCTTGCAAAGGTAAACTGCTCTTTAAAACCCAGATAAATAGTCATATAGCTTGGCGACCAGCTATTCTCTTGGCATACCTCGCCACCGGTGTCTGGACTGGTACACGCAGGAACACAGCAGAACAAGGACCAAAGTGTAGGAAGTTAGCTCTCTGGGGCCTCGGTGGAGGCAGGGCGCTCAATTGGTACGGTCTGCCAACCCGTGAAAAAGAGGGGCTCTTGGCAACAGGCTCATTAACGGCTGGCTTCTCGCACTGTGATTAGTTACTCACAAGTAATCACAGCGCAGGGAGCCAGCTGGTAACTAATTCAAATACCGGAGCGCAAGCGGCCTCCTTCACTGCTCTCAGGCACCGGATCCAGTAGCAAAATACATTGTGAGGAAAGAACATAGTCAGGAAGGCATAACTGGAAGAGGTGCTTTTCTATGTCTTTTCTAATTAACAGAAGTCTGATATGCCTGAGCCATTTGGAGGCCAGGAAAGAGAAGTGTTGATTTAGGGTTTTGCTCCCATTTAGCACTGGATAGTCACACAAGATGACAAGGTGCGTGTTCCTCTTACCTCAAGTTTCCTTGTTAATCAGGAAGGGGACAAGTCACTGTAAAGACTGTTGCTGTTGTGTGTTATGCTTGCTTCGGATGGGAACCATTGGCACCCTCTTGCAATAGCAATGATAGGGTAACACGTCTGTGCTCAAGGGACCACGTGAGCAGCTGTATCAAATATGGGCCTGAGGTCTGCGATCATTGATTCGGACTAGGAAAGACCTGCCAGTACGTGTTGCATTGAAACCATTGAGATGGGAATGCACGGATACTTCCGCTTCATTTCAGAGATCCAGAGAGTATTAGGGAAACCATCATTATGAGGCCTGGCATGCTATAAAAAAAGCCCACAGGGCCCACACACTGACCTATCAGCCCAGTCTCTGTCTCATTGGCCAGTCTGACCCTGCAATGAGAATTTAACTTCATGGTCACATTCCTGGAGTTCCCTGTCCCTGCCCCAACTGCAGATAACCTGTAATAACTTCCGATTGTTTGCATGATCTTCAAGCAAAATGTTCTACTCATACAAAACATGGCAGTTCCCTCCAGTAGGTCCATTTGTTGTAGGTATGACCTCTGTTGCTTTTCTGTAGTACATTAACTATGAAAACAAAAAATCAACCAGTTTCTATATAAAAAGTACATTGTTGTAGACAGTGTACCTTCTGAAAAGGCAAGGTGTAGCATGAGATAGGTGGAATTTTTTTTAAAGTTACAGTGCCCAAGACCGAACAGGCTAATTATCTGCATGTCCCAGAGGGAGGGGGACAGGAAGCATAGAAGCCAATTTCTTGAAGGATGGTCACTACCACTGTCACTCTCTGCAGCCCCTGGAGTTTGTGCATGCACCAGGGCCAAGCTTCTCTTGGCTGTCACAGGCCCCCTGAAAATGTCAGTGCCATCCTGGGAAGCCTAGGGAGGAGAGCTCAGGCATTTCCATATGAAGCAATGAGAAGGCAAGAGATGGCTAAAGAGAGAGACCGAACGGTTTAAAGGCCAAAACGCAGTGAGCTCTCTGAAGTTGAAGTACATGCTTTATTTGTATGGACTGCAACCCAGTGGCAGTGATTAATTCAACATTTCTCCCATAATTGTTTTTGTTTTATTTGTGTGGGTAGTCAGGGTGTTTACAGAGATAACATAAGAAGCCATTCATGGAGGCAGAGCTGGTGAATAAATGTTTGCCAAAATATTTTTTGAAAACTATAGCAACAAAGCCAGCATTTTAAAAGAAATCAATGGATTACAGATATTGGATTCCACACGTGCACGCAGAATAGAGGCAATAGGTTGAAAACGTCCAGGAGCAGGTGATCAAAGCAGTCAGTAACCGTTCTTCAGCATTGTCATGGATAAGTCCACAGATGCAGGCAATGTGGCCCATTTATTAATTTGGGTGAGGTATTTAGACCAATCACTTCAGCCCAAAGAAGAGCTCCTTTGCCTTCTACCACTGCAAGGGCACAGAAGAAGTTTAGATATGCTGGACAGCATCTGCAACTACTTTGAAACACATCACATAACATTGTACATTCTTGTCAGTATCGCAACAGATGGAGCTCCTGTCATGGTAGGTCATGACAGAGGCTTTGTATCTCTCCTTAAAAAGCTCACTATACAGACTGTGATAGACTGTTCATCAAGACATTTTGTGTGCAAAATCAAAGAACGGAGAACTGAATAACGTCCTGACACTTATAGTGAAAATTGTTAATTTTGTTTGTGCCAAAGTCCTTAACCATAGGCTAAAGCTATGCTGCAGGGGTCTGAACCTGAATATAAAGACCTATTGATGCACACTGTTGTGAGATGGCTAAGCAAAGGGAAAGTTCTAGAGCGGTTCATTGCTTTGCTTCCTGAAATTGAATAATATGTAAACAGAAAAGGTCAATCATTCCCAAAACTTAAGGATGTGAAATGGCTAATAATGCTTCATTTTCTTTCTGATCTATTTGAACACTTCAATGCTCTCAGTTTGATGCTGCAAGGCAAACAACAGCATGAGTGCTCCACGATGAATGGCAGTTACTGATTTGAAAGTGAGCTTGTGCTATTCAAACTACAACTGGATGTTGCTGAATTTTCTCACTTCCCAAAACTGTTAGCTGTGACTCAGAGATTTCCAAATGCATAAGAAATGCTGCCAACGCTAAACCTTGGTGCATGTCTTGAGGAAATTTCTGGGGAAATCAAAAGGTGAATCTCTCAATACAGAGCCCTCACCTCTCTGTTAAGGCTGGTTGAAAACCCCTGGATGGTGAGTGTATGAAATCTTGATGTTGTTGAAATCATTGGCATGAAAAGGGCACAAGCACAAATGGAGCTGATAGACATGCAGCACAATTCCGCTCTCGAAGCATCTTTTTGGGAGCAGGCACCAGAAGAATTCTGGAAATTTGTGACTTCTGACAAATTTCCTGTTTTTTTTAGTGTCCCACAAAGTCATTTGTATGTTTGGGTCACCATATGTTTGTGAAAGTTTGTTTTCCACAGTGGGACTGTTGAAGGGTAAACTCAGAAATAAGTTTACAGACTTACACCTGGATCAGCTCTTAAGGTTTGCTGTTTCAGACATAGTACCAGATTACAAGACACTAAGAGGAGACATGAAGTGTAAAATAAGTTCTTTGACATACCTGTTTTTCAGACTCAGTTAAACTTGTGCTGAATTGCGCCTGTGCTGAATATCGGGTTAACGAGGATTACCATGCAGTGCCTCCTAAGACTGCTATTGTCAGACAATAAATTTTTATCAAAATGTCCTCCTTGTAGCTTTGTAATTATATCTGGCTTCGAAATACAGCATTGGCTAGTAATGTTCTGAAAAGGAGGTGTTTTTCTTCTACCCCAGTAGCACCACCCCTGCCCCCACCCGCAGGCCCATCGGTAGGTACTTGGCCACAAACCACACTGTAATTTTGGCCCCCAAGAAAAAGTTTGCGAGTACCCATGCTCTACGCAATTTCACTCTATGACACTCCACTCAACAACACTCTACCTAATCAGTATAAAAAAATCCCCGAAATGATGACTGAGTCATAGAATATAGGAGACTATTGAAATGACTTCAGTCTTGTGATATAGAGACCCTCTACAACCAACTCCCATCCCCATTCTCATGATTTAAGTTCTCCATTGCATGTGCCTTGCCCACCAGCTTTATCCAGCGCAGATAACAGAAGATCACCTTCTCCTGCTGAGTCATCCCTTTTGTTTTTGGCCTTGGTTTCTTTAGGAGGCATTGTGAAATCAAGCTGGTTTGAAAACAGGCAGTCCAGAATTCAAGCCTGGTCTGTTACCTCTCAGTGGTTAGGCTGCTGGGTCTTTCAGGGCCCCTCAAGGAAAGAAGTCTTTTAGCAGCAGCTTCTCCACAGGCTCTCCTATGCCATAGCTACTGCGAGCTCCCTAAGCCAAACACATTCCAGCACAACAGCCATCAATGCACTCTATGCCACACTACTCCGCTCCACTCTATGCCACTGCTGAACGGTACTTACATCTATTTATTATTAAGTTTCAATAGCACAAACAAATCATACACAGCAGTTATGGTTAATGTTTATACACATATGCTGGCACATTACATATGGGGATTCAGGAGCTGCTGACCAGGTAGATATAGTGATAGAAGTGACAAAAAAAACCAGTTACATCCAGCAGACTACAAATAACACATCATCTATTGTAGTGCTATCTTCTTGTTATTATTTGTAATATTATGGAGCATGCACTTACGCCTCGAATTAAAATGTTAGGAGGATTCCTCGTGGGTTGGTGGGGACAGATGATACTGTTGCTGTGGAGATCTGAATGTGTGGAGGCGTATTGTGTCTCTCCTATCTTGGCCTTTCTGTGGGATAAATAAATTTACCTTATTTGATGTAAAAATTGTCATTATGTTATGAACACCCAACCCGTTCAAACTCACTGGTTGGCTGTATATAGTGGCCCTCATTACAACCCTGGCGGTCGGTTTTAAAGTGGCGGTTAAAGAAAATGGAATCACGACCATGGCGGAAACCGCCAACATAGAAAGCCACTTTAACACTCCGACCGATACGGCTGTAGAAACAAACACTGCGGCGGTCACAGGCGGAAGACAATGTACCGCCCACACTATTATAACAAAAACACAGCGGAAACAGGACTTGGAAGGGAAAACTCTCACCTCTACACATTCCATGAGGAACCAGGACGCCATGGAGCCAGAACTCCAAATACTCCCTGCAATGGTATTCCTGCTCCTCTACCAGGAGCACGAAAGACGGCGGCGACGACCACGGTGAGTACTGCACCTACAACATAGGGGAGGGGGAGGGAAAAGAGAGTGACACACACACACGCAACACGCAACACCCCCACCCTCACCGACAACACCATACACACATATACATGCTGCAACATTACATTTACACCCCACCCACCCCCCTGGAAGAACGCAAGGACAAAAGGAAATGAGTTGAACAATTGTAATAAATAAAAATCCATTATTCAAAACTTTAAATACAGTGTAAACAAATATGTACACCAACTATACAAGCCCGGATAGTGCACCATTCATAGTCCGTGGACCACTGGGCCCAAAATGCATGGGCGAGGCCCACACTCGATACCAGACTCCAAACTGAGAGAACACTGCAGGGGCATCAGATCGAAATGAAACAGGCACCTCAGGGGGAAGGGAAGGGAGGGCGCCTCAGCCGGATGAGTGCACGACGCCAGCTCCACGAGGGGGCCCCATGCCCACTGCTGTATCCTGGGGAGTGCAAAGCCACAGTCTCTCAAGTGGGTGGGTTGACCACTGCTCTATCCTGGGGAGTACAAAGCCAGCCTCTCAAGTCTCTCAAGTGGGTGGGTTGCCCACTGCTCTATCCTGGGGAGTGCAAAGCCACAGCGTCTCAAGTCTCTCAAGTGGGTGGGTTGCCTACTGCTCTATCCTGGGGAGTGCAAAGCCACAGTCTCTCAAGTGGGTGGGTTGCCCACTGCTCTATCCTGTGGAGTGCAAAGCCACAGTCTCTCAAGTGAATAACAGTCGCCACTGGTTCTGGAGGGGGTTGGTGCCCAGAGTGCTTCATCCTGCCAAGGACTGAGGTAGTGGATGCCTTTCTCCACTGGTTCTGGAGAGGGCTTGGTGCCCAGAGTGCTTCATCCTGCCAAGGACTGAGGTAGTGGATGCCTTTCTCCACTGGTTCTGGAGGGGGCTTGGTGCCCAGAGTGCTTCATCCTGCCAAGGACTGAGGTAGTGGATGTGATACTCCAGTGGTTCTGGAGGGGGCTTGGTGCCCAGAGTGCTTCATCCTGCCAAGGAGTGAGGTAGTGGATGCCTTTCTCCACTGGTTCTGGAGGGGGCTTGGTGCCCAGAGTGCATCATCCTGCCAGGGACACAGGTAGTGGATGTGATACTCCACTGACGGTGGTGCAACATGCAAGCTGCCCAGGCTCCTGGAACTGACCACCAGCCTCGTACGACTGGCAGCCATGTCTGCGGTGGTGCCACTGGCTCAGGATGTCGCAGGGCCGCTGACAGTGCTGGTGACGGTGTCAGTGGCATTGGTGCTTGCAGCGGACTCTGTGGCATCGGTGTTGGTGGCGGGCTCTGTGGCATCGGTGCTGGCGGCGGGCTCTGTGGCATCGGTGCTGGCGGCGGGCTCTGTGGCATCGGTGCTGGCGGTGGGCTCTGTGGCTGCGGTGCTGGTGGCGGGCTCAGTGGCTGCGGTGCTGGTGGCGGGCTCAGTGGCTGCGGTGCTGGTGGCAGCCTCAGTGACTGCGGTGCTGGTGGCGGTGCGGGTGGCGGTCTTGTCCGCCTTGCAGGTTGGCGTCGACGTGGACCTGCCCTTGATTTTCTGGCCCTTCCCCACCTTGGATGATGGCGCAGCTGTCTTGCCACTATCCACTTTTGTTTTGCCTGAGCCCTTGGTGGCAGGTGTTTACGCCTTCTCCCTCCGTGATGTGGGCAAATTTTTTACTTTTGGAGGTGGCGGAATGTCCTTGCCCTCGCTCCGTGGAACACAGGCAGCCCTGTTGCTTGGCGCACTCCAAAAGCCCGCAGTTGCTGGCACCACTGTGCCCTGTGATGTGGTGGCTGAGTCTGTCACCTTCACCCACTGTATGGACCCTGACTTGTCACTCTGCCTTTCCATTTCACAGATGTGGGTCCCACTGTGTGACCTCTGCTATATTACCTCATGGACTAGAGCTGTGTGATATAGGTATGTTGACAATACAATCGACATTGCTATTTTCCTTAGTTATTGCAAATAAACATTTGTGAAAGCACAGACTGACTCCAGACTGTTCTGTGATTCAAGGGTGTTTATTTCAGTGTAAGTTAGTGGAGAGGGTTGTAAAATGGGCAGGGGTGATGGTGGAGGATTGTCCATGACAAAGTCCAGTCTATTTGTTTCACGGGTGCATTGTCCAAAGGGGCATAGGAAGTGGAGCTAGGGCAGTTGATGGAGGACACAGTGACGAAGTGGGACAGAAGGATGACATTCAGGGTGGTCTCATTTCCTGGCAGGGGTCTTGGCATTGTTCTCTGTCTTTGTCCTGGATCTCAGGGACCGTTTGCGGGGTGGTTTTCCATCTGCAGGGGGTGGGATGCTGGTGTCGTGGTTCTGTGGCGGTGCCTCCTGTCCACTAGCGCTGGCGGAGGTGGTGGCTGTTCATCATCCAGGCTAGTGTCAGGGGTCCCTTGTTGTGCCACAGTGTCCCTCCTGGTGTTCACAAGGTCCTTCAGCACCCCTACAATGGTCACCAGGGTGGTGTTGATGGACTTGAGTTCCTCCCTGATCCCCAAATACTGTTCCTCCTGCAGCAGCTGGGTCTCCTGAAATTTGGCCAGTACCGTTGCCATCATCTCCTGGGAATGATGGTACGCTCCCATGATGTTGGAGAGGGCCTCGTGGAGAGTGGGTTCCCTGGGCCTGTCCTCCCCCTGTCGCACAGCAGTCCTCCCAGTTACCCTGTTTTCCTGTGTCTCTGTCCCCTGAACTGTGTGCCCACTGCCCCCAGGTCCCTGATTTTCTTGGGGTGGTGGGTTTGCCTGGGTTCCCTGTAGTGGTGGACACACTGCTGCTTGACGTGTCCTGGGGACAGAGGGATGGGCCCGCTGGGTGGGTGCTGTGCTGGTGTTTCCTGAGGGGGGAGGCTCTGTGGTGGCATGTGCCAGTGTCAGGGGAACCGACTGTCCCGAGGTCCCAGATGGGCCGGGCTGGTCATCTTGATCCAGTTGGACAGAGCTGCTGTCATCACTCTTGGCCTCTTCTGTGGGGGGAGTGGACATGTCTGGAACCTCCTGTCCGGTGATGTTGGGTAGGGGTCCTGCAGGGGTGTAAAGGCATGATTATTGCATCTGTGTGTGCCATCGTGTGCAATGGGTGGGTGACCCTGTACTCCAGTGCTTGCATTCTTGTCTAGGACCTTGTGTGATAGTTGGTTTGGGGATCTGTGTGGGTATCTGTAGTGGACATGCTTTGATGATGGGTGTCCATGCTTTGTTGTTGCATGCAGGGCTTGGTATTGGGATGTATGGGTTGTGATAGTGGGGCATATGTGAGGCGTTGGAGTGAATGGGGTGAGGGTGAGGGTGGGGTATGTGATGGCATGCAGGTAGGGTAGGGGATGTAATAGTTATGATTTGACTTACCAGAGTCCATTCTTCATGCTACTCCTGCGAGGCCCTCAGGATGCAGTATAGCCAAGACCTGCTCCTCCCATGTTGTTAGTTGTGGGGGTCTGCCACCAGTCCTCTGAACTGCAATCTGGTGTCTTGAAACCACGGAACGCACCTTCCCCCATAGGTCGCTCCATCTCTTCCTGATGTCATCCCTAGTTCTTGGATGCTGTCCCACTGCGTTGACCCTGTCTACGATTCTGCGCCATAGCTCCATCTTCCTAGCTATGGAGGTGTGCTGCACCTGTGATCCGAATAGCTGTGGCTCTACCCGGACGATTTCCTCCACCATGACCCTGAGCTCCTCCTCAGAGAACCTGGGGTGTCTTTGTGGTGCCATGGTGTGGTGTGGGTGTGGTGTGGAGTGGGGCGTGTTGTGATGTGTGAGGGGATGTGTTTGTGTGTGTTGTCTGAGGTGTGTGGATGTTGTGTGAGTGATGGTGTTGTGTGCCTGTGGATGCTAGTATTGTTGATGGTGGTGTCTCTCTCTGTGCTTCTTTCTCAGTTTTTGTTGTAGGGGTTTGTGGGTGATGTGAGTGTGTGTTTTATAATGAATTGAGTGTGTGGGAGTGGTGTGTGTATGTGTATCAGGTGTGTGTATTTTGAATTGTCCAATGTGTTTTGTAAAAGTGTGTGTATTTTGAGCGGGGTGGTGTGTACCACCAATGGAATACCGCGGTTGAAAGACCACCGCGTGGATTCGTGGGTCGTGATAGTGTGGGCGTATTCCTGTTGGCGTGACGGTGGAGGTTTTGTTACCGCCAGTTAATCACTGACCTTTGGTGTGGCGGACTTGTATGGGTGTCTGGATTTTTGCGGATTCCGGCATGTGTGTCGTAATAGCTGTAGTGGAATTCTGCCACGGCAGCGGTGTGTTGGCGGTCTTCTGCACGGCGGTAAGCGGGATTTACCGCCAATGTTGTAATGAGGGCCAATGTAATGACCAGACAACCAGTTCGAACCCACTGCGCCTCCTCAACACACATAGACTAAAGAAAGGGAGATTTCAAAACTACACCTTACCTGTTCAGATTAGTGTGTCTTCTGCAGTTGCTCCCCTAAGCCCTGCGGCCTTAGCTCACTGTTCTTACAGTTTTCGGGGGCAGGTACTGTGGTGCTGGTTGGGCAGGATAGCATCATCAGGTAGGTGAAGTGGACGCATTACTGCCATTTTTGTTTAGAATCATTTTCGGTTTTTATACTATTGGACACCACTTCTCATTTAAAGGTATAACAGGAATAGTCTAGCACAGCGGTTCCCAACCTGTGGTCCAGGGACCCCTGGCAGTCCGGGAAGCCTCCTCAGGGGGTCTGTGACTGCTTAGACAGTAAAATAATATTAACAGATTAGGCCCCCCAGCTTTCAGTAATGACTCACTGGGGGATCCCTGAATTCCTATAATGAATCAGTGGTGGTCCCCAGGTAACAGTAATGATAAAGAGAGGGTCCACAGAGATCAAAAGGTTGGGAACCATGGGTCTAGCATTTCTACTGTATGCAATCTGGGTCTGTTTAACTATAAACATGATGGGTGATGCTAATACTCAGCACATCACAATTAAGCCACCTAAAGAATTTAAATCTGTCCTTGGTCATCTGCTTTTACAATGACCTGTATTGAAGGATTAATTGATTTATTACTTAGGTACCATTGAGGATGAACGTATCACAATGTCCCCTGAAAGAAAAAAAAGATTATTATTGCACAATTTAGGGCCTGAAGGGTTGAAAGTTTATAAGACTATAGAAGTCAGGCAGCAATGGTGGTGATGTTTTTGCAAAAGCTTCTGGATCAGCACTACTCACCAAGCATTTGCCTTGCTGTAGCCAGATTTAATTTCTTCCCAACGCAAACAACTTAATTCTGAAAGTGTATGTTTTAGCTCTCAGATTACTTTCCAGGAATTGCAAATTTGCACAATTGGAAGATTAATTTATCCGGGACAAAGTGATAATTCATACAAAGACACAAAGGTGGTCATTACGACATTGGTGGTAGAAAACGCTTACTGCCGCGCTGACGGCCGCCAACATACTACCACGGTGGCAAGTATCCGTTCGGCATATTATGACACACACACCAAACTGACAGAATACAGCCACATACACAAATCCGCCAGCCCAAGGGTCAGTGGTAAACTGTCGGTCCCAACACCCATACCGTTACGCCAACAGACTATCGGCAACCACATCAAGACCCACGAATCACCACGGCAGACATTCAACGGCAGTAAACCATTGGCGGTATACACCGCCGCGCTCAGAATGGACACCCAAATACTAAACTACACAACATTGGCCAATGCAAAAAACACACACAGGACACTCATACACACACCACACCCACCCACTCACACCACTATAAAACACACACCCACATTACCCACAACCCTTTACGAATACAAATCATTGCCACCAGACAGACATCAAGACCACTGTGACAACTACACACCCCCCCATACATAACTCATGCACTCCACTACGCATACCCAATCACACCACCCAACACCCACACACTTACGCACACCACACAACACCCATGGCTCCACAAAGGCACCCTCATTTCACAGATGAGGAATTGCAGGTCATGGTGGAGGAAATAGTCAGGGTAGAGCCACATCTGTTTGGAGCACAGGTACAGCAGATATCCATTGCAAGGAAGATGGAGCTATGGCAGAGGATCATGGACAGGGGAAACGCTGTGGGGCAGCATCCAAGAACAAGGAACAACATCAGAAGGAGATGGAACGACCTACGGAGGAAGGTATGTTCCGTGGCAGCAAGGCATGAGCTCGCCATACAGAGGACTGGCTGTGGACCCCCACTCCCTCTCCCACAGCTCACAGCATGGGAGGAGCAAGTCTTGACATTACTGCATCCTGAGTAGCCGGAGGACTGGACACTGGTAAGTCAACATTTAACACTTATCACCCCCCCCATAACTGCATGCCATCTCACACCCTCACCCTCACTCCCATCACTCCACTCCATCCCACACACTGCACCTACACATATGACTAACGGCAATGCCAAGCCCTGCATGCCATACCAATGCATGGACAGCCCTTCCAGCCCTGCATGGACACCCATCACCAAAGCATGCACAGCATGGAGAACTAACAAGCACACAATACACCACCATACACAAATAAAGTGGGCAGGGCAACAGCAACGATAGAGGTGAAGATATGGATGTACAACATGTCACAGGCATGAAGCATAATACATCACTTGCATCCCCACAGGTGCCCCATCCAATCTCAGTGGAGAGGAGGTGCCAAGACTATCCACTCCCCCAACAGAAGATGCCCCCAGTGATGATAGTAACTCTGCACTCCAGGATCTAGATCAACTACCTGGCCAATCAGGGCCCACTGGTCAGTCGGTCATCCCACCCCACTCCCAGTACACCACAGAGCCTCCCTCATCAGTTACCAATACCACAGCACCCACCAATCGTCCCCACACCACTGTCCCCAGGACACGTCAATCAGCAGTGTGCCCACCTGTACAAGGACCCTAGCCCACACCTCATGCCCAAGACAATCAGGGACCTGGGGCCAGTGGCAATGGGCACACCGTTCAGGAGTCACAGGCACAGGGCAACAGAGACAGTGGGAGGACCACCGTTCGCCAGGGGGAGGACTGGCCCAGGGAACCGACTCTCCAGGAGGCACTGACCAATGTCCTGGGTGCCTACCAACAATCCCAGGACACGATGGGACAGATCCTGAACAACATACAGGAGAACAAGAGGCTGCAGGAGGAACACCATCAGGAGATCAGGGAGGACTTGCAGGCCCTCAATACCACCATGATCTCCATAGCAGGAGTGCTGTCAGACATGGCCAACATCATGAGGGAATGGACTGCACAGCAGGGGCTCCCTACTACTAGCCAGTCTATTGACCAGCCCACCACATCTGATGGAGCTAGTGGACAGGAGGCCCGCCACAGGACCCACAGGACACCAGCACCCCTCCCCTTGCAGAAGGTGAACCACCCCACAAACGTTCCCTGCGAACCAGACAGAAGCCAGAGACACTTTCCAAGACCAAGATCACCACCAAGAAATGAGACTCTCCTGATTGTCCCCCTTGTGTCCCACCCTGTCACCTTGTCCACTTTGAACTGCCTTTGCTTTCCTTCCTATGGCCCCTTGGACACTGGACCTGTGCTACAAACAGACTGGAACAATACCCTGGACTTTCCTCCACCATCACCCCATTCCATTTCACTTTACCCTCAATTTTATAGCACTACAATAAATACCCTTGAACACAATTTGAGTGACACTGTTTTATGTGTCTTAAATGTGCATTTGTGGGAACAGTCACATCAAGTGCAAATGATCTGAACACTGTGATAGCTAACAAATAATGACCTGGAACTGTCTGTAGTGATGACATCAGGACAATGTTGTCATATCACCAACTCTGGAAAATGAGAAGCCATAGGTGACAGTAAGTTGAGATGCAAAGGAAGTGAATGCCATCATGCCACAGGCACACAGATAAATCAATAGTCAGAGTAATGGTGAGTTCCAATGTCTCACCTGTGTGTCATTGGAAGTATTGTCATATAACTGATGTTCTGTTGTCCTCATCCTCATCCTCTGCCTCCTCATCCTCACTGTCCTCAGGGTCCACTGCTGCCACAGGGTCATCTCCTGTCCCCTTGTCCTAAAGAAAAGGCACATGTCATCTGAGGGCCAGGTTGTGCAACATGCAGCATGCCACTACTATCTGGCAGGTCTTTCCAGGTGATTAGCACAGGGAGGCACCTGACCCTGGCCTTCAGGAGGCCGAAGGACTACTCGATTATTCTTCTGGTTCGCCATATGCCTCATTATAATGGTCCTCAGCCCCTGTCCTGGCATTCTTCACAGGGGTCAGCAGCCACAATAGGTTTTGGTAGCCAGAGTCACCTGAAAGTATTGAGGGACAACATTTAGGGGGTCATCACAACCCTGGCGGACGGTGTTAAAGCTGCGGTAATACCACAAACAGGCTGGCGGAACAAAAATGGGAATTATGACCGTGGCGGAAACCGCCAACATAGACAGCCACTTTAACACTCTGACCGCCACGGCCGTACAGACAAGCAGCGCGGCGGTCACCGGCAACAGACAGGCGGAAGACAAAGTACCGCCCGCAGTATCACAACCCACCAATCCGCCACCTTTTCCGGGGCGGATTCACCGTGGATAAAAGCACGGCGGAAACAGCTTTTGCAATGGGAAAACGCTCACCTGAACACACTCCACAACGAAGGAGGCCACCATGGAGCCAGAACTACAAATACTCCCTGCGCTTGTCTACCTGCTCCTCTACGATCACCATCTACGTAGGCGCCGAAGGCAACGGTGAGTGCAGCACCTACGACATAGGGGAGAGGGGAGGCAAAAGTCAGGGACACACACACGAAACACCCCCACCTCAAACCCGACCCTCACCCACTACAACACACACACCAATGCATTTCCAAACAGCACAGTAACAACTCCCCCCAGCCCCCCCGGAAGAATGCAAAGACAAAAGGAAATCAGGTCAAACATTGTAATGTATCAAAATACAGTAAGCTAATATATACAGATATATTTACACATTCCAGAATTGATACATGACGATTAGTAGTGCAGGTATGCACATATCAATGTCTGTGGACCACTGGGCCCACAATGCATGGGCGAGGCCCACACTAGATACCTGTCCACAAACGGAGAGAACACTGCAGGGGCATCAGATAGAAATACAACAGGCACCTCAGGGGGAAGGGAAGAGGGGGGCACCTCAGCCGGATTACAGCACCACGCCAGATCCACGACGGGGCTCCATGCCCATTGATGTATCCTGGGGAGTGCAAAGCCACAGTCTCTCAAGTCTCTCAAGTGGGTGGTTTGCCCACTGCCATATCCTGGGGAGTGTAAAGCCACAGTCTCTCAAGTCTCTACAGTGGGTGGTTTGCCCACTGCTTTATCCTGGGGAGTGCAAAGCCACAGTCTCTCAAGTCTCTACAGTGATTGGTTTGCCCACTGTACCATCCTGGGGAGTGCAAAGCCACAGTCTCTCAAGTCTCTACAGTGGGTGGGTTGCCCACTGTACCATCCTAGGGAGTGCCAAGCCACAGTCTCTCAAGTCTCTCAAGTGGGTGGGTTGCCCACTGTACCATCCTGGGGAGTGCAAAGCCACAGTCTCTCAAGTGGGTGGGTTGCCCACTGTACCATCCTGGGGAGTGCAAAGCCACAGTCTCTCAAGTCTCTACAGTGGGTGGTTTGCCCACTGCTTTATCCTGGGGAGTGCAAAGCCACAGTCTCTCAAGTGGATATCAGTCTCCACTGGTTCTGGAGGGGGACTGGTGCCCAGACTGCATCAGGCTCCCCGTGACGGTTCCTGTTCCGTCACTGTACCAGCTGCACATGGGCTAACGATGCTTGATTTGGCGGTATTTTCCCTGTTCAGCGGTGCTTGACTTTGCAGTATCTGACCTGTTCAGCGGTGCTTTGCCCTGTTCAGCGGTCTTCACCATGGCGGTCTGTTCCCTGTTCAGCGGTCTTCACCATGGCGGTCTGTGCCCTGTTCAGCGGTGCTTGACTTTGCAGTTTCTGACCTGTTCAGCGGTGCTTTGCCCTGTTCAGCGGTCTTCACCATGGCGGTCTGTTCCCTGTTCAGCGGTCTTCACCATGGCGGTCTGTGCCCTGTTCAGTGGTCTTCACCATGGCGGTCTGTGCCCTGTTCAGCGGTGCTTGACTTTGCAGTTTCTGAACTGTTCAGCGGTGCTTTGCCCTATTCAGCGGTCTTCACCATGGCGGTCTGTTCCCTGTTCAGCGGTCTTCACCATGGCGGTCTGTGCCCTGTTCAGCGGCCTTCACCATGGCGGTCTGTGCCCTGTTCAGCGGTGCTTGACTTTGCAGTTTCTGACCTGTTCAGCGGTGCTTTGCCCTGTTCAGCGGTCTTCACCATGGCAGTCTGTTCCCTGTTCAGCGGTGCTTTGCCATGGCGGTCTGTGCCCTGTTCAGCGGTGCTTGACTTTGCTGTCTGACCTGTGCATTGGTGTGTGGCATGACGGTCCCTCATTGCCCAGCGGGGCTGTGGCTGCCGGGGCCCTCCAGGGCACTGACGCTGGCGGTGGTCTCCGGACCAGTGACGATAGTGCTGCCCTCCTGGGCAGTGACTCTGGCGGTGGTCTCCTGACCAGTGACGACTGTGCTGCCCTCCTGGGCAATGACTCCGGCGGTGGTCTCCTGACCAGTGACGACTGTGCTGCCCTCCTGGGCAATGACTCCGGCGGTGGTCTCCTGACCAGTGACGATAGTGCTGCCCTCCTGTGCACTGACTCTGGCGGTGGTCTCCTGACCAGTGACCATAGTGCTAGCGGTGCGTCCCGGCCGCCGGGGAGGATGGCGCCCTTCTCCGCCGTGCTGCTCTTCCCAGACTGTGCAGACTTCTTCTGGCCCTTCACCACCTTTGGAGGAGTCACAGCTGACTCAGCACTCCCCCTGGGACCCTTGTGAGCAGTTTTACCGCCAGGAGTCTTCACCCTGTCCCGTCGGCCATTTTCCAACCTAAGGTGCTTTACAGAGGGTGGACTGGCAGTGCTTTGGCTCCGTGTCACACTGGCTGCCCTGGTGGCCAGTGCACTCCACACACCTTTAACACGCACCACTGGTACCGGACTTTTTTTGGCTGAGGTGCTACTACGGGACCTATGAATTGGAGGGGTGGGGGTGGTGGCAAAGAGGTCAACGTTGCTGAGGAAGAGTTGCTGACGAAGACTGGGATGGGTAGCTGGAGGGGGTCTGGGAGTGGAGGAAGAGGAGGTGGTTGTAGGAGGTGTAACTTTAGGTGATTTGGGTGCAGATGCAGGTACTGGAGGCTGTCGTGAGGTGGATGGATGTTCGGTGTGTGGGTGCCCGCATTTGTGTACTTTGGAAGGGGGCGTCACAGACACACTGGGAGTGGACACAGGGGACATGTAAATGGTAGTGGGGGTGGTGAGTGCAGGTGAGTGGGGTGTGGTGCTGGGTGTTCTGGTGCGAGTCCTAGTGCCTGTTGTGTCTGTATGTGGGTGATGCTTGTTTGAGTGCCTGTGGGTTGTGTGGTGCTTATGTTTGCCTGAGCTACTTTTGTGTGTTGAGGTGTATGCATGCTTGTCTGATGGTGTGCTTGGGATAGGCTGGGGTACAGGGGACTGGGTCTGGGTGGAGGAAGTTGGAGGGGGGAGGCTAGACACAGGGACAATGGCTGCCATCAGTGCTGAGGCCAGAGATTGCAGGGTTCGATGAAGGGCAGCCTGACCATAATGAATGCCCTCCAGGAATGCATTACCGTGTTGCAACTCTCGTTCTACACCCTGGATGGCATTCACAATGGTAGACTGCCCAACAGTGAGTGACCTGAGGAGGTCAATGGCCTCCTCACTGAGGGCAGCAGGGGTGACTGGGGCAGGGGCTGAGGTGCCTGGGGCGAAGGTGATGCCAACCCTCCTGGGTGAGCGGGCACGGGGCGAAGGCTGAGGGGCTGCTGGGAGGGTGGTGCTGGTAGGGGATGTGGCGTCTGTACCTGTAGAAGTGGGGGGCACAGATGGTGCCGCCACCACAAGGGAGCTCCCATCGGCGGACGAGTCCGTGTCGCTGTTTGGTGATCCGGTGGCTGACGTGAAGCTCCCCTCGCCCTCCGTCCCACTGGTGTACTCAGAGTCTGTGGTGTGGCCCTCCATGGCCATGTGGGATGCAGCTCCCTTGTGCTCCGGTGCCACTGTACCTCCGCCTGATGATGCTGATGCACACAAGAACAGGAAGAGCACAAAAAAGGGGGGGGAGACAGAAGAAAGACAGGTTGAGTGCATGGCTTACCGCTACCGTTGGCGGACAATACAGACACAGCAGCCCCATGCACTACGCCATGCTCTTGGCCTCTACAGATGCAATTCCTGGGATGTGGCCTACATGGCTATGGTGGTCATCTGCACACATAGATGACACAGGGGCATGTATACCTGTACTAGGCACTCTACAGAGGTGGGGTGGAGTGGCACATGTCCTGCATTACGGAGGGGCCTAGCCTACGGAAGTCGCCCTGGCCTAGGGAAACCCACAGCCCTCCTCCCCCACCCAGACCCCTCCACTGCGCAAAGTCCGCAGAATGAGAGTGTACTCACCCCCTTGTGTCTGCTGTGATGTCCTCAAGCGCCCATCCAACTCAGGGTAGGCCACCGCCAGGATCCTGAACATCAGGGGGGTCATGGTGCGACGGGCACCCCTCCCACGTTGGGAGGCCATCCCCAGCTGAGCCTCCGCCATCTTCTTGCTCCAGCGGCGAATGTCCTCCCATCTTTTCCGGCAGTGGGTGCCCCCAGGGTCCGGACGTCCTTGGCGATGGCACGCCAAATGTCCTTCTTCTGGTGGGTGCTGATCTACATGACTTGTACAGGGGAAGAAGAGAAGTCTTTAACAACAGCACCATCGAAATGGGTGGCCCCCATCCCTACCCTTGCCATGTGGCACATGCATTCACACTCCTTCATGTTCCCTAAACTCTGCCCCCTTCCTACTGACATCCAGCCATCTCCACCCAGGCATAGGCCATACAACGTCCTCCCTGTGTACTTACCTGTTGGTCTGGAGGACCGTAGAGTAGCGTGTACTGGGGGAGGACCCCGTCGACTAGCTTCTCCAACTCCTGAGCAGTGAAGGCAGGGGCCCTTTCCCCAGACGCAGCAGCCATTGTCTTTTCCAGACCGAGGTCACAGCAGCACTTGCAGTGTAGGTCCTCTCCTGTCGAAGATCAGGTATCGAGTGATTGAACAGATAGAAAATGGCGGTCACGTCCGCGGTGGTGACGTCCGCGGCGGTGCGTATCATCACCGCCGGCGCACTTCATCATTCGCTCCTGGGACCCATAGGGTCCAATGTTAACCAATGCAGCATTGCGCCGCGGTCTACGACCGACTACCGCGACGGTGTACAACGCCAGCGCAGACACCTCACATCCCATTGTCCCACTTTAGAGGTCAGGCAGCCGCCATTTCAGGGGCCCACATGGCTTCATTTACTACTGCGTCACACATACCTAGGCCTACACTCAACACACATACAGGAAGAGTTTTGTATTTGGTGTCGTGTTCTGTGTAGCTGTGGGTACATACCTGGGAATTTGTTGACTCTGTGGTCGCTGTTGTCCTTCCTAGGCACCGTCAGCTGGGACATGTGAGGAGATGGCGGAATCCTCTGGTGTACCGACCGCTGGTGGACCTGTTGACAATGGAGGAGCGACATTTAATCATCACCTACAGGTTTGACCGTGCCACAATCCAGGAACTGTGTACCCAGTTGGAGCCAGACCTGATGTCACCAATCCGCCATCCCACAGGAATCCCCCCTGAAGTGCAGGTGCTAGCAGTGCTCCATTTCCTTGCAAGTGGGTCATTTCAAACAACAGTGGCCATAGCATCAGGGATGTCCCACCCTATGTTTTTCAACGTGTTGTCCAGAGTGTTGTCTGCCCTGCTGAAACACGTAAGGAGCTACATCGTTTTCCCACATGTGGAGGATTTGGCTACAGTGAAAGGTGACTTCTATGCCCTTGGACATATCCCCAACATCATAGGTGCTATTGATGGGACCCATGTAGCTCTGGTCTCCCCCCCCCCACACAGGAGTGAACAGGTGTACAGGAACCGGAAGAGTTATCATTCCATGAATGTACAGATGGTATGTTTGGCAGACCAGTTCATCTCCCAGGTTAATGCTATGTTCCCTGGCTCAGTGCATGATGCCTACATACTGCGGAATAGCAGCATCCCGTATGTGATGGGTCAACTCTAGAGGCACCGTGTGTGGCTATTAGGGGACTCTGGTTACCCCAACCTGTCCTGGCTATTGACCCCAGTGAAGAATCCCAGGACCAGGGCAGAGGAATGCTACAATGAGGCCCATGGGTGGACTAGGAGGGTTATCGAACGCACCTTCGGCCTCCTGAAGGCCAGGTTCAGGTGCCTCCATATGACAGGTGGTTCCCTATTCTACTCACCAAAGAAGGTGTGCCAGATCATCATCGCCTGCTCGATGCTTCATAATCTTGCTTTGCGATGCCAGGTGCCTTTTCTGCAGCAGGATGGTCCAGATGGCGGTGTTGTGGCAGCTGTGGAGCCTGTGGACAGTGAAGAGGAGGAAGCTGAGGAAGAAACATAGACAACAGGGAGTCAGTCATACAGCAATATTTCCAGTGACACACAGGTGAGAATATTTTGTTTTACTATTACATTCACTTTCACACTTCTACCTCTATCCTGTCTGTCATTTAGTAGCAGTATATGGTAACTGAGTTGTACCTTTCCATTACGGTTTCACAGGTGTGGTTACCAACGTGTGTCATCTGCTTGCATCCTTCATGGACTTGTGATGTGTGACATAGGTATGTTGACATTACAATTGAAAATGCATTTTGACACTGTCATTGATAATACAAATTTACCAAATCACAGACTGACTCCAGATTGTTTTGGGCTTCAAGGGTGTTTATTTAAGTGCTCAAAAATGGAGGGGGGTTGTAAAATGGTGATGGTGGAGGAATGTCCATGGCAGAGTCCAGTCTATTCGTCTCACAGGTGCTTTGCCCATTTGGGCATAGGAAGTGGAGCTGGGGCAGTTCCAATATGGACAGGGTTACAAAGTGGGACAGTGGGAGGACAATCAGGGTGGTCTCATTTCCTGGTGGGGGTCTTGCCATCTTGCTCTGTCCTGTTCCTGGATCTCAGGGACCGCTTGCAGGGTGGTTGTCCGTCTGCAGGGGGTGGGGTGCTGGTGTGGTGGTCCTGGGGCGAGGCGTCCTGTCCACTAGCGCTGGCGGAGGTGGTGGGCAGTTCATCGTCCATGCTTGTGTCAGGGGCCCCTTGGAGTGCCACGGTGTCCCTCATGGTCTTTTGTATGTCCTTCAGCACCCCTACGATGGTGCCCAGGGCGGAGCTGATGGTTCTGAGCTCCTCCCTGAACCCCAAATACTGCTCCTCCTGCAGGCGCTGGGTGTCCTGAAACTTGGCCAGGACCGTCGCCATCGTCTCCTGGGAGTGGTGGTATGCTCCCATGATGGAGGAGAGGGCCTCGTGGAGAGTGGGTTCCCTTGGCCTGTCCGCCCCCTGTCGCACAGCAACCCTCCCAGTTCCCCTGGACCGTGTGCCCACTACCACTGCCCCCAGGTCCCTGTTGTTGTTGGGGTGGTGGGTTATCCTGGTTCCCTGTAGTAGTGGACACACCGCTGATTCGCGTGTCCTAGGTACGGAGGTATGGGCCCGCTGGTTGGGTGCTGTGCTGGTGTTACCAGAGGGTGGAAGGTCAGTGTTGGGCTGTGCCTGTGCAAGGGGAACCGACTGTCCCGAGGCCCACAATGGTCCGGGCTGGTCATCTGGATCCAGTTGGCCAGAACTGCTGTCGTCACTGTGGGCCTCTTCTGTGGGTGGAGTGGAGATGTCTGGACCCTCCTGTGTGGTGACGATCCGTAGTGGTCCTGCAGGGGTATAAGAGTATGATTATTGCATGTGTGTGTGTCATGGTGTGCAATGGGTGGGTGTGCGTGTACCCCAGTGCAAGCATTCCTGTGTGGGGGTTTTTGTGATGATGGTTTAGGGGGTTGTTATGGGTATGTGCAGTGAGCATGCTTTAGTGAGGGGTGATCATGCTTAGTTGTGTCATGCAGGGCTTGGTGTTGGGATGGGTGGTTTGTGTTATTAGTACATTAGTGAGGAGTTGGAGTGGTAGGGGAAGGGGGGAGGGTGGGGGTGTGTGTTGGCATGCAGGTAGGGTGGGGGATATGATAGTTAAGATTTGACTTACCAGTGTCCATTCCTCCACCGACTCTTCCGAGGCCCTCTGGATGCATGATGGTCAAGACCTTCTCCTCCCATGTTGTTAGTTGTGGGGGACGAGGTGGGGTTCCGCCGCCAGTCCACTGTACTGCGATGTTGTGCCTGGAGACCACTGAACGCACCTTCCCCCGTAGGTCGTTCCATCTCTTCCTGATGTCCTCCCAATTTCTTGGATGCTGTCCCACAGCGTTGACCCTGTCCACGATTCTGCGCCATAGCTCCATCTTCCTGGCTATGGAGGTGTGCTGCACCTGTGAGCCAAATAGCTGTGGCTCTACCGTAGGATTTCCTCCACCATGACCCTGAGCTCCTCCTCGGAAAACCTGGGGTGTCTTTGGCGTGACATGGTGTGGTGTGGGTGATGTGTGGGGTGGTGTATGTGGTGATAAGTGTGGTGATATGTAGTGGTGTGTGGTGTTTTGTGCATGGATGTTGTGTGGGTGATGGTGTTGTGTGCCTCTGTGTGGTGAGGTTGTCTATGCTGTGCTCTCTCTCTGTCGCCTTCGTCTCTAATTTTTGGTTGTAGGGGTTTGTGGGTGTGTGTTTTATTTTGTGTTGGGTGTGTGGGAGTGGTGTTTGTATGTGTATCAGGTGTGTGTATTTGGAATTGTCCAATGTGGTGGTGTTTTGGAGATGTGTGTGTATTTTGAGCGCGGCGGTGTGTACCGCCAAAGGAATACCGCGGTTGAAAGACCGCCGCGTGGATTCGTGGGTCGTGATAGCATGGGCGTGTTTCTGTTGGCGTGACGGTGGAGGAATTGTTTTCGCCAGTTTAACACTGACCTTTGGTGTGGCGGACTTGTGTGGGTGTCTGAATTTCGGCGGATTCCGAGATGTGTGTCATAATAGCTGTGGCTGCGGTGGTGTATTGGCGGTCTTCTGCACGGCGGTAAGCGCCTTTTACCGCCAATGTTGTAATGACCCCCTTAGTCTTACACAATCCTATGGGGAGAACACCTGAAGGCATACACTGACATACAGTGGGTGGGGGATCTGGCTCACCTATTAGCCACACCCTGTGCCTCTGTAGTTGGGTCATCACATTTGGTATGTTGCCATTCCTCAGGATGAAGGCGTCATGCACCAACCCAGGACACTTGGCAGTGACTTGGGAGATGTGATAATCCGCCAGGCACACCATTTGCACATTCAGTGAGTGGAAACTCGTTACCATTTCTGAACACCTGTTCATTCTGCCGGGAGGGGGGGGGAACTAATGCAATATGTGTACCATCAATCGCCCCAATTATATTGGGGATATGACCCATTATATGGAATCCGGCCTTTACAGTGGCCAAATCTTCCACCTGGGGAAAAGCAATGTAGCTGCACTTGTGTTTCAGCAGGGCAGGCAAGACCCTAGCCAGCACAATAGAAAACATAGGCTGTGACATTCCCACTGCCAAGCCCACTGTCACTTGGAAAGAACCAGTTGCCAGGAAATGAAGCACTGACAGCACTTGCACAAGAGGGGGGATACCAGTGGGGTGACGGATAGCTGATATCAGGTCAGGCTCCAATTGGGCACACAGCTCTGTGATTGTGGCCCTGTCCAGTTTATAAGTCAATATAATGTGCCTGTCCTACAGTGTAGCCAAGTCCACAAGGGGTCTGAACATGGGGGTTCGCCTTCTCCTCCCATTCATCCGCAGCGGTAGGTATGTAAGGGTCACAAGAGTGAGTAGGCTGTCACAATTTGAACAATGGAACCATAACCTCAGGGTACATGTTGCATTTATGTGATGGGACAGTGGGAATGGCAAGGTATGTGCAAATCTAAGCAGTGACGCAGTAAAAGGTTAATCTGATGGTTGTCCATCACCATGACAAGGCGGCTGCCTGTCCTGCATTTAGGGACAGGTGGAAGTGAGGTAACTCCGCTGATGTTGTGCATCATGGCGGAAGGCGGTCTTGCACCACCGTGTAATTCCTCATTGGATAATATGGGGCTCTATGGAGTACAGTCGCCAATGGGGATCTGCGCCGGGGGTGACGGTGTAGACCGCCGCGCACGTGACCGCCATTTTCTATCTGATTCCTCACTTGTTTCCTGGCCTATCTGATTCCTCACTTGTTTCCTGACAATCAACTTGTGTCAGGAACCTACCATGGCCTGTGTGACCTGGGAAAGGGCCCCTATCTTCACTTCGGAGGAGTTGGAGCGATTGGTGGATCGGGTCCTACCCCAGTACGGACTGCTGTATGAGCCTCCAGACCAACAGGTGAGTACACCTTGGGCACAATGCATGTGGGAAGGATGCATGGAGATGTGTGTGCAAGCATCGTGTCATTGGGGGGGTGATGTCATGTGGTGGTGTACATGGTGTGCGCAGGCCGATGTGTGTGCTAATGGTGAAGGAAACGGGATTGGTGGGCCATATCTGTGACGGGCTGGATTGTATGTGTAATGGTGTCCTCCCATATATATCACCTCCGCAGGTAAGTGCCCATCAAAAGAAGGGATTATGACGTGCCATCTCCAAGGACGTGCGGACCCTGGGGGTCTATGGCAGGCAGAGCACCCACTGTCGGAAACGGTGGGAGGAGCAGAGAAGCTGGATACGGAGGAACGCAGAGGCCCAGCTGGGGATGGCCTACCAACGAGGAAGGGGTGCCCGTCGGAACCTGACCCCCTGATGGCCTGCATACTGGCGGTGGCCTACCCAGAGCTGGATGGGCACTTGAGGGCATCAAAGCGGCCACAAGGGGTGAGTACAGTGGCAGTTACAACAATATTTTGTAGGTGGCATGGGATCCGGGTGGTGTGTGTCAATTAGTGGGTGCCCCTAATGCCAGGCCAGACATTGCAGCATGATTCAGCTCCAGGGTAATGTTTGAAAGGGAAAACAAGGTAACCTAGCGAGGTTGCATTCCATGTCAGACAGGGTTAGTGGGTCCCAGGAGGTGTGCAGTTGGCGGTGTTTGGCCCTCATATTGCTGTAGCATCTTGCCAAATCAATGGCAGTGCAATGCATAGTGCTCAATCTTGATGCCTGTGTGTGACAGTCCTGTGTATGCCAACTGTGGTGTTGGTGCATTAATAGACCAAGTGTTCTCTTTCTCTCTCTAACCCCCTTTATCTTCTGTCAACCTGTCCATGTGTGCATTAGCATCATCTGGCAGAGGAGCATGGGCCCCGGTGTATGAGGGAGCTGCATCCCACAGGACCCAGGAGGCAGAGTCCACCGACTCCGAGGGAACCAGTGGGACAGAGGGCGAGGGGAGCACCACGGCAGAGACCGGGGGTGACAACACAGACACCCCCTCCGATGAAAGCTCCCCGGTGGTGGTGGACACCTCTGTGACCACCCCAGCTGGAGGTACAGCCACCACCACCGTACCAGCACCGCCCTCCCAGTAGCCCCTCAGCGAGTTGCCTGTGCCCGCTCACCCAAGAGGGTGGGCATCCCCTTTGGCCCAGGCACCTCAGGCCCTGCCCCGGTGAGCCCTACTGCCCTGAGCGAGGAGGCTATTGACCTCCTGGGGTCCATCTCTGTAGGGCAGTCAACCATTGTGAATGCCATTCAGGGGCTGGCATCCCAGATGCAGCAATGCAATGCATTCCTAGAGGGCATCCACGCGGATTGGTGGCCCAACATAGATCAATTCAGGCTCTGGCCTCCTCTCTGATGGCAGCCATTGTCCCTGTCCCTACCGCCCCCCCTCCAACTACCACTTCCAAGTCCCAGTCTCCTCAACCCCAACCCATCCCATGCACACATACAGATGAGCATGCACACAAGACAACACACGAGTGGCACAGTCAAACACAGGCACCACACTTCAACCCACAAGCACTCACGCAAACACCAGACAGTTGCACACACACAACCACATCCACTGCCTCCACTGCCTCCCCTTCCTCCTCCTCCTCCACCTCCCACACAGTCACGTCCACACTCACACCTGCATGCATTGCTTCAACAGGCGCCACCAGCATCACTACACCAAACAGCACGCACACCTCACTAGCAGACACCTCCACAACATCCATGCATGCGTCCCCTTTGTCCTTTCCATCCCTGTCTGCCACCCCCAAGGGTCACAAACACAAGCACTCAGACACCCAACAGCCATCCACCTCACATCAGCACACTCTCCATGCACCTGCACCCAAGTCCAGCAGACATACTCTTACAACAACCACTCCCTCAACCTCCACTCCCATCCCTCATCCCCCATCCCGCCCCACCGTACCTAAAAAGCTTTTCCTTGCCCAACTTGACCTCTTCCCTCCCCGTCCTTCCCATAGGAGCAGGGTGCCGGCACAGCCTAGCACCTCAGCCAAACAGTCCACACGGACAGTGGAGGTACCTCCTAGTTGTGGAGGCAAGACAGTGATGGTTCCCCTCCACCAGCCAGGAAGGGTAAGGATCCCACAGCCACTGCCATGAAGGGGAAGGAGGCCGCACCTCCTGCCATGAAGGGGAAGAAGCCCTTGACTCCTGCCATGAAGGGGAAGAAGCCCTCGACTAATGCCATGAAGGGGAAGGAGGCCGCACCTCCTGCCATAAAGGGGAAGAAGTCCTCGACTTCTGCCATGAAGGGGAAGGAGGCCGCACCTCCTGCCATGAAGGGGAAGCAGCCCCCGACTTCTGCCATGAAGGGGAAGCAGCCCCCGACTACTGCCATGAAGGAGAAGATGCCCTCGACTCCAGCAGAGACTGGCAGGATGACACCACCAGTGGTCACGGAGCCCTTCCAGCTGAGGCAGTGCAGCCCACTCCTCCTGCAGAGGCTGCACCTTCACCTGCTGAGACAGAGCAGCCCTCACCTCCAGAAGAGGCTGCCCATGAGGCACCTTCACCTGCTGACACAGTGCACTCCTCACCTCCAGCAGAGGATGGCAGGGTGACACCACCACAAGTGGTCACGGAGCCGTCAACTCCAGCAGACGGCATGTAGGCTATCCTCCTGGGGCTGCTGTACAAGGAGCCCCCTCCAGAACCAGTGGGCAAGTCACCCACCTGAGAGACTGTGGCCTTGCACTCCCCAACACAGAGAAATGGGCATGGAGCCCCCCAGAACCAGTCGGAATGTCACCCACCTGAGAGACTGTGGCCTTCGACTCCCCAGCATAGAGAAATGGCCATGGAGCCCCCTCCAGAACCAGTGGGAAAGTCACCCACCTGAGAGACTGTGTCCTTGCACTCCCCAACACAGAGAAATGGGCATGGAGCCCCGTCCAGAACCAGTGGAAAAGCTTCTGAATTCGGCTGAGGTGCCCCCCACCCCTCAACCCCCTGAGATGCCTGCCCTCTTGCAAAATTATGCCTCTGCAGAGTTCTGTGCAGTTGCTGTCAGGAGACAAGTTGGGCCTTAAACTGTGCCCTGTGGCCATATGGGCCCTTTGTACTTTGGACTGGGCATTGGCCCTTTGTGGACACTTGTACATATCTGGTTCATGTGGTGGCTTTTCCCTTGCTAATACATTTTCAGTCCTTCCGAAATCTGGTGGTCCTTGTTTTATTGTGCCACGTGTTGTGTGCCATTGGTTTACGTCAGCAGCTGGTTGTGTGTTTGGTGTGTGTGTGAATGGTGTGTGTTGTGCGTGTGTGTGTGTCACTCTCCTTTAACTCCCTCCCTCCCTTGTGTGCTAGGCGGCTGTACTCACCGTCGTCATCTTCGTCGGCGTTGGTGTTCCAGGTGGAGCATGGCGTAGAAAAGCATCAGGAAGACTTGAAGTTTTGGTTCCATGGTGGCGGCAGAGTCCTCTGTATACTTGTTAGTGAGTCTTTCATTTTCTGTGTTCTGTTTCTGCCAGGCTTTTGATGGCGTTGGCACCACCCCGGAAATCCTGGTGGTTTTCTGTGTCATAATATGGTGGGCAGTACTTTGTCTTCCGCCTGGCTGTTGATGGCGACTGCCGGCGTATGTGGTGTTAACTCCCTGGCGGATGGTGTGGTACATTGGCTGTCTATGGGAGTTCTCACTGCCATGGTCATAGTTTGGCGGTAATTGCCGCCGGCCTGTTGGCGGTATTTCCACCACTTTATCACTTACCGCCAATGGCATGATGAGGGCCAAAGTATGCAAGATAAATGATGCATTAATGGAGATGCAGGCTTAAAAGAAATTGTTGCTATGGCTCTCAAGGCTGAACTTTCTGAAAGATGTGCTAAAGATGCTCTTCATTCAGCTTTTTTTCTGACAGAACTTATATTGGACTGTGGAGCTCTTTTCCTTTGTTTATTTGTAGGTGTTCTATTTGAGATTCTGTAAAGGCTACTTGGCACCAGTCTGTGGCTCCCACTGGCAACCATTTGTTCAAAATTAAGAACTGGTTGAGGATGTGTCAAAACCACACAACAGTCCCTCATACAAAAAAGGGGGTTCCTAAGATTGGAATCCTAAAATCACAAATAAACAAATGCCTCAATCCTCAGAGAGCCAAATACAATGAAATATGACAAAAAAATCACATTTTATTAATTTCATGATAAACATATTCATAAACCAAATTATAACATAGAAAACTCAGTTTCTTGATGAAGAATTATTGTTGTATCTTTTGGGAAAAATCAAAAAATATAAAAACAGTGTAGCACAATCACACCAAATCACTCATATAGAAATATAAAAAGTCTAGCAAGGACAGACCTAATCATAAATAACAAAGGAAATAGCAACACAGGAAATACAACCCCAGATCGACTGTCCGATCTCACCAGTATTACTTCAACCAGATAGTAATTGACCAGTATATCCAACTTAATAGTCCTCAGACTATCATGATTTAAAGAAGTCCTTTTGTTTCTATTTTGTTATTTATTCAATCAACATTCCTTGTATGTCCATCTCTTTCTCTTGTATGAGTCCTTCTTTGCATCCTTATGTGCAGGGGTAAAAAATAGATCCAATGCAATATCGTTATCCTGTATAGCAAGTATCAAATTATATCCAAGGTAATGTCCTTGTTTTACATAGTAGTTCTGACGTACGTTTCGGTGAGTAGTGGCCCCTCTGGATCACTCACCTTCTTCAGGGCACACAATGTTGATATAAATAAAATAATCCCAGGGACAGATATATTATTCATAAAGTATATATTTCTGAAATACAAAAAACAAATGTAATATATCTCTGGGCTTGAGACAAAAAGTAATACTATGATTAAACCAGAAAAAGAACAAGACAAAAGAAAAAAGAGAAAAAATGCCAAGAACAAAGAAAAAAGTAAAGAGAAAGAAAATGAAGCTTTCCGATGTCACCAAAAATGTGGTCCTCCTGCAGGAAAAGATAAAAGTGTATCCTAAAACACCCAAGGAGTACAGCTCAGTATCCCCAATCATGCATAGTTCCTTATTAAAAGTATTTTCTAGACACAACCCTTGTGATTTTAAAGAATAGGTTATCCAAGCGGTAATCTAGGGTGCTTTAAAGGATAGTCATTAATCACATGGATGTCTCTAAAATGAAAAATCCTGCTGAAAAATATTCCTATAATCATGCTCTATTGGAGGTGTCCCTCAATTAAAAAACACACTGTGGTAGAATTACTCCCTTACTTCAAAACTAGAAGAGCTGTTTGAATTCCTGCCACTTGCTTACAACGAGGGAGAATCCCCTCAAGCCTCTTCTTTCAATCGAGGTACCTAGATACAATAAAAGGTCATGTTTAGGTATGATGAGACTTGCACAACCGCTCGTTTTAAACTATCAGATGTACAGACCAAATCTCCGGTCTCTTAACTAAGCGTTTCTTCAAAACACTGCGGTAGTATTCAGAAATGTCTTCTACCTTACCTAATGGGTATTGATGTGCCAGCATCTGGGATGATGAATCGCTATCAAGCGTTCACTTTCTTTTTTATTTGTCCTCCAGTTGATCTCTCCACGTCTAGTGGGCCCCACACCTGGGGTGGCAGCAAAACGTCAGCACCAAAGTTGCTTGCGGTGCCTATTGTATCGGCAAAGCTAATTGGCTCTCACCCTGTGATCTCTCTTTATACTGCCGGGATGGCAATCTTCGCACATTAATAAATGTTATGGAAATATAATAACAGTGGAAATGCCAACAGCAATGCCGTGCGCGAATTCGCTCTGACTAAATAAACCATGGTTGAAGGGTAATAGAAATAGACAACAGACAACAGTAAGGGAGAAGAAAGGATATACAGAAGGCCTTTATGGTCACTATCTTAAAATGAATCCGGTCAGATTATGTGTACTGAGTAGTTGCTGGTAAATTGTAAGCTACCCTTAATATGTTAAAGAAAAATTAATGTAAAGATATCAAATATTCCTATTTAGTCAACAAAAACATGTTTTATGTAGACAACGTTTAAATAGAACTCTATAGGTTCAAACGAAGATGTAAACATTAAGAAAAGACTATTGATATAGTCTATAAAAATAATATTGATAATTTCCCCTAAGCAACGTTAGGGGAATCATAAAGCTGGACAGTGACTACTAGAGGAGTGGTATTATAAATTTGAAAAGGAAGTAGGCCCATAGTCTAACCTCATATACTCCATTATGTTATATTGGAAAGAATATTGATATGAAACAAATCCATGGGGTATAAATCTCACTACAGATGAAATGATTGATGGACAGTAATAAAGGAGAACTATAAAATTCTAAGTAAAATAGGTGTAGCCATGGACCGCTTCTAGATAAAGATTTGATTTTAAATTCCAATATCTGGGGTCACCTTTCTTCTGATAAATATGCAGTGCGAACTTCCACCCCTCACAGAAAGGAGTTTTCCCACTGTATTCTGTCATTCAATCCTTGACCTACCATATTAAAAAAATAGATCTAAAAGACTTCTCTCTTCTTCCTATATTTGTTATAATCCACATAGGATGTTACAATCTTTTCTAAAATAATCCATTGTAATTCTCCCTCATGATGTTGCTTTTCTTCGCAATGATCAACTAAAAGAGCTTGAAGGCGCTTATTTCTAATCTCTGACTTATGCTCACTGAATAGAATTCTAAACTGTTGTCCCGTTTCTCCTATATATCCCAGATGACATGGACATATGATGCAATAAATCACTTTGCCGCTTTGGCAATTGGTCATAGTCTTCAGGTGTATTGTTTTGTTGTTATAGTGGAAAGTGTCAGATACCATCGCTTGAACACAGGCATGGCAAGTTCCACATCGATGATTACCTAACACGGGCTGCGTCCCTGTAATGCTTTTCTGAATGGATGTATTCTCACTCCTGAGACGTGCTTGAACCAATTTATCTCTTAGGTTAGAGTTTCTTTTAAATGCAAACCTCGTTCTCGGGAGAGGGGTATGGTCATCATCGGTATTTAAAATATTCCAATAGATATTGATAATTCCCTGTATTTTGTTATTGATATTGGAATGTCTGATGGCACATACCATTCTAGACTGTTCCTTTTTCTTGTATGGTTCCGATAGGGTACCACAATCATAGTATTTTGCCCTTTTATAGGCATCTCTTATTATCCTGTAGGGGTATCCTCTCTGGAGAAAGTCCTCTTTCATTTTAATGGCATTCTTATCATATTCCATTATACTACTGCAGTTCCTTCGTATCCTAAGGAACTGACTAAACGGAATACTCTGTCGCTGACTGCTAGGATGATAACTCTTAAAGTGTAATAATGTGTTTTTAGCTGTGGGTTTCGATATATATAGTCACTTGAAGATATCCCCTTTCCTCAAAAATCAGGATGTCCAAAAACTCAATCCTATGATTACTAAAATTAAAAGTAAATTTGAGATTGTTATCACGTAGATTGAGCCAATCTTTAAATTCATGTAGATATTCCTGGTTGCGGATGTGTACCATGGAAGAGGGTAGTCCAAGGACAAGGATGTGTTCCAAGAGTAATTTATGTAATGCCGGATAAGTGCTTAAATATTGAGAATTCCCTGATAATTGTGGCAAGGTTTTGTACTGGGTCACATAAATACTTTGTAATATTGTCGGAGTATAATGAAATGACAAGGTTGCAGGAGGTGATATTAAGGTCTCTAGCTCCACAGTACTGCCTATGAATACAGGTTAAGTACTCAAGTGTTAGCAAAAATAAGACAGATGATGGGGGAGCCCCTGGCAGGTGCCTCTCTTTACTAAAATCAGGGGAGACAGGAGGCTGTTTAGGCTAATTCTGGTCGAGGGGCCTACATAAGGACGGTCTGAGGACAGGCTGGAATCCAGGCACTTTCTTGCCAGAAGGACTCCTTCTCCCCGAGGCTTGCAGCCAAAGACCAAGCGAGGAGGCAGGGCTGATCACACAGGCGGTCACTGATCCTCTGAATACCTGAGCGTGCTGCTGGTGGTGCTGGCTGTAGGTGTTTGGCCTGGGCCCGGTTGAATGAAATGTGCTCGCCCTAGGAGCGGATCCCCGCTTGCTGCCTGGCCTGGTTGTGTGACCTCACAGTGTCATACACTCATGATGATGTCTTGGGTCCAGTCAGACAAATTTTTTAAACCTTAGCTCAGCCCTGGGTAACTGTGGCTTCAAGCTGACTCACGTAAACAAAGGAACATTTGCAAAGCATTAAGTACAAAAACAACTGAATAAGCAAGTCATACAACATAAAAGAAATACAACACCAATGTCTGAAAATAGATCTTATTTTTAAACACCAAAATTAATGAAAGTGACTGAAGGTTTCTGGAGATATAGATTCTTAAGTTAACAGTAAATCACAGTTTTTCATTAAAAATGTAAACAAGAATTGGTAACTACAGCGGTTAGTGGGGACTTTGGAAACTTTGTCAATTTGTTATAAAATTGTGTTCTGGTACTCCAGCCCTCTTTGGGAGATGGACTTTGGCAGGGAGCAGGGGCCTAGTTAGGATTTGTAGAACAGTTACCTTGTTGTCAAAGCAGTCTCAAATCCAGTTCCAGGCTCGATGGGAAACCACCATAGGCATAAATGGAGAGGTCCTGATGCAAGGGATACAGGATGCTGAAGATGCTGTAAGATTCTGAGAATGCTATGCTGTCAATGCAGGGCTTCTAGGGGGTACTTCTCATCCACGGTCAAGGTGGGGCGACTTTGGCCACAGGGGCTGTGTACTGCGAAGTCCTGGTGGGTCCAGCAAAAGTCCAGTTGTCACTGGATTGCTGGTCTCCGGTCATAATGAAACCAGTGGTTCCATTTGGTGAAGGCTAGTGCCCTTCTTGGGTGACCAAAGTACACTTCGACAACTGACTCTTGGAGTTCACTACTTCTGTCTGGGGCGAAGTGGTTGATGTTTCCCAGAGCAGAGAACAACAGACAATCCTTTCTCTTTACTAGACCAGTAGCAGCAGGTGCAGTCCTTCTTTGGTGCAGCGTCTCTTTGCCAGGTACAAAGAACAGCAGGGTAGTCATTATTCAGTCCTCTCTCCAGTACAGTCGTGGTGCCAGGGGTTCCATATTTAAGTCCAGAAAGTGCCCTTGAGGGTATCAGCAGTTACTTGTCAATGGGTTACAAGGTCCCCTCCCTCCTGATGATGACTTCCTGTGATGTGTGGCATCTAGCTATCACAGAATGCAATATTTTGCCACCAAGATGGCAGACCTCCTCCCTCACTGTGTGAAGGTTGGTAGCCCACCCTAGAAGTGTGGCTAGCTGAGGGCTACATACCCATGGGAAAATCAGTTTGGCAACTGTCTTCCCCTTCCTGTCACCTACACCAACCTGTCTACCAGGATAAAAGAGCAGCCCCTCTCGTGCGTATCTGCCATTTGCCTTTCAAACGCAGCTTCCCCATTGAAGCTCACGTTTTAGGCTCACACCCTGTGTGGCTTCCTGCCAAGGAGAGGTAACAACTCTTCCAATGGCAGACCTCTATTGTGTCCTTACCTGGGAGTCATTCACACTTTTCCCCAGGAGGGTAGAAGGCTGTCTTGTGGCCAGTATCTGCAAATGGCCACTGGAAAACATGGGCAACACACCAGCAACTTTCTAAAACTTCCTGTTTTTTACAAAAGTTACATTAAATTCGACTTGGGCATCAAGTTTGGTTTAATGTAACAATTATTTTGATACCTTGAAGTACCAACTCTAGAGGTCCCATTCAGGAGATACAAGCCTTTGCCCAGTAAAAATGACCATTTGTGGTATTTACTGTCAAGACATTTTAAATACACCTCCTACTTTTTAATAGATAGCCCTCTGCCATAAGACTCAATAGGCCTGCTGTAGGGGAGACATATATATTATAAAGGAAGGTTTGGGCTTTGCCATTACTTTAAATGGCAACGTCACATTATCAGTTTAAAACTGCCCTATTAGTCTGCAGTGGCAGGCTGGGAGACATGTTTTACTTTGTCACACTCAGGGTGGCACAGTGAGTGCTGCAGCCACGGAGGGACACTTTAACTTACAAGACTCTGGTAGATCTGGTACAATACACTAGGGACATAACTAAGTTACATTATGTCATTTGGGTATAAGCCAGTCAAATATACATTTATAAGGGTCACAGCACTGGTACTGAGGTCTGGTTAGCAAGGTACAGTACATTCTCAGAGTAAAAAAACAACAGCATCATTCCAAACTGTTGATGATGACCATGCAAAAAGAGATATTTCCTTTTAATCTGGAAATAGTGTCTTTGGATACATGTTTGCCTACACCTATACTGCCACCAAATGTGTCAAGCAGTGGATTCTGGAACATAGAATACATGTTCTATCCAGATAAAATCTTAGAGTGAGTCTGCCATCAGCGTAATTCAACACCTCAGTTGAGGACTACATAGATTGGAAGAAAACTGTGATGAAAATCTCATTTAGGTGATATGAAGTCAGTACTTTTGGAGAAAATGATGGCTACGTTTTTAGCACCATCTTATCACTGCATAATGATTAATAGCAAATTAGGTTTAGTATCCATCAGTGGCGGCTACCGTCAATCGAAAGTGGTGGGGCGGGGGTGGTGGGTGTCGGATAGTTGATGTCAGGAGGAGGGGCATGAGGGTAAAAATAAAAATAAATTACCTGCTGCTTCTCCCAGTCCCGCCGCTGCCTGCTCCCTCTTTTCCTGGCAGTCACAAGTCACCACTAAAGCATAGGCTCCCAATCCCAGGGCTGCTCTCATGATATACCAAGCATGAGAGAAGAACCAGGATTTATCTGAGCGGGCTGGTTTGACACTCGCTCAGGCACAGGGAGCCTTGCCATTTCTCCAACCCGGCTGTGTAACACAGCCAGGTTGGAGAAATGTAAGTGTGCTTGTCAGTTTAGCCGGCCTAAGACAGCCGGCCAAACCAACATGCACATTTTACTGTGCCCACCACCCCTCCTCCCTAGGGCCCAGCCCATCCCTAGATTCACTGGCTGTCAGAGAGACAGCGACAAATAAAATTATAATAAAATAGTTTTTGTATCATTTTATGTCACTGTCTACCTGACTCTGACAGGGAGGGGGGTGATGCTCCTCCGCTATTGCGGAGGAGCTACCCCTGCTTTCCATGATATCAGTTCAAATTTATGGTTAGTCATTGTTTTGTGATAATGTGATGTGCGATTTAGAGACCCCAGTCTCATGGAAGGTCTTGATGTAAGAGGTCAGTCAGATGATGTTTGACGACAACAGTTGTCATGGAAAAGGACTCCACATGCCTCCTTCTCTAAACCCCGACGGCTGCAAAGAGGTCTTTCACATGTCTGTCTAAACACCTTACTTTGACACGTCCTACCAAACTGGTGAGAATATTGTCTACCTAGCAGGTGAGTTAATTGAGACCTTCGGTCAAGATGCAATAACAAAACTGCAACCAATTGGTCTTATATTGGGGCTTGACTGCTAAAATAATGTTAAGATAAGAGGCCTACATAAGCAATGTTAGGTCCTCTCAAACCAGGGGTTACATCTGAGCTACTGTAGGGAGAGATGAGTAACTATCTCCCTTACCCCTGGTGGAAATGTTTTTCTTTGGTGATAGATGGGTGGTCTGCTGGTGTGGAAGGTGCAGATGTCCCAGAGCCAAATATTGCAGGGCCAACCTGAGGCCACCAGAATGGCTGAGCATAGGTTGCCCATTGTATTTCTAGGAATCTCTCAAGCAGAGAGGTTGCTGGGAATTAACAGATGAACTTCTCACATTAGTCCAGCATCAGCATCCTTCTATCTTTTCTGTACTTTTGCCCATCTAAGAAACAACTTTGTTGCACTTTTTCCTCACACATGCTGGAAACATGTAAATATATGGGCAACCGCAGGCCATGAGCAAGCCACGGAGGACGGTCAGTTAATTTCCCAATCATAGTTTGAGTGGTATTGCCTTCCTAGGCTGTTTGCTGAGACTCAGAACTATTGCAGTTTAGAAGACCAAAAGGGGCATGTGCTACGAGATAGCTCATTCTCACACACGCTTGCAAGCCAACAGAGTTGGGGACAATGGGTTTCCTTTTTTCTGAAATACAAGGCTGTGGTATTTCTGTCACTGCCTTGCCAGAGCACAGGGACAAAAGCTAACAAGGCCAGGAATAAAACCATGACTTTAACATGTTTATGTGGAGGGATACATTTGATTTGTCCCATAAAACACTGATGCAGTATGCCTCATCCAGCTTCGGTTGGATGACTGAGAAAAACCGTGACGTTTAGTTACTCCTAGTAGAAAGAAAACACAAACAGCAGTTTGGGCCCTTGACAAACCATACCAAAGTGTGAAGACACAGGTGGATTATAATCAGGTTGGGTTGGCTCTTCAGAAACTGGTATCCTTGATTTGCCAGGCAAATCGCCAGGGAATTGCCTTTATAACTTGGTGAAGGTGACAACTGCTAAGTCCAACACCTGCAATCCCAGAAGTTTGGGAACCATAAAGCAACAAGCACATCCACTTCAAGGGGAGAAGACCCTCCTTCTGTCCCATCTGCGGGAAGAAGATTCTTTTCTACACCATGTGAGGGTAGAAGAGCCCCGTCTGTTCTTTAAGTGGGGACAAGAGCCAGTTCTACATTGTACCTGGGAAGAGAATAATCACTTCCCCATCAGGTGTGAAAGAAAGTCCCTTCTACTACAGGGAGTGCAGAATTATTAGGCAAATGAGTATTTTGACCACATCATCCTCTTTATGCATGTTGTCTTACTCCAAGCTGTATAGGCTCGAAAGCCTACTACCAATTAAGCATATTAGGTGATGTGCATCTCTGTAATGAGAAGGGGTGTGGTCTAATGATATCAACACCCTATATCAGGTGTGCATAATTATTAGGCAACTTCCTTTCCTTTGGCAAAATGGGTCAAAAGAAGGACTTGACAGGCTCAGAAAAGTCAAAAATAGTGAGATATCTTGCAGAGGGATGCAGCACTCTTAAAATTGCAAAGCTTCTGAAGCGTGATCATCGAACAATCAAGCGTTTCATTCAAAATAGTCAACAGGGTCGCAAGAAGCGTGTGGAAAAACCAAGGCGCAAAATAACTGCCCATGAACTGAGAAAAGTCAAGCGTGCAGCTGCCACGATGCCACTTGCCACCAGTTTGGCCATATTTCAGAGCTGCAACATCACTGGAGTGCCCAAAAGCACAAGGTGTGCAATACTCAGAGACATGGCCAAGGTAAGAAAGGCTGAAAGACGACCACCACTGAACAAGACACACAAGCTGAAACGTCAAGACTGGGCCAAGAAATATCTCAAGACTGATTTTTCTAAGGTTTTATGGACTGATGAAATGAGAGTGAGTCTTGATGGGCCAGATGGATGGGCCCGTGGCTGGATTGGTAAAGGGCAGAGAGCTCCAGTCCGACTCAGACGCCAGCAAGGTGGAGGTGGAGTACTGGTTTGGGCTGGTATCATCAAAGATGAGCTTGTGGGGCCTTTTCGGGTTGAGGATGGAGTCAAGCTCAACTCCCAGTCCTACTGCCAGTTCCTGGAAGACACCTTCTTCAAGCAGTGGTACAGGAAGAAGTCTGCATCCTTCAAGAAAAACATGATTTTCATGCAGGACAATGCTCCATCACACGCGTCCAAGTACTCCACAGCGTGGCTGGCAAGAAAGGGTATAAAAGAAGGAAATCTAATGACATGGCCTCCTTGTTCACCTGATCTGAACCCCATTGAGAACCTGTGGTCCATCATCAAATGTGAGATTTACAAGGAGGGAAAACAGTACACATCTCTGAACAGTGTCTGGGAGACTGTGGTTGCTGCTGCACGCAATGTTGATGGTGAACAGATCAAAACACTGACAGAATCCATGGATGGCAGGCTTTTGAGTGTCCTTGCAAAGAAAGGTGGCTATATTGGTCACTGATTTGTTTTTGTTTTGTTTTTGAATGTCAGAAATGTATATTTGTGAATGTTGAGATGTTATATTGGTTTCACTGGTAATGATAAATAATTGAAATGGGTATATATTTTTTTTTGTTAAGTTGCCTAATAATTATGCACAGTGATAGTCACCTGCACACACAGATATCCCCCTAACATAGCTAAAACTAAAAACAAACTAAAAACTACTTCCAAAAACATTCAGTTTTGATATTAATGAGTTTTTTGGGTTCATTGAGAACATGGTTTTTGTTCAATAATAAAATTAATCCTCAAAAATACAACTTGCCTAATAATTCTGCACTCCCTGTATATATGCGGTGAGAGTACTACGCGTGGGGAAAGAAGACCCTTTTGTACTCTATGTAGTGGAGACCAGTCCTAGGGAACTATGTATTAAGGAAAACGACAATTCTGAATTCAATAAGGGTTGAGAGTCCCTTTTCCACTAGGTGTAGGGGAATAGTGCCCCTTCTGTTTCTGGTATCAGTAAAAGAGCTGTTTCTGCTACAAGTGTAGGTAGAAGAGTATCTTATGTACTGCCCATGACAAGACAATTCCCCTCCACACCATGTGGAGCCCCCGTCTGCACCACATGGGAAAAATACTTCTGTACCGTGTGAGGGGAGCAAGACTGTTTTCTGTCGTATCTCGGTAAAAGAGTCCCCAGGCATGTGGGCAAAGTGCCGGGAAGTGGAGTTCCTTCTACTTTCTGGGTGGTGGCAGCCAATCTCCCTGAACTATGTATGGGGTGACAAGATCATTCTGTACCAGGTAAGGGGAGAAGAGTCCCTTTTCCACTGTGTACGGACGGGGTAGCTGTCCCTCCTGTTTTGTGTATGGCAGAGAAGAGCGCCTTCTGTGCAACGTTTCAGGAAAAGAGCCCCAAGTATGGGTAAAATAGTCTATTTTGCACTGTCTGTGAGGAGTTGTGGGGAGACAATCCCTCTTTGCACCATGTGAGGGAAGAAGAACCCATCAGCGTCACTAAGAAAGAACCCCTTCTGCACCAGATGAGGGGAGTAAAGTGCTTTCTGCACTTTTTGGGAAGAAGACCCCTCCCCCCCAAACATAGACAAAGTGTCCCCTCTGCACCATGTTTGGGGAGTGGAGGTCCTTTCCATGTTCTGTGTAGAATTCATTCTGCACCATGTGAGTGTAGAAGAGAGCCTTCTGCACCTGTGAGAGAAGATACTCTAAGCATGTGTGCAAAAAAGTCCCCCCCTTTTCTCCAAGTATGGGTAGAAGAGGCCCCTGATCTAAGTGAGTGCAGAACAGTACCTTCTGTACAATGTGAAAGGGGAACAGCCCCCTGTGCTACTCCTGTCAAAGAAAAATCCCTTTTGCACACTGTTAGGGGAGAAAGGTTCATTCGGATCTACATTGATAGTCATAAACACTTAAATAATTCATAGCTGCCTGCATGCGCCCCAACATCTTTCTGTATAGTTTTTCTTCTATGAAAATAACATTGCAGAATGTTTTTATCCATGAGTTCATGTACAGTCAGACACAAGAGAAGTCTATCAGAGTTATAATTTTTTTCCTGGATAGCCATAGTCTTGCTTTAGAATGTCCACATAGAGTGGAGTTGCAGCATCTCACACGCAACACCCCTTTAAAACATTGCATGTATTACAGTAAACAAATGACCTCTGGTAGGCTTGCAATACAAATAATGAAAAGGAGGCCTGTCTCTTTAGGAACTGGGAGGCTCACCTTCACAAAGTGCATAGTACTGACATTTGTCTCCCATAGGAGGTTCTTTTTTCCAACTTGTTAGAGCAACACCTCAGGACACCTCTGAAAATTGTAAACTATTCGAACGAGGAAATCATTTTAAACCTTTTGACTCAATGAATTTTAAAATCTCCGGTTGAGTGCTGTGATTTATTCCTGACTCTGACTAGTATTTCCAATCAGAATGCCATTCCTTGTGTCCAACTGCCCTTTATGTGGGAAGACAAAAGCAGTTATAGATGCCCTCAAAGCCTGTGTGGTTTGCCCCCCCCTCCTTCACTGTGTCAAAGAGTGTGACATTTGTTGGAAAACTGTAAAAGGTCTAAATGCTCAAAAACAACAGCATCCTCAGGTGCATGATGCAAGGTGTAAGGGCATAGGAAGAGAATATGCAGAAGCTAAAAGGATCAGCATCTCAGCTAGCCTCATTTGGTGCGTTACTTTATGAAAAAGACTCCCATAGAGGGAGATCTAAAGAAAGAAGGTCCAGTAGCACCACTTTCAACATCACATAACTTCAACTCCTCCAATATCTTTGCTGAGAGACTCTGCTCCACAATATTTTCGGTAAAAAGATGGCTCAGTATCTTCTTGAACTCGATAGTGACATCATTCTAGATTATTAATGATGAAATACTCAAGATCGATGGTGAGAAGAACACCTTCGCTGTTGACAGCAACACATCGTGGATGATCGACGTTAACCTCCACATACCCATGATTTAAGTTGACACATCCATTGTTGACGTTCAAGAAGCTTAAATCGACGTCCGCACACACTCCATCAACATAAAAAATGTCAGGGATTTCTTTGTCACATTCTCCAGCAACTTCAAAGGTCTGGTCACTGTCTCCATCCATCCAATCTGGTCAGTCTTTGTCACCCAACAAGGTTTCTCCTGTGGTCCAGTCACATTCTTCTCCAAATAAAATACTAAGTGAAGAGAGTACTGTTACTAACTAGTTTTGGACGCCTTACAAAGGTTGCTGATCCAGATCTGGCCTCTCCTCCACGTCGTCCAATGAGGCTTATCACACTATTTCAGGATGCGGTCCAGACACTGCCAATACCTGTGGATTTCACATCACCCAGACAGACGTCCAGATCAACATCCATGCCTCCACTGAGGAAGTGGAAGACCCACTTCTCCGACCACAGAATCTCCCCCGAAGCACGCCCGTCAGTAGAAGAAATAGATAGAACTTCTGATGGAGAGTCTTCCTACCCTGAATCATCATGTTCTTCTTACAATCCAACATCACCAGCTCATTTTTCATCTAGATTCACTCAAGTAGATGACAGTTTGATGTTCCAGGAGGTAGTTGCTAAAGTAGTGGGGAAAATCAACAAACCTTTAGGGACACCTCAGCAAGCAGTTTCAGTCATACTGGACAGCCTCCAGCCAAGGGCAGCACCCAACCCCTTTTTGCCTCTCATAACAAGTCTACAAGATATTGCAGAGGAGAAGTAAATGACTTGAGCAACCGTAAAAGCAGTAACACCTCACCTTCTAAAGAAATATACACCACCCCTGCAAGATCCAGAATTCCTCAAGTTGATCCTAAGCCAGATTCATAGCAGTCATACAAATGCATGACTATGTGCCAGAGTAATTTGTGCCACCAGAGATGGAGAGCAACCGATTAGATGTAACAGGACAGAAGATGTGTGTGGTATGACTTGCACAAACTTTAAGAATACCAGTGACTCAGCTCTCAAGGGCAGAAACCATAGAAATGTTGTCTCCAATATGCCAAAACATTGCAACAAGACATTATGGGAATGCTTAAGGAGGGATCCTTGAGATGGTTGTATCAACCTCAAAAATAACACGGGAAACCACAAAGATAACAAGACCATACATGGTATCTAAACAGAAAAACACTCTCCCTAAAACATCCCATTTAAGAGGTAGGAATTTATCTGGCAACAGACAAGGATGGCCTAACACCCCTATACAGTCACCCACTCCTGTGGGGGGAGCGGTGACATCTTATCTGGAAGAGTGGAAACTAATAACCATGAACAGATGGGCTCTGAATATCATACAAAGAGGATATCCAATTAGTTTCAGGGCACTTTCACTGCATGTGGAACCAAAACTGACATCAAAATGTCAGCTGTATTTACTGTAACACAGAATTTGTCTTCTATTACAAAAAAACAGCAACAGAAATAGTGCCAACAAACCAGAAGAGCAAAGAATTTTACTCCATGTATTTTCTGGTCCTAAAGAAAAGCTACCACCAAAAGTACTGACACATATTAGATCTTTGGCTTGTCAACAAGTTTATCACCGAAGAAGCATTCAAAATACTGGCTTTTCATCAAATCTACCTGCATATAAAGAATGACTGGCTATATGCCAAAGACCTTTAAGATGCTCATTTTCAAAGTCCTATGTCACAACATTGCAGGACATTTCAGAGAGTTCTTGAACATTATCAATATGTTGTGCTACCATTCGGCCTCAAATCGGCACCACAAACATTCACAAAACGCATGGCTGTAGTTGTAGTCCATCTAAGAAGTAAGGGGATATCTGTTTATCACTATCTTCACGGCTGCCTAATGAAAGCATACTCAGTCAAAAGCAGCACAAGACTTCCAAACCACAGCTAAGCTTCTTTCAAATAAGGGCCTTCAACATCAACAAATCAATGCTGAAGCCACTGCAATATCTCGCAAACCTAGGGTCAAATATAGACACTTTAAACAAAAGTGTGTATCCTTCAAAGGAGAGCGTATTACCCATTCACAAAATAACTCACAGAAGTGAGACACGCCAACTCTCTGAAGGCATACCAAGTTGTCTTGCTCCTAGGATCCGTGGCATCCTGCACAGGCATAGTGCTAAATGCAAAACTGTTCATCAGACCTGTACAGGAAGGCCTCAAAGACCAATGGTCTTAAAAACGAGACAATTGGGATGATACTCTTCATCTCATAACATCTGCACTAAAGTCACTGGCATGGTGGTACAAAAGTTCTAAATTTGTTAGTAAATTTTCTATTTCGAAAGAAAACTCTGACGCAATACATAGTTACAGATGTGTCTTTATGAGGGTGTGGGTGCACATATGAGACAACTCCGGTACTCTAGACAGAGAAAAGACTTATCACATCAATCTCCAAGAATGAAAGATGTGCACTTGGCACTCAAAGCTTTTATTCCCTCTCTGTCTTTAAAGGACATAATGATTCAGGCAGTACAACCACCATGCACAAGATCAAGACTGTTATCTGTGCAAGCACATACAATGAGGTATTCAGCCCTCATCACATTATTATCTCTGATGGCAACAAATATGTCAGGCATAAAAAAACAATAAAAAAACAAGAAATGGATTTCCTTAGCCTTATTCCCGATGAAAACCTCAAATGGGTTATGAATGAGAAAGTCGTAGAAGACATTTTCATAGACCTATCTGCAATAGCCCAAAGGAAAAAATACAAAAACATTGCTTCCAGGGTTCCAGAGCTGAACCCAATTCGCAATGCCCTTTTGTTCTAATGGTCAACATTTTCCTCAGTTTCCACTCTTGTGAACCGTGATTGTGAAACTATGGACATCGAACATAAAGAGGATCTTAATAGCACCATATTGTCCGAGACCATGGTGGTACCTGTGATTTCTACAACTTCCTCTCCTACATGGCAGACTATGATCATGCTGAGCTCATCTCTAGACCAGACTTCAAGGCCAGATCCACCACCAGAGCCATTTAATTTGGCTTTGTGGATCCGGAGGTCAGACAGTATGATCATTTGAATCTACCTCCTGATTTGATTGAAATACTGAAAAAGGTGAAATGCCCATTCACAAAGTCCTGTTGTGCATTAAAATGGAAGCAGTTCAGCATTTGGTGCTAAAGGAATGGTCATTACCCCATTTCGTGCCAAGAGAGTGTAATACTTCCATGTTTGCTACATCTAGCCAAATCAAAATTACAAATGTGATTAATAAGCACACTAAGTTGCCATAGCAGCATACAGAAAATCTCCATAGCAGTTGTACTTCTCTAAAATATGAGTGATTAAAGACTTTCTGGAAAGTCTGAAGAAGGTTTTCATTCCACTGAAAAGACCATCTCCTTCATGGGAGCTCAACTTCATCCAAACAATCTACTGCCATATGGAAAGTAGCGTGGATCACTTTAAGTTATCAACTATTCCACAAACTTCTCCCTGGTAGTCCTAAGGCCCATTCCATAAGAGGAAAAGCTGCAACTACATACTGCGTTAATCATGTCCCTATTGCTGACATCTGTTATGCGGCAACATGGAAATCAATGCATATCTTTATTAGACGCTACCCTCTAGAGCAAATTGGGGGGCCTTAGGTGATCGGGGGAGGAGGGCACCAGACTCTTGCCAAAAGAAGCATTATGCTGCTCACAGTGCTTTGTTTTAAGCTGTAAAAAACGAGCAGCAGTAACCCGCTCTGTAATTGGCCATCAATAAAATGTTTTGGCATTTATATCCAAGCTGGGAGTATGTATCTAAAGGGAAGGGACTCCAAATGCTCTTCAAAACTCCCACCCTCACTTCTAATATTGACACTGAGGATAATTTTACACATTAGTAAGGCCTGCTGTCCAGAATAGTATGTTTGACATCATTTTTTTGATTGCATTTTTAAAACAGTATCAGAATTTAAATGCAATGTTTAAATAAGTCTAAGCATGTTCAAACATTGGCAATTTAATATAATAATTATAAAATATTCGGAGGGGGGGCAGTGCTATTTTTTTCACTATGGGAGGCGCGAAATAAAAAGGTTTGAAGACCACTGCTCTAGAGTCAGATACTCGAACAGAAGCTAAAGTTGGACAAGAAGCACTCAAAAATCCTTGCGAATAAAGTTCTTGTCTATACTACAGATTTCTAAAGGGTTCCTTTCCTCTTACTGCCCAACAGCCTCATTCAATACTGTTAGATTTGTACTCTCTTCACGTGTTTATGCCTAGTTACAAAGATCCTATGATGCAGAAGAAAAGGGTTACATTCCTGTAGTCCTGGTTCTGCATCATAGGAATATTCATTGAAGTAATAAACAACCAGACCACCTCCCTGCTGCTTTCTTTTGAGTGGTAATTTGTATTTATGGATTTATGCACTCTGTAAAAAACAGAACTGGCTCTTGCAGGCAACTGCCGATACGATGTATGAAGGAAAACGAGAGTGTCATGGGTTCCTAAAGAGGAAGACCTTGTCTTCTCTATTCTTAATGTAAGTTTGTTAGACTACATTTTAACCTTCACGTACACAATGTTTTAAAGGGTTTTGCATAGCAGATGCTGCAACTCAACTATAAGTAGACATTCTGATGCAATATTATATACATGTATGAGAAAATGACAACTCTCATAGGCTTCCACTGTATATAATCATACATGAACTCCTAACAAGAAAACCTATAATGAAAGGTGTTATGGGGTACATGCACACAGCAGAGAATTATTCAGGCATTTCTGACTTCAGTGAAAATTCCTATTATTTAGAGCCAGGAATGCAGGTACATGACCCTTTCTTCTGCACAGTGTGATGAATGAACAGCCCCTGTTGTGTGTCTGAAAAGAGGAACTGAGATTCTTACAGGTTTACTGAACAAAGAATCAGATTTTTGTTAAAGACAAGGAGGCTAGCATCATGCATAACCTTTTATTCAGAAGTTAGTGAATAAAAGGTTATGTATAATGCTGGCCTCCTGTCTTGACATAAAATCCACTTTGCACCATGTACCAGCAGGAAAGCCTTCCGCTCCATGCATGAAGTTAAGGATCTCTCTTACTCCATGTGAGGTAAGAGCCCCTCCTGCATCAGGTGAGGAGACAAGAAATCCATCTGCACAACGTGCCTGGAGAAGTGTACCTCCTGCTCTGTGGTGGTTAAGTACCCCTTTTACACTATATGTGGGCAGAAGAGTCTCTTCTGCATAATGTAATTGTGAGAACATGTGTGGGGAGCAACTGTATGTACCATGTGAGGGGATAAGAACTCCATTAGCACAATGTAAAGGGAGCAGGATGTCTACTGCAAAATAAAATGGGAAAAGGCTTCGCTGTACAAGTGGAGAAGAGTCCCTTCTCAAATGTGTGGAGAGAATAGTTTGTTCTGCTACATGCCTCATGTCAGGATAATGGTTCCTTTGCACCATGTTTCAGAAAAACCCACCTGCTGCTCTACGTGTGGGGAAGGGCAGTCTCTTTGGACAGTCCTTGAGGAGAGAATATTCTGTTCTGTATTATGGGAGGGGAAAATTGCCCCACCTCAATCATTTATTGAGATAAGCGCCCCTTATGGACCAGAAGAGGGGAGAAGGATCTGTTCTGTACAATGTGACATGAGGACTGCTCCCTGCTGTATGTGTGGAGGGATAAGACTACCTTTGTCGCGTAGGCTCTCATTATTGCAATGAGACTACTGGATTTGAGTGGCAGAATCGCCTGCGGTGTGGGAGACTTGAGTCTTAACCCACCTCAGGTGACATGTGTCGCCCCAATCCGGATTTTGCTTCAGCTAACTAGCAGTGCCTCATATCTACCAAAGACCAGGGATGATTGGCCAGCCGAGCGCATGACACAATTTAATCCTCAGGGAAATCGTGGTCACTCAGATCCCATCCGTTTCTCTCAGTTACATTAGTCTCACATGTACAAGGACAAGCAGAGGCAGTATATATTTCAATAAGGTTTTAATGAAACAACTGCATCTTAGGCAATAAAGCATGTACTGCAATAACCAGGACGATAAAGCTTGACAGGATTAAAATTGTGACAAGGAGAGTAAAGTAGAGAAATAACGCTACCTTATTGTCACTAGAGTCAATAGACTAATTCATACCTAGGCTATATTAGAGCACAGCTTGTTAAGCTCTAGTTCATCCCTTCAGGTTCCCTGGGAAGACATCATCCCCCATACCTGAACAAAGGCCTGAAGTATGCATAAGAAGCTGTAGCAAAGCGTTCAGGAATCAGCATACAGTTGTGGTCATCTGGCCGGAATCTCCCTCTAACGTGTATGGGACAGGGAAGTGTTTTTATAATAAAACAGCTGATGTTCTGAGAAAATGTCCCTACGTAAGGATGTGTGAGTTTCTATGAATACCATCAACCTATCTTACTGCAGCCTTGAGAGAAGCACAGAGTGAAAGAAATGTCTTGTTCAAGAACACAGTGCTGGCCTAGTGTGCTAAAATAACGTGCATGGAGCTATAACTAAAATGACTACACAACACCCTCCCATTGCCGGTTCAAAGGTGGTTCAAAAGCCTAATTATATACATAAAAAATAATGACAAGTCAAAAGACACTTCATCATATATAAAAGGACAATTTAAAATGTTAACTTGTGGAGTAAAAAGGCTGAATTTCAAGAGTCATATTCATTTTGGAAGTTGCCAATCGAATCCGGGACACTTGAAGACAGGAAATCTTGCACTTCAGCAGGTGTTAAAGTAGGAAATGCATCGCCAAGAAGGACCAAGGAGCATTTGTGTTTCATAGCCTGAGCTTCAGCCAAGGCAGCAGCATTCCGTGGTGTACCCAATAATGAATTCAGAGCCGCATCCTCCAGGAAGGGCAACTCATAAGTAGCTTCCCGTAGCAAACGCACCCTCAACGCACGTGTCTGGTAATGAGCCCTCAGCGAGAACATCAACAGATCAGCATCCAATGAAAGCAAGCGCTGTGTAGAAAGACAAACCTTCAGTGCATGTTCGAATGACCCCCAGAGGCACCAAAACATGGGCTGCACACAATGCAAAACCGGTCTGAATAACAAGGACCAGTCACACTCCAATTGCTCAAGGAGTGTTGCTCCGAAGTACTGCATCATGAGTTCACAACACAGCTGCCCTGGTGGGAGGGATTTCATTCCTCCTTGTTGCGGCGGGGCAGCCATTGCACAGAAAAAGTAGCAATAGCAAAATGCCACCTATTATAGCCAAAGTTATTGGAAATCCCCCGAAAATAGTGGAGAATATTGAATGGATGGCTGATGGTATTGAACCGAATATAGAGGAGAAGGTGTGAACTAACCCAGAACCAACAGCCTTAAAGAAATTTGCAATTCCAGTAGTACTGGATGCATTAAATATTCATCCCACGAGCTCACCAAAGTGTCTCGGAAAGTTGGTACTTAAAAGGGTCTGTATCTCTGCTGATGACCTTGCCACCTGAAGTGCATAGGTCTCGGGTGCAGATGTGAGCGCCACATGTTTTTGGAACAATAAAGCCTTGAGTCGGCTCAACTTGTCTAAATTCACATTAGAAGTAGCAATATGAGGTCAAATGTCAGCTACCTCTCTTTGTCTAATGGGAGGAAAGAGTACGTTCCCGCAGCATGTAACAATCTTAGAGACCGAAACAGCATAAACTACTCCGGCTTGCATCCTACAACAGTCTTCACTATTGAGGAGAGCATAGCTGCCATTTGAAAACACCTGAAACGGGGGTCTAATCAAGGGGACTGGAACTCCCTTCAGATAAAAAGCCAAGTTTGCTGCCGTAGCGTTAGACGCCCCGTGCAAGGACAGCTGTTTACAAACCATTGAATGGCTTACAGAAGTCTCGCATTCACTAACTCTAAGAAAGACTTCTCTGATGCCACTGAGACATTTGTACGAGAAGGGCAGCTCCCACACCTCATGGATGTAACTATCTCCCAGCCTTTCATATCTGCCTACTGGATTGTGTTTTAAACAGGACGTAAATTGAAGTGTTGAAATAGGCAGATTAATGACACAGTGTGTTAACCATTCAGAAGATAGTATTTCAGCAACATTAAAAGGCAACTTTTCTAACTTTTTGATGTTTAACATGACATAAGTCGCTTCTTTCTTAGCCATTAGTTGTTGTTGTCGCGTTAAGTTAAATGTAGAAAATATGTCCCTTGCGCTAAAGTATTGCCAGGGAACGCAACCTGCCTTCAGTGTTTGAAGTGTCCAACCCAACTGCATTTTGGACCTTAGTTGACTTTGTTCATGGTGTAAAAAAGACATATCACTTTGTATTATGTCTATTGCAGAAGAAACAATGTTGTTTAAGGTGTATATCCGGTCAGACAGGGAATTAACCCCATTATCTACAGCAGCTAATGCCTTCTGTAAATGTTCTTGGTCTATTTGCCTTAACCGGGCAGCAGCTTCTTGTTGGGAAAGCTTCCAAATTTCATTATATACTGCATATAAGAAGCACTTTCTGCATTGTTTTCTGGGGCCTAACAGGAAGTCCTGTAAGTCAGTGTAATTAGACAGGAGACTGAGGTGTTTTCAAACAGCATCTAGTGAGGAACTCTTCAACCATTGCTGGCATAGTTTCCCTACACTGTATGTTGTTACTATACCCGCATGTTTGGATGATACACAGCGAGGATCCGGCCTATTAGTTCTAAAAAAAAAAACATGTAGTTTATAAAACGTTTATGACACCCATTGGTATCTATTGGCCACCATAACCACCTGCCAGGATGTGACAGTGAAGCATTAAATGTGCCATTCTGGACCCATTCATTGAGCTGATCTTCAGTTGCATTTATATATTTTTGCCATTTATGAAATTTTGCAGGGGCAGGAATACTGGCGCATTCAATTCCTTAATTTTTGTTATGCCTAAACAACTTGTTTGTTGTACAGTTTAATTTAAAAAATATCATTTGAACAGGTATCAGGCATGCTCTAAACAAAGCTTCCTTCACCCTTATTTGCCAATTTCTAGTTCCCCACACACTTTTCAAGTCAATCGACTTCAGCCAATATTCGTCACCTTCTACAGCCAACCGGCAAACAAAAGAATCCGAATAAAAGAATTTCGTATCTTTTAATAATATATGTACATTTTCCATTGCTGGCAATTTAAAATAATATGACTCAGCATTTTTAACGTTGTGCCCAATAAAATATGCAAGCTTTTCGGAATATGTTTTAGAACTCCTTTGTGGTGGAGTTGGACAATGTTCCCATTGTGTGTAATTAAAAATAGTCTTTGGGTTACTTACTCTGAGAATGAAATGGTGCCAATAATAATTATAGCAAAACATATCACCATAATTCTCTTTAGATTGATAAACATCTGCACTTTCAAATACAGAATAATACTGCCAATCCGTCATCATAGAATCAACTCTTTTCACGTCCCTGTCATCAGAAACAACTCTGGGTATTATTACATTGTTCATTGAAAGTTTAAACACATATGGTATTTGAATGACCTCTGTCAGGCCGTATATATCAAATTTTACTTTATCCCAAACAATCCCATCAGGAATTAGTATAGCTGAAATATTCACAAAAGACAAGTCTCTGCGGACCTTGTGAGAAGAAAAATGGCATTTTAGGACCTCATCCACCAGTTCAATTGTTGATTTTTCAGGAATAAAATGACCATGTATTAATAAAGATAATGTTATGACAAAACCAATCTAAAGGAGGAAAGCTAGTACAGTCAAAGAAAGCCACAGATAGTTCCATGGGAGAATAAAGAAATTTGTTTTAAGCCAGTTTTTCAGCTTACGTGTTTTTGACAGTTCAGTTGTAGAAGAGGCGAATGAGTCTGAGAAGGTGTTGTTGACGTCACCGAAGTATCCAGAAACAGTTCATGCAAAAGCTGGAGCTGTATGTGTAAGTGGAGAACCGGTGGGGGTCTCCCGCCGTGGTTCAGAATAAATGACCCCATCCGTCTGTGTTGAAGTTGTGTCAAATCGATCAGTACTTTCATTATTATTTGTTGAAACAGATGTTAGTGGAACCAATGCAAGATCATTTTCCACCCTCCCCAAGCTCGGAGAGGTGTCAGCGTTGCTGCTCACAACTTGTAGAGGGACTTCTTGACCAGTAGTGAGAGGGATTCGGGAACTACTGGCTGCTCTTCTTGGTCTGCTGTGCAGGATCGGCCACATGTTGTAACTTGGCATTGTCAATAGATACAAATTGGTTTTCTTAAGCACCAGCCAACGGTGGTAGAATGACAGTTCTGGTACTGTGTATTCCCAAGACTGAGACCAGTGCACGATAAGAAGGACCAAACTCCTTTTTCACAGCAACCTTTTCACGTACTAGATCCCCAACTTTAGGAATCCAGCTGGTGGGTGTTATTGGTACATCCTTAATTCCTGTGGAGGCAGCACTGGCAGAAGTGTTGTCGTCACTGAACTGTAGTAATTCCTGCAAGACAGTGACATGTTCATTTATGTCAAAAGGTGTTTCTGCCACCTCCACGCCAGGGCCAACAAGATCTGGAACATACATTCGAGTTCCGAACAGGCACTCAAATGACTCCCCCAGGGACCTTCTAGGCAGATTGTTAAGTGCTCTCTGGACTCCATATAGGTGATTAAGCCAACTACGACCCATACCTAAGACTCTGGCTGTTAAGGGCTGCTTTAAATCATGGTTTCGTCATTCCACGACACTATTTCCCTTGGAATGAAATGGAGATGAGTAATGAAATTGGACCCCTAACAAAGCCATGGCGTCCCTGAATGCCCTTGAGGTGAAAGCAAGGCCCTGGGCCGAGTGGAAAGCCACAACTGCATAAATACTGATAAAGACTTGCAAATCTTTAATAACAGTCCGAGCGTCAGCTGAGCATTGTGGCCACACTCATAGAAATCTGGAGCAGGAGTCAACAGCCACTAAAATTTATTTGTATGCACTATCCGGTGTTGGGGGACCACAATGGTCCAAGTACAGACATTGCAATGGTTTGTTGGAAATTAGGAGGCGTGTCTGCTGTGGGCGTTTGGCGGTGGAACCCTTAATCTGTTGGCAGATGTCACAACAAAGGACATACTACTTGGCCTGTTTGTATAGATCTGGCCACCAATAACGTGCTTGCAACAATGATATTGTAGCTGCCACACCAGCATGGGCAGATGCTACCCCCTCATGCACTGCTTTAATCAACTCTGATCTTATGTCTTTGTTGGGAATTGCTCGAACCCCCACGCCTCGTATTCTTCTACGGCGTCTAGGAAGCCTCCCATTCGGTAGGAATATTTAACGGGAAATGCTTTTGGATAGGGCATGCCTTCAGCTGTAGATTTCACTGCAGCCCATGTGTCATCGTCCGGTTTCGCTCCTGAGCGGGTCACTGCAGCAACAGTAGCCGTAGCTACAGCTAATTTTGCAGCTTCATCAGCCAGTGTATTTCCAGTAACGTGAACTCCAACGCACTGGTGTCCAAGTGTATGTACAACATGGACATTTGGTAGCTTTTCCTTCAGATCCGCTATTTTCCCCCACAGAAGTCTTTGTTAATGGTGTTGCCTTTAGAATCTCTGAACTCATTCTGGTGCCAGTAATGCAGGTATTCATTGAAGGACTGGACACAGTAGTACGAATCACAGACAATCAGTGTTAGCTGTGTCGGATCCGTGTGTTCCAGTGCCATCACCAGAGCCTCTAGCTCTGCTAATTGTGCTGTGCAATCCCCTAGGGTTTGCGTGTATGTATGCTGGGGACAAAATTTAATATCCTCCATGTAGCCACTTACTACTGCGCAAGCAGCAGAGTGCTGATGTTTTGTGCCAATTGCAGATTGTGCTGAGCCATCGGTAAACATGACTCTTTGATATTGATCAATAGGCAGTGTATTTGCTGGAACATATTGCAAAAATTCCTGAGTTTGCAATTTTGGGTCAGAAATGTAGTCTACATCAATGGCTGCCAAAGATGTTGCCCATTGAATCCAATGTGGAGGTAATGCTTTAGCGTTTGGAACGCTGGCTTTGGTAACAGCATCAAAGGTTTGGATCGGGGAGACGACAATAATGCGTTTGCCTTGGGCTAGAGGTCTTTCTTTAATGACGGCCATCTGAACAGCAGTGAGAGTTTTCTCAGTGGGAGCAGAACGTTGTTCTGCTGCTGAATATAAATGTGATTTGTATGCAATCGGGACTGTCTCACCGTCATTGAAAGTTATATAGGTGAAACCAATGGCACCAGCAATTACTCTGATGACTAGATGTGTTTTGTTGTCCCTTCTGTGTAAGTGTTGTGCTGCAAGCATGTCCGTTTGCAAAGCTCTGAGAATGTGGGTGTGTTCAACTGTCCAAAATTTACTTAAAAAGTCAGGACGTATTAAGATATATACTGGTTTTATGTGTGATGCATAATCAGGAATGTAAGTTCTGCCAAAATTTAGAAAACCCAATAGGGATTGGAGTTTTTTAATGGTATTTGGAGGTTGTAACTGCGCCTTTTTCCAAGAATTATGGCGCTATATTTTGGCAGAAGAAACCATTGGAAATGTCCAGTTTTGTTTTATATTTTTTGCGCACTATGTTGTTCATGAGTACTGTGCTATGTGAATTTTGTATAGCATATGTGCGGGTATGATTGTTTAAATGTCTGTAGTTTAAGACTATGCTGTATGAATGGTCTGGTTTAGCTACTGGGAATAATGGATTATTCATTGGTGAGACACAGGGTTAGCTTACGCCCTGGTACTCTAGTTGTGTGAGGATTTCCCTCACGAGTGCTTTTGCATTGTGTTTTATTGGGTACTGGGGTTGTGGTTGGGGTTTATTTTTAATAGGGATTACATGGTAGGGGGAATCTTTATCCCATCCTACGTGGTTGCGATATAACGCAGGTGCCGGCGCCAATGCCAAATCAATGGCATAGGATTCTGTGAGCTCTTCGGGAACAAGGGGCGAGAAAGAAGGTTTCACAACATCTTCCCCATACGGGCAAGTACGGACAAATTCAGGTGGCCAATGCTTTTCGGCCAGCAAAATATCATATATGTTTACGACGCGGTCCCAAAAGATTGCATCTATTGTTCGTTCAATGTCTCCTTCTAACTGTAACGTTACTTTGTGCACCCTATCAGGCATGGAGACACGCATGTCCGCTATTTCTACTTGTAGGAAGTCATCAGTTGCTTTCACCTCCAGATGCTCTAGAAGATTCCGGCTAACTATTGTGACCTCTGCTGCACTGTCTAATAGCGCTAGTGCCCACTTCTTGTTCTTCAAAAGAGCCCTCTTCTTGAGTGGCATGTCAAACTGCAACTGCTGCCACCTTTTTCTTTTTGAATTGTGCTTTTTTTGTTGGGGAAGTTTCTCTTCTTTTTTAACAGAAACTTCTTTTGAGCGCTGTGATTCCTGTCTCGGTTTCACGTACTCAGTTCTTCGCTCTGCCTGCCCACCTCTCTCACTGCGATTTTCCGATGAGTCCTGAAAGGAACGAGATTGGCGTGTATCCGTATATTGATATCTGTCAGGCGTTTTTATATTATCTCTATTTCTGAGAATATATCTATTTTGTGGGGTCTCCGGATGTGGAGATTCTCCCCTTTCTTTTTTGGGTGTTTATTACTTTTTATCCCAGCGTTTCTTATTACCCGCAGGAGCTTGCTTGGTAGAATCTTTATTAGATTTACCCTGAAATTGTTGCTTTGTTGTTCTGGCCCCCAGACCATCTCGACCAATACTAGAATAGGTCTCCGCGATGATCTCTGGCAGCTCACGTTCTTGATCCTGTGGAGGAACGTCCTGGAGCTGCATGCACACTGCTAGTGCGAACGCTTCCCCCTTAAGGTTACTTAATAAAATTGAGGATACTGTGGCAAAGTTGCCCATTAATTGCATCCCCAAGTCCAGGGCTGGGGCAGCCCGGTATTCATCTTGAATTTGTTTCAACACTTCCAATAAATTGGCACGTGTCGGTGTACCATGCGCAGTAGTATAGAGCGTGGAAAATACTGTGCCCCATGTATTACAATTATCTACAGTGGGAACCATCCCAAATGGCAAGCACATAGTTAGTATTCTATGTTTATCCTGTGGTCCCGTATGGGGAAATACTGCTTCCAGCGTATTTATTTTTTGAGCTACCCAAAATAGAATTTCTTCTTGTTTGGCGGGTACTTTACCCATGATCAAATGTACAGTTGCAGGATTAATACTTGGAATTACTACACGTGGTTGCGCTGGTGCAGCACGTGCTGGGTTTGTGTTTAATGTTTGCATTACAAACTGTACTAATCGTCTATATATTGCGGTCAGATCAACATATAAGTGACGGACCTCAGCTACCATTAGGTTTGCTGCAGCAGGGTGAGGTGTATAATTGGCCAATAAAGGCCAAGTAGGACCATCATTACTTAGAGGACCTAACCTAGCGTGTAAAATTGTGTGGGGGAGGGTGCCATTAGGCCAATTATTATGCTCTTGATAAGATAGAGGTATTTCTAAATATGCATATGCTCTGTATTGTGCAGGTACGTTTGCAGGTGTATAATGGTGAAATGTATTTGTGTTCCCATCAACTGCTGAAAATGTGACCCAAGAATAAAAAAATTCTGTTCTATATGCTGGATGCGCATCAACAACAAATGTGACTGGACCCCCCCCCCCCGGCTGTTAGGCTATGTGCCAGTAAATGTGCAGTAAGGGGTGGTCGCATATTGACTGCAATTGCTACCTGTTGTGGATTTGCCATAATGGATGGTAAATTTGTTCAGAGATAAGCACACCAAGTGGGAATTATCCTTTTAATGGTTCAAGCTTGAACAACCTACAGCGTTAGTTAGGTACTGCCTACTTAGCTGAGGAGGAAAATCCTCAATTCCACGGGCGTCTCCGTATATAGTACTGAGGTGTCTTTGTATATAGTGAGACGGAGATACTCAGGAGAATCTGAAAATTAGAGCCTGACCAAACGTTGGCGGCGCCATGTCGCGTAGGCTCTCATTATTCTAATGAGACTACTGGATTTGAGCGGCACAATCGCCTGCAGTGTGGGAGACTGAGTCTTAATCTACTACAGGTGACACCTGTCGCCAAAATCCGGATTGTGCTCTGGCTAACTAGCAGTGCCTCATCTCTACCCAAGAGCAGGGGTGATTGGGCAGCCGAGCGCATGACACAATTGACTCCTCAGGGAAATAGTGGTCACTCAGATCCCATCCGTTTCTCTCAGTTACATTAGTCTCACATATACAAGGACAAGCAGAGGCAGTATATGTTTCAATAATAAGGTTTTAATGAAGCAACTGCATCTTAGATAGACAATAAAGCATGTACTGCAATAACCAGGACGATAAAGCTTGACAGGATTATAATTGTGACAAGGAGAGTAAAGCACAGAAATAACACTACCATATTGTCACTAGAGTCAGTAGACTAATTCCTACCTAGGCTATATTAGAGCACAGCGTGTTTAAATTCTAGTTCATCCCTTCAGGTTCCCCTGGGAAGACATCATCACCCATACCTGAGCAAAGGCCTGAAGTCCGCATAAGCAGCTGTAGCGAAGCATTCAGCAGTCAGCATACAGTCGTGGTCATCTGACTGGAATCTCCCTCTAACGTGTATGGGACAGGGAAGTGTTTTTATAATAAAACAGCTGATGTTCTGAGAAAATGTCCCTACGTAAGGATGTGTATGTTTCTATGAATACCAGCAACTTATCTTACTGCAGCCTTGAGAGAAGCACAGAGTGAAAGAAATGTCTTGTTTAAGAACACAGTGCTGGCCTAGTGTACTAAAATAATCTGCATGGAGCTATAGCTAAAATAGCTACGCAACACCTTCAGGAGAAAAGGCCCTGGCTCTACCTGCTGACAGAGAGGATAACTGTTCCTTCTGCACCACAAGAGCCAAGAAGAGCTCCTTCTGTGCCATGCAAAGGGTGAGGAGTCCTTTCTGCGCTATTTGTAAGGAGCAGATTCCTTACTGTGCTATATGTGGGGAGGAGGGGTGAATATCCCCTTCTGAACTACATTCGGGAGAAAAGTTAATGACCCTAAATGTGTGACAAAGAGCCCCCTCTGCACCACAAGGGAAGAAGGGTCCCTTCTGCACTACGTTTGGGGGAGCAGAACAGCCCATTGCCCTATATGCGGGGAGAATCTCTTCTGCTCTGTGTGTATAGAAGACTATGGTGGTCATTATGACCCTGGTGGTCAAGTGACTGCCACACCAGTGATGGCAATAGTACCATCATCAGGCAGGCGGTAATGACCGCCAAATAATGACCATGGTGGTGATCCCTCCCATAGACAGCCAATGTACCACACCAACCGCCAGTGAGGTATGAACACTGAACACGGCAGTAGCAATCTCCCTGCAGGTGGAAGACAAGGATCTGCCCACCATATTATGACATAGCACACCGTCAGGATTTCCGGGGTGGTGGCAACGTCACCGAAAGCCTGGCGGAAACACATCATATAAAAGGAGACACTCACCTCCAGGGACACAGAGGAGTCAGCGGCCACCATGGAACCAGAACTGCAAGTCTTCCCCATGCTGTACCATGCCATGGCCGTAATGGAGCACCAACGCCGATGAAGACGACGATGGTGAGTACAGCTGCCTAGCACAGAAGGGAGGGAGGGGAGATTGACACACACATGCACAACACACACACCATACAACCAGAACAATCTGCAGAGTTAAACAACAGTAACAGAACCCAGGAGCAAAGAAAGACAGGACACATACCTATGTTCCAACCACTGTAATCCTGTTGGATGAAGAGCCCAAATCCAAAATATATACATCAATGCATATTCACATCCAGGGCCAGTGGCAAGTCCAAAGTCCGAATAAGCCCACAGTGCAAAGTCCAAGCCCCAACTTGACTCCTGACAACATCGGGACTCCACTGTGAAGGGGCATCACGTTGGAAATAGGAAGGCACTTCAGGGGGCAGGGTGGGGTGGGGAGGCTTCTTTTTGGGAGGGGGGGTCCTTGAATTTGGGAGGGGGTGGCACTTTACCCTTCCGCATTGGGACAGAGGAGTGGGCTTGGGGTGGGGGGCTGGAGTTGCACTCATGTAATTGCCCTCATTACCCTTAGTGGCAGCTGAAGTCTTTAGGGGTGGAAAAGGGTTAGACTTGGTGCTGGAGGTACTGGGCTGGGGGAGTGGGACCTTTCTCTTACGGGCAGGACGGGGGTGAGGGAAGAGGTCAAGGCCAATGGGGCAGGTTGTAGGAGGAGGGATGGCAGTGGAGGTAGAGGGAGTGGTTGTAGGAGGAGGAGGTGTGCTGGAATTGGGTGCAGGTGCATGGGCAGTGTACGTGTGTGAAGTGGATGGCTGTTGGGGGTCTGAGTGCGAGTGTCTATGTGTTTTTGGAGGGGGAGGTCAAACAGGATGTATGGATGGATGATGCGGTGGTGTCTGAAAGTGAGGTGGATGTGCCGCATGAGGTGGTGATGGTGGTGACTCCGCATGTGGTGTGTGAGGTGCATGTCTGTGGGTCTGCTGTTGTTGTAAGTGTGGGAAAGGCTGTGCAGGTGGCAGGTTCAGGGACTGTTGATGCCGTGCATGCAGGTGTGACTGCTGATGTGACGTGAGGAGGGGCGACTGTGGAGGCGGTGGATGATGTTGTGTGTGCATCTGTGTGTTTGCTCTGTGTGTGCTGAAGCGCGCTGCTTGTGTTTTTCTGTGCGAGTCTTGTCTGTTGTTTTGTAGGCATGCGTTTCAGATTGTGTGCGTGGGATGGGATTGGGGTGAGGAGACTGGGACTTCGACGATGCTAATGCACACATGGACAGGATGACAAAAGGAGAGATGGGGGGAAGAAAAGTGAGCACAAGGTCAATCACAACAACAGCACAGATGGCATACACATTCCCATCACACACAGGGACTAAGAATGGCATACCACTGACTAGGTACCACAGCAGGTAGGAGACAGACACTGCCATTTGCACATCAATTGGAACCATCTAAGCCCTGTCTGACATGGAAAGCATGCTACCTAGCCATCTAAAATATGCATTACACCCCAAATACCTAAGCTGGACCATGCTGCAATGTTTAAGCTGGCATATTGGGGCACCCACTGACTGGAACCCTGCACCAACATCCTATGCCAGGTAACATAGATAGTTGTCAAACACACTGTACTCACCCCCTTCTGGCTGCTGTGATGCCCTCAAGCGCCCATCCAGCTCGGGGCAGGCCACTGCAAGTATGCGGGCCATCAAGTGGGTCAGGTTCCGATGGGCACCCCTCCCTTGTTGGGAGGCCGTCCCCAGCTGGGTCTCCCCGGTCTTCCGTACCCAGCATCTCAGGTCCTCCCACCGTTTCACGCAGTGGGTGCTTCACCGGCTATGGATCCCCAGGGTCTGCATGTCCTTCGCAGTGGCACACCACAACCTCTTCTTCTGATGGGTGCTGAGCTGCAGAGGAAACACAGACAGAAGGACACCATTAACCATACAATCCAGCCTGTCAAAAAAATGGCTCACATACTGCATTTGCCCCTTATCAAGCACACACATGACCTGTACTACTGCACAAACACTGCCACCAGCCATACCCCTCCAAATGACACACTGCCAGCACACACACATCCCCATGCAGCCATGTCGCATGCAACGTACCCATGGTGTACTCACCTATTAGTCTGGAGGACAATACAACTGCCCATACAGGGGGAGGACCCCACCCACAAGCCTCTCCAACTCCTCCGATGTGAAGGCTGGGGCCCTTTCCTCTGTTGCACTGGCCATGGCAGGTTCCAGACACAGTAGCACACGCAGTGGAGATGTGGTCCTGTGAAAAGTCAGGAATCAAGTGTTGTGGTAGAAAGAAATGGCAGTCACTGCATTGAACATCATTGGTTCCTATACTCCATAGAGGCCCATGTTAGCCAATAAGGAATTGCACGGCGGTGCAGACCGCCTCCAGCCATGACGCCTAACGCTGGCGGACTGAGGTCACTTCCACCTGTCCCTGTATACAGGACAGGCGGTTGCCATTTTCTACTGCTAGTACATATGTACTGATTTAAAAGTGTGTTATTGTTGTCGAATGTACACACCTGGACAATTCCAGTGTCCAACAAACAAACATGCTCTGTGTACACTGATGTAGTGTCCATAGTTCCTCTTGTCACTCCCTTCTCACTTTTGGGTCCCTTAGGTACCAAACAATGTTGAGGAATAGGAGGAGGAGGCAAGCACCAGTGTACAGACCCCTAGTGGACTTGGCTACACTGGAGGACAGGCACATCATACTCACCTATCGTCTGGACAGGGCCACAATCACAGAGCTGTGTGCACAATTGGAGCCTGATCTGCTATTGGTTACACCAAAGTAATCCCCCTTCTTGTGCAGGTACTATCAGAGCTCCATTTCCTGGCAACAGGCTCTTTCCAGGTGACAGTGGACTTGGCTGCAAGAATGTCACAGCCAATGTTCTCGATTGTACTTGCAAGGGTTTTGGCAGCCTTGCTCAAACACATGTGCAGCTACATCACATTCCCCCAGGTAGATGAATTGCCCACTGTGAAGGCTGTATTCTATGCAATGGGACAAATACCACAAGTTATTGAGGCCATTGATGGGACCCATATTGCCTTAGTCCCCCCCCCCCACAGCCAATGAACAGGTATACCGGAATAGGAAGAGTTTCCACTCACTCAATGGCCAGATGGTGTGCCTTGCTTTCCAGTACATCTCCCACGTCACTGCCAAGTATCCTGGGTCGGTGCATGATGGCTTTCTTTAGAGGAATAGCAGCATCCCACAGCTGATGGCACAACTACAGAGGCACAGAGTGTGGCTTGTAGGTGAACCTGAGTCCCCACCCAATGTATGTCAGTGTATGCCTTCAGGAGTCATATACCCTGTCATGGTGCAAGGCTATTGTGTGTCCCTCACTTCTTCCAGGTGATTCCGGTTACCAAACCTGTCCTGGCTCCTGACCCCTGTGAGGAATCCGAGAACAGGTGCTGAGAATAGGTACAATGATGCTTATGGGCATGCCAAAATTGTTAAAAGGACCTTCGGTCTCCTGAAGGCCAGGTTCAGGTACCTCCATCTGACAGGTGGATCCATATGCTACTCCCCTGAGAAGGTCTGCAGTATTGTTGTTGTGTGCTGCATGTTGCACAACTTGGCCCTCAGACGCCATGTGCCCTATCTGAAGGAAGAGGGTGTAACAATGCTCCTGTGGCAGCAGTGGACACTGAGGAGGAGGAAGAGGAGGAGGATGTGGACAACAAGACACATATGATACAGCAGTACTTCCAATGGCACTCAGATAAGCCTGTTGAACTAAACATTTCTCAATTTAAATGTTGTGCTGTGTGGCTGTAGCATTATGCCAGTCACTGCCTTTGCATCCCAACGGACGGTCACCTATGGCTTCAGATGTTGGTGTGGTTACAAAAGTGTGATGCTGTGATGTGCACAGACTGCTGGGATACATATGTAGGATGGATCAACATATTACTGTACATTTACACAGGGCCATGCAGTTCTAAACAGTTAAATACGTTGTAAATTTACTTCAGATAAAGTACTATTACTCAGATTGTGTCCAAGGGTGTTTATTAAATAGTCTGGTATACAATACAAAGTGCAATAAAGTGGGGTGATGGTTGGAAAAATCCAGTGTAGTGGGCCAGTCTGTTTGTTGCACAGGTCCAGTGTCCAAGGGGCCTTAGGTAGGGGAGCAATAGCAGTTCATAGTGGACAAGGTGACACAGTGGAACACAAGGGGGACATTCAGGAGGGGCTCATTTCCTGGCAGTAGCTGTTCTTGGCAACTGTCTCTGGTGTCTGTCTGGGTCGCAGACAACGTTTGTGGAGTGGTTCACCTTCTGCAGGGGGAGGGGTGCTGGTGGCCTGTGGGTCTTGAGGCAGGGCCTCCTGTCCACTAACTGCAACAGATGTGGAGGGCAGTACAGTAGACTGGCTAGTGGAAGGGGCCCACTAGTGTGCTGAGTACTCCCTCATGATGTTGGCCATGTCACGCAGCACCCATGCAATGGAGACCATGATGGTATTCAAGGCAATTCTTGCTTGATCTCCTGGTGGTGAAGCCGCTGGTTCTCCTGCATTATGTTTAACAGCTGGCCCATCTTGTCCTGTGATTGTTGGTATGCCCTCAGGACATTAGGGAGTGCCTCCTTGGCAGTTGGTTCCCTGGGCCTGTCCTCCCCCAGGTGCACAGCAGTCCTCTGACCATCCCTGTGCCTGTGTCTCCTGAACGGTGTGCCCACTCCCACTGACCCCAGGACCCTCATTGTATTGCCTGTGAGGTGTGAACTCGGGTCCCTGTACAGGTGGGCACACTACTGATTGACGTGTCCTGGGGTCAGAGGTCTGAGGACGTTGAGTGGCTGATGTGGGTGTTGGATTCTGAGTGGGGCCCTGTGGTGGACTGGCTGTGGGATGGGGTAGCCGACTGACCAGTGGTCCCAGATGGGCCAGGGAGTTCATCCAGATCCAGAGCTCCTGAGTTGCTGTCATCACTGGGGACATCTTCTGGTGGGGGACTGGGTAGCCGTTGCACCTCCTCGCCGCTGACATTGGCTGGGGAATCTGTGGGGATGTAAGTGTGTATTATGCTACATGTCATATTCCACATGACTAGCGTCCCCAGTGTTATTGCTGTTGCCCTGCCACCTTTGGTTGTGTATGGCGATGGATTGTGGGGTTATTAGTTCTCCATGCTGTGCATGCATTGGTGGTGGGTGTACATGCAGGGCTGGAAGGTATGGCATGCAGGGAAATTGTGGTGGTGCACTGTGTGGGATGGAGTGGGGTGATGGGTGTCAGGGTAAGGGGTTGTGGTGGCATGCATGTATTGGGGGGTGATAGGTAGTAAATGTTGACTCACCACTGTCCATTCCTCCAGCTACTCCAGTGAGTCTTACAGGATGCAGGATTGCCAAGACGTGCTTCTCCCATGGTGTGAGGTGTCAGGGAGGAGGTGGGGTCCACTGCCAGTCCTCCAGATGGCAGGCTTGTGCCTTGCTGCAATGGAACGCAAGGTCGTTCCACCTCTTCCTTATGTCGTCCATTGTGCATGGATGTAGCCCCACACCGTTCACCCTGTCCACGATCCTCCTCCATAGCTCCATCTTCCTGGCAATGGAAATCTGCTGGACCTGTGCTCCAAACAGCTGTGGCTCTACCCTGACTATTTCCTCAACCATGATCCGCAACTCCTCACTGGTGGAATGGGGATGCCTTTGTGGGGACATGGGTGTTGTGTGTGTGTGTTGTGCAGAGGGTGGTGTGTGCAGTGGTGGGGTGTGTGGTGCGTGACGGATGAATAGGTAGTTGTGATATGTGTGTGCAGTTCTCTAAGATCGGCCTAGCAAAGTGTAGCCATCTTCTCATGTTTGCAAAGGATTGTGGGTGATGTGGGTGGGTGTGTGGGGTGTGTGTATTTGTGTCAGGTGTGGGTTTTTTGTTCTGGCGAATGTTGTCTTGTTAATATAATGTCTGCTATGGTGATTCGTGGGTCATTATTTGGAGGGCGTTGTATTGGTGCCGTAACGGTATGGATGGTAGTACCAACAGTTTATCACGTTCAGTGGGTCTGGCGGATTTGTGGTTGTGGCTGTTTTCTGTTGGTTTTGTGTGTATGTGTCATAATCTGGTGGACGGATGTCCACCTCCACGGCGGTATGCTGGCGGCAGTCAGCGGGGCGGCATTTGGTATTTACCGCCAATGTCATAATGAGGGCCTAATTTCTTCGTCATGTGAGGCAAGAAGGTTACTTTCAGCAGTGTTTCAAGGGCAGAAGTGCCTCTCCTCCAAGTATGGGAGTCAGATTTCTTCTGTGCCCTGCTCCAAATATCAAACTGCAGTAAATCTAAGGCTGGTCTAGTAGAACGTATGACAACTCTACTAAACCCTAAAGCAACTTTGACCTATTGGCAGAGTCCCCAAATTCTCTCAGATCACAGATTACCAAAACATGCTGGGCCCCTTTTAGTCTGGAGTGGGAGTGGCATAGTTAATCAAACCTAGATGCTACTATTTTTTCTGATAAAAAACTTAGGGGCCATTAACTTGGGTTTCATACTGACCTCCTTGTGGCAACTGCCAGTACAATGTATTGAGGAAAAGGAGAGCCACCTGGGTTCTTAAAGAGGAATACCTTGTCTTCTCTACACATTTCTACCTTCATGTACACAATGTTTTGAAGGATTTTGCATGGCAGATGCTACAATTCAACTATAAGTAGACATTCTGATGCAATATTATAGACATTCAGGAGAAAATGACAACCCTACTACTACAGAAGGAAGGAAGTGCTCATAGCAAGTTTCATAAACTAATATTCATATCCATCTTACAGACTGAAGATCCATATTGTAATCAGTCACACGCACAAGGAGGTAAAAGCACTACAGGGCATCCACTCAGCTTCTACTCAAAATCGTCTATTGTCATCCACTAAGCGGCACATACATGCTTGTCTGTATTCCTCTCTTGTCTAAGGGACCACTGCTCTCCCTTTGTCTGCCGTCTCTATCACAATCTCGTTATCTTCCTTAAATCTCAGTGCTTTGTTCTCCTAGTAGGACCTATTTTGAAAAATGTTTGTGTTTTGATCAAAGAAGATACTTCCTTAATCCCTGCCTGTTTGAAGGCCAGCATTGCACCAGGCTTGCTGATATCAGGGTTGGGGACGAAGGAGGATTTTTTCCTGAGCCCTGTGACACCCATATCAGTAATGTCATTCTTTGCACGGAAGAATGCACCTAGTCTAAACCTTCTGAAGAATTTCACAAGTTCACAGTGTAGCTTGAACTAATCCGATGTATGGGGTAGGTACAAACACAAGGCCCTTGTTCAGGACCTGTAGGTAAACCTCACTCAACTGTTTGTTTGGTAAGTAAATTATTTGACTTCACTTGTGCTGATCCATGGTATTGCCTCCTTGCTCATGTTGCTTGTCCATGCATTCTGTTGTTCACCTTCTCATGGGACTTGTGAGTCTCTTTTTCTCCCCTCTCTGTGGTTCCTGGTCTTTTCCTAAAAAAAAGGGAATTTGTTGCCTTGTTGAAAATGTGGTTGCAAGACTTGGTCATCTGGGTTACCCCAATCTGGGTTATGTGGGGGTGGAAGTGTTGGGGGTGGGGGGCGTACAGCTGAGATGAATGCAGTGAAATGGCACTGTAATTTTGCCATTGGCGTCTCCAGGGTCTTCCTCTTGATCTATCCCATCGTTTGCCTGGTATCTCTTCTCCCCCATTCCAAGTGTCTGTGTCTGAGGAGTTCCCCTCTGTGGACCTTGACTCTGAACTACCTCTTGTCTTTATTTAGGGGGGCCACATAATCTTTTCCTGAGTATGGGTTGCACTTTCATGTATAAATGTGTACCACGTGACCGTGTAATGTGACGCTGGACTGACTGTGTTACGAGGCGCTTTGATGTCCTTCCCCGGCAAGATGCAGGCAACCGAGTGAAGACTGTAGGTGAACATGCCTTTGACTAAGTAAGTGGGTCTCTTCTGCCTCTAAGAGAACAGGCAGCTGCTGCCGCCGCAAATGTCAAGAAGGGGTGGGAGACGAAGGAGGAAACAAGTTTTAAAAAAAAACACTTGCCTTTCTCAGTTGCGCAGCTTGCCGCCTCCTGCCACCTCACGCTCTTCTTTGGTGTCCCAGCATTCACTGGGACACCAGGACAGACTCCCCAGCAATTCTGGCGCTGCTTTCATGCAAAACCTAGCATGAAAGCAGCGCCAGAATTGGTCTGAGTGGCTTGGATTGCCGCTTAGACACAACCCTGGGAGCTGTGCAGTTTCTCCAGCCCGGCTGTGTACACAGCAAGACTAGAGAAACCTAAGTGCGCATTTGTACTCTCCCCTCCTCCCATGATCCAGCCCGCCACTCCCTGAACTGCTGGCTGAGCCAGAAGATGAAAAATAAAACAATAATAAACTACTGTTTTATTTTTCATCTCCAGGCCTTTGGCAGAGGGGTAAATGTACAGAAAATATAGTTGACTTAAGGTTCAATTGTCTTTCATTTTACCAATGTTTTACAGAATATCACAATAAGGCTGACCACCCCCACCCCGTATGGAGCAAATAGCAGCATAAAAATGAGTGTGTCACAATATGTGTGAAGAAACGTTACAGCAGGAAACATCACAATAAAGATACAAGCAGTGCTTGAAATTGAAAAATACATTTACCTTCTTGTTTCTGTTGAAGTGCCGGTACTCTGATTAAAAGTATTACGTTTTTCCAAAGTGCAGGTACCCTCCCTCTCAAAATAAAAAAGTGCCGGTACTAAGTACCGGCCCATATAAAGCACTGGATACTAGATAATATCACCAGAAGAATAAACAAAAAATGGCAGTAGTTTTTACCCACCATAGCACTTTCGTCACCTTACATGCACAGATTTAAAAAATGAAATTAATCTAATTAACAACAATGCAACGAACAAAGAATAGGCGTTACAATGAATGAGTATGACTAAATTTCTTGTGATATATTCTTCTCATCCACAAGTATCACACTGGGGAAATACCTCAGGAGGTTATTAGTAATGTGTGGCAAGATTGTTGTGCTAAGTGAGTCCGCAAGGTAAATGTACCATGGTTCTTTTCCCACGGTAATGGTGCCATCTATGTCTTTCGATTCTCTTCTTATTGTCTCTCTACGTGCGCACAAGTGGAGCATAAATACGATGCACTTTACTGCCTGTGTACACTCACCCCATCGACATTACGCAAGATTCTATACCTCGGCTTTACCGTCACATGCACGGTATAGATCTTTCCTTAGACCAAATTTGTATATATCTTTCTATTGATACTCGGACAAAAATATAAATTCATCGGACGGATTGTTACGGACTTTTGACAGAGCGAGAACGTGGATGGGACCTGCACCTATCTGAATGCGATTGGCTGACTTTTGAATACCTGGTCTACTACTAACGTCCGTTTATGAAATAATGGCGTGTTGCAGGGCCGTGTAGATGTGTAGCCAACACAGAGGTATAGACGACTCCCCTCAGACTTACAATTGTCTCTCTCTGCAGCAATAGTGGCACCTCCCTGTAATAAGAGAGAGATAGGGTCACTGCTTTTGTTGTCAGAGCCATGGCTGCTCCCCATGGATTTATCACAATATTAAAACTCACTAGTGGGTGCGGTGATATTATCTGAGCCCCTGTCCACAAGAATTCCCTGGCTGTTTTAGTGGAAAACTCAAGTAGATGCGATATTGTAAATAGTCTGTTCGTAAATGTAGGTCTAACTCCTGCAAAATGAATGCATACTCTTCTTGTAAGTAAACTGATTGACGCTATCAATTGTCGGACAAAAAATATGTTCACGTTCTTAATGTTTCCACTGATGATTTCAACTGTGTTTATTCAGGATCTAAGATTATGATGTTAACTTCATGGCTAGTAGTAAGGTATGGGGGCATTGACTCCTTTGTGTTTCACGACAACAAAAGCAATCCTATGAGTCAATGGCTCCTTTCTGAGCTCACATGTCTACACTTAAGATCTCAGAACAGCAGACTTTCACTGGATCAACATGCCCATTTCAGTTGTTTACTCTTACGGTTTTTGTGCTGTCCTACCCCATGGCTGGCTCACTGAACAACCACTTTTCCCGGCGACTACTTTTCTTGAAGGAAAAAGGCTGCAATAGGAAGACATGAATGTAGCACACTGCGAGTTATCAGCAACAATACTGTTAAGTGGACTTGGACAAACAGGGAAAAAATTCTGCGCTGGTCCATCAATTTTGAGGAGACCTTCACACCTGCCAACAAGCTTCTAGCTTGGGATCGACTGCGCAACTCGGTTTGCTTGCTTCTTTGTGAGAGCAACAGAATCACTTCCAATAACCATCTACTAGGAGTTATTACTAATAAACCCTATTTCAATAGCGACAGTGTTAAAACCAAGATGTTTTTTTTACCACACTTTGACCCATAGTTATACTTTTTTTTAGCACCGTCATTTTTTGACACAAACTTACAAAATACATTATATTTTGTTAGTTTGCTCCGCTTTTGCATAAAAAAATGACGCAAATGCGGCACTAAAAAAGTATAAAAATGGGCCTTTGGCTTTCCCTGACTCGACATTACAAAGCAACCACTTATTGCTGCTAGAAAGACCTATAAAGGCACTCAAACCTTTTAGAATAGCCTACAAGGAAATAAAAAACACACAAGCACTTATATATATAAGTATAAAATGTATTAAAGCTAACCGGAAATTTGGTCTCCGAGACCGAGCCAGTAAAAAAAATATATATATACCTATATTACCTACTGCCGGTTGCCAGAACGTAGTTATAGTTAGGACTTAGTTTCCCTAGAAAGTGCGTTTTTGACTTGCCTATATCTTAGGCACCATTTGATGAAACTTCATGTCATTTTCCCAAAAAAAGTGTGCAGAAGAATCCTGTTGTACAAAGTAAGTTTCAGGGTGATCCGTCAAGCGGGGACTGAGAAAAGGGGGATGCGGGGTCCAAAAATAGTGGATTTCCCATGTAAGTTCCCATAGGAGTTTTGAACACGAATATTGGACGTAATTATATCAAATTTGAAACAAAGGTAGCTTTCGGTATGCAGATTATGCTTTTTGTTATTTGGTGTAAATCCGTTCAGTAGTTTAAGGGTAATTAAAGGAAAACTAAGGGCCATATTTATACTTTTTGACGCAAAACTGCGCTAACGCAGTTTTGCGCCAAAATATTTTGCGCCGTCTAACGCCATTCTGAAGCGCCATGCGGGCGCCGTATTTATTGAATGGCGTTAGCCGGCCGGCGCTGCCTGGTGTGCGTGAAAAAAAACCACGTACACCAGGCAGCGCCGGCGTAGGGAAAAATGGCGTTTGGCCGTCCAAAAATGGAGCAAGTCAGGCTGTGGCAAAAAAATCGCCTTAACCCGATTTGCGCCATTTTTTTACGACGCCCAACCCCCATTAACATGACTCCTGTCTAAGCAAAGACAGGAGTCATGCCCCCTTGCCCAATGGCCATGCCCAGGGGACTTCTGTCCCCTGGGCATGGTCATTGGGCATAGGGGGGGCACAATTCAGGCCCCCCTATGCCACAAAAAAAAAAAAAAAATACTTACCTGAACTTACCTTAATGTCCCTGGGGTGGGTCCCTCCATCCTTGGGTGTCCTCCTGGGGTGGGCAAGGGTGGCAGGGGGTGTCCCTGGGGGCTGGGGGGAGCACCTCTGGGCTCATTCTGATCCCACAGGTCCCTTAACGCCTGCCCTGACCCAGGCGTTAAAAAGAGGCGCAAATGCGGGGTTTTTTGCCCCGCCCACTCCCGGGCGTCATTTTTGCCCGGGAGTATAAATACCACGCACATGCCTGGGAGTCATTTTTTTAGACGGGAACGCCTACCTTGCATCTCATTAACGCAAGGAAGGTGTTCACGCAAAAAAATGACGCTAACTCCATGAACTTTGGCGCTAGACGCGTCTAACGCCAAAGTATAAATATGGAGTTAGTTTTGCGTCGAAAAAAACGACGCTAATTCGGCGCAAACTGAGTATAAATATGCCCCTAAATTTGTATATCCAGAGGCGCGAAGGCTTTGAGAATACTCTTGATCTCATATTCATATCTCCATCCATCCACCCACCCACCACCAGGATCTTGCAGCAAGAAGTGAAAATGCCTGTATGCTACTATCAATAAGCTTTGTGTTGGTAGTACCCTGATAGTGGTTAATCTATTCCCTTATGACTTGTCTGAACAAATGGCTTTCAGAGATTCCTCTTCTTGTTTGGTCCCTTAAATTCTTAGCCTACTTGTCCCAATCTTCAGTTCTCATGTCTACCATTCCATTCTGGCCTCAACAGTAGAAGATTTTATTTACATAATTACATCTGTTTACAAGAAGATGCCTAGGAATGGTGCTAAAAATTGCGTTCTTTTGGTTAAAGATGATATGTTGGATATCGAAAGCAAAGTTTTTGCTAAATTTCTACTGTAGGCCATTGAGAAATGGCTTCAAAGGGAACAGATCCTGAATTGGGCCCATGTTGGCTATAAAGCCTAAAATAGCACTGGTCATTGCATCACAGCACTGAGACCCATATTTATACTTTTTTAGCCCCACAATTGCGACCTTTTTTGACTCAAAAGCGGAGCAAACTTGCAAAATACCATTGTATTTTGTAAGTTTGCGCCGTTTGTGCGTCAAAAAGCGGCGCTAAAAAAGTATAAATATGGGCCTAAATGTGGACACAGATAGAGAACTCTGAATGAATGAGGGCTAGGTTTATTGCTTTATTGACTTTAGCAATGATTCTGACTGGGTCAAAAGGAAAAAATGACTAGGATGGAGGCTCTCAACATCGACTCCAATCAATTGTATTTCATACAAAAGCAACATGAATCAACTTGGATCCAAACACGAATGGGTAACTGTTAGAAATGGGGTCTCTAGTTGGCAGTCAGTTTTTGCACCCTGTCCAAGTAGGGACCCTCACTCTAGTCAGGATAAGGGAGATACCCACTCAGATAACCCCTTCTCACCCCCTTGGTAGCTTGGCACGAGCAGCCAGGCTTATCTCAGAAGCAATGTGTAAAGCATTTGCACATAAAACACAGTAATAAGTAAAAACACTACAAAAGGACAACACACCGGTTTTAGAAAAATATCCAATATTTATCTATATAAAACAAGACCAAATACAATAAAAATCCAACATACAGTAAGAAATATATTCATTCTGAAAAATTTACTTAAGAAGACAGTTCCTTGAAGTCAATAGCTCCACCTGGGGCTATCACAGCGTTGTGATCAGCAAAACCAACAGTTCAGGCCGGCTGCGGTATCGCGGGCCAGTTATGGTGTCAGGAAGACCCGCAAACAGTACCTTTGGAATTGCAGGGCGTCGTGATCCTTACGATGAGATCCGGAGAGTGATGTCACGGTGTCAGTTCCGTAGATCGATGCAGGGGTCGTCAGGCCCTTGAAGTCATACGTGTTAGGGATCGAACTCCGGACTGATGAAGTCAGGAGCGCTGGCATAGATGGCGTCGGGGCTGCGCTGCGAAGCAGGACACTGTGACTTGCGGTGCCCACAGGTCATGGTGCAGGCAGTGGCTCGATGATGCCATCCAGCAGCGTCAGTGAGACCAGGGCTACGGTGTGAAGCTGGGCGGTGCAACGTGCAGTGTCACGAGGTCACAGTGTAGGCAGCGGCATGGTTGCTACTGAAGCGATGTCGTCGGTAGGCACAAGACGGGGTTGCAACGCAGTATGGACTCTGTGCGGCGTCCACGGGTCATGTTGCAGGAAAGGACAACTGTTGAAGTCTCCGGAGTCGATGGTGCTGGCATTGGAGGACAGGGGCTCTGGTGCGGAACGGTGCTTCGTTTACCTCACGAGTGGTGTCCACATGCCACGGTGCAGGCAGCGGCACGGGTGTCCGCAGGAGCAGCGTTTTTGGGGATGCCCAGGTTGTGGTGTGAGCAGGGCGATGCCGGAGTGCGGGGCCCAGAGGTCACGGTGCAAGCTGTGGTTCGGTGGCAGCATCAGATGGCGGCATTGGAGAGACCACGGTTGCAGTGTGAAGTGGGGCAGTGCGGCTCTGTGCGGCGTCAGCAGGTCATGGTGCAGGCCAGTGGCATTGTTGCAGATTTGCAGTAGTTTATCTTCCTGAAGAGCACAAAACACAAAGATCCCAGTGCAGATGAAACAGAAGTCTTTGGTGTCCCTGAGACTTCCAACAGGAGGCAAGCTCTACTCCAAACCCTTGGAGAACTTTCTCAAGCAGGATACACAGCAAAGTTCACCCTTTGCTCTCTTTTAAGGCATGAGCAGCAACTGCAGGCCAACCCAGCAAAGCACACACAGCAAAGGGGCAGTACTCCTCCTCCAGCTCTTCTGCTTAGCAGAGGTTCCTCTTGATCCAGAAAGAATCTAAAAGTCTGGGGTTTTGGGTCCACTACTTATACCCCTTTCTGCCTTTGAAGTAGGCAAGCATCAAGGGAAAGTCACTGTTGTTGACAAGATCCTGCCTTGCCCAGGTCTGGCCCCAGACACACATTACGGGGTCGGAGACTGCATTGTGTGACGGCAGGCACAGCCCTTTCAGGTGTATAAGTGAACACTCCTCCCTCCACTCTAGTCCAGATGGCCCATCAGGATATGCAGGCTACACCCCAGCTCCCTTTGTGTCACTGTCTAGAGGGAATGCACAACAGCCCAACTGTCAGTCTGACCCAGACATGGAATACACAAGCAGGGAGAGGCACAGAATGGTTTAAGCAAGAAAATGCCCACTTTCTAAAAGTGTCATTTTCAAACAAACAATTTAAAATCCACCTTTACCAAAAGATGTATTTTTAAATTGTGAGTTCTCTCTCGAAGAGAAACTGCACTTTAAAGATAATTAAAGGCAGCCCCCAGGTTAACCTAAGAGAGAGATAGGCCTTGCAACAGTGAAAAACAAATTTGGCAGTATTTCACTGTTAGGACATGTAAAACACATCAGGACTCGCACCCCCCTTCCCCCCCCAACAGACACTGTACCCTACCTTTGGGGCTATCTAGAGCCTACCTTAGGGGTGCCTTACATGTGGTAAAAGGGATGGTTGGGACCTGGCAAGTAGGTACACTTGCCAGGTCGAATTGGCAGAGTAAGACTGCACACACAGACACTGCAGTGGCAGGGCTGAGACACGTTTACAGAGCTACTTATGTGGGTGCACAATCAGTGCTGCAGGCCCACTAGTAAAATTTGATTTACAGGCCCTGGTCAGCGCTAGTGACCTTTACTAGGGACTTACCAGTAAATCAAATATGCCCATCATGGATAAACCAATCAACAGAACAATTTATATAGGAAGCACTTGCACTTTAGCATTGATTAGCTGTGGTAAAGTGTGCAGAGACAATAAACCATCAAAAACAGAGACCAGTATATCATAAAAATAAGAGCTCAGAAGGCAGAAAGACAGGGGAGACACGCCAAAAAGCTGCCATGTCGAACATATGTCTTCTCCGGCTGAGAATAGGGGGGGGAACTACCGAACCTCTGGGGAGTTCACCTCACTAAGGAAGAAGAACCTGGACAGACCATCAGCGTTGGCATGTTCTGGGCCAGGACGGTGTTCTACCGTAAAGTCCATCCCCTGTAGGGAAATGGACCACCTCAACACTTTTGGGTTCTCACCCCTTATCTGCATTAAACATCGAAGGGGCCTGTGGTCGGTATGAGCCTGGAAGTGAGACCCAAGCAAGTAGGGTCTTAACTTCTTCAGCACCCAGACCACAGCAAATGCTTCCCTTTCAATTGCACTCCACCTCTGTTCCCTGGGGAGTAGTCTCCTACTAAGGAAGACTACAGATTGGTCTAGGCCCTCTTCGTTCAGCTGTGAAAGTACTGCTCCCACACCATGCTCTGAAGCATCTGTCTGTACCACAAACTCCTTGGAGAAGTCAGTGACCAGCAGCACGGGTGCCGTGCACATGGCCTCCTTCAGCGTGTCAAACGCAGTTTGGCACGCCTCAGTCCAGATCACCTTTCTAGGCTGCTTCTTAGAAGTCAGCTCTGTCAAGGGGGCAACAATGGTGCCATACCACTTGACAAATTTCCTGTAGTACCCGGCCTAGCCTAAGAAGACTCTCACCTCTGGCTGGGTTTTGGGGGGGTGCCCAAGTCCGAATAGCATCCATTTTTCAGTTGTAGGGGTGCCACCCAGCCGCTTCCTACCTGGTGTCCCAAGTACACCACTGATCCCTGTCCTATCTGACACTTACTGGCCTTGCTAGTGAGGCCTGCGACTGGCAGCGCCTTCAACACTTCCCAGAGGTGGTACAAGTGGTCCTCCCAACTGGAGCTGACAACAGAAATGTTGTCAAGGTAGGTGGCACTGAAGTTTTTCAAGCTCAGCCAGGACCTGATTGACCAACCTCTGGAAGGTGGCAGGCGCGTTCTTTAACCCGAAGGGTATGACCCAGAACTGAAAAGGCCCCTCTGGCTTTGAGAACGCCGACCTCTCTTTGGCCCCGTCAGTAAGGGCAATCTGCCAGTATCAAGACATTAATTCAAATGTACTGAAAAACATCCCCCAAGCGATCAATGAGCTCATCTGCTCTGGGGATGGGGTGGGCGTCAGTCTTGGTGACGGCACTGGGCCCCCAGTAGTCCACACAGAGCCGGAGTTCGGCTATGGCACATCGTGCAGCAGCTTTGGGTACCAAAGCCAAAGGGCTGGACCAAATGGCTGCTTAAGCGCTCAATCACCCCATACGCCATCTTGGACACTTTGGGCCTGATTCTAACTTTGGAGGACGGTGTTAAACCGTCCCAAAAGTGGCGGATATACCACCTACCGTATTACGAGTTCCATAGGATATAATGGACTCGTAATACGGTAGGTGGTATATCCGCCACTTTTGGGACGGTTTAACACCGTCCTCCAAAGTTAGAATCAGGCCCTTTGTCTTTGATGCTGGCCTTCACTCTGTCAGCTAAGCTGTAAACCTTGTGTTTCACAGGCAGGCTGTCCCTGGTGTCCACATCATGCATGCATAGATGGGTGACACGTGGAGTGAGTGAACAGAGGCGCTGGCGACAGTCACTCTGCTGCTCTAGAGTCAGAGAAGGAGAGAGGACCACACCTACTACTGACCCATCCTGCTCCGTGGCAGACAGGAGATCAGAGAGAGGTTCACGCTCCTCTTCCACCCAATCATCTGTAGCCAGAAGCATGGTTTACTCAGATCACTCGAAGGGGTGTTTGAGGCGGTTCCCATGTAGGACCCTCAAAAGGTTCCTTGGAGTTTGCAAGTCCACTAAGTAAGTGATGTCACTCTTGCGCTCCTTCTCCTCCAATGGCCCTGTCCACCGGTCCTGTAGAGCACACGTCTCTTCTGTGGCCATGACCCACACTTTCTGGCCAGGTTGAAACTCAGCCAGAGTGGTATTCTGGTCATACCAGTGTTTCATGTTCTTCTGGCTTACCTCTAGGTTCTCTTTGAGCGAGCTTCCTGAAGCGGGCGGTCTGGTTTCTGAAGGCCAGCATGTAGCTAAATACATCCTGGTGTGGCTTCCTGGGAGCTTGCTCCCATCCCTCTTTCACCAGACTCAGAGGTCGTCTGACAGGGTGCCCATACAACAGCTCACAGGGGCTAAAGCCAACCCTCTTCTGTGGTACTTCCCGGTAGGCAAACCGAGGGCATGGTAAGAGGATGTCCCACTTACACCTCATGGAGTCTGACAGACACCCAATCATGCCTTTCAGGGTTCGGTTAAATCTCTCAACCAACCCATTACTTTGGGGGTGGTAAGGAGTGGTGAACTTTTGTTGATACCACACTCCTTCCACATGGCCTTTATGTACATGGAAAGAAAGTTGGTACCCCGGTCAGACACCACTTCCTTGGGGAAACCGACCCACGTAAAGATCCCCATCAGTGCCCAAGCCACAACGGACACTGTCACTGTCCTCAGAGGGATAGCTTTCGGGTACCCGGTGGCATGGTCCACCAAGACCAGGATGAACCTGTTGCCCACGGCTGTCTTGGGGTTCAGAGGCCCTACTATATTAATGCCCACCCGCTCGAAAGGGGTGCTCACGGCAGGAAAGGGTTGGAGGGAGGCTTTACATTTCCCTCAACTTTTGCCAGGAAGTTCCTACAGAACGCATCTGAAATTCTCATTTGGGGCCAGTAGAAATGAGTGACAAGCCTGTCAAATGTCTTGCCTGGCCCCAAATGACCTGCCAGAGGCACATCATGAGCCAAACCCAGAAGGAAGGCTTTGAAGCACTGAGGTACCACCAGCACTCGGGGCGCCCCAGGCTCAGCAGCCTTAGGCTGGCTATACAGCAGACCATCCTCCCAATATATCAGGTGATCCTTGGGCTCAGCGCCAGCTGCCTGGTCCTCGGCTTGCTGCCTAAGACCGACAAGAGTAGGGTTCACTTTCTACTCTGCGCAGAACTCCTCTCTGGTGGGAACGCCCCCTCCCCCCTTTTGCTGCCAATGGGTCAGCTCAGGTAGGTCTCCCAGTTCAGCCACTTCTTCCCCTGTAGGTGCCAGGGCGTCCCCCTCAAGGTAAGCCTCCTTCCGGACCGTGGAAACTTTTGGGGCGGGTTTCTTGCACCCCTCGCCCTTTCTCTTGGCAATCACCTGGGCCACTGTTTCAGGCTCCAGGTCTGTCTGATCACCCTGACTGGCTTCCATGGACCGAGTGGTCGCACATGCCCAGTCTGGCAACCCCTACATCCCCAAGTGTGACCTGAGCTCCACCTCCTTCCAGGCGGAAGTCTCTAGGTCGTTGCCCAGCAGACAGTCGACAGGCATAGTAGGACTCACAGCTACTCTCAGGAACCTGAGACCCCCCCCCCCATCCCACTCAAAGGGAACCTGCACCACCCTACACTGGCACTCTGAGTTGTCCACTGCAACTACTTGGTTGAATGCACCGGGGGGGGGACTATCTGCTCTTCAGACACCAGGTGACACCGGACCGTGGTCACACTGGCTACAGTATCTCCGAGATCCTCCACCCTCTGCCCATTGATGCCCACCCACTGCCTGTATTTCTTAGTGTTATCAGGCATTAGGTTTCGCTGGACCATCTCTCTGTTCCTTAGTGAGAAAAGGGGCATCTCGGTTGGTTCCCCACACCCACCTGGGACCAACTCCTCCCCAAGCGCTATACTGGCCAAGCCCTTGGTCTGCCCACTGATGGGTAGCTGTGTCCACTTGGGACATTTGGGTTCCCCCTTCATGTAACCCACCTGGTCACAAGCAAAGCACTTACAGGTTCCTGCCTCTGCAGGCTTTCCTGAAGAGGCCCATGGTTTCTTATCTCCTGGGGAGTAGGAATTCTTACCCGGGTTACTAGATTGGGGCCCTTTGGAGAACTCATTTTTTTTACCCTTGCCTCCCTCCCATATCCCTGAAACCACCTCTGGATGTCATCTCCGTCCTTGTACTCTCTTCCTATATTCTTGGGAATGTGAACTATTATCTGAATGCACTGAGGTATTGTTGCCACCATTGCTGCTGGATCTACTCTTTTGATCCAGCTCCTTTACTATGAGCTCATGATCCAAGAACATTTTATTTGCCTCCATTTTTAGCCCCGCCAACTATATCTGGTTGGTGCCTCCTGGCTGCTCCTCTGGAGTCAGGCCCTTAGAACCGCCACTGCTGCCTGACCCAGGGGGGTACTCCCCTCACACACCCCCCCTTCCAGCAGGTCCTGCACCTTCAGCACATCTTCCCTAGGATTTGGCTCTACGGACTCTCTAATTGGATCCTCAGAGTGCCCATTGGCAGTTCTGGCTGCTACCCAGGCCCTCACCCCCTTTGTAGCTCCACCTTCTTGGTGAGGCCTCTGACCTGGACTTTGAGGTTTTTGCAAACTGCCTTCAGTTCCTTCATAGTGTAGGTTTCCAACCTATCCTTCTAAACAAAAATAAAACAAATCCTGGGATGCTACTGATGATGCTCTTGACTGAGACATGTTATTGTTGGAGTTCACTTGAACTCAAGACCAAAAATAGACCAAAGGAGAAAAAAAAAGAAAAAAAAAAAAAAAAATCGAATCTGTATGTGGCACTAATTTGTCTGCGATACGGTAGTGGTGTACATCAATCACTGTGGGTCAAGTGCAAATGCAAGTCCTATCCTCACTGCTGACAACCAATGTTAGAAATGGGGTCTCTAGGTGGCAGTTAGTTTGCACCCTATCCAAGTAGGGACACTCACTCTAGTCAGGATAAGGGACCCCCGCTCAGATAACCCATGCTCACCCCTTTGGTAGCATGGCACGAGCAGTCAGGCTTATCTCAGAAGCAATGTATAAAGCATTTGCACATAACACACAGTAGTAAGTAAAAAAAAACCTACAAAAGGACACCCCACTGGTTTTAGAAAAATAGCCAATGTTGATCTATATAAAACAAGACCAAATACGATAAAAATCTAACATACACTAATAAATATATGAAATCTGCAAAGGTTACTTAAAAAGACAGTTCCTTGAAGTCGATAGCTCCACCTGGGGCTATCACAGCATTGTGATCAACAATACCAACAGGCCATTCCAGCAGTTGGGTCGTGGGCCAGCTACTGTGTCGGGAAGTAGCTGAAACAGCACATTTGGAATTGCAGGGCGTTGTGATCCTCACAATGAGATCCAGAGTGCAGCATCGCTGGTGTCGTCGTTGCTGAAGCGCCGTAGTTGGTAGGCCCAAGTTGGCCGTGCGGCGTCCACAGGTCACAGTGCAGACAGGGAAGCCTAGGGGCGACACTGAAGTCAATGGTGTTGGCATTGGTGGACGGGGGCGGCTGTGTGGGATGGGACGGTGCTTTGTGTACCTCACGAGCGGTGTCCACAGGCAGCAGTACTCGTGTCAGCTGGAGCGTCGTCGTCAGGGGTGCCAAGGCTGCGGTGTGAGCAAGATGATGCCGGAGCTCTGTGCCCACAGGTCAAGGTGCAAGCAGCAGCTCAGTGGAAGAGTGAGTTGGCAGCATCGGTGAGACCAGGGTTGCAGTGTGAAGCGAGGCAGTGCAGGCCAGTGTCACCGCTGCAGTGGTTTTTCTTCCTGAGCAGTACAAAACACACAGTTCCCAGTGCTGTAGGCAGATGATAATGAAGTCTTGGGTGTCCCCGAGATTTCCAACAGGAGGCAAACTCTACTCCAAGCCCTTGGGGAACTTGCTCAAGCAGGATACACAGAAAAGTTCACGCTTTGCTCTCTTAACCCAGAAGCAGCAACTGCAGGCCAACCCAGCAAAGCGCACACACAGCAAAAGGGCAGTACTCCTCCTCCAGCTCTTCTCTTTGGCAGAGGTTCCTTTTGATACAGAAAGATTATAAAGTCTGGGGTTTTGGGTCCACTACTTATACCCCTTTCTGCCTTTTAAGTAGGCAAATTTAAAAGGAAAGTCTCTGTTGTTGGCCCAGGCCTAGCCCCAGATACACATCAGGGGGTCGGAGACTGCATTGTTCTGGCAGGCACAGCCCTTTCAGGTGTAAGTGACCACTCCTCCCTCCACTCTAGCCTAGATAGCCCATCAGGATATTCAGGCTACACCCCAGCTTCCTTTGTGTCACTGTCTAGAGGGAATTCACAACAGCCCAACTGTCAGTCTGACCCAGACATGGAATACGCAAGCAGGCAGAGGCACAGAATGATTTAAGCAAGAAAATGCGAACTTTCTAAAAGTGGCATTTTCAAACAAACAATTTAAAAACCACCTGTACCAAAAGATGTATTTTTAAATTGTGAGTTCAGAGACCCCAAACTCCATATCTTTAGCTGCTCTCAAACAGAAACTCGACACTTAAAGATAATTAAAGGCAGCCCCCAGGTTAACCTAAGAGAGAGATAGGCCTTGCAACAGTGAAAAACAAATTTGGCAGTATTTCACTGTTAGGACATGTAAAACAAATCAGGACATGCTGCCCCCCACTTTTAACATACACTGCACCCTGACCTTGGGGCTACCTAGGGCCTACCTTAGGGGTGCCTTACATGTAGTAAATGGGAAGGTTGGGGCCTGGCAAGTGGATACACTTGCCAGGTCGAACTGGCAGTGCAAGACTGCACACAGACACTGCAGTGGTCAGTCTGAGACATGTTTACAGGGCTACTTTCGTGGGTGGCACAATCAGTGCTGCAGGCCCACTAGTAGCATTTGATTTACAGGCCCTGGGCACCTCTAATGCACTTTACTAAGGACTTACCGTTAAATCAAATATGCCTATCATGGATAAAGCAATCAACAGTACAATTTATATAGGGAGCACTTGCACTTTAGCACTGATTAGCAGTGGTAAAGTGCACAGAGACAAACCACCAAAAACAGAGACCAGTATATCATAAAAATAAGAGGTCAGAAAGCAAAAAGACAGGAGAGACATGCCAAAAAGCTGCCAGGTCTAACAGTAACTATTCCAAATATACAAACTGGACTGGAGCTAAACAGTGTTGCACCTTAGCCCCTAATATTCCTACCTATATCTGACTAATGGTCTTTAGTTGATGAGGTCAGCTGCTACTCTCCAAAACTGAGCCATGAAAAAGTACTACTGTGGCATATGCTGATGATGTATTAATGGAGAATACCCTATTTGGGTGCAGATGTCCTTGGACTTTATTTTACAGAAAATGGCATTAGAATGAACTGGACTAAAACCAAATGAATTACTTTTGATGTGTTGATTCAAGGGTTCACTTGGAATGCCATAGATAGATGTTTGGCGACCTACCAAACTTGTAACTATTGAGGCATTATTATTATCACTATGCCCTCTCATTTAGGGCCACCATAAGTGGGTTCACAAAAAGAAAAGCTTTATTCAGGGTCAAACGTTTCTTCTTGAAACAGAATGTATTTCTTTCCACAATAGTCCTGAAGGCTTTTAATGCCAAGATCATTTCCGTAGTTTGTTATTGCTCTGTTATATACAACAATAAAAGTAATTCCAAACTTCAAGATACTGAGGTAACCTATTTCGGGAGCATTTTTAGGATCAGAGAGTACACCATGTGAAATCACACAATTTGATTTGGGTTAACTGTCATTGATAAACTATGTGACAAGTCAGCTCTTTTTTGTTCTCTTTTAAATATATGCAGTGCTGGTCACAGCCGTTCTCTATCAGTCCGTTAACTACTTAGAGCAGAGTGTGAAAGTAATCATAAATGTAGTTTAAGGGGTTTACTTCTTACGTTTGAGCTGCATGAGTCACGGTCATGTCATGATATCTCCTTAAAATAATTTAAACTCAAGAACAAGAAAAAGATAGTAAGGGCCATAATTTTAAACAAAATTTAAAGCTCCTATCGCAACTAAATGAGGAAATTAAATTGACACCTATTTTTCTCTCCCTGACCCGCTCAAAGTTACTTAATGGTACCAAAGTTTCAGAATATTTTATGCCAGTATCTATGGTATTGCTTCCATTACTCAGAACCACATCTGAACAAAGCTTGGAGCATGGAAACATTAAAGAACAACTGCCATATCTGCGGTTGGGGACCACACTTTTTACCTCACTTTTTGAATATCTGTCCCATATATCGCGTGAACGTAGAAAATATGGTAAACTATGTTTAACCTTTATTCAATATGAACAATAGTCTGCTCACCTCTTATGGTTCCAATGTTATACTAACCAGGATTATACTTGTATTGTGAGATTCATTAGCTGGCTGCTTCGTACTCTTCAACTGTGGAACAAAGACGTTATTTGGTTAAATAAATTCTATATGATTTCAGCTATAGCAAACTTATTTTATCAATTATGTAACGAGATCTGGCACCAGGCATAATAGGCTAGGAAATGCCCATTGTGCATTATAAGGGGAGAACTATCCTTACCGATGTGATGTGAAAGGGTAATGGGCTCCTTGGCACCATGCATTATGTGGAGAGACCAGCCCCGAAACGTAAGAGTGCATTGAAGAGCCCCTTCTGTACAATTTATGGGAGAAGAGTACATTCTGCTCTGTGTGTAGTTTAAAACAGCTCCTCCGATTAATTCGTGGGGAGGAGCATCTCGTCTGCACAAAGTGATGGGAGCAGAATCCTTCTTCACCATGTGTGGGGTAGAAGAGCCTGCCTCTGCACTAAATGTGGAAAGAACCGTTTTTGCTTCCCGTTATGGAAGAACAGGCCCCGGTTTTTGGTGTGGGGAGAAGAGTCCCCTTTTCACTAGTATCAGTGAAGAGATCCCTTCCGTGCTGTGTGGAGAATGGAAAAGAGACCACACTGAGCAATGCACCTCGCATGGAGAGCATGTACTACTCTCCCACCATCTCAACAGAAAGAAAAGCAAGATACATCTAACACTTATTACTGGAGACCTTAAGATGGACCTGGAAACCATTCTTACTCAAGTAGGAAGGACATCAAAGTGCCATCCGCCAGAAATTAAAGACTGTGTCACAAAAACAAGTCCTCTTTATCGAAACCACTGTACTAACCCATTGTGCTTATAACACAATACCAATTTAACATGGATTCCAGAGATGCCAAAAGTTTAATATTTGGAAGCCCATTTTGTCAAATGAATGTGCCACAGTGTGGTCCTAGAGTTTAGGAATAGAGAGGGGACTAACTAAAGGATCTTTATTTCTGTGCACTGCCAAAACAGCAATACCCAATACCTGTTCTACCTCTAGCCTGTTTATCTTAACCAGTTCCCAGTAACCACCTACGCTCCAGGTCTGGTCGTACAAAGCAAACATCCCATCGGCAGCTAAGGCCCCTTTATCCCACCAGACCTGTTTAAATCAAATTACCACTGCACCTCCTACATCTCAGGAAATCTTATATTTATATATATATATATATATATATATATATATATCAAATAACTCCGCAAAAATCACTTACACCTTGGACATTTTTCTCTTAAAAGTCTCTAAAAATTAAAACTTCCTAACAACATTTCAATATGTTAACTCAAAGGATTCCCTATAAAATGCCATAACGCGCTTGTCCAGATTACGGATAGTGAGACCACTGAATACACTACACGAGCGAGGGATTAAAGTAAACCAACTGGTACGCGCAAGCAGCAAGTTGAGATAGCGGTTAAAAGTACATGTAAGAGTACCTTCCAGAGTGATTATTTGTTTTTTTATATTTGGGATTTCCTCCACATTTTTTTCGGTAAGCTGTAGGTCCATGGTCTGTTCATGTGCTGGGGATTTCTGTACCCAACTCCCCGCTGTTATGCTTGTCAGCATGTGTGTTTGTAAGGCAAGGGGTTATTGCTGTGGCCTGCATCAGTGTTTCTATGGAGAGGTGGCATTAGAGAACGTTTGTTTAGCTCATTAGCTGATGCAATATAGATTTCAGTAAAATGGGTTTTTGTATTTTACCATTTCAGTGGCTCAGATGGTGGCGCCATCTTGCAGCAGATGCTGGTTTTATGGAGCAGTTACTGAATAAACAATGTTTACCAACACACTCTTTTTTTGGATGCAAAGGTGCGCCTAAAACAAACCTTCATCACACAGCTCAAACCAGTTAATTTAAATCAAAGCAACCCCACCAACTTCCACCACCGATCAAAAATTACAAATACCCACCCAATACCTCTGCCAGGCCTGTTTACCCAATCTAAGCAGCTGTCAAAACCATTTATGTAAAATCAAAATTTTTCTCGGCAAACCAGGGGGCACGCCTGGATAAAATCAAAGCCTTCTTCCACCATTACCATAGAAGTGGCCGGTTTATTACACATTCCCCAATGAAATATGCCAGCATATCCGGGCGCCTAAATGAAAGGATTTACCAATAAAACCAGACATTATGCCACCACCAAAAACAATCTGTGCTAAATCCTGACAACTAAATCCAAGCACTCCCTAATCACACCCTACAATTCAGGCACTTGAGTCTGAAACGTAGTTTTCCAAAGCTACGTCATGCATAATGCATCCCATGCTCTGTCATATCATTTAAACATTTCTCCAAAAGTAGTAAAACACCAAAATGTATGAGCAACAAAATAACGTACTACAACTCGGGGCATATCCTGTATCGAATCGCATCATAAACTACAGCTCAGACCCAGACATTGCGTGACCAGGAAACTAAACTAATCACACCATCACTATAAAGCCCAGGCAACTAAACCAAAGTATTGCTAATTATCCCCAAAACCGCCGCTACAGAATACTAGGCACCTTGAACCCCGGCCTGGTCCATTCCCATCAGGAACACCAATTCAAAACTCATCTTTGTAACGTCTGTCGTCGCCCAGTATATATTGCAGGCATTGTGGTCATGGCACCGTATAGAGTGGTTTTGTTGTTGTAATTTACAGTGGGTAAACGTCTGCTACATTGTGGGTAGAACCAACAAACGGCCACTAGAGCAGATATAGTCGAACATTCTCAAGACCCAGATGCCGCCACACAAGAATCTTCGCCAGACACAATAGAGAACAAGTGGTTTAATGTCTTCTCTGAAAGCAACACAGGCAACAGATCAGTATTTATCTAAAGTACACTGACTGGCAGATGAAGTACCCTCGATTGATAGCACTTTGAAACATGTATTGCACCCGGGAACATACGTCAAAAAGCACTTTAGCTATTTCACCTTCACCCTCCTTCCCCCGGGCAGTCTTTAATTTCTAAATTACCTTGCTGATTAATAATGGGGACCCTGTATTGCGCCATCACTGCAATAGTGCCGACTGTAGTGCTTTCACTGTTATGTTTTAATAGAACCACTGTTGTTGTTTTCCTGCAATAAGGGAACCCAACGCAAGTGTTCCAGTTACTAAAAGAATCATAGAACATACAAATGCTTAAGAAAAAGGAGCCAGTCACTTTAAATAATTTGACGTGTTCTGTATACAACAAAAATTACCTTTATTTCAGAAACATTGTACGCTAGTTAGTGTTATTCAGTGCTGTTTTTTTCACGAGTAATTACTCAAGACTTGGCGAGAAATTTGAAATTTGAAACTATAGCCTCAAGGCCAACTTTTTTTCATCCAGGATGCCTTTCAAAGCGCTGAATTCTCGGGTTTGTTTAAAGGGCATTTAGAAAGGGCCCCATTCCATTCACCTTTGATTTTTAAGAGAAGATGTAATCGGACAAACACGCTACATTCAAATCATTTGCGAAACAATCCGCAGAATTATGTTTGCCTACATTCTATTTTGCCAAATACAAAAAAAACACATTGCAGTATTCAAAATTTGGCTTAATATCCAACCTTAAAAAAATATATTCACTTCAAAAAAATACAAACTAAAGAAATCACTATAAACTGTAAGCAACCTCGCAAATCAACTAGTGTGTGTTTGAAACTGGAGGCACGTTTGGGCCTTTCTTCAATTACTATATTCTAGACGTACCACTCCTTTCGAGAAATGACAGAACCGTCTAAATGTGAAACAAAGTCATCGTCTTCGTAAGGGTCTTCGTGGTAGGGGTCAGTGGTCATGGGCGTTTTCGAGCCATCGTAGTAGTCCAGCGGCCGTTCAAATCGTTCTTGGTACCTGTTGTAAGCGTCCACACTGTTCCAGTTGGGTTTCTGAATGTTTCCCATGTGTTCGCTCAAAACGATATTGTTCATCGGATGCTGGTCTTTAGTGGAGGTGGCCGTGTAGGGATCTAAATTACCAGACTGCATGCCCTCCATCCGTGACTCCTTCTGCATACCAGACGGCGGGATGTAGTTTTTAGTGAAGTAGTCGCCGCGGAATGTCTGTCTTCTGCGATAGAAGGTAACTCCAGCCACAACGATAACAAGGATCACCAAGAGAGCCCCACCCACTGCACATCCAATGATGGTGCCCAGATTGTCCCCGGAACTCATGTCCAAGGTCGAATCAGGGACAAGTCCTATCTTGGATAAAGTCGTAGCCCTGGTGCCAGTAGTTGCATGAAGATAGGGCACTGTGGGCTCCAGGGTGGGTGTTGTAGGGGGGTCTAGTATGCGGATGCTCTTCAGACCGCTTCGCTCACCAAGTGCATTGGCCACCCTACAGACATATATCCCAGAATGATTGTGAGTCAGAGAACTACTGAAGAGTAACGTATTGTTCAGGGATATTAGCCCTTCAGGCCATTCCCCATCTAACCTACTCCAGGTAAACTCACTCGGCGGAGGGTTAGAATCTGCGTTACATCTGAGATGTACATTTTCACTGCCAACAAACCACTTTCCATCATGCCCAGTCACTGAAACCTCAGGGGCGTACAGAATGTCCAAAACGTACGGCAGGCGAACAGTTTTCTCCAAAGCTGGGTGAGTGATCACGCAAGTAATGGTCCGACCTTGAGCAAATCTAGTTGGGATCACCAGGTACTCGCTCACAACAGTAACTGTATGGTTGGAAGAGGCGGCAGATTTTTCGTCAGCTTGACCCAGATCACCTTCCCAACGAACAGTGGCAGCAGGTTTCCCGTGTGCGGCCGTACAAGTGGCTGCTACAGTCATGTTCCCTTCATCTATCAGAGGATAAGGCCCTTTGGTTAAACTTATATTGGGTTCCACTATCACAGTAACTTTTGTTGTCGACTGCGCGTTCCCGAGTGGGAAAGTGGCTGCTTTGCAGACGTACTGTCCTGAATCAGAAAACTGAACATTGTAAAGTATAAGTGACGCGTCGTGAAGAGACTGGCTCTTAAAAGCAGCTCTCCCACCGGGGATATTGCTCCCGTACTCCGGGTGGTTAACAGCCACAGTCACTGGGCCTGTGGCATTCGTCTTTTCCCAAGTGATCTGGGTGATGTTCTCGTTGGCTTCGAAGATGCACCTCAGAGTGACGTTCTTTCCCCACACGGCGGTTACGTGGGGGTCACCCACGATACGCCCTGCTACAGCACCACATGCCTTGCACAGCAGCAGCGTCAATGCCAGCAGAGACGCAGAGAGCGGCCGCTTGGGCCGCACCAGATGGGCAGAAGGATGCTTTGCTAGGCTTGCCTTGGCAGACATCGGAATGCCGCTCCCTGTGAATGTCCTGGAGTCCTCCAGTAGGCGCCGTTGGGGAGTGTGGAGTTCTTGTCTGGTGGCCACTGCTGCCCCTCGGCCACTGGACTCGACCAGGGCATGCCGCGGCTGTAAGACAGGCCCTGTGCTTTGTGTTACGTGAGCCGGCAGCGTGCAGTCCGCAGCCAGGGCCGGGCCCCTCGGTCTGTATGTTGGGTGGGTAGACAGGTGGTCGCTGTTCGCCATGTCAGCTCTTTCCAAGCTTCCCTCTAGTGGGACCACTCCGACCAGACCCGATCCCGTGTGTACGCGCTGAAAGGAGGTAGAAAGTTCCTCTCCAAACACCACTGATTCCCTTGGAACATGCTGGGGATGGTCGACAGTGCCTTCATTATATCTCATATCGTAGGTCTGGATTTTAAGCAAGAACCTGCAGGTCCTGGAGTCATTGGACTCAGGCTGAGGGGACACGGCGGGCGCCTCGCCTTGTTCGAGGGTGACCGTCGGCTGTTTTTTCATCATGAGGGTTCTTTCAAGTACCCCTGGCTCCGCCCGTGCGGGGCCCAGATGGGAGACTGGTTCTTTTGTGTTGCCATGGGCCGCCTCGGTAGCCACCTGTCAAGATTTTCCTTGAACAGTCCGCTAAGACTGCGACCCGTTCTCCGATCTGGCTGCTGTAACGGACGTCTTGTGTCCCATAATTACTGCGAGCAGCACCGGGGCTTGAGGCATCAAGTACTCATAACCAATCAGGTACCTGGAAACATTATCTTATTTTCCGTGGAAAAAAATGTGATGGTCTTTGATTGGATATGATAATCTTTGTCTTGTGATTGGCTACAGGAATTCTTGGCAGTAGTTTATTTGCTGTGCGGCGTCGGAATTCGGTTGGTGGTTTCAGATTGGCTGTGCAAACTCTCGTCTGCCGGCAGTTGGCTGTAGAAGTGAATGAGCCGCTGGCGCTGCATTTAGCTGCTGCACGATCGCCCACCCATTAGCGGACTAGGTTGCAGTCCTCATAGAAACGGCGCCCGGGCCAGCGGTAGCTCGAATGCACTGGCGATCCACGTGAGTAGGATCGGTGCGGGTGAGTAGATTGTCCCAATGCATTTCAGCCAGCGTCAACCTCGGCTTCACTTAAGCATGGACTATTAGGACACAACAGGCTGCCGAGAGTCATCCGGCCCGTTCCTAACTCGTGAATACGTCATCTCCTGCAAGCCCCCCTCAAGTCCTCTTTCCCGTTGCTCTTGAGCGCCGCTGCTTCCCAACCGTGTCCAGGCCCCACCCTTCGCCACGGCAGCAAAAAGTCCCCTAGGTTTCAGGCCGACCTCTGGTGCAAGCCTGGATAGACGGTTTCCTGCTCCAAGAAACTCCGCCTCTTACTGTTGAGGGTCAGCTGAGCGTCCGGTGAGTGACGTGTAGAACTTGCTTCTCTTTTCTGCACCCACCCGCCCGGCTTTGGCATGGCATATAGTGCTTGTGGTGTGAGCCCGCGTAGAGGCAAAGGAGAGGCGCGTAAGCGTTAACTGCCGAGTTTCTGTACAGCCCAGGAAATGTATTGCAAGTGAGGGGACGTTTACACACTGGGATCCAAGTGGTTTGGTTCCTGTTGCAGAAGTGTTCGCGTATCTTCTCCAGCCCTGATCATTCTTGGAAGCAAAACATCACTAGGTAGTTTTTCCTATTTTCTGTCCAATGGACCTTGTGTTGTGCGCTCTCTCAATGCAGTCCTGTCGATCTAATCAATTATTTCTTTGGAGAGTAGCAGATAAGGAAACGGGTGGATGTCAAGAATGCACATCTCGGTGCTGGAGAAGAGTGTAGAGTTGAAAGAGAAGTTATGAGGAAAACGCGTTGCTGACATTCTGGATGAGTATCTGGCGTATAAGCAGTTGGAGATTTTGGAAAGTGAAACTTGAATAAGGGCCCAGTCAGGCTGGACCTGCCCTTCGCGAATATTCAAATCCGCAGTTTTCTTTAAAGCTTGGTAAGCATTTGAAGGGGAGAAGGTTAACATATTGGGCACCAGGTGGAGATTTAATACACGAATGCCAGAGGTAAAAGTACCTGCGTCAAAAAGTGACGCAGTTGTATTTGAACTTGATATATGAAAGACAGTGCTTCACGTTGGACCGAACAAGTTGATTTTTAAAGTAAAGAAGAAGGACAATCTGAAAAGTATTATTCAGAATTCCTGAGTGTGTTTAAGGAAATTCTTAATTTCTAGAATTTATTTTAAGGTCAAGGACCAATTACGTGGTCGGATTAACCACTGTTAAGACACCTTTGAATATGAAGTCAGAATTTAAGACGCTGTTTCTCCACTGGTTGTAGGGATGTCGCTTTAATACTGTGCTTTGACATGCGTGGCGGGTTCGGTAACAGTGTCCTTGTGTATATATATGCCTTGCCAAACATTAGTGACATTGTTGAGATGTTGGTGCTCTCGACGTATCTACTTTGTTTGTAACATCCGATAGAGCTGCATCCAGAGTGGAAGCGGGTTTGTACCAATTTTGCAATAACTCAGTTGAGTTTGTTTTAGCTACTCCAGTTGTTCAAAATACCTGGTTAGCTTAATCAAATATATTGTGGATACAGTTATGTGCTTCCAGTATGCCATTTCGATCCACTCATAGGACATTGGGTCGAATGGAAAAGTTCTGTTTGAGGTGTAACAACGGCTGCAGGATAATGTACTTATTCTAAAACTGGAAAATGTCGAATTCTTTAAGAAAAAAAAGTGCAACACAATGGCCATGGTCTTTTATGGGCAGGAAACTGGAAGTTTCAAAAGGATGTGTAGTACTTTGGCATCAGACTTAATTACAACAGACCCCTTTTTATTTTGGGTTAATGGAAAGGCATCTTTAGCCATGAACAGGAACAGTTTATCTTTCACTATGCAAAAGCTTAACATTTACATTACTTTTTTACAAACAAAATTGAACCCTTTGTGAGAAATGCTGAAGAAAGGAGCTTTTGTTTGGACTAACAAAATGTATGTGAGAACAATAAACTGAAATTTGACAGGCTCTTGCGTCGCAACACAATAATGTGACTAAGAAATGTCTTTTGGCTAAAGAACCAAGAGCATATGTGGTGGTATTGGTGGGTGCCAGCTCAGTATTGTTAGAGTAACTTGTTATTGTTTTGGTTGTCACATTTTATGCATTGTCTCGGGGGCTAAACCATTAGTGCACTAGGTGTAGTGAGTATAATATATGTAGACAGTGACAGGGAGGAGGGCTTGTTTGACTCTTTTGTCATGTTTGCCAGCTGAAAGTGGGGATAATTTTGAAGTTGAAAATGGGACGGCATGGTGTCTGATAATGGATTACTGCTTTTTGAGTGCACTTCGGAGGCAGAATGAAGAGCTGCAGAATAGTATGACCAGAACCATTGAAGTAAGTTATAGAGGAGGTTTATGTTAATTGATCTTTAATGAAGGACGTTGAGGTAGGACATTTTTCCCTCCGATTTCTGAAGTGTTGGGTGTGTGTGGTAAATTATTGACGAGCAATTATGAATGGTATCAGAGGCTTCTGCTTTTAGTGTCACATGCTTGTTAGGGATACATGAGTATATGAATGAGGCTTCTGAGAGACTATTTTTGGTGACTGACTATGGACATGCAGCTGAACAGAATTACCAGAGAGGTAGGTGCATATGCTGGGAATGATAAGATGTTGAAGACTTCAATGTTACACAGGGGTGTTGCCTACTACAGCATGAAGGAAAGTGGAGTTTGACTTTGTTGGCCCAATTAGATGTTTGTCACCAGGTTTCTGATTTGCGTTATTAGTAGTTCACTATTATAATTGGGTATGTGTGTTCAACTATCATTTCAACCTGGCAAAATAAACCTCATTTGCTAGGCCTCAACCTCCCACTCCTAGTGTAGGTCCTAAACAGCCCATGGGGCAGGGTTCATTGTATTTATAAGGTAGGGCCTATGGTTTTAAGTCTTCCATGCCCTGGTAGTGAAAAATTAATACATTCATTTTTCACTTTGCCTCAGGATAACATTGGGTTACCTTATTACACTTAATAAGCACTAACCTTTGATTGGTAAAGTCTGATTTTTAAATCACATGTCTGGAAATGTGACTTTTAGCAAGTTGGCATTTTCTTGTCCTAACCATTTAGTGCCTGGATCATATGACTGTGAATAGTTAGCAGTTGGCCATCTTTCATTCCTCCCAGCCAGTGAGACAAAGGTGGGGTAGATGTTGGCAGGATGGGCCGACCTGCAAAGATGGGTGGGGTGGAGCTGTTTTCTTCCCCAGTTAAATTTCAAATGGCTACCTCTGGCACAACTCACAGAGAACTTGACACCTGTCCTTTGACACCCTAGCTGTCCTGTATCCTGGGCAGGGGAAGGGATTTATTTCCAGAACCAGAGGTAGAAAGGCCTACTTTAAAGGCTGGCACCAGGTATAAATATTGAACCCTAGGACCAATTCTTTACTTCACTCCTGGACCTGCGGGAAAACTCTGAGAGCTGCTTGAGGCCTGCCCTGCATTCCAGAGTATTGCCCTACTGCATGAGGCCTGCCTTGTACCCCAGAGGAATGGCCTAGTTCTACCAGAGGGCTATCTGGCTTCTTGAGACCTGTCTTGCTGCTCGGAGGACTGCCCTGCTGCTTTAGGACTGGTTTTCTGCTTGAAGGAGAGAGAGGACCTTCTCCTTCATCCTCTGCTACCTGAGTGACTCCAAGGATCAGGTGGATGACCTTCGGTACTGAGCAACATGGACACCGCAAGCTACAGATCGGCGGCTCCATCATACCTCATGGTGTGCAATGCATTTTGTTGCAGGCTTCTTCTCACAGCTCCTGATCGGTGGCTTCGCTATCGTCAACCCAGCGTGGTGCACCTGGATGCAAGTCTTCGCAGCACAGCCCCAAATCGGTGACTTCATTAGGCAGATGATGCATGTCTCATCTTGACCCCAGATCTTGCAGCACAGCTCCTGATCGGTGCCTTCTGTCTTGATGCAGGGTCTTGCATCACAGCTCCTGCTCAACTGCTACACCAGTACAGCACAGGCTGAAGCGGACATCTCATCTCAACTGCAAGAGCAAAGGGTACCATCCCCTGTGGACTGAACTCTGTCTCAGTATCCATCCTGTGCTGCTTTGTGGTCGGTCTAAACTTGGTGTAAAGTTTATCAACTTTTGCTCTATTTTTAAGTCGAGGCCAGGCAGCACATGCACTGTCTCTGCGGGAAGTGCTGTGTTGAGTATATGGCCAACCACTCCCACTCTTGCCATTCGTTCTTTGTTGTGCTTGTCCTAAATGCTTCACTTTTATTGGTGCATTGTGCTAAATGTCCCTCCTTTGCGTGCTAAGTTCCTCCTCATTGAGCTTTCTCTAAGAGAACATTTTTGTTGGCCATCGCACTACATCATGCTTCCTCCTGTTTCAGCGAGTGATGGCCCCACCTCCCTCCTCCTGTCTGGTTTCGGTTTTGCCTTTCATCCCAGCCATGATCCTTTCATCTTGCGGCTGTTTTTTCTTTTTCAGCCAGCTCTGGCTCCATTAAAGCTATTCCTCTTCCACTCCCTCACTTAAACCGTACAGTGTCTAAGAAAGGGTACAGGGGCAGTGGATTTATCCCCCCCACCCCCATTCAACACACATGCACAGACACCCACCCGCTCACGCCCTCTCTCGCCTCCTGCCCCTCATGCACAAGTTGTTGAGATTCTGTGTCACCAGAGCCCTTTGGCTGTCAGACTGTCTGAATTCCCCCATGGCAAAAAAAAATAACATTGACACCGAAAGGCTAGATTGATCCCACAAGTCTGGCAGTGAGTTGCAGTCACTGCTGTGGGAGAGTCAGTGCATTGGCATAGCTAGTAAGTCTCACCTTTGGGACCTTACAGGTGTTTAACACTGCACCTTGTGCTGCATGGTTAAACACTTATAAGTTCCCAAAGGCGAGACCTATTGTCTATACCAGTGCTTGTTCTAGATTGATGTGGGCTTTTTGTTGTGTTGTTCACACTTTATTACTGCTTGTGTGCAACATGAATAACTTACACATTGCATCTAAGTTAAGCTTGACTGTTTTGTATGTTAAGCTACGATAAGGTTAAGCTCCGGTTGCATTAGGGACTTTTTGTGGCTCACCATGACTGGGATTGTGGTTGTTGCTCAAAAAGGCTCTTCACACCCCTCTACCAAAAACTCAATTTCCTACATTTACTTTATCTGGTTGTGCAGATATTCAATAATGGAATTGGATTGATTTCTCTTTAAGAAGTTGATAACAGAATATAGTGTGAAATAGATTTGTTTGACACCTGTCTCTGCTCCCAAAAAATTGGTCTGGTAGAAAGATTATCATATTTTAAAGCAAATTCCTATGCCGTTCCAAACTATAGAGGTGTGGACTAATTTGACACATTGTGTACAGAAATATACAATATCTCCACATGTGATGGGTGTGAGGCAATGTAAGCATTAGAACAGATGTAAAGCCTTATCTGGGTCATGGCCTTTGAGGATGTATAAAAGGGTTGTAAGATTAACTGGCTTGGCCAACGTTCCGGCAGCTGCAGAGGGTAAGTAGGGAGCGGTATGGTAGATGCAGAATGGGATAGAAGTGAAAGCTTGGGTTTGGTCACAGGGCTTGGATACCTGTGTTGGAATTTCTCACAGTGCAACACATTTATTTAAATTACCATTGACAGTACATGGTTCTAGTAGGTACAGTGAGATTACACAAGATGTTAGAACATGAGTGTTATAGTGTCTGCTTCTGAAATAGCAATGGAAAGAAAGTAAAATTTTTGGCTTATGATGAAAGGGATTTGCATCCATGCATGGGCACTATGTGAATTGTTTGGCACTGTGGAAGAAAGAGTTTGTAATATATTGGCTGGTAGTGAACTAGTTTGCCAATGTATTGTGGTGGTGTAGCTGAGCAAGTTGGGAGGCTGGTTCTAGCATTCTCTCGACCCTCTAAACCACCCCTCTGCTTGGTTCTCGTGGCCTTGTATTTTCAGGCCTGCCACTGATACTGTTTGCCATTTGGGTCAGCAGTCCGAGTTTAAGAAATTGGGCATCACATGCCTGGCCAGCCACTTTAACGTCAAATCGGTGTGCTTGAAAGGTTGCCTTTTTCAGCTTAAAACCAGGCCAAATAATTGCTGATTTCAAGTGATCCATTGTTTTTATCACAAATAATGACAACTTTCTGACAACAGCCACTAGGACATTGCTAAGATGAATGAAACATTTGAGCTCAACCAACTTTGCATTATCGAAGGACTTAACATGTTTTGGTAGTTTGAAAGCTTATTCGTTCAACACCTCTGGCATTCAGTGGGTATAATTTAAGGCATTTCTTGCATGCCACACAACCATTTCAATGTAGGCAGACCTTCACTATTTGTTTCTGAGCTCTCATTGATATGTTAATAATTAGGCGTTCAGGAATTTTGTTTACGTAGAGTGGGCTTACACCCCACCTATAGTTGAACATTGGTTAGCTTCAGTGTTGCTCTCATTCTCTTTGTTCCCGTTTGTCATGGCATGTGTGCATTATATCCTCTTCTTGTATTTGGCCCTATCCTGGAGCATGGACCAAGAACTTGTGTGCTTCCAATGCTCCCATTATTGGAGCTAGTTTTTGTCTGGTCCAAGCACTCCATATGAGTGCTTGTGTTTCCAATCCGCGGGGCTCTGTTTTAAAACTTGATGGGCTATTTATTTATTTTTGTATGTCCTTTTTGTTTGGTCTTATCGAAGTCCAGTGGAATTCATGGTCACACTCACAACTCTTGTTTTTCCGAAATGTACTCTTGTAATCCCTTTTATTTAACCCCAAAAACCTAATTTTACTTGATTTAATGTATTTCTTATTGAACAATGGTATTCTGCATTAAAGTGCATGCATTTATCTATCAGTTTTTTTTTTTGTATTACGTTGTTGCCCTTTTGTGTAGATGCATATCTCATAATTCTATCCTTTCGCACAGTAGAGCATAGTTTCTTATTGAGTCAGTTTGAGTTGTTTTGAGTCTGTTTTACTTCTGTTTCAGAAGCTGACAATGTGTGAGACTAGATGATTTCGTTAACGCACTGCTTTATATGATACTCTAGAGTCCCCCCCCCTCCCCTCCCCCCACACGTTCCCACGTTTTTTTTTTTTTTTTGGAAGCTGGACATAAAAATCAAGCCCTGGCATCACGAGAACAATTCCACCGAGGTAAGTTGGTCTTCTGGCCATGTGGCCAATCACATTTTATTGGCCGAGTATACTGACAATTTTTCTTATTTGCACCTTAATATAATTTATACGTTAGACATAGCCTGGACACCTGACTTTCTCTTTTCTTTTTTCTCTTCTCTTCTCTATCCATACAACTTTGAAAGTGTTCACTCCATCGCCCAGACTCTGTTTTGTTGTATTTTTTTCTAAAGAAAGGATTTTTATTTTATGGAGGAAACTCCTTTTGTTCTCCTTAGTAACTCAAAAAGACACACCCAGTGTGCTTAACTCAGGTCTGGAAGACGGTCCTCCCGATTGTTTGTTGAATTTAGTTATTTCTGATATCGTGTGGCGCAGGCATGACTACCTTTTGGTCCAAAAAAAAAAAATACTTGATTTGGCTCGCCAGATCACATCTGTACATCATGCTGTTCACATTGCTTCCCTTATCCTGACATGTGGAAGCCTGCTCATGCAGCATCGATTGTTCTATACCTTCTGTGGATTATTTAGAATCTGTACTCCTTCCTGGAGAAAACTGAGTGAAATTATGTTGTGGTATTTGTATACAGGCATCTAACTTTTGTACAGCAAACTGTTGTGGGAAATATTTACGCTTACTTCTAGGCTTCTGTACAACCTGAACCAACATTTGCTGTGAGTTTCCACCATTTCTAGAGCCAGGTTGGCAGAACCATCCTGTGCAACACCATTGTATTGTATTGCAACATTTATATAGTACTTGGTGTCTTACCTGGGCACTAAAGCGCTCGCCTACATGGATAGTACGCTGCACTGTGTACAACTTTCAGCCTGCTATTACTGTGCAAAAGTTTAACAAGAGGCCACAGCACCTTTTGGTCTTGATCTGATCTGACCTAATGAAGAAGATCATAACCGATCAGGCTGCAATGTTGAGTGTTAGTGGAGACCGAGTTGTGTAAGATTTGCTTTGAAACAGGTTCTGCATTCTTGGTTGCCAGTTTTGTAAGTTGGCACTTGCACTCTGATGACGAGGTTGTTGAAGTCTATACAGAATTCTTTGAACAGCCTGTAGTTCATAAACATATTTTTTTGTGGCCCAGTTAACACACAGGATTTCTTTAGTTGATAATGCTTCAAGTTGGGCTCCTTTACATACGGCATGACAGCTTCCTTTTGATTAGGGGGATCTTCTGTTTTTTTTATTTTTTTTTTGGTGGGGGGGGGAAGAATACCTATGTTTAGGGTATCATTAAGATTTGGATGATCCCAACTCTCATACCAAAGTCTCAATCGTTGTTAGTGGCATGTGCTACTTAAGTGGCCCATTTTGGGGCGAGAATACACTTATTAATAAGTACATCCTTTCCTCGTGCACCAAGGCGCACAACTTTTTGTATTAATTTGACACTGATGCATGACGTGTTGCATGGAGCATTTATTTGTGCCTTGTCTGTATGTGGGCACTTAGATGCCAGTGTTTTTTCTTTTGTTAGTTCTGGATTTGGAACAACCACTGATCTGTGCCTTTGTTTCTATGTGACTTCATTACAAACCTCTTCAGTACTGACTACTCATTGTGTGCCTAAGTGGATCCTGCTAGATCAGAACATCCCTCCTGTTAATAGCACTTCGGCCCTATTTGTTCTTTCTACATTGGCCACTTGGCATGCACATCGAATGATTGCTGGAATATTTGTGAACGCTTCCGGATCCTGCCTCCAACTATGTTCAGGACTATTTGGCTTATCACTGAACCACACACCAGAACCTAGGGTTAGCAGAGTGGCCTTTTATTTTAGGCCTATTACATACATATCTTCAGCCTCATAAGATTTGCATTTGCTCCTTTCAGAGTATTGCCAGACTTGTCCTTTTAACATATTTGCAGTACTTTTTTATTTTTTCATGAGCAACAGAAAACAATGTATTTTTTGTTTGTTTTTTCAGTCATTAGTTGGTGTTGATCAACTGCATCTAGATGAAGAATCAAGAGATGGAAATGACGGCAGACCTGTCATCAAGTGAAATCAGCCTTGCAGGCACCGCATGTCTGCCAGATGGGGATGAGACTTTGCACCGGTCTGGTGGTGGCCCTGCACAGAGGCCTGGGAGCCCAAGGATAGAGTCGTCTCTTGATTGCACAGGTGGTCCATTATTGATTTTAACTGGTGGGGGATTTATTAAGATATGGCATTGAAAGGAGTAGTAATTTTAGCACTGTGGGCAAATGACCAGATCAAACTAGTTAATGGTAAAATAATTTGTATTGTATGCCTTTTTAAAGGCAGGACTTTTCGAGCCATAACTAAAACTGACAGAGAGGGCCTCCGATGGTTTGATTAGGGAAGGCGGTTAGAGCATACATTTGTTTGCATGACCTAATTAGACTGAAAAGAAATCTCGATGTTGTGACCATTAGGCAAGTTCTATTTGGTAAATCTGACAAACATTATTTTAAGTCCAAAAAACGTGAACTTAATCCACCTGGCTTTGTGTATTGTCTGATGATGATAATAACCACGAATATCTCTACTTTGCATTGCAGCAGTGATTTTTAATAAAACCTGGTTTAAACACGTAGCAGTTTCAATAATTGGCTATTACCGGTAATGAGCAAAACATGGTTTCTTATTCACCACCACAGATTTAAATGAATCCACTGTGGTGCAGATGTAATGGAGTCAAATTATCTGAAGGCTACACGATCAGTGGGTGGGGTAAATTTATGATATTAACTCTGACTAGTAGTTGCTGTTGATATTGGCCGTTCTTTAGTGTTAAAACAAGTAAAGTTCATAATGTATTGAAAGAAAGAAGCATTGTTATCGCTATGCATATGAATGTTCATTTTAAAAATTATTACCAGGGATCTGAAACCTCATCTGCTGGAATAGATGAACAGCTGCAGTAGAATTCCTATGGTGGAAGTAGGTTTCTATTTGGGGATGGTCACAATGTACCATAGTGTGGCTCTATATCTTGTGGTTGAGAAGAACATTTATCGTAATGCGCCATGGTGCTCGAAGGGGAGGGACTCACTTAAAAAAAAAAAAAAAAAAAAAAAAATCTCAAAATATCTTTGTTGGTTTTTCAGTTATAAACAGCGGAAATTGCACACAGTTATCCATATTTTTCAGATTAACCAAGTGGATCAACCTAACATTTAAACTATTCCATCCTCTGTTCTGGTGGCTCTTGGATAAACATCACGTTCACCTTGTGTTACCGAATAAAAGAAGCAGGCAATCTTTTCTACAAGACACAGTTAGTTATTTTACAGTTCAAGCAGTGATTGCCTCAGAAATCTATATCGCTCCATCTTGAGATGGGGTTGTTGTTAAAACTAAAAGCATTGCTGCCCAGCCTCTCAGATCCTCTTCCAGTTTTTCATCTGTTTTTTGTTTGTTTCATACAGGTCTCTTCAGCTGTCGCCCATTCCATAATACTGGATTGACACTTAGCAATAAGATGGTTATCTGCCTTTTCGCTAGCATTAGGCTTCAGCAAGACAAACCTCCTACTAATTTTATTTCTGGGGGGAGCAGGAATGAGACCCAAAAGTATCTGTTTGGGTTCCAATGAGAGCGCCCAACTTGATTCCCTATTCAGGTTAGGACCTGTTGCCAGAAGGAGGAAATCTTTGTACACGTCCACCCTATATGCGCAAAGTCTGCTTTGGGGGCCATGCATCTCAGGCACCTACCTAAGAGTGTGAGGGTAAATCCTGCTTAAAATGACTTGGGAGAAACATGCTTGGTGTATGAAATTATAATTTGTTAGTTTAAATCATGCATTGGAAGTGCTCAAATGTACCCTTTTGTGAATGTGTTCCAGTTTCCCGTGGAGTCAACTGGCCCGGAAGCACCTCTCCCCACCTACCCTGGATGGTGAGAGTTTGTTGGGGAAAGACTCTATGTAATGCTCTATGGAGATGGGATATCAAACAACGGCCGGCGGCCATGTCTAATAGAGTGGCAAGGACGGAAGAATGTGGCGGGGCATCCGGTTAGGTCCCACTTTTTGCCTGATATTTGATGTGGTCTCAAAGCTGTTAATGCCCAGGGCCCCTGCTAACCAGGTTCACTGAGCCAGATCTCTTTCCCGAACCCGTTGTAAACCATTGGCAACACCTTTAGCTACCACTATTAGTCCCTAGTAAATTGTACTTGGGTACCCAGGCCATGGGGCACGAAGCTAGCCCCCTGAGGACAGCACCACAGATTATGCCAACCCTCTAGGACCATGCATCCAGATGCACCCAGCGCTAACATTGCAGGCTTAGTGTCCTGGGGCAATCTTAAAATTTAAACTTGACTTGGCGCACAACCTGTGTGTCCTGTCTAATATACACTGCATGCAATATAGGTGTCACCTCTCTGGCAAGCCTTCCCACCGCAAGGCAGGGTGCACTATACTGTGTGTGGGCATAGATGCATGAGCAATATGCCCCTACTGTGTCCTCGCCAAACCTAGGACATAGTAAGTGAACAGAGCAGCCATTTTAAGTGCATGTGCTGGACACTGGTCAGTATGAGTTTCACAGCTACACGATGGCCACTCTGAACCCCGGGTTGTTTGGTACTGGTACCAGTATTGGATTTATACCAAAATGTACCCAGAGGTCACCTTAGAGGTGCCCCTTGCAAACGCTAACTACCCTGGCATGGTTGCTGGCCGGTCACAGCCAGCCTGCCACCAACAGCCAAGATTCTGGAACCCGGAGGTGAGAACTCCTAGTCTCTGGGTCCCAGAACAAAGACCTCCCTCCTCAAGAATGCGCCCTGCTAGCGAGCTTGAAAGGGCCTACTGCCCTTGAAACTTGACCCCATTTCCACCCCCCCCCCCCCAAAAAAAAAAGAAACCTGATAGGAGCAGGTGACTGCCCCCATTGCAAACCCCCACTTTTGGTGGGCGCAGCGGTGGGAAAACACAAAGAACAAGAGGAGTGGTGAGCTCCATCTTGCACCCTAAGGTGTTGCATACAAGTTGATTCCTCCATTTCAATTTCCTGCATGTTGCATGGAAGGAAAATAGCCAATCAGATGTAGGAAAGTGACCTCTGCTCACAGGAAGTGGTCACTGAGTGGGTGTAGCCACTTTAAGGTAGATGACCCAATGGTCACTACTAGGTATTTAGTGGGCACCCCTAGACCAAAGATTCAGATTTCAAGGACACAAGAAGACCAGCAACAAAGAAGACCCAAGACTTGTGAAATGAAGTCCTGCTGCACCAAGAAAAAGGTGCCAAAACCTGTCTGTTGTCCCCAGGACTCGCAGTTGCCACTGAGGGGTTGGTCAGACATCGGATGGACTCTACAAACCCCCAGAGGACCTCCAGTCTTCTTAAAATCGCCAAAGATCTCCCTTCAGAGTGAAGGCATCACTCTCTTGTAACAAGGACCAAAAGACCAGTGAAGTCCAGTTCACTGACCGGCTGCTGACCAAGGAACCGAATGCCGCATCCAGAACAAAGTTCACCAGACGGACCGTGAGGACAAAACCTACCAGTGTGCCAAGTTTGGTGGCCCTGTGACTTCCAGTGGCCAAACTGTGCAATAGCCCCAGATACTGGTCTCTCAATATCAGACACCCAGAAGGACAATCCAAGGAAGTCCAATTCGAGGGACTTGAGAAAACACCAGGACCTCCCTCCAGAGTGCCCCTGCTGTCCTCCTGTTTCCAAGGGCACCTTTGCGCACAGCTCCTGGCTCAGCAATTCACTCTACACCTGGCTTCCTTGTGCCCTGCACCGAAGATCCAGCTGTGTTCTAAGCGTCCCCCACCCCTTGCGACCTCAACACTCCAAGGGACCCGCCGGACTCAACTTGAAGACCACCTGTGCACTGCTTTTCCAAGTGGTTCCCTGCAGTGGCCTTTCACCAGATCTGACTTTCTGCAGCTGGTCCCACCGAAACCTGGAGCCGCCCGGACTTCTCCAACTGGTCCACAGGGCCCACCAACGACCTCTACCTATCTGCAAAAGGAGACAATGGGAAACAAATTGCCTGATTTATAAGCATTTTTAAGGTATTTCTACATTGATTCCTATGATGCGTAATTACGCACAGAACTGAGACACTTTCTAAACTTTCCCCATTCATAACTTAAAAAGTACTTGCCCGATTTTGATGATCTTGGTCTTAAAAGTTTTTTATAAAAATCTGAATCATTTTTGTAAATTGGTCTTGAGGTATTCTTTAGAGTGTGTGGTCTGCTTTATTGATACTGGGAGTACAACAAATGCTTTACGCTTATCCAAGATTAGCCTAACTGCTTGACCAAGCTACCATAACAATTATAGCAGTAGGTGGTCTAGTTTTTACCTCTCTAAATCAATGTGTGGTTGCCCTGACACTCTACACAGTGTGTCTGGTTTTGTACACTACATAGAGGGCAAGCCTCCTACACCAATGACAGCAAGGGATTTTTGAAAGGCAGGCCTGGGAACGAATTGAATGAAAGTGATGGGTGTGGTTAAAAAAACAAAGAATAGATTACAACAGATTGAGCATAGCTGCAGGCAATTGCCGCTTTTCAACCTAAAAATACGGCTCAGCAGTTGTGCGAAGTTTTCTATAAGAGTCATGCAGCGTGCCATAGAAGAAAAAAAAAGAAAGAGATGACCTGATCTTCGATCGAGGATCAAAGAAAAAGTGGCGAGGCAATTAAGTGTGGCACATAAGATAGGCAGTGGACTCTCTGTTCATCTGCCACCCACTCTGTTTGAAGAGTTGAGTCCACCATTCAGTTCATTTGATTTTATAGCGCATAATGGGACTTGTAGTGCTACTGATATGATCTTAAATGCATAGAGGAATACATAAACATTTGATACCACTATCATTTTTTTAAAGATTTTATTTTAAATGATTTACTAATTAGGCCTAAATATAAATCAAAAATTGAGTCCATATTTCAACAGACAAATCTACCATCACAGGGTGGGCAAGAGAGAGAAGGAAGGTAAGATTCTGTCAGAATATTTCTTTCTCGCTCGTGGTCTGCTGAAGAACCCGAGGAGCATGCTACTCCAGAAATGTCCAAAAACCAGCTGCGAGGCACAGGCATGTTTATAGATTGATTATCCAGGGGCATCATGCTCAAATTAGGGCATGTTCTGCAATTGTTCCTTCCGATGCTAGTCTACCAAGTGCTTTGGTTTTTGGTGGCATTGAGGCTTCTATGTTAATCCTAAAACCGTGAAAGGAGTTTGTAAATCATTAGATGGCATTGAACAAACCATTCAATTTGGCTACCAAAAATGATGGTTATTGAAGAGGGCCAAAAATCACTGGGTGGCAAACTGGACCTTATAACAGAGGTTGTCTGTAATCTGTGTGGTGTGATTCAGCATATAACTGGACCTCATAACATAGGTGGTCTCTAATCTGTGATGTGATTTAGAATGAAAGCGCCAGTTTATATCACCTAGATGGGGTTGGAAGGTCAGTGAACTGCGTTGCCCCAAGCCACTGCATCATTTTCTAGGTGCACTATGACCGTACAAGTTATGACTGGGCATTTTAGTGGGGATGTTGCCTTTGGCCTTTTGCAGGCCACTGAATCCTTAGAAAACTTGCAGACAAGGCAAAGAGTGGGTTCGAACTGGGGATGAGGAGATAAAGGAGGCTTCAAGCACTAGTAGTTTATCAGTTGTTTTGCCATGTACTCACTGCTTTGGTCATAATTGTAGTGCAGGTGGGTATGGGTCAGGAGCTGCTGGCTGAGCATCTACTGAAACGGCCAGTGTCAGTCAAGGAAAAAGTAAACACTGAATACGTTTTTTGTTTTCCTTGTACTATTGTTTATATTATTAACATTTACAGTGTGTAAGCAACATTTTTAAAACAAAAAAAGTTTGTCATAATGTACGGTTTTTAGTGATATGAATTTCTGACATTATAGCTTATTTTTTGTGATCATCAGTTGTGTTGGAAATGGCCGTTTTTTGCAGGGTTATCCCCAAACTTTTTGCCTTCTTCCCCCTATTTTTTTTCAGGTCTGTTTTTGCTGGGGTATTGTCTCTGCACACTTTAACACTGCTATTCAGTGGTAAAGTGCAAGTGCTCCCTAGGTACATTGTACGGTTGATTGGTTTATCCATGATTGGCATATTTGATTTACTGGTAAGTCCCTAATAAAGTGCACCAGAGGTGCCAAGGGCCTGTAAATCAAATGCTACTAGTGGGCATGCAGCACTGATTGTGCCACTCACATGAGTAGCCCTGTAAACATGCCTCCAGACCTGCCACTGCAGTGCCTCTGTGTGCAGTTTTAAACTGCCAACTCTACCTGGCAAGTATACCCACTTAAGCAGCACAAAAGGATGATGGGCGGAGTGCTGACAATGCAAACACTCACCCCCAGTCACAGATCTGGGTTTAATCCATCGTTCTTTTGCTCACCATGCCACCCCAGTTTGGATCCAGCCATAAGCAAATCAGTCTTGACCCTGTTCCTCATGGGAACAGTCCAGCCCGAACTACCAGGCCAGGTCCAGGGGGAAACAAACATCCTGGGACCGGTTTCAGAGTATTACCCTTCTTCAGCCAGGCTAGCTTGATTCCAGTGGCACAGTGAGCAAGGGACTCACATCTGGGCATACCCTTCTCACTTGGGGCAACTTGAGCAACACAAAAGGATGATGGACGGAGTGCTGACAATTCAAACACTCACCCCCAGTCACAGATCTGGGTTTAATCCATCGTTCTTTTGCTCACCATGCCACCCCAGTTTGGACCCAGCCACATGCAAATCAGTCTTGACCCTGTTCCTCATGGGAACAGTCCAGCCAGAACAGCCAGGCCAGGTCCTCCCTGGACCGGAAACAAGCATCCTGGGACCAGTTTCAGGGTATTACCCTTCTTCAACCAGGCTAGCTTGATTCCAGTGGCACAGTGAGCAAGGGACCCACGCCTGGGCTGGACATTTTTGAAGAATGGGCTTTTGCACATTGGGGAAAAAAGCCCATTTTAGTGGTCCCTAACGAGTTTGCTATTAATTACTGATTCACTATTCTTTCTTACATCTGGCCCTAAATTCTTATCTTTATGGACCAGGAAGTCCAGGAACTGTTGTCCTCTGGGCAGAAGCAAATTTGGAACAGCTACAAACTGTAGGTATCTAAGTCACCAAGCATGTTTGGTTTTGGAGACATATCTTCTAAGAAGCTTGCTGAGGCTGGTAGCCTTTTCCATATACTAATTGTGAGCATGTTGATTCTTCCATGTTGTATGGCATTCGAGAAAGGTTGTAAAGCTGAAACGCTGCCAGTTCTAATTTGAGACTATCTGACTGGAACTGAAAGTCAGACTGGGGCCTTTCTCTAGCTGTTTTCTTAATTGGCCATACTTAGCTTCTTTATAAACACCAGACAACTTATTTTTTCCATAATACAGCTCTCTAAGGAGAAGCATGTAAAGTGACAACTAGATTTAGGATTACTACATAATGAACTAAATTGCATATATTGGATTTACTGTGTTCCACTGCTAAACCCGACAGCCTCTTTATTATTTGGCATGTAAATGTTGTCACTGTATGCCTATCGCTTTAAAGCTCTGTATACACAGCAATGTCTTCAGTAAGGGCTATCCTTGATTATTTGACTATTTATGATATTCACCATGGATGTATTTCATATTTGGATATGTCGGAAACACGATGTAAAATATCAAGGGGAAGCTAGGTTTTTCCACAACGTGGGGCTGTAATATAGACTGCACAGCATATTACTTAATGTCTGTACCTTGATAAAATGCACTGTGTGTATATGTAGCCTCCCCACTAGCTTCATTTGCTACTGAAATTTAGGGGTACATGACGTGTTATATTTAAGGCATTGTCTAGTTTGGTAATTAACCAAGAGTGCTGTACAGTTGGTAAGTATTTGATCCATACTTACTGGTTTTGTCATTCAAGCTACCATTAATCGAGTAGTGAAGAGGGACAAATGAAGTTGTACCTTTTGGAATCTGCCGTTATTATGGAACGTGTCATGACTTGTTTAATATGTGTTTATTAGAGTGCTTTGTAAACTAATTACACCATGTCTTGTGGCCCATTTGCAGCACTTGGTTCACCAAACTTAAGACTTTTTCTTTTTTGAGTTTGTTGTGACAGAACAATAATAAATGATTGACCATTCAGGTGGCAATTTCAGTGACATTACTTAAACCTGAGGGACGGCTAGTTTGTTACTTCAGGGACCTGGGCTCTGGGGTGAGGAATTCCTATAGCTAGTCGCCAGGACATACTGTTAGGGGTCAAGGACAACCCGTTTTTAATGTTTATGTTGTGCTTGGGACAAGTAGGCCTAAATCCCCCGCAGCACAAACTCTTAGGCTGCCAGTTTACAAGGACGGGAACTGTCTGCAGCTGAGGTAATGTTTGTGTCCACATGTTAATGCTGTTTTAACTTTTTTATTTTTGGTTCATGAACGCACAGCCTGTATTATTAGGGTGAATGCTGTAAATAAATGTTGTAAGCTCACACTGCACTACTGATAGTGGTTCCATTAAAAAAATTTGTACACACTTTTAAAAAGTTGAACAATATGAGTTTACGTTTAATGCTGCCAGAATGCTCTGGTTAGATTCAGATGTTTGCAGTAGCCTGTAAGCAAGGTTGATGATTCTTTGCCTTCAAAATAACATGTTCAGGAAAAAAATGCTAGTAGAAAAATGTTTTGGTACATCACTGTGAAATTGTAGGTATTATTTCTTGGTAGCATCATTTAGTAAAATTTGTTGATGTAGTCTACTATTTCCCCCAAAAATATTGATAATGGAAAATCAGTGTAACCAGTTTCAACAAGATTATGGGAAACATGACAATAAACAAGCATTAGCAAAGCCAACCGGTCAGACATTGGTGGACAATCTTTTGGATTTGTCAACTTGTGTCTTGTTTTGACATGGATTTTGTAAAACTTTATTGTTGTGGGAGCTGCCAGGCCCTCACCACTGAAACAAACCTTGTCAAAAAGCACAAAAAAAAAAAATGGTGTCAAAAAAGCAAACCTTGCCACAGTAGTTCCTGGCACTGAACAATACTACTTTGTGTGCCAATATGCTCCTTGAGGAAGAGCAGAATGCTGTTGCTCACAGTAAAGCCAACCGATAGATGGGTAGAGAGAAAAATAGAATTATACTAATAACCAAAGGTCTTGCTTAACACCAGACCTAATTAGTGGTCCAATTCTTAAAAGTTTTTTTTACATAAATATATAATATATATATTTGCTAATGACCTACCTTGAGGGAGGTGGCACAGCTACAGGTCAAAGCGGCGTTCTTCTCACTGTTTGGCTAGGCATGACGACTTGTGTTTATAGAAGAGGAGAGCAGGACATGTGTGAATGAGATATAAGGTCTTCCTTTATTCCCTTATACAGTACCGCAATCATCAGAGGAGAGACCTTGTGACATCCAGCCCCTTCCTTGTGATGTTTCTGAAGAGCTCAGCAGGCAGCTAGAAGATATATTAAACACATATTGCATTGATGATGGCCAGGAAGCCCCTCCAGAGCCTGACGAGGTAGAAAAGGGTCTCGCAGAACCTGTGAGAAATGGAGAGCCAGGCATCCCGGAGATCAATGGCGAGAAGGAGGCGATAAAGATTGAGACTGAAGAGATTCGGGTGAATGATGAGTTTGCAGACCGTGATCAGAAACGCACCCAGGAGAAGAAGAAAGCCAGAGGTCTTGGTACGTCTTCAGAGAATTCTCTGGCACTCGGAGCTCTGGAGCCGTAATATGAAAGGATCTTTTCTTTGTTTTTAGTGTCTGCTCCAGTGCTTCATTTGTTAATAAAAATGTGCTGGTGCCCAAAGTGGTCCTCTGAAACACACGGCTACTGCAATTAAATGTGTGAGCACAGAATAGTGAGGCAGCGTAAACCTAAAGCCATCTCAGGCCTCTTTAATCCATTTACAGCCACTCCCCGCCTCTTCAGCTCACTTTTGCAGCTTTCTGCTTTCTCCCTTTGTGGCGCTTTTCATTTTTCTCTTCCTTAGTCTTCCTCATATGTGCCTTTTGCATGCAGTAAATGCCTGATGCAGAACAATAAGTGCCAGCCCTAAAAAAAAAAAAAAGTGCTGGTGCCCTGCACCAGTGGATTGGGGATTGGTACAGTCACTTGTGGCATACACTACGTTCAGTGTGAAGTAGTTCATGTTTTCAGTGTGTTCACTCTGGGTGCCTTCCTGATCCTGTTCATTTATTCCATTATAATTCTCCTTTTAAGAGTTTAGGCATTCCTGCAGGTTTTATCCATGCCTAAATTTCTGTTTGTGGTGTGTGTTCTTAGGTATGCCCTTCAGCAGACCTTAAGTCTATTCTTATATTACACATTTGCTCTGTGCTTTTGTGGTCTGCTGTGCTTTTTATTTATTTATTTACTTCTGTTTTTCCAGGAAAGGAGATCACATTGTTAATGCAGACACTCAACACACTGAGCACTTCTGAGGAGAAACTTGCTGCGCTGTGCAAGAAATATGCTGAACTGGTAAGCTTCCCTGCCTATTGTGTGTGTGTGGTGGATTTTTTTAATTCAAATTTTTATTAATATTTTCACCTAAAGCAACACACGCAACTACCCTTATGTCAGTTATATACTTTTAGTGCTTCCATCACATCAGTGACGTCAAGTGTGACATAAGTATAATAGCGGTAGAGGTTTGGGATTAATTAGTGCAATTGGGAGTGTAACACGTGAAAAATAAAATACCCCCGAAACCGCTTATTACAGTTAAATGTGGTGACCGTGCTCAGTCACTAAGAATGTGAACTTTTTTTTTTTTTTTTTTTTTTTTTAATTATTATTATTTTTTTGCTGTTCATCCTTGTCATGGCAGATCAGTTTATACCCAGGGAATCTTTATAGAAGACCAATACAGGTTTCACTAGGTTCTACAATACATGTAGAATGGTATTTGGAGATAAAACAGTGTTGGTATAACAAATTTGCATACATTGACAATAGTAGAGTGGCTGTAAGGAAATGCCTCCTTGGCATGGTTACCCCCTGACTTTTTGCCTTTGCTGATGCTATGTTTTGAATTGAAAGTGTGCTGAGGCCTGCTAACCAGGCCCCAGCACCAGTGTTCTTTCCCTAACCTGTACTTTTGATTCCACAATTGGCACACCCTGGCATCCAGGTAAGTCCCTTGTAACTGGTACCCCTGGTACCAAGGGCCCTGATGCCAGGGAAGGTCTCTAAGGGCTGCAGCATATCTTATGCCACCCTGGGGACCCCTCACTCAGCACAGACACACTGCTTGCCAGCTTGTGTGTGCTGGTGAGAACAAAACGAGTAAGTCGACATGGTACTCCCCTCAGGGTGCCATGCCAACCTCACACTGCCTATGCAGTATAGAAAAGTCACCCCTCTAGTAGGCCTTACAGCCCTAAGGCAGGGTGCACTATACCATAGGTGAGGGCACCAGTGCATGAGCACTGTGCCCCTACAGTGTCTAAGCCAAACATAAGTGCAGGGTAGCCATAAGAGTATATGGTCTGGGAGTCTGTCAAACACGGACTCCACAGCACCATAATGGCTACACTGAAAACTGGGAAGTTTGGTATCAAACTTCTCAGCACAATAAATGCACACTGATGCCAGTGTACATTTTATTGTGAAATACACCCCAGAGGGCACCTTAGAGGTGCCCCCTGAAACCTTAACCGACTATCTGTGTAGGCTGATTGGTTCCAGCAGCCTGCCACAACCGAGACATGTTGCTGGCCCCATGGGGAGAGTGCCTTTGTCACTCTGAGGCCAGTAACAAAGCCTGCACTGGGTGGAGATGCTAACACCTCCCCCAGGCAGGAGCTGTAACACCTGGCGGTGAGCCTCAAATGCTCACCCCTTTGTGCCAGCACCGCAGGACACTCCAGCTAGTGGAGTTGCCCGCCCCCTCCGGTCACGGCCCCCACTTTTGGCGGCAAGGCCGTAGGAAATAATGAGAATAACAAGGAGTCGTCACTGGCCAGTCAGGACAGCCCCTAAGGTGTCCTGAACTGAAGTGACTCTAACTTTTAGTAATCCTCCATCTTGCAGATGGAGGATTCCCCAATAGGATTAGGGATGTGACCCCCTCCCTCTGGGAGGAGGCACAAAGAGGGTGTACCCACCCTCAGGGCTAGTAGCCATTGGCTACTAACCCCCCAGACCTAAACACGCCCTTAAATTTAGTATTTAAGGGCTCCCCTGAACCTAAAGATTTAGATTCCTGCAACTTACAAGAAGAAGAGGACTGCTGAGCTGAAAGACCCCTGCAGAGGAAGAAAAGAAGACACCAACTGCTTTGGCCCCAGACCTACTGGCCTGTCTCCTGCCTTCCAAAGAAACCTGCTCCAGCGACGCTTTCCCAAGGACCAGTGACCTCTGAATCCTCAGAGGACTGCCCTGCTTCAAGAAAGACTAGAAACTCCCGAGGACAGCGGCACTGCTCCAAAAGAACTGCAACTTTGTTACAGAGGAGCAGATTTAAAGACCCCTGCAAATCCCCGCAAGAAGCGGAGACTTGCAACACTGCACCCGGCGACCCCGACTCGACTGGTGGAGAACCAACACCTCAGGGAGGACCCTCCGGCGACTCTGAGACCGTGAGTAACCAAAGTTGTCCCCCCTGAGCCCCCACAGCGACACCTGCAGAGGGAATCCCGAGGCTCCCCCTAACCGCGACTGCCTGAACCTAAAGTCCCGACGGCTGGAAAAGACCCTGCACCCGCAGCCCCCAGCACCTGAAGGAACGGAACTTCTCTGCAGGAGTGACCCCCAGGAGGCCCTCTCCCTTGCCCAGGTGGTGGCTACCCCGAGGAGCCCCCCCCCCTTACCTGCCTGCACCGCTGAAGAGACCCCTTGGTCTCCCATTGAAACCTACAGAGAACCCGACGCTTGTTTACACACTGCACCCGGCCGCCCCGCGCTGCTGAGGGTGTACTTTTTGTGCTGACTTGTGTCCCCCCCCCGGAGCCCTACAAAACCCCCCTGGTCTGCCCTCCGAAGACGCGGGTACTTACCTGCTGGCAGACCGGAACCGGGGCACCCCCTTCTCTCCATTGAAGCCTATGTGTTTTGGGCACCTCTTTGACCTCTGCACCTGACCGGCCCTGAGCTGCTGGTGTGGTAACTTTGGGGTTGCTCTGAACCCCCAACGGTGGGCTACCTTGGACCCAAACCTGAGACTTGTAAGTGATTTACTTACCTGCTAAAACTAACAATAACTTACCTCCCCCAGGAACTGTGAAAATTGCACTGTGTCCACTTTTAAAACAGCTATTTGTGTTTTATGTGAAAAGTATATATGCTACTGTAATTATTCAAAGTTCCTAAAGTACTTACCTGCAATACCTTTCAAATGAGATATTACATGTAGAATTTGAACCTGTGGTTCTTAAAATAAACTAAGAAAATATATTTTTCTATAACAAAACCTATTGGCTGGATTTGTCTCTGAGTGTGTGTTCCTCATTTATTGCCTGTGTGTATGTACAACAAATGCTTAACACTACTCCTTGGATAAGCCTACTGCTCGACCACACTACCACAAAATAGAGCATTAGTATTATCTCTTTTTGCCACTATCTTACCTCTAAGGGGAACCCTTGGACTCTGTGCATACTATTCCTTACTTTGAAATAGTGCATACAGAGCCAACTTCCTACAGTGGCACATATCGGCATAAGAGATAAGAGTTCAGTGTGAATGGGAGCACAGCCTCCAGCATGGTAGATCCGATAATGCGCACAACAACTAATGGGTAGTGGAACTCTAGGCAACTAGACATTCGCTGTATGCATGTAAATCAGACTGTAGCATTTCCCAGTCAGCTGCAACCAGGTATTTACGCATGCTGTGAATTTCTTTGCGCCTGAGTGACGCCACTTCTTCTTTACCCCATTTGAGCCTTGCCCTAAACCAGTGTCATAGCGCCCGTAGAACCTCTTCCTGCCAATGTATGGCAATAAGTCGACAATAGACGGTGCCAAATCAATGAACTGGGTACTCTCTTTTCGCTGTTGAGGTAATTTGAATAGGCCTATCGTCCCATGGTCTGAACGGCCTGTCGCTACTCTCAAGGATTCCAAAACCACCTCCCATAGGTATGCTACTGCCGGACAAGTCCAGAACGTAAATGTGGTCTGTTAACTGTTGGGGACATCTGGGACACTTCGAGGAGGAACCAAACATCCAATGCAGATCCGGTGGGTGTTTGGTGGGTCCTGTGAAGTAAATTATTTTGGATGGATTGAAACTTTGCGTTCAATGATACTTTCCTAGGGTATTGTAACGTTTTCTCCCGTTCTAAGTGAACACCCTGTCCACGTCTGCCTCCCAACAATACCTGGTCGCTTCCAATGTGTCTTGCGTGGTGTAGGCCAATGCACTGTAAGCCATGTGACAAGCTTAGGTCCACATCCCATAATGTATAGAGTGTGTATTAATGGATGTGGGAAAGCTTCAGTGTCTGCAATACCCTAGTGTCATTACAGTATTGCCATGAGACCATATGCCAGAAAGTGTCCCGCCGGGAGATCACTTCGCTCTTTAAGCTGCTTGTCGTGTACAAGAGCGCCATCATTGAACAAGTGACTTAAAGTGTGCTCTTCTGCTGCCTCACAGGTTTCCATCCCCACCCTACCTGGCATGCTCACAAAGGGTTCCAAGGAGCTTATTAGGATCTTGGGAATATCTGCGAGTGCGCGGCATAAGTCATACTCTCTAGAAGAAAAAGATCTAGAACAAATTGTTCACCCTGTGTGGAAGGTGCGCGATGCACCAGATTCCGGGCGGGAGAGTCATCCGGAAGACCCAGCTCCTCCATTAGACGACCCGCCAGCCAACGAGTGGGCTACTGTATCTGGGCCACAAGGTAATACAACTCAAAGTCAGGGACGCCCATTCCCTGGTCAATTGTGGTTTGCGGAGCTCCACACGTCTCATCTCCTTATTCCAGGTAAACTGCTTATGTCTGCAATCAACATCCGAAAGGTAGATTTAGGGATATGAACCAGAAGGTTATGGAAAAAAAATGAGTCTTGGCACTTTACCATTTTAGGTAATGCAACGTGACCTTGTACGGTCAGGAATTGGCCTCTGAAAGATTGCCATCAATGTCACCTTGTGTCTCATGATACATGTGTATCCCTAGGTAACGGAATGAACAAGCTTCCCAGCAGACTGGGCAGCCTTTGACTATTTAGAGCTGTTGTGGGCAGTCAGGGTGAAGGGGAAATAGGTTTTAGCCCAATTCACTGCCAAACCTGAATCTCTGAATTCACACAACACTGTCTGTATGCCGGTGATACCCTCCCATATGTCCCATTATGTACATTAAGACGTCCTCTGCGTTTAGCAAGGCGATGCAAGAAACCATGAAGCGGGATACCCGAATCTTGACCCTGTTGCCTTAGTCGCTGATCTAGGGGCTCCATAGTCAAGGCAAAAAGGAGAGGCGACAGAACGCATCCTTGTCTTGCCCTTCTACTCATTAAAAAGGAATGTCAAATTTATTTGCCAATTTTTACTCTGGTGGCAGCCCCGGTGTAAAGAAGGCTTATGAGGCCCAGTAATTGTCCTGTAATGTCAAATGCAGTCAGGGTTGAGAATAAATATTCCCAATTCACTGTGTCGAAAGCCTTTTCCAGATCCATTACCAAGCAGGCTGCATAAAGCCAGTAGACCCGGGATAGTTTCAACATGTGATGTAAATGACGGATATTAATGGTTATGGAGTGTTGAGGCACAAACCCATTCTGGTCTGGGTACACCAGATGTGGTAGACGCTCATATAAACAGCAGGCTATGATCTTGGTCAGCACCATAAAATCAGGTCCCAGCATGGATAGGGGGCGATATGAGGCAAGCTCCAACGGGTCCTTTCCTGGCTTTGGTAAAGAGATAAAAAGTGACTCTGTCATCATAGATGAGAGGCACCCATCTTCATGGACAATCTGAAACACCTCTGTAGGAAGTTGACTCTGTATATAATATCTCAAAGTGAGAGATAGTGTGCACAGAGTCCAAGGGTTCCCCATAGAGGCTGATGGTGACAAAATTAGATAATACTAATGCTCTATTTTGTGGTAGTGTGGTTGAGCAGTAGGCTTATCAGATGGTAGTGTTAAGCATTTGTTGTACACACAGGCAATAGATGAGGGACACACACTCAGAGACTTAACTCCAGACCAATGGGTTTCATATAGAAAAATATATTTTCCTAATTTAGTTTAGAACCACAAGATTCAAGATTTGAGGTAAGTACATAAAATGCAAGGTACTTCACACAGGTAAGGCCATAAGCTATTTTAAAAGTGGACACTTAGTGCAAAAATCAACAGTTCCTGGGGGAGATAAGTTTGGTTAGGTTTCTCAGGTAAGTAAAGCACTTACACAGTCAGTCTCCTGGGCATAGGCAGTCCACCGTTGGGGGTACAAGGCAACCCCATAGCCACAGCACCAGCAACACAGGGCTGGTCAGGCGCAGAGGCCCAAAACACATAGGCGCCTATGAAGAACAGGGGTGCTCTGGTCCTAGTCTGCTTACCGGTAAGTACCCGTGTCCTCGCGGAGCAGACCGGGGTGGGGGGGGCAGGTGACAGGTGGCTGTAGAGCACAAGCCCACAAAACACACCCTCTGCGGCACAGGGGTGGCTGGGTGCTGTAGGCAAAGTAGGTGGCGGGTTTACTATAGAAAGCAATGAAGGGTCCCAGGTGTCACTTAGGTGATGCAGACAGGGCAGCTTCTTGGGCCAGCCACCGATTGGGCTAGGATGAGGGCCGCCTGCTGGCCACTTCTGCACTGGTAGGTGGTTCCTCTCGGTCCTGGGGGTTGCAGGTGCAGTGCTTGGTCCAGGAGTTGGGTTCCTTTGTTACCAGGCAGTCACGGTCAAGGGGAGCCTCTGGATCCTTTCTGCAGGCGTCGCTTTGGGGTGCGGGGGGTTGACTCCGGGTGTCCACATCGTTGGAGTCGCCTGGGAGTTCTCTCTGCGGTGTTTGTTGTCCTGAACTCGAGCTGGGGATGTCTGGTGAAGAGTGTGAAGATTCACACTTGTGGCGGGAAGTGAGAGTCTTTTTAAAGTTGTTGCAGTTTCTGAACAGTGCCGCTGTTCTCAGGAGTTTCTTGGTCCTTTAGGTGCAGGGCAGTCCTCGGAGTCCTCCGAGGTCGATGGTTCCGCTAGATGCGTCGCTGTGCAGGTTCTTTGAGTCTAGAGACCGGCGGGTAGGGCTGGGGCCAAGTCAGTTGACTGTTCCGTCATCTCTGCGGGGCTTTCAGGTCAGCAGTCCTTCTTATTTCTTCAAGTTACAGGAATCTGATTTCCTGGATTCAGGGTCGCCCCTAAATACTACATTTAGGGGCGTGTTTAGGTCAGGGCGGCAGTAGCCTATTGCTACATTCCTTGAGGGTGGCTACACCCTCTCTGTGCCCCCTCCCTGAGGGGAGGGGGCACATCCCTATTCCTATTGGGGGAATCCTCCAAACTCAAGATGGAGGATTTCTAAAGGCCGGGGTCACCTCAGCTCAGGGCACCTTAGGGGCTGTCCTGACTGGTAGGTGACCCCCTCGTTTTTCTCATTATCTCCTCCAGACTTGCCACCAAAAGTGGGGGCTGTGTCCGGAGGGGCGGGCATCTCCACTGAGATGTCCTTGGGTGCTGTAACAACAGGAAGGAGCCATTGAGGCTCACCACCAGGTGTTACAGTTCCTGCAGGGGGAGGTGAGAAGCACCTCCACCCAGTGCAGGCTTTGTTCCTGGCCACAGAGTGACAAAGGCACTCGCCCCATGTGGCCAGAAACTTGTCTGGTTGTGTCAGGCTGGCTGAAACTGGTCAGCCTAGCACTAGGAGTTGGACTTGTATTTAGGGGGTATCTCTAAGAAGCCCTCTGGGTGTATTTTACAATAAATTACACACTGACATCAGTGTGCATTTATTGTGCTGAGAAGTTTGATATCAGACTTCCCAGATTTCAGTGTAGCCATTATGGGACTGTGGAGTTCGTAAGGACAAACTTCCAGACCATATACTCTTTATGGCTACCCTACACTTACAATGTCTAAGGGTTGGCTTGGACACTGTAGGCGATGGTGCTCATGCACATATGCCCTCACCTGTGGTATAGTGCACTCTGCCTTAGGGTCTGTAATGCCTGCTAGAGGGGTGACTTACCTATGCCACAGGCAGTGGGTTGGGGGCATGGCACTCTGAGGGGAGTGCCATGTCGACTTTGTCATTTTCTCTCCACCAGCACACACAAGCTGTGAGGCAGTGTGCATGTGCTGAGTGAGGGGTCCCCAGGGTGGCATAATACTTGCTACAGCCCTTAGAGACCTTCCCTGGCCACAGGGCCCTTGGTACCAGGGGTACCATTTACAAGGGACTTATCTGTGTGCCAGGGCTGTGCCAATTGTGGGAACGAAGTTACATTTTAGGGAAAGAACACTGGTGCTGGGGCCTGGTTAGCAGGGTCCCAGCACACTTCATAACTGGCATCAACAAAAGGCAAAAAGTTAGGGGGTAACCATGCTAAGGAAGGCATTTCCTTCCAACCTCATTTCTCTCCCAGTCATTTGGGAGCGAGTTGGGCCATGTATGTCTTGTAAATTTCTATAGGAAATCCGTTGAGAGCTGGGGTCTTACATGTTGCCGCCCGTGAATAGCTCCCTGCAGCTCCTGCAGGGTAAGAGCAGCATTCATATTGTTTCTTTCCAGGGGATCATTTGTAGGGAGAATCCCTGTTGCCACAGCCTGTAGCCTCCAGTTGGTTTACTTGAGGGGTGGTCATACAATGTGTGGAGAACGCGTCATGTATTCCCACTTGATGTACTCCGACCAGACCTTCTCGGTTTCTAGCCCTTGTGATTGGTGTAATTGGGGTGGTGCAATGCTGTAGTCATGTTACTAGCCATATTTATTCCCTTCGGAGTGCATCTTCGCCTGATAACGTGGGAAAATCTACGCAACACAACTGCTTGAAGAGTTGAGCATGAAGTTCTAAGGCTTCAGTAAGTGCCCGTATGTTCGCTCGGTCAGCACAGGCCATAACCTCCAAACCACTAGGGGACTCCTCGATCTGTGTCAGGTCCTTCTATTTCCCTGCCCAGTGTTGCCTTAAGATCTTGCAGCTAACACCTTTTACATATACACATTGAGCAGGCTATAAAACTGTGTTATCACTTCTGTTTCTACACTGCAAGATGCGTAAAGATCAAATGTGACCCCTCTGCTGCTTAGGGAAAATACCACACTTTTAAACTTGTAGCATGTTTGGGTTATAAGACCTGTAAGACATGTATTCTTTCTTTATGTTGTATGCGAATAATGTACTCTCATGAGAAAACCGTATTTCTGCACTTTACTAGATATCCAGGGAAAACATAATCAAATAGGAGGAAGCATCCTTCAATCTTGTGTGATGGGCAAGTTTCCTAATGCATCCCACTTACCCCAAGCCAGGGGATTCATCCAAAATTAGAAATTGAAACCTTGTTCGCTAGGTAATTGTTTGGGGTTTGCACTTGTGTGGATTATTTAAAAAGATAATCTTTCAGTGTGTGTTATCCTTCGGCATATTTAGTGTGCTTACTTGTGTAATTCAAACAAGTTGAGAGAACGGTAATTATTCTACTGTGCAAGTTATACATAAAATTACAGACGCCAGTTCAGTTTTTGCTTAAGTAATCTTAAATATTGTACATGAGTTTCAGAATGCATGTTTGTGTTATTACCACTGTATAAATGGTCAGTTAGCAAAGGTATGTTGTCTCAGTTATTTATACTAGTGTTGCCTGCCTGACATGTAAGGGTAATTGAGGGGAAATTAATAATTCATTGTTTTAGGTATTGTTGAGTAGAGAGAGAGCTTGAGAGAGATTTTTTTTATTATTATTATTATTTTTTTTTTTATTCAGGCAACACCGAGGGAGAGAGGGATTGTGGGCAGGCAAACCACACCAGTGGAGCGGGAGGTGGGCAGGCAACACTGCAGGAGAGGGAGGGAGGTGGGCAAGCAAGACTGCAGGAGAGGGCGGGAGCTGGGCAGACTACGCAGGAGAGGGCGCTAGCTGGGCAGGCAACAACGCGGGAGAGGGCAGGAGCTGGGCAGGCAACAAAGCGGGAGGAAGGCAAGCAGCAACGAGGAACTGGGTGCGTGGCGGGAAAACAGCAATGAGGGATGGGGCAGGAGAATGCAAGCAACAGGACGGAGCAAGATGGGAGGGGAAAAGCAACAACATGGAGTGGGGCTTAATGGGGGCAGGCAACAAAGCGAGCGAAAGCAGCAACATCTAGAGGGATGGAAGTTGGAAGGAGTCATGCAACAGCAAGCAACAACAGAGTTGAGGGATGGGCAGTGAAACTTGCAAAGTCCTTGGCAAAATAATTCAGATTTGAAAAGGAACCTCAAGTTCTGCAAGGCTGTGAACAGGTGACTATATTCTGTTTGGAGTTGTGGCCTGCTTTCGGCCCTTAGAAGGCCTGGTGTGAATACTGCACTTAATAATTGATGTTTGATATAACCTCAAAATAAGATTTTACTCTTTTTCACTTCATTTTTGGAAAGGTTGATTCAGTTATGTGATCTGTCTGATTTTTATTTATTTTATTTTAATTTTTTTATTGACGTTTGTTTGCTGCGTGTTTGACCCCTAAAATACCCAGGTGTCGGTAGCTTGCATGATATTTTTAGATATAGCTTAATAGACAACTTTCTGGTTGTAAAAGACCAAGTTGCGACTTACTAAGAATTTAGTCAACTTAAAACCCGTCCATTGCTTACTATTGGTTGGTTCTGTTGTTAGTGTCATTATCTTGCTTTTTATTCAGTGGATTGTCTGTGTCGTCTTTCTCTACCATGGGTCATACGGTCTTTACTTGCTAACTTTTAGGGAACTAATTTTGTTTTTCGCTTAGACATTCCATTAGAGTGCAAGTGTTGCAGCAATTTGCCTGATGTGCCTTTCTCCCATGCACTCTGTGCTGCACTTTCATCCATGTGCTTCTCTCTCCCTCCCTTAATTTATCAGTCATTGTAATTAATTTAACATTACAATTTGAATATTCATCAATAATATTCAGTAGCTGTCCCAGTTAAGTCATTAAAATGATTAGATTTCGCCTTCGAAGCACATATAAACATACATTTTTTTCAAAGTGAATATAGCAAGGCATTATAGTTAGCCTCACATTTTTAAAGTACAAAACCATAGAAATGTAACCTGTTATAGTTAGTTATTTCAAGTAACTATAAGTTGTTCCCTAAGGTAACTAACTCGTTCCTCTGCCATGTACAGTTTTCTCCTCAATAACTTTATTTCAAATATTACATTGATATTATCACTAATGGTATCAAAGATGTTCTGAGTGTTGCAATATGTGAAATAATTAGCAGTGCTCGGCGGGAGCACGAGTTGTTGTTGTTACCTTAAGTCACAAGTTACAGTGTAAAATGTGACCCTAACTATAACGTCCCTGTGTGTTTTTTTTTTTTTTTTTTAATTCTGTTTCCAAACTATAACGTCCCTGTAATCTTTGTGTTTTTTTTCCCCAGTGAATTACTATGTTTTTTTTTGTTTTTAAGTAATTTTAATTACTCTATGTTAATTTGCCCAACACCGTGTGCGGCGGGGTGTGGCCAGCAGCCAATCCCCTATAACCATCCAACCCCTCTCCATGCATGGCCTTCGGCTGTGCGTGGTAGGGATTGACCGCTGGGCCTGGCCCAGCGGCCAAGCCCTTGTAATTGCATAAACCTCTCGCCATGCATGGCCTGCTGCCTACCCCACAGCACTCATGAAGTGCTTCTTTGTTTGGCGGGGATGTGATCACATTCCTGTTCATCAAGAATGGATCTCCAAAATCGATGGGGGGTTTGGTGGAGGGATGAGTCATTTTAGTAAGCTGTTTATCTTCCTTGGAAAAGTGATAACGCCATATCTGGTCTCACCAGCAGATGACAAGAAAGAACCCACTCATCGCAGTCAGTACATGAGATATTGCACTCAGGAAAAGCAAGGATGCAAACCCTTCCTTTCAAAATTTACCAATAACTTTTCATGGTGGAAATGCAGAAAAACACACTTGCTTTACCTTGGCTATGCGTACTAAGTTAGGGTGATTAGTTCTTTACAGAAGTGGAGCTTCAACTTGGGCGTCTGCTTTGTTTATATCTGTAAATGGTTCCTGTTGAGGTTTACTTTCTGTGAAACGAGCATAGTGCCACAAGGAATCCTGCCATGCATATTTATCCAAGAAGAGGCCAGCATTTTCTACATAATGTCTAGCCAACTGGAGTACTTTCTACTGACTAATTAGTAAGTGATATCTCGTTGGGTAAATGTATAGTGCGTCTCCTACACTACAGCTGTGTAAAGGATGCCGAGATAATGTCTACAGTTTCCTTGTGTGTCTACAACATTGTCAATGTGACTGTTCCTCAAGCGTCTCCATCAGATAACTAATCAAGGTGAAAATACTTGGATGATTTGTAATTTACAGATGTAAGTGCTTCTTTCTGTGGTGATAATGGAAGGGACCACTGGTGAAGCCTCAAGGCCCACACAGTCCCTGTGAGGAGCTGTGATTGGAGTTGGGTCTGCGGGGGCCACTCTGTTTATTTTTAAAATGTGTCCCCTTGTTTATTTATGTGGTGCAAATGCCCCCAGGACCTGGCCCACTTGGGGGCAAAATGAATGAAAGTGAGGATGACTGCGTTTTTTTTTTTTTTGTGTAATTTTTGGCAAAATCCACGAATCCACCTGCGATTTTTGCAGAAAATGTAAAAAAAAAAAACAACATACTTTTTAGTCCTGGTGGGGTCCCAGAGGGAACCGGGACCCAGGCAAGGGTTTAGAGTATTCCTAACCTGCCCCCTTTTTGTTTTGTTTTTTGGGTGTTCATGCAGAGCTGGAATGCAACTTTTCCCAATCATAATATTCTGGTTACGATATTCAGTATAACAAAAATTCATCAAGCCGCTGCTTATACAGTCTGTGTTTTGGATATGCATATATTTATTTAATACTGTATTCAATTCATTTCCTGGTCTCGTACTATCATACATCATTTTACACTACCTCAGTGAATAATTTTTACATCCAATCACGATGTGCAAACTCAGAGCTCCATGTCAAACTAAAACGCAACCTTGCGTATACACAATATCCTTGTTGCGATATTTACCATTGCAAGCATTCATAAAGCCTCCACTTACATATTCTAAAGGTTGTGCTTGCAATAATACAACACTATTAAATTCATTACCATGTTTCTTTAAAACATCCTACTCTCCGTCATTATACACTACTACAGAGAATAATCTCTACGACCTTTTGCTTGATACAGCCCACGTAGGCAAACAATCACTCTCCTTAGAACACATGATAAAAATCCAAGAATAAAACCGTAATCCCCAAACATACTCTCTGAAGTTATATATCATGTTATTTCTAATATCTTTATTTTATTCAGCCTCAGTGGGCAATATACTTTTCTGTGCTGTACGCATATACAACTGAAAACTGAAAAATCTGCAAAAAAAGGAAGAAGTGTGTGTATGTATATATATATTTTGTGTGTGTCTGTGTGTGTGTTTGTATATATCTCCACAAAAGCACTTTTGCACACTAACACTTCGGTTTTATTTTTTTGTGATGTATCTAATTGTTGCCCACTTCATTTTGTAGGCATGCATATGCTTGTGCACAATTACAGAATGACTCCACCAACAGCTGCCGCAGCATTATGTTTTTTTTTTTTTTTTTTTTTTTTTAAACTATATCAAACAGCACCGAGAAAACGATGGCTTTTTACCATTGCTATCCAGCATTGCCAAAAAGCATTAGCAAAGTCAGTAGGTCCCAAAAGTGAGACCTGTTGGCTCTGGCATTGCTCTTTTTTATGCTGGTTACATGCTGAACTTCTATTCTTTCAAATCAGATCAAACTTGCCTTATTTTCCTATATTTTAACTCCTAAGAAATTATTAATTTGATATGAATTGTAGTCATCTGTTTTCTCTATTGTATAATAAACCATTGTTTTAGCCTATGTGGCCTCCCTGTTTATATCATGTTCCCTTAGAGCTTTGTTGTTGGTTAGAAGTTGGTAAATGGGGAGCGCTGGTCTTGTTTGGAAAGTTGTAACATTAGTTTGTTAGGTTATAGGTTGTACATTTTAAATAATGTCATCTACCCTAAACACACACACTGCATAAATAGTGACATGATTGCACCTAAAAAAATGCTGTAAATGCAGACCCATTTTAGTTTGATACTTAATTGGATTCATGTAATGAAATCCTGAGTCTTGGTCTACCTATTTAAGATACTTAGTAATGTTTAATATACATCCAGTGGGTTCAATGACACAAAAAAAAGTTTTTGACAGAACAGGATGAAGCAGTAAGTATTTATGAATTTGTATTTAATAGTCTGGTTTTTACTCTTTCTAAAATGCAGATCATTTGATTCTGCTTTTAAGGCTTCAGACAAGAAGTTCCACATTTTCCTTCTATGCACCCTGCAAACTCTGCTCACCATCTGTCTAATCTAACCTGCAGACTTTGCTTGATGGTTAATACATAGTTTGAATGAAAGTTAGGCTTAGAAGTATAATATATAACAAATAGATTAGTTGCCGATGATTTGGAAACAAAAATCAAATTATGTTGGCTAAGCCCCATCTGTCATTTGGATATGCTGTAACCTGTGTTAAAGTCCAGACATGCACAAACACATACAGTGCTAACATTTTGTGTGAAAAACTGGAACAGGGAAGTGTTCTGCATGAAGAGCACAGATCAAACAAACCACCAATTCAAAACAGCTGCAGTGTTGGCTTGACAAGGGATAATTAGCCTCACTTTTTTTTTTCTTTTTTTTTTTTGCAGATTCCTCCCTGCCATAGCTGGTGGTTAAGGACATGTTCAAATGCAGCTTTGTTAGAGACATCATACCAGTTGTTTAGGGCATTTTGAGTAATCTAGATTTCTAATTTGGTGTTTGGCTTCAGACAATTGATCTTACGCTGCTTTTCACTGTGGTTGATATTTAATCCGTTTCACTATAATTTTGCATTTCCCACTTCAGCTGGAGGAACACCGAACCTCACAAAAGCAGATGAAGATCATGCAGAAAAAGCAGTCTCAGCTAATCCAAGAGAAGGATCACCTCCGAAGTGAGCATAGCAAGGCCATCCTGGCCCGCAGCAAATTAGAGAGTTTGTGCCGTGAACTGCAGAGACACAATCGAATGCTCAAGGTGAGAGAGTGTTTGTGTGTGGGGGGGGGGGCAGGGAGAGTTGTGGGAGGATGATGAAGGTAAAGTTCACCTTTGTCTTTGTTGAAGACCTCATCCAGACTTTTTCCATCATCCACTGAGTGCTGGGACAGCCACTTCTATGCTCCAAAAGGTACTTCTGCCTACCTCTTTTCTCCTGTCCTGATTCTCCTGTAACCATTCCTATATGTGTTCAGTGCATCTTGGCTGGGATATGCACTTTTATTTCCTTTAGGTATGGGCGGACACTTTTCTTTCTTGATGTGTCCTTGAGAACTGGCTTTCTACTCCTCAGGTATGTTCTTGTGTTGAGGGTGACTAGATCTAGTGAGGCATGATTGGATCAAGAAATATGCCTCGTGTCTTTCTGAAGAGGATGAGGGCAATCAGGAGCACTGTAATATGAATGAGTTTTCAATGACAAGCTCAAAAATTGCGAATGCAAAACCTCCATAGTCCTTGATCCTTGGTGTAGGAAGCTGGCTCTTGTATATACTATCTCAAAGTGAGAGATAGTGTGCACAGAGTCCAGGGGTTCCCCAAGAGGCTTGACAGAGGCAAAAAGTGATAATTCTAATGCTCTATTTGTGGTAGTGTGGTCGAGTAGTTAGGCTTATCAGAGGGTAGTGTTAAGCATTTGTTGTACACACACAGGCAATAAATGGGAACACACACTCAGGGGGGTCCTCAGGATTCCCTCTGCAGGCGTCGTCGTGGGGATGCAGAGAGGTTGGCTCAGGGTGGACACGTTGTTGGAGTCGCCTGGAGGGTCCTCTCTGCGGTGTCGGTTTCTCTGGACCAGGGCCAGGGGCATCAGGTGCAGAGTGGTGGGGATCCGCGCTTCTGGAGTGAGGTGAGAGTCCCTTTGAAGATGGTTTCTTCTTGTTGCTTTAGACAGGGCCACTGTCCGCTGGAGTTTCTTGGTCCTTTGTAGTTGCAGGGCAGTCCTCTGAGTCGGCAGAGGTCGCTGGGCCCGCAGGATGTGCCGCTGGTTCAGGTTCTTTAAATCCGGAGACAGGCCGGTAGGGCTGGGGCCAAAGCAGTTGTCTTCCTTCTTCTCGGCTGGGTTTTCAGGTCAGCAGTCCTTCTTTGTAGGTCGTCTGGAATCTGATTTCCTGGGTTCAGGGTCACCCCTAATTACTAAATTTAGGGGTGTGTTTAGGGCTGGAGGGCAGTGACCAATGGCTACTGTCCTTGAGGGTGGCTACACCCTCCCTGTGCCTCTTCCCCTTTGGGGAGGGGGCACATCCCTAATCCTATTGGCCTAAATTCTCCAAAGCAAGATGGAGTATTTTCTATGGAGGGGGTCACATCAGATCTGGTCACCTTAGGGGTGGACCTGGCTGAGCGGGTGGTGACTCCTTGTTTTTCTCATTATCGCCGCAGGCTTGCTGCCAAAAGTGGGGGCTGTGTCTGGGGGGAGGTGGGGTACGAGGGGGGGGGGGGGTGCATCTCCACTAGCTGGAGTGCCCTGGGCCGTTGCAACACCAGGCTTGAGCCTTTAAGGCTCACTGCCAGGTGTTAGTTCCTGCAGGGGGAGGTGTGAAGCACCTCCACCCTGGACAGGCTTTGTTCCTGGCCACAGAGTGCACAAAGGCACTCACCCCATGTGGCCAGAAACTAGTCTGGAAGTGGTTAGGCTGGCAGAGACTGGTCAGCCTAGCAGTTGGGCTGGCATGCAGGGGCTATCTCTAAGATGCCCTCTGAGTGCATTTCTCAATAAATCTCACACTGGCACCAGTGTGGATTTATTGTGCTGAGAAGTTTGATACCAAACTTCCCAGTATTCAGTGTAGCCATTATGGAACTTTGGAGTTTCTGTTTGAGAAACTCCCAGGCCATATACTCTTTGTGGCTACCCTGCACTTACAATGTCTAAGAATTGGCTTAGACACTGTACGGGCATGGTGCTCATGCAACTATGCCCTCACCTATGGTATAGTGCACCCTGCCTTCGGGCTGTAAGGGCTGCTAGAGGGGTGACTTACCTATGCCACAGGCAGTGGGTTGTGGACATGGCATCCTGAGGGGGATACCATGTTGACTTTGCCTTTTTCTACCCACCAGCACAACAAGCTGCGAGGCAGTGTGCATGTGCTGAGTGAGGGGTCCCAAGGGTGGCATAATACATGCTGCAGCCCTTGGAGACCTTCCCTGGCCACATGGCCTTTAGTACCAGGGGTCAGTTTTACAAGGGACTTATCTGTGTGCCAGGGATGTGCCAAATTTGGAGACCAGGGTACAGTTTTAGGGAAAGAACACTGGTGCTGGGGCCTGGTTAGCAGGGTCCCAGCACATTTTCAATAAAAGCTGGCATCAACAAAAGGCAAACAGTTAGGGGGAAACCATGCCAACAGTGGCATTTTCCTACACTTGGGGTGTTATACTTTACATTTGCGTATAGCGGTCCAGAAAATCAGGGTATTTTCCCCTAGGTCAGTCCAAGTCAGCCAATGACTTTGTAAACACTATCTAGGTTTAATATTGTGTGTTCCCTTTGGGTGGGTTGAAAGGAAGTGTGATTTCTCAACTTCTGTTCCCCTTGCTCAGAGTGCGACTTTATTTTTTGTTTTTTTGTTTTTAAATCAAAGCTTTTCCTGTCATTTTGAAGTACATGCAGCCGTCCATGGTGATCTTTTAAGAGTTGTTGATTGAATGTAAATCATTTAGTGTGCTGATGTCCAAATGAGAGCCAGTGGTGAGCATCTGCTCCACCAGTCAGGGGCTTGAAGTCTGCATGGAAATTTATTGTTTTTACTCTTCGCTGTCAGTGTGCATGCTTACATTGTAATAAGATGTTATAGATTCCTCCCGGTCCTTAGTCTCCATACCTTTTAGGTAGAATAATAGGATGAACAATTTTGTCTCATTTTGTACACTTTATTCTCTGTGATTCAGGATGAGGGGGTGCAAAGGGCCCGGGAGGAAGAGGAAAAACGCAAAGAGGTGACATCTCACTTCCAGGTCACTCTAAACGACATCCAAGTGCAGATGGAACAACACAACGAGCGCAACTCCAAACTACGGCAGGAGAATGTGGAGCTGGCTGAACGCCTGAAAAAACTGATTGAGCAGTATGAGCTTCGAGAGGAGGTAAGAAAGTGAGTGCTTTCTCGAAGGGTAGAGGGAAGAGACTCTAAAGGCAAACAGAGGTCTGCAGGTGTGGTTATTAGGATAAAATGACCAGTAGTAGAGTTTCAAAAGGAAGGGCAGGGGAGCATGTGCTTATGGCAGTGGAAATGAAGTGACTACATAGGAGGTTCTGGAAACCTATTGAGCCACGAGGTCTTCAAAATGTTGTTACAGGGAAAACAGGAAGCACAATAAAAAATGCTGTGGCTGTGGTGAGGAGGGAGTGGATCTCAGGAGAGTGACTTAAGAAGACTCAATGACAAAGGTTATTGGGCATTGTGGGTTCAGAGAGATGTGAGGTCCTTGCCTAGAGTGGAAACTCCTACAGGATAAAAAGGAGATTAGAGAGAAGAATCTGAAAGACTGGAATGGATTAGGGGAGGCTGCGAAATGAAGATTTTTTTTATTTTTATTTTTTTTGTTTACATGAAACAAACGACTTACACATTAGTACAATAGATAACAGTAGTTTCTGTTCTCCGCATGAAGTGGGTCCTCTGCCAGCATTTGAGGGTCATTGTCACCCTTACATCCTCCCCACCCTCTCTTTACAACAGCTTCAGGGATCACGATCTTTGGCAGGTTTAAGAGTCTCCTTGCTCCTCCTTGTTTATAAATCCTTCCGTATATCCAGGGTAATGCACAGTGATAGCTACCTCTCCCATATAAACCCATAGTAAGCTTTCCATTGTATCAGATTTTTGTCAAACGTCTGTGGGCACCACTTCCCAACATAGGTCACTCTTCCCACTTTCATGTATACGTTCATAGAGGTAATCCGTAGCTGTTTATTTCTTTACACTAGCATACAAGGCTCCCTTCAACCTAGGGCTATCCTCCATCAACCATCGACTGAGCATCTGTGTACTAGGAAGACAACGACACTCTGTCTCGCCGAACCTTGCACATACAGTGGAGGCCGCTCCTTCTCCTACACAGAAGCCAAGTCCTGGAACAGACTGCCCCTCCACCTCCGAACAACTCCGTCTCTGGCGAATTTCAGAAAAAGACTCCAGACATGGCTTTTTGATTGAGACACAGCAGCCAGATACTCTTAGGGGTGATAGTGCTCTGATTTACAAATGCAATGATTGATTGATTGATTGATTTGGGGCCTGGTGCCTTCACCCACAGCTTGGGAATATTCCTTTTGGCTACCATAAAACACAGATGACAAAATAGCAGTTGAGTCTGCATAAGACAGCCTCAACTTGGTATACCTAGAATAAGGTATTTAGATGTGAGAGCAAGATGTGCTTCTAATATTGCTTTTAGCTCCCTGGTAATAGTGGTCTGGTACCTTCCAATAACAGAGCATTGCCAGAGAACGTGTAGGAAAATGCATTCAACTGTATTACGTGTAAGACCAGTGATTCTGGGGCCCTACCCATCCAAGAGAGCCTAGTACTATTATAATAAATTCTAAGCAGGATTTTTAATTGGATTAATTTCAGTCTGAACTTGATTGCTACATCTCTAGGGTGTATTGGTGCAGCCTCCTAATCTAAATAATGTCTTTTTCTCAAGTTTGTCAAAGTTTTTTTAAGTGTATCTGGCTTGTTTCTAAATATGGTGCAGCATATTTGTGAAACTACCTTACTCCAGTATTGGAACTTTCATAGATTCACATGCTTGAATCATTCCCCGTCGTCGTGATGGGAGTCCCCAGTACCTTAGAAAAGACAAAGTCCCCAAAGACATAACAGCAATAATTTACTGCTCTGCTTTTAAGTAATTTTATCCAAGTCCTTATGTAAAAAAGGACCAAACTGCAGCATTAACCAGTCAGACGACCCCACCCTCTAGAACCCTCCTGAGAGAAGCTCCAGCAACTCAGATTTTCTACCACACCTCGTGCTAGGGAGTCCCCACTGAGCTCTGCTATTTTTTTTCTTCCTGCTGATGTAGATTTTACCACTACGTCTGGGATTATTCTCTATTATAGAGTGTTTCTTGTTCACACTCCGAATATCTGGAGCCAACATTATCAGCATAATGTCTAACAGAGAGAGGAAAAGTCTCTTCAGAGCCTGCAGTACATGTGGAAAGAAAAGGCTACACTGAGGATCCACACAGAGACTGTATATATTGCCTCGATGCTGAACGTTCTGCTGCTGAATGCAAGGTATGTCGTACCTTTTCCTCAAAAACTCTAAGGGATAGAGAGGGAAGCCTGCTCATATGGAAGAACCCTGTCTCTGATTCGGACAGTGAGGAATCTTCCTGGTCTTCTAAAAAGTCCCAAAAGAGACAACGATCGCCTCACTCCTAAAAGTGTTCAGGGCAACCCTGAAAAGCTTTTAAAAAGACCTCACGGGGGTCTGGTGAAGGCTGCAGTCTATCGACATCACCTCACGAGAGAAAATCTTCATCAAAGTCTAAACACTGACCTTCAACTTCAAAGGAGGTGTCTAAACCTTCTTCAAAGATTTCCACACCTCCACCGAAAATTATCACTGCCTTTAAAAAGCCTTCTTTAGCCCCGGATCACAGACCATCGTCGACGACCCTACCATCGACAAAGTCATCGTCCGTGTCGACGACAATAGCATATACGGTGGCTGTATCAGTGACTACAACGTCTACGGTTACCAGCCTATTGACTATTGCTTCCTGCTCGTCTACATCGACGGTAACTAAGTCCAGACCGTCGACAATGAAGTTAAGTATGTCATTGATGCCGCCATCGATGATTCCGGTGACGACGTCATAGTTGACAATACCTTCGACGGAAACCAGAGGCGGACCTCTGTCGTTGATGAGGAGAAAAATTCAGGCCTTGACTGGAAAAGGGGGATGAAGCGCCGCATGCCACATCTCCAAGTAAGTTCACACCTTTACTTCCGGCCCATCTACTGGAGGTTGATTCGGATGATGATGGGACATTGGGTGCAGCTCATAGTCCTTCCCAGCTCCATGTTAAGAGTCAAGATGATGAAGAGGAATATTATTCCTCAGAGAGACTAACAAGGTGTGCCAGGGGATATGGTCTGTATCCCAAGTTACCTTATCTCTGATCTCCAGCTTATGTTGTCAGGCTACAAAAAAAGGTTTCCTTCAGCCCCACGGTCAGAGGAAATCCCAACGGAACCCTCACTGTCGATACCTTTTATTCCAGTACCACAACCTATGTTGTCCCCTAGATCGGTGAGGAGTACCCCACAGAGAACCTTTATGCAAGTTACAGACTCCTCGGATGAGGAGAGAGAGGAAGGGGAGCTCCAAGACAGGATCTGATTGGGGCAGCTATATATTACCAACCCCATCATCTCAATTGCCTACTCCTGTGGACTCGGGAGACATTGGGGGTTTCCATAATCTGTTCGGAAGAGCAGCTAAGACATTTGCGCTGCCCATGCCATCTAAGCAAATGGACTGCTTCCTATACGATTTTAAGGAGCCCTTTCAAAAGAATATACGCTCCATACCCAAAGTAAGTTATATCTGGGAGGAAGGTCTGAAAGTAATGAAAAACCCAGCTACTGTGACGGTGGTCTTACCAAGGTTAGACAAAAAGTATAATTCTTCAGATGACGCTCCAACTTGTCTCATTGATCACCTGAAGCCAGACTTTGTCATAACCCAGTCAGCGCAGAGGCGCTCAAAGAATCCATCAACACCAATTTCAGCACCCCAGACAAGGAAGGTAGAAGGCTTGACAACATTGGGAAGCGGTTTTCCTCTACGTCAAGACTTAGTGAGAGGAGCGAACTCTTTGGCAATTAAGGGCAGATACGGCAGGCAATTAAGGGCGGATATTGCTCCATATCTGGACCGCCTTCTGGAGGATTTAAATGTGGAAGTAAAGAAGATCCTATTGGAGGGGGAGCTCACCTCAGCTGAGGTTATTGATTGCACAATGGATATTGCTACCACTGCTTTTAGCCAGCTAGCAGGTGGGGCGGTGCGCCGATGGCAAGGCTGGCTTAAGGCAACTTCCTTTCGACCAGATGTACAAAATAAAGTATTGGATCTCCTGTTTGATGGGGAGGCTCTTTTTAGGGAAACATGTGGATGACGCTTTGCAAGCGATAGACAGATCATTGGGTACCCTACAGTTCAAGAAGTTGCCCTTTTGAGCCTTCAGAGGTCGAGGAATCCCATCATATAGATGGAGTTTTCAAAACTTTTGTTATCCCTCCTATACGACTCAGCAGTTTCAACCACAATATTCACAGACCACCACCGCAGGTGTCCTGTGCCAGACCTCTTCCTAGGGGTAGAGCGTGTCAGAGCAAAGACTCAGTTCGACGCCAGTGACAGCTTTCAGGCTCCGGCTACATCCCCACCACCAATTCACAGAATAGGGGGAAGAGTATCCCACTTTTTTCCAAAAATGGCAAGAAATAATGTTGGACCAGTGGTTATTAAAGAGAGTTCAATTTGGCCACACTTTGGAGTTCATCGAAATCCCACCATCACACCCTCCACATACTTTCATTCAAATGCATGTAAAGCAACTCTGGCAGGAGGTTGTGGCCATGCTAAGGAAGGGAGCTATAGAGAGAGTCCCTTCTTCAGAGAGGGCAGAGGTTTTTACTCCCATTTCTTTCTAGTACGCAAGAACTGCGAGGGGCGATGTCCCATTCTCAACCTCTGGGACTTAAACAAATTAGTCAAACCTTTCACATGGTCACGTTGCAGAACATTCTCCTCCGCATGAATCACGGAGACTTTGTGACAACCCTGGATCTACAGGATGCATACTTTAATATCCCGATTTCACCTGCCAAAAGAAAATTTCTTCATTTCACAGTACCAGCAGACAATTCCAGTTCAGAGTTCTTCTATTTGGCCTGAAATCTGCCCCCAGAATCTTCAGAGTGTCTGGCTCCGGTAGCAGCTTTGCTGAGAAGGAAAAAACATCAGATTTTTCCATATTTGGACGATTGGCTAATAAAAGTGTGGTCGTATCGAGTGGCTCACGACTCAACAAGGGCTTGCATAGAATTATTCGATGAACTGGGTCTCACCCTGAATTGGAACAAATCACAAGATCTTGCCAACAAGAGTAACAACCTTTTTAGGGGCAACAATTGACCCAATCAGGGACAAGCCCTTCCCTACATTGGAGAGACAAACCAAGCTTATATCTCTAACAAACAGAGTTAAAAGAAAAGTCTCTTTCAGTACGCAGTTACAAATCACTACTGGGAATGATGTCATCTTGCATTCAACTAATTCCATTTTGTCGCCTGAGAATGTGCTCCCTACAAGAGGAATTGGATCTCCAATGGATTAAAAAAAAGAGGGCTCATTCAATGACTCCATCACAGTGACTCCTTGCATGATCGAGGCACTCCACTGGTCGTCAGAACAATTGAACATCGCAGTAGGTCTTTCCTTTCTGCCCCATCGACCCCTGTTGGTCATTTCCATGGATGCCTCTCTGGAGGGATGGGCGGACATACCTTCAAGATCTGCAGGTCAGCAGAAGGTGGAACAGCTCCTTTTGAAAATATCACATCAATTCCCTAGAGTTGAGAGCGGTTTTTCTGGCTCTGCAGGCTCTCCTCCACAGAATAAAACAATATGAGGTTCTCATAAGAACGGACAATACAACAAAAATGCATTGCCTGAACAAGCAGAGAGGAACTAAGTCTCTTCTCCTATCTCTAGAATCTCAAAATATTTGGAATTGGGCTATTCATAATGGGGTCCGTTTACGAGCCGAACACCTGCCAGGCCGACAGAACGAGACAGCAGACTAACATCCTCCTGTCACGAATGGGAGCTGAACCAAGAGGTGCTCGACCAGGTCTTCAAGAAATGGGGAAAGCCCAACCTAGATCTCTTTGCAACAAGGCAGAACACCAAATGCCGCTTTTATGCAAGCTGGGATCACCATCCGGGCTTATAGGGGTATTCTTTTTCGATGGCCTGGTACGGAATATTTGCCTACACTTTTCCACCCATTCCCCTGATTTAAGGAGTGCTCACAAAAATCGAGAGAGAACGTTGCAGACTAATCCTGATAGCTCCGTGTTGGTCTCGCCAACATTGGTTTTCGGAACTGGTCCTGTTCTCAGAGAAAAGACCACATTCCACTGAAAGTCTCACCACAGCTCCTGACAAGGAACGAGGGTCAAGTCTTGCATCCGGACTCCAAATCACTAAAGTTATCAGCTTGGCTCCTGAACACAATGAGTTTGCCCATTTAAACATTCAGTAGGAGAATGCTTTTCAAAGGTCTGAGCGGATAGCAGAAACAAATCATACTCTCTAAAATGGAAAAGGTTTTGTTTATGGTGTCAGAAAGAACAGATTAATCCACTATTGTTGCCTCCAGAGGAGATATTGCCCTATCTCCTCCATCTGGCATCAACGGGATTAGCTCATGCATCTATCGGAGTGCACTAAGCAGCCATATCTTGTTTCAGACGTCACCCGACATCTCCGTCTTTATGGTTCTCCAGGTTGATAAAACAGTTTCTACAAGGACTTCTTTAGAGTATTTTTCTGCTAGTAAGACCTCCTCCACACTCCTGGCAACTCAACAGGGTTCTATCTCCGCTTATGAGACATCCATTTGAACCCATTCACAAAGCGGAATTCAAGTACTTATTGTGAAAAGTAGCTCTTCTGGTGGCCCTTACTTCTACTAGACGCATCAGCGAAATCCAGGCTCTAACCATTCAAGAGCCTTTCCTTCAATTTAAGCATTATAGTGATACTTCGCACAAACCCAAAATTTGTTCCAAAAGTTCCATCAGACTTTCACATTAACGAGACTTCGATCTTGAAGTCTTTCTTCCTAAATCCGTCATCTCCTGCAGAAAGGGCTCTTCATCCGTTAGACATCAAAAGGAATATTACGTTTTTTATTTGGAGAAAACCAAACATTTTCGCAAGTCAAAACAGTTATTTGTCGCTTATAGCGCCCGGCGAAAGGGCCGAGCCCTTTCGAAACAAGGAATAGCAAGATGAATAGTAGCTGCTATAAAGTGTGTTTTTTTTTTTTTTTTTTTTTTTTTTTTTTTGGGGGGTCACCAAGCAGCTGGTAAGCTTTTACAATCCTCAGTAAGGGCACATTCTACGAGATCTGTCTCAACATCGATGGCACTGTTCGCAGCTGTGCCCCTATAAGACCTTTGCAGAGCAGCCACCTGGAAAAGTACACACAGGTTTACAAGACACTACCTACTGTCTGAATGCCATACCTCAAGGAGATGTAGCGGTAGGTAGGTTAAAATAGCTATCTGTCAGTAATTCTAACGATTTATTGTGAATTCAATGTGCTGTAAATAATGCTTTATAGTCTGATTCAAACGTGAATCTATGAAAGATTCCAATACTGGAGAACTATAGTTACAGGTAAGTAACTTATTTCTTTATCCTTACTATCTTCCTCAAGTAATGAGATTTTCTCTGGTTGCTGAAATCCATAACATCTTCCCTCAGCCTGATCCAGCCGCTAAGGGCTCTACGCATAATGTGAAGTGAATGGGAGAAAGCGGGCATTTCCACCTAGTTTCCCTTCCCACTGGGAATGACATCAACACACTCCCCCTGCCCCCCCCCCCCCCCAATATACCTTCAAGGTGGCTGTTTGGTGCCCTGTACAGTAGCAATGGCCTTTTACAAAAGTGTGGACCAAAACTAAATGCTTTCAGCAGTTTTTAGTAGATACACCCAGTCTATGGAGTCAAACACTTTTTCTCAGACTAGTGACAGTGTAGTCAGTGGCTCCCGTGTTTGCCTCATCTGTGCTAGTCAGTTATGCAGTCTTTTGACGTTTAATCTAGTTGCCCTCCCTGGCATACACCCCCTTTGGTCTCTGAGCACCAGGATGCCAATTACCCTGCAAGGTGGATTGCCAAGATTTTGGCCAGGAAACTTTTGTTTGTTGAAGTGAGATGGGTCTATAAGCAGTACAGATACTTCTGGGTTTGCCTGGTTTAAGTATGACTACTGTTCTTGCTTGTCAAAGGTTATTTTTGGGGGGTATGTGGGAAGTGAGGGGGTTGGTCCCATCTTCCCCAGCATCCTGGGACATACTTAACATATGTGTCCCTAAGACAGGAGACCGTTTCTCATATTTTCACTGAAAAACCCTGGTGTCCTAGTGTTTTGCCATTAGGCCTACACTTAAGGGCTTCCGTAAGCTCCCCCTGAGAGACACCCCCCTCCAGTGTTGCTCTATCCTTCCTAGACAGCTGTAAGAACTCCAGTAGTATACCTCTAGTCATATATAGCAATTGGTAGTAGCATGCAAATTATCACACTGTGGCTCAGTCAGTGTGAACTACACCTTGGCCCTCACAATTGGAGTTTTCCTGCCCACTTGGAAGCTTTCTCTCTTTTCCCCAACGAAGCCAACAGCCAGCCTGATTTATCACCTACTTCATATACTCCTTTTTTTTTTTTTTCTGTGTCCCAGATAATACTGAGTTTGATGGGATGTGTGGCTGTAGATACACATGCTTTGCAAAAGTCCGCCATCTAGTGTTGGGCTCGAGTGTTCCAAGTTGTTTTTCTTCAAGGATTCTTTTCAAGTCACAAGATCAAGTGACTTCTCCTTTCGGTGATAGTGCACATGGGCATCGACTCCCTTGTTAGATTGTTTTCTCTTCGCCGTCTGGTTCGGAGGTGTTACTTCTTGCTCTGGTGGATCTCGGTTAGGTATCTTTCGAACTTTTATTTTCCATCTTTCTATCAACGTTGGTATAGTTTTCAATTGCGTATTTCACACTTTTATGATTTGAGCCGATCTTTATCGTCTGGGTCGACCTAATGCCCTTAGGGGTGTCTACGCCCTTCTTGGGCCTACTTCGACAACTGTGGCCGGATAGGCTGATGGAATGTACTCCGTTTAGATTCTGCCCTAGATGTCACTCTTAAGTTTTTGTGTATGGATGAACACTTAGTGTGTAATTTGTCTCTCTCCCCGTAACACAAAGTGGAGACCTGCGACACCTGTAGGTCTTCATCTTTTCAATCCAAAAAGACCCTTCGGGATGAAGAGTGTGTTGATTAGAAATGGCGTCGAAGAAAACAGACTATACCCCCACCATCTTCAAGGATCACTCACAGGAACAAGTCGGACACCAGGCAGCCCTTTTGATTAAAAATTCCGATTTGTACCAAGATTCAAACGAGAGTCAATCCATTCCAGCAGTGCAGTACTTGAGTACACCAGCACCATCTCACCAAGTAAAGACATTCAGAAAGACTTCCAAATTGGTTATTGGCCCTCCACTGCCCTTGGGCCATGGTAGGATCCGAAAAATACATTTGAATGCCCCACCCTCCGGTTCGGCACTGTAATTTACAAAGACCAAAATGCCTTCAGCACCGATCAAAGAGACAATCACATCCCTATCTGTTTCGGCATTGAATCGAACAGTCGAATCGACCACTTCGGTGCCGAAGAAACAGACATTGCCATCTACTTCGGAGCCAACACTTTCAGCTTGAAAAAAGCAATCCGGGCAGAAGATTTTGAAACCGAAAAGTATGGTAGGCAAAGACTCTATTGTTTACCCTGAGGACACTTATTATGTAGAGCCTATTTTGGAAGTGATGGATGCTAGACAGCGAAACATTCACATACAAAAGGGAACAGGATGAATCATGGCTTCTCTTTTTCCAATCAAAAGGAGACTGACATTTCAAGAGACAGTGGTCACTGCGCCTCCCCCTAAAAAAAAGTCTCCAAAGAAAAAGACAAGGCTCTCAAACAACCTCCACCACCTCACTTTCCAGTGCTTCCATCTACACCACCACCACAATCACCTTCACCCTTTGTTCACCCACAATTTACTCCACAAGCATCATTGTCATCAACTCATAGAGATGTGATAGGTGATGTACCACAAGATCTGGATCCATGGATCTAATCAATCCAAATCCTATTCTCCTTAATGACCCTGACCTTTATCCAGCAATGCCTTCTCCCCCTGAGGGTGCAACTGCGTACAACCAAGTTATTGCAAGGGCAGCAGCGTTTCATGATGTGCAGATGCATACACACCCAATCGAAGAGGATTTCCTCTGTCAGTCTCAGTTTCTACCCATGCTACCAGACATGCCACTGACATATTCAACGAACCTGTTAAGGTAAGAATAATTACACCAAGGGTAGATGAGAAATATAAAGCTGCACCCTCAGATCCAACTGCCCTAAAAACACAACTACAGGGCTTGAAAAATCCACTCGGCCACTCGCATTGGTGAAATGTAATTGATCAGGTCGAGCTTTTTTTACTTGTCCTTTCTGCCGAGTTGACACTGAACAGGTGTTCTGTTCAGTTGAAAAGTGAAGGGGCAATAAAAGATGCCTTTAACCTTGTTCATATGTCACATTTGCTCTGTGTTCAGAGGTCAAATCAAAAGTCATTTTTTCATACAATAAATTTTCCTTCTAACTGCAGAGTTCCAGGCCTTTGTAAGGTGAACTGTGCGACCTGCTGCTTTGAATGTAAAATAAAAGGATATAGGGTGTCAGGTTTTTCCTAACACACAACATTTAAATGACTAAGTCAACTGTGCAAACATTTCAAAACATATTTCAGTAGTTGTGAAAGCCCTTTTTTTTAATATTCGTGTGATGAAAAAATATTTGAATAGGATGAAAACAAATCTGAATACTTTACATGTTAATGTGCAAAGGATATGTTTTCTGAATCAGTTTTTACTGATTGTTAATACACTATATAGTTTTATCAGTAAAGCTGCAAGTTAGTGGAGAGGTTTTTGGACATTTCTTGGAAAGTTACTATGTGTAGATGACAATGTGTTACCACATCATGGTTTAGTAATATATATTTTTTTAATTGAGTGTTTAAATAAACTGAGAAACACTCCTGCACTGATGGCAAACTTATTAGTAAACTAAGGAGTCTTAGGTTATATGCTTTAGATTCTTGTGATGCATGCAGCAAACTTTAGTCTACTTAATCAAACAAAAGAGGTTTTTTTTGTACTGCAGAAATGCTGAGCTCACATATTTGAAGGTGCGATCAAACGTGTCAATTAAGAAAAAGGCGACTCTGTAAACTATTTGCCTAGGATCACAGAATTTGAGATCCGTTTACAGGTCAAGTACATTACAGTTAGGTCGAGTAGATTATTTAAGTTACTCGACCTGCAGGTTGTAGGAAGTTGGATCTGTATATACTATCTCAAAGTGAGAGATAGCGTGCACAGAGTCCAAGGGCCCCCCTTAGAGGGGAGATAGTGGCAAAATTAGATAATTCTGATGCTCTATTTTGTGGTAGTGTGGTCGAGCAGTTGGTTTATCAGAGGGTAGTGTTAAGCATTTGTTCTACACACAAAGGCAATAAATGAGGAGCACACACTCAAAGACTTAACTGTAGGCCAATAGGTTTTATATAGAAAAATATATTTTCTTAATTTATTTTAGAACCACAAGATTCAAGATTTGAGGTAAGTACATGAAATGCAAGGTACTTCACACAGGTAAGTATAGAACTTTTAAACAGTAGTACACACAGTTTTGGTTAAAATGGCAATAAGCTATTTTAAAAGTGGACACCGTGCAGAAATCAACAGTTTCCTGGGGGAGGTAAGTTTCGTTAAGTTTCTCAGGTAAGTAAAGTACTTACACAGTCAGTCTACTGGGCATAGGCAGCCCACCGTTGGGGGTTCAAGGCACCCCCAAAGCCACAACAGGGCTGGTCAGGTGCAGAGGTCAAAGGAGGGCCCAAAACACATAGGCACCTATGAAGAACAGGGGTGCTCCGGTCCTAGTCTGCTTACAGGTAAGTAGTTGCGTCCTCGGGGAGCAGACCAGGGGGGTTTTGTAGAGCACTGGACACACAGACTTTCCCCCCCCCCCCCCCCCCCCCCCCCCCCCCCCCGGTGCAGTAGACAAAGTAGGTGTCTGGTTTGCTATTGAAAGCAATGGAGGGACCCGGGGATCACTTAGGCGATGCAGGCAGGGCACTGGGGGGGGCTTCTCAGGCCAGCCACTGACTGGGCTAGGATGAGGGCCGCCTGCTGGTCACTCCTGCACTGGTAGGTGGTTCCTCTCGGTCCTGGGGGCTGCGGGTGCAGTGCTTGGTCCAGGCGTCGGGTTTCTTTGTTACCCTGCAGTCACGGTCAGGGGGAGCCTCTGGATCCTCAATGCAGGTGTCGCTTTGGGGGTGCAGGGAGGTCGACTCAGGGTGTCCACGTCATTGGAGTCGCCTGGGAGTCCTCTCTACAGTGTTGGTTCTCCTGAACTTGAACCGGGGGCGTCTGGTGCAGTGTGTGGAGTCTCACGCTACCGGCAGGAAGGGAGAGTGTCTTTAAAAGTTGCTTCTTTGTTGCAAAGTTGTTGCAGGTTCTGAACAGTGCCGCTGTTCTAGAGAGTTTCTTGGTCCTTTAGGTTCAGGGCAGTCATAGGAGTCCTCCAAGGTCACTGGTCCCCGTCGGATGCGTCGCTGTGCAGGTTCTTTGAGACTGGAGATAGGCCAGTAGGACTACGACCAAGTCAGTTGGTGTCTCTGCGGGGCTTTCAGGTCAGCAGTCCTTCTTCTTTCTTCAGGTTGCAGGAATCTGATTTCCTGGGTTCAGGGTCTCCCCTAAATACTGAATTTAGGGGTGTGTTTAGGTCTGGGGGGCAGTAGCCAATAGCTACTGTCCTTAAGGGGGACTACACCCTTGTGCCTCCTCCCCGAGGGGAGGGGGGCATATCCCTATTCCTATTGGGGGGGAATCCTCCAAAACCAAGATGGAGGATTTCTAAAGGCAGGGGTTACCTCAGCTCAGGGCACCTTAGGGGATGTCCTGACTGGTAGTTGACTCCTCCTTGTTTTTCTCATGATCTCCTCTGGACTTGCCTCCAAAAGTGGGGGCTGTGTCTAGGGGGCGGGCATCTCCACTAGCTGGAGTGCCCTGGGGCATTGTAACACGAAGCCTGAGCCTTTGAGGCACACTGCTAGGTGTTACAGTTCCTGCAGGGGGGAGGTGTTAAGCACCTCCACCCAGTGCAGGCTTTGTTTCTAGCCTCAGAGAGCACAATGGCTCCAGGGGTCAGAAACTCGTCTCCGTGGCAGGCTGGCACAGACCAGTCAGTCCAGCACTGAAGGATTGGGTAAAATACAGGGGGCATCTCTAAGATGCCCTCTTTGTGCATTTTTTAATAAATCCGGCACTGGGATCAGTGTGGGTTTATTATTCTGAGAAGTGTGATACCAAACTTCCCAGTATTCAGTGTAGCCATTATGGAGCTGTGGAGTTCATTTTGACAAACTCCCTGCCCATATACTTAATATTGCCACACTGTACTTATAATGTCTAAGAATGGACTTAGACACTGTAGGGGCATGTTGCTCATGTAGCTCTGCCCTCCCCTGTGGTATTGTGCACCCTGCCTTAGGGCTGTAAGGCCTGCTAGAGGGGTGACTTACCTATGCCACAGGCAGTGTTTTGTTTGCATGGCATCCTGAGTGGGATGCTATGTCGACTTTGTGTGTGTTGGTGGGGAGAAAAAGGCAATCTGCAATGGCAGTGTGCATGTGTTAGGTGAGGCACAACACATGCTGCAGCCCTTGGGTTCTTCCCTGGTCACAGGGCCTTTGGTACCACTGGTACCTTTTACAAGGGACTTACCTGTGTGCCAGGGGTGTGCCAATTGTGGAAACAATGGTACATTTTGAGTGAAAGAAAACTGGTGCTGGGGCCTGATTAGCAGGGTCTCAGCACACTTCTCAGTCAAGTCAGCCTCAATATCGGGCAAAAAGTGGTGGGTAACTGCAACAGGGAGCCCTTTTCCTACACAGGTATAGTAACATTTTTATGATTTTTCGAGCCCTGAACTACCACCGGACTCTACTGTGGTAAGTGTGGCATGAAAATGTGCTGTCAGTCCACAGGGGACGCTCCTCCTCCAGACAAGGAGAGCAAAAAACTGGGTGCAGCAGGTGAAAGAGTGGCTGTTCAGGCTGCAAATCATTGGAGGAATGCAAATTCTCAAGCACTTCTGGGAGGTGTGACAGCGCCCACTAAGACAAAATGGAAGTTATTACAGTATCTTCCACAGGAACACCCCCAAAAAAAGCGGACAGGAGATAGTTGCAGAAGGGCAGGCCATCTCCAATATCTCAATCAGATGGGCCATTGATGCGGCTGACACAGCTGAACGTGGTGTGCACGCTAGTGTCCTCATAAGAAGGCATACCTGGTTGAGGTGTTAATGATTTAAGCCACAAATACAACAGACAGTCCTGAACATGCCTTTTGACAAGGAACTTTTACTTGGCCCATAGGTAGATACCACTATAGACAAATTAAAAAAAGGACACTGAAACAGCTAAAGCCATGGTGGCATTATTAACTACACCCACCAGGGGTAATTGTCGTAGGCACAATTTTGGGGTGGCTTCAAAACCTTCCACCTCACAAAATAAACGAGAAACACATTTTTACGACATGAGTTCCTTCAGTGGATCTTACAGAGGTGCAAATAATAGAGGGATAGGTAAAACATCCACCTATAGAGGATCTCCCTCTAATACAAAACTGTGACTTTAGTAAAAAAATAATTTCCACAGCACATCTATCCCCAGTGGTCCAATATCACTACAGACCAATGGTTCTATCAATTATCCAACGTGGTTATTGTCTAGAACTCATTTCCACTCCTCATTCTCTTTAAACGTAGTAGTAAAGTCCCTTCTCAAATGGGCTATAGAACCATTTCCCCATTCAAACCAAGGAAAAATCAATTCTCGATCTCTGGCCTCTCAACCTATACATACTTTCAGAGTATTTCCATATGGTCACTCTTATTCCGCTACTACAGCAAGGAGATTACATGACAGCATTAGATCTAAAGGATGCTTATTACCACATTCCCATAAACCGGCACATTGCAAATATCTACGATTTGTCATTGCAGGAAAACATTATCAATTCGAAGTTCTACCGCTCGAGGTAACAACTGTCCTGAGGTAACAACTGTAGTAGCTGCATTTCTCAGAAAGCAACACATCCACGTTTTCCCATACTTGGACGATTGGCACATAAAAGCCAATACCATCCAAAAATGCCAGCAGCACACTTTGGGATTTACAATAAACGATCTCAAATCCCATCTTCAACCATCACGGGTGCAGCCTTATCGGGGAGCAATTCTGAATACTCATTCAGCATTAGCATATCCAGACCCAGTAAGGAGTCAAGCTTTTCAAAATCTCCTGGCTCAATTACAGGAGAATCATACTTACACAGTAAAACTAGTGAATCACTATTGGGGATGATGGCCTCTTGTATTGCCATCGTTCCCCATGCAAGACTACACATACGTCCACTACAACAGTACCTCTCTCGTCAATGGTTTCAGTCACAGGGTCATCTTCATCATTGTAGGAAGTTGGCTCTGTATGTGCTATTTCAAAGTAAGGACTAGCATGCACAGAGTCCAAGGGTTCCCCTTAGAGGTAAAATAGTGGTAAAAAGAGATAATACTAATGCTCTATTTTGTGGTAGTGTGGTCGAGCAGTAGGCTTATCCAAGGAGTAGTGTTAAGCATTTGTTGTACATACACATAGACAATAAATGAGGTACACACACTCGGAGACAAATCCAGCCAATAGGTTTTGTTATAGAAAAATATCTTTTCTTAGTTTATTTTAAGAACCACAGGTTCAAATTTAACATGTAATATCTTGTTTGAAAGGTATTGCAGGTAAGGAACTTTGAATCATTTCAATTGCATGTATACTTTTCAAGTTATTCACAAATAGCTACTTTAAAAGTGGACACAGTGCAATTTTCACAGTTCCTGGGGGAGGTAAGTTTTTGTTAGTTTTACCAGGTAAGTAAGACACTTACAGGGTTCAGTTCTTGGTCCAAGGTAGCCCACCGTTGGGGGTTCAGAGCAACCCCAAAGTCACCACACCAGCAGCTCAGGGCCGGTCAGGTGCAGAGTTCAAAGTGGTGCCCAAAACGCATAGGCTATAATGGAGAGAAGGGGGTGCCCCGGTTCCGGTCTGCTTGCAGGTAAGTACCCGCGTCTTCGGAGGGCAGACCAGGGGGGTTTTGTAGGGCACCGGGGGGGACACAAGCCCACACAGAAATTTCACCCTCAGCGGCGCGGGGGCGGCCGGGTGCAGTGTTAGAACAAGCGTCGGGTTCGCAATGGAAGTCAATGAGAGATCAAGGGATCTCTTCAGCGCTGCAGGCAGGCAAGGGGGGGGCTTCCTCGGGGAAACCTCCACTTGGGCAAGGGAGAGGGACTCCTGGGGGTCACTTCTGCAGTGAAAGTCCGGTCCTTCAGGTCCTGGGGGCTGCGGGTGCAGGGTCTTTTCCAGGCGTCGGGACTTAGGTTTCAGAGAGTCGCGGTCAGGGGAAGCCTCGGGATTCCCTCTGCAGGCGGCGCTGTGGGGGCTCAGGGGGGACAGGTTTTGGTACTCACAGTCGTAGAGTAGTCCGGGGGTCCTCCCTGAGGTGTTGGTTCTCCACCAGCCGAGTCGGGGTCGCCGGGTGTAGTGTTGCAAGTCTCCCGCTTCTTGCGGGGAGTTGCAGGGTTCTTTAAAGCTGCTTCTTGAAACAAAGTTGCAGTCTTTTTGGAGCAGGTCCGCTGTCCTCGGGAGTTTCTTGTCGTCGTCGAAGCAGGGCAGTCCTCAGAGGATGCAGAGGTCGCTGGTCCCTTTGGAAGGCGTCGCTGGAGCAGAGTTCTTTGGAAGGCAGGAGACAGGCCGGTGAGTTTCTGGAGCCAAGGCAGTTGTTGTCTTCTGGTCTTCCTCTGCAGGGGTTTTCAGCTAGGCAGTCCTTCTTCTTGTTGTTGCAGGAATCTAATTTTCTAGGGTTCAGGGTAGCCCTTAAATACTAAATTTAAGGGCGTGTTTAGGTCTGGGGGGTTAGTAGCCAATGGCTACTAGCCCTGAGGGTGGGTACACCCTCTTTGTGCCTCCTCCCAAGGGGAGGGGGTCACAATCCTAACCCTATTGGGGGAATCCTCCATCTGCAAGATGGAGGATTTCTAGAAGTTAGTCACCTCAGCTCAGGACACCTTAGGGGCTGTCCTGACTGGCCAGTGACTCCTCCTTGTTGCTTTCTTTGTTCCCTCCAGCCTTGCCGCCAAAAGTGGGGGCCGTGGCCGGAGGGGGCGGGCAACTCCACTAAGCTGGAGTGCCCTGCTGGGCTGTGACAAAGGGGTGAGCCTTTGAGGCTCACCGCCAGGTGTCACAGCTCCTGCCTGGGGGAGGTGTTAGCATCTCCACCCAGTGCAGGCTTTGTTACTGGCCTCAGAGTGACAAAGGCACTCTCCCCATGGGGCCAGCAACATGTCTCTAGTGTGGCAGGCTGCTGGAACTAGTCAGCCTACACAGACAGTCGGTTAAGTTTCAGGGGGCACCTCTAAGGTGCCCTCTGGGGTGTATTTTGCAATAAAATGTACACTGGCATCAGTGTGCATTTATTGTGCTGAGAAGTTTGATACCAAACTTCCCAGTTTTCAGTGTAGCCATTATGGTGCTGTGGAGTTCGTGTTTGACAAACTCCCAGACCATATACTCTTATGGCTACCCTGCACTTACAATGTCTAAGGTTTTGTTTAGACACTGTAGGGGCACCATGCTCATGCACTGGTACCCTCACCTATGGTATAGTGCACCCTGCCTTAGGGCTGTAAGGCCTGCTAGAGGGGTGACTGACCTATACTTGCATAGGCAGTGAGAGGCTGGCATGGCACCCTGAGGGGAGTGCCATGTCGACTTACTCGTTTTGTTCTCACTAGCACACACAAGCTGGCAAGCAGTGTGTCTGTGCTGAGTGAGAGGTCTCCAGGGTGGCATAAGACATGCTGCAGCCCTTAGAGACCTTCCTTGGCATCAGGGCCCTTGGTACTAGAAGTACCAGTTACAAGGGACTTATCTGGATGCCAGGGTCTGCCAATTGTGGATACAAAAGTACAGGTTAGGGAAAGAACACTGGTGCTGGGGCCTGGTTAGCAGGCCTCAGCACACTTTCAATTGTAAACATAGCATCAGCAAAGGCAAAAAGTCAGGGGGCAACCACGCCAAGGAGGCATTTCCTTACAATCATCAAGTGTTGTGGACCGCCAGACTCGCTGCTCTCTGCAATGGTGGTATCCGACCAACCTTTCAAAAGGGTGGCCCTTTCAGAACCCTGTGTTTCAGATCATTCACACAACCGATGCATCACAGATGGGTTGGGGTGCTCACCTCAACAACCTTACAATACAAGGGAAATGGGATTCCATTCAACAGACTTATCACAACAACTAGTGTTCTTAGCGCTGAAAGCATTTCTGACACACATCTCACAAAGTGGTATTGGTCCGTACAGACAAGATGACAACTATGTATTATGGCAAGGGACAAAGTCATCTCAATTATCCATTGTAGCTCAGACAATTTGGAAGTGGGTGATTCACAATCCCATTCAACTACTGGCAGAATATCTCCCAGGAATGGACAGTCAGTTTGAGGACCTATTAAGCAGGATGCAGCAACAAGTCCCTGAATGGGAAATTCAGCCACAAGTACTTGACCAATACTTTCGCCTTTGGGGAACACCAGCAATAGATCTCTTTGCAACCGTAGAAAACTCAAAATGCAAAAACTTTGCGTCTAGGTACCCACACCCTCAGTCCAAAGGCAATGCTCTGTTGATCAATTGGTCAGGGATATTTGCTTACGCTTTTCTGCCTCTCCACTCATCCATTTCTGGTACACAAATTGAAACAAACGTCACTCACCATGATCCTTGTAGCCCCCACATGGGCACGTCAACCTTAGTACGCAACACTATTGGATCTGTCTGTGGTTTCACATCACAAACGTCCCAACAGGCAATGCTTTTTGACTCAAAAGAAAGGTCAAACCAGACATCCAGACCCCAAAACACTCAATCTTGCGATATGGCTCCTGAAGTCATAGTTTGCATATTTACAATTTCCTTTTGAATATATGGACATTCTTAAAGCGGCATGCAGACCTTCAACTAGACAGTGTTATGCTGCAAAATGGAAAAGTTTTATACATTACTGTCAACCTAAACGTATTGATCCACTCAAATCGTCCGTACAAGACACTGTTATTTGCTACATTTACAAAAGGCAAATTTAGCCTACTCCCCTGTTAGACTTCATTAAGCGGCTGTAGCTGCTTGCCTTCAGAACAGACATCATGTTTTTTTGTTCAGAATTCCTATTAAGGCATTTATGGAAGGATTTAAGAATTTTTTAGTAGCTATGACTTCACCAAGGCGTTTAAATGAAATACAAGCATGTACTTTAGAGTAACCTTTTTTCCAAGTACATGAAGATGAAGTAGTTCTTACGACAAACCCTACATTTCTACCTAAAGTAGTTTCATGATTTCACATTAATCAACCAGTTGTTACTTTAAAAAAAAAAAAAAATCCATCGCCAGACTCCGTCGCTGAAAGAGTTCTACATACACTAGATTATAAAAGAGCTGGTATTTATTACATTGACAGGACAAAACGTTTTAGAAAAACAGAACAACTTTTTGTAGCTTTTTCAGTGCCTCACAGAGGTAATCCAGTTTCAAAGAATGGATTATCTAGATGGATAGTTAAGTGTATTCAAACTTGTTATCTCAAAGCTAATATCAATTACCAACAACTCCTAAAGCACACACTACTAGGTAAAAATGTCTCTGTGACCTTTTTAGGAAACATTCCAATAGCAGATGCCTGAAAATCTGCTACGTGGTCTACATCACACACATTTGCTAAACCTTATTGTGTAGATGTTTTAACTCGCCAACAGGCAAATGTTGGTCAGGCAGTCCTCAGGACACTTTTTCAAGCTACTCCTACTGGCTGGTTAGCCACTGCTTGTTGCAGGGGACTGCTCTACAGTCTATGCAAAGCATGTGTATCTACAGCCACACATGCCATTGAACGGAAAATGTTACTTACCCAGTAGACATCTGTTCGTGGCATGTGCTGTAAATTCACATGCGTCCTCCCTGGAAGCCTGTAGTTGTCGTAGTATGAGATATTGTAAATATGTGTTTGATTGAATGTGTAGCTGCCGATACACACGCTATGCATATCTCTTCTGACATCTAGTGTTGGGCTCAGAGTCTTACAAGTTGTTTTTGTTCGAAGAAGTATTTTCGGAGTCACTGGATCGAGTGACTCCTTTCGGTTACAGTGCGCATGGTCATAGACTCCATTGTTAGATTATTTTCTTTCCGCTGTCGGGTTCGAACATGTTTCCTCTCGCTCCCAGATTTAGAATCTGAAAACCATAGAAAAGCTAGTTAATCGTCTGTATTGTTTCGATGGCGTTTTCCATCTAGCAGCGAACCGGTAGTACCGTCTGAATCTTCATTTCACCCTTCGGGGCGCGTGCGCCCAACTCAAGCCTGTTCGGGCCTACCGCTTGAAACCCTGATGGATCGGACTCCATTTCAATTTTGCCCTCAGTGCCCGCAAAGTTCCCATATACAGATCAACATCTGGTTTGTAATTTGTGCCTTCTCCAGACCATCGAGAAGAAGATTGCAAAGCCTGTAGATCGTTTCGATCGAAGATCGCAGGGCACGAAGACTAGAAATTGTGTCAAAAAGCACTAAACATCTGAACGTCATGGAGGAAGAGCAGGGGCAGACAGCAGTCTCCATCCGAGAAACCAACTCCGAGCAAGAATCTGAAGATGATAGACCCATCACTGCTGGCCAGCACGTGAGTACGCCTGCCCATACGCCCATATATAAAAAAACAACAATTAAAGGCCTTGGGTACACCACTGCCGGAAGGCCATGGTTCGGACCGAAAAAACACTGTCGGCGACTGACATTTGTGATCGGTGCCGAAAAAGGCCACTTCCCCCGTCCACTTCGGAGTTGAGCAAGTTGGTTAAAACTTCCACCTTGGACTCCGGTGAGCATCCTCACTCTTTGAATTTGAAAATTCGACGTCCTGCTTCAGAGCCGAAGCAGCCAATTTCATTTTCGGGACGGAAAAAGATTAAAACGTCGGAACCGAAAAATCCTCATACCCAGAGGAACAAAGACTTTTGAGTAAACTTAAGTAAATCTCGAAACCCATGCAAGAACATCACAAACCTTCTGAAGAAGAGACTGAGACTGAACTAATATGAGAGGTTATGGATGAAAGACAATCAAGAATCCATATACATATGGAGACTGGCAGAATTCTAACAGCACCTCCTTTAAAGATTAAAAGAAAGCTGGCCTTTCAAGAGGAATTAGACACTGTCCAACCACCAGCAAAGGTTCAGAGACTAAAGGAGAAACCACCACCTCTCCCGGTCTTTCCTCCTCACTCTCTCCACAGCTTTCTTTTTCACCTCCTCAAAATAGTCCACCATCACTGCCTCCTCCAACACACTCACTATACTCGCATGGGGCTACAGTGGACCCTTGGGATCTGTATGATCCTTATTCCCATTACAGACAATGATCCTGATCTATACCCATCCAAGCCTTCTCCACCAGAAGACACTACTGCCTACTCTCAAGTAGTTTCTAGAACAGCTGCTTATCATGGGGTGCTTATGCACTCTGAGCCCCTGGAAGAAGATTTTCTTATTCAACACTGTCTTCCACTCATTCTAGATACCAGTGTCTCCCAATGTTGCCTGGAATGGTCAAACATGCGGACCACATTTTTAATGAGCCTGTCAAAGCTAGAGTGATTACCCCTAGAACTGACAAAAAATACAAGCCTGCCCATAACGAACCAGACTACATCACACATCAGGTCCCTCTGGATTCAATAGTAGTCAGTGCGGCTAGAAAAAGAGCTAACAGCCGGTCATCAGGAGATGCTCCTCCTTTTGATAAAGAAAGTAGAAAGTTTGATGCTGCTGGCAAGAGAGTAGCTATACAGTCGGCCACCAATGGCGAATTGCGAATTCGCAAGCACTTCTTGCCAGGTATGATAGAGCCTATTGGGGTGAGATGCAAGAATTCATACAGCACCTCCCAAAAGAGCATAAAAAAAGGGCACAACAGGTTGTAGAAGAGGGACAGGCTATAAGTAATAATCAAGTAAGTTCTGCCCTCGATGCTGCTGATACAGCTGCAAGGAGTGTTAATACTACCATTACAGTTAGTTGGCATGCATGGCCACGCTCCTCTGGTTTTAAACCAGAAATTCAACAGGCAGTACTTAACATGCCTTTTGATTAAAAAAAAAATAATAATAATTTATTTGGGCCTGTAGTGGACACTACTATAGAAAAAAAGAGAAAAGACTCAGATACTGCAAAGGCAATGGGGGCACTATATACCACACCATATAGAGGCTCCTTTCACAGGCCACAGTTTAGAGGAGGATTTAAGCCACAATCCTCTGAAGCTTCTACCTCCCAGGCAAATCGGGAACAACGAACACAATATCAAAGAGGGGGATTTAAAGGGTCCTACAGAGGAAATCTTTTTAGAAACTGAGGCAAGTTCCAAGCCTCAAAGCAAGCCACAACACCCTCCAAGCGGTGACTTCCTCCCCAAGGTTCACCACCACCACCGCCGCCGCCGCCTGGCACTCTCGGACCCATCCTAGACCTTAGATCCCTAAATCTATATATCCTGTCAGAACACTTTCACATGGTAGCTCTGCAGGATGTCATTCCACTACTATAAAAACAAGATTACATGACTGCATTAGATCTCAAGGATGCGTAGTTCCATATACCCATCCATCCAGCTCACAGAAGCTCTCTCAGATTTGTAATAGCAGGGAAGCATTACCAATTCAAAGTTCTGCCATTCAGCAAAACAGCTCCAAGAGTATTTACAAAATGTCTAGCGGTAGTAGCAGCTTACCTAAGAAGACAACACATACAGGTCTTCCCTTATCTAGACGATTGTCTAATAAAATCAAGCAATTTTATACAAGTTCAACAACACACTCAATACACAATAGAAACCCTACATACATTCGGGTTCACTCAACTACCAAAAATTCCGTCTTCAGCCAGCACAGGTACAACCTTACCTAGGTGCTATTCTCAATACACAAAAAGCTTTGGCCTATCTAAATACACAAAGGATACAAGCTTTCCAAAATCTCATAACACAAATGCAGCCAAATCAACAATACACTTTAAGATTTATCATGAAACTATTGGGAATGATGGCATCCTGCATAGCAATAGTACTGCATGCAAGACTAAACATGAGGACACTACAACAGTGCCTCTCACAGCAATGGTCTCGAGCACAGGGTCAGTTGCAAGATCTAGTGTTGTTAGACTGCCAAACACACAGGTCCCTTCAATGGTGGAGTCTTAGCAATTAAATGAAGGGGTGGTCATTTTAAGACCCTGTGCCTCAGACCACATTAAAAACAGATGCATCTATGATAGGTTGGGGAGCTCATCTCAACACCCTTACCATTCAAGGGTAATGGGATTAAAAGCAGCTAAATTATCACATAAACCATTTAGAATTATTAGCTTTGTTCCTTGCCCTAAAAGCGTTTCAACCACTTCTCAAACACAAGACTGTCTTGATAAAGACAGACAATATGATGACCATGTATTACCTAAAGAAACAAGGCGGGACACATTCATCTCAACTGTTCCTTCTGGCCCAAACAATATGGAAATGGGCAGTTCGGTCCCATTTACCTACTAGCAGAATACATCCCAGGAATACAGCTAGCGGATCTCCTAAGCAGAACCCACCAACTGATAGACGAATGGGAGATTCATTCTCTGGTACGTCATCCGGATTTTCAAAAGTGGGGAACACCACAAATAGACCTATTCGCAACAAACGAAAATGCAAAATGCCAAAGCTTTGCATCCAGACACCCACACCCTCTCTCTAAGGGCAATGCTCTATGGATCAACTGGTCAGGGATATTTGCTTATGCTCCCACCTGCCCAAACCACCCCCACCTCCCCACTACTTCCATTTCTGGTCAACAAACTACGTCAGACCTCTCTCACCATGATACTCATAGCCCACACGTGGGCACAACAACATTGGTACACAACACTCCTAGATCTGTCAGTAGTACCTCACTACAAACTTCCAAACAGACTGGATTTGTTAACACAAAACAATAGGGCGGCTGGGTTTACCAAGTAATCCCATACTAAATTTGCACGTGCATGACTGTGTAGTGCATGTAGAAGTTGTGGCAAGTAAGAGTCAACATTTCCCAACATTACCCACTCCCTCTCCAACATTTCCTTTTTGTGAGTTTCGAATTACCCACTTCGCAAACTTCGTAAAGGTCTGTGTCCTACATGTCTCCCACCCCCTTTATTTTTGCCTTCTGATAGTCACAAAGCCATAAAAAATTAGGACCAGATATACTAACCTTAGGAATACTGATTACCTAATAGCAATTCTCTTCTAATCGCAATTAGGAGATTGGTGTTCTTAATGTATGAAACGCTTGAGTTTCATTAGTGATTCCTAGCGGGTTACTGTAGGCTCTGTATACTATCTCAAAGTGAGAGATAGTGTGCACAGAGTCCAGGGGTTCCCCTTAGAGGTTGATAGTGGCAATAATCGATAATACTAATGCTCCATATATGGTAGTGTGGTCGGGCAGTTAGGCTTATCAGAGGGTAGTGTTAAGCATTTGTTGTACACACATAGGCAATAAATGAGAACACACACTAAATGACTTCACTCCAAGCCAATAGGTTTTTATATAGAAAAATATTATTTTCTTAATTTATCTTAGAACCACAAGATTCAGATTTCAAGTAAGTACATAAATTGTAAGGTACTTGGCATAGGTAAAGATAGAACTTTGAATGAAAATAGTAATGTATACAGTTTGGCATACAATGGCAAGCTATTTTAAAAGTAGACACTGCAAAGTTCAGCAGTTCCTGGGGGAGGTAAGTATTGGTTAGTTTGTCAGGTAAATAAAGCACTTACAAGTTCAGTCTCCGGGGCATAAGCAGCCCACCGTTTGTGGTTCAAGTCAACCCCAAATACCCAGCACCAGCAACACAGGCCACTTAGGTGCAGAGGTCAAAGAGGGGCCCAAAGAACATAGATGGCTATGGAGACTAGGGGTGCTCCGGTTCCTGTCTGCTAGCAGGTAAGTACCTGCGTCCTCTGGGGGCAGACCAGGAGAGTTTTGTAAAGCACTGGGGAGCTGTACGGGGTTCCAAACAGGTACACAAAATAAACCCTCAGCGGCACAGGGGCGGTTGGGTGCAGTGTGCTAACAATGTGTCGGGTTTTGTATTGGAATCATTGGAGGGACCGGGGGGGTCACTCTGGCAATGCAGGCAGGGCACGGGGGGGGCTTCTCAGGCCAGTCACCTACTGGGCAAAGATGAGGGCCACCTGCTGGTCACTCCTGCACCAGTAGTTGGTTCCTCTCAGGCGTGGGGGCTGCGGGTGCAGTGCTTCTTCCAGGCGATGGGTTCTTTGTTACCGGGCAGCCGCGGTCAGGGGGATCCACTGGATTCTCTCTGCAGGCGTCGTCGTGGGGGTGCAGGGAGGTCACCTCAGGGTGGACACTTCGTGGGAGTCACCTGGGGGTCCTCTCTCGACGGGTTGTTTTCTCTGGACACAGGCCGGGGGCGTCTGGTGCAGTGTGGTGGGGACTCACGCTTCAGGAGTGAGGTGAGAGTCCATTTAAAGATGGTTTCTTCTTTGTTGCTTTGGATAGAGCCACTGTCTACGGGAGTTCCTTGGTCCTTTGGGTTTGCAGGGGAGTCCTCGGAGTCGGCCGAGGTCGCTGGGCCCGCTGGATGTGGCTCTGTTGCAGGTTTTTTTAATCTGGAGACAGGCCAGTAGGGCTAGGGCCAAAGCAGTTTTCGTATCCCCCTCTGCAGGGTTTTCAGGTCAGCAGTCCTTATTCTTGTTAGGTCATCAGGAATCTGATTTCCTGGGGTCAGGGTCGCCCCTAAATACCAGAATTTAGGGTGTGTTTAGGGCTGGAGGGCAGTAGCCAATGGCTACTGTCCCAGAGGGTGGCTACACCCCCCTTGTGCCTCCTCCCTTTGGGGAGGGGGGCACATCCCCAATCCTATTGGGCTAAATCAGGCTGGCAGAGACTGGTCAGCCTAGCAGTAGGGCTGGCATGCAGGGGCTATATACTAAGATGCCCTCTGAGAGCATTTCTCAATAAATATCACATTGGCACCAGTGTGGATTTATTATGCTTAGACGTTTGATACCAAACTTCCCAGTATTTAGTGTAGCCATTATGGAAATGTGGAGTTTGTGTTTGACAAACTTGCAGACCATATACTCTTTATAGCTACTGTGCACTTACAATGTCCAAGAATTGGCTTACACTGTAGGGGCATAGTGCTCATTCAGCTGTGCCCTCACCTATGGTATAGTGCACCATGTCCTAGGGCTGAAAAGCCTGCCAGAGGGGTGACTTACCTATGCTACAGGTAATGGGTTGTGGGCATGGCACTCTGAGGGGAGTGCCGTGTCGACTTAGTCTTTTTCTCCCCACCAGCACAAGAAGCTGTGAGGCAGTGTGCATGTGCCGAGTGAGGGGTCCCCAAGGTGGTATAATACATACTGCAGCCCTTAGAGACCTTCCCTGGCCACAGGGCGCTTGGTACCAAGGGTACCATTTACAAGGGACTTATCTGTGTGCCAGAGCTTTGCCAATTGTGGAGACAAAGGTAGAGTTTTAGGGAAAGAAAACTGGTGCTGTGACCTGGTTAGCAGGGTCTTAGCACACTTTCAATCAAAGCTGGCATCAACAAAAGGCAAAAAGTTAGGGGTTAACCATGACAACAGTGGCTGTAAAGAAATGGCTCCCTGTTGCAGTTACCCCCCACTTTTTGCCTGATACTGATGCTGACTTGACTGAGAAGTGTGCTGGGACCCTGCTAACCAGGCCCCAGCACCAGTGTTCTTTCACCTAAAATGTACCATTGTTTCCACAATTGGCACACCCTGGCATCCAGATAAGTCCCTTGTAACTGGTACCTCTGGTACCAAGGGCCCTGATGCCAGGGAAGGTCTCTAAGGGCTGCAGCATGTATTATGCCACCCTAGAGACCCCTCACTCAGCACAGACACACTGCTTACAAGCCTGTGTGTGCTAGTGAGAACAAAATGAGTAAGTCGACATGGCACTCCCCTCAGGGTGCCATGCCAGCCTCTCACTGCCTATGCAAGTATAGGTCAGTCACCCCTCTAGCAGGCCTTACAGCCCTAAGGCAGGGTGCACTATACCATAGGTGAGGGTACCAGTGCATGAGCATGGTACCCCTACAGTGTCTAAACAAAACCTTAGACATTGTAAGTGCAGGGTAGCCATAAGAGTATATGGTCTGGGAGTTTGTCAAACACGAACTCCACAGCACCATAATGGCTACACTGAAAACTGGGAAGTTTGGTATCAAACTTCTCAGCACAATAAATGCACACTGATGCCAGTGTACATTTTATTGCAAAATACACCCCAGAGGGCACCTTAGAGGTGCCCCCTGAAACTTAACCGACTGTCTGTGTAGGCTGACTAGTTCCAGCAGCCTGCCACACTAGAGACATGTTGCTGGCCCCATGGGGAGAGTGCCTTTGTCACTCTGAGGCCAGTAACAAAGCCTGCACTGGGTGGAGATGCTAACACCTCCCCCAGGCAGGAGCTGTAACACCTGGCGGTGAGCCTCAAAGGCTCACCCCTTTGTCACAGCCCAGCAGGGCACTCCAGCTTAGTGGAGTTGCCCGCCCCCTCCGGCCACGGCCCCCACTTTTGGCGGCAAGGCTGGAGGGAACAAAGAAAGCAACGAGGAGGAGTCACTGGCCAGTCAGGACAGCCCCTAAGGTGTCCTGAGCTGAGGTGACTCTAACTTTTAGAAATCCTCCATCTTGCAGATGGAGGATTCCCCCAATAGGGTTAGGATTGTGACCCCCTCCCCTTGGGAGGAGGCACAAAGAGGGTGTACCCACCCTCAGGGCTAGTAGCCATTGGCTACTAACCCCCCAGACCTAAACACGCCCTTAAATTTAGTATTTAAGGGCTACCCTGAACCCTAGAAAATGAGATTCCTGCAAACTACAAGAAGAAGGACTGCCTAGCTGAAAACCCCTGCAGAGGAAGACCAGAAGACGACAACTGCCTTGGCTCCAGAAACTCACCGGCCTGTCTCCTGCCTTCCAAAGAACTCTGCTCCAGCGACGCCTTCCAAGGGACCAGCGACCTCTGAATCCTCTGAGGACTGCCCTGCTTCGAAAAAGACAAGAAACTCCTGAGGACAGCGGACCTGCTCCAAAAAGACTGCAACTTTGTTTCAAGGAGCAGCTTTAAAGACCCTGCAATCTCCCCGCAAGAAGCGTGAGACTTGCAACACTGCACCCGGCGACCCCGACTCGGCTGGTGGAGAACCAACACCTCAGGGAGGACCCCCGGACTACTCTACGACTGTGAGTACCAAAACCTGTCCCCCCTGAGCCCCCACAGCGCCGCCTGCAGAGGGAATCCCGAGGCTTCCCCTGACCGCGACTCTCTGAAACCTAAGTCCCGACGCCTGGAAAAGACCCTGCACCCGCAGCCCCCAGGACCTGAAGGACCGGACTTTCACTGCAGAAGTGACCCCCAGGAGTCCCTCTCCCTTGCCCAAGTGGAGGTTTCCCCGAGGAAGCCCCCCCCCTTGCCTGCCTGCAGCGCTGAAGAGATCCCTTGATCTCTCATTGACTTCCATTGCGAACCCGACGCTTGTTCTAACACTGCACCCGGCCGCCCCCGCGCCGCTGAGGGTGAAATTTCTGTGTGGGCTTGTGTCCCCCCCGGTGCCCTACAAAACCCCCGTGGTCTGCCCTCCGAAGACGCGGGTACTTACCTGCTGGCAGACTGGAACCGGGGCACCCCCTTCTCTCCATTGAAGCCTATGCGTTTTGGGCACCACTTTGAACTCTGCACCTGACCGGCCCTGAGCTGCTGGTGTGGTAACTTTGGGGTTGATCTGAACCCCCAACGGTGGGCTACCTTGGACCAAGAACTGAACCCTGTAAGTGCCTTACTTACCTGGTAAAACTAACAAAAACTTACCTCCCCCAGGAACTGTGAAAATTGCACTGTGTCCACTTTTAAAATAGCTATTTGTGAATAACTTGAAAAGTATACATGCAATTGAAATGATTCAAAGTTCCTAATGTACTTACCTGCAATACCTTTCAAACAAGATATTACATGTTAAATTTGAACCTGTGGTTCTTAAAATAAACTAAGAAAAGATATTTTTCTATACAAAACCTATTGGCTGGATTTGTCTCTGAGTGTGTGTACCTCATTTATTGTCTATGTGTATGTACAACAAATGCTTAACACTACTCCTTGGATAAGCCTACTGCTCGACCACACTACCACAAAATAGAGCATTAGTATTATCTCTTTTTACCACTATTTTACCTCTAAGGGGAACCCTTGGACTCTGTGCATGCTATTCCTTACTTTGAAATAGCACATACAGAGCCAACTTCCTACAGTGGCATTTTCCTACAGTCACAAAAAGACCTACCTCATGCATGTTAATGAGGAAGGTCACAGTTTGCAACCGGTCAACAGATCACCACATCTGTGATTGCTTCTTAATAAAAAATCTTTTTTTTTTTTTTTTTTTTTTTTTTTTTATAACAGCAACCAGTTTTCGGGATACATTCAAACAATAAAAATGAACCTTTGCGATTTCAATTCTTTTTTTCAAGAGTAGGCAGTGGTCCTTGGGATCATTGCCTGCGCTAAAAAAAATATTATTTACATTTCTCTATGGGGAAGGGGTTCATTGGGGACCTCTCCCCCTTTGCATATTGTTTACTACCAGTTTTAAACTGGTGGTAAAGTATTACTGTTTTGCGACAAGAATTCAGTTGCAAAACAGTAATACATACCATACTGATTTGATATTTGGAAGGGATGCCTTAAACACAACCCTTCCAAATACCGAATCGCAAATGGAAAATGCAATTCAGTACCAAGTTAACAAATCACGTTTTGCCTTTTGTACATTAGAAAAAGCATTTTGCCGATTGAGACTGGAAAAATGCTTTGTGCATCTGGCCCTAAGTGTCATATAACCAATTGCCACAGCGCCCAGTTCTCAATTCCTTGGACCATGGCATCACCTGTTGTTTTAAGGCTCTCCCGTTCATGTTTGCCCTTTTCTCTTTCTATCTGCTGCAGATTTGTGTCTTGCATCCCTATGTACACTCTTCCTTCATCACCCAGCCTGGCTCCCACCCGCTGCCCCATAACCTATCCCTTGTCCCTGGTCTCGTTTAGACATTGAGTGAACTGAAGCGCAGTCCCCATTATTGTTATTAAGAAGAGTGGTTTTCCACTGACCCATTTCCACGTCTCTTGTATAATATGTTCACCACTCTGTTTTATGTTTTACATCCTCATAGGAACGCATTTTCTGATTCACTCTCCTTGGATTGTTAGGAATTAACACTATTTTCAGACATTCAGAAGCAACTTTCTTCTGTTCCTGCCATTTTAAAGACAACATCTCTGTCCCAGTAATTAAAGAACCTAGCTGTGGACAGTCTTACCTGGGCCGAAGGTGGAGGTCTTGGAGTCGATGACTTGTGTGCTCTCTCTATTACAAAAAAAAAAAAAAAAAGAAATGTAAATCTTAAGTAATTTCTGTTGATTACTCTCTAATCCCTGTGGCAGGCCAGCAGTGTGTAGGTGGTTCCTTTTTGCATGTCCTTCTGCATCTTCTACTCTCCCTTCCATTACTAATGAGTATCATAGTCATGCTAGGGAAGCCCATATCTATGGCGCTTTGTCCTCTAGATCTAACACCTTCTGTTGACCTTCTGCCACTCTATCCACCATTTTACAGGCCACATCACCTCCAACCTAATATATGGGATTCGCTAATCAAGCTTGCAAAATACGGATGGGGGGTTGGGGGTGGATAATGTGCTCATCAGCCGATTTTCCCCCTCCAGTCCTCTCCAGGCCTGGCATAGGCACCCCTTGAGTGAGCGGCTCCCTCGTATGCCGACCAATGGAGGAGCTGGGGGCCAGTCTCAGGGGCTACGTGGACACACTGCTTTTTTTTTTCTTTTTTTTTCTTTTTTACCAGGGCACACTGCTCGTCCCTTTTCAATGTTTTTCCTGTGGCTGAGTTCCAGTAAATCTCCAAGATGGGGAGCTGCCTATCTAAAGGCCCCCGTACACCACTAACAAGCCTCACGTCTCACTCAACCTGCCTGGCCCCACTCTTCCCCCACATATTGCAGATCCGCCATTGGTTTCAAATGGGGGCCTGGGGCACTGGGACCTTTAGTGAATTACAATTCATAGTAAGCATTATGTAGGATTTTTCTGGATTCTTGGGGTTGTACACAGAGAGCTAAGGTACTCTGACCAACCCCTCATTCATTTAAAACATCCCTCCTTAGTACTTTAATCCCCAGCCTCTGTGGCAGTGCTTTTGGCCATGTCGGGAGCTTCATGGTTGTAAGCATCGAACACATCACCATATGTATCAACGAAATCAAAATATTCAGCAAGGCTTCCGAGGTTAATACTTAGGTGGGCAGCCTTATCAAGACTAAAATATGCAAAATTTGAGAGATGTGGGTACAAAGATAGACATTACAACCTAAACGCTTGAAATAATACAGATGTGCGAACAATAATCATCTGACCCATAACCCAAAATGCCCTGCAAGGTAAGTAATATGTGGGAATTGCAATAAAAGGGACCATTTCACTAAAGCTTAAAGAGAACCTGATAATAAAAACATACGTTATAAGGCCTAAAGAAGAAATGAAAGGGAAGGATATGGTCGAACTGATTTTCTAAGTGGACTCTGTTGACCATGCAACCAAGTGCCCTACTCTGCATGTGATATCACCAGGGATGGAGTCACTAAGTGTATATGGTGACTACTGCTCCACATTAATTATTAACAAAACATCTAACAGGAAGTTGGCAGAGAAAGCATGCGATCTAGGGCCTCCTGACATTAGCCTAGGAGGGTACAATAAGGACCTTGGAAGGAATGTTGAAGATGTGCATCACCTTTAAGGATGGGTCCACAGTGGGAAAGGTTTATGTGACCAAACCAGCGTCGTTCGAAACATCAAAAAGATCTGGGTATCAAACTAAACCCTAACAATGAAGAACGGGTATTATTAATTGATAAATCCATTATGGGTGTTCTGTTTTGCATCAAACTAAGAGGGGAAAATGATGCAAAGGAATGCAGCACTCCTAGTTTGAGTAATGAATTTATTAAGGCACTTCCCAGATACCAAATGAAGCACAAGAAAATATTAACATGAGCATTAAATTTGAATGCAGTAAAACACATTTAACATGCTAAAATACTCACAGCAGTTAAACAATGTCAGGCATAAAAAGTACAATCCATCAAGAATGAATATGTATGTAATGAATATATATATGAATATATATATATATATATATATATATATATATATATATTCCAAACAAAATTGGCAAAGTTTCAGAAACATCCGAGCATTTATTCTCAGTTGAAATGTCAGCAAGCTTAAAATCCTGACGTGTTTCGGCTGAATGCCTTGATCACAGGTGAGTGGTTCAAAGTGCACACAACACAGGTGTTTATCAATCAAATGTCACGTGACCCTGTAGTAGTAAAATACATCTCCCATAATGCACTGATAATGTTTCAGTAATGATGCAATGCACTGTGGCTTAGTATATAATCCTGCTTCATAGCGTCCAAAAGCCACAGTCATATTTCACAGTTGTAACAGTGCATACAGTTTGTAAACAGTAAATGAAATGGCCACAAGCTTAATAGTTTTCATTTGTTCATGTGAATCACTTAAAAATATCACTCGTTGCTGCTGCCAAAAATTATATTTGTAATGCAAGGAAGTCTATAAACTGCTGAAAGAGGTAAAACCTCTCCCTCATCCCTTTCTCACCTCTGTGTTAAAATTATTCCGGTAAAATACCTTGTGTTGAACGGAGACAAGCAGGTCATGCCCCCCCATTATGATTCCAACAACGACCTCCAGACAGGGAGTGCACTTTGAACCACTCACCTGTGATCAAGGCATTCAGCCGAAACGTGTCAGGATTTTAAGCTTGCTGCCATTTCAACTGAGAATAAATGCTCTGATGTTTGTGAAACTGAGGCTTTGGCAATTTTGTTTGGACTTTAAATATGGGTTTCTCCGCCCTTGAAAGCTGAAGCTGCCCTGCAGGGTTGGGAGATGGATATCACACACACGGATATCACACACACGGATATCACACACACGGATATCACACACACACACACAGACGCACACACACACGCACACACACACACACGCACACACGCACACGCACACGCACACACACACACACACAGACGCACACACACACACACACAGACGCACACACACACACACAGACGCACACACACACACACAGACGCACACACACACACACAGACGCACACACACACACACAGACGCACACACACACACACAGACGCACACACACACACACAGACGCACACACACACACAGACGCACACACACGCACACACACACACACAGACGCACACACACAGACACACAGACACACACACAGACACACACACACAGACACACACACACAGACACACACACACAGACACACACACAGACACACACACAGACACACACACAGACACACACAGACACACACAGACACACACAGACACACACAGACACACACAGACACACACAGACACACACAGACACACACAGACACACACAGACACACAGACACACACAGACACACACACACAGACAGACACACACACACAGACAGACACACAGACAGACACACACACACAGACAGACACACACACACAGACAGACACACACACACAGACAGACACACACACACAGACAGACACACACACACAGACAGACACACACACACAGACAGACACACACACACAGACAGACACACACACACAGACAGACACACACACTCAGACACACACACTCAGACACACACACTCAGACACACACACTCAGACACACACACTCAGACACACACACACAGACACACACACACAGACACACACACAGACACACACAGACACACACAGACACACACAGACACACACAGACACACACAGACACACACAGACACACACAGACACACACAGACACACACACACACACACACACACAGACACACACACACACAGACACACACACACACAGACACACACACACACAGACACACACACACACAGACACACACACAGACACACACACAGACACACACACAGAGAGACACACACACACCTCTTCAACAATGGGATTTTGTTCTGGGCAGTACGTCCACCCCCAAAATGAGTTCCTTCTACCTCAGCACCAAGCTTGACCACCTTGTATACCTTAAACAAACCCAAGCGGAAGGTTCTGGCAACCTCCCCCCTCCCTTTGCGTAAGTTATGAAATCCAAGCCCTGGCTGTACTCTGTCTGCGTCAAACACTCAAAGGAACAGACCCTGCTACAATGATCATTCCAGAGGCAGAGGAGTGGTACTTTTCCATACTGAAAACGCTGAAACCATTCCCAAGCTGAGGCTCTCATGTCTATGTCCACATCCCCCATGTAATGTTCCTGCACAGTGCAACCCGGTGCTTGTGAGAAGAAGCGAAAACCCGTTCAGTGGAAAAATGCCTGCACTACTGATGTGACGGCATCTGAAGCTAAGTTAAGCACAACATGGAGTCAGTGGTCAAGATGGAGCCGGTGGTTAAATACAGATAGCATTACAACAGGTATGAATGTCTGCGATGAATTCCCTTAAGTGTTTACTGAAAAATTGAGGTTGCTTACATTTTTTGTACATGGGATTTAATTGAAATCCCTTGCTATACCAGTAGTGCACAAAACCCACCTGCTGTCCCCCTACTAATTGTAGGTATGATATCGGACAGAGATAGTTTTAGTCTGATGCCTACCACTCTAGGATTTCTGAGGTAACTTGTGCGCAATTCAAAATCAATAAGATTGGTCACTAACAACTTGTCAGTAATAAAAATAGAGATAAAATCATAGTTTGACCCTTGCTGGCTGTCTTTCAGCTTCTACAATATCTGCTCTAATGACAGCAAGGCATTTACGCTGAACTCTCAGCCAGTAGATAACCTTACGTATTAGGGGATCATGGGTTTCCATAGACCCTAGTGGTGCCCTAACCATAATGATAGTGCCTCCTGACCTCCACACACCCTGTGCCTGCTTCTTAGATGTTAGTGATCTTACATCAGACAGTTGTGAAGTGCAGCTTAAAGACCTGGTCTTTTGTACTCTAGAAGTAACTTCTCCAGCAGACACATGAATACCAACCTCCCCACTAGGGCCCCCTATGTAAGCAGCAGGTTGGACTTAGACAGAGCAGCCTAATTCAGCAAAATTACTCCCCTTAACATCGATACTGGGCTTAAGCCTGCTGGCCTCGAGAGGCCTGTATTCCCTTACCATGAGAAGTGAGTTGATTAATAGGAGGCACATTAGTGGCAAGCCTTGAGGGCTGATCACTTAATAATAACCTAGGTTCTGAACAAACAGTACCGATGAACCCTTCCCCCTGAAATAGGCATAGTTCCACCTGTACTTGACCTAGGGCACCTGCACCTACAAAACTGTCCAGATTTCCCTGTTACTTTGCCCAACAACAGCAGCGCCAAGCTCTTAACTTGTCCAGTTTCTGGTGCACGGATACCAAATCGGGGTTACTACCCAACCTCGGCGGGCTTCCCAGGCCCAAAGATATATTGGCCAAGGGATTGTCTCCAGCAGGCACCCTAGTGCATGCTTGGGTAGCAGTATCACAAGGCCCCCCTGTTCTCCGCCCAGAGGCCCATACCGGCTGCAGCACAAGATATTCAAAACCAAATCGACCTCAGGACTTAGGGGAGGGCAGGAGGGGGCCTCTTGTGCCACTGCGGAACAACAATTATCACACTGCGACGCAGCCGAGCCAGTGCGCTGAATAGTAGTCACCACAGAGGATGAAACTCACCCGGCCTCTTCCAGGCAATGACGGGCCACTTTTGGCCCTGGCACACGGGAACAAGTTGCGCTTTTATAGCTGGTCAGCAGGCACAAGTAGTCAACACAGAGGATAGTTGGATCGCGTTCTTCTGTCCAATCTCTCTTAGGGTTTTAGATGGCTGCAGCCTTTTCTTGAACATATCAGTCATTTTGTTGGCTTGGCTGCCACAGTTTGCGGGGTATATAGTTACATTGCTTCTCAGAATGGCCTCCACTTCCTCTATTGGGGTTTCCATACGCTCTAGAGTGTTATTCTCCTTATTACCCAAAGAGCTGGTTCTATTATTGGGGCGCTTCTTAGGACCACACATACGTTCAGGAGCATCCACAGCTTTACGCTTTCCCAAGACCCTGATATAATTCTGAAAGGGTGACTATCAAAAAACTGATGGCGTGGCCCAGGTTCTGTAATGACCAACTTCCAATCAAAAATTTACTTCTAAACAAACGAAGGAGATGCATCACCCGGCCTCTTCCAGGCAATGACGGGCCACTTTTGGCCCTGGCACACGGGAACAAGTTGCGCTTTTATAGCTGGTCAGCAGGCACAAGTGTACAGTCCTGAGAGCAGTGCAGGCTGGGGGATGGAGTCCCACCCCAGTCGATACCGTGGCCAAAGAATTCCCCTAATAACAAGCTCGTGAAAATGTTTATTTTTGGGTGATATCTATGTGGCATATAAAATATACCATGTGTTTATGAAATGTGTGGTTCTTGTGATAGGCATAGGATTTCAAACAAGGAACACACGTGGCTGTTGCTGAACTGGAAATCTCCGTAGACTCAGAGGTTGGTTTGCCAAGGCTCCTTCATTCTGGCATCAGTTTGTGAGGTGGTCTCTGCTCTGGTGGGGTTAACAAGGGCTCTTGAGCCGTTCTCCTACATCTGGACATCTGCTCCAGTGCCGCACGGGTTGTCTGCAGTGTCTGTTCTCAAGCTGTCCAACAAAAACAACCCTTTGCAGCCTTGCTCTGACTAACTGTTTCAGCTGCGAGGTCTTGTCTTCAGTCTTAGCTGCCAATTAAATGTTGAAGCTCACTGCTATGATCCCGTATCTCCTACTATTTTTATGCTTGGACCAGCACACAGCTTTAGTTTGTTTCTCCCCAGTCTTTTGGTCACCTCATAGAAGTTACTTGAAAGCAGTACATTGTTACACTTAGCCTAAAAGAGCTAAAAAACATTCACACCAGTATCTTATCTACATGTTTAAAAAAACAGCCAAACTCCAGCCAGTCAGGCACACTGCAGAGCACTTCCCTCAGAGGCTTCCTTCTGTCAAATTTTCTAACACGTGATGGGAGTCTCCCTCAGCTCTGCTAATTTTTAGATTTCACTCCTTCACTATGTCTTCTTCTAATAAATATATATATATATATATATGTTCAATGGCATGTGTAGCTGCAGATACACATGCTGTGCACATCCCGCCATCTAGTGTTGGGCTCGGAGTGTTACAAGTTGTTTTTCTTCGAAGAAGTCTTTTTGAGTCACGAGATCGAGGGACTCCTCCCATTTGGGCTCCATTGCGCGCGGGCGTCGACTCAGTCTTAGATATTTTTTTTTTTTCCGCCATCGGGTTCGGACGTGTTCCTTTTCGCTCCGGGTCGGAAAGTTAGTTAGAATCTCGGAAAAATCATCGGTATTGTTTGCGTTCGGTATCGGGTTAGTTATAACAGATCGACACAGCGACTAATGCCACGAACAGATGTACACTGGGTAAGTGACATTTTCTCTCTCGTTATATATATATATATATATATATATATATATATATATATATATATATATATATATGTATGTATATGTTCGACGGCATGTGTAGCTGCAGATACACATGCTGTGCACATCCCGCCATCTGGTGTTGGGCTCTGAGTGTTACAAGTTGTTTTTCTTCGAAGAAGTCTTTTTGAGTCACGAGATCGAGGGACTCCTCCCATTTCAGCTCCATTGCGCATGGGCGTCGACTCCATCTTAGATTGTTTTTTTTACGCCATCGGGTTCGGATGTGTTCCTTTTTCGCTCGGTGTTTCGGGTCGGAAAGTTAGTTAGAAGCTCGGAAAAATCGTCGGTGTTGTTTGCACTCGGTATCTGGTTAGTTACAACAGATCGACACCGACTTTTGAAGAGCTCTGGTGGCCCTTTGTTTTTTGTTTTTTTGATTTCTCCGTCGGGGCCTGGTCGGCCTGGCCACGTGTCTCTTCAAGGCTGATGGAACGGACCCCATTCCGCTTCTGCCCAAAATGTCATAACAAGTATCCGTATACAGATCAGCATCTGGTATGTAACTTGTCTGTCTCCAGAGCACAAGGAGGATACCTGTGAAGCCTGTCGAGCGTTTCGGTCGAGGAAGACATTAAGAGACCGAAGAGCGAGAAGACTGCAGATGGTGTCGGCGCCGACAGGACAAGGGCGTTTCGAGGAGGAAGAAGAAACCTTCTCCTACCAGGAATTGGACTTGGACGAGCTCGATCCCGAAGAAACGCCGAAAACCGTGAGTAAGACGTCGAAACATAAAACTCACGAGAAGACAACAAAAGCCCAGGGGACGCCACCGCCAACAGGCCATGGCTTAACCCAAAAAATAGGTGACCGATCACCGGCACCGCAAAAGGGCACGCTTGTGGCGAAGTCATCCGACTCCGGTCGAGATACCGCCACACAGCAATCTCGGGCCCGAGACAGCAGCTCCGAGCAGATTCGCCACCGAAATGGTTCGGCACCGAGACACCACGACGCCGAAAATAAAAAAGGTTTCCTCTGAGCCCAGAAAGGCGACCGGAAAGGTTTCGATTCCGAAACATCCAGCCTCGTAACTGAAAACGGGTTCCTACACAGAGGAACAGGGATTGTCCTCCCAGATGCAAGGACATAAGTTCGGAGAAGAACTTGAATCAGTAGAGCCAGATTACACTCAAAGAAGGCTCCACATTCAAAAAGACACAGGGAAGATAAGCACTCTTCCCCCAATTAAGATGAAAAGAAGACTTGCCTTTCAAGAAAAGGACCAGCAGCCACAGGCAAAGGTGGCAAGACAAACAACTCACCACCATCTCCACCACCATCAATGCACACATCACCGGTAGCCACTCCACCACTGATGCAATCCCCGACTCATACTGCAATGAGTCAAGATGATCCCGACGCATGGGACCTTTATGATGCTCCGGTATCAGATAACAGCCCAGACTGTTACCCTGCGAGGCCGTTGCCACCTGAAGACAGTACATCCTACACGCAGGTGGTCTCAAGGGCAGCTGCTTTTCATAACGTCACCTTGCATGCAGAACCAATTGAGGATGACTTTTTGTTTAATACACTATCCTCCACTCATAGCCAATACCAAAGCTTACCTATGCTCCCGGGAATGCTAAAACATTCCAAACAAATATTTCAGGATCCTGTAAAAGGCAGAGCCATAACTCCAAGGGTGGAGAAGAAGTACAAGCCACCGCCAACAGACCCTGTTTATATTACGCAGCAATTAACACCAGACTCTGTGGTTGTCGGGGCAGCTCGCAAGAGAGTAAACTCTCATACCTCGGGAGACGCACCACCTCCAGACAAGGAGAGTCGCAAATTTGATGCTGCGGGTAAAAGGGTTGCAGCACAAGCAGCAAACCAATGGCGCATTGCCAACTCACAAGCACTTTTGGCAAGATACGATAGAGCTCATTGGGACGAAATGCAGCATTTCATAGAACATTTACCAAAAGAGTTCCAGAAAAGGGCACAACAAGTGGTGGAAGAAGGACAAAGTATCTCCAACAATCAGATACGGTCAGCAATGGATGCAGCAGATACGGCTGCAAGGACAGTAAATACTGCAATAACGATAAGGAGACACGCATGGTTGCGTACGTCAGGATTCAAGCCGGAAATACAACAAGCTGTGCTGAATATGGCCTTTAATGAACAGCAGTTGTTTGGGCCGGAAGTCTACACTGTTATTGAGAAACTCAAAAAAGATACTGATAACGGCAAAAGCCATGGGCGCACTCTACTCCCCACAGAGCAGAGGCACATTTCGCAAAACACAATTTAGGGCAGGGTTTTGAGGTCAACCTACAGAGGCCACAACCTCACAAGCAAGGCCCACTTATCAAAGCCAATATCAGCGGGGAAGTTTTCGGGGGCAATATAGAGGGGGACCATTCCAAAAGAATAGAGGGAAGTTCCAAAGCCCCTAAACTCCTAAAAACAAACCGTGACTTCCAAGTCACACATCCCCAACACATAACACCTGTGGGGGGGAGACTAAGCAAATTTTACAAACATTGGGAGGAGATAACAACAGACACTTGGGTACTGGCAATTATCCAGCATGGTTATTGCATAGAATTTCTCAAATTCCCTCCAAACGTCCCACCGAAAACACACAATATGTCAAAACAACATATAGATCTTCTAGGACTAGAAGTTCAGGCATTGCTACAGAAAGAAGCAATAGAATTAGTACCAAACCAACAGAAAGGAACAGGAGTGTACTTTCTCATACCCAAAAAAGACAAGAGTCTGAGACCTATATTAGATCTCAGAACATTAAAAACCTACATCAAATCAGATCACTTTCACATGGTGACATTACAGGACGTAATCCCACAACTCAAACAACAAGAATACATGACAACACTAGAGCTAAAGGATGCATATTTCCATATACCGATACATCCTTCACACAGAAAGTACTTAAGGTTTGTATTCCAAGGGATCCATTACCAATTCAAGGTGTTGCCATTCGGAATAACAACTGCGCCAAGAGTTTTTACAAAATGCCTGGCAGTCGTACCTGCACATATCAGAAGGCAACAAATACATGTGTTCCCGTACCTAGACGATTGGTTAATCAAAACCAACACGCTAGAACGGTGTTCACAACACACAAAGTACGTCATAGAAACCCTCCACAAACTAGGTTTCTCAATCAACTACACAAAGTCACACCTTCTGCCGTGTCAAACACAGCAATACTTAGGGGCGACAATCAACACAGCAAAAGGGATTGCCACTCCAAGCCCACAAAGGGTTCAGGCATTTCACAATGTAATACAGGCCATGTATCCAAAACAAAAAATACAAGTCAAAATGGTGATGAAACTCCTAGGCATGATGTCCTCATGCATAGCCATTGTCCCAAACGCAAGGTTGCACATGCGTCCCTTACAACAGTGCCTAGCATCACAATGGTTACAGCCACAGGGTCAACTTCTAGATCTGGTGTTGGTAGACCACCGAACATACACCTCGCTTCAATGGTGGAACAGTATAAATTTAAACCAAGGGCGGTCTTTCCAAGACCCAGTGCCACAATATGTAATAACAACAGATGCCTCCTTGATAGGGTGGGGAGCACACCTCAATCAACACAGCATCCAAGGACAATGGGACACTCAGCAAAAACAGTTTCACATAAATCACTTAGAACTATTGGCAGTATTTCTAGCGCTGAAAGCATTTCAACCCATAATAAGCCACAAGCACATTCTTGTCAAAACAGACAACATGACGATGTATTACCTAAACAAACAAGGAGGGACACACTCGACACAGTTGTGTCTCCTGGCACAGAGAATATGGCATTGGGCGATTCACAACCCCATTCGCCTAATAGCACAATTTATTCCAGGAATTCAGAATCAGTTAGCAGACAATCTCTCTCGGGATCACCAACAGATCCACGAATGGGAGATTCACCCCCAAATACTGAACACTTACTTCCAGAGTTGGGGAACACCACAAATAGATCTATTTGCAACAAAGGAAACTTCGCATCCAGGTACCCACAAGATCAGTCTCAGGGCAATGCGTTATGGATGAGTTGGTCAGGGATATTTGCTTACGCTTTTCCCCCTCTCCCACTCCTTCCATATCTGGTAAACAAGTTGAGTCAAAACAAACTCAGACTCATACTAATAGCGCCAACATGGGCAAGACAACCTTGGTACACAACACTACTAGACCTCTCAGTAGTGCCTCATGTCAAACTACCAAACAGACCAGATCTGTTAACGCAACACAAACAACAGATCAGACACCCAAATCCAGCATCGCTGAATCTAGCAATTTGGCTCCTGAAGTCCTAGAGTTCGGACACTTGGACCTTACACAGGAATGTATGGAGGTCATAAAACAAGCTAGAAAACCTACCACTAGACATTGCTATGCAAATAAGTGGAAAAGATTTGTTTATTACTGCCATAATAATCAAATTCAACCTTTACACGAATCTGCCAAAGACATCGTAAGATACTTACTACATTTGCAAAAGTCAAAGCTAGCTTTTTCTTCCATTAAGATACATCTTACCGCAATTTCAGGTTACCTGCAAATTACGCACTCTACTTCACTATTTAGGATACCAGTCATAAAAGTGTTTATGGAAGGCCTAAAGAGAATTATTCCACCAAGAACACCACCAGTTCCTTCATGGAACCTCAACATTGTCTTAACACGACTCATGGGTCCACCTTTTGAGCCCATGCACTCTTGTGAAATGCAATACTTAACATGGAAAGTTGCATTTTTAATTGCCATCACATCTCTAAGAAGAGTAAGTGAGATTCAAGCATTTACCATACAAGAACCATTTATTCAAATACACAAGCATAAAGTAGTTCTACGGACAAATCCTAAATTTTTACCAAAAGTCATATCACCGTTCCACTTGAATCAAACAGTAGAATTACCAGTGTTCTTCCCACAGCCAGATTCTGTAGCTGAAAGAGCTCTGCATACATTAGACATCAAAAGAGCGTTCATGTACTACATTGACAGAATAAAACTAATTCAAAAAACAAAACAATTATTTATTGCTTTCCAAAAACCTCATACAGGAAATCCTATTTCTAAACAAGGCATTGCTAGATGGATAGTTAAGTGTATTCAAACCTGCTATCTTAAAGCAAAAAGAGAACTGCCTATTGCACCAAAGGCACACTCCACTAGAAAGAAGGGTGCTACCATGGCCTTTCTAGGAGATATTCCAATGACCGAAATATGTAAGGCAGATATATGGTCTACGCCTCATACATTTACCAAACACTACTGTGTAGATGTGTTAACGGCACAACAAACCACAGTAGGTCAAGCAGTACTACGGACATTGTTTCAGACTACTTCCACTCCTACAGGCTGAACCACCGCTTTTTGGGAGATAACTGCTTACTAGTCTATGCACAGCATGTGTATCTGCAGCTACACATGCCATCGAACGGAAAATGTCACTTACCCAGTGTACATCTGTTCGTGGCATTAGTCGCTTCAGATTCACATGCGCCCACCCGCCTCCCCGGGAGCCTGTTGCTGTTTCGAAGTTGATCTTGAAAATTTGTAAATATATTACTTTAAACTACATTATGTACATACTTATTCACTCCATTGCATGAGCACTATTACTAGCATACACACAACTCCTACCTCACCCTCTGCGGGGAAAACAATCTAAGATGGAGTCGACGCCCATGCGCAATGGAGCCGAAATGGGAGGAGTCCCTCGATCTTGTGACTCGAAAAGACTTCTTAGAAGAAAAACAACTCGTAACACTCCGAGCCCAACACCAGATGGCGGGATGTGCACAGCATGTGAATCTGCAGCGACTAATGCCACGAACAGATGCACACTGGGTAAGTGACATTTTCCATATATATATGTTAGTCTGCAGGAAAGGGACTATTCAGACCTTGTGTAATATGTGGTAAGAAGAGGCTTCATTAATAAGATCCTCTCAAGAAACGTATCTACTGCCTTCACTCCTCCCATAATGTAAATGCATGCAAAATCTATTCTACCTTTTCTTCTAATGCCTTGAAAGATAGAGGAGGCTTACCACTATGACCTCAGAAGCTTAAAGCCAAAGATAACCCAGTGTTCGATGGCATCTGTCGCTGTAGATACGCATGTTCTGCAATAGCTCGCCATCTGGTGTTGGGCCGGAGTGTTACAAGTTGTTTTTCTTCGAAGAAGTCTTTCGAGTCACGGGACCGAGTGACTCCTCCTTTTGTCTCCATTGCGCATGGGCGTCGACTCCATCTTCGATTGTTTTTTTTCCGCCATCGGGTTCGGACGTGTTCCTGTCGCTCCGAGTTTCGGAACGGAAAAAATAGTTAATTTCGGAAGATTTTCATCGGTATTGTTGCATTCGGGATCGGCGTACTTAGATTCCACACCGCATCGAAGATCGAAGAGCTCCGGTGCCCTTCGGGGTAGTTTTTCGATCCTCCGTCGGGGCCTGGTCGGCCCGACCGCGTGCTGAAGAACGCCGATGGAACGGACCCCGTTCCGTTTCTGCCCCAAATGCCACAATAAATACCCCTACACAGACCAACACTTGGTCTGCAACCTGTGCCTGTCACCTGAGCACAGCGAAGACACCTGCGAAGCCTGTCGTGCGTTCCGGTCCCGAAAAACACTCCGAGACCGTCGAGCCAGAAGACTTCAAATGGCGTCCGCACCGACAGCCCAACGGGAGTTCGAGGAACAAGAAGAGGAAGGTACCTTCTCGATCCAAGACTCAGACTCCGAAGGATTCGACGATACACAAACCGTGAGTAAGATGTCGAAAACCACACAAAGAAACATTTACAAGGCCCAGGGGACGCCACTGCCACCAGGCCATGGCTCGACCCATAAATTCGGTGACCGACCGTCGGCACCGAAAAAGGCCCAAACAGTGCTGAGATCGTCCGACTCCGGTCGAGACACCGGCACGCAGCCTTCTCGGGACCGAGAAAGTGCTGGAGACAAGCCTCGACACCGAGATGCCGGTGTGGACACGGCTCGACGCCGAGACAGCGGCACCGAAACAGATCGACGCCGAGAGGTTTCGGCCCCGAAAAGGAAAAAAGTCACCTCGGAGACGAAAAAACACGCAGACAAAGTTTCGATGCCGAAACAAACTGCAAGCGACCCGGCTTCAGGCTCTTATACAGAAGAGCACTCGCTAACCTCCCAAATGCAAAAGCATAGGTTTGAGGAAGAGCTACAAGCAACTGATGTGGACCATACGCAAAAGCGTATCTTCATTCAGCAGGGGACAGGAAAAATAAGCACCCTTCCCCCCATTAGGAGAAAGAGAAGGTTGGAGTTCCAGACGGAACAAGCACCACAACCAAAAGTGGTGAAAAGAGTTACACCACCACCCTCTCCTCCGCCCGTGATTAACGTTTCACCAGCACAAACGCCATCACACTCCCCAGCTCACACCACCATGAGCCAGGGTGACCAAGATCAGGACGCATGGGACCTATACGACGCCCCAGTGTCAGATAACAGCCCGGAGGCATACCCTACAAAACCATCTCCACCAGAAGACAGCACCGCGTACTCTCAGGTGGTGGCTAGAGCAGCACAATTTCACAACGTAAGCCTCCACTCAGAACAGGTCGAGGATGATTTCTTGTTCAACACACTCTCCTCCACCCACAGCTCCTACCAAAGCCTGCCTATGCTCCCTGGTATGCTCCGGCACGCAAAAGACATATTTAAGGACCCGGTCAAAAGTAGGGCAATCACACCAAGGGTGGAAAAAAAGTATAAACTGCCTCCTACGGACCCGGTTTTCATCACAACACAGCTGCCACCAGACTCTGTTGTTGTAGGAGCAGCTAGGAAAAGGGCCAACTCTCACACATCTGGAGATGCACCACCCCCAGATAAAGAAAGCCGCAAGTTCGATGCAGCTGGTAAGAGAGTCGCAGCACAAGCTGCAAACCAGTGGCGCATCGCGAACTCCCAGGCACTACTTGCGCGCTATGACAGAGCCCACTGGGACGAGATGCAACATCTCATTGAACATCTGCCCAAAGACTTCCAAAATAGGGCAAAACAAGTGGTTGAGGAGGGACAGACCATCTCCAACAACCAGATACGTTCCTCCATGGACGCTGCAGATACAGCTGCACGGACAATTAATACATCTGTAACTATCAGAAGGCATGCATGGCTCCGAACGTCTGGATTTAAACCAGAGATTCAACAAGCAGTTCTCAATATGCCTTTTAATGAAAAAGAACTGTTCGGTCCAGAAGTGGACACAGCGATTGAGAAACTCAAAAAAGATACGGACACTGCCAAAGCCATGGGCGCACTCTACTCCCCGCAGAGCAGAGGGAATTACAGCACATTCCGTAAAACGCCCTTTCGAGGGGGGTTTCGGGGTCAAAGCACACAAGCCAGCACCTCACAAGCAACACCGTCCACTTACCAGGGACAGTATAGAGGAGGTTTTCGGGGACAATATAGAGGAGGGCAATTCCCTAGAAATAGAGGGAGATTTCAAAGCCCCAAAACCCCTACTACTAAACAATGACTCACATGTCACTCACCCCCTCCACACAACACCAGTGGGGGGAAGAATAGGTAATTATTACAAAGCATGGGAGGAAATCACTACAGACACTTGGGTTCTAGCAATTATCCAACATGGTTATTGCATAGAATTTCTACAATTCCCTCCAAACATACCACCAAAAGCACAAAATTTAACAACACACCATTCCAATCTCCTGGAGATAGAAGTGCAGGCACTATTGCAAAAGAATGCAATCGAATTAGTGCCAAACACACAAATAAACACAGGAGTTTACTCACTGTACTTTCTGATACCAAAGAAGGACAAAACGCTGAGACCAATCCTAGACCTCAGAGTAGTGAACACTTTCATCAAATCAGACCACTTCCACATGGTCACACTACAAGAAGTATTGCCATTGCTAAAACTGCACGACTACATGGCAACTTTAGACCTCAAGGATGCTTATTTCCATATACCAATACACCCATCGCACAGGAAATACCTAAGGTTTGTATTCAAAGGAATACATTACCAATTCAAGGTACTGCCTTTCGGATTAACAACCGCACGAAGAGTCTTTACCAAATGTCTAGCAGTAGTCGCAGCACACATAAGAAGGCAGCAAATACATGTGTTCCCATATCTAGACGACTGGCTAATCAAAGCCCATTCGTTAATAGAGTGCTCAAATCACACAAATCATATCATACAAACCCTCTTCAAACTAGGGTTCACCGTCAATTTCACAAAATCCAAAATTCTGCCACGCAAGGTACAACAATACCTGGGAGCCATAATAGACACATCAAAAGGAGTAGCCACTCCAAGTCCACAAAGAATTCAAAATTTCAACACCATCATACAACGCATGTATCCAACACAAAAGATACAGGCAAAGATGGTATTACAACTCCTAGGCATGATGTCATCATGCATAGCCATTGTCCCAAACGCAAGACTGCACATGAGGCCCTTACAACAATGCCTAGCATCACAGTGGTCTCAAGCACAGGGTCACCTCCTAGATCTGGTGTTAATAGACCGCCAAACTTACCTCTCGCTTCTGTGGTGGAACAACATAAATTTAAACAAGGGGCGGCCTTTCCAAGACCCAGTGCCACAATACGTAATAACAACAGATGCTTCCATGACAGGGTGGGGAGCACACCTCAATCAACACAGCATACAAGGACAATGGAACGTACATCAAACAAAACTGCATATCAATCACCTAGAACTTCTAGCAGTTTTTCAAGCACTAAAAGCTTTCCAACCAATAATAGTTCACAAATACATTCTCGTCAAAACAGACAACATGACAACAATGTATTATCTAAACAAGCAGGGAGGGACGCACTCCACGCAGTTAAGCCTGCTAGCACAAAAAATTTGGCATTGGGCAATTCACAACCAAATTCGCCTAATTGCACAGTTTATACCAGGGATACAAAATCAACTCGCAGACAATCTCTCTCGAGATCACCAACAGGTCCACGAATGGGAAATTCACCCCCAAATACTGAACACTTATTTCAAACTCTGGGGAACACCTCAGATAGACTTGTTTGCAACAAGGGAGAACGCAAAATGCCAAAACTTCGCATCCAGATACCCACACAAACAATCCCAAGGCAATGCCCTATGGATGAACTGGTCAGGGATATTTGCTTACGCTTTTCCTCCTCTCCCTCTCCTTCCTTACCTGGTAAACAAACTCAGTCAAAGCAAACTCAAACTCATATTGATAGCACCAACTTGGGCAAGGCAACCCTGGTACACAACGCTGCTAGACCTATCCGTGGTACCCTGCATCAAATTGCCCAACAGGCCAGATCTGTTGACACAGCACAACCAAAAGATCAGACACCCAGATCCAGCATCGCTGAATCTAGCAATCTGGCTCCTGAAATCCTAGAATTCGGGCACTTACAACTTACCCAAGAATGTATGGAAGTCATAAAACAAGCAAGAAGGCCATCCACCAGGCACTGCTATGCAAGTAAATGGAAGAGGTTTGTTTGCTACTGCCATATTAATCAAATACAACCATTACACACAACTCCAGAACATGTAGTGGGTTACTTGTTTCACTTACAAAAATCTAACCTAGCTTTCTCTTCCATTAAGATTCACCTTGCAGCAATATCTGCATACCTGCAAACTACCTATTCAACTTCCCTATATAAAATACCAGTCATTAAAGCATTCATGGAGGGCCTTAGGAGAATTATACCACCAAGAACACTACCTGTTCCTTCATGGAACCTAAATGTTGTCCTAACTAGACTTATGGGTCCACCTTTTGAACCCATGCACTCCTGCGACATACAGTTCCTAACCTGGAAGGTGGCATTTCTCATCGCCATTACTTCCCTGAGAAGAGTAAGCGAGATTCAGGCGTTTACTATACAGGAACCTTTTATACAACTACACAAAAATAAAGTCGTCCTAAGGACCAATCCTAAATTTTTGCCGAAGGTTATTTCACCGTTCCATCTAAATCAAACAGTGGAACTTCCAGTGTTCTTTCCACAGCCAGATACCGTAGCTGAAAGGGCACTACATACATTAGATGTCAAAAGAGCATTAATGTATTACATTGACAGAACAAAGAACATCAGAAAGACTAAACAACTCTTTATTGCATTTCAAAAACCTCATGCAGGAAACCCAATTTCAAAACAAGGTATAGCCAGATGGATAGTTAAATGCATCCAAATCTGCTACCTTAAACCTAAACGACAGCTGCCCATTACACCAAGGGCACACTCAACCAGAAAGAAAGGTGCTACCATGGCCTTTCTAGGAAACATCCCAATGCAAGAAATATGTAAGGCAGCCACATGGTCTACGCCTCACACATTCACCAAGCACTACTGTGTAGACGTGTTATCCGCACAACAAGCCACAGTAGGTCAAGCTGTATTAAGGACATTATTTCAGACTACTTCCACTCCTACAGGCTGATCCACCGCTTTTGGGGAAATAACTGCTTACTAGTCTATTGCAGAACATGCGTATCTACAGCGACAGATGCCATCGAACTGAAAATGTCACTTACCCAGTGTACATCTGTTCGTGGCATCAGTCGCAGTAGATTCGCATGTGCCCACCCGCCTCCCCGGGAGCCTGTAGCAGTTTGGAAGTTACCTTCAATTATTTATATATGTATCATCTCAACCTTAAATAGGTGCATACTTAGTCACTCCATTGCATGGGCACTATTACTACAATTCAACTCCTACCTCACCCTCTGCGGGGAAAAACAATCGAAGATGGAGTCGACGCCCATGCGCAATGGAGACAAAAGGAGGAGTCACTCGGTCCCGTGACTCGAAAGACTTCTTCGAAGAAAAACAACTTGTAACACTCCGGCCCAACACCAGATGGCGAGCTATTGCAGAACATGCGAATCTACTGCGACTGATGCCACGAACAGATGTACACTGGGTAAGTGACATTTTCATTCTGATGATTCTTAAAAAGCCTCATAATAGGAACAGGTCATAAAGTCAGTTAACTTAGGAACCAGCTAAAAAGTGTTTTTTCAAAAGCGTAATTTACCAAGGGAGCATAGCCCATCAGCTGTACACTCTCATGAACATAAAAAGAGTATGCATTCTCAAAAAAGCCAAAATCTCAGTCTGCAGCACCTTCTACCTAGTTGATTTTACAATTCAGAAGCCCAACCCCCCGCCCCCCCCCCCCCCCCCCCCCCCCTTCTGTGCCATTGATGGAGAAATCCATCATTAATACAGACTATGAAGAGTCCATATACTAAAACATCATCAACTTGGTCATTGACATTAACTTTAGTGACAACCTCGACTCAAACAATATAATTGACTGCAAGTTTGAAGATGACACTGCTGAAGAGGAAACCTTGATGACCTTCTAGCTGACGAGAGCTATACAGTTGATGGTGAAACTGCAGATAATGTGATAATGTAATTGTAGGAAGTTGGCTCTGTATGTGCTATTTCAAAGTAAGGAATAGCATGCACAGAGTCCAAGGGTTCCCCTTCGAGGTAAAATAGTGGTAAAAAGAGATAATACTAATGCTCTATTTTGTGGTAGTGTGGTCGAGCAGTAGGCTTATCCAAGGAGTAGTGTTAAGCATTTGTTGTACATACACATAGACAATAAATGAGGTACACACACTCAGAGACAAATCCAGCCAATAGGTTTTGTATAGAAAAATATCTTTTCTTAGTTTATTTTAAGAACCACAGGTTAAAATTTAACATGTAATATATTGTTTGAAAGGTATTGCAGGTAAGTACATTAGGAACTTTGAATCATTTCAATTGCATGTATACTTTTCAAGTTATTCACAAATAGCTATTTTAAAAGTGGACACAGTGCAATTTTCACAGTTCCTGGGGGAGGTAAGTTTTTGTTAGTTTTACCAGGTAAGTAAGACACTTACAGGGTTCAGTTCTTGGTCCAAGGTAGCCCACCGTTGGGGGTTCAGAGCAACCCCAAAGTTACCACACCAGCAGCTCGGGGCCGGTCAGGTGCAGAGTTCAAAGTGGTGCCCAAAACGCATAGGCTTCAATGGAGAGAAGGGGGTGCCCCGGTTCCGGTCTGCTTGCAGGTAAGTACTCGCGTCTTCGGAGGGCAGACCAGGGGGGGTTTTGTAGGGCACCGGGGGGGACACAAGCCCACACAGAAATTTCACCCTCAGCAGCGCGGGGGCGGCCGGGTGCAGTGTTAGAACAAGCGTCGGGTTCGCAATGTAAGTCAATGAGAGATCAAGGGATCTCTTCAGCGCTGCAGGCAGGCAAGGGGGGGCTTCCTCGGGGAAACCTCCACTTGGGCAAGGGAGAGGGACTCCTGGGGGTCACTTCTGCAGTGAAAGTCCGGTCCTTCAGGTCCTGGGGGCTGCGGGTGCAGGGTCTTTTCCAGGCGTCGGGACTTAGGTTTCAGAGAGTCGCGGTCAGGGGAAGCCTCGGGATTCCCTCTGCAGGCGGCGCTGTGGGGGCTCAGGGGGGACAGGTTTTGGTACTCACAGTCGTAGAGTAGTCCGGGGGTCCTCCCTGAGGTGTTGGTTCTCCACCAGCCGAGTCGGGGTCGCCGGGTGTAGTGTTGCAAGTCTCCCGCTTCTTGCAGGGAGTTGCAGGGTTCTTTAAAGCTGCTTCTTGAAACAAAGTTGCAGTCTTTTTGGAGCAGGTCCGCTGTCCTCGGGAGTTTCTTGTCGTCGTCGAAGCAGGGCAGTCCTCAGAGGATGCAGAGGTCGCTGGTCCCTTTGGAAGGCGTCGCTGGAGCAGAGTTCTTTGGAAGGCAGGAGACAGGCCGGTGAGTTTCTGGAGCCAAGGCAGTTGTTGTCTTCTGGTCTTCCTCTGCAGGGGTTTTCAGCTAGGCAGTCCTTCTTCTTGTTGTTGCAGGAATCTAATTTTCTAGGGTTCAGGGTAGCCCTTAAATACTAAATTTAAGGGCGTGTTTAGGTCTGGGGGGTTAGTAGCCAATGGCTACTAGCCCTGAGGGTGGGTACACCCTCTTTGTGCCTCCTCCCAAGGGGAGGGGGGTCACAATCCTAACCCTATTGGGGGAATCCTCCATCTGCAAGATGGAGGATTTCTAAAAGTTAGAGTCACCTCAGCTCAGGACACCTTAGGGGCTGTCCTGACTGGCCAGTGACTCCTCCTTGTTATTCTCATTATTTTCTCCGGCCTTGCCGCCAAAAGTGGGGGCCGGGGCCGGAGGGGGCGGGCAACTCCACTAGCTGGAGTGTCCTGCGGTGCTGTGACAAAGGGGTGAGCCTTTGAGGCTCACCGCCAGGTGTTACAGCTCCTGCCTGGGGGAGGTGTTAGCATCTCCACCCAGTGCAGGCTTTGTTACTGGCCTCAGAGTGACAAAGGCACTCTCCCCATGGGGCCAGCAACATGTCTCGGTTGTGGCAGGCTGCTGGAACCAATCAGCCTACACAGATAGTCGGTTAAGTTTCAGGGGGCACCTCTAAGGTGCCCTCTGGGGTGTATTTTGCAATAAAATGTACACTGGCATCAGTGTGCATTTATTGTGCTGAGAAGTTTGATACCAAACTTCCCAGTTTTCAGTGTAGCCATTATGGTGCTGTGGAGTTCGTGTTTGACAAACTCCCAGACCATATACTCTTATGGCTACCCTGCACTTACAATGTCTAAGGTTTTGTTTAGACACTGTAGGGGTACCATGCTCATGCACTGGTACCCTCACCTATGGTATAGTGCACCCTGCCTTAGGGCTGTAAGGCCTGCTAGAGGGGTGACTGACCTATACTTGCATAGGCAGTGAGAGGCTGGCATAGCACCCTGAGGGGAGTGCCATGTCGACTTACTCGTTTTGTTCTCACTAGCACACACAAGCTGGCAAGCAGTGTGTCTGTGCCGAGTGAGAGGTCTCCAGGGTGGCATAAGACATGCTGCAGCCCTTAGAGACCTTCCTTGGCATCAGGGCCCTTGGTACTAGAAGTACCAGTTACAAGGGACTTATCTGGATGCCAGGGTCTGCCAATTGTGGATACAAAAGTACAGGTTAGGGAAAGAACACTGGTGCTGGGGCCTGGTTAGCAGGCCCCAGCACACTTTCAATTGTAAACATAGGATCAGCAAAGGCAAAAAGTCAGGGGGCAACCATGCCAAGGAGGCATTTCCTTACAGTAATCAATTACATTATCGACTGCTTTGTCAACGAGGAATAAAATACATTCAGAAACACTCTTATACCTGAACATACCTTCCCTACTAAGGTGTCACTGCTTTCATAAATAGAAAGCAAATAAAAAGCCTCATAAAAGGGGGATGTCAGATGGTCAGCTAACTTAGGAACCAACTAAAAATGCTTTAAAAAAGATCCATCATAGGTCGCCATAGGAGCATAGCCCATCTGCTGAGCGCTCTTACAAACATTTTAAAAGAGGATGTTGTCTCAAGAAAGCCAAAATCTGAGCCTGCAGCACCTTCTCTCAATTTGTTTTTACAATTCAGAAAGTTCTCCTCAGTCCTATTGATGGACAAATCCATCACTAACACACCAAAGTAAGTATTAGAAAGAAAGTAAGATTCTGGATACACCATATGACAGAGAAGCATTAGTTGGCAAACATGTTGATGAATCTCTACAGTGGATCAAGACATGCAGTGCAAGATTGCTAGGTAATGCAAGTGAAGTGAATGCCCTTTCGTGGAGCAAGGGTTAGAGGTCTACTCTCTTACAGAGGAGGATATCAACCCTGTCTGTCACCAATATCAACCCATTTATCAGCAATTCCGACCACTACCGGCAGCCTATACTAAAAACACTGAAGAGGAAGCAAGGTACCCAAGGAAGGAACACTGGTTTAAGGCAGTCACAAATTTAAAGTGCTGGTAATCCCTTCATATTCCCCAGTTTCTTAAAACAGTAGAGATCAGTAACAACAGATGGGTGGGTTTTGGACCTAGTCATCTACAGTCATACTTTGGAATTCAACCAAAAATACCCCCTATTCCTTCTTGAAAAACATCCCTACCTCATTTCCATCTCTTTCAATTGCAAATACAAACCATGCTCAGCAAAGGAGACATAGTGAAAGTACCTCACAGCCAGAAAAGAATGGGGTTTTTATACTTGTTTCTTCCTAATAAAGAAGACGATTGGAGAATGGAGACCTATTTTGGATCTGCAAAAGTTAAACAAGTACCTAAGAAACAATCATTTTGTATGGTTATTCTTCAAGACATCCTCCAGCTTCTAAACCACAGAGACTATATGACATTAGAGCTCTACCTACTTTCATATTCCAGTTCACCCAGTGCACTACAAATTCTTAAGATTTGAGGTGGCTTACACTCGCTGTCATTTCTAAGTTCTCCCATTTTTGGCTGAAATTGGTCTCCAGGATTTAAAAACAAATGTTTGTCTCCTGTGGCTGCCCATTTAGGACATAGAGGTTGTCCGGTATTCTCCTGCCTCGACGACTGGTTGATAAAGGGACCTTCTCATTAGGCAGCAACATCCGTGCTAATCTGCACACACAATACCACCACAATGCACTACATCAGCACACTCGGTTGTACAAGGTTTTAAACCTTGTCTCAAGAAGCCCAACAAATTTAGAAATTGCCACTTTAATGTGGGATAAAGCTCCGAGCGTAACATGTTCCTGGAATGCGCAGTGTTTCAGTGGATACATTCAGCAGAATGAAAAGCTGTTGCCACAAGTGAGAGCTCAACCAGGAAACACTAGACAGCATCTTTGCTTAATGGGGCAAGTCGAATCCAGACCTATTTGCAACTCCACAAAAACGAAAATGCCAGTTCCATGCAAGTAGGCATCCACAACCTGGGTCATGGATAATGCATTTTCAGTAGCATGATCAGGAGTCTTTGCTTACTTTTTTTTCCCCCTGATTCCTTCAGTCCTTAAACTTCACAACAAACTGAAGAGAGAACAATGCCAGATAAATATAATAGTCCTGAAATGGCCAGTTCAGCATTGGTTCACCGAACTCCTTCTCCTGTTGGGGAAACGGTTTCAGTTTCAACTGAAACCATCTTCCAACTTGTTGGAAATGAGCCACAACCAGATACTTCATCTGGGTCCAAATTCCTACACTGGTCAGTCTGGCTCCCAAACACACTGAGTTTGAGCACTTGCCGATTCTTAGAATGTAAATAAATTATTGTCCAGGCCAGAGCTGAATCTGCCAACAAAACTTATCAACTTAAATGGAAGTGGTTTTTCCTTATGGTGCAAGATGTTGAAGGTCCACCCTATAACAGCACCACTGGAACAGATATTACCTTATCTGTTATATTAAGCTAAAACATGTTTTGTTCATATTTCTTTAAAAATACACTTGGCAGTGCTATCACGCTTTAGGAGATCTAATTCACCAGCTTTATGGTAGACGTAGGTTCTCAGAATTTCTTAAAGGACGCTTTTAGAGTTAGTTTCCTCCTTGACAACTTATTACAGTACTCTCAATTGTTGAAGTCTCCATCTGAACCCATTCCCAAGGCTGAAATGAAATTTCTGTCATGGAAAGTGGCCCTATTATTAGTCTTGGCATCAGCAAGGAGAGTTAGTGAAATACAGGCTTTTACTTTTAATGAGACATTTATGCAGTTCAGGAGTGATAGAGTAATTTTGAGAACGAGCCCCCGATTCAATCCAAATGTTCCACCAGAATGTCATCTAAATCAGCCAGTTGTCTTAAAAACAGTCTTTCTGAACCCAAAAGATATAGCAGAGAGGTCATTTTACACATGAGATGTTAAAAGATGTCTAAAACTTTACTTAGACAAAACAGTTTAGAAAACCAGGTCAGTTGTTGGTCGCATATGGTAGTCCTTGGAAAGGCTTTCAATTTTCCAAGCAAATTATAGCATGCTGGATTTCATCAGCCTTCAAATTCTGTCATCAGAGAGCCAAAAGGCCTTTACTGACCAAAATATCAGTGCGTTCCACAAGAAGTGTCTGTACTTCCACTGCTGTATTTGCTGGTGTGTCTATTCAGGGCATTTATAGAGCAGCAACATGGAAAAACAGAGACTAATTCATGTAGCACTACTACTTCAGTCAACAGTGCAGAGTGATGCAGCAGTGGGACAAGCAGCGTCACACCAAATAATCAAATAAAGCGAGTTCTTGCTTCATTTATTATCCTAGTTTCCACCATTATGTAAATATCATGTTGTTTTCATATTTACCTTGTAGCTATGCTAAATTTGGTTCTTTTTGGATGATGTGGATAAGATAATGAAATTAAAGTGTTTTTTTTTTTTTTTTTTTAAGCTATTCTAGCCTATGTGTAACACCGTACTACTTTCTAATTATCCTGGAGGACTCCCAGTTTGATGACAGGGAATGATTCAAGCATGTGAATCTATGAAAGATGCCAATAGTGGTGAACTATAGTTACAGGTACATGGTACAAATTAGCACTTCACATTACGTTTTAGCAGCTTACGTGAAATCCACAACAAGTATATCTTTGTGTTAATAGATTATAATTCTCAGATGGTTACAATCTAGTTTATGTACCACATCTACACTGTCCCTTATAGACGTCCTTTCACCTTTTCCAGTGAAGGGATTTGCTGTATTCCTTTCAGAGACAATAGTGTCCAGTTTATATCAGAGGAGATAAAAAAAATGTTATAAGGAATCTATCCATTCATCATATCAAGACGCCCCTCTATTTCCCCAAGGCCAACGATCTTGTAGGAAGGACAAATAGAATGATAGAGAAGTTTTTTACAACTAGCTGATGCTGCCAGATATTCTGTTGTCCACACTTTCATACCATTCAACGCCTACTTCTGTCGTGGGTAGGTCACCATTTGTATTGCTTAAAGCAGTGGTTCCCAACCTATGGTCAGTCACTGCTTAGAAAATGTAATAATAATAACAGATTAGGTCACCGGCTTTCGGTAATGACTCATTGAGGGGATCCCGGATTCTAATAATTATTCAGTGGGTGTCCCCAAGTTCCAATACTGATAAAGTTGGGTTCCACAAAAGTCAAAAGGTTGGGAACCATGGGCTTAAAGGGAAGAAATCAGGTTCCAAACTCATGTCTCGCTGGTTAAATAGTGGATGACAGAGAAGCAGTGAGTGAGAAAGTATGCTCCAACTAGAGAAGAATAAGACTTGGTATGACAGTGTGGTGCAATAAACAGAAAATGGAATATAGGTCAGTGGGTGTTAGTAAGAAAACTCACCACTATTAGGAATATTCAGTGTATTTTCCAAACCGATTAAAATCAAAAAAGTAAAGTGCCAATCCTTGAGGGTGGGTGAACCTGAAGCATTGGCTCTGTGCCGGGACAGTCACTCCCCAACAATAGGTCCCCATCCTAAGGAAGTGCACATAGTAGAAAAACTACTGTTGGAAGAAAGGGCAAAAGGATGTTTTCCCCCTATTAATGGCATACAAATTTTAAAATGTATTGACTCTGCATTGTATACTATTGTATTGAACCTGTATTTTCCCCTTGCTTCTTTTATGTTTTATTCACTATGCCTTGGCTTTTCCTTGCTTCCCCGAACAAGCTGTTTTGTGGTATTCTGCCAGACTGGTATTCCTACCTTCCATTCCTTTTCCTGTGGCAGGGAGATGTTATATTTAATATCCATTGGTTCCCCACCCTTCCCTCTTACCTCATCCACCCCTCCTCTCTTGATAGTATTGGAACATTCCATGTGATCCTTGTTTAGAATGTTGTGCCTCACCTGTCCCTCAGGCGCGACTGAAGACACCTCTGTATTATTTAAAACAGAACTTACCCCATCTCTTAGTGAACTACTTCACTGTTTTCTTGCTGTCGGCCCCTTCTTCACCAATGCCTAGCTGCTAATGGTAAAACCAGTCCTAGGCCACAGAAGAAAGGATTTCCAGGTTCTGTAGCACCCTTAAAATATCTGTACAGCATTCTTATCCATACAAACTATCTTAAGAGACCTAGACAATTCTCAGCCTTTCTGTGAGCATCTACTAAATGGAAGATCATTCCGCAGTCAGCAGGACCCGAACAATGAACTTCTGCACACCCCACGATCTGCAACAGCAAGCATCCAGACACACTGTTCCTGCATAAGCTACCAAAAAGCCTCCTTTCATCTGGTTTGAGCTCACAAGTGATCCATGTTACCGCTCGCAGCAGTTGCAGAATTCGGTTTCTCTTTCCCTTTTACCATTATCTGAATTAATATTTGTCTTTAGTGTTTCCATTCGGCATTTGTGGCTCAACACTGTCAGCTGGAAGCAAAGCAATTCCTCCCTGTCCTGTACGTTGACATGCACATATAATGCGCCAATTAACAGGGGCTTATGAGTATATGAAGCACTACTCTTGTAATCCTTTATGTAAACTTGTTTGCCTTTATACATTTGCTTCAAAAAAATCCAAAATAGTAATAATCATTTACAGTTAACACTGATAAAAAGGACCGTGACTTTGTACTTTTGGGGCCAATCTGAATAGATATTTTAAATAACATGAAGTAGTACCCCTGTAGTGCATGAGCACCTTTGGATGTTGGTACCTTGATGTTCATGGATCTTGTTGACTCCCGATCCTCCTATAGGACAACGTCTGTGAAACACTGCTTGTGGAAGTGGATACTAAGCAGAAGCAAAGCTTCCGCATAGTACAAACAAAGTATTGTTATACTGTCAACCATTTTTTTTTAAAAAATCCTATAGTGCTTATGCTGCTTGTCGATCAGTTGTGAGAGCTGGGGAATAAGGGGAGTAAATTGTATGGGTGAGAGGGATAGAATAAGCAAGATTATAAAAACTGTTACTTGTGGCCTAGAGCGTATGTGGGAGGGGCATGTAATTTATGAAGGCCAGAATCCAAGCCAGATTTTCAAAATATCCTATCCACAACTAAGTAACATGTATTAAACCTAAGTGAAACCTGTAAACATTGTCAGTGGTAATACAGAGAATGTGTCATTGCTTATCCTGGATCCATACTATAGACTTGCTGGAAATGGGGTTGTTTCAGGCCTATCTGATACTTTCCCATGTTTTCCTGAAAACGGAGAATTTTTTTATAAAAACAGCCTTTCATGTGACGTAACCTTCCTCCAAAATGTTTGTATTGCACTGTGCATGGAGAAAGCCTGCTCTGGGAAGCCGACCTTTGGTATGTACTGAAGCTCAGCTTCAATGGACAGTTGACTGGTTTGTAGCGTTGTGTATGAGACATGGTGTTTTAAATTCGACCCTCTGCTGACAGGAAGCCAGTTGAATGACTGCAAAGCAGACCGGTTATGATCCGTTACGTTCAAGTCCACTTTGTGCCCTTGACCTAATGTGGTGGGATAAGTTGAACATATAAGAGAAGATTAGTATAAAGCCAACATATTCCATTGGGGGCGCAGGAGTAAGATCGAATGGAAATGGTGAAAATGAAAGAATGCAGTTTTTGCTATCCAGTCACATGTTCGATAAATGGAATTTCATCTGTAAAGGGAAATCCAAGGCTACAACGCAGGTATGCGAGTAAGATTTACATTTACTCTGGCCTTTACCGGCCTCCATAAGACTACATCTCTAGGTAACCTTAATTTAAAACTATCATATGCTTCCCCTACCTTTCCTACTTTTGAATGATCCCTCTTCTTATCGAGCATCCTTTGCATGCCCTTCTCTTCCTGTTCATAGCTTGCTCAGTTAAATGTCTGTTTGCTTTACTTGTATTCAGTTCTTCTGCAGTTGCTCACAATTTTATTCATAGATCTTTACTGTCTTCTGAAACAGTATAGCTATATCCCTGCAACCTGATGGCACCTAATCTTTTGTACGCCATCTGTTCATTTCAACCATGATTTGCCAGAACTCAGCCCATATTAAAGATTATATAAAACTGCTGTTAATTTACCACTAAGCAACTAAACTAAATACATGGAATGGCTACTGGAGAAAGATTAAACCCAATAACCACTGGACCAACTAGTAACAGTGGGTTCTAAAATAGCGTTCTACTCCCAGTAAAGTGCTTAAACGCCTCTTCAGGAGTAGTAAGCGTTCTATAAATATCATTACAGAGGAATACAATACATGTAAGAAAAATAGTAAAACAATTATGAATCACAGGCATCAGATTGATACAATGGAAATGAGTATGTACAGCCCAAAGGCAGTCATGAGGTTTTTCATTAAGAACATCCTGGCAAAAACTAGCTTCAAAACATGGTCCTGATTTGATTTCAAGGGCTGACATACTACTGCTGCTCCACTCCAATGTACTTCCTCCTCAGCTGCAGCTATGTGTTCCTTTATTTTATCATTCTCGCTACAAAGCAGAGAAAATAATTTAACTATGTACATTATGATGTAGAAGATACAAATGCAACCTCTTGCGTTTGACTAAGAGTGATTTCAAAATAAATCATTTGCAATTTTTTTTAAATGAAAAGATGCAAAACGGCCAAATTGAAAGGTGATATTAAACCATGTACTTGTCTAATCTTGTGCACGTTTCCTCTGTGCAACTTTGGTGCTCTATTTGGCTTATAATTCCACGAGAAGCCCAGAGATCCCTGTGAAGTGAAATCAGATACTTTCAGTTGTGTTTACAACATCTACAGAAGAACATAATTACTGCTGCTTACCAAAAGGGCCTCAAAGATGTCTTGTTGGGCTGTACGAGTATCAGTGCTTGTAAGGAAATGCCTCCGTGGCATGGTTACCCCCTGACTTTTTGCCTTTGCTGATGCTATGTTTTGAATTGAAAGTGTGCTGAGGCCTGCTAACCAGGCCCCAGCACCAGTGTTCTTTCCCTAACCTGTACTTTTGATTCCACAATTGGCACACCCTGGCATCCAGGTAAGTCCCTTGTAACTGGTACCCCTGGTACCAAGGGCCCTGATGCCAGGGAAGGTCTCTAAGGGCTGCAGCATATCTTATGCCACCCTGGGGACCCCTCGCTCAGCACAGACACACTGCTTACCAGCTTGTGTGTGCTGGTGAGAACAAAACGAGTAAGTCGACATGGCACTCCCCGCAGGGTGCCATGCCAACCTCACACTGCCTATGCAGTATAGATAAGTCACCCCTCTAGTAGGCCTTACAGCCCTAAGGCAGGGTGCACTATACCATAGGTGAGGGCACCAGTACATGAGTACTGTGCCCCTACAGTGTCTAAGCCAAACCTTAGACATTGTAAGTGCAGGGTAGCCATAAGCGTATATGGTCTGGGAGTCTGTCAAACACGGACTCCACAGCACCATAATGGCTACACTGAAAACTGGGAAGTTTGGTATCAAACTTCTCAGCACAATAAATGCACACTGATGCCAGTGTACATTTTATTGTAAAATACACCCCAGAGGGCACCTTAGAGGTGCCCCCTGAAACCTTAACCGACTATCTGTGTAGGCTGACTAGTTCCAGCAGCCTGCCACAACCGAGACATGTTGCTGGCCCCATGGGGAGAGTGCCTTTGTCACTCTGAGGCCAGTAACAAAGCCTGCACTGGGTGGAGATGCTAACACCTCCCCCAGGCAGGAGCTGTCACACCTGGCGGTGAGCCTCAAAGGCTCACCCCTTTGTGCCAGCACCGCAGGACACTCCAGCTAGTGGAGTTGCCCGCCCCCTCCGGCCACGGCCCCCACTTTTGGCGGCAAGGCCGGAGAAAATAATGAGAATAACAAGGAGGAGTTACTGGCCAGTCAGGACAGCCCCTAAGGTGTCCTGAGCTGAAGTGACTCTAACTTTTAGAAATCCTCCATCTTGCAGATGGAGGATTCCCCAATAGGATTAGGGATGTGACCCCCTCCCCTTGGGAGGAGGCACAAAGAGGGTGTACCCACCCTCAGGGCTAGTAGCCATTGGCTACTAACCCCCCAGACCTAAACACGCCCTTAAATTTAGACTTAAAGACCCCTGCAACTCCCCGCAAGAAGCGTGAGACTTGCAACACTGCACCCGGCGACCCCGACTCGACTGGTGGAGAACCAACACCTCAGGGAGGACCCTCCGGCGACTCCGAGACCGTGAGTAACCAAAGTTGTCCCCCCTGAGCCCCCACAGCGTCGCCTGCAGAGGGAATCCCGAGGCTCCCCCTGACCGCGACTGCCTGAACTCCATTTCCCGACGGCTAGAAAAGACTCTACACCCCCAGCACCGAAAGGAACGGAACTCCTGTGCAGGAGTGACCCCCAGGAGGCCCTCTCCCTTGCCCAGGTGGTGTCTACCCCGAGGAGCCCCCCCTTGCCTGCCTGCACCGCTGAAGAGATCCCTTGGTCTCTCATTGAAAACCATTGAAAACCCGACGCTTGTTTGCACACTGCACCCGGCCGCCCCCGCGCTGCTGAGGGTGTACTTTTTGTGTGGACTTGTGTCCCCCCCGGTGCCCTACAAAACCCCCCTGGTCTGCCCTCCGAAGACGCGGGTACTTACCTGCTGGCAGACCGGAACCGGGGCACCCCCTTCTCTCCATTGAAGCCTATGCGTTTTGGGCACCTCTTTGACCTCTGCACCTGACCGGCCCTGAGCTGCTGGTGTGGTAACTTTGGGGTTGCTCTGAACCCCCAACGGTGGGCTACCTTGGACCCAAACCTGAGACTTGTAAGTGATTTACTTACCTGACAAAACTAACAAAAACTTACCTCCCCCAGGAACTGTGAAAATTGCACTGTGTCCACTTTTAAAACAGCTTACTGTGTTTTATGTGAAAAGTATACATGCTAATGTAATGATTCAAAGTTCCTAAAGTACTTACCTGCAATACCTTTCAAATGAGATATTACATGTAGAATTTGAACCTGTGGTTCTTAAAATAAACTAAGAAAATATATTTTTCTATAACAAAACCTATTGGCTGGATTTGTCTCTGAGTGTGTGTTCCTCATTTATTGCCTGTGTGTATGTACAACAAATGCTTAACACTACTCCTTTGATAAGCCTACTGCTCGACCACACTACCACAAAATAGAGCATTAGTATTATCTCTTTTTGCCACTATCTTACCTCTAAGGGGAACCCTTGGACTCTGTGCACACTATTCCTTACTTTGAAATAGTGCATACAGAGCCAACTTCCTACATTGGTGGATCAGCGGTGGGGTACAAGACTTTGCATTTGCTGGACTACTCAGCCAATACCTGATCCCACGACAAATTCCAAAAATTGTCATTAGAACTTGATTTTTTGCAATTTGAAATTTTTCTAAATTCTTAAAAGACCTGCTAGGGCCTTGTGTTAGATCCTGTTTAGCATTTCTTTTAGAGTTTAAAAGTTTGAATTAGATCCTAGAACTAGTTTTAGTTTCTTAAAAAGTATTCCAACTTTTAGAAGCATAATGTCTAATACAGATGTGAATGTGGTGGAACTCGACACCACACCTTACCTCCATCTACAGATGAGAGAGCTAAGGTCACTCTGTAAACTAAAGAAAATAGCAATGGGCTCCAGACCTTCCAAACTACAGCTCCAGGAGCTGTTGGCAGAGTTTGAAAGAGCCAACCCCTCTGAGGATGGCAACACAGAGGATGATGATAGTGACTTGGAGGGTGATTCCCCCCCACCAGTCCTATCTAGGGAGGACAGGGCCTCTCAAGCCCTGACTCCACAAATCATAGTCAGAGATGCTGGTTCCCTCACAGGAGGGACCAACCTCTCTGAAATCACTGAGGATAACTCCAGTGAAGAGGACATCCAGTTAGCCAGGATGGCCAAAAGATTGGCTTTGGAAAGACAGATCCTAGCCCTAGAAAGGGAAAGACAAGAGATGGGCCTAGGACCCACCAATGGTGGCAGCAACATAAATAGGGTCAGAGATTCTCCTGACATGTTGAAAATCCCTAAAGGGATTGTAACTACATATGAAGATGGTGATGACATCACCAAATGGTTCACAGCTTTTGAGAGGGCTTGTTTAACCAGAAAAGTGAACAAATCTCACTGGGGTGCTCTCCTTTGGGAAATGTTCACAGGAAAGTGTAGGGATAGACTCCTCACACTCTCTGGAAAAGATGCAGAATCTTATGACCTCATGAAGGGTACCCTGATTGAGGGCTTTGGATTCTCCACTGAGGAGTATAGGATTAGATTCAGGGGGGCTCAAAAATCCTCGAACCAGACCTGGGTTGACTTTGTAGACTACTCAGTAAAAACACTAGATGGTTGGATTCAAGGCAGTGGTGTAGGTAATTATGATGGGCTGTACAATTTATTTGTGAAAGAACACCTATTAAGTAATTGTTTCAATGATAAACTGCATCAGCATCTGGTAGACCTAGGACCAATTTCTCCCCAAGAATTGGGAAAGAAGGCGGACCATTGGGTCAAGACTAGGGTGTCCAAAACTTCCACAGGGGGTGACCAAAAGAAAGGGGTCACAAAACCTCCCCAGGGGAAAGGTGGTGAGACAGCCAAAAACAAAAATAGTAAAGAGTCTTCTACAGGCCCCCAAAAACCTGCACAGGAGGGTGGGCCCAGAGCCTCTTCACAAAACAATTCTGGGTACAAGGGTAAAAACTTTGATCCCAAAAAGGCCTGGTGTCGTAGCTGTAGTCAGCCTGGACACCAAACTGGAGACAAGGCCTGTCCCAAGAAAGATACCACTTCTAACTCCACTCCAGCTAAAACTGGAATGGCCAGTCTCCAAGTGGGATCAACAGTATGCCCAGAGCAAATCAGGTGTCACACTGAAGCTACATTAGTCTCTGAGGGTGGGGTGGATTTAGCCACACTGGCTGCCTGCCCCCCTAACATGCAAAAATACAGGCAGCAGCTCTTAATTAATGGGACAAGTGTAGAGGGCCTGAGGGATACAGGTGCCAGTGTCACTATGGTGACAGAGAAACTGGTTTCCCCTGGCCAATACCTGACTGGACAAACCTATCCAGTCACCAATGCTGACAATCAAACTAAGGTACATCCCATGGCTATGGTAACTTTAGAGTGGGGAGGGGTCAATGGCCTGAAACAGGTGGTGGTCTCCTCAAATATCCCAGTAGACTGTTTGCTCGGAAATGACCTGGAGTCCTCAGCATGGGCTGAGGTAGAACTGAAAAGCCATGCTGGGTATCCCTGAACTGGTGTGTGTCAAAAGAAGGGCACAGTGCAAGGCACAGGGTGAAAAAGTAGAGCTGGAGTCTGGAAGAAAGGCCCAGCCTACCAAGAGAAAAGGAAAGTCAGCTGGGAAACCAGCTGCAACACAACAAGAAAAAGAGAGCCTCTCTTCTCAGGAAGAAGTTCTGCCCTCTGAGGGAACTGAGCCTATGGAGCTGGAACCTTATCAGGTTGAGCTCTTGGGCCCAAGGGGACCCTCAAGGGAAGAGTTGTGTAAGGGACAAGAAACCTGTCCCTCTCTTGAAGGCCTTAGGCAGCAAGCTGCTGAAGAGTCCAAAGGCAAGAAAAATGGAACACATAGGGTCTATTGGGAAGATGGACTCCTCTACACTGAGGCGAGAGATCCCAAACCTGGTGCCACTAGGAGAGTGGTAGTGCCTCAGGGGTTCAGAGAGTTTATTCTGACCTTAGCCCATGATATTCCCCTTGCTGGGCATTTGAGACAAACCAAGACGTGGGAGAGGTTAGTCAACCACTTCTACTGGCCCAACATGTCCCAGAAGGTTAAGGAGTTTTGCACCTCCTGTCCCACCTGTCAAGCCAGTGGTAAGACAGGTGGACATCCAAAGGCCCCCCTCATTCCACTTCCAGTGGTGGGGGTCCCATTTGAAAGAGTGGGTGTGGACATAGTGGGTCCACTGGAACCTCCCACAGCCTCAGGAAATATGTACATCCTAGTAGTAGTGGATCATGCTACTAGGTATCCTGAAGCTATTCCCCTTAGGTCGACTACTGCCCCTGCAGTAGCCAAGGCCCTCATTGGTATTTTTACCAGAGTGGGCTTCCCTAAGGAGGTGGTGTCTGACAGAGGTACCAACTTCATGTCAGCATACCTAAAACACATGTGGAATGAATGTGGAGTGACTTATAAATTAACTACACCATATCATCCACAAACTAATGGCCTTGTTGAGAGATTCAACAAGACATTAAAGGGCATGATCATGGGGCTCCCAGAAAAACTCAAAAGGAGATGGGATGTCCTCCTGCCATGTCTGCTTTTCGCTTACAGAGAGGTGCCTCAGAAGGGAGTAGGGTTCTCACCCTTTGAACTTCTGTTTGGCCACCCTGTAAGGGGACCACTAGCTCTTGTGAAAGAAGGCTGGGAGAGACCTCTCCATGAGCCTAAACAAGACATAGTGGACTATGTACTTGGCCTTCGCTCAAGGATGGCAGAGTACATGGAAAAGGCAAACAAAAACCTTGAGGCCAGCCAACAGCTCCAGAAGTGTTGGTATGACCAAAAGGCTGCACTGGTTGAATTTCAACCAGGGCAGAAAGTCTGGGTTTTGGAGCCTGTGGCTCCCAGGGCACTTCAGGACAAATGGAGTGGCCCTTACCCAGTGCTAGAGAGGAAGAGTCAGGTCACCTATCTGGTAGACCTGGGCACAAGCAGGAGCCCCAAGAGGGTGATCCATGTGAACCGCCTTAAGCTCTTCCATGACAGGGCTGATGTAAATCTGTTAATGGTAACAGATGAGGATCAGGAAGCTGAGAGTGAGCCTCTCCCTGATCTTCTGTCATCAGACCCTAAAGATGGCTCAGTAGATGGAGTGATCTATTCAGACACCCTCTCTGGTCAACAGCAAGCTGACTGTAGGAAGGTCCTGCAACAGTTTGCTGAGCTCTTTTCCCTAACCCCTGGTCAGACACACCTGTGTACCCATGATGTGGACACAGGAGACAGCATGCCTGTCAAAAACAAAATCTTCCGACAGTCTGATCAAGTTAAGGAAAGCATCCAGGTGGAAGTCCACAAGATGCTGGAATTGGGAGTAATTGAGTACTCTGACAGCCCCTGGGCTAGCCCAATGGTCTTAGTCCCCAAACCTCACACCAAAGAAGGAAAGAGAGAGATGAGGTTTTGTGTGGACTACAGAGGACTTAATTCTGTCACCAAGACAGATGCCCATCCCATTCCTAGAGCTGATGAGCTGATTGATAAATTAGGGGCTGCCAAATTCTTAAGTACCTTTGACTTAACAGCAGGGTACTGGCAAATCAAAATGGCCCCTGGAGCAAAAGAAAAGACAGCATTCTCCACACCTGATGGGCATTATCAGTTCACTGTTATGCCCTTTGGTTTAAAGAATGCCCCTGCCACCTTCCAAAGGTTGGTGAATCAAGTCCTTGCTGGCTTGGAGTCCTTCAGTGCAGCTTATCTTGACGATATTGCTGTCTTTAGCTCCAACTGGCAGGATCACCTGGTCCACCTGAAGAAGGTTTTGAAGGCTCTGCAATCTGCAGGCCTCTCTATCAAGGCATCCAAATGCCAGATAGGGCAGGGAACTGTGGTTTACTTGGGACACCTTGTAGGTGGAGGCCAAGTTCAGCCACTCCAGCCTAAGATCCAGACTATTCTGGACTGGGCAGCTCCAAAAACCCAGACCCAAGTCAGGGCATTCCTTGGCTTGACTGGGTACTATAGGAGGTTTGTGAAGGGATATGGATCCATTGTGACAGCCCTCACAGAACTCACCTCCAAGAAAATGCCCAAGAAAGTAAACTGGACGGTAGAATGCCAACAGGCCTTTGACACCCTGAAACAAGCTATGTGCACAGCACCAGTTCTAAAAGCTCCAGATTACTCCAAGCAGTTCATTGTGCAAACAGATGCCTCTGAACATGGGATAGGGGCAGTTTTGTCTCAAACAAATGATGATGGCCTTGACCAGCCTGTTGCTTTCATTAGCAGAAGGTTACTCCCCAGGGAGCAGCGTTGGAGTGCCATTGAGAGGGAGGCCTTTGCTGTGGTTTGGTCCCTGAAGAAGCTGAGACCATACCTCTTTGGTACTCACTTCCTAGTTCAGACTGACCACAGACCTCTCAGATGGCTGATGCAAATGAAAGGTGAAAATCCAAAACTGTTGAGGTGGTCCATCTCCCTACAGGGAATGGACTTTATAGTGGAACACAGACCTGGGACTGCCCATGCCAATGCAGATGGCCTTTCCAGGTTCTTTCACTTAGAAAATGAAGACTCTCTTGGGAAAGGTTAGTCTCATCCTCTTTCGTTTGGGGGGGGGGGGAGGATTGTGTAAGGAAATGCCTCCTTGGCATGGTTACCCCCTGACTTTTTGCCTTTGCTGATGCTATGTTTTGAATTGAAAGTGTGCTGAGGCCTGCTAACCAGGCCCCAGCACCAGTGTTCTTTTCCTAAACTGTACTTTTGATTCCACAATTGGCACACTCTGGCATCCAGGTAAGTCCCTTGTAACTGGTACCCCTGGTACCAAGGGCCCTGATGCCAGGGAAGGTCTCTAAGGGCTGCAGCATATCTTATGCCACCCTGGGGACCCCTCACTCAGCACAGACACACTGCTTACCAGCTTGTGTGTGCTGGTGAGAACAAAACGAGTAAGTCGACATGGCACTCCCCTCAGGGTGCCATGCTAACCTCGCACTGCCTATGCAGTATAGATAAGTCACCCCTCTAGTAGGCCTTACAGCCCTAAGGCAGGGTGCACTATACCATAGGTGAGGGCACCAGTACATGAGTACTGTGCCCCTACAGTGTCTAAGCCAAACCTTAGACATTGTAAGTGCAGGGTAGCCATAAGAGTATATGGTCTGGGAGTCTGTCAAACACGGACTCCACAGCACCATAATGGCTACACTGAAAACTGGGAAGTTTGGTATCAAACTTCTCAGCACAATAAATGCACACTGATGCCAGTGTACATTTTATTGTAAAATACACCCCAGAGGGCACCTTAGAGGTGCCCCCTGAAACCTTAACCGACTATCTGTGTAGGCTGACTAGTTCCAGCTGCCTGCCACAACCGAGACATGTTGCTGGCCCCATGGGGAGAGTGCCTTTGTCACTCTGAGGCCAGTAACAAAGCCTGCACTGGGTGGAGATGCTAACACCTCCCCCAGGCAGGAGCTGTCACACCTGGCGGTGAGCCTCAAAGGCTCACCCCTTTGTGCCAGCACCGCAGGACACTCCAGCTAGTGGAGTTGCCCGCCCCCTCCGGCCATGGCCCCCACTTTTGGCGGCAAGGCCGGAGAAAATAATGAGAATAACAAGGAGGAGTCACTGGCCAGTCAGGACAGCCCCTAAGGTGTCCTGAGCTGAAGTGACTCTAACTTTTAGAAATCCTCCATCTTGCAGATGGAGGATTCCCCAATAGGATTAGGGATGTGACCCCCTCCCCTTGGGAGGAGGCACAAAGAGGGTGTACCCACCCTCAGGGCTAGTAGCCATTGGCTACTAACCCCCCAGACCTAAACACGCCCTTAAATTTAGACTTAAAGACCCCTGCAACTCCCCGCAAGAAGCGTGAGACTTGCAACACTGCACCCGGCGACCCCGACTCGACTGGTGGAGAACCAACACCTCAGGGAGGACCCTCCGGCGACTCCGAGACCGTGAGTAACCAAAGTTGTCCCCCCTGATCCCCCACAGCGACGCCTGCAGAGGGAATCCCGAGGCTCCCCCTGACCGCGACTGCCTGAACTCCATTTCCCGACGGCTGGAAAAGACTCTGCACCCGCAGCCCCCAGCACCGAAAGGAACGGAACTCCTGTGCAGGAGTGACCCCCAGGAGGCCCTCTCCCTTGCCCAGGTGGTGGCTACCCCGAGGAGCCCCCCCTTGCCTGCCTGCACCGCTGAAGAGATCCCTTGGTCTCTCATTGAAAACCATTGAAAACCCGACGCTTGTTTGCACACTGCACCCGGCCGCCCCCGCGCTGCTGAGGGTGTACTTTTTGTGTGGACTCGTGTCCCCCCCGGTGCCCTACAAAACCCCCCTGGTCTGCCCTCCGAAGACGCGGGTACTTACCTGCTGGCAGACCGGAACCGGGGCACCCCCTTCTCTCCATTGAAGCCTATGCGTTTTGGGCACCTCTTTGACCTCTGCACCTGACCGGCCCTGAGCTGCTGGTGTGGTAACTTTGGGGTTGCTCTGAACCCCCCCAACGGTGGGCTACCTTGGACCCAAACCTGAGACTTGTAAGTGATTTACTTACCTGACAAAACTAACAAAAACTTACCTCCCCCAGGAACTGTGAAAATTGCACTGTGTCCACTTTTAAAACAGCTTATTGTGTTTTATGTGAAAAGTATACATGCTAATGTAATGATTCAAAGTTCCTAAAGTACTTACCTGCAATACCTTTCAAATGAGATATTACATGTAGAATTTGAACCTGTGGTTCTTAAAATAAACTAAGAAAATATATTTTTCTATAACAAAACCTATTGGCTGGATTTGTCTCTGAGTGTGTGTTCCTCATTTATTGCCTGTGTGTATGTACAACAAATGCTTAACACTACTCCTTTGATAAGCCTACTGCTCGACCACACTACCACAAAATAGAGCATTAGAATTATCTCTTTTTGCCACTATCTTACCTCTAAGGGGAACCCTTGGACTCTGTGCATACTATTCCTTACTTTGAAATAGTGCATACAGAGGCAACTTCCTACAGTGCTTTTTTTTTTTTCTTTTTTTTTTTTTACCCAGGAGGATCTCTGCAGTGCTAATGTGCATTTTATGTGTGCTTCCCAGAGATGCTTGGTTCATAAGGATGTATTTGCCTCTAAAGCTCCCACTGGTGGACTCCTGTTTCAACATTTATTTTGTTCTCTTCCAGCACATTGAAAAGGTCTTTAAGCATAAGGACCTTCAGCAGCAGCTGGTGGATACCAAGCTGCAGCAGACACAGGAAATGCTGAAGGAGGCAGAAGAGAGGCATCAGCGGGAGAAGGACTTTGTAAGTCTCAAAAAGTACCACCTTGTTTTCTCCATTTTTTTTATTTATTTTTATTCCATTGTCAGTCAAGCTTATCTATGCACTGTGTAGACCTGAAAGCTGCATAATTTGTATATTGTTTCTAACAAAACCCGCTTGTATATTGTAGACACACTCTAGAGGGATTTCTGATGGTGTTGAAGGGAATATATTTTTTCATAAAGGATATGATGGAGGAAATTGCAAACTGTTTCATATGAAGTTTTCCATTTTTCAGACATGTTACCCGTGTGGTAGTGATATCTTGTCCATATTATTTGATTCCAAGTTTTCTGTTCCTTTACTTTTTAAATCTTCTCACTTCTTCTTGACTTCCATTTCTACACCACTCTGTCAAGTATTTCTGTTTTTCCTTCCATCCTTGTCACATGTTATATCATCCTCCTTTCCTCATTAGCTATCTGTTGTTACCCTCTGTTTGCCCACTCACACTTTTACTTTTGGTTGCACTAGTGCCTGCAAATATTTTTCTGGTTGTGTGTAATGTGATGTTACATCACTGTTTGAGATAATGTGTGCCGATACCCCTGGGTTAGGTGCGCACAAGAACAGAATTGATAAATAAAATAACTCTAAATAGTTATGACAGGCTTGGATCAAGTGACTACACTATACCCATCTTGCTTGTGTATTTACAAAATGTTATTCTCTCCTTAAAATACAGATGAGTGAAGTGAGGGTGCTTTTTAGGGTCGAGCGCACAAGTGCTCCGTCCCTGTTGTAATCTCTTTAGGCTTTGAACCACGCCCATGCTACGTCTGTCAGTTTCATTGGTCCGTGGGCTTCCCTTTTTAAAAACCGCTTGATTTCATTAGTGAAAGGCATGCATACGTCATGCCTTTTCCGGTGTTTACCCCTCCTCGAGCGCACCTGCCAACTACTGAAAACATACGAGGCTCCATGTTTTCGACCTAATGTCTGCACTTCTTTTTATTTTCCACGCAACATGATCACGCTTGTTTTTTTTTGTTTTCAATTTCAGCCCAACCGCTCTGGGTTTTATATAGCGCAATTGCGTTGTTTTTTTTTCTTTCAGTTTATGTGGCAAGAAAAGTCCAGTTAGGAGTTTACAACGCTAATAGCTCTAACTTGAGCAAATGCAAGACCTGTTGCATGGCAAATACTTGTTAATGTTTTGGAGGCAATAGGTATTTGTTGCTTAGATAGTTGATCTGAAACGCAGCTCTTAAAGTAATAATTATTTGTGCATTATGTTTGTATTGTGTGTGTGTGTCCCTGTCCCTGCCCCCCGCCCCAAAAAGACTGAGGATCTACCTATTGGTGACTCCCAATAGATGGCCAGGTTCCATAGGAAATGTGTTTTGCTAATAACTTTGGTGTCATTTGACGAGTATTCACTAAAATTTCAAAATTAGTTTGCTACTCAGTTCAGCTGCTGTCTTAAACATTTGGGGGTGGTTCGTCCAGTGGGGGGGGGGGGGGTCAAGAAAAGGAGGGGGTACTATAACGTGTTTTCCCCAGGAAATTTCCAGTGGGGATTTTGAACATGACTACTGCCTGAACCAATGAACGGAATTACACCAAATGTTTCAGGGTATTAAATCTGGGTCCAGAAAGAGTTTCTTTTTAGGTATTAAAGGAAAATGAAATATAGATCTCTAGCAATGGGGATCTGCTGATCCAAGCGCCAAAGCAAGGCACAGTTTGGCTGGCCCCATTCTAAGAGGAGAGCCAAATGGAAAAAAAAAAAACTACACTTAATCTAACTCACTCACCAACCCCACTAAGGGTTGGACGCAGGCCGGGCCCTGCGGAGATCCGCCCACTGCTCATGTGCTGCTTTGGGTTGGCTGCATGCAGGGTGTTGACTTCATGTCCTCTGACCAAACCCTCGCTGTGTATAAAAAAAAAAAAAAAAAACATAGAAATTCACTGAAAAACCTAAAGGTTACAGGGACATTATAGTTAAGAAATATCATTTTTTTTTTTTTTTTTTTTAATGTAGAAATTTACAAAACAAACTAAGTTTACACTGACGTTCTGGTTAGGATCAGAATTATCACACAAAACCATAGTAATTCAGTAGTTCTAGTTATCTCAAGTAACTATAAATCGTACTCTAGGGTAACTATAACTCACGCCATTGCCATGCAATGCTAATTACATCACATGTCACAGAAGATGTTTTGAGTGATGTAATATCACTGTAACATTGCCAGTGAAATTATTGAGCAGGAAACTGCATGGTGGGGGTGCGGGTTCGGGTTATAGTTACTTGAGATAACTGTAACTGCTGACGTTTTATGGTTTTGTGTGTGTAAATTCTGTTTCTAACTATAATGTCCCTGTAGCCTTTAGTTTTTTTTGTGTGATAATACACAAGCTTGGCCATCAAAGTCGTTTCACTGAAATCTGGTGTTGGTGCACTTACTATGAAATGACTGGACCTCACTTGCTCTGTCTCAGTCCTCCACTGAAACTAGGAACAGAAAGTGTGGTGTTCAGCCTCCTCAGTGAAGGGGGTTGGGATTGCTTTACATAAGCAAGATGGGTGATGAATATCCTACAGGAATTGGGCAGGGGGGTATGATCGTCCTCCAGCGATTCCAGCCAAGATCACACATGCACTGGCTCTGTTGTTGATGAGTGAATACATGCTTGTACTCCATGACCGAAGGCGCTATTTGTGCTTAATACATGGCACTTTACTGATAGCTTTTGATGACCTTTATGTGTTGCTTTTCAAACTACAGTTAAGGTTTTTGTTCCATAAGACATGGTATGGTCTTTGTGGCGTTCAAGAAAGGTGGTTTGCTTGCATTTTGGGAGAACTAATAACAGTTTAGATGTGATATAATCCAGACACAGGCTTGTGTTAGTATTATGAGGCTGAGCATTCTGTATCTTGTGTGAAGATTGCTTGGACTTGTGGATTCAGCATTATAATTCAAGTTGTTTTTTATTGGCTGACTTAGAAGACATTAGAAAAGAGATCTGTTGTGTGCAGTTGTCTTGGAATTTGAAGGTCATGTAGGAGCAAGCTTAGGTTTATGATGGGATCCCAGCACAGTGTTTTGCAGTGAATCTGTCTTATCCCGGCAGGAGCTTTTTGATTATTTTAATTCAAGGCACTTACATGATACAAATACCCGTGGCAGCCGGTGATCTCCAAAAGGGGTGGGGCGTAATGCTTGTCAGTAATTCCAGTACATAAGTAAACAAAGCAAGCCAAACTTCATTTTGAAGGGCATCAAGGGGTTTTCACCCTGAGAAACGTTTGAGAAAATGTGGTCAAATAGTGCATTTCAAACCCTAATTTTCGCATAAAAAAGCCATGGCCGCTAAAAGGACACTTATCATTGGTGGCTTGTCGGGCAGAGGCCTCCCGCTTTTGTGCTGCCACATAATGCCGCTAGCGTCTGTTCACATTCAGTCAAATCAATAAAGAGGCATTTGTAAAGCGCACGGCTGCTTCAGCCAGACATCCCAATGCTCAAAGCGAAAAGACTGATACCAAGCCAAGCGACCCTAAATGTTGATCAGTTAAACAGCAAGGTTTTTAGGTCTCTTTTAAAAAATAGCAACTGAAAGTGCCCTGTGGAGATTAAGCGGCAGAGCGTTCCTTACCTTGGCTGTAAGTACCATAAAGAGCTACCTCCACGCAAGCCTTAGAGTTTTGGGTCCTGCATGAAGCAGAGATTATTCGGCCTAAGTGCTCTGTTGTTTGGACAGACCCAGTCTATTTCTCAGATACAGAGTGCCTTTCCCTGTGAGCCAACGCAAGGGCTTTGAATTTAAAGCGTTTCACAACTGGGATCTTGTGTAAATGGTTCAGATGGGGGAAGATGTCCTTTCAGACAGAGACTAGGCGGATAAGTCTAGCCACAGCATTTTGAATAATCTGAATTCTAGGAGTCAGAAAAGCAGGAAGACTCAGGTAAAGGCTGTTTGTATAGTCCAAGCAAGATGTTATCAGTGTATGAACAACTATTTTACGGATATCCTCCGGGACCAAGTGTTGCAACTTCCTTAAGGCTTTAAGTCTGAGGAAGCAAGCTGAGGAACATTGGCTGATTGGGCAAAAAAGGCAAAGGCAGAAACAAAAATAAAATCCAAATTCCTGGCAGAAGTTGTAGGAATCGGGGGAGACTTGAGATCTTTAGGCCACCAAAGATTCAAAAGGGGTGGGAGGTGGCTGGTGCTGGGGCCAAAAAAAATGAATCAGTTTTGTCAGAGTTCAGCTTAAGAAAGCTAGCTTTCATCCAGACAGCTACTCCTTTAAGGCACTTTCTTAAATTTATAGAGTTCAACCTCCGAATATTCCCGGTGTCATCCACATAAGAGACCACCTTCACACCCTAAAGATTGAATCAGGCCCGCTAAGGGAGCAAGATACAAATTAAACAGCAACAAGGCTCAAGGCTGATCCCTGGGTCACCCCATATAGGAGTGGTTTGGGGGAGGATGAAAAGGGATGCATTCATTGGGATCTGCCTTCCAAGAAAGATTTAAGCCAATTGAAAACCTTGCCAATAAAAGCCATTCTGACCTAATCTGTTCAGAAGAGTGGTGTGACCTGGAGAGCCAGACTCTTATTTCACAAGTTCAAATAAAGATTCCTCCTCAGAGATAGTACAAAAATTGGCAAGGCTCTAACTTGCAGTTAGTTGGAGGAATTACCAGTGTACCTACAGTAGGTGAGGTCAAAGTTGATAATCCATTACAGAGTTCCGGAGAAGGACTGAAAGTACTTTTAATGGCATCAGGGGAAAGAAAAGATTTAACAATATTTGAGACTTCGCAAGAGGTATTTGAGGCAGCCTTCATACAAGACAAAAAGTGCGCTCTCACTGTTTTGTGGGAAAGCTTGCAGAACTTGCTGAGTGCCGCTTTATATAAAATCTTGGCCTCAAGATCGTAGAACCTTCTCCACTTGCTTTCCAATTTTGAACACAGGCTTTTCTCTGTTCTCAAAGTGAGGGAAAACCAAGGAGCCGAGGGATTAGTTCTTTTTGCCATATGGACTTTCAAAAGTGCCACATTACGATTTATTTATATTTAGCAGTTTTCGTGAAAACACAACATTCGTGTTGCCATCAACATTTAGTGTGGGCACACTTCTGATAACAGGATGAGGACGCTTGCCACAAGTTCACACCATGTTTTTTCAAATTTACTTTGGGTGCTCGCTATATGCTAAGAATTACTTTCAGTGTGGCAATGCCAGCTTTTGTAATGGGTACTTGTGCCAAGGATGGCATACAATATGCCACTACCAGAGATTTCCCATCCCAGAGGTGAACCATATGTCAAAAATAACCTCGGTCACAGCCAGCATTTTCTCATGGTTTGCTTCCCTCAACCTGACCCTCGCATCCCCAATATGCCATGGGTGCCCTCTCTTAGGTCAAGAGTTACCTCCAGTATTTCAACGACGATGCATGATTACCTTGGGTGCCCCCATAAGCCAAGAATTACCTCAAGCATGTCAACACCAGATTCACAAGCAAAATGCATACTAACGAAACCCGCTCATTTGCGAGCACTGTCTCCCACGCACTCACTGTAGGAAGCTGGCTCTTTATATAGAATACCAAAAAGAGATATGCTGTGTAGAGTGTCCAGGTTATTTGTGATAGGGTGGACAAGCAGCTTAGGGTAATCAAAGGGGAGTGTTAGACCTCCATACACCCAATCAATAAATGACAGGCGCACACTCAATAAGGAGATCCACACCAATTTAGAAAAAATAACACATTTTATATATATATTTTTTTGAAGGAGACAACAAATACACTTGCATTGACTTTATTACAGAAATGTTATCCTATGTGAAAAGTCATTTACTACATTCGGGTACTTTGCAACGACTTAAAGGACTGTTCTTCTGGAGTTAATGGAAGTATGGGGCAAGGTCCAAGGCAGCATCATTAAGTCACCTCAGTTGGCTTTGGGGCATCCGGATGCAGAGGGGCTTCACAGCATTAGGTGTCCCATTCACTTTAATGGGAAATGGTCCTGAGGAATTGAGGATGCATGTAGGAACTTGGTGACTGGTCTGGCTGACCCCAGTGGGAGGCTCAGCTCTCAAGGGTTGTGGGACCTTGTTGGCACAGTTGGCCCACTTTGACTGGGGCTGGGAGGCTCGGGTGCAGTGGTGCTTTCAGATATCTAGTATTCACGGGCCAGTGCTCTTGTGGATTTGATTTCCTGCACAGAGGCTGCAGGCAGGGGCTGGGAGGTCCGGTCTGAGGGGGGCTCAGCCCACTAGGGTCTCTGGCTCTCTTGGGCACCACTGGTTCCCTCCTCCTCAGCTGTGGGGTTCGGGTAAAGTGTTGCTTGGTCCAGCGGTGTCACTTTGGCAGAGACTCATGTGTCCGCTTTGGTGCCTGCAAACGTGCAAGGAAGCAGTTCCTGTGCTCCAGAAGAGATGCTGATTGGCTCTTGAAGTGTTGGCAGCCTTCTAAGGCTTTCGGAGGCTGATCAGCTGCAGGATGATTAGTCGTTGGCGCAGTTGTCAAGGACAGCAAGCAGTCCGGCAGGGTTGGAGCGAAGTCGGTTCGTACTCCTCAGTTCTTGCTTCTTGCAGCTCTTCGGTGCTCTTCTTTTGTCCAGCAAATCTGAGTTCTTGGTGTCAGAGAACAACTTAAAAATACAGAATTTAGGGGCGTGAAGGGCAGTAGCCTGCTTACCCTTGGAGTCACGAAACCCCCTATCTGACCACTTCCCGTGGGAAGTGGGCATAACCATGTCCTAGAGTGCCCAATTCTACCACACACAAGATGGTGGAATTCCTATTTTCGTGTTCACTACAGGTAGCCCACGCTAGGGGTGTGACTAGCCTGGGAGTGAAACACGTCTTCTGGCCAGTTAATTTTCTGCCTGTCCTGGTGCCAAATGGGCCGTAAGGCAGGGGGTGGCATCTCCCAAAGACTGGTGGAAGCTAGGGTCGCATACCAAAGGCAGCAAGAACTTTGAAGTCCCTGGCCTTGGTATGCTAAATCACTGGCCATCTTGCTGGAGGAGGTGTGAACACCTTGCTCCGGAGCAGACGTTGTTTGTGGCCTCCAAAGAGTGTGGGCTTTCACCTGCAAGTGGGGTCACAAAACTGTCTGTGGTGGCAGACTGGACTGTACCAGTCAGCCAGCATACTAGAGGACTAGTAGGTTTCAGAGAGGGTACCTCCAAAGTACCCTCTGTGCGCAAGTTTTAAACCCATCACTGGAATCAGTGTTTATTAATATGAGGTGTTTGCTACCAAACACCATAGGTTTCAGTGAATCTGTTATGTAGCTGGGAAACTTATTATGACCAGTACATACCTTAAGATGGCTTTCTTGTTTATTTGTAATGTCTAAGAATTGACTTGAACATCACAAGGACATACCTGCTTGTAGGAAGTTGGCTCTGTATGTGCTATTTCAAAGTAAGGAATAGCATGCACAGAGTCCAAGGGTTCCCCTTAGAGGTAAAATAGTGGTAAAAATAGATAATACTAATGCTCTATTTTGTGGTAGTGTGGTCGAGCAGTAGGCTTATCCAGGGAGTAGTGTTAAGCATTTGTTGTACATACACATAGACAATAAATGAGGTACACACACTCAGAGACAAATCCAGCCAATAGGTTTTGTTATAGAAAAAATATATTTTCTTAGTTTATTTTAAGAACCACAGGTTCAAATTTAACATGTAATATCTTGTTTGAAAGGTATTGCAGGTAAGTACATTAGGAACTTTGAATCATTTCAATTGCATGTATACTTTTCAAGTTATTGGCAAATAGCTACTTTAAAAGTGGACACTTAGTGCAATTTTCACAGTTCCTGGGGGAGGTAAGTTTTTGTTAGTTTTACCAGGTAAGTAAGACACTTACAGGGTTCAGTTCTTGGTCCAAGGTAGCCCACCGTTGGGGGTTCAGAGCAACCCCAAAGTCACCACACCAGCAGCTCAGGGCCGGTCAGGTGCAGAGTTCAAAGTGGTGCCCAGAACACATAGGCTAGAATGGAGAGAAGGGGGTGCCCCGGTTCCGGTCTGCTTGCAGGTAAGTACCCGCGTCTTCGGAGGGCAGACCAGGGGGGGTTTTGTAGGGCACCGGGGGGGACACAAGCCCACACAGAAATTTCACCCTCAGCAGCGCGGGGGCGGCCGGGTGCAGTGTAGAAACAAGCGTCGGGTTTTCAATGTTAGTCTATGAGAGATCTCGGGATCTCTTCAGCGCTGCAGGCAGGCAAGGGGGGGGTTCCTCGGGGAAACCTCCACTTGGGCAAGGGAGAGGGACTCCTGGGGATCACTTCTCCAGTGAAAGTTCGGTCCTTCCGGTCCTGGGGGCTGCGGGTGCAGGGTCTCTCCCAGGTGTCGGGACTTAGGATTCAAAGAGTCGCGGTCAGGGGAAGCCTCGGGATTCCCTCTGCAGGCGGCGCTGTGGGGGCTCAGGGGGGACAGGTTTTTGTACTCACAGTCTTAGAGTAGTCCTGGGGTCCCTCCTGAGGTGTTGGATCTCCACCAGCCGAGTCGGGGTCGCCGGGTGCAGTGTTGCAAGTCTCACGCTTCTTGCGGGGAGCTTGCAGGGTTCTTTAAAGCTGCTGGAAACAAAGTTGCAGCTTTTCTTGGAGCAGGTCCGCTGTCCTCGGGAGTTTCTTGTCTTTTCGAAGCAGGGGCAGTCCTCCGAGGATGTCGAGGTCGCTGGTCCCTTTGGAAGGCGTCGCTGGAGCAGGATCTTTGGAAGGCAGGAGACAGGCCGGTGAGTTTCTGGAGCCAAGGCAGTTGTCGTCTTCTGGTCTTCCTCTGCAGGGGTTTTCAGCTAGGCAGTCCTTCTTCTTGTAGTTGCAGGAATCTAATTTTCTAGGGTTCAGGGTAGCCCTTAAATACTAAATTTAAGGGCGTGTTTAGGTCTGGGGGGTTAGTAGCCAATGGCTACTAGCCCTGAGGGTGGGTACACCCTCTTTGTGCCTCCTCCCAAGGGGAGGGGGTCACAATCCTAACCCTATTGGGGGAATCCTCCATCTGCAAGATGGAGGATTTCTAAAAGTCAGAGTCACCTCAGCTCAGGACACCTTAGGGGCTGTCCTGACTGGCCAGTGACTCCTCCTTGTTGCTTTCTTTGTTCCCTCCAGCCTTGCCGCCAAAAGTGGGGGCCGTGGCCGGAGGGGGCGGGCAACTCCACTAAGCTGGAGTGCCCTGCTGGGCTGTGACAAAGGGGTGAGCCTTTGAGGCTCACCGCCAGGTGTCACAGCTCCTGCCTGGGGGAGGTGTTAGCATCTCCACCCAGTGCAGGCTTTGTTACTGGCCTCAGAGTGACAAAGGCACTCTCCCCATGGGGCCAGCAACATGTCTCTGGTGTGGCAGGCTGCTGGAACTAGTCAGCCTACACAGACAGTCGGTTAAGTTTCAGGGGGCACCTCTAAGGTGCCCTCTGGGGTGTGTTTTGCAATAAAATGTACACTGGCATCAGTGTGCATTTATTGTGCTGAGAAGTTTGATACCAAACTTCCCAGTTTTCAGTGTAGCCATTATGGTGCTGTGGAGTTCGTGTAAAACAGACTCCCAGACCATATACTCTTATGGCTACCCTGCACTTACAATGTCTAAGGTTTTGTTTAGACACTGTAGGGGCACAGTGCTCATGCACTGGTACCCTCACCTATGGTATAGTGCACCCTGCCTTAGGGCTGTAAGGCCTGCTAGAGGGGTGTCTTACCTATACTGCATAGGCAGTGAGAGGCTGGCATGGCACCCTGAGGGGAGTGCCATGTCGACTTACTCATTTTGTTCTCACTAGCACACACAGGCTTGTAAGCAGTGTGTCTGTGCTGAGTGAGGGGTCTCTAGGGTGGCATAAGACATGCTGCAGCCCTTAGAGACCTTTCTTGGCATCAGGGCCCTTGGTACTAGAAGTACCAGTTACAAGGGACTTATCTGAATGCCAGGGTGTGCCAATTGTGGATACAATGGTACATTTTAGGTGAAGGAACACTGGTGCTGGGGCCTGGTTAGCAGGGTCCCAGCACACTTCTCAGTCAAGTCAGCATCAGTATCAGGCAAAAAGTGGGGGGTATCTGCAACAGGGAGCCATTTCTTTACACTGCTCATGAAGATATTTCCACACATGTAGCACAATACGCCCTGCCTTATGACTCCAAGCCCTGCTGTAGGGGTGACTTACATATAGCCCATGCAGTGTTTTTGGCATGGCACACTGGAGTGTGCCATCTCATGTTCAAATATAGTTGGCACCAAGTCACATAGCCTGCGATGGCAGTCTGTGTGTAATTTTGTGTGAGTCCCTTCAGGTGGCTTAAGACATGCCTCAGTCCTTAAGGACCCTCTTTAGTACCCACACCTTAAGTACCAGAGGTACCATTTACTAGGACCTTAGAGAGATGCTAAAGTCCATGCCAGTTGGTTAACACTTAGACTTTACTTGTTTTAGGGGGAAGAGCACTGTTCGAAATTGTGTCTCTAGTTGGCAATCAATCAGCAGATTGGTAAAACACGAGTAGTCACCCGCTAGGGTCTCAAGGCGCTGATGGGGGGGGGGGTGCAGTAAAGGAACACTTGTCGAGGATCAGTTAGGGATCGATTGAAGAGCCATGTTTTGAGGTCTTTTCTGAATTGCAATAGGGCGGGATATCTTCTGAGGTGGATGGGGAGGGAGTTCCAGGTCTTGGCGGCAAGGTGTGAGAAGGATCTTCCTCCGGCTGTGGTCTTCCGGATGCGTGGGATGAGGGCGAGGTCAGCGGAGCGGTCTGGTGGGCATGTAGAAGTGGAGTCTGCAGTTGAGGTATTCAGGTCCGACGTTGTGAAGGGCTTTGTAAGTGTGCATGAGAAGCTTGAATGTTATTCTCTTGTGTATTGGGAGCCAGTGCAGGTCTCTCAGTAGGGTGGAAGTGTGGCTGTGTCTGGGGGCGTTCTCCATGAGCCGGGAAGATGCGTTGCAGTCTTTTCTGTACCTTGGCGGTGGTTCTGGTGTAGAGTGCGTTGCCGTAGTCTACGCCGGCTGCTGAAGAGGGCCTGGGTGACTGTTCTTCCGGATTCAATTGGGATTCATTTGAAGATTTTCCAGAGCATGCACATGGTGTGGAAGCAGGCAAAGGTGACTGCACTGACTTGATGGTTCATTGAGAGTGCTGTGTCCAGGATGAAGCCAAGGTTGCGGGCGTGGGCGGTAGGGGCTGGAGTGCTTCCTAGGGCAGTGGGCCACTGTTGGAGTGTTTGCTGATGGGGGCTAAGGTGTTGGTGCAGTCTGAGATCCAGTTGTTGAGGTCTAGGGCAGCAGCGTTCACATCAAGGTCGTCTTGGGTGGTGGGGGGTGAATTATTGAGGCTGGAGGATAGCTGGTCTGTGGTGATCTTGTTCCAGTTCCTGCCGGGGGGTGTGGGGGGGCGGGGAGCAGTGAGCAAGGTGTTGGTCGACAGAAATGGGGTTGCTGGTGGTGAAGATGGGGGTCGAGTGTGTGTTCGGCGGAGTGGGTGGGTGAAGTGATGAGTTGCTTGAGTCCAAGGTTGGCAAGGTTTTCGAGCAGCGTGGTGGAGTTGTCGTTGGGGTTCTCCAGGTGGAAGTTGAGGTCCCCGAGGAGGATGTAGTTCTTGGAAGCGAGCACGTGTGTGGTGGCAAGGTCGGCGATTGGTGTTGCAGAACGGGGGCAGAGGCCAGGCGGCCTGTAGATGAGGGTGTCTCGCAGTGTGGTGTTTGGGTTAGTTCCAGTCTGGAAGTGGAGGAGTTCCATGTTGGTCGTGGTGTCTTCGGTGTTGTTGTAGAGGCGCAGGGACTCTTTATGGACGATGGCGATGCCTCCCCCAGGTCGGTTCATGCAGTCTTTGCGGATGATCTTGTAGCCGTCAGGGATGGTGATGTCCGGTGCCGAGGAGGGTTTAGCCAGGTTTCCATGAGGAAGGGGACGTCCGGGAATGTTGTATCGATTGTGTGAGAAGTTCCAGGGCTCGATGGCATGCCTGTGGATGGAGCGTGTGTTGATCAGGATGCAGCTGAGGTTGTGTTCTGCTTCGTGGGTCCTCAGGGGTGGATTAGAGTTGCTGAGGCTGGTGAATCTGCAGTGGTGACGGGTGAAGGGTCCCTTGATGTCTTTTGGTGATGCGTGGTGGCAGGCGGGGGATCGTCCGATGTTGAGTGCGTGGAGGGTGTTGTGGTTGTAGCAGTGAATGGTGCGGGGGCCAGGGTTCTTGGCGCTGGGCGCGGTCTAGGCGCAGATGGGCTTGCCTTTGGTGCGCCAGCAGCATGGCCTCGCAGCGTGCTCCATTTAAGAACAGGGAGGGGGCTGGGCTGAGGGCGGCAGCAGGAGAAATGGCAGGAAGGGCCTCGCTGGGCTGGAGAGGTCCTGATTGGCTTCTGTGCTGGTGCTGCTGTGGCTGGTCCTGGCTTGGCAGAGGCATACACTGTTGCCCAAGTAGGGACCACAATCCTTGTCAGGGTAAGTTACAACCTAAATTATTATCCTGTGCTGACCCTCTGGTAATTTGTCATAGAGCAGGCAGGCTTAATTTAGAAGGCAATGTATAAAGTATTTGTGCAATAACTCGCACAGTAACACAGTAAAAACACCACAAAAATACACCACACCGGTTGAGAGAAATAGATTATATTTATCCTAATAAAATAAGATCAAAAGGATGAAAATCCAATGTACATTAGCAAAGTTATGAATTTATAAAGATTAAGTCCCAGTTAAGCCCTTAGAAACACAATAGCTCCTACTGGGGCTATCACAGCGTCATTGATGGAGTTGTTCCCAGTAATCCTGATGCCACAGGCACCTGTCAGAGTCGCACGGACCCCCAGATACAGTAACTTTTGCGAACAAAGGCAAAGACGTTGCACGGAGTCATAGAGATGAGGTATCGCTGGGGCCGGTAGGGCATCAGTCCCTTACAGCGTCCAGAAATGAGGTGACTGTTTCGCACTGCGAGGCATCGGTTCTCTCCGTTTGCAGGGGGAACTGGTGCTGCGTCGGTGGCAATGCATCAGTCACTTGTGACCCGGCAGGGTTGATGGGTCCAGTTGGCCAAGACATGATGTGTCGACTTCGCACTGTCGTGATGTTGCACTATCGCGATGACCCAGCGTGACATCCGCAGTGTCGCGGCAACATCGGGCTTGCGTGCAGTGATGTCTGGACCGGCGTTGCTAAACTCATTCCTGGCGTTGCTGGTCAGAAAACCAGCTAAAAGCTAGTTGGTGAAGTGAGACTTCAAACCAGGAGACCAGCTCAATCCAAGACCTTGGAGAGCACTTCTGGGGAGGAGTCCTTCCAGCAGTCAGAGGCCAGCAGAGCAGTAGTCCTTCTAAGCAAAGCAGTCCAGATCACTTCTTAGGGGCAGCCAGCAGCTCCTCTGACAGAGTTCAGATGTAGATCCAGAATTGTCTGATCTGATGGGGTCAGAGACCCAGTTTATTTACCCAAAAATGCCTTTGAAGTGGGGGAAACATAAATGAGTGGTTTTAAAGTGCACATGTTCCCCTTTCAACCCAGTCCTGTCTGCCAGGATCCATTTGGGCGGTTATCAGTCCTTTGTGTGAGGGCCGGCCACCGGCCTTTAAAATGTTAGAGAACCCCCTCCACCCTTCCTGCCCAGGTAGACCCATTCAGTATGCAGATGAGACTGAGTGCCCTGTCTTTATGGTTGTCTAGGTGGAATACACAAGATGGACTGTCAACCAGCACAGACCAGACATGGATTGGAGACAGGGCTGTAAGGCATAGATGGCAGTAAGTGCTGAGAAATGCCCACTCTCTAAAAGTGGCCGTGGCATTTCTAAAATAGTAATATTAAATCCAACTTCACGAGTAAGAAGGATTTTCTATTTTCATCTGATAATACTAAGTATGACATGGCTAGCCCTTACAGATCAGAATCTACCCCTGAAAAGTATATGAGGGCAGTTCTAATGCTAGTCTGAGAGGAGCAGGCCACACAGTAGTGGAAAACGAATTTGTGAGTTTTTCACTACCAGAACATGTAAAACACATAAGTACATGTCCTGCCTTTTCTTTACACAGCTGCCTGCCTTATGGGTTACCTAGGGCCTGCCTTAGGTGTGACTTACATGTAGACAAAAGGGAGTTCAAGTCTTGGCAAGTAGTTTTAAATGCCAAGTCGAGGTGGCAGTGGAACTGCACCCACAGGCCTTGCAATGGCAGGCCTGAGACATGGTTAAGGGCTACTTATGTAGTGGCACAATTAGTGCTGCAGGCCCAGTAGTAGCGTTTAATTTACAGGCCCTGGGCACATGTAGTACAACTTACTAGGGACTTACTAGTAAATTAACTATGCCAATTGGGTAGGAACCAATGTTACCATGTTTAGGGGAGAGAGCACATGCACTTTAGCACTGGTTAGAGTGGTAAAGTGCGCAGAGCCCTACAACTAGCAAAAATAGGGTCGGAAAAATGGAGGGAGGCAGACAAAAATTTGCGGGTTGACCACCCTAAGGCTGTCAGGTCTAACCAGCACTGTCTCTGAGGTCTAATTAGCAGACCCTGGTGCACTGTCAGTGTCGAAAACCAGCATCTATTAGTTCTAAAGAGGACAAAAGTTGGGGGGGGGGAATTGCAAAGAAGTCCAGTTTCCTAAGCTCACTCTCTCCCACTCACTCTAACTCATTCATACAGTCACTCATATTCAGTCCCGTTAACTGTCACATTCAAATGCAGAAGCTCTAGCACTATGCGGCGGCTCATTAGTGGCACGTTTGCTCCCGGACGCCCCTGTTGAAGAGCTACAACAAATGCAAACCTTTAGTAAAAGATAATTGCATTTTATAGTGGTGTCATAAAAGAACAGGAGTGTACTTAACAAGTGTACAAAGGTGATGGTACGTTTTCTTTACAGATAAGAGTAAGGAGAATGTGGAGGAGGTGAGAGGTAAAAGAAGGTATTGTGAAGTTTTGAGGCTGGAGAGAAAAGTTGATGAGTTTTTAAAAGATCGTGGCCTCTTATGTTTGGTGTTATGATAGCAGCAGGTCAAGTCTCTTGACATTCTGTAAGTAACCTTTGCTTCCATCTTGTAGTTGCTGAAAGAAGCAGTTGAGTCGCAGCGAATGTGTGATCTCATGAAACAGCAGGAATCGCATTTGAAGCAGCAGGTAATTTTCAAAGACTGCAGGATGGCAAATCAACGTGTGGCTTGTTGTACGTTAATCCAGAAGTGTAGTGAAACACACAGCAATCCTTCCTAAGTGCCTGAAAGGACAGCCACTTAGGTGGGTGAATGAGTATACCATCACTTTTTAATGTCCAGGAAGAAGAGATTTCCTTTAATATGGATAGATTGATGCCAGCCTGATATTTAAAATATCAGTCTTGTTCATAGTTGTACACATCCACTCATTTGGAAAGGGTAACCAGCTGCATAGCACAGTCTTTAATGCAAACTATCCATTTTGGAGAACTTAAAGAATGCAATGTGTTATCTTTGGTTTGGGAGAGGAGGGGTGGGGGGGGTAGGCCTGCCTGGATACCCCAGAGCCACACTTGAAATCATTCATTGGCTTTCTGATAACGTCTTGTGTGTGTCAAAATCAAACCATTGTTGTCACAGTATCAGAATCCCTCGTGTTTGAGGGATGAGATGGAGAAACATGATGACACTCCGAGGCAGTAGGTGGACGCCTGGTGCCAGCTGAGTGATACTTTAGCAGTACCTGTATGCTCAGCTCATCCTTGAAGTCATTACCACATTATCGATCTCATAGAGTGTACGAGATGAAAAGATAAAATATTTGTTAAAGTTGTGCTCCAGAGTGGTGCAGTAAAAAATGTATATGTTCAATTCGACCATTGTGGGGGCAGTGAGGGCTAAACGTTTTGCCATTGTACTATGATTGTCCCTTTTAAGTTGCTAGGTTTTGTGACTTTTAGTGAGTCAGTGCTTTCCAGATAAAGGAATGGACAACAAAATGCTACCCCTGTAATAGTAAATCTCTCCTTTTGTCACTAGCTGGCTCTCTACACAGAAAAGTTTGAAGAGTTTCAAAGTACACTATCCAAAAGCAACGAAGTTTTCGCAACATTCAAACAGGAAATGGAAAAGGTGATTATTTTTGCAGGTCAACAATTTCTCATCATCTCAATGCCATTTTATTTTTATTTAGCTTTAATGTTCTCAAAGCTGGCAATTACTTGGATTTTCAGTGGCTCATTTACTAAAATAGTTTAGCCCAAGGCAGGGGTTGAAGTTTGAATAAAAGTATATTAAATAGGATTTAAAATGTAAAGAAATGCTGTGTTTCAAAAAACAGGTTTAGTAAGAATTCTTATTTTGGGCAGAGTGGACCGAGATCTTTTTTCTTAAATAGTGCTTGTGGGTGGGATGGTTAAAGAAGATGATTGCACATGCCAGCCAGAAGTTAGGGGTGTGAGATGTGGGGGGTGGTGGGTATCATCTGGAGGATTTATTTCCAAGACCTAAACAGAAGCAGTTCAGATAGCAAAAGGCTGATTCATGCTGTCATAAAATTGTTCTTTTGCCTAATTGCAGTCATAGGGAAGAGACCTAGACTTTCAAAGTGTTGTGAGGCTAATGGGTGGTGCAGTATTATGAGGGACTGCTGCTGAATCTATGCTATCAGTAGCTACTCAGAGGTAATAAGTACAATAAAGCAAGCAACAGTAGCAATGAGAGCAAATGGGTAAAATTAACATTTCTCACCTCTGCCCCCCCCCCCCCCCCCCCCCCCCAGCCCATAACTAATACAACTGTTCCCACGTTATTTTACTGTGTGCTACAGATGACTAAGAAGATCAAGAAATTGGAAAAAGAGACTACTATGTACCGCTCTCGCTGGGAGAGCAGCAATAAGGCCCTTCTGGAGATGGCAGAGGAGGTGAGTCTCTTATGCTCTGTCCTCTTTTCTTGCAGATGGAGGCTGTGGCCATTAAGCAATGAAGGACCTAAGAGAGGACGGGTTTAGTCATGATTTATGGCAGTTAGTTTTATCCAGCGCCTTTCATTAAGAAAGCTGTCCTATTTAGACTTTTTTATAAGTATATTTTGAATATTCTGTCAGACCGAAATACTATACAGATGTTACACAGAATGGTACTTAAGGCTTGCAGCTCCTGAACCTCTTCGCAGAGGCATTGGGGCTGGTGATCAATCCAAGCAAATCAATCCTGGTCCCACTATACCAGGCAAGGGACAACTTCGACTGGCAGCACAACATCCCCATCCGTGCCTTAGCTTTCGCTACCTTGGCATCACTGTCGTCTTAGACTCCGAATTGGCGTGATCCCTTAACATTACACCTCTGACTTGCAAGATTAAGGAGGACCTCTGCAGGCGGCAGACGCCTTCTTTTAATGTCATAGGTAGGATCATCCTATACGAAATGATGATATTGCCACAATTTCTATACTTCCTCCAAAACTACCCCTACATGACTTCAAGACATTAGTTCAATGAGATGGAATCGGTGGCAAAGCGATTGTTATGGCATAACACGCGTGCCCAGTTGGCCTTTTTCACCTGCCAGCGAGGCATCTATGAGGTGGGGCTGGGAATGTCAAACCTGTATCTCTATCACATAGCCTCCCAGCTGTTTGTGAATCATGACTAGTTTGAGCGTGGGTGGTCAGACCCTGCATACCAACTTGAACTCCTCACCCTAGGGTTCCCCTGCATTCTGGCGTTATTGTACAGGGCATCAATTTATAATAACATCCCAGTGATGACCCGATCGGTTTTTAGATGATGGAGGGCTGCTCAACGCTGCAGAGGCTGGTGGTCTAAACGAACCCAACAGGTCCTTTTGTGGACGGCTGCCCTGGAAGGATTTGGAAAATAGGACACCATTGGCATCACACTTCTGGGTGACATCTGGAGCGGGTCACCTGTGCTTTCGTTGACCTGTGACCTCTGACAGCAGTATTCCCTTTCAAATACCCAATTTCACAAATACAATTACGACATGTGCGGAGAGCTCATAACCCCTAGGACATAGCACTACCTGAGTTCAGCCTGATAGAATCAAAGGTTATGATGGGAATGCTGCGAAAGGGCAGTGACTTCCAAATGTATCGTAACGAAAGACAAGGGGGGCAGGGAGATTGAACAAGTTCCAGTCTACAGCCTCCCTAAACACTAAATAAATCAAGAGTAAAAGGAAAAAGAAAGGAAAAGGCACAGGTTCAAAAAGACACTTCTAAGGTTGGAACTAAGGGCCCTCACACATCCGGCAGATGTCATGCTTCATCCTAGGGCCAGCTCCTCGTCAGACTGGCACTGCAATGTCTGACGGGCCCCACCAGGGGGCTCTTTGCCGAGGATCTTGGTAAGAAGTGTGTGCCATAATGGAGGTTGGGATAAATTTAAAAATATTCTCAAAAAGGAGCAGGAGAAAAGAGGGTTAAAATTGGCTCAAGGGCCTTGGAACAGTAAGTTTTTTAATTAGCGGTGAGGCTCTTGGTCAGTATTAAAAACACAAGGGAGTGGAGGAGGAATAAAGTTCCACCACTCTTCATACACAAACATTCTAATAAGGACAATCTCCCGTTACCTATTGTTCGGTGGCATGTGTAGCTGCAGATACACATGCTGTGCACAGTCCGCCGTCTGGTGTTGGGCTCGGAGTGTTACAAGTTGTTTTTCTTAGAAGAAGTGTTTTCGAGTCACGAGACCGAGGGACTCCTCCCACTTCGGTTCCATTGCGCATGGGCGTCGACTCCATCTTAGATTGTTTTTTTTTCCGCCATCGGGTTCGGACGTGTTCCTTTTCGCTCCGTGTTTCGGGTCGGAAAGTTAGTCAGAATCTCGGAAAAATTCGTCTGTATTGTTTCGTTCGGTATCGGGTTAGTTGGAACAAATCGACATCGAATCTTGAAGAGCTCCGGTAGCCCTTCGGGGTAATTTCGATCCCCCGTCGGGGCCTGGTCGGCCCGACCGCGTGCGACTTCAAGACTGATGGAACGGACCCCGTTCCGATTCTGTCCTAAATGCCATAATAAATATCCTTATACGGATCAACATTTGGTCTGTAACTTGTGCCTGTCCCCCGAGCACAAGGAGGATACGTGCGAAGCCTGTCGCGCATTTCGGTCGAGGAAAACGCTCAGAGACCGAAGAGCCAGGAGATTGCAGATGGCGTCCACGCCGACAGGACAACAACGGTTCGAGGAGGAGGAGGAAGAAGAAGAAACTTTCTCCATCCACGAGTCGGATTCCGAAGAACTCGATGCTGAAGAAACGTCAACCGTGAGTAAGACGTAGAAATAAAAAGCTCACGAAAAGACTGACAAAGCCCAGGGGACGCCACCGCCAACAGGCCATGGCTTAACCCGAAAAGTAGTTGACCGTCCATCGGCACCGAAAAAGGGCGAGCTGGTGTCGAAGTCATCCGACTCCGGTCGAGATACAGGCACGCAGCAATCTCGGGCCCGAGAGAGTGGCGCAGAAAAGATTCGGCACTGAGACAGCGGCACCGAAGTTGGTCGGCACCGAGAGGGCACGACGCAGAAAAGAAAAAAGATTTTGTCGGAGCCGAAAAAATCAATAGAAACGGTTTCGGTGCCGAAACATCCGGCATCCGAACCGAGAATTAGTTCCTACTCAGAGGAACAAGGACTGTCCTCTCAAATGAAAAAACACAGATTTGAAGAGGAATTACAAACAATAGAGCCAGATCACACGCAAAGGCGGCTCTTTATTCAAAAAGATACAGGGAAGATCAGCACTCTTCCCCCAATCAAGATGAAAAGGAAACTTGCCTTCCAACAAGGAGACAAGCAACCACAAGCAAAGGTGGTAAAGAAAGTAACTCCACCACCTTCTCCACCACCATCAACTCATGCATCACCGGCGCAAACTCCACCATTAACACCCTCACCAGCTCATACCACAATGAGCCAAGATGATCCAGATGCATGGGACCTCTACGACGCTCCAGTATCGGACAATAGCCCAGAGTCGTACCCAACTAAACCGTCACCACCTGAGGACAGTACATCTTATGCACAGGTGGTGGCTAGGGCAGCCGAATTCCACAATGTATCACTACATTCGGAACCTATTGAGGATGACTTCCTCTTTAACACCCTGTCCTCCACCCATAGCCATTATCAAAGCCTTCCCATGCTCCCAGGAATGCTAAGGCACTTGAAACAAATATTTCAGGAGCCAGTTAAAGGCAGAGCCATAACTCCAAGGGCGGAGAAAAAATATAAGGCACCACCCACAGACCCTATATTTATTACAACACAACTGACACCGGACTCAGTAGTTGTGGGGGCAGCTCGTAAGAGAGCCAACTCGCATACATCAGGCGACGCACCACCTCCGGACAAGGAGAGCCGCAAATTTGATGCAGCGGGAAAAAGGGTTGCAGCACAAGCAGCAAATCGGTGGCGTATCGCCAACTCGCAAGCACTCTTGGCGAGATACGACAGGGCTCATTGGGATGAAATGCAACATTTAATCGAACACCTACCCAAAGAGTTCCAAAAAAGAGCGCAACAGGTGGTGGAAGAGGGACAAAGTATCTCGAACAATCAGATACGGTCTTCCATGGATGCAGCGGATACAGCTGCAAGGACAATAAACACTGCAGTCACAATAAGGAGGCACGCATGGCTGCGCACATCTGGGTTCAAACCTGAAATACAACAGGCTGTGCTCAATATGCCGTTTGATGAACAGCAATTGTTTGGGCCGGAGGTGGACACTGCCATTGAAAAACTAAAAAAGGACACCGATACAGCCAAAGCCATGGGCGCACTGTACTCCCCGCAGAGCAGAGGCACATTTCGGAAGACACCTTTTAGGGGAGGGTTTCGAGGTCAACCCACAGAAACCAACACCTCACAGACCAGACCAACTACCTACCAGGGACAATATCAAAGGGGAGGTTTTTGGGGACAATACAGAGGAGGCCAATTCCCAAGAAATCGGGGAAAATTTCAAGGTCCCAAAACCCCTCAAAATAAACAGTGACTCACAAGTCACACAACCCCTTCACACAACACCAGTGGGGGGAAGACTAAGCCAGTTCTACAAATCTTGGGAGGAAATAACAACAGACACTTGGGTCTTAGCAATTATCCAACATGGTTATTGCATAGAATTTCTCCAATTCCCTCCAAACGTCCCACCGAAAACACACAATATGTCAAAACAGCATATAGATCTTCTAGGACTAAAAGTTCAAGCATTACTTCAAAAGGACGCAATAGAATTAGTACCAAGTCTACAGAAAAACACAGGAGTTTACTCACTGTACTTTCTAATACCAAAAAAGGACAAAACTCTGAGACCAATACTAGATCTCAGAACACTAAATACCTACATCAAATCAGACCACTTTCACATGGTCACATTACAAGACGTAATCCCACTGCTCAAACAGCAAGACTACATGACAACATTAGACCTAAAAGATGCGTATTTCCATATACCGATACATCCTTCACACAGGAAATACCTAAGGTTCGTATTCAAAGGAATACATTACCAATTCAAAGTGTTGCCATTCGGAATAACAACTGCGCCAAGAGTCTTTACAAAATGCCTAGCAGTAGTAGCTGCACATATCAGGAGGCAGCAAATACACGTGTTCCCTTACTTAGACGACTGGTTAATCAAAACCAACACGCTAACAAAGTGTTCATATCATACAAAGTATGTCGTACAGACCCTTCACAAGCTGGGTTTCTCCATCAACTATGCAAAGTCACACCTTTTGCCGTGCCAAACACAGCAATACTTAGGAGTGACAATCAACACAACAGAAGGGATAGCCACTCCAAGTCCACAAAGGGTTCAAACATTTCACAAGGTAATACAGGCCATGTATCCAACACAAAAGATACAAGCAAAAATGGTATTAAAACTCCTAGGCATGATGTCTTCATGCATAGCCATTGTCCCAAACGCAAGGTTACACATGCGGCCCTTACAACCGTTCCTAGCATCACAGTGGTGACATGCACAGGGTCAACTTCTAGATCTTGTGTTGATAGACCGCCAAACATACATCTCGCTTCTATGGTGGAACAGTACAAATTTAAACAAAGGGCGGCCTTTCCAAGACCCAGTGCCACAATACGTCATAACAACAGATGCTTCCATGACAGGGTGGGGAGCACACCTCAATCAACACAGCATCCAAGGACAATGGGACATACATCAAAGGCAGTTTCACATAAATCACCTAGAACTGTTAGCAGTATTTCTAGCGCTGAAAGCATTTCAGCCCATGATAACCCACAAATATATTCTTGTCAAAACAGACAACATGACCACAATGTATTATTTAAACAAACCGGGGGGGGGGACACACTCGACACAGTTGTGTCTCCTAACACAAAAAATATGGCATTGGGCGATTCACAACCACATTCGCCTAATAGCACAATTTATTCCAGGGATCCAAAACCAGCTAGCAGACAATCTCTCTCGGGATCACCAACAAATCCACGAATGGGAAATTCACCCCCAAATACTGAACACTTACTTTCAAATTTGGGGAACACCCCAAATAGACCTATTTGCAACAAAAGAAAACTCAAAATGCCAAAACTTCGCATCCAGGTACCCACACCACCAATCCCAAGGCAATGCTCTATGGATGAATTGGTCAGGGATATTTGCGTACGCTTTTCCCCCTCTCCCTCTCCTTCCATATCTAGTAAACAGATTGAGTCAAAACAAACTCAAACTCATACTAATAGCACCAACATGGGCAAGACAACCTTGGTACACAACACTACTAGACCTGTCAGTAGTACCTCATGTCAAGCTACCCAACAGACCAGATCTGTTAACACAACACAAACAACAGATCAGGCATCCAAACCCAGCATCGCTGTATCTAGCAATTTGGCTCCTGAAATCCTAGAATTCGGACACTTAGACCTCACACAGGAATGTATGGAGGTCATAAAACAAGCTAGAAGACCTTTCACTAGACACTGCTATGCAAATAAATGGAAAAGATGTGTTTGTTACTGCCATAACAATCAAATTCAACCATTACACGCATCTCCAAAAGATGTAGTAGGATATTTACTACATTTGCAAAAATCTAATCTAGCTTTTTCTTCCATAAAGATACATCTCACCGCAATATCTGCTTACCTGCAGATTACTCACTCAACATCACTATTCAGAATACCAGTCATTAAAGCGTTTATGGAAGGCCTAAAGAGAATTATACCACCAAGGACACCACCTGTTCCTTAATGGAACCTCAACATTGTCTTAACAAGACTCATGGGTCCACCTTTCGAGCCCATGCATTCTTGTGAAATGCAATACTTAACATGGAAAGTTGCATTTCTCATTGCCATCACATCTCTAAGAAGAGTGAGTGAGATTCAGGCATTTACCATACAAGAACCATTTATTCAAATACATAAAAATAAAATAGTTTTAAGAACAAATCCAAAGGTTGTCTCACCGTTCCACTTAAATCAAACAGTAGAATTACCAGTGTTCTTCCCACAGCCAGATTCCGTAGCTGAAAGAGCACTACATACATTAGACATCAAAAGAGCACTAATGTACTACATTGACAGAACAAAACTAATTAGAAAGACAAAACAACTATTTATTGCCTTTCAAAAACCTCATACAGGAAATCCTATTTCAAAACAAGGCATTGCTAGATGGATAGTTAGGTGCATTCAAACCTGCTATCTTAAAGCAAAGAGAGAGCTGCCTATTACACCAAAGGCACACTCAACCAGAAAGAAAGGTGCTACTATGGCCTTTCTAGGAAATATTCCAATGAACGAAATATGTAAGGCAGCAACATGGTCTACGCCTCATACATTTACTAAGCACTACTGTGTAGATGTGTTATCTGCACAACAAGCCACAGTAGGTTAAGCTGTACTAAGAACTTTATTTCAAACTACTTCAACTCCTACAGGCTGAACCACCGCTTTTGGGGAGATAACTGCTTACTAGTCTATGCACAGCATGTGTATCTGCAGCTACACATGCCACCGAACGGAAAATGTCACTTACCCAGTGTACATCTGTTCGTGGCATTAGTCGCTGCAGATTCACATGCGCCCACCCGCCTCCCCGGGAGCCTGTAGCCGTTTACAAGTAGATCTTCAACATTTGTACATTTGTAAATATATTACTTTAACCTTCATTTTGTACATACGTATTCATTCCATTGCGTGGGCACTATTACTAGCATACACAACTCCTACCTCACCCTCTGCGGGGAAAACAATCTAAGAGGGAGTCGACGCCCATGCGCAATGGAACCGAAGTGGGAGGAGTCCCTCGGTCTCGTGACTCGAAAACACTTCTTCTAAGAAAAACAACTTGTAACACTCCGAGCCCAACACCAGACGGCGGACTGTGCACACCATGTGAATCTGCAGCGACTAATGCCACGAACAGATGTACACTGGGTAAGTGACATTTTCCATATGAGGTCAACATGTTTTGCGCCCTAAGGGTCCATACGGATCGCGCAGCGCTTCATCGGGACCAAAAGAAAAAACTCCTAAGTGGCACTACATACCCTAGTTGGGTCTAAAGAGAAAAACAAATCTATAAGTAACTTGCATGAAATGCTACACTACTCATAGCCCAAATAGGTGAAAACCCTCCCATATTAAAGATATGGGAGGAACTTCCGGGATGGCGGCTATAGGACGTTGGTTCTGTATGTGCTATTTCAAAGTAAGGAATAGCATGCACAGAGTCCAAGGGTTCCCCTTAGAGGTAAGATAGTTGCAAAAAGAGATAATACTAATGCTCTGTTTTGTGGTAGTGTGGTCGAGCAGTAGGCTTATCCAAGGAGTAGTTGTAGGAAGTTGGCTCTGTATGTGCTATTTCAAAGCAAGGAATAGCATGCACAGAGTCCAAGGGTTCCCCTTAGAGGTAAAATAGTGGTAAAAAGAGATAATACTAATGCTCTATTTTGTGGTAGTGTGGTCGAGCAGTAGGCTTATCCAAGGAGTAGTGTTAAGCATTTGTTGTACATACACATAGACAATAAATGAGGTACACCCACTCAGAGACAAATCCAGCCAATAGGTTTTGTATAGAAAAATATCTTTTCTTAGTTTATTTTAAGAACCACAGGTTCAAATTTAACATGTAATATCTTGTTTGAAAGGTATTGCAGGTAAGTACATTAGGAACTTTGAATCATTTCAATTGCATGTATACTTTTCAAGTTATTCACAAATAGCTATTTCAAAAGTGGACACTTAGTGCAATTTTCACAGTTCATGGGGGAGGTAAGTTTTTGTTAGTTTTACCGGGTAAGTAAGACACTTACAGGGTTCAGTTCTTGGTCCAAGGTAGCCCACCGTTGGGGGTTCAGAGCAACCCCAAAGTCACCACACCAGCAGCTCAGGGCCGGTCAGGTGCAGAGTTCAAAGTGGTGCCCAAAACGCATAGGCTTCAATGGAGAGAAGGGGGTGCCCCGGTTCCGGTCTGCTTGCAGGTAAGTACCCGCGTCTTCGGAGGGCAGACCAGGGGGGTTTTGTAGGGCACCGGGGGGGACACAAGCCCACACAGAAATTTCACCCTCAGCGGCGCGGGGGCAGCCGGGTGCAGTGTTAGAACAAGCGTCGGGTTCGCAATGTAAGTCAATGAGAGATCAAGGGATCTCTTCAGCGCTGAAGGCAGGCAAGGGGGGGCTTCCTCGGGGAAACCTCCACTTGGGCAAGGGAGAGGGACTCCTGGGGGTCACTTCTGCAGTGAAAGTCCGGTCCTTCAGGTCCTGGGGGCTGCGGGTGCAGGGTCTTTTCCAGGCGTCGGGACTTAGGTTTCAGAGAGTCGCGGTCAGGGGAAGCCTCGGGATTCCCTCTGCAGGCGGCGCTGTGGGGGCTCAGGGGGGACAGGTTTTGGTACTCAGTCGTAGAGTAGTCCGGGGGTCCTCCCTGAGGTGTTGGTTCTCCACCAGCCGAGTCGGGGTCGCCGGGTGCAGTGTTGCAAGTCTCACGCTTCTTGCGGGGAGTTGCAGGGTTCTTTAAAGCTGCTTCTTGAAACAAAGTTGCAGTCTTTTTGGAGCAGGTCCGCTGTCCTCTGGAGTTTCTTGTCGTCGAAGCAGGGCAGTCCTCAGAGGATTCAGAGGTCGCTGGTCCCTTTGGAAGGCGTCGCTGGAGCAGAGTTCTTTGGAAGGCAGGAGACAGGCCTGTGAGTTTCTGGAGCCAAGGCAGTTGTTGTCTTCTGGTCTTCCTCTGCAGGGGTTTTCAGCTAGGCAGTCCTTCTTCTTGTTGTTGCAGGAATCTAATTTTCTAGGGTTCAGGGTAGCCCTTAAATACTAAATTTAAGGGCGTGTTTAGGTCTGGGGGGTTAGTAGCCAATGGCTACTAGCCCTGAGGGTGGGTACACCCTCTTTGTGCCTCCTCCCAAGGGGAGGGGGTCACAATCCTAACCCTATTGGGGGAATCCTCCATCTGCAAGATGGAGGATCTCTAAAAGTTAGTCACCTCAGCTCAGGACACTTTAGGGGCTGTCCTGACTGGTCAGTGACTCCTCCTTGTCGTTTGCTTTGTTCCCTCCAGCCTTGCCGCCAAAAGTGGGGGCCGTGGCCGGAGGGGGCGGGCAACTCCACTAAGCAGGAGTGCCCTGCTGGGCTGTGACAAAGGGGTGAGCCTTTGAGGCTCACCGCCAGGTGTTACAGCTCCTGCCTGGGGGAGGTGTTAGCATCTCCACCCAGTGCAGGCTTTGTTACTGGCCTCAGAGTGACAAAGGCACTCTCCCCATGGGGCCAGCAACATGTCTCTAGTGTGGCAGGCTGCTGGAACTAGTCAGCCTACACAGACAGTCGGTTAAGTTTCAGGGGGCACCTCCAAGGTGCCCTCTGTGGTGTATTTTACAATAAAATGTACACTGGCATCCGTGTGCATTTATTGTGCTGAGAAGTTTGATACCAAACTTCCCAGTTTTCAGTGTAGCCATTATGGTGCTGTGGAGTTCGTGTTTGACAGACTCCCAGACCATATACTCTTATGGCTACCCTGCACTTACAATGTCTAAGGTTTGGCTTAGACACTGTAGGGGCACAGTGCTCATGCACTGGTGCCCTCACCTATGGTATAGTGCACCCTGCCTTAGGGCTGTAAGGCCTGCTAGAGGGGTGGCTGACCTATACTTGCATAGGCAGTGAGAGGCTGGCATGGCACCCTGAGGGGAGTGCCATGTCGACTTACTCGTTTTGTTCTCACTAGCACACACAAGCTGGCAAGCAGTGTGTCTGTGCTGAGTGAGAGGTCTCCAGGGTGGCATAAGACATGCTGCAGCCCTTATAGACCTTCCTTGGCATCAGGGCCCTTGGTACTAGAAGTACCAGTTACAAGGGACTTATCTGGATGCCAGGGTCTGCCAATTGTGGATACAAAAGTACAGGTTTAGGGAAAGAACACTGGTGCTGGGGCCTGGTTAGCAGGCCTCAGCACACTTTCAATTGTAAACATAGCATCAGCAAAGGCAAAAAGTCAGGGGGCAACCATGCCAAGGAGGCATTTCCTTACAGTAGTGTTAAGCATTTGTTGTACATACACACAGGCAATAAATGAGGAACACACACTCAGAGACAAATCCAGCCAGTAGGTTTTGTTATAGAAAAATATATTTTCTTAGTTTATTTTAAGAACCACAGGTTCAAATTCTACATGTAATATCTCATTTGAAAGGTATTGCAGGTAAGTACTTTAGGAACTTTGGATCATTTCATTAGCATGTATACTTTTTACATAAAACACAATAAGCTGTTTTAAAAGTGGACACTTAGTGCAATTTTCACAGTTCCTGGGGGAGGTAAAGTAATGTTAGTTTTAACAGGTAAGTAAGTCACTTACAGGTTTCAGTTTTGGGTCCAAGGTAGCCCACCGTTGGGGGTTCAGAGCAAACCCAAAGTTATCACACCAGCAGCTCAGGGCCGGTCAGGTGCAAAGGTCAAAGAGGTGCCCAAACCACATAGGCTATAATGGAGAGAAGGGGGTGCCCCGGTTCCAGTCTGCCAGCATGTAAGTACCCGCGTCTTCGGAGGGCAGACCAGGGGGGTTTTGTAGGGCACCGGGGGGGACACGAGTCAGCACAAAAAGTACACCCTCAGCAGCGCAGGGGCGGCCGGGTGCAGTGTGGGAACACGCGTCGGGTTTCCAATAGTTTCCTATGGGAGACCAAGGGGTCTCTTTAGCGATGCAGGCAAGGGGGGGGCTCCTCGGGGTAGCCACCACCTGGGCAAGGGAGAGGGCCTCCTGGGGGTCACTCCTGCACAGGAGTTCCGTTCCTTCAGGTGCTGGGGGCTGCGGGTGCAGGGTCTTTTCCAGCCGTCGGGAAATGGAGTTCAGGGAGTCGCGGTCAGGGTGAGCCTCAGGATTCCCTCTGCAGGCGTCGCTGTGGGGGCTCAGGGGGGACAACTTTGGTTACTTACAGTCTTGGAGTCGCCGGAGGGTCCTCCCTGAGGGGTTGGTTCTCCACCAGTCGAGTCGGGGTCGCCGGGTGCAGTGTTGCAAGTCTCACGCTTCTTGCGGGGAGTTGCAGGGGTCATTAAATCTGCTCCTTGAAACAGAGTTGCAGTTCTTTTGGAGCAGTGCCGCTGTCCTCGGGAGTTTCTTGTCTTTCTTGAAGCAGGGCAGTCCTCAGAGGATTCAGAGGTCGCTGGTCCCTTGGAAAGCGTCGCTGGAGCAGGTTTCTTTGGAAGGCAGGAGACAGGCCGGTAAGTCTGGGGCCAAAGCAGTTGGTGTCTTCTGTTCTTCCTCTGCAGGGGTTTTTCAGCTCAGCAGTCTTCTTCTTCTTGTAGTTTCAGGAATCTATTTTCCTAGGTTCAGGGAATCCCTTAAATACTAAATTTAAGGGCGTGTTTAGGTCTGGGGGGTTAGTAGCCAATGGCTAGTAGCCCTGAGGGTGGGTACACCCTCTTTGTGCCTCCTCCCAAGGGGAGGGGGGCACATCCCTAATCCTATTGGGGGAATCCTCCATCTGCAAGATGGAGGATTTCTAAAAGTTAGTCACTTCAGCTCAGGACACCTTAGGGGCTGTCCTGACTGGCCAGTGACTCCTCCTTGTTGTTCTCATTATTTTCTCCGGCCTTGCCGCCAAAAGTGGGGGCAGTGGCCGGAGGGGGCGGGCAACTCCACTAGCTGGAGTGTCCTGCGGTGCTGGAACAAAGGGGTGAGCCTTTGAGGCTCACCGCCAGGTGTTACAGCTCCTGCCTGGGGGAGGTGTTAGCATCTCCACCCAGTGCAGGCTTTGTTACTGGCCTCAGAGTGACAAAGGCACTCTGTAGGAAGTTGGCTCTGTATGTGCTATTTCAAAGTAAGGAATAGCATGCACAGAGTCCAAGGGTTCCCCTTAGAGGTAAAATAGTGGTAAAAAGAGATAATACTAATGCTCTATTTTGTGGTAGTGTGGTCGAGCAGTAGGCTTATCCAAGGAGTAGTGTTAAGCATTTGTTGTACATACACATAGACAATAAATGAGGTACACACACTCAGGGACAAATCCAGCCAATAGGTTTTGTTATAGAAAAATATCTTTTCTTAGTTTATTTTAAGAACCACAGGTTCAAATGTAACATGTAATATCTTGTTTGAAAGGTATTGCAGGTAAGTACATTAGGAACTTTGAATCATTTCAATTGCATGTATACTTTTCAAGTTATTGACAAATAGCTACTTTAAAAGTGGAGACTTAGTGCAATTTTCACAGTTCCTGGGGGAGGTAAGTTTTCGTTAGTTTTACCAGGTAAGTAAGACACTTACAGGGTTCAGTTCTTGGTCCAAGGTAGCCCACCGTTGGGGGTTCAGAGCAACCCCAAAGTCACCACACCAGCAGCTCAGGGCCGGTCAGGTGCAGAGTTCAAAGTGGTGCCCAAAACACATAGGCTAGAATGGAGAGAAGGGGGTGCCCCGGTTCCGGTCTGCTTGCAGGTAAGTACCCGCGTCTTCGGAGGGCAGACCAGGGGGGTTTTGTAGGGCACCGGGGGGGACACAAGCCCACACAGAAATTTCACCCTCAGCAGCGCGGGGGCGGCCGGGTGCAGTGTAGAAACAAGCGTCGGGTTTGTAATGGAAGTCAATGGGAGATCTAGGGATCTCTTCAGCGCTGCAGGCAGGCAAGGGGGGGGTTCCTCGGGGAAACCTCCACTTGGGCAAGGGAGAGGGACTCCTGGGGGTCACTTCTCCAGTGAAAGTTCGGTCCTTCAGGTCCTGGGGGCTGCGGGTGCAGGGTCTCTCCCAGGCGTCGGGACTTAGGATTCAAAGAGTCGCGGTCAGGGGAAGCCTCGGGATTCCCTCTGCAGGCGGCGCTGTGGGAGCTCAGGGGGGACAGGTTTTGGTACTCACAGTCTTAGAGTAGTCCTGGGGTCCCTCCTGAGGTGTTGGATCTCCACCAGCCGAGTCGGGGTCGCCGGGTGCAGTGTTGCAAGTCTCACGCTTCTTGCGGGGAGCTTGCAGGGTTCTTTCAAAGCTGCTGGAAACAAAGTTGCAGCCTTTCTTGGAGCAGGTCCGCTGTCCTCGGGAGTTTCTTGTCTTTTCGAAGCAGGGGCAGTCCTCAGAGGATGTCGAGGTCGCTGGTCCCTTTGGAAGGCGTCGCTGGAGCAGGATCTTTGGAAGGCAGGAGACAGGCCGGTGAGTTTCTGGAGCCAAGGCAGTTGTCGTCTTCTGGTCTTCCTCTGCAGGGGTTTTCAGCTAGGCAGTCCTTCTTCTTGTAGTTGCAGGAATCTAATTTTCTAGGGTTCAGGGTAGCCCTTAAATACTAAATTTAAGGGCGTGTTTAGGTCTGGGGGGTTAGTAGCCAATGGCTACTAGCCCTGAGGGTGGGTACACCCTCTTTGTGCCTCCTCCCAAGGGGAGGGGGTCACAATCCTAACCCTATTGGGGGAATCCTCCATCTGCAAGATGGAGGATTTCTAAAAGTTAGAGTCACTTCAGCTCAGGACACCTTAGGGGCTGTCCTGACTGGCCAGTGACTCCTCCTTGTTGCTTTCTTTGTTCCCTCCAGCCTTGCCGCCAAAAGTGGGGGCCGTGGCCGGAGGGGGCGGGCAACTCCACTAAGCTGGAGTGCCCTGCTGGGCTGTGACAAAGGGGTGAGCCTTTGAGGCTCACCGCCAGGTGTTACAGCTCCTGCCTGGGGGAGGTGTTAGCATCTCCACCCAGTGCAGGCTTTGTTACTGGCCTCAGAGTGACAAAGGCACTCTCCCCATGGGGCCAGCAACATGTCTCTAGTGTGGCAGGCTGCTGGAACTAGTCAGCCTACACAGACAGTCGGTTAAGTTTCAGGGGGCACCTCTAAGGTGCCCTCTGGGGTGTATTTTACAATAAAATGTACACTGGCATCAGTGTGCATTTATTGTGCTGAGAAGTTTGATACCAAACTTCCCAGTTTTCAGTGTAGCCATTATGGTGCTGTGGAGTTCGTGTTTGACAGACTCCCAGACCATATACTCTTATGGCTACCCTGCACTTACAATGTCTAAGGTTTTGTTTAGACACTGTAGGGGTACCATGCTCATGCACTGGTACCCTCACCTATGGTATAGTGCACCCTGCCTTAGGGCTGTAAGGCCTGCTAGAGGGGTGACTGACCTATACTTGCATAGGCAGTGAGAGGCTGGCATGGCACCCTGAGGGGAGTGCCATGTCGACTTACTCGTTTTGTTCTCACTAGCACACACAAGCTGGCAAGCAGTGTGTCTGTGCTGAGTGAGAGGTCTCCAGGGTGGCATAAGACATGCTGCAGCCCTTAGAGACCTTCCTTGGCATCAGGGCCCTTGGTACTAGAAGTACCAGTTACAAGGGACTTATCTGGATGCCAGGGTCTGCCAATTGTGGATACAAAAGTACAGGTTAGGGAAAGAACACTGGTGCTGGGGCCTGGTTAGCAGGGTCCCAGCACACTTCTCAGTCAAGTCAGCATCAGTATCAGGCAAAAAGTGGGGGGTAACTGCAACAGGGAGCCATTTCTTTACACACTCTCCCCATGGGGCCAGCAACATGTCTCTAGTGTGGCAGGCTGCTGGAACCAGTCAGCCTACACAGATAGTTGGATACAGTTTCAGGGGGCACCTCTAAGGTGCCCTCTGGGGTGTGTTTTACAATAAAATGTACACTGGCATCAGTGTGCATTTATTGTGCTGAGAAGTTTGATACCAAACTTCCCAGTTTTCAGTGTAGCCATTATGGTGCTGTGGAGTTCGTGTTTGACAGACTCCCAGACCATATACTCTTATGGCTACCCTGCACTTACAATGTCTAAGGTTTGGCTTAGACACTGTAGGGGCACAGTGCTCATGCACTGGTGCCCTCACCTATGGTATAGTGCACCCTGCCTTAGGGCTGTAAGACCTGCTAGAGGGGTGTCTTACCTATACTGCATAGGCAGTGAGAGGCTGGCATGGCACCCTGAGGGGAGTGCCATGTCGACTTACTCATTTTGTTCTCACTAGCACACACAAGCTGGTAAGCAGTGTGTCTGTGCTGAGTGATGGGTCTCCAGGGTGTCATAAGACATGCTGCAGCCCTTAGAGACCTTCCCTGGCATCAGGGCCCTTGGTACCAGAGGTACCAGTTACAAGGGACTTACCTGGATGCCAGGGTGTGCCAATTGTGGATACAAAAGTACAGGTTAGGGAAAGAACACTGGTGCTGGGGCCTGGTTAGCAGGCCTCAGCACACTTTCAATTCAAAACATAGCATCAGCAAAGGCAAAAAGTCAGGGGGTAACCATGCCAAGGAGGCATTTCCTTACACAACCCCCCCCCCCCCCCCAAACGAAAGAGGATGAGACTAACCTTTCCCAAGAGAGTCTTCATTTTCTAAGTGGAAGAACCTGGAAAGGCCATCTGCATTGGCATGGGCAGTCCCAGGTCTGTGTTCCACTATAAAGTCCATTCCCTGTAGGGAGATGGACCACCTCAACAGTTTAGGATTTTCACCTTTCATTTGCATCAGCCATTTGAGAGGTCTGTGGTCAGTTTGAACTAGGAAGTGAGTCCCAAAGAGGTATGGTCTCAGCTTCTTCAGGGACCAAACCACAGCAAAGGCCTCCCTCTCAATGGCACTCCAACGCTGCTCCCTGGGGAGTAACCTCCTGCTAATGAAAGCAACAGGCTGGTCAAGGCCATCATTTGTTTGGGACAAAACTGCCCCTATCCCATGTTCAGAGGCATCTGTCTGCACAATGAACTGCTTAGAATAATCTGGAGCTTTTAGAACTGGTGCTGAGCACATTGCTTGTTTCAGGGTGTCAAAGGCCTGTTGCCATTCCACAGTCCAGTTCACTTTCTTGGGCATTTTCTTGGAGGTGAGTTCAGTGAGGGCTGTCACAATGGATCCATATCCCCTCACAAACCTCCTGTAATACCCAGTCAAGCCAAGGAATGCCCTGACTTGAGTCTGGGTTTTTGGAGCTACCCAGTCCAGAATAGTCTGGATCTTGGGTTGGAGTGGCTGAACTTGGCCTCCACCTACAAGATGGCCCAAGTAAACCACAGTTCCCTGCCCTATCTGGCATTTGGATGCCTTGATAGAGAGGCCTGCAGATTGCAGAGCCTTCAAAACCTTCTTCAGGTGGACCAGGTGATCCTGCCAGGTGGAGCTAAAGACAGCAATATCATCAAGATAAGCTGTGCTAAAGGACTCCAAACCAACAAGGACTTGATTCACCAACCTTTGGAAGGTGGCAGGGGCATTCTTTAAACCAAAGGGCATAACAGTGAACTGATAATGCCCATCAGGTGTGGAGAATGCTGTTTTCTCTTTTGCTCCAGGTGCCATTTTTATTTGCCAGTACCCTGCTGTCAAGTCAAAGGTACTTAAGAATTTGGCAGCACCTAATTTGTCTATGAGCTCATCAGCTCTAGGAATTGGATGGGCGTCTGTCTTGGTGACAGAATTGAGCCCTCTGTAGTCCACACAAAACCTCATCTCTTTCTTTCCATCTTTGGTGTGAGGTTTGGGGACTAAGACCACTGGGCTAGCCCAGGGGCTGTCAGAGCGCTCAATTACTCCCAATTCCAGCATCTTGTGGACTTCCACCTTGATGCTTTCCTTAACATGGTCAGACTGTCTAAAGATTTTGTTTTTGACAGGCATGCTGTCTCCTGTGTCCACATCATGGGTACACAGGTGTGTCTGACCAGGGGTTAGGGAGAAGAGTTCAGGAAACTGTTGTAGGACTCTCCTACAATCAGCTTGCTGTTGGCCAGAGAGGGTGTCTGAGTAGATCACTCCATCTACTGTGCCATCTTTTGGGTCTGATGACAGAAGATCAGGGAGAGGTTCACTCTCTGCCTCCTGATCCTCATCTGTTACCATCAACAGATTTACATCAGCCCTGTCATGGAAGAGCTTAAGGCGGTTCACATGGATCACCCTCTTGGGGCTCCTGCTTGTGCCCAGGTCCACCAGGTAGGTGACCTGACTCTTCCTTTCTAGCACTGGGTAAGGGCCACTCCATTTGTCCTGAAGTGCCCTGGGAGCCACAGGCTCCAGAACCCAGACTTTCTGCCCTGGTTGGAACTCAACCATTGCAGCCTTTTGGTCATACCAAAACTTCTGGAGCTGTTGGCTGGCCTCAAGGTTTTTGCTTGCCTTTTCCATGTACTCTGCCATTCTAGAGCGAAGGCCAAGTACATAGTCCACTATGTCCTGTTTAGGCTCATGAAGAGGTCTCTCCCAGCCTTCTTTAACAAGAGCAAGTGGTCCCCTTACAGGGTGACCAAACAGAAGTTCAAAGGGTGAGAATCCTACTCCCTTCTGTGGCACCTCTCTGTAAGCGAAAAGCAGACATGGCAAGAGGACATCCCATCTCCTTTTGAGCTTTTCTGGGAGTCCCATGATCATGCCTTTTAATGTCTTGTTGAATCTCTCAACTAAGCCATTAGTTTGTGGATGGTATGGTGTAGTGAATTTGTAAGTCACTCCACACTCATTCCACATGTGTTTTAGGTATGCTGACATGAAGTTGGTACCTCTGTCAGACACCACCTCCTTAGGGAAACCCACTCTGGTAAAGATACCAATGAGGGCCTTGGCTACTGCAGGGGCAGTAGTCGACCTAAGGGGAATAGCTTCAGGGTACCTAGTAGCATGATCCACTACTACTAGGATATACATATTTCCTGAGGCTGTGGGAGGTTCTAGTGGACCAACTATGTCCACACCCACTCTTTCAAAGGGGACCCCCACCACTGGAAGTGGAATGAGGGGGGCCTTTGGATGCCCACCTGTCTTACCACTGGCTTGACAGGTGGGGCAGGAGAGGCAAAACTCCTTAACCTTGTGGGACATATTGGGCCAGTAGAAGTGGTTGACTAACCTCTCCCACGTCTTGGTTTGTCCCAAATGCCCAGCAAGGGGAATATCATGGGCTAAGGTCAGAATAAACTCTCTGAACGACTGAGGCACTACCACTCTCCTAGTGGCACCAGGTTTGGGGTCTCTGGCCTCAGTGTACAGGAGTCCATCTTCCCAATAGACCCTATGTGTTCCATTTTTCTTGCCCTTGGACTCTTCAGCAGCTTGCTGCCTAAGGCCTTCAAGAGAGGGACAGGTTTCTTGTCCCTTACACAGCTCCTCCCTTGAGGGTCCCCCTGGGCCTAAGAGCTCAACCTGATAAGGTTCAAGTTCCAAAGGCTCAGTTCCCTCAGAGGGCAGAACTTCTTCCTGAGAAGAGAGGTTCTCTTTTTCTGACTGTGTTGCAGTTGGTTTCCCAACTGACTTTCCTTTTCTCTTGGTAGGCTGGGCCATTTTTCCAGACTCCAGCTCTACTTTTTCACCCTGTGCCTTGCATTGTGCTCTTGTTTTTACACACACCAGTTCAGGGATACCCAGCATGGCTGCATGGGTTTTTAGTTCTACCTCAGCCCATGCTGAGGACTCCAGGTCATTTCCAAGCAGACAGTCTACTGGGATGTTTGAGGAGACCACCACCTGTTTCAGGCCATTGACCCCTCCCCATTCTAAAGTTACCATTGCCATGGGATGTGCTTTAGTCTGATTGTCAGCGTTGGTGACTGTATAGGTTTTTCCAGTCAGGTATTGGCCAGGGGAAACCAGTTTCTCTGTCACCATGGTGACACTGGCACCTGTATCCCTCAGGCCCTCTACACTTGTCCCATTAATAAAGAGCTGCTGCCTGTATTTTTGCATGTTAGGCGGCCAGGCAGCTAGTGTGGCTAAATCCACCCCACCCTCAGAGACTAGAGTAGCTTCAGTGTGGACCCTGATTTGCTCTGGGCACACTGTTGATCCCACTTGGAGACTAGCCATTCCAGTGTTACCTGGATTGGAGTTTGGAGTGGAACCTTTCTTCGGACAGGCCTTGTCTCCAGTTTGATATCCAGGCTGATTACAGCTACGACACCAGGCCTTTTTGGGATCAAAGTTTTTACCCTTGTACCCAGGATTGTTTTGTGAAGAGGCTCTGGGCCCACCCTCCTGTGCAGGTTTTTGGGGGCCTGTAGAAGACTCTTTACTATTTTTATTTTTGGTTGTCTCACCACCTTTCCCCTGGGGAGGTTTTGTGACCCCTTTCTTTTGGTCACCCCCTGTGGAAGTTTTGGACACCCTAGTCTTGACCCAATGGTCCGCCTTCTTTCCCAATTCTTGGGGAGAAATTGGTCCTAGGTCTACCAGATGCTGATGCAGTTTATCATTGAAACAATTACTTAACAGGTGTTCTTTCACAAATAAATTGTACAGCCCATCATAATTACTTACACCACTGCCTTGCATCCAACCATCTAGTGTTTTTACTGAGTAGTCTACAAAGTCAACCCAGGTCTGGCTCGAGGTTTTTTGAGCCCCCCTGAATCTAATCCTATACTCCTCAGTGGAGAATCCAAAGCCCTCAATCAGGGTACCCTTCATGAGGTCATAAGATTCTGCATCTTTTCCAGAGAGTGTGAGGAGTCTATCCCTACACTTTCCTGTGAACATTTCCCAAAGGAGAGCACCCCAGTGAGATTTGTTCACTTTTCTGGTTACACTAGCCCTCTCAAAAGCTGTGAACCTTTTGGTGATGTCATCACCATCTTCATATTTAGTTACAATCCCTTTAGGGATTTTCAACATGTCAGGAGAATCTCTGACCCTATTTATGTTGCTGCCACCATTGATGGGTCCTAGGCCCATCTCTTGTCTTTCCCTTTCTATGGCTAGGATCTGTCTTTCCAAAGCCAATCTTTTGGCCATCCTGGCTAACTGGATGTCCTCTTCACTGGAGTTATCTTCAGTGATTTCAGAGTTGTTGGTCCCTCCTGTGAGGGAACCAGCATCTCTGACTATTATTTGTGGAGTCAGGGCTTGAGAAGCCCTGCTCTCCCTAAGTAGGACTGGAGGGGGGGAATTTTCCTCCAAGTCACTATCTTCATCCTCTGTGTTGCCATCCTCAGAGGGGTTGGCTTTTTCAAACTCTGCCAAAAGCTCCTGGAGCTGTACTTTGGTAGGTTTGGAGCCCATTGCTATGTTCTTTAGTTTACAGAGTGACCTTAGCTCTCTCATCTGTAGATGGAGGTAAGGTGTGGTGTCGAGTTCCACCAAATTCACATCTGTGCTAGACATTTTGCTTCTAAAAGTTGGAATACTTTTTAAGAATCTAAAACTGGTTCTAGAATCTAATTCAAACTTTTACAAACTTTTAAACTCTAAAAGAAATGCTAAACAGGATCTAACACAAGGCCCTAGCAGGTCTTTTAAGAATTTAGAAAACTTTTCAAATTGCAAAAAATCAATTTCTAATGACAATTTTGGAATTTGTCGTGTGATCAGGTATTGGCTGAGTAGTCCAGCAAATGCAAAGTCTTGTACCCCACCGCTGATCCACCAATGTAGGAAGTTGGCTCTGTATGTGCTATTTCAAAGTAAGGAATAGCATGCACAGAGTCCAAGGGTTCCCCTTAGAGGTAAAATAGTGGTAAAAAGAGATAATACTAATGCTCTATTTTGTGGTAGTGTGGTCGAGCAGTAGGCTTATCCAAGGAGTAGTGTTAAGCATTTGTTGTACATACACATAGACAATAAATGAGGTACACACACTCAGAGACAAATCCAGCCAATAGGTTTTGTTATAGAAAAATATCTTTTCTTAGTTTATTTTAAGAACCACAGGTTCAAATTTAACATGTAATATCTTGTTTGAAAGGTATTGCATGTAAGTACATTAGGAACTTTGAATCATTTCAATTGCATGTATACTTTTCAAGTTATTCACAAATAGCTACTTTAAAAGTGGACACTTAGTGCAATTTTCACAGTTCCTGGGGGAGGTAAGTTTTTTTGTTAGTTTTACCAGGTAAGTAAGACACTTACAGGGTTCAGTTCTTGGTCCAAGGTAGCCCACCGTTGGGGGTTCAGAGCAACCCCAAAGTTACCACACCAGCAGCTCAGGGCCGGTCAGGTGCAGAGTTCAAAGTGGTGCCCAAAACGCATAGGCTTCAATGGAGAGAAGGGGGTGCCCCGGTTCCGGTCTGCTTGAAGGTAAGTACCCGCGTCTTCGGAGGGCAGACCAGGGGGGTTTTGTAGGGCACCGGGGGGGACACAAGCCCACACAGAAATTTCACCCTCAGCGGCGCGGGGGCGGCCGGGTGCAGTGTTAGAACAAGCGTCGGGTTCGCAATGGAAGTCAATGAGAGATCAAGGGATCTCTTCAGCGCTGCAGGCAGGCAAGGGGGGGCTTCCTCGGGGAAACCTCCACTTGGGCAAGGGAGAGGGACTCCTGGGGGTCACTTCTGCAGTGAAAGTCCGGTCCCTCAGGTCCTGGGGGCTGCGGGTTCAGGGTCTTTTCCAGGCGTCGGGACTTAGGTTTCAGAGAGTCGCGGTCAGGGGAAGCCTCGGGATTCCCTCTGCAGGCGGCGCTGTGGGGGCTCAGGGGGGACAGGTTTTGGTACTCACAGTCGTAGAGTAGTCCGGGGGTCCTCCCTGAGGTGTTGGTTCTCCACCAGCCGAGTCGGGGTCGCCGGGTGCAGTGTTGCAAGTCTCACGCTTCTTGCGGGGAGATTGCAGGGTTCTTTAAAGCTGCTCCTTTGGATAAAGTTGCAGTCTTTTTGGAGCAGGTCCGCTGTCCTCGGGAGTTTCTTGTCGTCGTCGAAGCAGGGCAGTCCTCAGAGGATTCAGAGGTCGCTGGTCCCTTTGGAAGGCGTCGCTGGAGCAGAGTTCTTTGGAAGGCAGGAGACAGGCTGGTGAGTTTCTGGAGCCAAGGCAGTTGTTGTCTTCTGGTCTTCCTCTGCAGGGGTTTTCAGCTAGGCAGTCCTTCTTCTTGTTGTTGCAGGAATCTAATTTTCTAGGGTTCAGGGTAGCCCTTAAATACTAAATTTAAGGGCGTGTTTAGGTCTGGGGGGTTAGTAGCCAATGGCTACTAGCCCTGAGGGTGGGTACACCCTCTTTGTGCCTCCTCCCAAGGGGAGGGGGTCACAATCCTAACCCTATTGGGGGAATCCTCCATCTGCAAGATGGAGGATCTCTCAAAGTTAGAGTCACCTCAGCTCAGGACACCTTAGGGGCTGTCCTGACTGGCCAGTGACTCCTCCTTGTTGCTTTCTTTGTTCCCTCCAGCCTTGCCGCCAAAAGTGGGGGCCGTGGCCGGAGGGGGCGGGCAACTCCACTAAGCTGGAGTGCCCTGCTGGGCTGTGACAAAGGGGTGAGCCTTTGAGGCTCACCGCCAGGTTTTACAGCTCCTGCCTGGGGGAGGTGTTAGCATCTCCACCCAGTGCAGGCTTTGTTACTGGCCTCAGAGTGACAAAGGCACTCTCCCCATGGGGCCAGCAACATGTCTCTAGTGTGGCAGGCTGCTGGAACTAGTCAGCCTACACAGACAGTCGGTTAAGTTTCAGGGGGCACCTCTAAGGTGCCCTCTGGGGTGTATTTTGCAATAAAATGTACACTGGCATCAGTGTGCATTTATTGTGCTGAGAAGTTTGATACCAAACTTCCCAGTTTTCAGTGTAGCCATTATGGTGCTGTGGAGTTCGTGTTTGACAAACTCCCAGACCATATACTCTTATGGCTACCCTGCACTTACAATGTCTAAGGTTTTGTTTAGACACTGTAGGGGCATAGTGCTCATGCACTTATGCCCTCACCTATGGTATAGTGCACCCTGCCTTAGGGCTGTAAGGCCTACTAGAGGGGTGACTTATCTATGCCATAGGCAGTGTGAGGTTGGCATGGCACCCTGAGGGGAGTGCCATGTCGACTTACTCGTTTTGTTCTCACTAGCACACACAAGCTGGCAAGCAGGGTGTCTGTGCTGAGTGAGAGGTCTCCAGGGTGGCATAAGACATGCTGCAACCCTTAGAGACCTTCCTTGGCATCAGGGCCCTTGGTACTAGAAGTACCAGTTACAAGGGACTTATCTGGATGCCAGGGTCTGCCAATTGTGGATACAAAAGTACAGGTTAGGGAAAGAACACTGGTGCTGGGGCCTGGTTAGCAGGCCTCAGCACACTTTCAATTGTAAACATAGCATCAGCAAAGGCAAAAAGTCAGGGGGCAACCATGCCAAGGAGGCATTTCCTTACAATAGTCCACTATGTCTTGTTTAGGCTCATGAAGAGGTCTCTCCCAGCCTTCTTTAACAAGAGCAAGTGGTCCCCTTACAGGGTGGCCAAACAGAAGTTCAAATGGGGAGAACCCTACTCCCTTCTGAGGCACCTCTCTGTAAGCGAAAAGCAGACATGGCAGGAGGACATCCCATCTCCTTTTGAGTTTTTCTGGGAGCCCCATGATCATGCCCTTTAATGTCTTGTTGAATCTCTCAACAAGGCCATTAGTTTGTGGATGATATGGTGTAGTGAATTTATAAGTCACTCCACACTCATTCCACATGTGTTTCAGGTATGCTGACATGAAGTTGGTACCTCTGTCAGACACCACCTCCTTAGGGAAGCCCACTCTGGTAAAGATACCAATGAGGGCCTTGGCTACTGCAGGGGCAGTAGTCGACCTAAGGGGAATAGCTTCAGGATACCTAGTAGCATGGTCCACTACTACTAGGATGTACATATTTCCTGAGGCTGTGGGAGGTTCAAGTGGACCCACAGGTGAGGGCATATGTGCATGAGCACTATGCCCCTACAGTGTCTAAGCAAAACCTTAGACATTGTAAGTGCAGGGTAGCCATAAGAATATATGGGCTGGGAGTCTGTCAAAAACGAACTCCACAGCTCCATAATGGCTACACTGAATACTGGGAAGTTTGGTATCAAACTTCTCAGAATAATAAACCCACACTGATGCCAGTGTTGGATTTATTAAAAAATGCACACAGAGGGCCTCTTAGAGATGCCCCCTGTATTTTACCCAATTGTTCAGTGCAGGACTGACTGGTCTGTGCCAGCCTGCTGCTGAGAGACGAGTTTCTGACCTCATGCGGTGAGAGCCTTTGTGCTCTCTGAGGACAGAAACAAAGCCTGCTCTGGGTGGAGGTGCTTCACACCTCCCCCCTGCAGGAACTGTAACACCTAGCAGTGAGCTTCAAAGGCTCAAGCTTCGTGTTACAATGCCCCAGGGCACTCCAGCTAGTGGAGATGCCCGCCCCCTGGACCCAGCCCCCACTTTTGGCGGCAAGTCCAGGAGAGATAATGAGAAAAACAAGGAGGAGTCACTGGCCAGTCAGGACAGCCCCTAAGGTGTCCTGAGCTGAGGTGACTCTGACTTTTAGAAATCCTCCATCTTGTAGAAGGAGGATTCCCCCAATAGGGATAGGAATGTGACCCCCTCCCCTTGGGAGGAGGCACAAAGAGGGTGTACCCACCCTCAGGGCTAGTAGCCATTGGCTACTAACCCCCCAGACCTAAACACGCCCTTAAATTCAGTATTTAAGGGCTTCCCTGAACCTAAGAATTTAGATTCCTGAAACTACAAGAAGAAGAGGACTGCTGAGCTGAAAAACCCCTGCAGAGGAAGAACAGAAGACACCAACTGCTTTGGCCCCAGACTTACCGGCCTGTCTCCTGCCTTCCAAAGAAACCTGCTCCAGCGACGCTTTCCGAGGGACCAGCGACCTCTGAATCCTCAGAGGACTGCCCTGCTTCAAGAAAGACGAGAAACTCCCGAGGACAGCGGCACTGCTCCAAAAGAACTGCAACTTTGTTTCAAGGAGCAGATTTAAAGACCCCTGCAACTCCCCGCAAGAAGCGTGAGACTTGCAACACTGCACCCGACGACCCCGACTCGACTGGTGGAGAACCAACACCTCAGGGAGGACCCTCCGGCGACTCCGAGTCCGTGAGTAACCAAAGTTGTCCCCCCTGAACCCCCACAGCGACGCCTGCAGAGGGAATCCCAAGGCTCCCCCTGACCGCGACTGCCTGAACTCCATTTCCCGACGGCTGGAAAAGACCCTGCACCCGCAGCCCCCAGCACCTAAAGGAACGGAACTCCTGTGCAGGAGTGACCCCCAGGAGGCCCTCTCCCTTGCCCAGGTGGTGGCTACCCCGAGGAGCCCCCCCCCCCCCCCCCTTGCCTGCCTGCAACGCTGAAGAGATCCCTTGATCTCTCATTGAAAACCCGACGCGTGTTTGCACACTGCACCCGGCCGCCCCCGCGCTGCTGAGGGTGTACTTTTTGTGCTGACTTGTGTCCCCCCCCGGTGCCCTACAAAACCCCCCTGGTCTGCCCTCCGAAGACGCGGGTACTTACCTGCTGGCCGACTGGAACCGGGGCACCCCCTTCTCTCCATTGAAGCCTATGTGTTTTGGGCACCTCTTTGACCTCTGCACCTGACCGGCCTTGAGCTGCTGGTGTGGTAACTTTGGGGTTGCTCTGAACCCCCAACGGTGGGCTACCTTGGACCAAAAACTGAAACCTGTAAGTGACTTACTTACCTGTGAAACCTAACAATACTTTACCTCCCCCAGGAACTGTGAAAATTGCACTAAGTGTCCACTTTTAAAACAGCTTATTGTGTTTTATGTAAAAAGTATACATGCTAATGTAATGATTCAAAGTTCCTAAAGTACTTACCTGCAATACCTTTCAAATAAGATATTACATGTAGAATTTGAACCTGTGGTTCTTAAAATAAACTAAGAAAATATATTTGTTCGATGGCATCTGTCGCTGTAGATACACATGTTCTGCATAGCTCGCCATCTGGTGTTGGGTCGGAGTGTTACAAGTTGTTTTTCTTCGAAGAAGTCTTTCGAGTCACGGGACCGAGTGACTCCTCCTTCTGTCTCCATTGCGCATGGGCGTCGACTCCATCTTCGATTGTTTTCTTTCTGCCATCGGGTTCGGACGTGTTCCTGTCGCTCCGAGTTTCGGAACGGAAAGTTAGTAGATTTCGGAAGATTTTCGTCGGTATTGTTGCGTTCGGGATCGGCGTAGTTAGATTTAACACCGCATCGAAGATCGACGCGCTCCGGTGCCCTTCGGGGTACTTTTCGATCCCCCGTCGGGGCCTGGTCGGCCCGACCGCGTGTCCAACACCGCCGATGGAACGGACCCCGTTCCGTTTTTGTCCCAAATGCCACAACAAATACCCGTATACAGACCAACATTTGGTCTGTAACCTGTGCCTGTCACCTGAGCACAGTGAGGAGACTTGCGAAGCCTGTCGCGCGTTCCGGTCCCGAAAGACACTCCGTGACCGTCGAGCCAGGAGACTTCAGATGGCGTCCACGCCGACAGCGCACCGAGAGTTCGAGGAACAAGAGGAAGTAGAAACCTTTTCGATCCACGAATCGGACTCCGAGGAATTCGACGATCAAAGAACCATGAGTAAGACGTCGAAAACAACACATAAGAAAAGTGACAAGGCCCAGGGGACGCCACTGCCACCAGGCCATGGCTCCACCCATAAGTTCGGTGACCGACCATCGGCACCGAAAAAGGCCCAAACAGTGCCGAGATCGTCCGACTCCGGTCGAGACACCGGCACGCAGCCTTCTCGGGATCGAGAAAGTGCTGGAGAGAAGCAACGACACCGAGATAGCGGTGTAGAAACGGCTCGACGCCGAGACAGCGGCACCGACGAAGATCGACGCCGAGAGGTTTCGACTCTAAAAAAGAAAAAAGCCACCTCGGAGCCGAAAAAAGATACATGCAGGGTTTCGGTGCCGAAACAACCCGTAACCGACCCAGGTCCAGGCTCTTATACAGAGGAGCAATCACTGTCCTCTCAGATGCGAAAGCATAGGTTTGAGGAAGAGCTGCAATCCACCGAAGTGGACCATACGCAAAAACGTATTTTCATACAGCAGGGAACAGGAAAAATAAGTACCCTTCCCCCTATTAGGAGAAAAAGGAGACTGGAGTTTCAAACAGACCAGGCGCCACAAACAAAGATGGTGAAAAAGGTGACTCCGCCACCCTCTCCTCCACCTGTAATTAACGTCTCACCGACGCAAACTCCGTCACATTCCCCGGCTCACACCACCATGAGCCAAGGTGACCAAGATCAAGACGCTTGGGACTTATATGACGCCCCAGTGTCGGACAACAGTCCGGAGGCATATCCAACAAAGCCCTCACCACCTGAAGACAGCACAGCATATTCTCAAGTGGTGGCTAGAGCAGCACAATTCCACAACGTAAACCTCCACTCAGAACAAGTCGAGGATGACTTTTTATTCAACACCCTCTCCTCCACCCACAGCTCCTACCAAAGCCTGCCTATGCTGCCAGGTATGCTTCGGCACGCAAAGGAAATCTTCAAGGAGCCGGTCAAAAGTAGGGCAATAACGCCAAGGGTGGAAAAGAAATATAAAGCAGCTCGGAAAAGAGCCAACTCCCACACATCTGGGGACGCACCACCCCCAGATAAAGAGAGCCGCAAGTTCGATGCAGCTGGGAAAAGGGTCGCAGTACAAGCTGCAAACCAGTGGCGCATCGCTAACTCTCAAGCACTACTTGCGCGCTATGACAGAGCCCATTGGGATGAGATGCAACACCTCATCGAGCATCTACCCAAGGAACTTCAAAAAAGGGCAAAGCAGGTGGTTGAGGAAGGACAGAACATATCAAATAACCAGATACGATCTTCTATGGACGCAGCAGACACAGCTGCAAGAACAATTAATACATCTGTGACCATTAGAAGGCACGCATGGCTAAGAACGTCTGGGTTCAAACCAGAGATACAGCAGGCAGTGCTCAATATGCCATTCAACGAAAAACAACTGTTCGGACCAGAAGTGGACACGGCAATCGGAAAACTTAAAAAAGACACTGACACTGCTATAGCCATGGGTGCACTCTACTCCCCGCAGAGCAGAGGAACCTACAGCACCTTCCGCAAGACACCCTTTAGAGGGGGGTTTCGGGGTCAGGCCACACAAGCCAGCACCTCGCAGGCAACACCGTCCAGCTACCAGGGACAGTACAGGGGAGGCTTTCGGGGCCAATACAGAGGAGGGCAATTCCCTAGGAATAGAGGAAAATTTCAAAGCCCCAAAAACCCCTACAACCAAGCAGTGACTCAGATGTCACTCACCCCCTCCACACAACACCAGTGGGGGGAAGAATAGGTCATTATTACAAAGCATGGGAGGAAATAACTACAGACACTTGGGTCTTAGCAATTATCCAACATGGTTATTGCATAGAATTCCTACAATTCCCTCCAAACATACCACCAAAAGCACAAAAATTGTTAAAACAACATTCCGACCTTCTGGAAATAGAAGTTCAAGCACTATTGCAAAAGAATGCAATCGAATTAGTACCAAACACACAAACAAACACAGGAGTCTATTCACTGTACTTCTTAATACCAAAAAAGGACAAAACACTGAGACCAATCCTAGACCTCAGAATACTAAACACCTACATCAAATCAGACCACTTTCACATGGTCACGCTACAAGAGGTGTTACCATTGCTAAAACTACAGGACTACATGACAACCTTAGACCTCAAAGACGCGTATTTCCATATACCAATACATCCATCTCACAGAAAATACCTACGGTTCGTATTCAAAGGAATACATTACCAATTCAAAGTATTGCCTTTTGGTTTAACAACCGCACCAAGAGTCTTTACAAAATGTCTAGCAGTAGTGGCTGCACACATCAGAAGGCAGCAAATACATGTATTCCCGTATCTAGACGATTGGCTAATCAAAACCAATTCACTAACAAAGTGCTTACAACACACAAATCAAATCATACAAACCCTCTACAAACTAGGTTTCACCGTCAACTTTGCAAAATCCAACATTTTGCCGTGCAATATACAACAATACCTGGGAGCCATAATAGACACAACAAAAGGAGTAGCCACTCCAAGTCCACAAAGAATTCAAAATTTCAACAAGATCATACAACGCATGTATCCAACACAAACAATACAAGCAAAGATGATATTACAACTCCTAGGCATGATGTCTTCATGCATAGCCATTGTCCCGAACGCAAGACTACACATGAGGCCCTTACAACAGTGCCTAGCATCACAATGGTCACAAGCACAGGGTCACCTTCTAGATCTGGTGTTGATAGACCGCCAAACTTACCTCTCGCTTCTATGGTGGAACAGTATAAATTTAAACAAAGGGCGGCCATTCCAAGACCCAGTGCCACAATACGTAATAACAACGGATGCTTCCATGACAGGGTGGGGAGCACACCTCGATCAACACAGCATACAAGGACAATGGAACGTACATCAAACAAAACTGCATATAAATCACCTAGAAATGCTAGCAGTTTTTCACGCATTGCGGGCTTTCCAACCAATTATAACTCACAAATACATTCTTGTCAAAACAGACATCATGACAACTATGTATTATCTAAACAAACAGGGGGGGACACACTCAACGCAGTTGAGTCTTCTAGCACAGAAAATATGGCGATGGGCAATTCACAACCACATTCGCCTAATAGCGCAGTTTATTCCAGGGATCCAGAATCAACTTGCAGACAATCTCTCTCGAGATCACCAACAAGTCCACGAATGGGAAATTCACCCCCAAGTTCTAAACACTTACTTCAGACTCTGGGGAACACCTCAAATAGACTTGTTTGCAACAAGAGAGAACGCAAAATGCCAAAACTTCGCATCCAGATACCCACACAGGCAGTCCCAAGGCAATGCCCTATGGATGAACTGGTCAGGGATATTTGCCTACGCTTTTCCTCCTCTCCCTCTCCTTCCTTATCTGGTAAACAAATTGAGTCAAAACAAACTCAAACTCATTTTAATAGCACCAACTTGGGCAAGGCAACCCTGGTACACAACACTGCTAGACCTATCAGTAGTACCCCACATCAAATTGCCCAACAGGCCGAATCTGTTAACACAACACAACCAACAGATCAGACATCCAGATCCAGCATCGCTGAATCTAGCAATCTGGCTCCTGAAATCCTAGAATTCGGACACTTACAACTTACCCAAGAATGTATGGAAGTCATAAAGCAAGCCAGAAGGCCGTCCACTAGGCACTGCTATGCAAGTAAATGGAAGAGGTTTGTCTGCTACTGCCATCATAATCAGATCCAACCTATACACGCAACTCCAAAGGATGTAGTGGGTTACTTGCTTCACTTACAGAAATGTAGCCTAGCCTTCTCTTCCATTAAAATACACCTTGCGGCAATATCTGCATACCTGCAGACTACCTATTCAACTTCCCTATATAGGATACCAGTCATTAAAGCATTCATGGAAGGGCTTAAAAGAATTATACCACCAAGAACACCACCTGTTCCTTCATGGAACTTAAATGTTGTATTAACAAGACTCATGGGTCCACCTTTTGAACCCATGCACTCTTGCGAAATACAGTTCCTCACCTGGAAGGTTGCATTTCTCATCGCCATTGCATCTCTAAGAAGAGTAAGCGAAATTCAGGCGTTTACAATACAAGAACCTTTTATACAACTACACAAAAATAAAGTCGTCCTAAGGACTAATCCTAAATTTTTACCAAAGGTTATTTCACCGTTCCACCTAAATCAAACAGTGGAACTACCAGTGTTCTTCCCACAGCCAGATTCCGTAGCTGAGAGGGCACTACATACATTAGATGTCAAAAGAGCATTAATGTACTACATTGACAGAACGAAAAACATCAGAAAGGATAAACAACTATTTATTGCATTCCAAAAACCTCATGCAGGAAACCCAATATCAAAACAAGGTATAGCCAGATGGATAGTTAAATGCATCCAAATCTGCTACCTTAAAGCAAAACGACAACTGCCCATTACACCAAGGGCACACTCAACCAGAAAAAAAGGTGCTACCATGGCCTTTCTAGGAAACATCCCAATGCAAGAAATATGTAAGGCAGCCACATGGTCTACGCCACACGCGTTCACCAAGCACTACTGTGTAGACGTGCTATCCGCACAGCAAGCCACAGTAGGTCAAGCCGTGTTAAGAACGTTATTTCAAACCACTTCCATTCCTACAGGCTGAACCACCGCTTTTGGGGAGATAACTGCTTACTAGTCTATGCAGAACATGTGTATCTACAGCGACAGATGCCATCGAACTGAAAATGTCACTTACCCAGTGTACATCTGTTCGTGGCATCAGTCGCTGGAGATTCTCATGTGCCCACCCACCTCCCCGGGAGCCTGTAGCAATTCGGAAGTTAGCTTCAACTTTGTATATTTGTATATATATTATTTTAGCCTTAAGTAGGTACATACTTAGTCACTCCATTGCATGGGCACTATTACTACAACACAACCCCTACCTCACCCTCTGCGGGGAAAACAATCAAAGATGGAGTCGACGCCCATGCGCAATGGAGACAGAAGGAGGAGTCACTCGGTCCCGTGACTCGAAAGACTTCTTCGAAGAAAAACAACTTGTAACACTCCAACCCAACACCAGATGGCGAGCTATACAGAACATGTGAATCTCCAGCGACTGATGCCACGAACAGATGTACACTGGGTAAGTGACATTTTCATTCTATAGCAAAACCTATTGGCTGGATTTGTCTCTGAGTGTGTGTTCCTCATTTATTGCCTGTGTGTATGTACAACAAATGCTTAACACTACTCCTTTGATAAGCCTACTGCTCGACCACACTACCACAAAATAGAGCATTAGTATTATCTCTTTTTGCCACTATCTTCCCTCTAAGGGGAACCCTTGGACTCTGTGCATACTATTCCTTACTTTGAAATAGTGCATACAGAGCCAACTTCCTACAACTAACCTCTCCCACATCTTGGTTTGTCCCAAATGCCCAACAAGGGGAATATCATGGGCTAAGGTCAGAATAAACTCTCTGAACGCCTGAGGCACTACCACTCTCCTAGTGGCACCAGGTTTGGGATCTCTTGCCTCAGTGTACAGGAGTCCATCTTCCCAATCAACTCTATATGTTCCATTTTTCTTGCCTTTGGACTCTTCAGCAGCGTGCTGCCTAAGGCCTTCAAGAGAGGGACAGGTTTCTTGCCCCTTTACACAACTCTTCCCTTGAGGGTCCACCTGGGCCCAAGAGCTCAACCTGGTAAGGTTCCAGCTCCATAGGCTCAGTTCCTTCAGAGGGCAGAACTTCTTCCTGAGAAGAGAGGCTCTCTTTTTCTTGTTGTGTTGCAGCTGGTTTCCCAGCTGACTTTCCTTTTCTCTTGGTAGGCTGGGCCTTTCTTCCAGACTCCAGCTCTACTTTTTCACCCTGTGCCTTGCACTGTGCCCTTGTTTTGACACACACCAGTTCAGGGATACCCAGCATGGCTGCATGGGTTTTCAGTTCTACCTCAGCCCATGCTGAGGACTCCAGGTAATTTCCAAGCAAACAGTCGACTGGGATATTTGAAGAGACCACCACCTGTTTCAGGCCATTGACCCCTCCCCACTCTAAAGTTACCATTGCCATGGGATGTACTTTAGTTTGATTGTCAGCATTGGTGACTGGATAGGTTTGTCCAGTCAGGTATTGGCCAGGGGAAACCAGTTTCTCTGTCACCATAGTGACACTGGCACCTGTATCCCTAAGGCCCTCTACACTTGTCCCATTAATTAAGAGCTGCTGCCTGTATTTTTGCATGTTAGGGGGCCAGGCAGCCAGTGTGGCTAAATCCACCCCACCCTCAGAGACTAATGTAACTTCAGTGTGACACCTGATTTGCTCTGGGCACACTGTTGATCCCACTTGGAGACTAGCCATTCCAGTGTTAGCTGGAGTGGAGTTTGAAGTGGTATCTTTCTTGGGACAGGCCTTGTCTCCAGTTTGGTGTCCAGACTGACTACAGCTACGACACCAGGCCTTTTTGGGATCAAAGTTTTTACCCTTGTACCCAGAATTGTTTTGTGAAGAGGCTCTGGGCCCACCCTCCTGTGTAGGTTTTTGGGGGCCTGTAGAAGACTCTTTACTATTTTTGTTTTTGGCTGTCTCACCACCCTTCCCCTGGGGAGGTTTTGTGACCCCTTTCTTTTGGTCACCCCCTGTGGAAGTTTTGGACACCCTAGTCTTGACCCAATGGTCCGCCTTCTTTGCCAATTCTTGGGGAGAAATTGGTCCTAGGTTTACCAGATGCTGATGCAGTTTATCATTGAAACAATCACTTAATAGGTGTTCTTTCGCAAATAAATTGTACAGCCCATCATAATTACTTACACCACTGCCTTGAATCCAACCATCTAGTGTTTTTACTGAGTAGTCTACAAAGTCAACCCAGGTCTGGCTCGAGGATTTTTGAGCCCCCCTGAATCTAATCCTATACTCCTCAGTGGAGAATCCAAAGCCCTCAATCAGGGTACCCTTCATGAGGTCATAAGATTCTGCATCTTTTCCAGAGAGTGTGAGGAGTCTATCCCTACACTTTCCTGTGAACATTTCCCAAAGGAGAGCACCCCAGTGAGATTTGTTCACTTTTCTGGTTACACAAGCCCTCTCAAAAGCTGTGAACCATTTGGTGATGTCATCACCATCTTCATATTTAGTTACAATCCCTTTAGGGATTTTCAACATGTCAGGAGAATCTCTGACCCTATTTATGTTGCTGCCACCATTGATGGGTCCTAGGCCCATCTCTTGTCTTTCCCTTTCTATGGCTAGGATCTGTCTTTTCAAAGCCAATCTTTTGGCCATCCTGGCTAACTGGATGTCCTCTTCACTGGAGTTATCCTCGGTGATTTCAGAGAGGTTGGTCCCTCCTGTGAGGGAGCCAGCATCTCTGACTATTATGCTTGGAGTCAGGGCTTGATAGGCCCTGTCCTCCCTAGATAGGACTGGTAGGGGGGAAATCACCCTCCAAGTCACTATCCTCATCCTCTGTGTTGCCATCCTCAGAGGGGTTGGCCTTTTCAAACTCTGCCAACAGCTCCTGGAGCTGTAGTTTGGAAGGTCTGGGGCCCATTACTATTTTCTTTATTTTACAGAGTGACCTTAGCTCCCTCATCTTAAGATGGAGGTAAGGTGTGGTGTCGAGTTCCACCACATTCACATCTGTACTGGACATTATGCTTCTAAAAGTTGGAATACTTTTTAAGAATCTAAAACTAGTTCTAGAATCTAATTCAAACTTTTACCAAACTTTTAAACTCTAAAAGCAATGCTAACAGGGACTAACACAAGGCCCTAGCAGGACTTTAAAGAATTTAGAAAAATAGCTCAAATTGCAAAAATCAATTTCTAATGACAATTTTTGGAATTTGTCGTGTGATCAGGTATTGGCTGAGTAGTCCAGCAAATGCAAAGTCTTGTACCCCACCGCTGATCTTCCAATGTAGGAAGTTGGCTCTGTGTGCACTATTTCAAAGTAAGGAATAGTATGCACAGAGTCCAAGGGTTCCCCTTAGAGGTAAGATAGTGGCAAAAAGAGATAATACTAATGCTCTATTTTGTGGTAGTGTGGTCGAGCAGTAGGCTTATCAAAGGAGTAGTGTTAAGCATTTGTTGTACATACACACAGGCAATAAATGAGGAACACACACTCCGAGACAAATCCAGCCAATAGGTTTTGTTATAGAAAAATATCTTTTCTTAGTTTATTTTAAGAACCACAGGTTCAAATTCTACATGTAATATCTCATTTGAAAGGTATTGCAGGTAAGTACTTTAGGAACTTTGAATAATTACAGTAGCATATATACTTTTCACATAAAACACAAATAGCTGTTTTAAAAGTGGACACAATGCAATTTTCACAGTTCCTGGGGGAGGTAAAGTATTGTTATTTTTAGCAGGTAAGTAAATCACTTACAGGTCACAGTTTTGGGTCCAAGGTAGCCCACCGTTGGGGGTTCAGAGCAACCCCAAAGTTACCACACCAGCAGCTCAGGGCCGGTCAGGTGCAGAGGTCAAAGAGGTGCCCAAAACACATAGGCTTCAATGGAGAGAAGGGGGTGCCCCCGTTCCAGTCTGCCAGCAGGTAAGTACCCGCGTCTTCGGAGGGCAGACCAGGGGGGTTTTGTAGGGCACCGGGGGGACACAAGTCAGCACAAAAAGTACACCCTCAGCAGTGCGGGGGCAGCTGGGTGCAGTGTGTAAACAAGCGTCGGGTTCTCTGTAGGTTTCAATGGGAGACCAAGGGGTCTCTTCAGCGGTGCAGGCAGGCAAGGGGGGGGCTCCTCGGGGTAGCCACCACCTGGGCACGGGAGAGGGCCTCCTGGGGGTCACTCCTGCCCAGAAGTTCCGTTCCTTCAGGTGCTGGGGGCTGCGGGTGCAGGGTCTTTTCCAGCCGTCGGGACTTTAGGTTCAGGCAGTCGCGGTCAGGGGGAGCCTCGGGATTCCCTCTGCAGGCGTCGCTGTGGGGGCTCAGGGGGGACAACTTTGGTTACTCACGGTCTCGGAGTCGCCGGAGGGTCCTCCCTGAGGTGTTGGTTCTCCACCAGTCGAGTCGGGGTCGCCGGGTGCAGTGTTGCAAGTCTCACGCTTCTTGCGGGGATTTGCAGGGGTCTTTAAATCTGCTGCTCTGTAACAAAGTTGCAGTTCTTTTGGAGCAGTGCCCCTGTCCTCGGGAGTTTCGTGTCTTTCTTGAAGCAGGGCAGTCCTCTGAGGATTCGGAGGTCGCTGGTCCTTTTGGAAAGCGTCGCTGGAGCAGGTTTCTTTGGAAGGCAGGAGACAGGCCGGTAAGACTGGGGCCAAAGCAGTTGGTGTCTTCTGTTCTTCTTCTGCAGGGGTTTTTCAGTTCAGCAGTCCTCTTCTTCTTGTAGTTTCAGGAATCTAAAATCTTAGGTTCAGGGGAGCCCTTAAATACTAAATTTAAGGGCGTGTTTAGATATTGGGGGTTAGTAGCCAATGGCTACTAGCCCTGAGGGTGGGTACACCCTCTTTGTGCCTCCTCCCCAGGGGAGGGGGGTCACATCCCAAATCCTATTGGGGGAATCCTCCATCTGCAAGATGGAGGATTTCTAAAAGTTAGTCACTTCAGCTCAGGACACCTTAGGGGCTGTCCTGACTGGCCAGTGACTCCTCCTTGTTATTCTCATTATTTCCTCCGGCCTTGCCGCCAAAAGTGGGGGCCGTGGCCGGAGGGGGCGGCCAACTCCACTAGCTGGAGTGTCCTGCGGTGCTGGAACAAAGGGGTGAGCCTTTGAGGCTCACCGCCAGGTGTTACAGCTCCTGCCTGGGGGAGGTGTTAGCATCTCCACCCAGTGCAGGCTTTGTTACTGGCCTCAGAGTGACAAAGGAACTCTCCCCATGGGGCCAGCAACATGTCTCTAGTGTGGCAGGCTGCTGGAACCAGTCAGCCTACACAGATAGTTGGATACAGTTTCAGGGGGCACCTCTAAGGTGCCCTCTGGGGTGTGTTTCACAATAAAATGTACACTGGCATCAGTGTGCATTTATTGTGCTGAGAAGTTTGATACCAAACTTCTCAGTTTTCAGTGTAGCCATTATGGTGCTGTGGAGTTTGTGTTTGACAAACTCCCAGACCATATACTCTTATGGCTACCCTGCACTTACAATGTCTTAAGGTTTGGCTTAGACACTGTAGGGGCACAGTGCTCATGCACTGGTGCCCTCACCTATGGTATAGTGCACCCTGCCTTAGGGCTGTAAGGCCTGCTAGAGGGGTGACTTATCTATACTTGCATAGGCAGTTCGAGGCTGGCATGGCACCCTGAGGGGAGTGCCATGTCGACTTACCCATTTTGTTCTCACCAGCACACACAAGCTGGCAAGCAGTGTGTCTGTGCTGGGTGAGGGGTCTCCAGGGTGGCATAAGTCATGCTGCAGCCCTTAGAGACCTTCCCTGGCATCAGGGCCCTTGGTACCAGAGGTACCAGTTACAAGGGACTTACCTGGATGCCAGGGTGTGCCAATTGTGGATACAAAAGTACAGGTTAGGGAAAGAACACTGGTGCTGGGGCCTGGTTAGCAGGCCTCAGCACACTTTCAATTCAAAACATAGCATCAGCAAAGGCAAAAAGTCAGGGGGTAACCATGCCAAGGAGGCATTTCCTTACAGATATCCTCAAGGGAATCAATTTGGAAGGGGGCACATATTAGTCACAGCAGACTTAAAAGCCAAAGAGGTTGAAAGAAGAATTGGGAATCAGACATACACATTTCCTGGAACCCTCTCCGAGCCTTTTACTATGCTTCTGCGCTCATTGTTCTAGCTATGAGCAACTTCTGAGTTGCATGTCGAGTTCCTTCTGAAAGGTGTTTGCTTCTTGTTTTTCTGCAGAAGACACTTCGGGATAAGGAGTTGGAAGGACTGCAAGTGAAGATCCAGCGGCTGGAGAAGCTGTGCAGAGCTCTGCAGACTGAACGCAATGACTTGAACAAGAAGGTGCTGGATCTCAGTGTGCCTGTTCCACTTGCCAACCACGTGGACTCTCCTCCTGAGACCATTGCTGGGGAGTCACCCACAGACTCGCACACGATGGATAACAACATTCTGTGCCCTGAGGGATGTTTGCATTCCATGCCTCCGGTGGTGATGGAGAGCACAGGTGTTTGTGGCAATGCTGCATGTGAGAACTGTGCTGCTGCTGAGTGACACATTAACAAGTGTGGGGGCAAGGCAGGAACTCTGATACTTCTGTGGTCTGGAAAACAAAATGCATTGTTTCCCCCCCACTCCAAAAAACAGATTTCAGTGTCTGTCGCCCCTGCCTACAACTTCTCACTTTGCCTGATTGAAAAAGTTCTTGGAGTGGAAACCTGGAGTGGTTGCACAGGAGGTGACTCCACCAGAACATATTTTTGTTCATGCCCTTGAGGGCGAATGTGGAACTCTGTTGTATGTGCTAATTTGTATACACTGCATCAAATTCTTACTCTGTGGTCTGCAGAAGCTCTCAGGACTGTGTGGTCTGCTGGATGTACAGCCGCATGGGGTTCACACATGTCCATTGTGTTGAGATTGTGTGTGTTTCTTTATTTAATTGTACAGTTCCGACTGTTAGAAAAGGGGTGATGGTTCGAGTCCTTTTAAGCAAAATATAAAACCTTGCATCTTGTGAATGAGGTGCAGCTGAGCATCCATTATAGGACCCCTAACCCCAAGGTGTGATGATTTTAATTAAGATGGATTTTTCCCAAAGTCCTTTTTTCTGGAGACAGGCAGTAATGGGCCTTCTCTTGCCGATTGCTCCAATTGGAATGTAGGTCTTGTTGCTTGGCTCTAGTCTTTAATTGCTAGTGCCTTAAGTATCGCAGCTCAGACACCCTGCAGCCTTATGCTGGGCCTAAGACAACACTAAGGGAAAAGTGGTGTCCACACCACTTTCAAGAGTTTTCTTAAAGCCTTATTATCTGTGCCTGGGGTAAGCTTTTTGAACTTGCCTTAGAAATGTTTCATTAACAGTGTGATATTGTTCCAGCCATTAAATGCACAGACCAACCTGTAATGTACATTATTCTGCTAAGCATTTTTCTCCATACTCACTGATAGCATGGTATTCCATTATATGTCAATGGCTTTATGTTCTTTTACAAACCGGCAATGGTATTCCATGCACGTACTAACACCATGACATTGCTTGGCATTCGTTTCCCCATTTATAACATTCCTCTTTATATGCTGACAGTACAGCATTCCTTATTGCCACCATAGCATTGCATTCCTTCATCTATCACGAGCCCCAGTAAAGCTATGTCACCGCACTATGCAGACAGAATAAGATTTGTGCCTAAAAACTGATGTGGCATGACTTACCAAGCATTTTCACTTACACGCAGCACACATGCAGTACGCTCAGCATTGTCCCACTTTATAGTGACAGCAGAGCGTGCCTTTATCAACTTTGTACCCCCATTAATCATTGGTGTGACTGCCATCACTGTCCTACCCATCACATGGCAAGAGATGCCTAGATTTGTCGATCTACTGATCAAATGCTTGGCGTTGCCTGTCCTTTTTGTTTCCTTACAAATTGATAGAATGACTGGCGTGACTTGCCCAATGCTGTGCACGTGTGACTGCATTGACCTGGCCATCATTGTCTCTTGCCCTGGCCCCGTCTCAGTTCTAATCTTACAGACATTGGAACACCGACCTTTCGAAATGACCTCCAATTTCACTTATGCACTTTACATTCTCATGTGCAATAGTGCAGTTGAACATTTGCACATGGTGGAAGCCTTGTCCTCTTATGTGTCCGTTACAGTATTTTACATAAGCAGTGGACTGTATCTGGGGGAGTGAATTACGAATACCAGGTCTCACAGGTAACAGTGATGTGAGATTTCCGTCTGCGTGAACACTGTGCATGAACATTTTTTTTAAAGTTTGTTCTGCTGATATTGCTTTCTTGTTTTTCCATGGTTTCTTTCTCCTCTTACTTTCGAAACCTATTTACATATAAATATTTCTCTAAATGGCTTTTCTCCTGCTACCCATATGCCCCGTGGGCTGCCATTCCTGACTGGCAATTTTTTGTGGTGTCACCATAGTCAAAGATTTAGATGCCCAAAGTTGAAGCCGCAGGAGCAAATTGTAAAGAATTGAAGCATTTGTTTCTATTATGGTTCATCTGTCTGTGGCGCTAATGCAAAAAAAAAAAATATAGATAATTTTGGCCAACTGTCTAGATGTAATTTATTTGGGAAGTGACAGGGGTGCAGGGTTCTTGGTACTCCATCTTGAGTACCTTAAAATGTATCTGATGTGGACATTTCTCATTATCAAGCTATTGTAAAGAAAAGGGACACATGAGGAATGAGTACAACTTTGTTTGCTATGTGTGGCCTCCTTCATGTATTGGCACTGTATAGTTTCTTTTGAAATATTTCAAGCAGAGTGTTAGTTGTAGCCTTACTGGCTTCTTGAAGATAATTTTGATGGTGGAGGGAGCCAAAGGACTGTAGGAAAAGTGTTTTTTTGTATTTTGTTTTTTTTTAACAACCCTGAGAAGTCTTACAATGTGTAGCTGCCTTCTTAATGAAAGAATGATATATTGTTTTTTTTGTACCACACCAGGATATTCTACAGTTGTACATGCTGTACCGCCATGTGTTGGGTCGAGCATCATTCAACACTTCGTTAAGCGTTTTACTTTATTGGTGGGATGAGAGGGTGGGTATATCCTTTTCCATTGAAGGGTTGTATCAGCTCTTAACCTGGAGAGGCTAGTGCTCACAGACCACAACTAACAATTTCCCACCTGTTGTACTTTTACCACTTCTTACCTCATTCATCTTCTTTCCTTTGCTTGAAACAGCAGAGACCGCTACAGTAGATGTTGTTAGCAGGCAGAAACCGTTTCAACAGTCCTCCAAACTGAATTTGTGTTTTAACAGAAATATGCTTTTTAGTATTCAAATGTTGAAATGGTCCTGAAACTAGTATAATGATAAGTTTGCAGTGCTCTTCTGCTCTACCCTATGAACTAAGGTAAAAAAAAAACGAATCACTCTGACATTCAAATCTCTGATTTTCTTTCTTTCTTCTTTTGGTTACTAAGCCTTACCCAGTACTTAACCTATCACCTGTCTTTAAACCATTTCATACACCCTGACCTTGCTCTCTAATTCATCTAACACTGAACTTAGCCCACCCCACCCTTAATTAAACTAACCTTTATTCTAACCCCAAACCTACCTTCCATTCATATACCAAATTCTAACGAATACACTAACTTTAGCCCTAGACTTAAACCTGTCCTTTCCCTTACTGTCAATACAAACCTAACCCACACCCTAAAATAGTCATATTCTCCCATGATTTTCTTTCTTTTATCCCTTATCTGTTAGACTTTTAGCCACAGATTCCTTACCTTAGAATAATCCCCAAGCATCAGACTGGATTTGGATAATTTTTGTGTGCAGTACCCTTGCGTGTTAGTAGATTGCGATGTCCATGCCGAAAGTGACATGCGTGGTGCCTATATAGGTCCGTTTCCCCCTCCCCCCACAGCTTGGTGCGGTACGATCGTTTCTTTTCATGCCAGCCAGCGCAAATCAGGAATAGATACCCCAGTATTTTTTTACTGATCTTTTCGAGACTTTGTCTCTTGGTGTGTCAGGATGCCAGCTAGAAAAGCTGGTTTCAAGCCCTGTGGTGCCTGTTACTGACAGATGTCAGAGATGACCCACATTTGGTGTGCCTGTGGTGCTTGGAACTCGACCACTATGCTAAGACCTCCGTTGATTGCCTTGCCATGCACCCAAGGCCTTGAGGGATCCGTTCCTTAAGCTCTGCGTCATGTGAAGCTTGCGATCTGTCGAGAGGAAGGTACAGATATTGGTCATGGAGCCACTCCAGACACTCGTCACGGTCATTGGGAAATTATGGTATGTCCTATTGGCTCAAAAAAAGAAAGAAGTCGAAGAAATCTTCGTCTTTGCTATGTCTGTCGAAGTTATCTGAAAAGGTGAGGTAGCGCTGAGCTTGACGCTCAGCATTTTGGTAGAGCCTGGGCAGTCTCCGTATTTCCCAGAGTTTCTGGAAGGCAGAGTGATCACCGCCCAGTTATGCAAATATTGAGTGCTTTGAGGCCCCTACTGTTCTCCTGTCGGCAGGTTCACCATAGCTCCAGTTGGGCCCCTTGGATCTGTTGATGGATCTGTGAGGGCCCCGATCGAGCCACCTGGACCTTCCCTGGTGCCTGCTCCAGTGCCAATGCTCCATGGCGGTGCCATCCCCATCGTCATCCTTGACAGTCAGGTGGGCATCATGTGACGCAGGCACCAACAGGGAGCAGACTCCCCATGATGGAGCCAGTGCCTTATTCGTATGACAGTCCTGGATTGGAGGAAGAATGGGATGGGTCTGCGGACTTCTATGGATGCTAGTAAGGAAATCCTGAGGATAACAGGTATGAGGATTTGGTAGATGTCCCCAGCTACTGGCCTGGTTTCTACCCCCCTACCATGGCTACGGAGGAGGGTGCTTCATTTACACTGGTGGTGTAGAGGGTAGCTGGGATCTAGGACCTTATGCAGCCCTTTTGGGGCATTCAAGACAAAGCTCTTCACAGAGGTGCTTACACTGGGATTTTCTCCCACCGAACCATTACTCTCATTCAATGAAGTCCTTACTGATGTCCTATTCAGGGCATGGTCCAAGCCCTGCATAGGACAATGTCCATAGTACAGTTGCTTGCTGCCATCGCTCCGCCCCAGGAGAACCCAGTTTCCTTACCCAGCACCCCACCCTGGAGAGCTTGGTGGTCCAGGTCTTCGCCTCCAAAGTTAACCCTGGAGCATTCGCTACCACTCCACTGTATAGGGCATCCAAAAGGCTGGTTGCCTTCGGGAAGAGGATGTTCTCTTCTGCCAGCCTGGCACTGTGTTTGAGCACTGCATTCCTCTTGGGCCTATACTTCCATACCATCTGGGACACTGTAGCGCAAGTACTGCCCATCGCCCCGGAGGAGGTTTGAGCCAAACTCTCAAATAATTGCTGATGGAAGAGACGCGGCCAGGTTCACCATATGATGTGTGCTGAAACGACCAACTCGCCTAGGCAGAGCAATTTCATCCTCTGTGGCTCTTCAGTGCCACACCCGGCTGAGAACCACTGGCATTTTGGGGGGCTGTCCAAGCCTTGCTCATGGCCATGGCCTTTGATAGATAGATAGTTCTTGGTTGTTTGGAGAGAAGACGGATTCTGTACTGAAGCATTTTAAGGACAGCAGAGCTACGACCAGGACCCAAGTTATTTCCATGATGCCTTGCCAAACCCTGTGCCTTCTGCCCCCTTCGTGACCATGAGAGGTGCTTCCAACCACATCTGTACATGCACAGCCACCCGGCCAGCAAGCTACATGATCTTATTGTGGCTGAGGATGTGGTTCCAACAGACCACGTGGGACAGACAGCCAGAGGTCTAGCCGGTCCACCCCAAGAGAAGCTGCAGCCTCCAAACCCCTTTAGAATGCCTCTGACAGTCATGGGCATCCAGTGGGGGGCAGGATACACCATCAGCCTCAGCACTGCAGGTCCATAACACCTGACAGTTGGGTTTTGTACCTAGTTCAGAAGGGCTACTCCCTCCTCTTTGTGGCCACCTATGCCACCTATTTGCGACAAGCTGACGGAAGACCGCCTCCCCTTGCTTCATCAGGAGGTGTTTGCTCTTTTTGGTCAGTGGGGCTATTTTGGTCAGTGGGGCTATAGAGAAGCTGCTGGCATCGGAAGTAGGTCGTGGTTCCTATTCCTGCTATTTTCTAGTGCCCAAGAAGGACAGAGGCCTTGGTTCTATTTTATACCTGTGCCTTCTCAGTCTGTTCCTGACGAAGGAGAAATTCAAAAAGTTCACACAAGTCCTGACTGCCCTGGACCCAGGAGACAGAATGGTATCAATGGACTTACAGGATGCTTATTTTCACATCTCTGTCCTGGCTGCCCTCTGGTTCACAGTTGGCCAAGAGCACTTTCAGTTTGCCATACTCACTTTCGGCCTTACTAGTGCCCCTCAGGTGTTCACGAATGCTCTGGTGGTGGTTCAGCTCATCTTTGAATGTCAGGGATTCCAATCTTTCCCTACCTCTACGATCGGCTTTTGAAGACTGGCTTGCCCCAGGCAGTTGTCTCCCACCTTCATATTACGGGGAACCTACAATCACTAGGGTTCACAATCTGGGTGCTGAAGTCACACCTGACTCCTTCTCGGACCCTCCCTTTCATCTTAGCTGTTCTGGACATAGTGCATTTTTCTGGCCTATCCTCTTGAGTGACAAGTCTAGGATATTCAGGCTATGATACCGATGTTGCAGCCTCTATCCTGAATTTTGGTGATTCTGACTCTGAGGCTGTTGGGCCTCCTGGCCGCCTGCATCCTTCTTGTGATAACAAGCCTGTTGGCATATTAGGGCTCTGCAGTGGGACCTGAAGTTCCAGTGGCAACAGCATCAGGGTAATCTCTCAGACATGGTCCAGATTGCGAAAGGAAACTGCAAAAGACTTGCAGTGGTGGCTTATGAACCATGATTGGAACAGTGGCATCGCCCTTGCCCTACCAGAGCTGACTGTAGTGACACGTGCGCATGCGTCACCCCTTGGATGGTGGCGGCCATCTGGGAGAGGTGGAGATCAGAGGTCTCTGGTCTCAGGTGGAATCCAGACTCCACATCAACCAATTGGAACTCCAAGCGATCAGGCAGGCATTGAATGCCTTTCTTCCCTCAGTCAGGAAAAGGCAGGTTAGGTATTAAAAACAACCATGTGGTGTTCAATGGGTGGAGTGGGGTGGGGTCATGGACCCTTTGTTAAAAGGCACTGCGCCTTTGGACAGGGCGTATCCCTGATGCTTCAACACCTGTTGGTCTCTCTTAACACCAGCACGGAGGAAGTGTAAATGACTAGCTGATCACGAATGACATCATCTGGAGGAGGTGCAAAGGTCTCTTTCAGGAGTGGGCAGAATCTTGGTTAGATCTATTTGCCTTTGCTGTGAACATGCAGTGACAGCAGTTCTGTGCGCTGGAGTTTTAAAGGCGGCTCTCTCTCAAAGATGCTTTTTGTCTCAAGTAGAGCTCAGGCCTACTGTAAGGAATTCTAGGTAGAAGTGGTAATGGCAGAAAGCCAAAGGTCAGGAATGACTGGGCCAATGTCATTCTTGTGACTCTGGATTGGGCATGTAGAGTCTGGCATCCTACGCTCTTGAGCATGGGCCCTCTGATGAGGCTGCCTCTTCGGGAGGATCTTTTGTCGCATCAGCAGGGGTGGGTTCTGCATCCAAACCAGCGAACCCTCTGCCTTCTTGCAAGAAGATTGAGTGGCTACAGTTGATAGCTTTTAATCCTCCTTCTGAAGTCTGCGATGTTATTCTGGCAGCCAGGTGTACCTCTATTAAGAGAGTCTGCGCCTGCCGCTGGGACAGATTTGTGGAATGGTGTGCATCCAGGAACATTGACCCTCTCTCTGCATCCTTTCCCAAATGTTACTATTTGTTCTTTGTTTGGCCCAGCAGGGCTCTACTCAGGGCCATTTGGACTGTTTTTGCAGTTGCGGGATCAACCTTCTGTGTTCAAGTCACCTCTTGTGACTAGGTTCCTCCAAGGTCTTCAACATTTGTTTACTCCCACACTATTTATCATGTCCCAGTGGGACTTAACTTTGGTCCTCACTTTCCTCGTGTGCACCTTTTGAGCTGTTGCACAACTGCCCACTACTTTTGTTAACTCTCAAGGCAGCTTTCTTAGTGGCTGTTACATCGGCCATGAGGGTCAGTGAAACGCAGGCACTTCGTGCACCCTCCTTATAGCACCTTTTACGCGGACAAGGTGTTTCTCAGGACTCAACTTGTTTCTGTAAAAGGGTGTATTACCCTTTTATCTAGGCCAGACCATCACCTTGCCTATCTTCTTTGCTCTGTCTCATCCTTCTAAGGAAGGGGAGAGACTCCACCACCTGGACCTAAAAAGAGCGTTGTTGTACATGATCAATCAAAATAGTTTGGGTGGATGGTCCACCATTTTTAGATTGTGTTGTAGCTAAGAAAGGGAAGGTAGCTCAGAAATGGATCATCTCATGATGGATACTGCTCTGCATAAAGATCTGCTACATACTGGACAAAAAGTAACCCTGAGATGTTGTGTGCTCACTGAACCATAGCCAAGGCTGACACCACCTCATTAGCTCTTGGATCCCCTGTCCAGGACATCTGTCGGGCACCAGCTTGGGGGTCACTACATACTTTAACCAAACATTACTATACGGAGAGTCAGGTCTGTTGGGATGGGCATTTTGCCCGTTTGTTTCTGCAGGACTCCTTGGTCTAATCTCTTCACAGATTCACCTCTGGGGAGGTGTTGCTTTAAGGTAAGGAATCTACGGCTAGAAGTCTCTGTCAGATAAACAAGTTACTTACCTTCAGTAATGCTTTATTTGGTAAAGACTTTATTTAGCTACTGATTAATTACCGATCCTTGCCGCTCTATGATCCAATTATAGGGCCTTAGAATTTTATACCAGTTGTTAATGTTCCTTGTGGCTTCGGCCTCTTGGTGTGGAAAGTCGTGAAAAGAAACAGATGTCAGTACAATGGGGTGGCACCTATAAAGGCACTGTGCACATCACTTCTTGGGCTGACACTGAGCTCAATGGTGCCACCTACTGTTTTGCACCTGGGAAACAGTCTGTTGTAAGTAATCTACAGCTAGATAGTCTTTACCAGATAAGGTATTAACAAAGGTATGTTACTTTACCCCATTATTTACAGCATATATTTAACTTTTTTTTTTTATATAACTCGCATTGAGTCCAAGGTAAGAGAACAGGGCCACAATACCTCCCTTTCGTATATTGCTGGGTACGAGGCATGGTTGTCTCGTCTCCTAATCGCTTTATTGATGGAACCCTATGCAGAATGGATACGGACTGATGCCCTGATTTGGGGGATATGTGGGTTTCAGGATCAGGAAAATAGGATTGAATTGTATGCTAGTGTTGTGTCTTTGGAAATCTGAAGCGCCCTAGGAGACAAGTGGACACTAAAATGTTCCTCCACCTTTGAAATTCTCCTCCACTTTTAAATATCTGGGAATTTAGGTCACAATCAACTCAAAAAGATGCCGGGAGCTAAGCATTGACCCCCCTCCTGTTCATTCATCTGAAATAGCAATTGGATAAATGGGGAAAATTGGTGCTTTCATTGATGAGCATTTAAGATGATCGCTTTACCCCAACTTTTACATAGACATAGAAATTATCCCCATGATCTATCCACAAAAAGGGGGTGTTAGGAGTGTGTGTGTGAATATATGTTCGATGGCATGTGTAGCTGCAGATACACATGCTGTGCACTGTTCCTGCCATCTAGTGTTGGGCTCGGAGTGTTAGAAGTTGTTTTTCTTCAAAGAAGTCTTTTCAAGTCACGGGACCGAGTGACTCCTCCCTTTCGGCTCCATTGCGTATGGGCATCGACTCCATCTTAGATTGTTTTCTTTCCGCCATCGGGTTCGGATGTGTTCCTCTTCGCTCAGTTATTCAAATCGGAAAAAGACTAAAATTCACCAAAAAGCGTCTGTATTGTTTTCGATTGGGAAACATCTTGCATTGACACCGGCGAAACACAGCTTTGGTGGCCCTTTGGGGCTTCCTCGCCCAGCCAGGGCCTGGTCGGCCCGACCACAGAAAACGTCAAAGCCTAATGGACCGGTCCCCTTTACGTTTCTGCCCACAGTGCCACGCCAAGTATCCCTACACAGACCAACATCGGGTCTGTAATCTGTGTTTGCCACCTTTCGATCGAAGAAGACCTTGAGGGATTGGAGGGCGAGGCGGATGCAAATGGCGTCAAAGTTCAGAGCACCTAGACGTCGAAGAACAGAACAGGAGATGGCTATCTCCATTCAAGGTTCGGACTTGGACGACTCAGACCGACCACCTACAGCAGGCCAACACGTGAGTACACCTGCCCTGACCCAAGCCCACAGTCAGTCGAAGAAACATAAGGCCTCGGGGACGCCACTGCCAGAAGGCCATGGCTCGACCCATAAAAAAATTCAGCAGTGACCAAGCAAAACCTTCGGCACTGAAAAAGGCTAAAATCGTGCTGAAGTCTTTGGACTCGAGCCGAGATCCCGCCACCGAGAAAACTCGACATCAACTCGTCGAGTCGGCGAAGCCTTGAAAGAGTCTTTCAGAGCCGAGGCCTACCATCAGCATGGGCATTTCGGTGCTGAAAAAAAACTGCTTAGGAGCTGAAAAAAGCCTTGTACACCGAGGAACATGGACTCTCAAAGCAACTAAAAGAGAGGCACAGATTTGAGGAGGAACTTCAAATGGAGGAGTTTGATGAAACAGGCAAGGATACAGATCCATAAGGATACTGGGAAGATCCAAACTGCACCTCCTCTAAAATTCAAAAAGAAACTAGCTTTCCAAGGGCGGGCAGACACTGAACAGCCAAGGGCTAAAGTACCCAGAGAAAGATCGCAGTCACGCCATTTTTCACCAGAAGATTCTCCGCCACATTCTCCGCAAAGAACAATGTCACCTATTGCAACGCCCACTGCATAGTCACCCACACACAATGTGCAGTCACAAGAGGATACAGACCCCTGGGACCTCTACGATCCCCCTGTGTCAGACAATAGCCCAGTGTGCTATCCTTCGAAACCCTCTCCACCCGAAGATAGCACCTCATATACTCTAGTCTTAGCTAGGGCAGCCGCATTCCACAATGTGAGCATGCATACAGAGCCATTGGAGGACGATTTTCTATTTAATACTTTGTCCACAAAGCATGCTTCCTATCAGAGTCTTTCTATGCTCCCTGGCATGCTTAAACATGCCCAACAGGTTTTTCTGGAGCCCGTGAAAGGGAGAGCCATTACACCGCGGGTGGAAAAAAAATACAAACCACCACCGTTGGACCCAGTGTTCATCACATAACAGTTGCCCCGGACTCTGCAGTGGTGGGAGCTGCGAGAAAGAGAGCCAACTCGCAGTCCTCTGGAGATGCACCACCTCCAGATAAGGAGAGTAGAAAGTTTGACGTGGCAGGAAAGAGAGTAGCGTCACAAGCTGCCAATCAGTGGCGCATTGCAAACTCTCAGGCCCTTAGTAGGAAGTTGGCTCTTTGTGCACACTATTTCTTACTTTGAAATAGTATATAGAGTCCAAGGGTTCCCCTTAGAGGTAAGATAGTGGCAAAAAGAGATAATTCTAATGCTCTATTTTTTGGTAGTGTGGTCGAGCAGTAGGCTTATCAGAGGGTAGTGTTACGCATTTGTTGTACACTGAGGCAATAAATGAGGAACACACACTCAAAGACAAATTCTAGGCCTATAGGTTTTTATATAGAAAAATATATTTTCTTTATTTTAAGAACCACAGGTTCAAGATTTACAAGTAATACTTCAAATGAAAGGTATTTCACTCGGGTATTCTAGGAACTTTGAATAATCACAATAGCATTACAGTTTTGGCAAAAATGACAATGAGCTATTTTAAAAGTGGACACTGTGTGGAAAAATCAACAGTTCCTGGGGGAGGTAAGTAAATGTTAAGTTCACAGGTAAGTAAAACACTTACAGGGTTCAAAGTTGGGTCCAAGGTAGCCCACCGTTGGGGGTTCAAGGTAACCCCAAAGTTACCACACCAACAGCTCAGGAAGTACACCCTCGGCAGCACAGGGGCGGCCGGGTGCAGAGTGCAGAGTGCAAACAGGAGTCTGGTTTCACATAGGAATCAATGGGGAGACCCAGGGGTCTTTTCAACGATGCAGGCAGGCACGGGGGGGGGCTCCTCGGGGTAGCCACCACCTGGGCTAGGCAGAGGGTCACCTGGGGGTCGCTCCTGCACTGGAGTTCGGTTCCTTCAGGTCCTGGGGGCTGCGGGTGCAGTGCTGGTTCCAGGTGTCGGGTTCCTTGTTACAGGCAGTCGCGGTCAGGGGGAGCCTCTGGAGTTCCTCTGCAGGCGTCGCTGTGGGGCTCAGGGGGGTCAACTGTAGCAACTTACGGGCTCGCAGTCGCCGGGGAGTCCTCCCTGTAGTGTTAGTTTTCCGCAGGTCGAGCCGGGGGCGTCGAGTGCAGAGTGGAAAGTCTCATGCTTCCGGCGGGAAACGTGTGATCTTTAAAAGTTGCTTCTTTGTTCCAGAAAGTTGAAGTTTGTTGAACAGGGCCGCTGTTCTCGGGAGCTTCTTGGTCCTTTAGATGCAGGGTAGTCCTCTGAGGCTTCAGAGGTCGCTGGACCCTGTTGGATGCATCGCTGTTGCAGTTTTCTTCGAAGTAGGGAGACAGGCAGGTGGGGGTGGAGCCAAGTCAGTTGTCATCTCCCACTTCACTGTAGGGCTTCAGCTCAGCAGTCCTTCTTTAGGTTGCAGGAATCTATCTTCCTCGGTTCTGGGAGCCCCTAAATACTGAATTTAGGGGTGTGTTTAGGTCTGGGAGGGAAGTAGCCAATGGCTACTGCCTTGAGGGTGGCTACACCCTCTCTGTGCCTCCTCCCTGTGGGGAGGGGGGTACATCCCTAATCCTATTGGGGGAATCCTCCTTCTACAAGATGGAGGATTTCTAAAAGTAAGAGTCACCTCAGCTCAGGACACCTTAGGGGCTGTCCTGACTTGGGGTGGGGGGGGGTGACTCCTCCTTGTTTTTCTCATTATCTCCTCCAGCCTTGCCACCAAAAGTGGGGGGGCAGTGGCCGGAGGGACGGGCCTCTCCACTAGCTGGAATGCCCTGTGGCGCTGTAACAAAGGGGGTGAGCCTTTGAGGCTCACCGCCAGGTGTTACAGTTCCTGCAGGGGGACGTGAGAAGCACCTCCACCCAGTACAGGCTTTGTTCCTGGCCACAGAGTGACAAAGGCACTCTCCCCATGTGGCCAGCAACATGTCTGGTGTGTGGCAGGCTGGCAAAAACTAGTCAGCCTACACTGGTGGTCGGGTATGTTTTCAGGGGGCATCTCTAAGATGCCCTCTGGGTATATTTTTTACAATAAAGAGCACACTGGCATCAGTGTGAATTTATTGTGCTGAGAAGATGCCCTCTGGGTATATTTTTTACAATAAAGAGCACACTGGCATCAGTGTGAATTTATTGTGCTGAGAAGTTTGATACCAAACTTCCCCGTTTTCAGTGTAGCCATTATGGTGCTGTCGAGTTCGTGCATGACAGACTCCCAGACCATATACTCTTATGGCTACCCTGCACTTACAATGTCTAAGGTTCTGCTTAGACACTCTAGGGGCATAGTGCTCATGCACATATGCCCTCACCTGTGGTATAGTGCACCCTGCCTTAGGGCTGTAAGGCCTGCTAGAGGGGTGACTTACCTATGCCACAGGCAGTGTGATTTTGGCATGGCACTCTGAGGGGAGTGCCATGTCGACTTAGTCATTTTCTCCCCACCAGCACACACAAGCAGGCACGCAGTGTGTATGTGCTTAGTGAGGGGTCCCTAGGGTGGCATAAGGCATGCTGCAGCCCTTAAGGACCTTCCCTGGCATCTGGGCCCTTGGTACCAGGGGTACCAGTTACAAGGGATTTACCTGGGTGCCAGGGTTGTGCCAATTGTGGAGACAAAGGCACAGTTTAGGGAAAGAACACTGGTGCTGGGGCCTGGTTAGCAGGGTCCCAGCACACTTTCAAATAATAACTTTGCATCAGCAAAGGCAAAAAGTCAGCGGGTAACCATGCCAAGGAGGCATTTCCTTACACCCTTCTCGCACGTTATGACCGAGCTCATTGGGACGAGATGAGCGATATCATCCAACATCTCCCCAAGTAATATCAGAAAAGAGCTCAGCAAGTGGTAGAGGAGGGACAAGCAATATCTAAAAATCAGATACGATCTGCATTAGATTCTGCTGACACTGCTGCAAGAACAGTGAACATTGCTGTGACAATTAGATGCCATGCTTGGTTGAGATCCTCAGGCTTCAAACCAGAGATTCAACAGGCGGTCCTAAACATGCCATTTAATCAACAATTGTTTGGACCACAAGTGGACACATCCATCGAAAAAATGAAGGACACTGATACGGCCAAAGCCATGTGAGCCCTCTACTCGTCCCAATATAGAGGGACATTCAGAAAACAGCAATATAGGAGAGGTTTCAGACAACAGCCTTCAGAAACATCCACCTCTCAAACAAAACCCACCTACCAATCACAATATCGGAGAGGGGGGGGTTTTGAGGGTCCTTCAGGGGACAATTCCCAAGGTCAAGATGGAAATTTCTCCTGTGGGAGGAAGACTGAGATGTAACCACAAACACTGGTCAGACATAACCACAGACACATGGGTCTTATCAGTTATCCAACATGGTTACTGTATAGAATTCATACATTTTCCTCCAGATATTCCCCCAAGAGCACACGAACTGTAATCGCAACATCTAGCAATGTTACAAACAGAGATGCAGGCACTATTAACAAAACAAGCCATAGAACTAGTACCTCACCAAGAAAAAGGAACAGGGGTTTATTCCCTATATTTCCTTATTCCCAAAAAGGACAAAACACTAAGACCAATTTTAGATCTCAGGACTCCCAACCTATTCATCAAATCAGAACACTTTCACATGGTGACACTACAAGATGTAGTCCCCTTACTAAAACAGGGAGAATACATGTCAACACTGGATTTAAAAGCTGCGTATTTTCATATACCCATCCATCCATCTCACAGAAAATACCTCAGGTTTGTTGTACAAGGAAAACATTACCAATTCAAAGTATTACCCTTCCGGATAACAACAGCCCCCAGAGTATTTACAAAATGCTTCGCAGTAGTAGCAGCAGCCCATATAAGGAGACAACACATGCACGTATTCCCATATCTCGACGATTGGCTAATAAAAGCCAACACTCACCAGCAGTGTCAGAACCACACACGGTACGTAATAGGTACCCTACACACACTAGGGATTTCTATAAATTACCAAAAATCACACTTGCAACCATCCCAACTACAACAATACTTGGGAGCAACACTCAAAAAGCGATTGCCTGTCCAAGCCCACAAAGGGTACAATCATTCCACACCATGGTACCAAAGATACAACCAAATCAGCACTACAGAGTCAGATTTGTCATGAAACTCCTAGGCATAATGGCATCATGCATCGCAATCGTCCCAAACGTGCGGCTACACATGCGCCCCTTACAGCAGTGCCTTTCAAAACAAAGGACGCAGGCACAAGGTCAACTCCAAGATCTAGTGTTGATAGACCGCCAAACACACTATTCGCTTCAATGGTGGAACACTGTAAATTTAAACAAAGGGTGGCCTTTTCAAGACCTTGTGCCTCACGCCATTCTCACAACAGATGCATCAATGATGGGGTGGGGTGCACACCTCAACAATCACAATATACAAGAACAATGGGACAGTCAACAGAAACAACTACACATAAATCACTTGGAGCTGCTAGCAGTCTTCCTAGCACTAAAAGCATTTCAACCTCTTCTAGCTCACAAACACATTCTTGTCAAAACAGACAATATGACAACAATGTACTACCTGAACAAACAAGGGGGAACACACTCCTCACAACTATGCCTCCTAGCACAAAAAAATTGGCATTGGCCATTTCACAACATTCGCCTAATAGCGCAATATATTCCAGGCATTCACAATCAATTAGCGGACAATCTCAGTCGAGATCACCAGCAAACTCACGAGTGGGAAATACATCCTCACATACTACAAGAATACTTTTGCCAGTGGGGGACACCAGACATAGATCTGTTCACCACAAAACAAAACTTTGAGTCCAGGTACCCACACTCTCAGTCCAAGGGCAATGCTCCTTGGATCAATTGGTCAGGGATATTTGCTTACGCTTTTCCCCCTCTCCCACTCATTCCTTTTCTAGTCAACAAACTGAGTCAAAACAAACTCAAACAAATACTCATAGCGCCAACTGTGGTACACCACACTGTTGGACCTCTCTGTAGTACCTCACATCAAACTTCCAAACAGACCAGATCTGTTAACACAACACAAACAACAGATCAGGAACTCCGCACCTGGCTCCTGAGGTCTTAGAATTTGGCTATCTAAACCTTTCAAATGAGTGTATGGAAGTCATTAAACAGGCAAGGAAACCTACCACCAGGCATTTTTATGCTAATAAATGGAAAAGGTTTGTTTTCTACTGCCAAGCAAATCAAATCACGCCGTTAGAGGCCTCCATACAAAACATTGTAGGTTATTTACTACACCTACAAAAAGCAAATCTCGCTTTTTCTTCCATCAAAATACATCTCACTGCAATCTCTGCTTACTTGCAGATTAAACACACAAATCACTATTTAGAATACCAGTTATTAAAGCCTTTATGGAAGGACTAAAAAGGATCATACCTCCAAGAACCCCACCAGTACCCTCGTGGAACCTTAATATTGTACTTACACGACTCGTGGGTCCACCTTTTGAACCCATGCATTCTTGCCAAATCGAATTCTTAACTTGGAAGGTGGCATTTCTAGTAGCGATCACTTCACTACGAAGAGTTAGTGAAATACAAGCGTTCACTATCGAAGAACCCTTCATACAAGTACACAAACATAAAATAGTTCTCCGCAAAAATCCAAACTTTCTGCTAAAAGTCATCTCACCGTTTCATTTATACCAAACTGTAGAGCTCCCAGTCTTCTTCCCACAGCCAGTCTCAGTAGCAGAAAGAGCACTGCATACATTAGACATAAAAAGAGCACTAATGTACTATATAGATCGAACAAAACCATTTCGTAAAACTAAACAATTGTTCGTCGCTTTCCAAAAACCCCATGCTGGTAACCCTATATCCAAACAGGGCATAGCCAAATGGATAATCAAATGCATACAAACTTGTTACCTAAAAGCGAGCTACTCATTACACCAAAGGCACACTCCATTAGAAAGAAAGGAGCAACAATGGCCTTTCTAGGTAACATACCAATGACAGAGATTTGTAAGGCAGCCACTTGGTCCACACCTTACACGTTTACCAAACACTACTGTGTAGATGTGTTAGCAACACAACAAGCCACTGTAGGACAGGCTGTACTAAGAACATTATTTCAAACAACTTCAACTCCTACAGGCTGCCCACCGCTTTTGGGAGGATTACTGCTTTGTAGTCTATGCACAGCATGTGTATCTGCAGCTACACATGCCATTGAACGGAAAATGGCACTTACCCAGTGTACATCTGTTCGTGGCATGTTCCGCTGCAGATTCACATGTGCCCTCCCACCTCCCCGGGAGCCTGTAGCCGTTTAAGTTGCAATTAGAAATTGTATATATGTAAATAAACATTCCTTTAGCACAAACTATGTACATACATATCTATCCCATGGCATGGACATCTTTACTATTCTCATTCTACCACTCCTACCTCACCCTATGCGGGAAAAAAATCAAAGATGGAGTCGATGCCCATGCGCAATGGAGCCGAAAGGGAGGAGTCACTCGGTCCCGTGACTCCAAAAGACTTCTTCGAAGAAAAACAACTTGTAACACTCCGAGCCCAACACTAGATGGCAGGAACAGTGCACAGCATATGAATCTGCAGCAGAGCATGCCACGAACAGATGTACACTGGTTAAGTGCCATTTTCCATATATATATATATATATATATAGATAGATATATATATATATATATGTTCGGTGGCATGCGTAGCTGCAGATACACATGCTGTGGATTATCCTGCCATTGTAATTGTAATCGTATTTATATAGCGCTTACTACCCCTGACGAGGCGTCGAAGCGCTTTTCGATGAGTAGCACGCTACTCCGGTACCCAACAAGAATTAGTGATGGATTAGTATAATTTAATAAGGAGTACAGTTTTAGTATTATTATGAGTTAATTTGAGTTGCGGATATGAGAGTTTGTTAGTTAGATTGACTGGAGTAATGGAGGGGTGGAGGAGGAAAGAAATCCAGAAGTGTTAATTGGGAGTTTATCCTTCATTTACTTAATCCAAAGGCTTGAGATGAATAAAAGGGGAGCGGAGGGGAAAGAGGATGTGGAAGGGTTAGGGAGAGCATAGTAGCAGGGTGAGATGAATGCAGGAAAATGTAGTAGGGTTGTGTGGGGGGTCACGGAGGTAGAGTGAGGTTTGGTGAGTTAGATGTGGTGGTGGAGGGAAGAGCTTAGGCAGAGATATTTAGGAGATGAAAGTGGTCGAAGGGATTTGGGATGAGTCCGAGTGAGAATAGAGGATAGTTTGATAGAGACATGACATAAGAGTGATGAGTAGATAAGTGTGATAAAAGAGAGCAGAAATTCATAGATATCTAGTATAACAACCCAAAAAACCAGGAGCCATACAATGATCCACAAACATGCCAGGCACAGAAACAACATATATACATACATACACATATATATATTTATACACACACACACATGAATACACACACATATGCACATACAATACATAATTAGAATCATGGGTAAAAAATACTTAGTCAGACAGGTTTAAAAGAGTGTGTGTGTATTTTATTGTTATTGGTTTAGTTTCTGTAAAATGAGCATTGTGGCCTACCCAACCGGAGTATTTTCTACGAGTATGTCAGTAAGCGTTACCTAGCATGTTTTATACGCCCCGTTTATATTGTACACTAAGGGTACGTGATGGGCCACGGGGTAAACGTCTCCAGCAACCTTGTGTGCCTTTGGCAATGTGATTGTTACTAGTGCGTCTTTGTGGAGATGTCCTTGTGCTTCTGAGCATCAACAACGCACCACCGGAATCGGCGGTAAACGCATTGGGGTCGTTTTGGAAAGCTGTCCATCATCCTGGTAAAAGGCGGGAAATTCCTTTACCTACTTCGAGGGTGGACGGGGCGTAGCTCAGCGGGTGTTGGGCTACTAGTCTAGTGTTGGGCTCGGAGTGTTACAAGTTGTTTTTCTTCGAAGAAGTCTTTTCGAGTCACGAGACTGAGTGACTCCTCCCTTTCGGCTCCATTGCGCATGGGCGCGGTCTCCATCTTAGATTGTTTTCATTCCACCATCGGGTTCGGACGCGTTCCTCTTCGCTCCGTATTTCGATTTGGGAAAGTTAGCTAAATTATCGAAAATTCAACGGTATTGTTCTAGTTCGGTACCGGGTTAGTGTTATTGTATCGGCACCGACAGTAAGAGAGCTACGGCGGCTCTTCGGGGCTTCCGTTCTTCACCGGGGTCTGGTCGGACCAACTCCACCCTTCGTCGAAGACTAATGGACCGGACCCCCTTCCGCTTCTGTCCGAAGTGTCATTCGAAGTATCCCTATACAGACCAGCACCTGGTCTGTAATCTGTGTTTATCATCGGAACTTAGGGAGGATACTTGCGAGGCTTGTTGAGCGTTTCGATCAAAAAAGAGCCTACGAGATCGACGAGCAAGAAGACTACAAATGGCGTTGACACCGAGAGAGCAACTCAATGTCGGAGAGGAGGAAAGCATTTCCATCCAGGGATCGGACTCGGACGAATCTGAAAGTGACCGAACCTCGACGGTGCAGCGAACAGTGAGTAAACCTGCCCCGTCCAAAACTCACACAAAGATCTTTAAGGCCAAGGGGACGCCACCGCCAACAGGCCATGGCTTAACCCATTGAAAAGAAGGTGACATCGGCACTGAAAAAGGCCAGGGATTTGCCAAAGACTTCCAACTCCAGTCGAGATTCCGGCACCGAACGCTCTCGACACCGAGAGTTCGACTCACCCAAAGTGAGAAAAATATCATCGGAACCGAAAGACTATATCTGAAACCTCGGTACCGAAAAAAGCGGCTTCAGAGCCAAAAAGCTCTTACACAGAAGAGCAAGGACTTTCCAGCCAAATGAAGGAAAGACATAGATTTGAGCAGGAATTAAGTATGGACGAACCAGACCATACATAAAGGAGGTTGCATATTCAGAAAGAGACTGGAAAAATACAAACTCTCCCTCCAATCAAGTCTAAAAGGAAACTGGCATTTCAGGAGACAGAAATGCAGCCTAAGGCAAAGGTGGTTAGAGACAAAATCCCCACCACCAAGGTTTTCACCACAACTGTCCCCACCGCACTCACCACAACTGTCTCCAGTGGGAACACCTCCAATGCAGTCACCCACACATACACGGATGACACAGTGTGATGCTGATGCATGGGACTTATATGATGCACCAGTATAGGATAACAGTCCGGATTGTTATCCAACAAAGCTGTCCCCTCCAGAGGACAGTACTGCATATACGCAGGTACTATCCAGGGCAACTACGTTCCACAACGTAGCAATGCACTCAGAGCTAATAGAGGATGATTTTCTGTTTAACACCTTAGCATCCACCTACGCTTCCTATCAGAGTCTGCCAATGCTCCCGGGTATGCTCAAACACGCAAAACAAGTATTCCAGGAGCCAATTAAAGGAAGGGCTATCACGCCTAGGGTTGAGAAGAAGTACAAGCCTCCCCCAACGGATCCTGTGTTCATAACACAACAACTTACACCGGACTCAGTGGTTGTAGGAGCAGCAAGAAAGAGAGCAAACTCTCAGTTGTCAGGAGACGCTCCACCGCCTGACAAAGAGAACAGAAAGTTTGACGCAGCGGGCAAACGAGTGGCAGCACAAGCAGCCAATCAATGGCGGATTGCTAATTCGCAAGCCCTACTTGCTTGCTACGACAGGGCACACTGGGACGAGATGCAACACATCATACAGTACTTGCCCAAAGAACACCAGAAACGAGCCCAGCAGGTTGTGGAAGAAGGACAGGCCATATCCAACAACCAGATAAGGTCCGCACTAGACTCGGCAGACACGGCAGCACAAACACTCAACACGGCGGTAACCATTCGCAGGCATGCATGGTTAAAAAGTTCTGGATTCAAGCCAGAGATCCAACAAGCGGTGTTGAACATGCCATTTAACCAAGAACAGTTGTTTGGGCCGGAAGTGGACACAGCAATTGAAAAGTAAAAAAAAAAGACACAGCCAAAGCCATGGGCGCGCTCTACTCCCCACAAGTCCGAGGCACCTTTAGGAAACCACAATTCAGAGGAGGTTTTCGACAGCAAACACCAGAGCCTTCCACCTCTCAAACTAGACCCACCTATCAGGCACAATATCAAAGGGGAGGGTTTCGTGGTTCCTATAGAGGACAATTCCCAAGAGGAAGGGGAAAGTTCCAGGCAACCAAAACAAGCCAGACCAAACAGTGACTTCTGTGTCACAAAACCCCAACACTTATCACCAGTGGGGGGGAGGCTAACCGCATATTATCAAAACTGGACACATATTACCACAGACGCATGGGTCCTATCAATGAGCCAACATGGTTATTGCATAGAATTCACAAATTTCCCGCCAGATGTGCCACCAAGAGCACACCTTATGTCCAAACAACACTTGGACCTATTACAAATAGAAGTGCAAGCACTATTACAAAAACAAACAATAGAGCTAGTACCCAACCATCGGAAAGGAACAGGCGTCTACTCATTATATATCCTAATTCCAAAAAAGGACAAAACATTAAGACCCATCTTAGATCTCAGAACACTGAATCTCTTCATCAAATCAGACCACTTCCACATGGTAACACACTCAAGACGTGGTTCCCTTACTAAAAAAGGGGGACTACATGTCAACATTAGATCTCAAGGATGCGTATTTCCACATACCCATCCATCCATCCATCTCACAGAAAATACTTAAGGTTTGTAATAAAAGGTGTACACTATCAATTCAAAGTGCTACCTTCGGGATAACAACGGCCCCAAGAGTATTCACCAAATGCCTAACCGTAGTAGCCGCTCACATAAGGAGACAGCACATGCACGTATTCCCATATTTGGACGACAGGCTAATAAAAACAAATACTCAACAACAATGTCTTCTTCACACGCAATACGTCATAGAAACTCTACACAAACTAGGGTTTTCTATAAATTACCAGAAATCAAATCTGCAACCATCCCAAATACAATACTTGGGAGCAACACTCAACACACAAAGAGCAATTGCCACTCCAAGTCCACAAAGGGTTCAAGCGTTCCAAAATGTAACATCAAGCATACAGTCAAACCAACACTACCCAGTAAGGTTTATAATGAAACCTCTAGGCATGATGTCTTCATGCATAGCCAGTGTCCCAAATGCAAGATTACACATGAGGCCCTTGCAACAGTGCCTAGCAGAACAATGGACACAAGCAAAGGGTCAACTTCAAGATCTAGTGTTGATAGACCGCCAAACACACTTCTCGCTTCAATGGTGGAACCCTATAAATTTAAACAAAGGGTGGCCATTCCAAGACCCAGTGCTTCAAGCTGTTGTCACAACAGATGCTTCCATGATAGGGTGGGGAGCACACCTCAACAAGCACAGCATACAGGGCTAATGGGACAATCAGCAAAAGCAATTTCACATAAATCATTTGGAACTGCTAGCGGTGTTTCTAACATTAAAAGCATTTCAACCACTGGTAGCCCACAGACACAACCTTGTCAAAACCGACAACATGACAACAATGTATTATCTCAACAAACAAGGGGGGGACACACTCGTCACAACTGTGTCTCTTAGCACAAAGAATTTGGCACTGGGCAATTCACAATCACATTCGCCTGATAACACAATACATACCAGGCATTCAGAATCAGTTAGCTGACAATCTCAGTTGAGACCACCAGCAAACTCATGAATGGGAAATTCATCCCCAGATCCTACAGGATCACTTCCACCGGTGGGGAACACCAAACATAGACCTATTCGCAACAAAAGAAAACGCCATATGCCAAAACTTCGCGTCCAGGTACCCACACCCTCAATCCAAGGGCAATGCACTATGGATGAGTTGGTCAGGGATATTTGCTTACGCTTTTCCCCCCCCCCTCCCACTCATTCCTTATCTGGAAAACAAACTAAGTCAAAACAAACTCAAACTAATACTCATTGCACCAACCTGGCTCGCCAACCGTGGTACACAACACTGTTGGACTTATTGGTTGTACCCCACAACAAACTACCAAACATGCCAAATCTGTTAACACAACACAAACAACAGATCAGACACCCAAATCCAGCATCGCTCAATCTAGCGATCTGGCTGCTGAAGTCTTAGAATTCAGACATTTAAATCTTACACAAGAGTGTATGGAGGTCATTAAACAAGCAAGAAAACCAACAACAAGGCATTGTTACGCAAACAAATGGAAAAGATTTGTTTGCTACTGCCACACTAACCAGATCCAACCACTACATGCCTCCACAAAGGACATTGTAAGTTACTTATTACACTTACAAAAGTCTAATCTAGCATTCTCTTCCATTAAAAAAACATCTCACTGCAATATCTGCCTATCTGCAGACTACTCATACAACATCGCTTTTTAGAATCCCAGTCATTAAAGCCTTTATGGAGGGATTAAAAAGAATCATATACCCAAGGACACCACCAGTACCTTCGTGGAATGTTACTATTGTATTAACACAACTCATGGGCCCACTATTCGAACCCATGCATTCTTGTGAAATGCAATATCTGACTTGGAAAGTAGCCTTTCTAATAGCTATCACATCACTTAGAAGAGTAAGTGAGATACAAGCATTTACTATTCAAGAACCCTTTATACAAATACATAAACATAAAGTGGTTCTCCGTACAAATCCGAAATTCTTACCAAAAGTCATATCATCATTCCACCTAAACCAAACTCTGGAACTCCCAGTCTTCTTTCCGCAACCAGACTCAGTAGCCGAAAGAACATTACATACTTTAGACATAAAAAGAGCACTAATGTATTACATTGACAGAACAAAACAATTTTGTAAAACAAAATTGTTTGTAGCCTTCCAAAAACCTCATGCAGGTAATCCTATATCCAAACAAGGCATCGACAGATGGATAGTTAAATGTATTCAAACTTGCTATATTAAGGCAAAAGGAGATTTACCTATTACACCAAGAGCACATTCCACGAGGAAAAAAGGCGCCACAATGGCTTTTCTTGGGAATATAACTATGACAGAAATTTGTAAGGCAGCCACATGGTCTATGCCTCATACAGTTATTAAGCATTACTGTGTAGATGTGTTAGCAACGCAACAAGCCACAGTAGGACAGGCTGTAATAAGAACATTATTTCAGACAACTTCAACTCCTACAGGCTAAACCACCGCTTTTTGGGGGGAGATTACTGCTTGTTAGTCTATGCACAGCATGTGTATCTGCAGCTACACATGCCACGAAACGGAAAATGTCACTTACCCAGTGTACATCTGTTCGTGGCTTGAGACGCTGCAGATTCACATGTGCCCTCCCACCTCCCCAGTAGCCTGTAGCCTTTCTTAGGTGAATGAAAATTGTAAATATGTAAATTAATCTTCTTTTGATACACATTAAGTACATACATAACTACTCCATTGCATGGGCACCTCTAGTATACTCATAACTCCTACCTCACCCTCTGCGGGGAAAACAATCTAAGATGGAGTCGACACCCATGCGCAATGGAGCTGAAAGGGAGGAGTCACTCGGTCTTGTGACTCGAAAAGACTTCTTCGAAGAAAAACAACTTGTAACACTCCGAGCCCAACACTAGATGGCAGGATAATGCACAGCATGTGAATCTGTAGCGTCTCATGCCACGAACAGATGTACACTGGGTAAGTGACATTTTCCATATATATATATATATATATTTATTTATTTTTTGTCCATCTCTGCGAGAGTAGCCTTTTATAAATGCATATAATCCTCTTATGGCTGTGAATTGGGATTTGCAGTCAGACAATGCTACCAAGTAGCATATCACTCCTTATAAATGACTGTTTGCTGACAGAGCAGACCCAGTGGTCAAATTAGAAAGAGTTCATGCGATTACCATAGCTAACTGTTCTAGGTTTAAGGATATAAGGTATCCAGAGATCTGATGCACTCAATAGGTTACTTTCCAAATTCTGGCACCAAGCCTATAGAGAAATAAAATTACATAGTAAGATTACTAGGGAGACTTCATTGTGGCATGGAAAGTGACTCCTGGTGCTACCCTGATTGACTGGCTTCTCCAGGTGGGGCACCATTACAATATCCACAATTGGGAGAGCTGTATCAAAACATTCAGCCAATTACAGGAGGAATGTAAATTCCATAAATCCCAATTATTTAGGTATTTACAGATCAGACATGCACTGAAACTCTCAATCACAGCTGTCCTGGAATTAAAGCAGCTAGAGTCAAAACTGGTTGTCGAACACACAGGAAGCAAAGCCATATCTTAATTATACAGAGCTCTAGTGGTAAATACGCCTAACCCTTGCAATCACTTGGGGAACAAGCATTGGCAAAGCCAATAGGTCTTGCCTACGCAATTCTGTTTTAGCCATGTTGTACACCATTGTGGCTGCTCTTCAGTGTGGCTAAAAGGTAGGGACATGGGGGAGTAGATTGGAGTGGGGTAGACTGGAATAGGGTGGAGTGGGATAGAGTGGAGTCGAGTAGAATGGGGTGGATAGGAGTGCAGGAGTTGGGTAGATTAGCATGGTAAATTGGAATCGGGTGGTTTGGGAGTACAGTGGGGGGCATAGGGGTGGAGTGGGTTGATTGGATTGGGATCTATTGGAGTAGAGTACAATGGGGATAAGTGCAGTGGATTTGGTTAGATTGGAGTAGGGTATATTAAAGTGGATTGGGATACATTAGAGTGGAATGGGGAAGAGTAGATTTGGGTAGATTGGAGAGGAGAGGAGTGGGGTGGCTTGGAGTGGAGTTGGATAGAGTAGAGGGTAGCTTGCAGTGGGGTAGATTGGGTTATGGTTGGGTGGAGTGAAGTAGATTGGATGGTGTAGACTTTATGGGGAAAATTGCTGTAGGCTCGTTTGGGGGTGGAGTTGGGGTAAATTAGATTAGAGTGGGGCTGGATTTAGGTGTAATGGATTAGGCTGGAGTGGGGTAGATTTGAGTGGCAAGTGGTAGTGTGGAGTACATTGGATAGAGTAGAATGGAGTGTGATAGATTGGGGTAGAGTGGAGTTGGACAGAATGCAGAGGCGGCTGTCGAAAATCTCAAGGGGAGGGGGGAGAGACTGGGAATAGTAAAAAGAATAATATAACAAAAATGTTTTTTACTTGTCCTGTCACCGCCGGCCGCCTCGCTTCTCTTCTCTGATGGTGTCCCAGCAGTCCCTGGGACACCAGCAAGAACTCTTCCCCCACGCAATCCTGGCACTGCTTTCAGGCTATAACTAGCTTGAGAGCAGTGTCATGATTGGTCTGAGCGGCTTGGTCTGCCACTCAGACAACGTATGGGAGCCTGTGCCGTTTCTCCAAACCGGCTGTGCAACACATCCGGGTTGAGAAACCTAAGTGCGCATGTCAGTTTGACTGGCCTAAGACGGCAGGCCAAGCTGACATGTGCACTTTGTGCACTCACTCCACTTCTCCTCCTTTCCCCTCCCATGGCCCGGCCCCGGATGAGTCAGCGGCTGAAAAATAAAACTACAACAAATTATTGTTTTATTTTTCAGCCGATGGCTCTTAGCCAGTGTGGCAACGCTCTTTTGCCATTACAAAGGAGCTGCCCCTGATAGATTGGAATAGAGGCAAGAGTGGAATGAGATAGATTGGGGAAGAGTGTAGTGGTAGATTAGGGTGGATTAGAATAAATTGGAATTGGGGTAGACTGAAGAGGGCTGATCGAAGAGGGGTAGATTGGGGTGGAGTGTGGTTGATTGCAGAGACAGACTGGGGGAGTGGGGTAGATTGGAGTAGTGGGGGTTAGATTGGGCTAGATTTGGGTGGAGTATATTGGAGTCTGAGTGGATTGGAGTAGGGTGGAGTAGATGGGTATATTGGAGTGAGCTAGGAGTGCGATAGTTTGAAGCAGGGTAGATTGGAGTGGGATGGATTGGAGTTGGGTAGTTTATGGGGTGTGTTGGGGTGGAGTGGGTTAAATTGTACTTGAGTGGGGTAGATCAGATTAGACTTGGTAGAGTGGAAAGGAGAGTGGTAGATTGGGGTAAAGTGTAATAGAGAGTGGTAGATTGGGGGGTAAAGTGGAATGGAATGTGATAGGTTGGGGTAGAGTCGAGTGGGGTCAGATTGAAGTGGTGCAGAGAGGAGTTGGATAGATTGGAGTGAAGAGTAGTGTATTGAGGTAGAGGATTCTAGTGTAGTGGGATAGATTAGGGTGTGGATAGGTGTGGTGACTTAGAGTAAGGTACATCGGAATGGAGTTGGGGTAGTCTGGAGTGAGGTGGTATAAATTGGAGTGAGGCGGGATGATTGGATTGGTGTGGGGTAGGTTTTGGTAGAGTGGATTGTGGTAGATTTGAGTGAGGTACATTGTGGTGGATTGTAGTAGAGTGGGGTGGAATAAAGTGGAAAGGAGTTAGATAGATTGATTTACTCCATTCCAGTCTCCACTGCAGAGTGGAGTAGATTGGAGTGGGTTCGGGTAGAGTGGAATAGGTTGGCTTGGGGTACATTGGGGTAGAGTGGTGTACACTGGAATAGATAGGAGCAGTGTAGGGTAGATTTGAGTAGAGTGCAGTAGATTGGGGTGGAGTGGGGTAGATTGAAATGGGGTGGGGTTGATTGGGTTAGATTGAGATGAGTGGCGTAGTGTGCAGCATACATGGTGTGGTAGTGCACTGCCATTACTGAAACACATTTCAGTTGAAATGACCATTACATTTGCACTGATATGCGGTTTTACTGCGCACAAACGATAGTGTGCAGTTGTCATCACCTAGTGTATTGATGTGTTTTGATTGTATTCAATTATTTGTTTCCACCACACTTAAAAGAAAATGTACTTCATTTGTAGTAATTCTGATATTTCTGAAACAGCACAGATAATTTTTAGGTTGAACCTAGACAGCATTTGCACTGTCTCATAGCGACCTGTCGTGTATGCTTTGTGGGGTTCAACTCCGCCTATTGATTTTTATTTATCTATGTAAATGTCCTTTAAGAATCCTTGCTTGCTGATGGGCAATCCTTCCTCTTTGTCCCTTCTTTTTCTTTTTTGTTTGCGCCCAAGTACTATATAACTATACCGGTCCCCATTTTAAGATCTGTTCAGGGACTACTACTATCTTTCATCTGGAGAAGAGTGCTTGTGGTTTACCGAGCTGTGTTGTAAACATGGCTGTACAGACTGCGATAGGGTTGATTGTTTTACATTCAGAACAAGCACTTCCCACTTAGAGTGGCACCCGTTTCACGCCTGCTGCTCTTGAGTGTAATCAAGCACTTACTTCCAGTGTTTGTTGTGGCACACACTTCATGGATGACACACACTGTGCAATCTTCTTTTAAGTTATGCACACACTTATGCTTTTTTTTTTTAGGTACACCGCACTTTGCACAATGATCTTTTAATATATGCATTCGAAGACCATGATTGTGCTGCTTGTTTTATATCCAGAACAAGCACTTCCCACCTACTGCAGCACCCGATTCATGGCTACCACATTGCAATGTAATCAAGCACTTCCCTCAATTGTTTGTTGTGGCACACGCTTCACAGACGACGCCTTTCGTGCAGTGTTAATTTAATTTATGCACATGCACATGCTTATGCTTTTCGGAGGTATGCTGTATTTCGCTCCATGGTTTTTTATTTATGCTTTTTGGGGTCCAAGTGCTTCCCACTTAGCGCGGCACCCGATTAATTTTTAGTATTTACATCAAGCATTTCATAGAAATACCTGCACATTTAAATCCTAGCTTCAGCACGCCACCAGCTTTCCACGCAGCCCCTTTAGTTTACGGCTGGGCTTGGATGCGCTGCTATCTTCCCCTGGTGACTCGTTTTTTTTCTTGTTACATTTCGATTTCCTTAATTACTTTCCTCGAAATGTATTAAGATGCAGCTTTGTTTATTTAATTCATTTCCTTTCCCGAGTCTAGCAGCTTGTTTGCGCCTCAGCATACGCTCGAGTCATGTGTCCTACACGCTTTCGCTAAATAGCAAACGTGCACTATACATTGAAATGCCAATGGAAAGCAACATTAGTTTCCTATGTAAAGTGCTTCACAGCACATGCGCAGTCCTGTGGTAGCCAGGTCTAACAGGACACCTGAACTTACTCAATTGGTCTAATGTGCTGCATGGCTAAATACTTATAAGGTCCCCAATGCAAGACCTATGCCATTGCTTGTTTTTTGGTGTGTGCTAGGTAAAAAAGAACAAACCTTCTTGTCCTACATGGGTACTCAGCAGGTTTGTCCCATTCTCTCTCTTACGTCAGAAGAGAAAAAAAACACTAAGCTCTCTGGAAGGGAGAGCCTGACATTTGATCACTGTCCTTGAATGCTCAGCTTTTGTGACACGATATGAACAAGGGTTAAATGCCTGATACAGAAAGTGAGTTCGTGGAAGGATACAGCAAACATTGCATAGTTCAGGCAATGGGAGGGACAAACTGAAACTGGAGAGCCTAAAGCATAGAAAGCCAGCAAATAGAAAGCCAGAAGTATGAATTTCAAACCACAAAGCCAATGGTAGTGACCAAATGGAATGCATTCCTAGGTCAACTATTCTGAAAGTCAGCCTACTGTGCTGTCTTGTAGGCTGCTGCCTAAAAAATGAAAACAATAATTTGGTCCCCCTTGAGGAGGAATGAGTGGAGGCAAAGATGGCTGCATAGAATTTGATAATTTGCATAGAAATTGTCATACCAGAATGTCTCCACGTATTGCACAGAAGAATGCAACTGTCATGCATCCAATGTAAGGTCAAGAGCTGTACATTCCTTCGTGTGCTGTGGGATTGCCCAGTACTCAACATGTACTGGTTTAGAATCCACAATATCGTTGTGCAAGTGACCGGGTGTAGCCTGCCAAAGGAACCAAAGCGGGCAGTCTTGGAGAAAGTGTCCAGGAAGGAAGGGGCTAGAGTGAAACACAAACTGGTGACAGTGGCCTTAATGATCTACAAAAGGGAAATAACTCTAACATGGAGGGCAACCTCTGTCCCTGCAGTATAGAACCATTTATATATATAATATATTTTCTTTTTTTTTTGTGCATTTATCAAGCTAGGGGCTTACCAAAATGTGCAGTCAATGATGGGCAGCAGGAGTAGCCCCAATCACAGATTGAAGGAGAGTCACAATTCAACAAGATACTTACCTTCAGTAATGCCTTATCTGGTAGAGACAATATCTAGCCGCTGATTCCTTAATTTGAGTTTCTCCAGGTGTCTGATTGGATCCGGAAGATTTTTAGTGAGCAGTACCTCTGTGTGCTGAAAAGTTGCCTTGATTGGCTCCGCTCTGCAGTGTCTCAGTCTGAAGTGGCCTCTGCATCACGTATATAAGCGCCACCTCGGCGCCCTGACGTCAGTTACTTTTCATGACTTTCCATGCCAGGAGCGTGGAGCCGTGAAGTGCACTGACACTAGTGTGTCAAAACTAGGGCCCTGAAAGGGATCATCCCTAATTCTAGAAATCTGTCCACAGAGAGGGGAGGATGAGTGAGTCCGTAAGGAATCTGCAACTAGATATCGTCTCTACCAGATAAGGCATTACCAAAGGGAAGTAAGTTGTTCATCTGATGGAGACTTCTAGCTACAGATTCCTTACCTATGAATAGATGCCACAGCAATACCGTCCCCGTGATGGTACTGTGGACAAATTTAAACTAGAAAGTCCTGCAGGACTGAATGGGCAAAATGCTTGTTTCTGCATACCTGACTGTCCAGGCAGTAATGTTTTGGTAAACGTGTGCAGGGAAGTCCACATTGCTGCCTGGCAGATGTCCAGCACTGTGACTCCACCTGCTAATTCAATTGTCGCAGCTTTTGCTCTGGGGGAATGAGTCAGTAAGCCCTCAGAAGGCTGCTTCTTTGCCAGTTGTAGGAAGTTGGCTCTGTATGTACTATTTCAAAGTAAGAAATAGCATGCACAGAGTCCAAGGGTTCCCCTTAGAGGTAAGGTAGTGGCAAAAAGAGATAATTCTAATGCTCTATTTTGTGGTGGTGTGGTCGAGCAGTAGGCTTATCAGAGGGTAGTGTTAAGCATATGTTGTACACACACACAGGCAATAAATGAGGAACACACGCTCAAAGACAATTCCAGGCCAATAGGTTTTTATATAGAAAAATATATTTTCTTAGTTTATTTTAAGAACCACAGGTTCAAGATTTACAAACAATACTTTAAATGAAAGGTATTTCACTCAGGTATCTTAGGAACTTTGAATCATCACAATAGCATGTACAGTTTTGGCAAAACCGGCAATAAGCTATTTTAAAATTGGACACTGTGCAAAATTCAGCACTTCCTGGGGGAGGTAAGTATTTGTCAGTTTCACAGCTAAGTAACGCACTTACAGGGTTCAAAGTTGGGTCCAAGATACCGCACTGTAGGGGGTTCAGGGCAACCCCAAAGTTACAACACCAGCAGCTCAGGGCCGGTCAGGTGCAGAGGTCAAAGTGGTGCCCAAAACGCTTAGGCTTCAATGGAAATAGGGGTGCCCCGGTTCCAGTCTGCCAGCAGGTAAGTACCCGTGACTTCGGAGGGCAGACCAGGGGGGTTTGGTAGGGCACCGTGGGGGACACAAGTCAGCACAGAAAGTACACCCTCAGCGGCACGGTGGCGGCCGGGTCCAGTGTGCAAACAGGCATCAGGTTTGCAATCGGTTTCAATGGGAGACCCAGGGGTCTCTCCAGCGATGCAGGCAAGGGGGGGGCTCCTCGGGGTAGCCACCACCTGGGCTAGGGAGAGGGCCTCCTGGGGGTCATTCCTGCCCTGGAAGTCTGGTCCTTCAGGTCCTGGGGGCTGCGGGTGCAGTGTGTTTCCCAGGCGTCGGGTTCTTTGAAGCAGGCAGTCATGGTCAGGGGGAGCCTCTGGATTCCCTCTGCAGGCGTCACTGTGGGGGCTCAACTCTGGCTACTCATGGGCTCGCAGTCGCCGGGGAGTCCTCCCTGTGGTGTTAGTTTTCTGCAGGTCGAGCCGGGGGCGTCGGGTGCAGAGTGGAAAGTCTCACGCTTCCGGCGGGAAACGTGTGGTCTTTAAAAGTTGCTTCTTTGTTGCAAAGTTGCAGTTTCTTTGGAACAGGGCCGCTGTTCTCGGGAGTTCTTGGTCCTTTTAGATGCAGGGTAGTCCTCTGAGGCTTCAGAGGTCGCTGGACCCTGGGGGATGCGTCGCTGTTGCAGTTTTTCTCGAAGTGGTGTGACGGGCCGGTAGGTCTGGGGCCAAAGCAGTTGGTGTCTCCATCTTCTCTGCAGGGCTTCAGGTCAGCAGTCCTTCTTCGTCTTCAGGTTGCAGGAATCTAGTTTCCTAGGTTCTGGGGAGCCCCTAAATACTGAATTTAGGGGTGTGTTTAGGTCTGGGAGGGCAGTTGCCAATGGCTACTGTCCTTGAGGGTGGCTACACCCTCTTTGTGCCTCCTCCCTGAGGGGAGGGGGGCACATCCCTATTCCTATTGGGGGGAATCCTCCAAAACCAAGATGGAGGATTTCTAAAGGCAGGGGTCACCTCAGCTCAGGACACGTTAGATGCTGTCCTGACTGGTGGGTGACTCCTTGTTTTTCTCATTATCTCCCCTGGACTTGCTGCCAAAAGTGGGGGCTGTGTCCAGGGGGCAGGCATCTCCACTAGCTGGAGTTCCCTGGGGCATTGTAACACGAAGCCTGAGCCTTTGAGGCTCACTGCTAGGTGTTACAGTTCTTGCAGGGGGAGGTGTGAAGCACCTCCACCCAGAGCAGGCTTTTGTTTCTGTCCTCAGAGAGCACAAAGGCCCTCACCACATGGGGTAAGAAACTCGTCTCTCAGCAGCAGGCTGGCACAGACCAGTCAGTCCTGCACTGAACAATTGGGTAAAATACAGGGGGCATCTTGATGCCCTCTGTGTGCATTTTTAAATAAATCCAACACTGGCATCAGTGTGGGTTTATTATTCTGAGAAGTTTGATACCAAACTTCCCAGTATTCAGTGTAGCCATTTTGGAGCTGTGAAGTTAGTTTTTGACAAACTCCCAGACCATATACTTAATATGGCCACACTGTACTTACAATGTCTAAGAATAGACGTAGGCACTGTAGGGGCATATTGCTCATGCAGCTATGCCCTCACCTGTGGGATAGTGCACCCTGCTTTAGGGCTGTAACGCCTACTAGAGGGGTGACTTACCTATGCCACAGGTAGCATTGTGTGTGCATGGCATCCTGAGGGGGATGCAATGTCAACTTTGCCTTTTTCTCCCCACCAACACACACAATCTGCAATGGCAGTGTGCATGTGTTAGGTGAGGGGTCCTTTAGGGTGGCACAACATATGCTGCAGCCCTTAGGGACCTTCCCTGGTCACAGGGCCCTTGGTACCACTGGTACCTTTTACAAGGGACTTACCTGTGTGCCAGGGGTGTGCCAATTGTGGAAACAATGGTACATTTTAGGTGAAAGAACCTTGGTGCTGGGGCCTGGTTAGCAGGGTCCGAGCACACTTCTCAGTCAAGTCAGCATCAGTATCAGGCAAAAAGTGGGGGGTAACTGCAACAGGGAGCCATTTCCTTACACCAGTGCATAGCAGATTTTGATGCGGAGAATGACCTATCGAGAGATGGTCTGTTTCTGCACTGTCCAACCTTTCTTCGCCCCAGCACACCCCAGGAGGCATTGGTCATCCACATGGAACTATTGTATTCAGTCAGGGTAGAACAACAACACTCTTTTTGGGTCCAGACGGTGGAGTTGCTCCTCTTCTATGGAGAGGTGGCGGAGTGTAGAAAGTGGGCATAGTAACAGATTGCCCCACATGAAGTGGTGTGACCACTTTTGGGTGGAAAGAATCTCTAGTGCAAAGCACCAGTTTCTTGGATAGTAAAGCCTGCAGCTCACTCACCCCCCGGGCAGAGGTAATCCCATAAGAATTGCTGTTTTGATTGTGAGCAACCAGTAGGGACAATTATGAAAAGGCACAAAAGGAGCACACATCAAGAATGTGAGGACCAAATTAAGGTCCCACTGAGGCATAACAAAAAGGAGAAGGGGGATACATATATAGAAATCTATTTACAGTGGAGAATTTAAATAAAGTGGGTCGGTCAGGCAGCTGCAAGAAGGCGGACATAGCAGAAAGATTACCCATCAAGGTACACAAAAGAGAACCCTGCTGGGCAAGTGTAAGAATCAAAAGAAGGACATCTGACGGAGAAGCAACGATCGGGTCATTAGATACAACATAATACAATTTTTTTTTTCTATTAGCAGGCTTATATCTTCTTGGTGGAATGACGCCTGGCTGCCAGAATAACATTGCAGACTTTGGGAGGAAGGGCGAAAGCTGTCACTCATACTGCTCAATCTCCACGCAAGAAGGCGGAAAGTTGACAGGTTCATTAGAAGACTCTCCACTGCTGTTGTGATTGAAGATCCTCCCAATGGGGCAGCCTGATCGGAGCATCAATGCTCATGTTCAAAAGCTCAGGATACCAGACTATTTGTGCCCAGTCAGGAGCCACAAGGATGACTTGGGCCAAGTCATTCCTGATTTTCTTGAGAACTCTGAGCAGGAGTGGTGTTTGGAAGGTGTGTAGGAGGCTTGAACTCCACTCAAGACGAAAATAGACTGCAAGCGATAGCCCCCTTGGAAAGTCCAGCATGCTAAACTGCTGAAGTATGCGTTCTCTACAGAGACAGATCTAAGTAAGGTTCTCCCCACTGCTGAAAGATACTTTGCACCACCTCCGTATGGATATGCCACTCGTGATCCGCTAGGCATCGGCAGGTGAGTTCATTTGCAGAGAACCTGACAGATGTTGAACCACTAGGGATATATGCTGCTGTTCCAGCATGTCCTGAGGTGCAGGGCCTCTTGACAAAGGGTCCACGACCCCACTCTTCCCTGTTTGTGGCAGTACCACGTTGCAGTGGTGGTGTCCGTAAACACCTGCACTAGTCTTCTCTTTATGGAGGGTAGAAAGGCTTTCAGTGCCAGTCAGATCGTGCAGAGCTCCAGCAAGTTGGTGTGGAGTCTGGATTCCTCTGGAGACCAGTCAGTCAAAAGCTGTTTTTGTACACAAATTGCCAGTGGGAACAAAAGGGAGCCTAAGATTTTTTAAAGAGCCCAACTGTAGTGCTTTCCTCTTATCTAGTTTCTAAGCACTAACATAACACAACAGAAATGCACTTGTGAGGTCAAAGAAGACTTTTATTGTTATTTTATGTATGACGAATTAGTAGCTTTCAAGTCCGCGTTAATCAAACAAAATATATCAGTTTGCAATATACACAGCAGGTTATATTTATAAGATATTGAATGCAAAGCAAAACAAATACTTCACCGTGTAGGAACTATTTACAGCTACATCTTTCTAAGGTCTGCAAGCTGATGACCCCTGTCAGCCGCGAGAAAGAGTTTCATCTACCCACACGGGATGCTGGCACCTGGCGCCAAGCTCCAGCACGAGGTCCGGCAGATTCGAATCTGACTCTCTGCAGCCTGTTACATTCGTTACAAAGGTGTGCCCCCTCCTCTCAGACCTGGGAAACTGAGCAAGCCTTTTGGAGACTGGCCAGGTCTCCAAGACTACTCCTGTTCCCAAGCTCAAGCGAAGAGAAAAACAACACCCATGTACTCTCTCTTATCATGTCTAGTCTACTGTGAGAAAAACATCTTGGTTCTCTTGTGCAAAAACACAGCTTGGAAAAATACAGCTTGGATTCTCAACTGCAATGTCTAACTCCACGTTAAAGGCAATAGGCAGCTAACCTAAGTATCAAATGCAATGTCATGTTAAAGGCAATAGGCAGCTAACCTAAATATCAAATGCAATGTCTAGTGTCATGTCAAAGCCAATAGGCAGCTGAGCTGAATACAAAATGCAATGTCTTATATCATGTCAAAGCCCATAGGCAGCTGAGCTGAATACAAAATGCAATGTATAATATCATGTCAAAGCCAATAGGCAGCGGAGCTGAATACAAAATGCAATGTATAATATCATGTCAAAGCCAATAGGCAGCTGAGCTGAATATAAAATGCAATGTATAATATCATGTCAAAGCCAATAGGCAGAATATCTAATAGCATGTCAAAGTCAATAGGCAGCTAAACTGAATACATCATGTCAAAGCCAATAGGAATGCAATGTCAAAGCCAATAGGCGGCTAGACTGGATACAGCATGTCAAAGCCAATAGGCAGAATACAGAATGTAATGACTAATGCAATGTCAAAGCCCATAGGCGGCTAAACTGAATACAGAAAGTAATGGCTAATGCCATGTCAAAGCCAATAGGCGGCTCAACTGAACAAAACATACCATGTGCTACTGGTGAACATTGAGCAACTAATATGCGCAGTGGTGAAACACAAAGTCATTGGTCAAAACAAAACTTATCAAATAGCAGGACATTCCGCCCTTTGACCAATGAATTTTTGTTTCACATATCTCATATTTCAAACAAACAAAAAAAAAAAACATCAGCACAAAAAAAAACATTATGATCAAAGCAATCCCTGTAAAGCAATAGAAGTGAATTAACACATTGATCTCATAACCTTTCACATCAGATACATCTACATAGAAAAGACTGGGCAATTTTTATACTCTGAATGAGTCTCTAATTCAACAGTGTTAGCAATTTGATGTGGCATGAGTTCTGCTCATGTAAAGGTGCACGGTCCACCTGAAAGGTTTGCTGGAAGATAAGCAAAAGTCAGAGTTCCATACGAGAGGGAAAAAAAAAAAAAACGCAGCTTAGTTCCATTGGAAGAATGCAATCAAACAAGTTGAACTTGAACTGAAGGCGCAGTTTGCGCAAAATGGATCCATGGTGCTGGCACTTTACTCAGCCAGGTTCAGGTTGGGGATTCGGTCCCTTCCCCGACCCCACACGCACACACCGGAAGGGGGACCACACAGCACACTCAGGGACAGTGGCGAAACGTGGTAGGATCTGCAAAAGAAACAAGTATGACTTTTCTTGCAAATAACATTTTTCATTTAAACTGCACCCTTCCTCTTTCTTTCCCTGTATTATAATCAGCAGGACGTTTTTGGGGCCCTTTGTTATATTCTCTGCAGGTTCTGGAGGGTCACTTGGGGCTTCAGCCCACACACCAGCACTGAGGTTTTTATCTGCTGCACCACAGCTTCCCTTTTCTTGCACTGTCAGAAGGGCTGGGGCAGACTCATTCTTTACCAAACCTCCATTCACTGCATTTTTGTCAAGTTGGGCCATTCTGTCTCCAATTTGTATGAATGAATCAGATTCTTTTCTAGGTATCAGCATAATTTCGATTTTTCCTTGGTAATCTGCAGCAATCACTCTCCCTAAAACCTGATCAATTTGCCATTTCTGTTCTGGTAACTTTCCTCTCCCCAACTGCTCTGTGACTACTTGCATGACAGATTGCTTTTGTGCGTGCTGCACAGTTTTTATCAAATCTAGGGGAATGTGCATCTCTCTCATCTCTGCCCACCTGTAAGTGGCTTTTTCTCTCAGCTGTTCACATTTCTGGGGCACCCACTTAGCCATCCCCACTAAGGCAGAATTCTGGGTGTACACTTCTCTCTCTGAATTTTTCTCATTAACATCTGCAAGGTAATTGAACCAGTTAGGTACAAGCCATGTGGCTAAAACATTATCAAAGAACCAAAAATCAGCATAAAAATTACACATCTCACGTAGCTCTTGCTTTAAAATCTGACACACATTATACAACTCCATTCCTTCTACTGTGCCAGAAAGCAACATTTCAGTCAATGAATCATTAGTAAAACAAACATGCTTTTTTATCTTCAGTGGACACGAATTCAAATGGTGCATTCAACTTCATTGGTAATTCTTTTATCTGTGGTACTCTAGCCCTGTCTTGCAAGTACCAGATCCATTGTATGATTCTAGCTAGGGGCACTATTTTCTTTCCTTGTTCTTGAATTACATGTACATAAGTATTTCCTTCTTGCACTGCGCAGAAACCTAAAGTCTGCATTATTTCATTTGCCAAATCACAAGCGCGCAGCTGCATATAATTTTTCACAGTGACCATATACAAAAGTGTTAGGATTTCTCTCAAATGAGGGCTATTCTTTTTCCAAAAATCAAACAAGCTAATGAAAGTCGGCTCTTGCTCTAAAATCTTTCGTTTTATTTGTGCATTTTGCAACGGTAACTCGTAAATCACATTCTGGTCTCTCTCGTCCGTGTTATCAGTTAAGGAATGCATTTTGTCTGCCAAAAACCCTGGCTCACACGAAAACTCAGTGCAGCTCGGAGCTGTCTTAACCCCCTCATTACTGGAATGGGACAAGAAAGATTCTTCAAAAACAGCCCTTTTATAACTTTCAGTCGGGCTAATTTGCTCACGTAAATTCCTATTTTCATGTTCCAACTTCCTACATTTCTCCTGCATTTCTCTGTAAGCAGATAAAGGTATCCAGACCTTTCTGTCATCATTACTTCCAAAAGACACGTTTTCTACATATATACAACGGGAATTATTTCTCAAAGCATTATCAGGCATTTTAGCTACACATGCATTTTCTTCTGTAATTCCCCAAACAGAAAACAATTCACAGTTTTTCTTAGCACCATCAGGCAGTTCATCAACACATGTATTCTCAGACATGGTCTGCCGTGCTACTGTGATTCCCCAAACAGAAAACAATTTCTGTAATTCTCCAAACAACAAAAAACAATTACACTTTTAAAGTGTGCACTTAGAAATCTACTAACTCGTCAAACCCCTTCTTAATCACCTCTTAATGACCGACCCCACGACTCCAGGTACCAATTGTAGTGCTTTCCTCTTATCTAGTTTCTAAGCACTAACATAACACAACAGAAATGCACTTGTGAGGTCAAAGAAGACTTTTATTGTTATTTTATGTATGACGAATTAGTAGCTTTCAAGTCCGCGTTAATCAAACAAAATATATCAGTTTGCAATATACACAGCAGGTTATATTTATAAGATATTGAATGCAAAGCAAAACAAATACTTCACCGTGTAGGAACTATTTACAGCTACATCTTTCTAAGGTCTGCAAGCTGATGACCCCTGTCAGCCGCGAGAAAGAGTTTCATCTACCCACACGGGATGCTGGCAGCTGGCGCCAAGCTCCAGCACGAGGTCCGGCAGATTCGAATCTGACTCTCTGCAGCCTGTTACATTTGTTACAAAGGTGTGCCCCCTCCTCTCAGACCTGGGAAACTGAGCAAGCCTTTTGGAGACTGGCCAGGTCTCCAAGACTACTCCTGTTCCCAAGCTCAAGCGAAGAGAAAAACAACACCCATGTACTCTCTTATCATGTCTAGTCTACTGTGAGAAAAACATCTTGGTTCTCTTGTGCAAAAACACAGCTTGGAAAAATACAGCTTGGATTCTCAACTGCAATGTCTAACTCCACGTTAAAGGCAATAGGCAGCTAACCTAAGTATCAAATGCAATGTCATGTTAAAGGCAATAGGCAGCTAACCTAAATATCAAATGCAATGTCTAGTGTCATGTCAAAGCCAATAGGCAGCTGAGCTGAATACAAAATGCAATGTCTTATATCATGTCAAAGCCCATAGGCAGCTGAGCTGAATACAAAATGCAATGTATAATATCATGTCAAAGCCAATAGGCAGCGGAGCTGAATACAAAATGCTATGTATAATATCATGTCAAAGCCAATAGGCAGCTGAGCTGAATATAAAATGCAATGTATAATATCATGTCAAAGCCAATAGGCAGAATATCTAATAGCATGTCAAAGTCAATAGGCAGCTAAACTGAATACATCATGTCAAAGCCAATAGGAATGCAATGTCAAAGCCAATAGGCGGCTAGACTGGATACAGCATGTCAAAGCCAATAGGCAGAATACAGAATGTAATGACTAATGCAATGTCAAAGCCCATAGGCGGCTAAACTGAATACAGAAAGTAATGGCTAATGCCATGTCAAAGCCAATAGGCGGCTCAACTGAACAAAACATACCATGTGCTACTGGTGAACATTGAGCAACTAATATGCGCAGTGGTGAAACACAAAGTCATTGGTCAAAACAAAACTTATCAAATAGCAGGACACCAACTATGAAGCATCCTGCACGCTTCTCCATTGTAGGTAGCTGGCCTGGTGTGTGGTGAATATCTATGGTGTTATCACCTTATTCCAGGTATTAGTGAGGTGTAGGCAGTGTCTAGCAGCCAGGCTCTCTAGAGGTAGCTGTGGATGAGCAGCCAAGACTTATCTAGGAGACATGCAAAGCTTATTCAAAACCGCTGTAGTCACACAGCACTCACACATGAAAGAACCACACACACAGTGTTACAAAATAAAGGTACTTTATTTTAGTAACGCAAATACTAAAATATTAGATGGGCAACTTTCCAATAGGCGGTTAATAAACACACTATTGTATTTACAGTAGCAATTGGAAATTGGAATAAAAAGCAATAGAAAACAGTGAAAAGCAATAGGCAATACTGAAGGCCTAGGGGGAGACCAAACCATATACTAAAAAATAAAAAAATGAAGTGCCAAGGTGGGGACCCCACCCAAGGAAGTGGCATCGGTAGCGGAAAGCTGAAGGTACTAGGAAACCCGAAAGGTAAGTACTAGAGTGCCCCCCCCCCAGCGACCAGGAGAAGAGAGGTAATTTACTGGTTCTACCCAAACCAACCAAAAGGACTTCATAGAAGGATATTACAAGACTTCAAGAAACCAAAGGTGGGTCCTAGAAGAGGAATACCTGGAAAAGAAGGGGACCACATCCAGTTCACGTTGCAGTGTCCGGTGGTGGCAGGAGCCGCTACCCACCCATCTTTAGATGCAGGAGTTGGTTGACGGTGAGACGAAGACTGTCCGCAATGGAGGAGATGAAGAGTTCCTGGGTGAAGCAGTTGATGTCCCACGCCGGATGAAGGATTGGAGTCAGTCTGTGGTGTGGAAAAAACATCAACAGGCCTTGGCAAAAGCAAATGTCGCGGTCATGCCATTGCTCTTGTAGCTCCTGGCTGGCCTGAAGGTTTTTAGTGGCCTTCATGTACTCAGCCATCCTTGATCTGAGGCCAAGTACATAGTCCACTATGGCTTGCTTGGAGGGCTTGAGAGGTTGCCCCCAGCCTTCTGTAATAAGTGCAAGAGGACCCTTAACATGGTGCACAAACAGAAATTCAAATGGGCTGTAGCCCCCTCCCTTCTGAGGGATCTCCCTATAGGCAAAGAGGAGGCATGGCAATAGGACATCCCATCTCCTTCTGAGCTTTTCAGAGTCCCATGATCATACCTTTGAGAGGTTTTTTTAACCTCTCTACCAAACCATTGGTTTGGGGGTGGTAAGGGGTGGTGAACCTTTAAGTAAAACCACATTCCTTCCAAATTGCTTTCAGGTATGCAGAAATGAGGTTTTCACCTCTGTCTGATTCCACTTCTTTAGGAAAACCCACTTTTGAAAAGATGCCAAGAAGGGCTTTGGCTACTGCAAGATGCTGTAGTGGTCCTTAGAGGAATAGCTTCTGTGTACCTGGTGGCATGGTCCACCACCACCAGAATGAATGTGTTTACATACTTTATCGCTTTTAATAGACAACCATCGGAATAGTATATTTGACATGATGAATATCTCCGTACATTATCTTCTCATTTTGAACCTACATGTGCTAATAGACTACAGCACTCCAAACTCCCCTTCAAGCCCACTCCCCCTTATCTCCCACCCCTTCCCTCTACTGTCCCCCCCCCCCCCCTCAAACTGTGCAGTGCCTTGTAATCAATGGTCTACAGCTGTGAGCCTAGCCCCATATTGTATCCATTTGATGCAACCTTTGTACTTTCCTTGCCCCAGTTCCCTATTCAATTCACCTCTCATTACCTTCTTATGGGGTGCCAGTCGGCGAAATGGTCGCTGGCGTAATAAATTGTCTGAGCTCTTCCACTAGGATCGTTCACCCTCTGACCCTCTCTGAAGGACAACCTTGCTTCTGCGCCTCCTTTGTCAATACTGCCCCTTCATAGTCCACCCATCTTAAGAGTTCTTTCTGCCAAGCTAGCGCCTGCGGTCCCCAAGAAGCTTTCCAGTTGTGGGCTATTTCCTGCTTGGCTACTATAAATCCCAAGTCTAGAAAGTTGCTGGTAACTAGTCTTGGCGGTATGCGGGAAGTCACTCAACAGGCAGTAAGTGGGGTCCCTGAGTACGTCTCTTTCAACTAGTCTGAAGAGAGAGTCTACTACCTATTGCCACTATTGAGAGAGCAGCGAACAACTCCAGAATATATGCAGAAACCCAGCCTTCTCCTCCTCACATCTGAGACATTTGCTTTTCGACATCTGGAACATCTTATTCAGCCTACGGTGGGGTTAGATAAGCTCTGTGGAAGATGTAGAAATGTATTAATTTAAACCTGGCATTGTGGGAAATTTTGCGCACTCGCTCCAGTAATTCCTCCCAACCCTCATCTGTAAAGGGTTTACCAACATCTATTTCATCTATTTTACCTCAACAGACGCCTCAGCTTCTACGTCCCCACCCGCCCCCTCCGCTCCGCTGGCCTCGCATTTGCTGCCGTCCCTCGCACCCGCCGCTCCACGGCGGGTGGGAGATCTTTCTCCTTCCTGGCGGCCAAGACCTGGAACTCCCTCCCCACCAGCCTCAGGACCACCCAGGACCACTCCGCTTTCCGGAGACTCCTAAAGACTTGGCTGTTCGAGCAGCGATAACCCCCCCTTTCCCCCCTAGCGCCTTGAGACCCGCACGGGTGAGTAGCGCGCTTTATAAATGTTAATGATTTGATTTGATTTGATTTCCCATTTCTGACGCAGGCAGGTCAAGGGTGGTAGCAGGTCACAACGTACCTTCTGATACAGGCAAGTGACTGCCTTCAATGTGCCCGCTGCTGTCGCAACATATGTGCAGCCCAGATGCAAGGGAGGCCCTGCACCTCCCGATCCCCAGTGTTGCCGTATGATGGTCATCAGGGCCCCGTGTACCAAGAAATATTGCGGACGGAGTTCAAACTCTGTCCGCAGTTCGGTATAGTGGAGCAATGTCTCATCTCTGTACAGGTCTCCTATTTGATGCACCCCTGCTTCTTCGAGTTGTTGCAGCCCCAGTCTATGATCCTTGTGAAGAAGAGTTGTTGAGTATTCAATTGGAAGTTCTGCAGAATAAGGGCGCTTAGTCCCTATCTTTTGGAGGCACCTATGCCAGCAGTATGCCATTGCCTCCTGCTCCCCCATCTCCCATGGTCCCGGGTTTTTCAACCCTAGGAGGGGTCGAGCAAGTCTGGAACCCATCAGCGTTCCGAGTCGTGGTTTACCTGAAGGGCACTGCTGGCTCCTCATCCACTGCGCAAAGTATTGCAGCTGCGCCGTCATGTAATAGTCTTAGAAATTCGGTGCTGCAAGCCCTCCAGCTGACGTGGGTCGCTGTAAGGTAGACAGAGCCACCCTCTTGCGCCCTGTGCCCCTTAGGAACGATAGGGTCATGGAGTCCAACTCCTTAAAAACAGCACAATGGATTTTAATGGGTAAAGTGGTAAAGTAATAAAGTAGATGTGGTAAAGCAACCATCTTCAACAGTGCCACTCTCCTCATCACAGGCAATGGGAGGATTCCCCAGACATCCATAGCCAGCTTCAGGGAGCTTATAGGTCTCCTGACCGTTACCTTGTATCACGTCAGAGCGGTCATGATAAACTCATTCCCAAGTAGGTAATACAGTGCAGTTCCCAGCGGACTGTTCCCTGCTCCACTGGAGGGGGGGGGGGGATGTCACGGCAGACCGGAAATAGGCTAGTTTTCTCTCAATTGACACAAAGGCCCGATATATCTCCAAATGTGCTCAACAATTGCAGTGCCCCTGCTAAGTACCTCTCCTTGTCTTGTAGAAACAACGTTGCACGCATATAGTGCAATATGCTGACATCCATTAATATCCTAGGGCCCCTATAATTGGTTCCCAGGCAAGCGCAGAGTGTGATGGGCTCCATTGCCAGGACAAACAGCAGTAAAGATAGGGGGCATACTTGATGAGTGCCCCTTTCCATCCCATAACTCAGTGAAATATATGCACCAGTTTTTACTCTGGTCTGTGCTGTAGAAGTTGGACCCATCGCAAGAATCCATTACCAAATCCAAAACTAGTGAGTACCGCTTCTAGGAAATTCCATTCTAGGCTGTCAAATGCTTTTTCAATATCTACTGACAAGATTGCAGCCTGCGGAGCCGTGGCTTTCTCCAGTTTCAACAACAGCTGACGGATGTTGCGACTTGGGATAAAGCCTGCTTGCGCTTTGTGGATCAGCTGAAGCATATGGTTTAGTAACCGGGCTGCTAGTATTCTACTGAGGATTTTGTAATCTATGTTGAGGATGGATAGCGGGCGATAGGCCTTCATGTCATGGGATAGCTTCCCAGGTTTTAACAGTGGGACCATCAGTGCTTCTCTGGTCGTTGACGGGAAGGACCTGTATTTGCTTAGCCTCATTGTACATCGCTACCAATTAAGACACCACCTGCTCTGTAAAAGCTGTGTAGAACTCAACCAGGAGCCCGTTTGTTCCTGGAGTCTTCTCTCATGCCATGTGTTTTATGGTTGCCCTCACCTCTGGGAGCGTAACGTCCCCTTCTAATAAATCTGCCTCCTCATGTGATATTCCAGGAAGCGTGAGCAGTTCTAGAAATACTTTAATTTCAGCTGGGGAGACCAGAGATTTACTCTTATATAGCTCCTCATAGCAGTCACGGAAGACCCCATTAATCTCAGCTTGTGTGGTCAGAGTTAACCCAGACTCCGCCTGAATCTCTACTATCGGGGACCCTCAGACATTTGGTGATGCCAACCAGGCCAATAGTCTCTCTGCCTTATCCCCAGTCACATGGGTTTTTATCATATAGTTTCGGTAGTCATGACAGCAGACACGTTCCACCGGAATTGCTACTTTCTCTTTGACCTGTAGTAGAGCCTCCCTATCAGCTCGTCCCTCCACTGTTTCAACCTCAACCGGTTTCATCATTGCTTCTGCAGTTTGAATTTCTTGTAGAAGAGTTTGTCGCACCCCCACTGATTCTGGTATGCAATGACCCCTGAGGACTGTCTTAAAGGCATCCCATTGCAAGCCTCTGGAGTCAGTAGACTCTTCGTTCTCTTGGAAGTATTGTGTAATACATGTACCTATTTGTCCCCTAAATGGGGGATCTAACAGTGCCTCTGGCCTAAGCTTCCATGTGGGTATGGGAGGAGGGTCTATCCCCCAGTACAAATATAGTAGTACTGGGTTATGATCTGATATGGTTCTAGTAAGATGCTCTACGTTGTGTATTTTCTGGTGTAGTGGTGGCGGCAAACTTAGAAATGTATCTAACCTTACATGCAAATTGTACACGGGAAAAAATATGAATAGTCCTGTCCTTGGGGCTATAACACACGCCATGTATCAATCAGATTCCAATTCTCCCCCCAGTCCTTAAATGTTTGTGCAAGCTTAGGGGGCGTGGCCAAGCCACTCAACATGGCGGACGCGGGCTTGTAGAGCTCCGCGCCGCATCGGATTAACCTGCTCAATTGGAGAGGAACGGGGTGCAATCTGCTCCCCAACAAGCTGAATCTGGACCTGGGGCTCGTGTGAGCCGCGGGCGGAGTCCCGGTGCCCGGCAGCAGCGAAGCGGTGCCGCGGCCAGACGAAACCAGCTGGTGTCCCGGGCCGCAAGGCGGAGCGGCTGAGAGGAGGTAGGCGGCCCCGCAGGAAGGCCGAAGCCACGGTCGCGTGAGCTGCACCCAGGGACTGCTACACTGAGCGGCACGACCTGGGGAGACGCAGCAGTGAGGCAGGGGCGTGGCCACTCGGGCCGCACCTAGGGACTGGGCCGTGAGGTTGGGCGGCCTGAACAGAGGAGGCGGCGGCGGCTCAGGCACCTGAGGCCGCGTGCTTGATCTGGAGCCCTCCGGGATCACCCCCTCGGTTACTGGCCACATCGGAGGATTGGGCCATGAGGTGGGACGATGCGGGGGGTAAGGAAAGGCGGAAGAAAGGGGAAAAAAAATAATATAATAAAAATAATAATAATAATAAACGAAAAAGAAGAGGGCTGCGGCGGATGAGCCAAGCTGTGGCTGAATCGGGGTGTGGAGCTACGATGTGGTGAAGCTGAAAAGGCAGTAACAACCGGTGAGGCCTGGGCCGAGTGGAGGATCTAAGACCTGTTGGATTCCTCCCCCCGACTGCTGATGAATACGATCCGGGGAGCAGAGATGGTGCCCCCCGGAGGTGATCAACAGGTGAGACCGCGGCACACACCGGCCCCACACTGAGACTGGGTGCGAGCCTGAGCAGTGCCTGCAGACCTCCTCGGAAATCAGGGGAGCCGGGTGTCCCCTTCCTCCACCTCTGACCGCAGTCACGGACCGGAGGGGGTTCCCCCCTTGTTATCTGGGACCCTGGGTTGAGAGGCCCAGGAGGTGCCCTTAAATGGAAGGGAGCTGGACCCCCGCTGAATCTGTGGGGATACCCTAATCCACACCTGCGTCGACACCGAGCACTCCTACTCTATTGGGCACAACCATCACCATAAAGAACCTCAGCGGCGGAGAAAATTAGGTGCTGGAGAACCGATTCGGGGGGAACCGTTCGGCAGGGCTGCTCGTGCTGTTACGGGGGGACTGCCATCGACCCTCAGACAAGCGGGACCGGCCCCGCTCCAATCATCTAGAGCGCCCAGACAAGCAAAGACTGCACTGAAGATTACAAAACACGCTAGAAACCGGAGGCACACGGCACATCACATAAGAGTCGACACCAGGTGCAACCTTCCACTGGACCGGCTATTGAGGGAAACATACAGCGTAGACCCCAAGGTGCCTTTTGAAAGTGTGTCCTAGCGCCGAACCGCGCAGACCTGGCTGCAGGCTGCCCGCTGCTCCAACTGTGACCAGATCGAAGTACGGAACACGAGCAGTTTCCAACAAAACGGAGATTGATGATCTGAGACTGAGCAGAGACCCCTCAAGAACTAGAACATGGCTGGGACGGGACGGTTACGCTCCGGCGCTGGAATTGGGAAACCACAAGACTCGTCAATCCAAGACAGCCAAAAACTAGACACAGTACTCGCTGCAGTAGAGGGCATTGGAGACTCGCTGGAACATGCCTGCACGTCGCTGGAAGCCAAGATAGACAAGGTGGCAAGTGACCTTGTTCTACTCCACGCGGACCACCGCAAGTTAACAGAAAAAAACAATGAGATTGAGGCCACAGTAAACGAACTAACGCCTGTGACCACCAAACTGAAATAGAGGATATACAAGCCAGGGTGATGGAGCTGGAGCGCAGAGTCGAGGATGCAGATGGCCGCTCCAGAAGAAACAACATTCGGGTAGTAAACTTACCGGAGGGCATCGAAAATCAAGATCCGGTAGCCTACTCGGAGAACTGGTTGTGAGGGCTGGTGCCTGAGGGCGAGCTTACCCCCTTCTTCTCTGTTGAGCGAGCACACCGTATTCCGACACGACTGAGACCACTAGGTAGTGCCCCGCGCCCATTCATCATCCGGCTTCTCCACTACGCAGATAGAGACATTATATTACGAACAGTGAGAGCCAGTCCACCCCCCCAGGTAGACAATGCGCAGATCTTGCTGTTCCCAGACTACACCCTAACGGTACAAAGAGATAGAGCCTCCTATTTGCCCCTGAAACGTAAGCTACGATCCCTAGACTTAACCTACTCTTTGCTATTTCCAGCTAGATGGTGAAAGACAAAATACAGTTCTTCCCCACCCCGAGGCGGCATGGGAATGGCTTGAATCGTCGGGACTATCCTCTGGAGGCGCACCTGAACAAACTGGACCGACGCCCCAGCCCAGGCGCAGCAGAACCAGACGAGACCGAAAAAGGAACGCAGTTCACACTGGACCAACGAAATGCGCTCCAGAGCTGGAACAGCTAATCCAGGAGAGGAGGGAGGCGATACACACTGCCGCGACGATAAGTGCATCACCTCTGCCCTAGGGATCGGACACGGAACTCTCCCAGCCAGCCAGTGACCGTACTCTCACGCCGGACCGCCTGTCTGAGTCAGACCTCACTGGAGGGCCCCCTGTGACACCGGCCACTGCAGACAAACTTTTTTAAAGGAAATCTTGAACAATATTGAGGGTTCACACACAGCGAGAACTACCCAGCCAATGGTATTTGCATGGATGTGACTTGAGAGATGAGCAGGCCACAGCTCTAACCGCAGAATGCATGCATTGACCCATAAGCAATTATATGCGTACCTGACTACCCGACACCTTGCACTGAGCGCTGTACTCTCTTAAGACAGGGAGATGCGGGGCTCCCCCCTATGTTCCCCTTTATTCCTTCTGTTATCCGTCACAACCGTATAAGCGGCCCTCGGCTGACTCACTCCCTTTTGTAACCTCGGCCTCCCCCCAAGCTCCTATCAGCGGAGACACACAATGTATGGATGTGTGACAACACTTTGTTGGTTTTGTTGTTGTGTTTGGGCGGTGACCTGTTGTTTGTCTGCTCTGATGGTATTAGTTAAGTTTTATTATTGCCGGTCGACACTTACTGAATCCTTAGTTGCCAGATGGGAAGTGGGGGGAAAAAGAGAAGAGACATTATACAGGGGGGCGGGAAGGGGAGGCACGAAAGGAAACCCAATGCCTATAATATGGCCACATACACAGTAATCACCTGGAATGTAAGAGGCATTCACACACCCAAACGGCGGTATGCCATCTACTCCTACCTCAAACGTCACTCAGTCCACATAGCGATCTTACAGGAGACACACCTAACAAGCCCCGAGATTCCCCGATTGCGCCAGCGCTGGAGAGGGCAATTATATGCGACGGGACACTTGGCATATGCCAAGGGTGCACTTATTTGGATTGGAGCTTGCACTCCCTTTGTAGCGGAAGAGCAGATCGTGGACCCACAGGGTAGATTTGTACTAGTTAAGGGAAGCCTCGCAGGACACACAGTTGTACTGGGCTCTATATATGCTCCAAACACAGACCAAACCGCTTTTCTACATAAACTATCACACCAATTGGTGGGCTGGAGCGGCCTCCCATGGCTACTGGGGGGGGGACTACAACAGTGTGCTTGATGTGGAATTAGACCGCTCCTTTCCCCCACTGCCCACATCGCCAGTGGCAGCTGCTTCGCGGGGTCTGGTGGACTGGACCCAGCAATGGCAATTAGTAGACGTGTGGAGACAGCGACACAGGGCGGACAGGACTTACTCCTTCTACTCTGCCCCGCACTCCCTACATGTGTGTCTAGATAGAATACTTTGCAACACGAGACTCGCCCCGGTGGTGAACATGGAATATCTGGGGCGTACACACTCCGACCACAACCCCCTGATTGCGCGCCTATGCTGGGGATCCCCACGTCCAGCCATTCCCACATGGAGACTAAGACCGGAGCTACTGGAAGACGCTGCTTTCAGGGCGTCACTGAGTGCCGTAATCCCAGAATTCTTTGAACAAAACAACGGCACGGCCTCGTCGGGTTTAGTGGAGTGGTATGCATTTAAGGTCTTCGTGCATGGGCACTGTTTGGGAGCCCAGTGTAGCCTCCGCCACTCCGTTGAACGTGAGCTGACCCGAGTGGAGCAGGTCCTGTTACAGTCAGAGAGGGAAGCAGCCAATAATCAAACTAATGACTTGAAACTGCCAGCAGTACGCGCCGAACACTTGTTATTGGAGCGTTTACGATGTCTAAATTACACTGCGCACTCTGCGAGAACCCATGCATTAGCCGACAAAGCAGGCAAGCTTTTAGCCTGGTTAGTCAGACGGGACTGTGAGAGGAAACCGATAGTGGAAATTCGCTCACAGACCGGGGAACTACTGTTTGCACCCGGGGAGATACAAGCCGAATTTACAAGACATTACGAAGCACTCTATGCCTCAAGGGCTCCTCCTGGAGGCGATACCGGCGCAGAATTTCTTGCCAGAGTGGAGCTCCCACAATTAGAAGACGATCAGTCTGAGGCACTTGAAACACCCCTCAACCTGGAAGAGATTAGATCTAGCATCCGCGAACTTGCGTCCGGCAAACCACCGGGCCCAGACGGGATCCTGGTTGACTTTTATAAGCCCTTTGCGTGGTAGTTGGTACCTAGGTTGCTCCGTGTGTATGAGACAGCAGAACAGGAGGGCCATTTATCGACCACTCAAAGAGAGGCACTGCTGGTCTCTCTTCCCAAACCCGGGAGTGACCCAGTGGACTTGGGGTCGTACAGACCATTGGCGATGCTGAACACGGATTATAACATTTTAGCCAAACTGCTGGCGACACGCCTCGCACTGCCAGTGCCGGGCCTAATACACCCGGACCAAAACGGGTTTGTCCCAGCCAGAGACACCTCCCACAACATCCAAAGGTTATTCAGAGTCATGCAATATGTGAAACGTGACTGGCCCCGAGCGGGCTGCCTTGTCCTAGACCTGGAAAAGGCTTTCGACTCCCTGGAGTGGCCCTACTTGCTCAAAGTGTTGCAGCAGAGATATCGGAGCCGATCCAGGCTCGCAGGGGTACGAGACAGGGCTGCCCTCTTTCACCACTTCTATTCTCACTCGCTATGGAACCCTTAGCGGCGGCCCTGCGTGAAGAGGGGAGTAACTGGGGAATCCCATTAGGGGATGGCCTCCACATAGTGTCGTTATACGCCGACGACCTTCTCCTATACTTCCGAGATATCACGCGGATCCCTCCCGAGGCCGGCTTACTCCTACAACAATTTGCGTCAATATCTGGCCTTAGAGTAAACTGGGCTAAATCCTGTCTCTTTCCCTTTGACCCGGGACTCACAGACCCAGGACTTATATTGGCCGAGAGCCCTGTCCCATGGCAACCTCATACGTTTAGTTTCCTAGGTATTTGTATCTACCACAGCGAGGAAGATATATTTGAGGGTAACCTTGCGAGGGCGGCATCCTCGGTCAAATCCCAAATGATATTTTGGAGGACACTACCGCTGTCAGTAGCAGGTACGATAGCACTTCTGACAAATGGTGGTTTTCCCCTGGTTCTTGTACTTTTTCTCTAACCTCCCGCACTATGTTCCTTCCGGCTTCTTCAGAGCACTGGAAACGGGACTGAGAGAATTTATCTGGAATGGCGGCCGTTGTAGAGTTGCTCTTAAAAAACTGTACCTATCGCTAGATAAGGGCGGACTAGCAGTCCCTAACCTGGAACATTACTACCTAGCGGCCCAGCTTCAGTGGATATCCAGATGGCTAGCTGATGCTCAACACGCAGACACAGCTTCAGAGAGTAGGCCATTGTCACTCCAATACATACAACACCTATTTCACCCACTCACACAAGCGCAGACCCCACACCAACTCTTTCTTAGGGTAGCCCACAGATGCTTCCGCAGATCGCTCTGCCTCACAAACTCGATAATTCCTTTTGCACCAGTGTAGGAAGTTGGCTCTGTATGTACTATTTCAAAGTAAGAAATAGCATGCACAGAGTCCAAGGGTTCCCCTTAGAGGTACGATAGTGGAAAAAAGAGATAATTCTAATGTTCTATTTTGTGGTAGTGTGGTCGAGCAGTAGGCTTATCAGAGGGTAGTGTTAAGCATTTGTTGTACACACACAGGCAATAAATGAGGAACACACACTCAAAGACAATTCCAGGCCAATAGGTTTTTATATAGAACAATATATTTTCTTAGTTTATTTTAAGAACCACAGGTTCAAGATTTACAATCAATACTTTAAATGAAAGGGCACTTCACTCAGGTATCATAGGAACTTTGAATCAGCAAAATAGCATGTACAGTTTTGGCAAAAATGGCAATAAGCTATTTTAAAACTAGACACTGTGCAAATTTCAACAGTTCCTGGGGGAGGTAAGTATTTGTTAGTTTTGCAGGTAAGTAAATCACCTACAAAGTTCAAAGTTGGGTCCAAGGTAGCCCACCGTTGGGGGTTCAGGGCAACCCCAAAGTTACCACACCAGAAGCTCGGGCCGGTCAGGTGCAGAGGTCAAAGTGGTGCCCAAAACGCATAGGCTTCAATGGAGAAGGGGGTGCCCCGGTTCTAGTCTACCAGCAGGTAAGTACCCGCGACTTCGGAGGGCAGACCAGGGGGGTTTTGTAGGGCACCGGGGGGGGACACAAGTCAGCACAAAAAGTACACCCTCAGCGGCACAGGGGCGGCCAGGTGCAGAGTGCAAACAGGCATCGGGTTTGCAATTGGATTCAATGGGAGACCTAGGGGTCTCTTCAGCGAAGCAGGCAGGCAAGGGGGGGGGGGCTCCTCTGGGTAGCCACCACCTGGGCAAGGGAGAGGGCCACGTGGGGGTCGCTCCTGCACTGGAGGTCAGACCCTTCATGTCCTGGGGTCTGCGGGTGCAGTGTCTTTACCAGGAGTCGGGTTCTTTATAGCAGGCAGTCGCGGTCAGGGGGAGCCTCTGGATTCCCTCTGCAGGCGTCGCTGTGGGGGCTCAGGGGGGTCAACTCTGGCTACTCACAGGCTCGCAGTCGCTGGGGAGTCCTCCCTGTAGTGTTGTTTCTCTGCAGGTTGAGCCAGGGGCGTCGGGTGCAGAGTGGAAAGTCTCACGCTTCCGGCGGGAAACGTGGACTCCTTTTAACGTTGTTTCTTTGTTGCAGGTTTTGGTTTCTTTGGAACAGGGCCGCTGTCCTCAGGAGTTCTTGGTCCTTTTAGATGCAGGGTAGTCCTCTGAGGCTTCAGAGGTCGCTGGACCCTGGGGAACGCGTCGCTGTTGCAGTTTTTCTCGAAGTGGGGAGACAGGCCGGTAGAGCTGGGGCCAAAGCAGTTGGTGTCTCCATCTTGTCTACAGGGCTTCAGGTCAGCAGTCCTTCTTCGTCTTAGGTTGCAGGAATCTGTTTTCCTAGGATCTGGGGGCCCCTAAATACTCAATTTAGGGGGGTGTTTAGGTCTGGGGGGGTTAGTAGCCAATGGCTACTAGCCCTGAGGGTGGCTACACCCTCTTTGTGCCTCCTCCCTTTGGGGAGGGGGGCACATCCCTAATCCTATTGAGGAAATCCTCCATCTGCAAGATGCAGGATTTCTAAAAGTCAGAGTCACCTCAGCTCAGGACACCTTAGGGGTTGTCCTGACTGGCCAGTGACTCCTTGTTTTTCTCATTATCTCCTCTGGCCTTGCCACCAAAAGTGGGGCCGTGGCCGGAGGGGGAGGGCATCTCCACTAGCTGGGATGCCCTGTGGCGCTGTATCAAAGGGGGTGAGCCTTTGAGGCTCATCGCCAGGTGTTACAGTTCCTGCAGGGGGAGGTGAGAAGCACCTCCACCCAGTACAGGCTTTGTTACTAGCCACAGAGTGACAAAGGCACTCTCCCCATGTGGCCAGCAACATGTCTGGTGTGTGGCAGGCTGGCAAAACTAGTCAGCTCACACTGGAAGACGGTTATGTTTTCAGGGGGCATCTCTAAAATGCCCTCTGGGGTGTATTTCACAATAAAATGTACACTGGCATCAGTGTGCATTTATTGTGCTGAGAAGTTTGATACCAAACTTCCCGGTTTTCAGTGTAGCCATTATGGTGCTGTGGAGTTCGTGTATGACAGACTCCCAGACCATATACTCTTATGGCTACCCTGCACTTACAATGTCTAAGGTTTTGCTTAGACACTGTAGGGGCATAGTGCTCATGCACTTATGCCCTCACCTATGGTATAGTGCACCCTGCCTTAGGGCTGTAAGGCCTGCTAGAGGGGTGACTTATCTATGCCATGGGCAGTGTGAGGTTGGCATGGCACCCTGAGGGGAGTAACATGTCGCTTAGTCATTTTCTCCCCACCAGCACACACAAGCTGGCAAGCAGTGTGTCTGTGCTAAGTGAGGGGTCCCCATGGTGGCATAAAACATGCTGCAGCCCTTAGAGACCTTCCCTGGCATCAGGGCCCTAGGTACCAGGGGTACCAGTTACAAGGGACTTACCTGGATGCCAGGGTGTGCCAATTCTGGAGACAAAGGTACAGGTTTAGGGAAAGAACACTGGTGCTGGGGCCTGGTTAGCAGGCCAGAGCACACTTTCAAATCATAACTTGGCATCAGCAAAGGCAAAAAGTCAGGGGGTAACCATGCCAAGGAGGCATTTCCTTACACAACCCCGTCCCTCAAACGAAAGAGGATGAGACTAACCTTTCCCAAGAGAGTCTTCATTTTCTAAGTGGAAGAACCTGGAAAGGCCATCTGCATTGGTATGGGCAGTCCCAGGTCTGTGTTCCACTATAAAGTCCATTCCCTGTAGGGAGATGGACCACCTCAACAGTTTTGGATTTTCACCTTTCATTTGTATTAGACATCTGAGAGGTCTGTGGTCAGTTTGAACTACAAAGTGAGTACCAAAGAGGTATGGTCTCAGCTTCTTCAGGGACCAAACCACAGCAAAGGCCTCCCTCTCAATGACACTCCAACGCTGCTCCCTGGGGAGTAACCTCCAGCTAATGAAAGCAACAGGCTGATCAAGGCCATCATCATTTGTTTGGGACAAAACTGCCCCTATCCCATGTTCAGAGGCATCAGTCTGCACAATGAACTGATTGGAGTAATCTGGAGCTTTTAGAACTGGTGCTGTGCACATAGCTTGTTTCAGGGTGTCAAAGGCCTCTCGGCATTCTACAGTCCAGTTTACTTTCTTGGGCATTTTCTTGGAGGTAAGTTCCGTGAGGGGTATCGCTATTGATCCATATCCCTTCACAAACCTCCTGTAGTACCCAGTCAAGCCAAGGAATGCCCTGACTTGAGTCTGGGTTTTTGGAGCTACCCAGTCCAGAATAGTCTGGATCTTGGGTTGGAGTGGCTGAACTTGGCCTCCACCTACAAGGTGTCCCAAGTAAACCACAGTTCCCTGCCCTATCTGACATTTGGATGCCTTGATAGAGAGGCCTGCTGCTTGCAGGGCCTTCAAAACCTTCTTCAGGTGGACCAGGTGATCCTGCCAGCTGAGGCTAAAGACAGCAATATCGTCAAGATAAGCTGCACTAAAGTACTCCAAGCCAGGAAGGACTTGATTCACCAACCTTTGGAAGGTGGCAGGGGCATTCTTTAAGCCAAAGGGCATAACAGTAAACTGATAATGCCCATCAGGTGTGGAGAAGGCTGTCTTTTCTTTTGCTCCTGTGCCATTTTGATTTGCCAGTACCCTGCTGTCAAGTCAAAGGTACTTAAGTATCTGGCAGCACCTAGTTTGTCAATTAATTCATCTGCCCTTGGAATGGGATGGGCATCTGTCTTGGTGACAGAATTAGGCCCTCTGTAATCCACAGAAAACCTCATCTCTCTCTTACCATCCTTGGTGTGAGGTTTGGGGACTAAGACCACTGGGCTAGCCCAGGGACTGTCAGAGTGCTCAATGACTCCCAATTCCAGCATCTTGTGGACTTCCACTTTGATGCTTTCCTTAACTTGGTCAGACTGTCTGAAAACTTTGTTTTTGACAGGCATGCTGTCACCTGTGTCCACATAATGGGTACACAGGAGTGTCTGACCAGGGGTTAGGGAAAAGCAAACTGTTGTAAGACTTTCCTACAGTCAGATTGCTGTTGGGCAGAGAGGGTGTCTGAGTAGATCACTCCATCTACTGAGCCATCTTTAGGGTCTGTGGAGAGGAGATCAGGGAGAGGTTCACTCAGCTTCCTGGTCCTCATCTGTTACCATCAACAGATTCACATCTGCCCTGTCATGAAAGAGTTTGAGGCGGTTCACATGGATCACCCTTTTGGGGGTCCTGCTAGTGCCTAGGTCTACCAGGTAGGTGACCTGACTCTTTCTTTCTAGCACTGGGTAAGGGTCACTCCATCTGTCTTGAAGTGCCCTGGGAGCCACAGGCTCCAGAACCCAGACTTTCTGCCCTGGTTGAAACTCAACCATAGCAGCCTTTCGGTCATACCACATCTTCTGGAGTTGTTGGCTGGCCTCAAGGTTTTTTCTTGCCTTTTACATGTACTCTGCCATCCTGGAACGTAGGCCTAGTACATAGCCCACTATTATCTTGTTTAGGCTCATGAAGAGGTCTCTCCCAGCCTTCTTTTACAAGAGCTAGTGGTCCCCTGACAGGATGGCCAAACAAGTTCAAAGGGGGAAAACCCTACTCCCTTCTGAGGCACCTCTCTGTAGGCGAAAAGCAGACATGGCAAGAGGACATCCCATCTCCTTTTGAGTTTTTCAGGGAGACCCATGATCATGCCTTTCAATGTCTTATTAAATCTTTCTACAAGACCATTGGTTTGTGAATGATATGGTGAATTTGTAAGTCACCCGACACTCATTCCACATATGCTTCAGGTATGCTGACATGAAGTTGGTACCCCTGTCAGACACCACCTCCTTAGGAAATCCCACTCTGGTAAAGATACCAATGAGTGCTTTAGCTACTGCAGGGGCAGTAGTGGACCTAAGGGGAATTGCTTCAGGGTATCTAGTAGCATGATCCACTACTACTAGTATGTATTGGTTCCCTGAGGATGTAGGAGGTTCAAGTGGACCCACTATGTCCACACCCACTCTTTCAAAGGGGACCCCCACCACTGGAAGTGGAATGAGGGGGGCCTTTGGGTGTCCACCTGTCTTACCACTGGCTTGACAGGTGGCACAGGAGACACAAAACTCCTTTACTTTCTGGGACATGTTGGGCCAATAGAAATGGTTGACTACTCTCTCCCAAGTCTTTGTTTGTCCCAAATGCCCAGCAAGTGGAATATCATGAGCTAAGGTCAGAATGAACTCTCTAAACTCCTGAGACACTACCACTCTCCTAGTGGCACCAGGTTTGGGATCTCTTGCCTCAGTGTAGAGGAGTCCATCTTCCCAGTAGACTCAATGTGTTCCAGTGATTTTTCCTTTGGTCTCTTCAGCAGATTGCTGCCTAATGCCTTCAAGAGAGGGACATGTTTCTTGCCCCTTACACAACTGTTCCCTTGTGGGTCCCCCTGGGCCTAAGAGTTCAACCTGATAAGGTTCTAACTCCAGAGGCTCAGTTCTCTCAGAGGGCAGAACTTCTTCCTGGGAAGAGAGGTTCCCTTTCTTCTGTTGTGTTGAAGCTGGTTCCCCAGTCTTCTTTCCTTTTCTCTTGGAGGGTTGGGCCATTTTTCCAGGCCCCAACGCCACTTTTTCACCCTGAGTCTTGCACTGTGCTCTTGTCTTGACACACACCAGTTCAGGGATACCCAGCATGGCTGCATGGATTTTGAGTTCTACCTCAACCCATGCTGAGGACTCCAGGTCATTTCCAAGCAAACAGTCTACAGGGATATTTGAGGAGACCACCACCTGTTTCAGGCCATTGACCCACCCTCCCCCCCCCACTCTAAAGTTACCATAGCCATGGGATGTACTTTAGTCTGATTGTCTGCGTTGGTGACTAGATAAGTTTGTCCAGCCAGGTATTGACCAGGGGAAACCAGTTTCTCTGTCACCATGGTGACACTGGCACCTGTATCCCTCAGGCCTTCTACACTAATCCCATTAATTAAGAGTTGCTGCCTGTATTTGTGCATATAGGGGGCCAGGCAGCCAGTGTGACTAAGTTCACCCCACCCTCAGAGACTAATGTAGCTTCAGTGTGAACCCTGATTTGATCTGGGCACACTGTTGATCCCACCTGGAGACTGGCTATTCCAGTGCTAAGTGGAGTAGAGTTTGAAGTGGAACCTTTCTTGGGACAGGCCTTGTCTCCAGTTTGGTGTCCCTGCTGGTTATAGCTACGACACCAGGCCTTCTTTGGGATCAAAGTTTTTAGTCTTGTACCCAAAATTGGATTGTGAAGAGGCTTTGGACCCTCCCTCCTGAGCAGGTTTTTGGGGCCCTGTAGAAGACTCTTTACTTTTTCCCTTGGATGTCTCAACACTCTTCCCCTGGGGAGTCTTTGTGACCCCTTTCTTTTGGTCACCCCCTGTGGAAGTCTTGGTCACCCTAGTCTTGACCCAATGGTCCGCCTTCTTTCCCAATTCTTGGGGAGAAATTGGTCCTAGGTCTACCAGATGCTGATGCAGTTTATCATTACTTTTACAATTACTTAACAGGTGTTCTTTCACAAATAAATTGTACAGCCCATCATAATCATTTACACCACTGCCATGAATCCAACCATCCAGTGTTTTGACTGAGAAGTCAACAAAATCAACCCAGGTCTGGCTCGAGAATTTTTGAGCCCCCCTGAACCTAATCCTGTACTCCTCAGTTGAGAATCCAAAGCCCTCAATCAGGGTAGCCTTCATGAGGTCATAGGATTCTGCATCTTTTCCAGAGAGTGTGAGGAGTCTATCCTACACTTTCCAGTGAACATTTCCCAAAGGAAAGCACCCCAGTGAGATTTGTTTACTTTTCTGGTTGCACAAGCCCTCTCAAAAGCTGTGAACCATTTGGTGATGTCAACACCATCTTCATATTTTGTTACAATCCCTTTGGGAGTTTTAGCATATCAGGAGTATCTCTGACCCTATTTAAGTTGCTGCCACCATTGATTGGAGCTAAGCCCATCTCTTATCTTTCCCTTTCTATGGCTAGGAGCTGTCTCTCCAAAGCCAATCTTTTGGCCATCCTGGCTAACAGGAGGTCATCTTCATTGAGACTGCTCTCAATGCTTCCAGAGTTGCTGGACTCTCCTGTGAGAGAAGCAGCATCTCTGATTATCACTTGTGGAGTCAGGGTTGGAGAAACCCTGGTCTCCCTATCTAGGAATGGAGGTGGGAGTTCCTCCAAATCACCAGTGTCCCCCTCTGTGAGGCCATCATCAGAGGGGTTGTTTTTTAGCAAACTCTGCCAAGAGCTCCTGGAGCTGTACTTTGGTAGGGTTTGAACCAGTTTTTATCTTTTTGATTTTACAGAGAGACCTTAACTCTGACATCCTAAGATGCAGGTAAGGGGTGAGGTTGAGTTCCATCACTATCTCTTCTGTAGTAGACAGTTTGTTTCTAAAAGTTGGAATACTTTTTAAGAATCTAAAACTATCTCTAGAACTTAATCCAAACGTTTACAAAACTTTTAAACTCTAAAGGAAATGCTATCAGGGACTAACACAAGGCCCTAGCAGGACTTATAAAAATTTAAAAAAATAGCTCAAATTTCAAAAATCAGTTTCTAATGACAATTTTTGGAATTTAGTCGTGTGATCAGGTATTGGCTGAGTAGTCCAGCAAATGCAAAGTCTTGTACCCCACCGCTGATCCACCAATGTAGGAAGTTGGCTCTGTATGTACTATTTCAAAGTAAGAAATAGCATGCACCGAGTCCAAGGGTTCCCCTTAGAGGTAAGATAGTGGCAAAAAGAGATAATTCTAATGCTCTATTTTGTGGTAGTGTGGTCGAGCAGTAGGCTTATCAGAGGGTAGTGTTAAGCATTTGTTGTACACACACAGGCAATAAATGAGGAACACACACTCAAAGACAATTCCAGGCCAATAGGTTTTTATATAGAAAAATATGCTTTCTTAGTTTATTTTAAGAACCACAGGTTCAAGATTTACAATCAATACTTTAAATGAAAGGTACTCCACTCAGGTATCATAGGAACTTTGAATCAGCAAAATAGCATGTACAGTTTTGGCAAAAATGGCAATAAGCTATTTTAAAACTAGACCGTGCAAATTTCAACAGTTCCTGGGGGAGGTAAGTATTTGTTAGTTTTGCAGGTAAGTAAACGGCCTACAGGGTTCAAAGTTGGGTCCAAGGTAGCCCACCGTTGGGGGTTCATGGCAACCCCAAAGTTACCACACCAGCAGCTCAGGGCCGGTCAGGTGCAGAGGTCAAAGTGGTGCCCAAAACGCATAGGCTTCAATGGAGAAGGGGGTGCCCCGGTTCTAGTCTACCAGCAGGTAAGTACCCGCGACTTCGGAGGGCAAAGGGCCGCTGTCCTCGGGAGTTCTTGGTCCTTTTAGATGCAGGGTAGTCCTCTGAGGCTTCAGAGGTCGCTGGACCCTGGGGAACGCGTCGCTGTTGCAGTTTTTCTCGAAGTGGGGAGACAGGCCGGTAGAGCTGGGGCCAAAGCAGTTGGTGTCTCCGTCTTCTCTGCAGGGTTTCTGGTCAGCAGTCCTTCTTCGTCTTAGGTTGCAGGAATCTGTTTTCCTAGGGTCTGGGGGCCCCTAAATACTCGATATAGGGGTGTGTTTAGGTCTGGGGGTTAGTAGCCAATGGCTAATAGCCCTGAGGGTGGCTACACCCTCTTTGTGCCTCCTCCCTGTGGGGAGGGGTGCACAGCCCTAATCCTATTGGGGGAATCCTTCATCTGCTAGATGGAGGATTTCTAAACGTCAGAGTCTCCTCAGCTCAGGACACCTTAGGGGTTGTCCTGACTGGCCAGTGACTCCTCCTTGTTTTTCTCATTATCTCCTCCGGCCTTGCCGCCAAAAGTGGGGCCGTGGCCGGAGGGGGCGGGCATCTCCACTAGCTGGGATGCCCTGTGGCGCTGTAACAAAGGGGGTGAGCCTTTGAGGCACACCGCCAGGTGTTACAGTTCCTGCAGGGGGAGGTGAGAAGCACCTCCACCCAGTACAGGCTTTGTTACTAGCCACAGAGTGACAAAGGCACTCTCCCCATGTGGCCAGCAACATGTCTGGTGTGTGGCAGGCTGGCAAAACTAGTCAGCCCACACTGGAAGTCGGGTATGTTTTCAGGGGGCATCTCTAAGATGCCCTCTGGGGTGTATTTCACAATAAAATGTACACTGGCATCAGTGTGCATTTATTGTGCTGAGAAGTTTGATACCAAACTTCCCAGTTTTCAGTGTAGCCATTATGGTGGTGTGGAGTTCGTGTATGACGGAGTCTCAGACCATATACTCTTATGGCTACCCTGCACTTACAATGTCTAAGGTTTTGCTTAGACACTGTAGGGGCATAGTGCTCATGCACTTATGCCCTCACCTATGGTATAGTGCATCCTGCCTTAGGGCTGTAAGGCCTGCTAGAGTGGTGACTTATCTATGCCATGGGCAGTGTGAGGTTGGCATGGCACCCTGAGGGGAGTAACATGTCGACTTAGTCATTTTCTCCCCACCAGCACACACAAGCTGGCAAGCAGTGTGTCTGTGCTGAGTGAGGGATCCCCAGGGTGGCATAAGACATGCTGCAGCCCTTAGAGACCTTCCCTGGCATCAGGGCCCTTGGTACCAGGGGTACCAGTTACAAGGGACTTACCTGGATGTCAGTGTATGCCAATTGTGGAGACAAAGGTACAGGTTTAGGGAAAGAACACTGGTGCTGGGGCCTGGTTAGCAGGCCTCAGCACACTTTCAAATCATAACTTGGCATCAGCAAAGGCAAAAAGTCAGGGGGTAACCATGCCAAGGAGGCATTTCCTTACAACCAGCCTTAGCACTATTAGGCACACCAAGAGGCCCCAGAGTCACTTCAGAATCTGAACTACGCACACGGCACGAAATAGAATTATACACACTGGGAGATCTCTATGAAGAAGCCCAGCTGCTTCCCTTTGCCAGGCTTCAGGAGATGGGATTGCCACCCGGCCAGTTCCTACTACATTGCTTCTTACTGAGGGCGCTGAGGTCTGGATGGGGAGACATCTCAGTGGCGCCTCCTACTCACTTACTGATTCAGTATCTACAGGTGGTCGGTCGCGGGCGCCACTTGATCAGCTAGCTGGCAGATACCCTGAGAACCAAGACTGCCCTTGAAAGCGAAACCCAATGCGTGGCATGGGAGGCAGACACCGGCGATTCAAAAGCGGTGGGAAAATGGAGATCTGCTCTCTTGGGCCACCTCAATATGCCTCGCAACTCTCGATTTCGCCTAATCCAATACTACATAGTACATAGAGCCTACCTCACCCCAGCCCGCGTGAACAGATACTTCGATCGCAGAGACGAGGCTTGTCCCCGATGCTGTGATATCGGAGTAGACATGTTGCATATGCTATGGTCCTGTCCTGACTTTGACTCATACTGGAGGGCGGTAATTGACAACTTGTCTGACTGTATATCGCAACAAATACCCTTCACATGGGAAGCATGCATTCTAGGTCTATTTCCCAGAAGTAAGCAGCTCAGAGCGGAGGTATGCTTCAAGGATGTAGGACTCATAGTGGCAAAACGATTAGTGACCCGTAGGTGGAAATGACCGAATCCGCCACCGGTACAGGCCTGGAGGCGTTCCCTCGAGGTATGGGCGGGAGCTTAGGGGACGGCGCTCGCACAGGAAGAAGTCCTGGGGGTTGAGACAATTTCCACTGTCCGCCACCTGGGAGGGAATGCTGCTGCGACTGCGTAACATGGGAGTACACCTAACAGGGGAGGGAATAGAATGATTCAAGCGGATGCCCACTGACAAGAAAATGCACCACACTTGGGAACTGAACGTGAAAGTTAGCGAGATACGCCCGATACCGGGAAGCAAAGAGATAGTATCCATCTCACCTTGCACCTGGCCCACCCCCTCTATCAGCAAATAGATTTGTAACGATGAGATCCCCACCCTGACTGGATAATATTTGCATAAGTGAAACTTGTGCAAGTGTCTGTTAACGGCAATGTTATCGTTATTTTAGTTTTCCTTTTTATTTTCATTCCATTTAAAAGTTATACATATAAACTTCATAATCTCTGCCTCCTTACTAGAATCGCCTCAATTGAACATTTGATTCAGAAATAATGTTAATTCAACTAGCGCTGTTAATGACGCACTAGCCGATGGACATTAGATACATTGCAGACTTTCCAAACTGCAACCGCGCAACGAGCTTGAAGCAATAAAGCGCACCAAACAGCAAAAACAACATTGTAAGATGATTGTAGCCAGAACAATGCTCAAACTGAATAAATGAATAACTACAAGTATATGCTGTACAATATGCTGTAGGAATGAGATTTGTATGTACTAATCAATGTGTGATGGTATATATGTAGCACACCATACTATACCAAAATGTAACAATTTTCAAAACATGAAGCAATGTAATAATAAAATACCAATAAACAGATTTATGGAGAAAAAAAAAATTGTGCAAGGTTATGGATTGATGTCCCATCTAGCGGTGGGTGGGACCTATCCATGTCGGGGGCACTGACACAATTGAAGTCACCTTCCACTAGGACCTCTCCTATAATCTATGGTGCTAATTGACAGGACAGTTCACCGAAGAAACTGGCCTGGTTGATATTAGGTGCAGAAATAGTAACAATAGTGATGTTTTTCCCATCCAGGTGACCCTGGAGGTCCACAAAACGCCCCTGAGGGTCTACCGTCTGAGTAGTGTATTGAAAGGGGACCCCAGGCTTGACCCAAATTAGTACCCCCCTGGAATATGCCAAATAGGTTGTATAGTACAGTTAACCTCTCCACTTCTGCTGTAAAGCTTGCCCCTCTTTCTGCTGGAGGTGTGTTTCCTGCAGCAATGCTAGGTGAACCCCCCTGCGGGCCAAGTAGGAAAACACTTTATATCCTTTTGTTAAGGAGTGGATCCCCCTCACATTTCAGGGTTATCGCGTGTGGGAACCGGCATTTTGCAAGGTAGTATCTATTGTTTGGTCTCAACCATTTTGGTATAAGTTGTTTAAGGGAGCACTGGGGCCAAGCATACTTGCCCTGTGGCCAGAATTCTCCCATGTCATGGAATACTGCACTTTCCACCAACAATCTAAACAACAGCATAACAACCCAACTCCCCTTACCCAGTACTGGTCGGAAAACCTTCCCTGTCCAAACTGGAAATACAGACACCACCGGTGTGGTATCTTCCACCCCTCTGGTTGAGGTGTGGTTGGGGACCATGCGCTGTAGTCTTTTTCTCTTCTGGTCTCCTCGGAGATCATCTGCTGTCCTGGGTGTAACTATGGGTAGGTCCAATTCAGAATCTGACAGGTAAGATAGGCCAGACCGAGTTGTTACGTTAGTCAAGGCAATTTCATTGTTCTCTTCTCGGTCTATTGGGCTCTCTCCTCCAGGAGTTGGGCTGACCCGATATCCCCTTCCAAAGGCCATTACGTCTGCAAGCACCCGGGGCAGGGCCTGCTTCACCTCCTCAGCCATGGGGGGCTTCCCTGTGGTCTTCTCTTCTGTTTGGTGCACTGTGTGCATGGCGATTACCAGGTCTGGGCTTCCTGCAAGTCCTGCACCAGCTACATTTCAATCCAGGACCACACCTCTTGAGGGGTATTGAAGAAGAGGGTAACTCCCTGTGAGAGAACACGCAGTCGGGCCGGATAGATCATAGCATAGGTCAGGCCCAGTTGCCTTAGTTTCCGTTTTGCAGTGAGGAACGTGTTCCTGCAGGTTTAGACTTCCTTCGAGTAGTCTGGGGAATATCATAATCCTATTGTTGCCCAACACCATGTCTCCTTTCTTCCAAGCTTGTGCCAAGATTGTGTCCCTATCTTTATAGTGCAGGAGTCATGCTATTATAGCTCTAGGTGGAGCCCCCGGCAGTGGCGGCCGTGGAGGGACTCTGTGCGCTCAGTTGGTGCTATTTCGTCTTGGAGCTATGTTTCAAGGAAGGCAAGCATGTTCCGACCCTCTGATTTTTCCGGTACTCCTAGTATTTGTATGTTGTTTTGCCTAGAATGATTCTCCGCGTCGTCCGCCTTTTGCTCCAAGACTCTGACTTTGTTCTCCAGCTCTGATAGTCTCGATTGCGCCCCTGTCATAGCGGCAGTGACATCCTCAAATTCTCTTTCCACAGTAGAAACCCTGTCAGGCCAAGCAGCGGTGATCAACCTTTAGTCCTTTAGTAGTCCAAACTCAGCTCCCAGAGTATCAGTCTTCGTTTCCAATGCTTCACGGGAGGCCGTTATTGCCTGCAGTATGTTATCAAGAGTCAGGCTCCCCACAGCTGGTGGGGACTCGTCTAGTTGTTTCTGAGTGCCAGTCCCTGACAACAGGTCATTGCGGTCGACTCCCACCTTTTAAAAAAAAATTTTTTTTTACTCGCCTTCCCCATGGCAGCAAGTGCTCGATATGAACAACGTTCCTTTTCTGCTTGCGCCCAGTGCACAGTGAGTCCTCCCTCTACGGCTTTATACAGGCCCCCCCCCTCTTGTCATCGGAGCCCTGGTTACTGGAGACTGTACCACTCGCCCTCTAAAGTCCGATGTCTTCACGGTCCCGGACCGCCGCACCCATTTATAAGAGGGTCTCTCCAGCTTTAGGTCGCTCTAGTTTCCAGTACCATCAGGATTCCGATAACTTTAACATCAGCTGCTCCACCCCATCACAGGGACTTCCCTTGTGCCTTTACCCCTCTGTGCCCCACTTTGTTGCAGATCATCCTCTGTGCCCACCGAACACACCCCTGACCCCCTGTCAGTGTCTACTGACAGAGAGGGGGTAGGGTAAATAAGGAGGCAGGGGTGCGGGACAGGGGAGGGAGGCCTGCAGTCCTCCTCTTTTCACCAGCTCCTCTCATGTATCTGCAGCCTGAGGAGCTTAGTGAGCTGTGCTCCTCGGCCCCTCTTGTCTTGCACATGACGAATCTCTGGTGGACTCTCTCCCAGCAATTCCCTGCCAGGGAGGGTCAGTCTGTCAGGTCATTGCCAGGCTCCGTTTCGGCACCTCCAGGGCCCACTCAATTAACCCAGTTCCTGTCAGGGGCCAGGAGAGAAGATGGATAGCCAGAGGATTAGCTGGCCCCCCTTCACCTTCAGGCAGGGGGTAAATCAATTGGGTCCCACCAGCCCCGTACTGCAACCAGCCTCCTCACACCTCCTACTGGGTAGCGATTTCTGACCTGTTTTAGGTCTTGAGCTCGCCCCCCACGTCCGCAGCACCAACCTGCTGTCTCCTGCCTCTGACCCCCGCCCACGCGGCTGCTAGCGTGTTCGAGGCTTCACTTGACCCGTGTGCCGTTTTTTCCGACGTCCTGTAAGTGTTCCTCTATTTTCAGCGCTTTGCCTTTTGCGCTTCTGCCCCCGCCGTGCCCCTTCTGATTGTGCCACTTTTCGCCGCCCTTTAGTGCGTTTTACTATTTTCCAAGCGCCTCGCCTCCTGCGCTTCTGCCCCCGTTGTACCCCTCTGATTGCTGTGTCCCCGATTGTATTCTGTGCCATTAGTGTATTTCTGTGACCATTTTCATATTGTGACTGTTTTTGAAAATTGTGCCCGTCTTCTTTTTTGTGCCTTGTTTTGGTGTTTTCGCCCCTTGTGCGCTCCCCCTCGCTCTCTGCTCCCTGCCGCTGCCTCCCTGCGGCCCCGCCCCCCTCGCGCCCCCATTCGCCACTCCCTCCCGCCTCCCAGCTGCTCCTCCCTCCCCCCTCCCTTCTTAATGGCTGGCGCTGCGCGTCGCGAGTGAGCAACCTCTGACCTGTTTTAGGTCTTGAGCTCGCCCCCCACGTCCGCAGCACCAACCTGCTATCTCCTGCCTCTGACCCCCGCCCACGCTGCTGCTAGCGTGTTCGAGGCTTCACTTGACCCGTGTGCCGTTTTTTCCGCCGTACTGTAAGTGTTCCTCTATTTTCAGCGCCTTGCCTCTTGCGCCTCTGCCCCCGCCGTGCCCCTTCTGATTGTGCCACTTTTCGCCACCCTTTAGTGCGTTTTACTATTTTCCAAGCGCCTCGCCTCCTGCGCTTCTGCCCCCGTTGTGCCCCTCTGATTGCTGTGTCCCCGATTGTATTCTGTGCCATTAGTGTATTTCTGTGACCATTTTCATATTGTGACTGTTTTTGAAAATTGTGCCCGACTTCTTTTTTGTGCCTTGTTTTGGTGTTTTCGCCCCTTGTGCGCTCCCCTCGCTCTCCGCTCCCTGCCGCTGCCTCCCTGCGGCCCCGCCCCCCTCGCGCCCCCATTCGCCACTCCCTCCCGCCTCCCAGCTGCTCCTCCCTCCCCCCTCCCTTCTTAATGGCTGGCGCTGCGCATCCGCGCGCAGCGGGTGCGCCGCTGGCGCGCCAGAGGCAAGCCCGTCTGCGCCCGTCCGCGCCTGGACCGCACCCAGCGCCACCCCCCCTGGTCCTCACGCCCCCCGCATCTCCTGCTTCCGATACTCAGCCAGCGATCTCCTAGCCTTCAACCCTGGCCCCTCCACAGAGTGCTTCCTGGCCACCCCGAAGCACACCAAAGGACCTTTCTCCTGCCGCACCTGCAACTTCTCCTGCAACAGAACAACGAAGCCAGCAACAACCAACACAAACCACCTGCACTGCATCCTCCTCAACACACGCTCCGCACGAAAACACGCCATCGAGCTCTGGGACTTGCTCGACACCACCGCCCCAGACGTGGCCTTCCTGACCGAAACCTGGTGGAAAGACTCTTCGGCCCCTGACATCGCCATCGCCATACCGGACGGATACAAGATCACCAGAAGAGATCGAACCAACGGAATCGGAGGAGGGATAGCCATCGCCCACAAATCTTCCCTCAAGATCCACACCCACACAGACGACACTCTCAAGACAGCCGAACACCTCCACTTCCAGATTCACACGGACCCCAACACTACCCTCAGAGGAACCCTCATATACCGCCCTCCAGGACCAAGAGCCCCCTTCAGCGACACCGTCTCCGACCTCGCAAGCACCCACGCCCTCGCTTCTCCCGACTACATCCTCCTGGGAGACCTAAACTTCCACCTGGAAAACAACAACGACGCCAACTCCGCATCACTGACCACCAACCTCCTCAACCTCGGACTCCGTCAACTGGTCAACACTCCCACCCACATCGCCGGACACACACTTGACCCCCTCTTCACCTCAAGCAACCACATCTCTTTCAGCCGCACCTCCGAACTCCACTGGACCGACCATCACTGCGTCCATTTTACCTTCAAGAAAAACACCGAACACCACCGCATCCCTCTACCGCCTCACCGCCGCTGGGGAAAAGTCACCGAAGACCAACTAACCAGCACCCTCGTCAAAAACCCACCACCTGACCCCACCGACCCGAGCGCCGCCGCCATCAACCTCCATCAATGGATCCTCGACTGCGCCAACACCTTAGCTCCACTCAAGAAACCCACCGCCAACCAAGAAAAGAAAAAACCAGCCTGGTTCACAGACGAACTGACCACCTCCAAACGCACCTGCCAGAAACTCAAGAAGAAATGGATCCTCGAGCGCACACCCGACAACCTCGCTACCCTCAAGGACGCCAACCATGATCACCACCAACGGATCCGACTCGCCAAGCGCGCCCACTTCACAGAACGCCTCAACAACAACGCCCACGACTGTAAAGAACTCTTCGGCATCGTGAAGGAACTCTCCAACCCTAACGCCAACATCAACGACGTCCCTCCCTCCCAAAAACTCTGCTACGACCTCTCCACCTTCTTCCACCAGAAAATCACAGCCATCCACGACAGCTTCAACACCACACCTCCGCCAGACCCCACCCCCGACGACTCCTCCCACGCCTACCGCCTCACCGCCTGGACCCAAGTAGACGACGCCGGAACCCTCACAACCATGAATTCCATCCACTCAGGCTCTCCCACGGACCCGTGCCCACATCACGTATTCAATAAAGCCGACGCCATCATCGCCCCCAAACTCCGCAAGATCATCAACCTCTCCTTCAACCCCGCCACCTTCCCGGACAGCTGGAAGCATGCAGAAATCCAACCCCTCCTCAAGAAACCCAAGGCTGACCCCAACGATCTCAAACACTTCCGACAGATCTCTCTCCTCCCTTTTCCAGCGAAAGTCATTGTAAGGAAATGCCTCCTTGGCATGGTTGCCCCCTGACTTTTTGCCTTTGCTGATGCTATGTTTACAATTGAAAGTGTGCTGAGGCCTGCTAACCAGGCCCCAGCACCAGTGTTCTTTCCCTAACCTGTACTTTTGTATCCACAATTGGCAGACCCTGGCATCCAGATAAGTCCCTTGTAACTGGTACTTCTAGTACCAACGGCCCTGATGCCAAGGAAGGTCTCTAAGGGCTGCAGCATGTCTTATGCCACCCTGGAGACCTCTCACTCAGCACAGACACACTGCTTGCCAGCTTGTGTGTGCTAGTGAGAACAAAACGAGTAAGTCGACATGGCACTCCCCTCAGGGTGCCATGCCAGCCTCTCACTGCCTATGCAAGTATAGGTCAGTCACCCCTCTAGCAGGCCTTACAGCCCTAAGGCAGGGTGCACTACTGTATACCATAGGTGAGGGTACCAGTGCATGAGCATGGTACCCCTACAGTGTCTAAACAAAACCTTAGACATTGTAAGTGCAGGGTAGCCATAAGAGTATATGGTCTGGGAGTTTGTCAAACACGAACTCCACAGCACCATAATGGCTACACTGAAAACTGGGAAGTTTGGTATCAAACTTCTCAGCACAATAAATGCACACTGATGCCAGTGTACATTTTATTGTAAAATACACCACAGAGGGCACCTTAGAGGTGCCCCCTGAAACTTAACCGACTGTCTGTGTAGGCTGACTAGTTCCAGCAGCCTGCCACACTAGAGACATGTTGCTGGCCCCATGGGGAGAGTGCCTTTGTCACTCTGAGGCCAGTAACAAAGCCTGCACTGGGTGGAGATGCTAACACCTCCCCCAGGCAGGAGCTGTAACACCTGGCGGTGAGCCTCAAAGGCTCACCCCTTTGTCACAGCCCAGCAGGGCACTCCAGCTTAGTGGAGTTGCCCGCCCCCTCCGGCCACGGCCCCCACTTTTGGCGGCAAGGCTGGAGGGAACAAAGAAAGCAACAAGGAGGAGTCACTGACCAGTCAGGACAGCCCCTAAGGTGTCCTGAGCTGAGGTGACTCTAACTTTTAGAAATCCTCCATCTTGCAGATGGAGGATTCCCCCAATAGGGTTAGGATTGTGACCCCCTCCCCTTGGGAGGAGGCACAAAGAGGGTGTACCCACCCTCAGGGCTAGTAGCCATTGGCTACTAACCCCCCAGACCTAAACACGCCCTTAAATTTAGTATTTAAGGGCTACCCTGAACCCTAGAAAATTAGATTCCTGCAACAACAAGAAGAAGGACTGCCTAGCTGAAAACCCCTGCAGAGGAAGACCAGAAGACAACAACTGCCTTGGCTCCAGAAACTCACCGGCCTGTCTCCTGCCTTCCAAAGAACTCTGCTCCAGCGACGCCTTCCAAAGGGACCAGCAACCTCTGAATCCTCTGAGGACTGCCCTGCTTCGACGACGACAAGAAACTCCTGAGGACAGCGGACCTGCTCCAAAAAGACTGCAACTTTGTTTCAAGAAGCAGCTTTAAAGAACCCTGCAACTCCCCGCAAGAAGCGTGAGACTTGCAACACTGCACCCGGCGACCCCGACTCGGCTGGTGGAGAACCAACACCTCAGGGAGGACCCCCGGACTACTCTACGACTGTGAGTACCAAAACCTGTCCCCCCTGAGCCCCCACAGCGCCGCCTGCAGAGGGAATCCCGAGGCTTCCCCTGACCGCGACTCTCTGAAACCTAAGTCCAGACGCCTGGAAAAGACCCTGCACCCGCAGCCCCCAGGACCTGAAGGACCGGACTTTCACTGCAGAAGTGACCCCCAGGAGTCCCTCTCCCTTGCCCAAGTGGAGGTTTCCCCGAGGAAGCCCCCCCTTGCCTGCCTGCAGCGCTGAAGAGATCCCTTGATCTCTCATTGACTTCCATTGCGAACCCGACGCTTGTTCTAACACTGCACCTGGCCGCCCCCGCGCCGCTGAGGGTGAAATTTCTGTGTGGGCTTGTGTCCCCCCCGGTGCCCTACAAAACCCCCCCTGGTCTGCCCTCCGAAGACGCGGGTACTTACCTGCTGGCAGACTGGAACCGGGGCACCCCCTTCTCTCCATTGAAGCCTATGCGTTTTGGGCACCACTTTGAACTCTGCACCTGTCCGGCCCTGAGCTGCTGGTGTGGTAACTTTGGGGTTGCTCTGAACCCCCAACGGTGGGCTACCTTGGACCAAGAACTGAACCCTGTAAGTGCCTTACTTACCTGGTAAAACTAACAAAAACTTACCTCCCCCAGGAACTGTGAAAATTGCAGTGTGTCCACTTTTAAAATAGCTATTTGTGAATAACTTGAAAAGTATACATGCAATTGAAATGATTCAAAGTTCCTAATGTACTTACCTGCAATACCTTTCAAACAAGATATTACATGTTAAATTTGAACCTGTGGTTCTTAAAATAAACTAAGAAAATATATTTTTCTATACAAAACCTATTGGCTGGATTTGTCTCTGAGTGTGTGTACCTCATTTATTGTCTATGTGTATGTACAACAAATGCTTAACACTACTCCTTGGATAAGCCTACTGCTCGACCACACTACCACAAAATAGAGCATTAGTATTATCTATTTTTACCACTATTTTACCTCTAAGGGGAACCCTTGGACTCTGTGCATGCTATTCCTTACTTTGAAATAGCACATACAGAGCCAACTTCCTACATTGGTGGATCAGCGGTGGGGTACAAGACTTTGCATTTGCTGGACTACTCAGCCAATACCTGATCACACGACAAATTCCAAAATTGTCATTAGAAATTGATTTTTGCAATTTGAAAAGTTTTCTAAATTCTTAAAAGACCTGCTAGGGCCTTGTGTTAGATCCTGTTTAGCATTTCTTTTAGAGTTTAAAAGTTTGTAAAAGTTTGAATTAGATTCTAGAACCAGTCTTAGATTCTTAAAAAGTATTCCAACTTTTAGAAGCAAAATGTCTAGCACAGATGTGACTGTGGTGGAACTCGACACCACACCTTACCTCCATCTACAGATGAGAGAGCTAAGGTCACTCTGTAAACTAAAGAAAATAGCAATGGGCCCCAAACCTACCAAAGTACAGCTCCAGGAGCTTTTGGCAGAGTTTGAAAAGGCCAACCCCTCTGAGGATGGCAACTCAGAGGATGAAGATAGTGACTTGGAGGGAAATTCCCCCCCTCCAGTCCTACTTAGGGAGAGCAGGGCTTCTCAAGCCCTGACTCCACAAATAATAGTCAGAGATGCTGGTTCCCTCACAGGAGGGACCAACAACTCTGAAATCACTGAGGATAACCCCAGTGAAGAGGACATCCAGTTAGCCAGGATGGCCAAAAGATTGGCTTTGGAAAGACAGATCCTAGCCATAGAGAGGGAAAGACAAGAGATGGGCCTAGGACCCATCAATGGTGGCAGCAACATAAATAGGGTCAGAGATTCTCCTGACATGTTGAAAATCCCTAAAGGGATTGTAACTAAATATGAAGATGGTGATGACATCACCAAATGGTTCACAGCTTTTGAGAGGGCTTGTGTAACCAGAAAAGTGAACAGATCTCACTGGGGTGCTCTCCTTTGGGAAATGTTCACAGGAAAGTGTAGGGATAGACTCCTCACACTCTCTGGAAAAGATGCAGAATCTTATGACCTCATGAAGGGTACCCTGATTGAGGGCTTTGGATTCTCCACTGAGGAGTATAGGATTAGATTCAGGGGGGCTCAAAAATCCTCGAGCCAGACCTGGGTTGACTTTGTAGACTACTCAGTAAAATCACTAGATGGTTGGATTCAAGGCAGTGGTGTAAGTAATTATGATGGGCTGTACAATTTATTTGTGAAAGAACACCTGTTAAGTAATTGTTTCAATGATAAACTGCATCAGCATCTGGTAGACCTAGGACCAATTTCTCCCCAAGAATTGGGAAAGAAGGCGGACCATTGGGTCAAGACTAGGGTGTCCAAAACTTCCACAGGGGGTGACCAAAAGAAAGGGGTCACAAAACCTCCCCAGGGGAAAGGTGGTGAGACAGCCAAAAATAAAAATAGTAAAGAGTCTTCTACAGGCCCCCAAAAACCTGCACAGGAGGGTGGGCCCAGAGCCTCTTCACAAAACAATCCTGGGTACAAGGGTAAGAACTTTGATCCCAAAAAGGCCTGGTGTCGTAGCTGTAATCAGCCTGGACACCAAACTGGAGACAAGGCCTGTCCCAAGAAAGGTTCCACTCCAAACTCCAATCCAGGTAACACTGGAATGGCTAGTCTCCAAGTGGGATCAACAGTGTGCCCAGAGCAAATCAGGGTCCACACTGAAGCTACTCTAGTCTCTGAGGGTGGGGTGGATTTAGCCACACTAGCTGCCTGGCCGCCTAACATGCAAAAATACAGGCAGCAGCTCTTTATTAATGGGACAAGTGTAGAGGGCCTGAGGGATACAGGTGCCAGTGTCACCATGGTGACAGAGAAACTGGTTTCCCCTGGCCAATACCTGACTGGAAAAACTTATACAGTCACCAACGCTGACAATCAGACTAAATCACATCCCATGGCAATGGTAACTTTAGAATGGGGAGGGGTCAATGGCCTGAAACAGGTGGTGGTCTCCTCAAACATCCCAGTAGACTGTCTGCTTGGAAATGACCTGGAGTCCTCAGCATGGGCTGAGGTAGAACTAAAAACCCATGCAGCCATGCTGGGTATCCCTGAACTGGTGTGTGTAAAAACAAGAGCACAATGCAAGGCACAGGGTGAAAAAGTAGAGCTGGAGTCTGGAAGAAAGGCCCAGCCTACCAAGAGAAAAGGAAAGTCAGTTGGGAAACCAACTGCAACACAGTCAGAAAAAGAGAACCTCTCTTCTCAGGAAGAAGTTCTGCCCTCTGAGGGAACTGAGCCTTTGGAGCTTGAACCTTATCAGGTTGAGCTCTTAGGCCCAGGGGGACCCTCAAGGGAGGAGCTGTGTAAGGGACAAGAAACCTGTCCCTCTCTTGAAGGCCTTAGGCAGCAAGCTGCTGAAGAGTCCAAGGGCAAGAAAAATGGAACACATAGGGTCTATTGGGAAGATGGACTCCTGTACACTGAGGCCAGAGACCCCAAACCTGGTGCCACTAGGAGAGTGGTAGTGCCTCAGTCGTTCAGAGAGTTTATTCTGACCTTAGCCCATGATATTCCCCTTGCTGGGCATTTGGGACAAACCAAGACGTGGGAGAGGTTAGTCAACCACTTCTACTGGCCCAATATGTCCCAGAAGGTTAAGGAGTTTTGCCTCTCCTGCCCCACCTGTCAATCCAGTGGTAAGACAGGTGGGCACCCAAAGGCCCCCCTCATTCCACTTCCAGTGGTGGGGGTCCCCTTTGAAAGAGTGGGTGTGGACATAGTTGGTCCGCTGGAACCTCCCACAGCCTCAGGAAATATGTACATCCTAGTAGTAGTGGATCATGCTACTAGGTATCCTGAAGCTATTCCCCTTAGGTCGACTACTGCCCCTGCAGTAGCCAAGGCCCTCATTGGTATCTTTACCAGAGTGGGTTTCCCTAAGGAGGTGGTGTCTGACAGAGGTACCAACTTCATGTCAGCATACCTAAAACACATGTGGAATGAGTGTGGAGTGACTTACAAATTCACTACACCATACCATCCACAAACTAATGGCTTAGTTGAGAGATTCAACAAGACATTAAAAGGCATGATCATGGGGCTCCCAGAAAAACTCAAAAGGAGGTGGGATGTCCTCTTGCCATGTCTGCTTTTTGCTTACAGAGAGGTGCCACAGAAGGGAGTAGGATTAGGATTCTCCCCCTTTGAACTTCTGTTTGGTCACCCTGTAAGGGGACCACTTGCTCTTGTTAAAGAAGGCTGGGAGAGACCTCTTCATGAGCCTAAACAAGACATAGTGGACTATGTACTTGGCCTTCGCTCTAGAATGGCAGAGTACATGGAAAAGGCAACCAAAAACCTTGAGGCCAGCCATCAGCTCCAGAAGTTTTGGTATGACCAAAAGGCTGCAATGGTTGAGTTCCAACCAGGGCAGAAAGTCTGGGTTCTGGAGCCTGTGGCTCCCAGGGCACTCCAGGACAAATGGAGTGGCCCTTACCCAGTGCTAGAAAGGAAGAGTCAGGTCACCTACCTGGTGGACCTGGGCACAAGCAGGAGCCCCAAGAGGGTGATCCATGTGAACCGCCTTAAGCTCTTCCATGACAGGGCTGATGTAAATCTGTTGATGGTAACAGATGAGGATCAGGAGGCAGAGAGTGAACCTCTCCCTGATCTTCTGTCATCAGACCCAAAAGATGGCTCAGTAGATGGAGTGATCTACTCAGACACCCTCTCTGGCCAACAGCAAGCTGATTGTAGGAGTGTCCTACAACAGTTTCCTGAACTCTTCTCCCTAACCCCTGGTCAGACACACCTGTGTACCCATGATGTGGACACAGGAGACAGCATGCCTGTCAAAAACAAAATCTTTAGACAGTCTGACCATGTTAAGGAAAGCATCAAGGTGGAAGTCCACAAGATGCTGGAATTGGGAGTAATTGAGCGCTCTGACAGCCCCTGGGCTAGCCCAGTGGTCTTAGTCCCCAAACCTCACACCAAAGATGGAAAGAAAGAGATGAGGTTTTGTGTGGACTACAGAGGGCTCAACTCTGTCACCAAGACAGACGCCCATCCAATTCCTAGAGCTGATGAGCTCATAGACAAATTAGGTGCTGCCAAATTCTTAAGTACCTTTGACTTGACAGCAGGGTACTGGCAAATAAAAATGGCACCTGGAGCAAAAGAGAAAACAGCATTCTCCACACCTGATGGGCATTATCAGTTTACTGTTATGCCCTTTGGTTTAAAGAATGCCCCTGCCACCTTCCAAAGGTTGGTGAATCAAGTCCTTGCTGGTTTGGAGTCCTTTAGCACAGCTTATCTTGATGATATTGCTGTCTTTAGCTCCACCTGGCAGGATCACCTGGTCCACCTGAAGAAGGTTTTGAAGGCTCTGCAATCTGCAGGCCTCTCTATCAAGGCATCCAAATGCCAGATAGGGCAGGGAACTGTGGTTTACTTGGGCCACCTTGTAGGTGGAGGCCAAGTTCAGCCACTCCAACCCAAGATCCAGACTATTCTGGACTGGGTAGCTCCAAAAACCCAGACTCAAGTCAGGGCATTCCTTGGCTTGACTGGGTACTACAGGAGGTTTGTGAAGGGATATGGATCCATTGTGACAGCCCTCACTGAACTCACCTCCAAGAAAATGCCCAAGAAAGTGAACTGGACTGTGGAATGCCAACAGGCCTTTGACACCCTGAAACAAGCAATGTGCTCAGCACCAGTTCTAAAAGCTCCAGATTATTCTAAGCAGTTCATTGTGCAGACAGATGCCTCTGAACATGGGATAGGGGCAGTTTTGTCCCAAACAAATGATGATGGCCTTGACCAGCCTGTTGCTTTCATTAGCAGGAGGTTACTCCCCAGGGAGCAGCGTTGGAGTGCCATTGAGAGGGAGGCCTTTGCTGTGGTTTGGTCCCTGAAGAAGCTGAGACCATACCTCTTTGGGACTCACTTCCTAGTTCAAACTGACCACAGACCTCTCAAATGGCTGATGCAAATGAAAGGTGAAAATCCTAAACTGTTGAGGTGGTCCATCTCCCTACAGGGAATGGACTTTATAGTGGAACACAGAACTGGGACTGCCCATGCCAATGCAGATGGCCTTTCCAGGTTCTTCCACTTAGAAAATGAAGACTCTCTTGGGAAAGGTTAGTCTCATCCTCTTTCGTTTGGGGGGGGGGTTGTGTAAGGAAATGCCTCCTTGGCATGGTTGCCCCCTGACTTTTTGCCTTTGCTGATGCTATGTTTACAATTGAAAGTGTGCTGAGGCCTGCTAACCAGGCCCCAGTACCAGTGTTCTTTCCCTAACCTGTACTTTTGTATCCACAATTGGCAGACCCTGGCATCCAGATAAGTCCCTTGTAACTGGTACTTCTAGTACCAAGGGCCCTGATGCCAAGGAAGGTCTCTAAGGGCTGCAGCATGTCTTATGCCACCCTGGAGACCTCTCACTCAGCACAGACACACTGCTTGCCAGCTTGTGTGTGCTAGTGAGAACAAAACGAGTAAGTCGACATGGCACTCCCCTCAGGGTGCCATGCCAGCCTCTCACTGCCTATGCAAGTATAGGTCAGTCACCCCTCTAGCAGGCCTTACAGCCCTAAGGCAGGGTGCACTATACCATAGGTGAGGGTACCAGTGCATGGGCATGGTACCCCTACAGTGTCTAAACAAAACCTTAGACATTGTAAGTGCAGGGTAGCCATAAGAGTATATGGTCTGGGAGTTTGTCAAACACGAACTCCACAGCACCATAATGGCTACACTGAAAACTGGGAAGTTTGGTATCAAACTTCTCAGCACAATAAATGCACACTGATGCCAGTGTACATTTTATTGTAAAATACACCACAGAGGGCACCTTAGAGGTGCCCCCTGAAACTTAACCGACTGTCTGTGTAGGCTGACTAGTTCCAGCAGCCTGCCACACTAGAGACATGTTGCTGGCCCCATGGGGAGAGTGCCTTTGTCACTCTGAGGCCAGTAACAAAGCCGGCACTGGGTGGAGATGCTAACACCTCCCCCAGGCAGGAGCTGTAACACCTGGCGGTGAGCCTCAAAGGCTCACCCCTTTGTCACAGCCCAGCAGGGCACTCCAGCTTAGTGGAGTTGCCCGCCCCCTCCGGCCACGGCCCCCACTTTTGGCGGCAAGGCTGGAGGGAACAAAGAAAGCAACAAGGAGGAGTCACTGACCAGTCAGGACAGCCCCTAAGGTGTCCTGAGCTGAGGTGACTCTAACTTTTAGAAATCCTCCATCTTGCAGATGGAGGATTCCCCCAATAGGGTTAGGATTGTGACCCCCTCCCCTTGGGAGGAGGCACAAAGAGGGTGTACCCACCCTCAGGGCTAGTAGCCATTGGCTACTAACCCCCCAGACCTAAACACGCCCTTAAATTTAGTATTTAAGGGCTACCCTGAACCCTAGAAAATTAGATTCCTGCAACAACAAGAAGAAGGACTGCCTAGCTGAAAACCCCTGCAGAGGAAGACCAGAAGACAACAACTGCCTTGGCTCCAGAAACTCACCGGCCTGTCTCCTGCCTTCCAAAGAACTCTGCTCCAGCGACGCCTTCCAAAGGGACCAGCGACCTCTGAATCCTCTGAGGACTGCCCTGCTTCGACGACGACAAGAAACTCCCGAGGACAGCGGACCTGCTCCAAAAAGACTGCAACTTTGTTTCAAGAAGCAGCTTTAAAGAACCCTGCAACTCCCCGCAAGAAGCGTGAGACTTGCAACACTGCACCCGGCGACCCCGACTCGGCTGGTGGAGAACCAACACCTCAGGGAGGACCCCCGGACTACTCTACGACTGTGAGTACCAAAACCTGTCCCCCCTGAGCCCCCACAGCGCCGCCTGCAGAGGGAATCCCGAGGCTTCCCCTGACCGCGACTCTCTGAAACCTAAGTCCCGACGCCTGGAAAAGACCCTGCACCCGCAGCCCCCAGGACCTGAAGGACCGGACTTTCACTGCAGAAGTGACCCCCAGGAGTCCCTCTCCCTTGCCCAAGTGGAGGTTTCCCCGAGGAAGCCCCCCCTTGCCTGCCTGCAGCGCTGAAGAGATCCCTTGATCTCTCATTGACTTCCATTGCGAACCCGACGCTTGTTCTAACACTGCACCCGGCCGCCCCCGCGCCGCTGAGGGTGAAATTTCTGTGTGGGCTTGTGTCCCCCCCGGTGCCCTACAAAACCCCCCCTGGTCTGCCCTCCGAAGACGCGGGTACTTACCTGCTGGCAGACTGGAACCGGGGCACCCCCTTCTCTCCATTGAAGCCTATGCGTTTTGGGCACCACTTTGAACTCTGCACCTGTCCGGCCCTGAGCTGCTGGTGTGGTAACTTTGGGGTTGCTCTGAACCCCCAACGGTGGGCTACCTTGGACCAAGAACTGAACCCTGTAAGTGCCTTACTTACCTGGTAAAACTAACAAAAACTTACCTCCCCCAGGAACTGTGAAAATTGCACTGTGTCCACTTTTAAAATAGCTATTTGTGAATAACTTGAAAAGTATACATGCAATTGAAATGATTAAAAGTTCCTAATGTACTTACCTGCAATACCTTTCAAACAAGATATTACATGTTAAATTTGAACCTGTGGTTCTTAAAATAAACTAAGAAAAGATATTTTTCTATACAAAACCTATTGGGTGGATTTGTCTCTGAGTGTGTGTACCTCATTTATTGTCTATGTGTATGTACAACAAATGCTTAACACTACTCCTTGGATAAGCCTACTGCTCGACCACACTACCACAAAATAGAGCATTAGTATTATCTATTTTTACCACTATTTTACCTCTAAGGGGAACCCTTGGACTCTGTGCATGCTATTCCTTACTTTGAAATAGCACATACAGAGCCAACTTCCTACAGTCATCGAGAAGATCGTCAACGCACAGCTCGCCCACTTCCTAGAAGACAACTCCATCCTAGACCCCTCTCAATCTGGATTCAGACGAAACCACAGCACTGAGACCGCACTCCTCGCCGCCACAGATGACATCAGACAACAAATGGACAACGGCGAAACCTCAGCCCTCATCCTCCTCGACCTATCAGCCGCTTTCGACACAGTATGCCACCGCACCCTACTAACCCGTCTCCAAGAAGCCGGCATCCAAGACAAAGCCCTCAACTGGATCTCATCCTTCCTCTCCGACAGAACCCAGAGAGTCCGACTCTCCCCTTTCCGCTCCAAAGCCACCAACCTCATCTGCGGCGTCCCCCAAGGCTCCTCTCTTAGCCCGACGCTGTTCAACGTCTACATGGCCCCCCTCGCACAATTGGCCCGTCAACACAACCTCAGCATCATCTCCTACGCCGACGACACCCAGCTCGTCCTCTCCCTGACCAAAGACCCGCTCACCGCCAAAACCAACCTCCACGAGGGACTGAAATCCATCACCGAGTGGATGAACAACAGCCGCCTGAAGCTCAGCTCCGACAAGACGGAAGTCCTCATCCTCGGACCCACCCCCTCGGCCTGGAACGACTCCTGGTGGCCCACAGCCCTCGGCCCCCCCACCCACCCCTGCCAGCCACGCAAGAAACCTCAGCTTCATCCTTGACTGCGCTCTCACCATGTCCAAACAGGTCAACGCCGTCTCCTCCTCCTGTTTCAACACCCTCCGCATGCTCTGCAGGATCTTCAAGTGGATTCCAACAGGAACCAGAAAGACGGTTACTCAAGCCCTCGTCAGTAGCAGACTTGAATACGGCAACGCACTCTACACAGGCATCCCAACGAAAGACATCCAACGACTCCAGCGCATCCAGAACGCATCCGCCCGCCTGATCCTCGACATACCCCGCCGATGTTACATCTCCCCCCACCTGGTGGACCTCCACTGGCTACCCGTGGAAAAAAGGATCACCTTCAAACTCCTCACCCACGCTCACAAGGCGCTACACAACACCGGACCCACCTACCTCAACACCAGACTCAACTTCTACGCGCCCACACGTCAACTCCGCTCTGCCAACCTCGCCCTCGCCATCGTCCCCCGAATCCAGCGCAAGACCTCTGGCGGCAGATCCTTCTCCTTCCTCGCCGCCAAGACCTGGAACTCTCTCCCCACCTCACTACGCCAGACCCAGGACCTCCTCACCTTCAGGAGACTCCTCAAGACTTGGCTCTTCGAACGCTAGCAGCACCCCCTCCCCCCAGCGCCTCGAAACCCTGACGGGTACATAGTGCGCTTTATAAATTCTCTGATTGATTGATTGATTGACACGCCCGGGCCCTTCATTCTGCGCCAAGGACCGCCTCCGTGCAGCTCCTCCGCCGTCTGGTCTTCTGCAGGCAGGGGCAAACTGGAGGGGGGGGGTCTGCCGCCACCCGGCCCCCAGGAAGACCCGTGCCCTACAGCGGTATGTTTTAGCTGGGCTTCGCTCTGGCACCCCCCCAGTCTCGTCCAGTCTGGCAGGCCTCCAGTGCAATTGGGAGGGGGGGGCAGGTAGGCCTCCGGTCGGCCGGGGGAGCACTGATCTTCCCCTATGGAAGTAGCATTAAGGTGGCCTTTGGGCTGCCACCTGTCTTGCCACTGGCTTGACATGTGACACAGGAGCGACAAAACTCCTTTGTGTCTTCTGACATATGGGATCAGTGAAAGTGTGTGGACACTACAATGTTTTTTAGGACCAGTAAACTTCACCCCCAACCCCTCCAAGTGAAATCAACAACTGCCAGGGGGTGGCACACAGTTTTTCTTTCTTTCTTTCTTTCTTTCTTTCTTTCTTTCTTTCTTTCTTTCTTTCTTTCTTTCTTTCTTTCTTTCTTTCTTTCTTTCTTTCTCGCTTGCTGTTGCAGCCTCAGCCTGGCCTCCTCCAGTTTCAGTTGCTTGAGTTCCCTATCTAGGGAGTCCTCATCTGAAGTTGAGCAGTGTTTCCCCTCAGATACTGAGAAGACATGAGAGTGAGCAGAGGAGGATCTGTCCCTATCACCCTTTCAACCAACCCACTGGGCACAAAAGGGGGCCTACTTGTATGGCTTTCACTACCAGCAGTGCTCCCAGCAGGGCTGGGATGAAGTTCCTATGTGCTTTCTGATCCTCCCTGGAACACTCGACCCTCTTTCTAACACTGAGGAGGGGGAGGGCAGACTCTGCATCTTCCTCTTCTTCCTGGCTGCCAGCAGTGTCTTGGTCAACCTGGAGTAGCAGGCCCAGAAGCAGACTCTTGTTAGGGTTCTTACCTGTCTTCAGTTGCCTATCTGAACACAAATCCTTCAACTCCTGGAAAGTGAGACCCACATATGGTGAGTCCAGGGCCTGAGATGTGTTCTCTGCTGAAGACATGGTGTCTAGCTAGAGTGGTGTAGGTTTCCCCAATGACTAGGCTCCCAAAAGAAATTTGGAGCAAGGGCTATGCCAGACCCCTAGCTTACCCAAACGTAGGAGACTAGAGCACTGATACTAAGTACAGAGTGTACCCCGAGTTAACAAGTTGTCTTTCCTGTGGAAAGTACCAAGTGACAGAGTAGTAAGGCAATCGTAAGTGCTTATCCCACCGCTGCACCACCAATGTAGATAGCTGGCCTGATGTGTTGTGAATACCTATTATCACCTTATATGAGGTCCAGGTATCCCCACTTAGTGAAGTATAGACAGTGTCTAGAAGCCAGGCTCTCTAGAGGTATCTGTGGATGAGCAGTGAAGACTTATCTAGGAGACAAGCAAAGCGTATGCAATACCACTGTAGTCACACAGCACTCACACATGAAAGAACCACACAGTGTTACTAAAATAAAGGTGCTTTATTTTAGTGACACATACTAAAATACTAGATAGGCAACTCTCCAGTAGGAGGTAAGTAAACACACTATTGTATGTACAGTGGCAATCATAAATTGGCATAAAAGCAATAGAAAACAGTGAAAAGCAATAGGCAATACTGAAGGCCTAGGGGAAGACCAAACCATATACTAAAAAAAATGGAATGCATAGATCAGGTCCCCACCCAAGGAAGTGGAATCGGTAGAGGAAAGCTGGAGGTACTAGGAAAACCCAAAGGTAAGTACTAGAGTGCCCCCGCCTAGCGACCAGGAGAAAAGAGGTAAGTTACTGGTTCTACCCAAACTAACCCGAAGGACTTCAGAGAAAGGTATTGCAAAATCCAGGTAAGACTGCAAGAAACCAAAGGTGAATCCTGGAAGAGCAGGACCTGGACAAGAAGGGGACCAAGTCCAGTTCAAGTTGCAGTGTCCGGTGGGGGCAGTAGCCACTACCCACCCATCTGTAGATGCCGGAGTTGGTTGACGTTGAGACGAAGACTGTCAGGAATGGAGCAGATGAAGATTTCCTGGGTGATGCAGTTGACATCCCACGCCAGATGAAAGATTGCAGTCAGTCAGTTTGTGGTGTGGAAAAACTACCAACAAGCATTGGCAAAGGCAAATGTTGCGGTTGGTGGAAAAGTGGAGCTGCTGGGGACCAACAAGGTCCAGAGGAACTCAACCCACACGGGGAGTCCCAGGCAATGCTCAGCAGTGCAGAGTCCGAAGAAGATGAGGCAGCCCTACAGAAGACCCACAGGCAAGGGGCATAGGAGTCGCAGAGAGGCCTACGCAGCACACCCGAGGAGAGGTTGAGGGTTGTGCATCGCAGGGAAGAGTGCTGGGGCTCCACAGAGCCTGAAGATCCCTTGGAGGAGATGCCAACAAGCCTTGGTAGCTGCAAGAGACAGGGTGCAAGGGGGTACTGTCCTGAGTGGGCAGGCAAGGGCTTACCTTTACCAAAGTTGGACTGCTGGCAGAGCGGACCAAGGGGAGCACTCCAGACCACCACCACCTGTGATGCAGGATCCACACAGCTCAGCATGAGAGGAGATGCACACAGCCGGTTGTCATTGCAATTGGTGCCTGCGGATGCAGGGGAGTGACTCTGTCACTCGAAGGGAGATTCTTTCTTGCTTCTTGCGCAGACTGAAGAGGTGCTGTCCTAGAGGATGCAGAGCTGGAGAAATATTGTAGTTGCTGGAAGGAGTTGGAGAAACAATGTTGCAGCACAGAGTTGTCGCTGTAGCTACAGATTGTAGGTTCCTGTGGAGTCCTGTTGCAATTCCAGTGGCCAGAAGTCGAAGTAAACCTTGCAGAGGAGTCCTGCTGGAGTCTTGCGGGTCGAATTTGAGGACCCAACCAAGAGGGAGACTCTAAATAGCCCTGAAAGGGGGATTGGTCTCCTAGCTAGGTGACTACCTATCAGGAGGGGGCTGTAACATCACATGCCTGGCCTGGCCACTCAGATGCTCCCAGAGGCCTCTGCCTACCTTGGATTCAAGATGGCAGAATCAAGGGGCCATCTGGAGGAGCTCTGGGCACCACCCCTGGTTACTCCTCTTTCCATTGTCCGGTTTCACGCCAGAGCAAGGACTGGAGGTCGCTGAACCACTGCAGACGGTTTATGCAAGGAGGCCACCAAATGTGCCCTTGAAAGCATACCAGTGGCTTTGGAAGGCTACTCCTCCCAAGCCATGTAACACCTATTTCCAAAGGGAGAGGGTGTTACTGCCCTCTCCCAAAGAAAATCGTTTGTTCTGCCTTCCTGGGCTTGAGCTGGTCAAGCAGCAAGAGGGCAGAACCCCATCTGAGGGGTGACAGCAGCGTTGGCTTCCTGGAAAACCCCAGTAAGCTGGTAGGAGCAATGCTGGGGGTCCTCTAAGGAGCCCCCAGAGCACACTGAGTCATAGAACCATTACTGGCAACAGTATTGGCATATAATTCTGACATGTTTGATGCCAAACATGCCCAGGTTCAGAGTTACCATTATGTAGCTGGACATAGGTAGTGGCCTATGTACAGTACACATGTAAAATGGTGTCCCTGCACTCACGAAGTCCAAAGAAGTGGAGCTGGAGTTTGTGGGGGCACCTCTGCTCATGCAGAGGTGCCCTCACACATAGGTGCCTGCACCCTGCCCTTTGACCTACGATAGGGGTGACTTACAGTGACCTGAAGTGAAACGATGCATGCACCTTTTCATGCAGGCTGCAATGGCAGGCCTGCAGATACATTTTACATAGGCTCCCATGGGTGACATAATACATGCTGCAGCCCATGGGGAACCCCTGGTGCCCCAATGCCCTGGGTACCATCTACTAGGGACTTATAAGGGGCCACCAGTATGCCAAATGTAGGGTGTTTGTGGTCCAAGCAACCATGTTTAAAGGGGGGGAGCACAGTCACTGGTGTCCTGGTTAGCAGGATCCCAGTGCACACAGTCAAAACATACTGCCAACAGGCAAAAAGTGGGGGTACCTATGCCAAAAAGAGGGTACTTTCCTGCACCCATTTACTGAGAAAGCACTTCTACAATTACAAGTTATAATCCATTACAGAACAAGAAGATGCTGGCGAGTATTGCCTTGGTACATTCTTCTCTAGACCATGTTGGGGCTGCTGAGCAATCAAACTCCTCCAATCACCTTATTCCCAAAGATCCACAGTGCCCAAATTCACCAGACTTCATTAGAGGCAGATATGCGTCTAGCCCGTTTGCTAGTTAGTCTATCAGTCTCTGAAAGAAGAAGGTATGCACAGGGTGAAAAATAGTTCATAACTTAGTACCCAGAAAGTTACAGACAATTTACAGAACACAAAATATTAATTCAAACTTGAGGAGGAGGAGATAGTCCTAGTGGCTATCAGCCAATGTGAGTCTGTTTGAAAGGAGCCAGGGTCTTGCTAAACTACATCAGTTTATTCCAGAAACTCCTCCAGACCAGGCAGCGATAAGAACTGTGTGTCGGATCCAAGGCGTAATCTCAGGGTCTCTTACCTCACAGGCAGCCAAAATAGACATGAAAACAATTATAATGCAGGAAACCTCGTCCCTCCTAACCCTAATTGAAAACAGATTTGCGGCCCTCTAAATACACTTCGTCCACCAACTGGTTCCTTTAATTGTACTGCCATACCAGAGAAGGTGGAGGAGAATATCATTTATTCCATAATAATATACTCTAATAGGAGTCTAGCATAGGAAAAATCAATTTCTCAAGACCCCTTAGATATGGTGCCCGGCATTCTCGATCAAGGGATGAGCTCAGCCAACAACACTTGAAACGTACCTAATGAACAGGAGATTCCCAACATAAATGACCCATGTGACGTCACGCATACAAAAGAGGAGTCTGCAACACAGCTGTAAACAGTGAGAAATGCCATAAAAAACTTTAGTTTGTAGAAACGCTATTAAAACGTATATAGAAAGATGCCCCAGAGGGAAACATCTGAAGCAAATGCTGAAAGAGCCAGTACCCCACAATTACTTTCAGGGGCCACCACTGCAATACCAGGCACGAGGCAGCCTGTGTAAAAAGTCCACAACCATCAACTCTAACTCAAGCTACGCAACAAGAATTCAGTAAAGCACACATGTGCAAAGATTCCCCACTGGTCTAATAAAATCACCTCATCAGAAAATCAACTAATTCACCTGGTTAGTAGCCTGGCCAACCCAATAGATTTAAGAACCATCCTAGTGGTTTATGGTCCACAGACTCCATTAAAGTCCAAGGGGGTAATATGCTCTGCAGAAGTGTCTATGGGCATGCTAAAAAAATCGGAACCTATCTGGGTCTCTGATTCAGATTTTCCCCATGAGGATTGCTTGACACTCACAGCCAGCAATGTCCTAGTCAACCAGATGCCATAAAAGCCTAACAACTTTTAAATTCTGCAAGAAAGTCAGCGTGTCATCAGACTACCATCACAAGATTCCTAGACCTATCACTGAGGAGAAGAAATCCAGATGATTTCCTAGAGTGTAATCCTTTGAAATATAATAACCCGGAACCCATCTTGGAGGCGATACAAGAGCAGGAGGCCTAGCAAACATGCAAGCAGTCAGTCTTTTTGGTAGTGCCACAAGGGTCCCCTCTACTACCCGTTCTACTGTATCTATCGAGATCAAACCTCAGCTACGGCCAGGGGACCCTACCACAAAACAAACCCCAAAGCAGAAGGACTTCACCCCCCTCAATTCTTGTTTCCCAAAACTCTACGATACCCTGAATTGGGCTAACATTTTCAAACTGGTTAATGCTGTCCCAGGGCTGGATCACATCAGTTCTAAAGAGCTAATCTGCATGAAGTTTCTGATACCATTGAAGACAGACAACCATGACTTCACAGAAACCTGTTGGGCAAATTGGAACATAACGGAACTTATGCTAAGTTATTTTGAGACATTTGAAAAACAAGATGTTTTTACAACTGAAAGCATGAACGAAATGTACTCAGAAAACTATCCGTTGACCAAGTACTTCAAGGACTCAAAAAATACTGCAACAATAAAAAGTTGACCATTAACACAAGTAAAAACAAAATGTATGTCTCTAAGCACACCATCAAAGCTAAAATAAACTTTTAAAATTGATGATGAAAACCTGGAGAGAGTAAAATACTTGGTTATCTCAGCATATGTATCGATTTTATATTGATTATATGATGTCATATGCTGACCAACTAGTTTAAATTGAGATATCGGTGAGCAAGTATACTGGTGAAATCAACTGTTTTTGCAAGTAGTTTTGGACGAAGATCCCTGGAGCCCACCTTGTTCGCCTACAAATTGAAAGGCATGGCTATGGGGCAGAACAAGGGGGCTACAGGAAACCCAGAAATTTACTAATGGTAGAAAACAGATTTTTGAGACAGGCTCTATATTTGAGGCCGGCACACCTATGGAAGCCTTCAGGGGTGAACTGGGTCAGGGCTGGCTTTAGAATTGGTGGTGACTGGTGCAACGGTCTTTTTTGTATGGACCTCCCTGACCTCCTTCTCTATGAATTCTCTCACTTCCACCCTCCAGCAGTGACCCACATCCCTCCAAAGTTTTTTTTTAAAGCGCTACTCACATTCAGTTCCGTGATTGGTACACACTCTTTGCAGCGGGCACATTGCCCCACCGTGCTACTATGATGAGACTAACTTGCCGTTGGACAACATTCACATCTTTCACCAGCAGCAACATTAATCACTAGAGTTATCTTTACATTTTTATTTGTTGCGTGAAACACTGCTAGACACACAAGGAAGTTCACTTGCTTTTAAACCCATGTTATTTTAAACACAGCACCCCACGGCTGCACCGGTCGTACTGCTCTAAAGTCCACTCTGACCTGGGGCTCCATAGAATAGGTTCTGAGATCTCAATCAAGCCAGTCTTGCCTTGGGCCAGATTGTCGGCTAATGAGCATCTGGGTAATTACCAAAAAGCACTTCTGGATTTTTCTCGAAATTAAAGACTGCATAAAGCTGTGCTGGGTCAATCATGTTTCTGTAACCTTAAAAACAAAGAATGCTCTGCATTCTGCGATAACCCAGCCTGAATGTCCAGAATAACCTTGTAGCTCATTAAGACATACCATCAGGCCCACATCATGTCCATCTTGTCTCGCAAAGGAGGGTACCTTTTAAGGCAATATCTATATGTGAAGTCTACAGTCACTTATGAACGTTATTTAACCAGCGTATTTCCAGATAAAAATGGGATCCTTTACCTCAGATTCAGTCTTGGGATTCTGCCAGTCTTTACATATGCAAAATGATGGGCAAATAACAAAACAACTACACATTCCTGTACTTCTAAGGTTGGAGACAGGAGACCCTGCTATGTTACACTTTATGCTTTTATGTTCTTACCTAACAGGAAAGCAGGCAGATTCTTCAGCCCATGTTAATAAAACAGAACATTAGAAGAAGCAGTGAGGCCATGCCAGTCAGCCTTTAGTCGAACCATTAACTCTTGTTCCATCGGGTAGTCTTGTAAATTTTTCGACCACGGAAACTGACTAGACTCGGTTGACTATTATGCACATCCCATGTTCTTATGAGAAGCAAAAATCAAAAGAAAATATTTGTCTATACTTTTTAATATTGTGTTTCAGGGAATTCTAACGATCTCATGCAATATCTAGTTTATTCTCCAAGTTTGTATGGCCCAGGGGCTGAAACAATAAAAATGATCGTAATAAAAAGATTTAAAACAATAAATCACATACACCATTGCAATGTACTTTAAAGACTGAGCCAGGACAAATGGAGTGGAGTCCCATGACCATGCACCATGTTGTATGAACACAGGTACAACAGAGGTAGCGCTGGCATCAGACATTAAAGTCTGACTAATAAACAACCTATATGTGTGTAATTATTCCAGTGAAAGAAAATGACTGCCATGTCTCACTCACCCCAGTACTGGTTCCTGGGTGTTGTGACCATCAATTATCTAGGTTCTACATACCACTCAGATAACATTTAATTGACTTGCTAAGGGCTTTCACCAAACATCTACCAACTCCCTCACTCTCAACTACAGCAACAACCGTGGTGGACCTGTCAAAGGAGGTGGCTCTTAGCTGTGTTGAAGCACAATTGCTACTCCTGTCTCATAAGAACTTTTGGAAGAAAGTAGAGTTGCAAGTGGTCTTGTTGAGCATTGGGTGCAAACACCGTCAACTGTGTTAGAAGTCTGCCTTCAAACAACCCCACCCACGATCATGATAAAAATATCCTGTGTCTCTCATCCCCTTAGTGTGAGAACAAGAAATCATGTGGAGTTTAGTGGCAACCCCCATTGTATTCGGATACAGTTTGTACCTCGCTGTTCTCTGTCCCACCTCCTCTCTGAATATGTGTTCTGTGGAGAAAATTTTTTTTTTTGAGATTTTACCTCACTCACGTTCAAAAAAATTATTTTAACCATTGACTCAGTTTGAGTACTATATTGTGAGGCAGACGATTTCTGATGAGCCAGCGTCTGCCTCGTGCACTTTAGAAAGCATTTAAACCATGCCGTGCTCTAGAGTGTGAGACAGGCCCTTCCAAGAGAAATCTCTGGCCCACCCAAAGCCTTTCACAAGTGGAAAGGACTTTGTTTGTTTTTGTAAACACCTCGCATGAGCCTGCCGCCCTACTCTCAGCTTGACTTGTAAGATAACAAGCGATTCTTTAGTGGAGGACAGCATTATCACATCCCGCCAGAAAGCCCAAATGAGCATCAGACTATTCTGGGACGCGCCCTGTATAACAAAAGCAGCAACTATCTCCCATCACGAGGTAGTTAAATGAGGTGACAGAAAGAATCTGAAAAGGATGACCAAGTAACGTAAAGGAAAATGCGCATACATTTAGAGCATGTCTTGGTAGCATTTTTATTTCTATCTTGTGGCAGTATATGAAAACTAAAGGTAAAATGAATAAACAAAATATTGCAACCTGATGTTAAGTTAATTAAAGAACATTCTCATTTTGAAACCAGTAATGAAGAAAATAATTTGCGACCAACGAAGCATCCTTCTGAATGGGGTAATATTATCGTCAGGTGTGGCACCATTCAGTGGCTGGTCAGTGACATTTTGCTTGAGCCGAAGCATTCTAAAATGTATTTTGGCGGTCCTGAGTAGATGGCATTTTCACAGTGCATCTGTGGATGGGCTAAGGCTGTAATTACAGGGTTGTGTTGCTGTGGTGCAATATAGAGGATGATTTTGCACTGAAATTGGCTACCCTGGGTTTCTGCATTTCCAGAGAAAGGTCCAAATCTAAGTGAGTTCTCAGATTCCAGAAAACTTTAGCTGGAGGAGTTGAGGGAACCATCCCTTCCAGCCAGCAAGTAGAGTTCCACTTGTCAAATTATTTTTTTGAGAATTCCTCTAATTCTCAGAAGGAAATCTTTCAGATTTTCAAAGAGCTCACTATTACTCCTATGCCTGCTTCTCCGCTAGAAGCTTCTACCATGCATAGTAATTCACTAGTAGCTAATTTCCAGGACAAGATTACCAAGATATATTCTGGCTTTTCTCCGTCCCCCCTTCAGGAGACATTGGATAAGCAGGCTGCGAACTCCCTTCCCATTGGGTCTTCGCTAACTACTTTTCTACCTCTTACAGATGCTCAAATTCTTAAACTACTCTCTAATATCAAATCTGGCTCCCCCTTGGATCCTGCCCCTCCGGCTATCCTTTTAAGGGCGGCAGATATTAGTGTCCCACCATTAACAAAAATACTCAATAACTCTCTTTCCTCAGGTATTCTCCCCCAGCCTTTTAAACATGCTATTATAAAACCTCTTCTTAAGAAGCCAAAGCTTGACCCCACTGTCTTGGATAATTGCTCTTCTTCCCATCTTAGCCAAGATCCTGTAGAAACATGTAAACTTGCAATTGATGAGTTATTTTGAGAGTCATGAGCTCCTTCACCCCACTCAAATGGGCTTTAGAGCCCAACATAGTACGGAGTCTGCGCTTCTAACGGTGACTGAGTCTGCTCGTCAACTATTAGATCAGGGAGGACATGCTGCTATCATCCTCCTGGATCTTAGTGCAGCCTTTGATACGGTTGATCACACTCTCCTCTGTTACAGACTTTCTAAGGCAGGCGTGGGAGGCTTGGCCCTCTCCTGGCTCTCTTCCTTCCTCATAGGAAGAACTGTCCAAGTCTTGGATCGCTCTTTCTTGTCTGATACTGTTCCTCTGACTTGTGGGGTTCCTCAAGGTTCCTCCTTGAGTCCAACTCTTTTTAATATTTATTTATCATCTTTGGCTAAAATAGTCACTCCTCATAACATTTCAATGGTCACCTAAGCTGATGACACTCAATTAGTGTTTTCCCTCTCTAGTACTGGGGATTCTTCCTCTGCTAATTTGGCCTGCTGTATGAAGGATATCGGCAATTGGATGACCCAACCCAAACTTAAATTTAATGATGGCAAATCTGAAGTACTGATCGTAGGCAATGGCTCTCCAGCCTCCCCTTTAGCACTGCATTCGGAGGCCTTTATCAGTCTGCCCCCTCCTAAGGCATAGGTAAAAAGCCTAGGTTTTGTGCTTGATCCCCGCTTGACGATGGAACTACAAGTAAAAAGAATCTCTTCTGTCTGTTTTGGTTTTATTAGATCTCTTAGGAAAATTCTTAATCTTCTTCCTGTCTCAGCCAGAAGAATTCTTGTCCAAGCATTGATTCTTTCCCGCCTGGATTATGGGAACTCTCTCTATCTTAGCTCCCCAGAGTATGTAATAAGGAGGCTGTAGATTGTGCATAACGCGGCAGCTAGACTTCTTACTAACTCTCCTAGGCATCTATCTGCCAAGCCGGCTCTTGTAGCACTTCATTGGCTTCCGATCAAACAGCGCATCCATTTTAAATCTATGTGTATTACTCATAGAACCCTACACAATAGGGGTCCACTGTTTTTCAGAAGGCGGATCTTCATCTATGCTCTCCCGAGATACTTGAAATTATCATCTACTCGGAAGATCTATATACCCCGTGTTAAGAGATCATGGGGAGGTAATTCTCTCATCAATAAGGCTGCCCGTCTCTGGAATGTCTTGCCTTCTGAACTCCGCCACAAACCATCAGAATCTCTTTTTAGGAAGAAGCTAAAAACTATTCTTTTTAGCAGCTAACCTGTCTTTTCCTGCTCCTTCCAAGAATTTTTGTGTACCATTAGCGCTGGGATGCCCTAGGGTAGCTATGCGCTCTATAAATCCATAAAACTAAACTAAACTCCTCGTCCTCCACCTCCCTCCCAGTAGTGTCTCCACTCACACCTGCATGCACTACATCCTCATCTACTACCTCCATCACCAGCACACCTATCACTACACGCCCCTCACTGGCAGTCAACACCCCCTCATCCATGCACACGTCCCCTGTGTCCTCTCCCACTGTGTATGTGCCCCCTCCTCCCAAAGAACACAAACGCAAGCACTCAGACACCCAACAGCCATCCACCTCACAACAGCATCCAGCCCATGCACCTGCACCCAAACACAGCAGACAGACACCTCCTACAACCACTCCCTCTTCCTCCACTCCCAAACCTACACCCTCTTCCCGCCCCAGTGTCCCTAAGAAGCTTTTCTTCGCCACCCTTGACCTATTCCTTCCCCCTCCCCCCCTTCCTTCACTTCGGGCCAGGGTGGCCAGAACCCAGCCCAGCACCTCAGCCACCTAGTCCACGGCCACTGTGGTTTCTGCAGATACTGCAGGTGTGAGAGGCTCCAAGGAGGCAATCGTCAGAACAGCCAGTGTGCCAGCACCACCTGCTAAGGGCAAGAAGGGGCTGCCACCTAGCAAGGGCAAGAAGGGGACACCAGCCAGCAAGGGGAAGGAGGCACCACCAGACAGCAAGGGGAAGGAGGCACCACCAGCCAGCAAGGGCAGGAAAGGAACACCAGCTGGCAGAAGCAAGGAGGCACCACCATCTGCCAAGGGCAGGAAGAGGCACACAACACCAGCCATGGCACTGCAGCCATCCGAGGCTGCTGGGGAAGGGCTGGAGCCTCCCCCAACCACTGACAGCACCGCCACCTGCACCACCAGCAGCACCACTGCCACCAGCAGCAGCCTCAGTGGGCAGCCGTCCGAGGCTGCAGGGGAAGGGCTGGAGCCTCCCCCACCACTGACAGCACCGCCACCTGCACCGCCACCTGCACCGCGGCCAGCACCGCCACCTGCACCGCGGCCAGCACCGCCACCTGCCCCGCCGCCAGCACCGCCACCTGCACCGCCAGCAGCATCGCCAGCAACACCACTGCCACCAGCAGCAGCTCCAGTGGGCAGCCGTCTGAGGCTGCAGGGGAAGGGCTGGAGCCTCCCCCCACCACTGACAGCACTGCAACTGACATCCACTGAGCAGCCATCACCGCCGGCGAGCAGTGTGTAGTCGTGACTACATGGGCTGCAGTGCGTCCTGGCCCCTGCAACACCCGTAGGTGTGACACCCAGGTGGGAGACTGTGACCTTGCACCATCCAGGATGAAGCACACTGGGCACAAAGCCCCCTCCAGAACCAGTAGAAGAAGGCATCCACTCACCCCCTTCTTGCCAGGATGAAGCATAATTCAATTTTTTATTACTGCCACTTTATCACCGACCGCCAGGGTTGTAATGAGGGCCAAACTGTAATGTGAATCTGATGTCTGTAGTTTATGTACTTTAAGTTGTTAATGAATATGTTACATTAATACTGTATTTTCTCTATAGAGTCTTTAATGTGAAGTTTACGTTTCATAGAGTTGATTCATTTTTTCTATCTTTTGGAAACAATTTAAGAAAGCTTGATTGTAATTTTCTTTGAAGATCAAATCAATATTATTTTGATCCGTTGTAGCGGAGCCCCTAAAAGCAGTGGGGCCCATAGGCCGGTGACTACTTTGCCTATTTGGTAGTCCGGCACTACTATCCTTTAATACGATTCTTAGCAGATTCTCCATGCAGTGAATTGCATCATGGCCTTCATATTCTTCGTAAGATTGTAAGAGTATCCATAGGGGCCTTGTGTTTACGTCTTTTCACTTGGCAAACCCTTGGTAACTGGGTAGCTTTATATTTCTTATTGATAAAGTTGAGGGTCTATGCGATCCTACCAGTTTGCAGCCTATCCTCTGTTGAGTCTAATGTTTCACCCAATTTATTCAGATCCCTCTTCAGCTCTGTCATGAGTGACCTGTGTTACAGATGTTGCAGCCCATCGCGCAGTGGTCTATCAAAGACTTGAATTACTCCAGGCAAATCTTGATCTTCCTTTGGGGAGACACTCGGATTAATTTGCTGCCATTTCCAGTTTTGTAGTGGGGAGGGGTGGTTAGATGGTGTGGTGGAGCTTGATGTTTTGCTCGATCATTTTCTCTAACATATAAATGTGAGTACAATTTTCCATGTCGTCCTTACCACCTTGTGACTTAAGAACCCCCAAACTGCTATCTAGAAAGATATCTTCTCAGTTATGTGCATTTTTTATGTAATAATAGATGCATTGCTTAGCTCCACACTACTTAGATTTTAGTGTGGACTCACCAAGCAATTGATACTGTAATTAGTAATCCTTAAACAAGTAAAGTAAGTCCATCAAATACATTTTGCTGTCATTATACTTTTCTGAAGTATCTGTGACCAGCTGGTCTGTCCCATGCCTGCATTCGGTCAGGTTGTATCCTCTCCTCATACCTGCTCACTTTTGGAATTCTCTGAATCCCTTATTTGGAAAATTGTTGTGGGTATTTACGGGCTGTAGGAAGATAATTACGGAATATCTGCTATCGTCTGACAGGTCCTTGCTGCAGAATGTGGCTCTAGGAGTCCCGGTCGCCTGCATCCTACATGGGTTGCCTCTTCACGGTTGTCTCTAAACCATTGTCTCTTTCATAGCACTGTGGCCCATAATTTATACTTTTTTAGCGCCGCATTTGCGCCACTTTTTGACGCAAAAGCGGCGCAAACTTACAAAATACAATTGTATTTTGTAAGTTTGCGCCGCTTTTGCGTCAAAAAGTGGCACAAATGCGGCACTAAAAAAGTATAAATATGGGCCTGTGTTTTTCCAGCCTGCTGCTTCCCACTTCTGTAATGGTTTGCACATTGTTGTCATCTCTTCAGTTAGGGCAAGTCCTTCACATAATTTGTCCCACGGCTTGCTGTCCTTGCTCCCTGGTGATTGATGTTCGGGCACGATCTTGTGTCGAGCCAAGACTACCATTTTCTCTTCTCAGACATTTCTGGTAATCATTAAAAAAGAGGAATCGTTGTGGATTATACGGGTTGGTATTGGGAGCCACTGGGAGCCAACAGCAGGCAATGTAACTCAGTGAAGAATCTCGAACATCTTTTTAGGGTATTATTTTTTTGAGCCTTTCAACTTTAAGCGGGGGTAGCAATTTTTTCGGCTTTCGAACATTATGAAGGGCCTAATGGAGAGAGATGCCCAGACACTATTTCAATTGATTTTGGTGCTATTGCAGGATGACCTTTGGCCACTGCCATTGTTTTAAGTATGGTTTCAGCATTAATACAGCACTTACTACCAGAGCTGGCCTTTGCTCGGAGAGCATCCTGTACATATCCAAATTTGGCCCCCTCTCCCACATTTATCTTTGGACCTAAGTCATATGAAGACTGCTACAGGGAGCGCCAGCTTCCTGCTGGAGGTCGGCGCCCTGGGCGTTGGTCTAGCTCGCACATGCTAAAGGCCTGCCCTCCTTACTACCCTGATGAGGCACTAAAGCACTTCATGGACAGATAGCACGCTACTGCCCGGGATCCCCATAACACTGTGGAGTTCCTCATTTCTAAGTAATACATAGATTATCATGGTTTTTATCCCATAGTTGCCATGCAGTTTGTGAACAACCTGTCATGCAATTTGTTGTATACAGGTGATACAAACTGTCTTGCAATTTGAAATATGTGGTGTTTATAAACGTTCAAGTAGATTTCATGCACACTTTCATGCAGTACGTTCTGAGTAGTTCATGCGGTAAACACGTTTGTGTACAGTAGGAGTTTGCCAGTCATCATAGAATTTAATCATGCAAGTGACATAAATGAGATAATGTGTTTTTAAAAATTCACTACTATTTCTGTGCATTTACAGAGAATTCTATTCCATTTCAGTAATGAGAAACATGTTCTTTTTATGAGGTGCATCAATTGATGTCAGGCATATGCTTGTGCTGTTGCTAGCCCCAACGAGTCTGGCTGTTTCAGCCCAGTCTGGTGTTGCCCCTTGAGTAGCTCTTAATAGGAGTCTAACCATCATAATTCTTTGTAGCCTCTGCTCATGAACGTCAATTCACCAAAACCCCAGGGGCACCGGAAGTGACCTTGCACGCTCTATTTGACCTCAGTGACATCACAGTAAATGACATCATATGACCTCTGACCCTCAATCCCAAGAAAATATGTCATAAGAACTTTATCCTGATGTAATAATAATAATTGACGTCACTGACGCCTAATGTATACCTAAACAGAAAATTATAGCTAAATCACTGGAAGATTCACAAACAAATTAAAAACTAGTAGTGCCCATGCCCATTAGTACTAATTGATAGGGACTATTATTAACTATGTTGTTAGCTTGATTTACTTCTTTTATTGTTGACTGAAGTCTTTGTAGGCATGAAAAATGTGGATGTTTAAAAAACTGCAAGCTTGAGATAAAACATGCCGGGAACATATCATTATCAGCCACACTGAAGTAAAGACCATACTAAAGGATGGTGCAAAAATGCAGTGATAGAACCAATCAGTGCATCAGAATGGTTATCACCAGGTGTGATCACAAGAAAAAGAATGGCATGATTTGTTTGTGCATAGACCTTCACCAACTTAATCATAACCTAGTGGCAGTCTACCACCCATTACCTTTACCTTTAATAAATGAAGTGGTAATGACAATGAACCAAGTCAAAATCTTCATGAATCAATTGTTTGCAGGCATGCAGGGTGTAAGGACATTTCAAGATGATGTACTGATTTATAGCAAAACAGTCGAAGAATATATGGCACTCCTAAAACAAGTCTTACAAGACAGTGGGCTGACTTTGCAGAACAGCAAGTGTAAATTGTTTAAAGGAACTGTAGAGAACCTTGGACATCTAATTGATGAGGATGGTGTTTGATTGAAACCATTAATTTCAGCAATATCGAAATCATCTGCTACATGTAATAAGGACAAATGCTCATTCATTTTGGGCATGTGTGAGTTCCACTCAAAGTTCATACAAAACTATATGGTTAAGGCGGAACCAACACATAAGTTAATTGAGAAACGTATGGCATTGGTGTGGAAGGATGAATATGAAGTTAGAATGAGAGAGATCAAACAAGAGTTGGAACTAGCACAATCCTCACAATTCTTTGATTAAAAGTTTGATGTGCGCAGTTGGTTTTGTTAATGTATTAATTGTATTAATGTGCATTAGAATTTCTTAACATGACTAGTCTTGAAAGTTCATTTTGCAAGCAGTTATGGAAAATGTTACACTGTTCCCTCTAATCTGATGTTTTTCTCTAGGCTAGAAATGTGATGTTGAATGTTCTATTGTATTCCAGGAGAAGTGCATGTTTCAAATTTAGCTAATAAAACAATATGTGTTCTAGGTGCTGAGTTGCACCAGGAAGATTCATAAAGCATATGTGAAAGAATATTAGCTCAGTTTATTGTGTGCCATGGGAGAGGAAATGTTAGTTGCAGTATTTTGTTGTTAGTTTGAAATATTTTAGTGTAACCATATGAAGTAGTAGTAGAAACAATGGACTATTGCTGAGAGAATCTCTGTATGTATCAAAACTTGGTGGTGCCATCTACAATGATTAGATGCTGAAATCAACACCCGGGTGCTCATGGCCAGTTTGGCAGTCACCGGACCACCGCGGGCCCGGTGGAGAAGACCGCCATATTATGACCTTGGAGGTGACCTCACTGCAACACAGCCAAGGTTCCACCAGTGCAGTTGGACCGCTGCCAACAGTGGTAGCCATCTCCAGGCCAACGGGAACCAATTCACCGCCCACCATATTATGAGTCACTTCCAGGTACACAGACGCATCCGCAGCCGCCATGGAACCCGAACTGGAAGACTTCCCACTGCTGTATTTCACCATACACCTCCAAGAACAGTGACAACGATGAAGACAACAACTGTAAGTACCCCCACCTAGCACACACTGGAGGGAATGTCAGTATTACACACCCATACACAACACACACACCCGCAAGGACAGCGACGGCCACACACACATGCAAACAAATGCCCGTATCAATACACAATCTGCAGACACACACACTAACTACACAAACGCATATGCTAAATACCCACCACAGCCAACAGACATGTGCCATTCACACAGCACACCGCACGCGCACATCACCGCCACTGTCAAACACATCCATACACAACACCCCACAATCACACAACAACAACACAAACACACAAAAGCATAGTCAGAAAGGCACATCGAACAACTCCACCCGACAACACATACTGGCAGTAATATGTAGCAACAACACACAATCATAGAAATAGTACAGACATCCAAACAAGGCCTCAGGTAACACGCCACATCAAACCAACATACAAAGGACATCACAGATGCATCACTATACACACGGACGCACAAAGCACTACCGAACAATGCCACACACAACCATAACAACACATCACAACAAGCACATGGCACAAGTCATCAACCCAGCGCATGCGGCAACACAGATACATCCCATACACATACAACACAAACATCAAAGTACATAGATATAACATAACCATGTTGAAGGAAATCTGGGACAATTTCTCAAGCTTGACATCCACATCTATGTGGAAGATGTATTGAATAAATAAGAATCAGTTAAAACTATGTACAAGTGAGGTCTATTGACCAGTCCAGCAAATGTATTAAGTGCCCCAGGAACATTGGGCACAGCCACATGCCCCAACTTGACTCATTACTGCAAATTGGCCTCCACATGGCAGGGGCATCAATGGGGCAGGCAGGCACCTCAGGGGTGGTGGGAGGGGGCTTGGGCTTGGAAGGGGGTCCTTGGGTTTAGGCTTGGGGATTGTTTAGGCTTAGATTTTGATTGTGGGTGAGGGGGTTTGGATTTTGGGGTAGGTGTAGGGACCTTAGGCTTTGGAGGGGGTGGTTTCTTTGCAGGTGGAGGGGCATGGGCACTACTAGGGTGACAATGGGAGGATTGGGAGGTGGAAGGTCAGGGTTAAGGCAGGGAGATATGGCACTTAGGGGCATCACAGGGTGGGACAGGAGCAGGGAACAGGTCAAGACTGGCAAGGAAACTTTTTGGGTGCACGGGGCGGTCATGGGTAAAAGGTTTATGAGTGGAGGTAGAGGAGGTGGTTGTAGGAGGTGTGGGTGTGCTCGAAGTGGATGCAGGTGTGTGCAATGTGTGCTTGTGTGATGGGTGTATGTTGGGTGGGTGAGTGAGAGCGTTTATGTTTTTTGGGAGGAAGGGGAAGAGATGCAGGAAGATGGTATGCAAGATGTGTGAGTGTATGTTGGGGTGGTGGCTGCAAGTAAGGTGGATGTGCTGCATATGGTCGTGAAGGTTGTGGTGAGTGCGGGTGTGGGGTGGATGTCTGCGGGTCTGTTCTTGTGTTGTCTGTGGGTATGGCAGGATTGGTGTCAGGATCAGGGAGTGTTGATGCAGTGAAAGCAGGTGTGAGTGATGATGTGACTGTGATGGATGAGGTGGTGGGGGAAACAGTGTAGGGAGTGGCTGTTGTTGTGTCTGCAGGTGTGTGTTGACTGTGTGCATGCTTGTGGTGTGCCCTGTGGTGCCTGTGTTTGTCTTTACGCACCTTGTCTGTTGTAGTGGGTGAATGCTGGTCTGTATGCGTGCTCTGGATGGGTGAGGGGAGAGGGGTGTTGCATTGGGCACAGGTAGTTGGAGGGGGGACATCAAAGAGGAGGCCAGAGCCTGAAGCGATCTCTGCAGGCCAGCCAAGGCTCTGTGACTGCCTTCCAGGTAGGCATTTCTTTGTTGCATCTGGGATGGCAGTCCCTAGATGGCATTCACGAAGGTTGACTGCCCCACAGAGATGGACCTCTGGAGATCAATAGCCTCCTCATTGAGGGCAGCAGAGCTGACTGGACCAGGGACAGAGATGCCTGCGGTGGAGGAGATACCCACCCTCCTGGGTGAGTGGGCACGGAACACTGGGTGGGGAGCTAGAGGGAGGGCGGTGCTGGTAAGGGGGGTGGTGGACAAGGATGGTGCTGGGATGGACCCAGATGGGTCCGCCACCATCATGGAGCTTCTATTGGAGAAGGAATCTGAAGATGATGTAGCTGTACTGATCTCCCCGGTGGTGATTCCCTCACCCTCTGTCCTACTGGTCCCTTTGGCGTCGGTGGACTCTGCATCCTGAGTCCTGTGGGCTGCAGCTTCCCCTCGCTGGTGCCCCTTCTCCTTCCCCTGATGATGCTGATGCACACAAGGATAGAAGAGAACAGGGAGAGAAGGTGGTAGAGAAAGAAAGGGACAAAAGGGTCAATGCCTATCCATATAGTACACATACCAGCAAGTAATCTAATCCTCCTCTGGTGTGGCAAGGAATGGCTATGATACATTGTCCCCAAATATTGTCCATAAAGACATAACCTAATATTCAAGCTGTTACCTCCTAATTTCAAACAAATGACTAGTTTGGACATGCTGCAGTCTGTCATCAGTCATTCTACAAAGGCAAAAACTACCAACTACCCACATATACTCAACAATCTGACACTTTTGACACATTGATTTTCAAATGTCCTGGATAAGTACATTGCATACAAATTATAGGACAGGTTGGTAAAGGACTCATGATGTACATAATCCCATTGACAATGCAATGATTTCACAGTAGAAGTTCTCTACTCACAGGACACTTACCCCAATATCAGCCATAACTAGATGAAGTTGGCTATCTAAAGCAGACTCAGGGATATGGAATCACTCAACATAGAAGTGTGTCTAAATGTAACTGGACGAGGAGGCATAGCACCAGCATATTACTGCTTGCATGGTATTTAAAAGCTAACTTACACCACTTCTAAACAGTGGAAGTAATAGCCAGGACTATAGTCATATCTAATGTACACACACCTCGTTATTACCTAAGTAATCTAACTGACACAATAGAAGCCCATACAACTGATATTAAACATTCTGTACTCACCCCCTTGTGGCTGCTGTGTTGCCCTCAAGCGCCCATCTGTCTCTGGGTTGGCCACCGCCAATATGCAGGCCATTAGGGGGGGGTCAGGGTCTGACGGGCACCCCTTCCTCATTGGTAGGATGTCCCCAGTTGGGCCTCTGCGGTCTCCCAGCCCCAGCGTCTCAAGTCCTCCCGTTTTCTGCAGTGGGTGCTTTGCCGGCTATGGACCCCCAGGGTCAGCACTTGCTTGGCGATGGCTCTCTATAACCTCTTTTTCTAATGGGAGCTGACCTGCATGGGAGACACAGACAGAAGGAGATATTCATGTAGAGTTACAGTACACCTACAGCAGTGGCTTACACACAGCATGCACAACACATGCTCATACAGAGTCCACAATACGCCATTACCATTCATTCAACACAACCCCAGCAGTTAATCATGCCATGTCAATATTCACACACTTTCTCCGTCAATCATCACCCTAGCTGATAAGTATTCCACATTGTACTGACCTGTTTATCTGGAACCCCATACAACGGTCCAGACAGGGGTAGGACCCCTTCCACCAGTTTCTCAAGTTACTTCGGGGTGAAGGCTGGGGCCCTATCTCTTGCAGGACTTGCCATTGTGGCTCCCAGATACAGAACACAACAGCTTGCTTGCTCGAGTGCCATGAGTCAAGTGAGCTGGGCTATGGAAAATGGTGGTCATGGCTGCCGCTGTCATGACCGTGACCGCCAACGGTGATCATTATTGGCCCTAGTTTCCCATAGACTTCAATGTTACCCAATAAAGAGTTGCACGGCGGTTCCGACCACCTCCCAACATGACGACTAACGCCAGCAGAATAAGGTCACTTCCATCTGTCCTCTGCATGCAGGACAGGCGGCTGCCATTTTACGTATTTTTTAAGATATCTATATCATCCAGTGCGTCATAGCTTAATGTTAATCACTAGTTGCTTGATGTACGGTCAACTCATGTGAACTCACTAGTGAAGTGAGTGTCACCTGCCAATATGTCTGATGTATAATCTTTTTATGGTGTGGGCGTTTGTTAACTGTATCCGACTTAGGAACAAGTTTACTATGTCTGACTTCCATCTCTGTACAGACCCCATGTGACAAGTATAGCAATGGAATTGACAGCCAGGATGTTGCGGTTACGTAGTTTGTGAATAACTGTTTCCCTGTGTCAATTTGCAAATATCTTACCATGACTTGTCCTTTTTTCCACTTCTGTGGTGTACTTTAGTAACAACAGTGTAACAGATGTCCTGAAATTTGTTATCTCCTTTGCCTAGATACCGTCCAATAGGGAGATTGAGAAATACACCGGTCTACCAGCCCCTAGTCGACCTTGCTACCATGGAAGACAGACACATTATACAGACCTATCGTCTGAACTGTCATACCATCAGGGAACTGTGTACCCAGTTGGAGCCGGATCTCCTGCCAGCCATACGTAATCTCTATGCCATCCCACCAACAGTACAGGTTTGTCTGTCCTACATTACCTCACCTCAGGATCTTTTCAGGTGACAGTGGGTCTGGCTGCAGGAATGTCACAGCTGATGTCAGTTTAGTGTTACAGAATGTACTGGATGCCTTACTCAAGCACTTGAACAGCTACATCAGGTTCCCACAACGTGCTGATCTGTACACTGTGAAGTCTGTCATTTATGACATTGCAATAGGGGCCATTGATGGCACCCACATCACTTTGGTTCCTCCCAGTGCCAATGAGCAAGTCTACAGGAACATGAAGAATCACTATTTAATCATTGTGCATGCGGTGTGTCTTGTCGACCAATACATATCCCATGTGACATCAAGGTGTCCGGGATCTGTACATGATTCTTACATCTTGAGGAACAGCAGTGTCCCACAAATGATGTCGAGACTACACAGAGAGAGAAGGCCTGGCTCATTGGTAAGTGTACCACTGTCTATGTCTAACGTCTATGCTACTTCACTTCACAGTCAGCTCCATCCCTCTCATAGTTCCCTAATGATTTGTACCTTTGTGTACACAGGTGACACCGGCTACCCCAACCTGCCATGGCTCCTGACACCAGTGAGGTACCCTACAACAGATGAGGACCGTTTCAATGAGGCTCACTGCCGAATTAGGCGTGTAATCGAGAGGACATTTGGGCTACTGAGAGCAAGATTCAAATGCCTACATGTGTTCGGTGGTGCACTTCAGTACAGACTACAAAAAGTCTACCAAATCATTGTAGAATGTTGCATCCTACACAATTTTGCCCTGAGAAGACACATTCCTCTGTTGGATGAGGAGGAGGTGGTAGCTTGACCAGTGGCTCAGGCTGATGACTTTGGAACTGACGAGGAGGCAGATGAGGAAGATGCAGCTGAATCTAGGACTGAGTTGATTCGTCAATTCTTCCAATGAATGCCAGGTATGTGTGGTCTAAAGTTAATGGAACCTTTAACTCTGTCTGCCTAGTTACATTGTCCCTGCTTGTGTTTTGCATCAGGGGATATGAGTGCACTACATACATCCGTCTGTGTTATGCATTTTGATGGGATGCTGACTTACCATCAGGGGAGGTGTAACTGCTATACTGCCAAAGCAATGGGGTACTTGCTGTTGGCATGGCATGACCTCAGCATAGGGTTTCCCATACTGCATAGTTTCAAGTCTGCAGTTTGGATGTCAAAGGTCTGGCCTAATCCTATCACATAACAGTCCAGCTACCCATCCACAGTGGTCCCAAAGCTGATGTCTGGTACCTACCTGTTTCAGGCATTGCAAGATAGATTTTTTATTGTTGATGTTAGCTATGAGGAATGGATGTGTGTGACCTACAGACCTACCTTGTAGATATGTGGTGACCACCAACTGCAACATGATTCCTGTGGATTGCATTATGTCCTGTATATGCATTGGATGGGCTACATGGGAGACATTGTTGAAGCGTTACTCTATCTTCAGGTCAGATATGTGGTTCCACTCTGCTTTCTGACATGAATGTTGGCACCCTTGGCATAGGATAACAGTACAGGAAGGATGTCATGACACACCTGCTGGACATTCCTGCCACATCTGTCCATCTGTCAGATTTATTGACACCTACATGTGCATTTCAATTTCTATCTTTCACATTAAATGGTACTGGTAATAATGATGACACACAAGCCATTATTGTGCTGGAATGTATTTATTATGATTCACAGTGCATTTGCAGAGGAGTGGGGTTATGGGGTTTGAAAGCATCAGAGTAGGTGGCCCAACTGTTGGTTTAACAGGTCCAGACTCCAAGGGCCAAGGGGAAATGGAGTTTTGGCAGTGGACAGTAAACTTGGTGTCTCTGTGGCACACAAGGGAGAATGTTCAGGAGAGAGATCACTTCCTGGCGGTGTTTTTGGACTTGGCCTAAGGTCCTGCAGCATGTCTGGATGGACAACCTTTTTTGCTTGGGGGATCCTCAGCTGCACGGGTGCTACTAGCCTGTGGGTCCTCTGGCTGTGCCTCCATTGCAGTAGCTGTGGCAGATGTAGATGGCACAGGTGTTGATTGGCTAGTAATAGGGGGCCTGCTGGTGGGTGGAGAAATGGAGGCCATGGTGGCATTGTGTGTCTGCCACTATTGCATGGCCTCCTGGTAGTATTCCCTCTACAGCCTCTGGTTCTCCTGCAAGGTTGTCAGTATTTGACCCATCCTGTCCTGGGATTTCTGGTATGCTCCCACAACTCTGGAGATGACCTCCTGGCCATTCGTGTCCTGTTGGTGCCTCATCCCTTGACCCACAGTTGCCCTCCCACTGCCCCTTGCCCCCTGTGCATGTGACCCTGGCAAAGTGTGCCCACTCTCACTGACACCAGGACCTTCATCATCTTGGATATTAGGGGTCGACTCAGGTCCCTGTACTGTGGGGCACACTGTATACTGATCTGTCCTTGGGACACAGGTTTGGGGAGGAGGGGTTTCCTGTGCTGTAGTAGAAACAGAGGTGGGGGACTCGCATGTGGGCCTGGTGAGGCGTCCCTTTCCAGACATCCAGAGTTGTAGTCCTCAATTGGGCCTACTTCCAGGGGCTGGGTGGCAGCAGTATGGATACCTGTGGATGAAGAGGAAGTGTGTTACATTGTTGAAATGTACTTTTGTTCACAAGGTAGTTTGCAATCATAGCCTTGACATGTTTTCCAGTGATGGCAATGACAGCTGCTTGTCCGCTGGCAATGTTTAAGATCTGATGGATAGTGCTGTGGTACGCTTGTAGTATAGAAGGTTGTGGTCATCAATGCTGCCATTGCCATGTACTAGTGAGCAGTCCAAGTATCCTGTAGGTGAACATGGTTATACATGCAGGTGTCCTAATGTGGAGTGGAATTAGCAGTTATTCAAAGGTGGGGGGTGTTGCCTTGTGGTAGTTGTAGTACTTGCTGCAGTGGGAGATATCTGTGCACTTGGTAGGCCTATGTGAGATTAGTGGTAGTTGGGAGGTGTAGCATGCAAGGGAGGGTATTGGGTTCAGGGTAGATTGGTGCACGTAAGGGTGCTGTGAGGGGGTGTAAGGGTAGTGAGGCTGTGCAGGAGTACATGGTGTCCAGGAGTGTTGTTGACTTACCAGAGACTAGTCTTCCTGGTATTCCAATCAGGCCCCCTGGGTGCAGGATGGCCAAGACCTTCTCCTCCCACAATGAAAACTCTGGGGGAGGAGGTGGGGGTCCACCGCGAGTCTGGTTGATTGCTATCTGGTGCCTTGCCGCCATGGACCAGACCTACCCCGTAGGTTGTTCCACTTCTTCCCGATGTCCTCCCTTGTGCATGGATAGTTTCCCAGTTAGTTCACCCTGACAACAATCCTCTGCCTTAACTCAGTTTTCCTGGCTATGGATGTATGCTGGACCTGTGCTCCAAACAGTTGTGGCTCCACTCTGACGATTTCTTCTACCATGACCCTCAACTCCTCGTGTGTGAATCATGGATGTTTCTGTCGTGACATGGTGGATGTGTTGTGGGTGATGGGGTGTGTAATGTGCAGGGGTGCGGGGGTGCTATTTGGTGAGGTGTGGTTGTGTGGTTTGGTGTGCTTGTGGTATGTGGCGGTTGAGTGCAGTGGCAAAATGTTTGTTGTGTGCAGGGGTGCAGTTGTGTAGTGTGTGCTGTGTGTTAGGTGTGGTGGTGCCTATGGTATCCAGGTGCAGTGTCTTCTATTTGTGTGTTATTCCCTTTCTCTGTAAAAAATTCAGTATTCAAGGGGTTGTGCGTATGTGTGGGGGGTATTTTATTGTGCAGTGATCAGGTGTATGTGGCTTGTGTATGTGTGTCAGCTGTGGGGTATTCGTACTGTCCAATGTGGTGTGTTTTGATGGAGTTGAGCTTTTGACCGCGGCAGTTCGGACTGCCAATGGCTTACCGCCATCTAAAGACCGCTGTGCTGATTTGTGGGTCGTGGCGAGCGGGATGTTGTCAGCATGGCAGTGTGGATGGTGGGACCACCTCTCTCCCACCGTCGCTCAGCATGCCGGTGTCGGATTTGTGGCTGTTTTTGGGTGGTCTTCAGTTTCTGAATCGTAATACAGCAGTCATGATACCGCCACCATTGGCGGTCTTTTGGCGCCCACCGCCATGGCGGTCTTCTAAAAAGACCACCAAACTTACAATGAGGATCCCAGTGTGTGCCCACCAGATGGACCAATTAAATGGATTTTGTTTATTTTAATTAGTGAAGAACTTTGGAACAGAAGTCAGATCCCCTCCAAACTTTCTTGAAGTCAGTCTTCTTCAGTCTTTCTCAGAACCTGATTGATGTCAGTTTTCCTTTGTCTTGAAGATGTCCAGAACTCTGTCTTAAGTCTGCTCTCTCACATTCCTATTTCTTCTCTAAGTCCCCTGATCAGTTTTCTCGCCATAGTCTTAGCTGCCCTACTCTGTTATGTCGTTCAGTACTAATAAGGCCAACTAAGTCTGAACCGCTGATCTGTCCTATGTGCAGCTTGTGTTGTGCACAGTCCTGATGCTGCTACCAACCGACGCTGGAAGGAGGTTAATGGTCTTGCAGGAAGTTGGCTCTGTATGTACTATTTCAAAGTAAGAAATAGCATGCACAGAGTCCAAGGGTTCCCCTTAGAGGTAAGATAGTGGCAAAAAGAGATAATTCTAATGCTCTATTTTATGGTAGTGTGGTCGAGCAGTAGGCTTATCAGAGGGTAGTGTTAAGCATTTGTTGTACACACACAGGCAATAAATGAGGAACACACACTCAAAGACAATTCCAGGCCAATAGGTTTTTATATAGAAAAATATATTTTCTTAGTTTATTTTAAGAACCACAGGTTCAAGATTTACACACAATAATGTAAATGAAAGGTATTTCACTTAGGAACTTTAGGAACTTTGAATTAGCAAAATAGCATATACAGTTTTCACACAAATGGCAATAAGCTATTTTAAAGCTCGACACTGCATTTTTCAACAGTTCCTGGGGGAGGTAAGTGTTTGTTAGTTTTGCAGGTAAGTAAACCACCTACAGGGTTCAAAGTTGGGTCCAAGGTAGCCCACCGTTGGGGGTTCAGGGCAACCCCAAAGTTACCACACCAGCAGCTCAGGGCCGGTCAGGTGCAGAGGTCAAAGTGGTGCCCAAAACGCATAGGCTTCAATGGAGAAGGGGGTGCCCCGGTTCCAGTCTGCCAGCAGGTAAGTACCAGCGTCTTTGGAGGGCAGACCAGGGGGGTTTTGTAGGGCACCTGGGGGGACATAAGTAAGCACAAAAAGTACACCCTCAGCGGCACGGGGACGGCCGGGTGCAGTGTGCAAACAGGCATCAGGTTCGCAATGTAATCCAACGGAAGACCACGGGGTCTCTTCAGCGATGCAGGCAGGCAAGGGGGGGGCTCCTCGGAGTAGCCACCACCTGGGCAAGGGAGAGGGCCACCTGGGGGTCGCTCCTGCACTGGAGGTCGGATCCTTCAGGTCCTGGGGGCTGCGGATGCAGTGTCCTTACCAGGCGTCGGGCCTTTGAAGCAGGCAGTCGCGGTCAGGGGGAGCCTCGGGATTCCCTCTGCAGGCGTCGCTGTGGGGGCTCAGGGGGGTCAACTCTGGCTACTCACGGGCTCGCAGTCACCGGGGAGTCCTCCCTGTAGTGTTTGTTCTCCACAAGTCGAGCCGGGGGCATCGGGTGCAGAGTGCAAAGTCTCACGCTTCCGGCGGGAAACGTGTGTTGTTTCAAAGTTGCTTCTTTGTTGCAAAGTTGCAGTCTTTGTGGAGCAGAGCCTCTGTCCTCAGGAGTTCTTGGTCCTTCTAGATGCAGGGTAGTCCTCTGAGGCTTCAGAGGTCGCTGGACCCTGTGGAACGCGTCGCTGGAGCAGTTTCTTTAGAAGTGGGGAGACAGGCCGGTAGAGCTGGGGCCAAAGCAGTTGGTGTCTCTGTCTTCTCTGCAGGTTTTTCAGCTCAGCAGTTTTTCTTCGTCCTAGGTTGCAGGAATCTATCTTGCTGTGTTCTGGGACCCCCTAAATACTCGATTTAGGGGTGTGTTTAGGTCTGGGGGGGTTAGTAGCTAATGACTACTAACCCTGAGGGTGGCTACACCCTCTTTGTGCCTCCTCCCTGAGGGGAGGGGGGCACATCCCTAATCCTATTGGGGGAATCCTCCATCTGCAAGATGGAGGATTTCTAAAAGTAAGTCACCTCAGCTCAGGAGACCTTAGGGGCTGTCCTGACTGGCCAGTGACTCCTCCTTGTTTTTCTCATTATCTCCTCCGGCCTTGTCGCCAAAAGTGGGGCCGTGGCCGGAGGGGGTGGGCAACTCCACTAGCTGGAGTGCCCTGGGGTGCTGTAACAAAGGGGGTGAGCCTTTGAGGCTCACCGCCAGGTGTTACAGTTCCTGCAGGAGGAGGTGAGAAGCACCTCCACCCAATACAGGCTTTGTTACTAGCCACAGAGTGACAAAGGCACTCTCCCCATGTGGCCAGCAACATGTCTGGTGTGTGCCAGGCTGCTAAAACTAGTCAGCCCACACTGGTAGTCGGTTAAGGTTTCAGGGGGCATCTCTAAGATGCCCTCTGGGGTGTATTTTACAATAAAATGTATACTGGCATCAGTGTGCATTTATTGTGCTGAGAAGTTTGATACCAAACTTCACAGTTTTCAGTGTAGCCATTATGGTGCTGTGGAGTTCGTGCATGACAGACTCCCAGACCATATACTCTTATGGCTACCCTGCACTTACAATGTCTAAGGTTTTGCTTAGACACTGTAGGGGTATAGTGCTCATGCACTTATGCCCTCACCTATGGTATAGTGCACCCTGCCTTAGGGCTGTAAGGCCTACTAGAGGGGTGACTTATCTATGCCATAGGCAGTGTGAGGTTGGCATGGCACCCTGAGGGGAGTGCCATGTCGACTTAGTCATTTTATCTCCACCAGCACACACAATCTGGCAAGCAGTCTGTCTGTGCTGAGTGATGGGTCCCCAGGGTGGCATAAGACATGCTGCAGCCTTTAGAGACCTTCCCTGGCATCAGGGCCCTTGGTACCAGAGGTACCAGTTACAAGGGACTTACCTGGATGCCAGGGTGTGCCCATTGTGGAAACAAAAGTACAGGTTAGGGAAAGAACACTGGTGCTGGGGCCTGGTTAGCAGGCCTCAGCACACTTTCAAATCATAACTTGGCATCAGCAAAGGCAAAAAGTCAGGGGGTAACCATGCCAAGGAGGCATTTCCTTACACAACCCCTCCCCCCCCCAAACGAAAGAGGATGAGACTAACCTTTCCCAAGAGAGTCTTCATGTTCTAAGTGGAAGAACCTGGAAAGGCCATCTGCATTGGTATGGGCAGTCCCAGGTCTGTGTTCCACTATAAAGTCCATTCCCTGTAGGGAGATGGACCACCTCAACAGTTTTGGATTTTCACCTTTCATTTGCATTAGCCATCTGAAAGGTCTGTGGTCAGTCTGAACTACAAAGTGAGTACCAAAGAGGTATGGTCTCAGCTTCTTCAGGGACCAAACCACAGCAAAGGCCTCCCTCTCAATGGCACTCCAACGCTGATCCCTGGGGAGTAACCTCCTGCTAATGAAAGCAACAGGCTGGTCAAGGCCATCATCATTTGTTTGGGACAAAACTGCCCCTATCCCATGTTCAGAGGCATCAGTCTGCACAATGAACTGCTTGGAGTAATCTGGAGCTTTGAGAACTGGTGCTGTGCACATTGCTTGTTTCAGTGTGTCAAAGGCCTGTTGGCATTCTACAGTCCAGTTTACCTTCTTGGGCATTTTCTTGGAGGTAAGTTCTGTGAGGGGTGTCACTGTGGATCCATATCCCTTCACAAACCTCCTGTAGTACCCAGTCAAGCCAAGGAATGCCCTGACTTGAGTCTGGGTTTTTGGAGCTGCCCAGTCCAGAATAGTCTGGATCTTGGGCTGGAGTGGCTGAACTTGGCCTCCACCTACAAGGTGTCCCAAGTAAACCACAGTTCCCCGCCCTATCTGGCATTTGGATGCCTTGATAGAGAGGCCTGCTGCTAGCAAGGCCTTCAAAACCTTCTTCAGGTGGACCAGGTGATCCTGCCAGCTGGAGCTATAGACAGCAATATCGTCAAGATAAGCTGCACTAAAGGACTCCAAACCAGCAGGGACTTGATTCACCAACCTTTGGAAGGTGGCAGGGACATTCTTTAAGCCAAAAGGCATAACAGTAAACTGATAATGCCCATCAGGCGTGGAGAATGCTGTCTTTTCTTTTGCTCCTGGTGCCATTTTGATTTGCCAGTACCCTGCTGTCAAGTCAAAGGTACTTAAGTATTTGGCAGCACCTAGTTTGTCTATCACGTCATCTGCCCTTTGAATGGGATGGGCATCTGTCTTGGTGACAGAATTAAGTCCTCTGTTGTCCACACAAAACCTCATCTCTCTCTTTCCATCGTTGGTGTGAGGTTTGGGGACTAAGACCACTGGGCTAGCCCAGGGACTGTCAGAGTGCTCAATGACTCCCAATTCCAGAATCTTGTGGACGTCCACCTTGATGCTTTCCTTAACTTGGTCAGACTGTCTGAAAATGTTGTTTTTGACAGGCATGCTGTCTCCTGTGTCCACATCATGGGTACACAGGTGTGTCTGACCAGGGGTTAGGGAAAAGAGCTCAGCAAACTGTTGCAGGACCTTCCTACAGTCAGATTGCTGTTGGCCAGAGAGGGTGTCTGAATAGATCACTCCATCAACTGAGCCATCTTTTGGGTCTGTGGAGAGGAGATCAGGGAGAGGTTCACTCTCAGCTTCCTGGTCCTCATCTGTTACCATCAACAGATTCACATCTACCCTGTCATGGAAGAGTTTGAGGCGGTTCACATGGATCACCCTTTTGGGGGTCCTGCTAGTGCCTAGGTCTACCAGATAGGTGACCTGACTCTTCCTTTCTAACACTGGGTAAGGGCCACTCCATCTGTCCTGAAGTGCCCTGGGAGCCACAGGCTCCAGAACCCAGACTTTCTGCCCTGGCTGAAACTCAACCATAGCAGCCTTTTGGTCATACCACATCTTCTGGAGTTGTTGGCTGGCCTCAAGGTTTTTACTTGCATTTTCCATGTACTCTGCCATCCTTGAACGTAGGCCTAGTACGTAGTCCACTATGGGGGTCATTCTGACCCTGGCGGCCGGTGGCCGCCAGGGCCACCGACCACGGGAGCACCGCCAACAGGCTGGCGGTGCTCCCACGAGCATTCTGACCGCGGCGGTTCAGCCGCGGTCAGAAGCGGCAAGTCGGCGGGCTCCCGCCGACTTACCGCTGCTCGGGGGAATCCTTCATGGCGGCGGAGCGCGCTCCGCCGCCATGAGGATTCTGACCCCCCCTACCGCCATCCTGTTCATGGCGGGAAAGCCGCCATGAACAGGATGGCGGTAGGGGGGGTCGCGGGGCCCCTGGGGGCCCCTGCCATGCCCATGCAAATGGCATGGGCACGGCAGGGGCCCCCGTAAGAGGGCCCCGCAAAGTATTTCAGTGTCTGCCTTGCAGACACTGAAATACGCGACGGGTGCCACTGCACCCGTCGCACCTTCCCACTCCGCCGGCTCGATTACGAGCCGGCATTCTCGTGGGAAGGGAGTTTTTCCCTGGGCTGGCGGGCGGTCTTTTGGAGACTGCCCGCCAGCCCAGGGAAAAACTCATAATACCCTCTGCGGTGTTCTGACCGCGGAGCGGTATAATGGGGGCGGAATTCTGGCGGGCGGCCTCCGCCGCCCGCCAGAATCAGAATCACCCCCTATATCTTGTTTAGGCTCATGAAGAGGTCTCTCCCAGCCTTCTTTTACAAGAGCTAGTGGTCGCCTTACAGGATGGCCAAACAGAAGTTCAAAGGGCGAAAACCCTACTCCCTTCTGAGGCACCTCTCTGTAGGCGAAAAGCAGACATGGCAAGAGGGCATCCCATCTCCTTTTGAGTTTTTCAGGGAGCCCCATGATCATGCCTTTCAATGTCTTGTTAAATCTTTCAACAAGACCATTGGTTTGTGGATGGTATGGTGTGGTGAATTCGCCCCACACTCATTCCACATGTGTTTCAGGTATGCTGACATGAAGTTGGTACCTCTGTCAGACACCACCTCCTTAGGAAATCTCACTCTGGTAAAAATACCAATGAGTGCTTTGGCTACTGCAGGGGCAGTAGTCGACCTAAGGGGGATTGCTTCAGGGTACCTAGTAGCATGATCCACTACTACTAGTATGTATTGGTTCCCTGAGGCTGTGGGAGGTTCAAGTGGACCCACTATGTCCACACCCACTCTTTCAAAGGGGACCCCCACCACTGGAAGTGGAATGAGGGGGGCCTTTGGGTGTCCACCTGTCTTACCACTGGCTTGACAGGTGGCACAGGAGACACAAAACTCCTTGACCTTCTGGGACATGTTGGGCCAATAGAAGTGGTTGACTAGTCTCTCCCACGTCTTGGTCTGTCCCAAATGCCCAGCAAGAGGAATATCATGAGCTAAGGTCAGAATGAACTCCCTAAACTCTTGAGGCACTACCACTCTCCTAGTGGCACCAGGTTTGGGATCTCTTGCCTCAGTGTAAAGGAGTCTATCTTCCCAATAGACTCTATATGTTCCTGTTATTTTTCCTTTGGACTCTTCAGCAGCTTGCTGCCTAAGGCCTTCAAGAGAGGGACAGGTTTCTTGCCCCTTACACAACTGTTCCCTTGAGGGTCCCCCTGGGCCTAGGAGCTCAACCTGATAAGGTTCTAACTCCATGGGCTCAGTTCCCTCAGAGGGCAGGATTTCTTCCTGGGAAGAGAGGTTCTCTTTTTCTTGTTTTGTGGAAGCTGGTTCCCCAGTCTTCTTTCCTTTTTTCTTGGAGGGTTGGGCCCTTTTTCCAGGCTCCAACACCACCTTTTCACCCTGAGCCTTGTACTGTGCCCTTGTCTTGACACACACCAGTTCAGGGATACCCAGCATGGCTGCATGGGTTTTGAGTTCTACCTCAGCCCATGCTGAGGACTCCAGGTCATTTCCAAGCAAACAGTCTACAGGGATATTTGAGGAGACCACCACCTGTTTCAGGCCATTGACCCCTCCCCACTCTAAAGTTACCATAGCCATGGGATGTACTTTAGTCTGATTGTCAGCGTTGGTGGCTGGATTAGTTTGTCCAGCCAGGTATTGACCAGGGGAAACCAGTTTCTCTGTCACCATGGTGACACTGGCACCTGTATCCCTCAGGCCTTCTACACGTTGCCCATTAATTAAGAGTTGCTGCCTGTATTTTTGCATATTAGGGGGCCAGGCAGCCAGTGTGGCTAAATCCACCCCACCCTCAGAGACTAGTGTAGCTTCAGTGTGAACCCTGGTTTGCTCTGGGCACACTGTTGATCCCACTTGGAGACTGGCCATTCCAGTGTTAGCTGGAGTAGAGTTAGAAGTGGAACCTTTCTTGGGACAGGCCTTGTCTCCAGTTTGGTGTCCTGGCTGATTACAGCTACGACACCAGGCCTTTTTGGGATCAAAGTTTTTACCCTTGTACCCAAAATTGGATTGCGAAGAGGCTCTGGACCCTCCCTCCTGAGCAGGTTTTTGGGGCCCTACAGAAGACTCTTTACTTTTTCCCTTGGATGTCTCAACACTCTTCCCCTGGGGAGTCTTTGTGACCCCTTTCTTTTGGTCACCCCCTGTGGAAGTCTTGGTCACCCTAGTCTTGACCCAATGGTCCGCCTTCTTTCCCAATTCTTGGGGAGAAATTGGTCCTAGGTCTACCAGATGCTGATGCAGTTTATCATTGAAACAATTACTTAACAGGTGTTCTTTTACAAATAAATTGTACAGCCCATCATAATCATTTACACCACTGCCTTGAATCCAACCATCCAGTGTTTTCACTGAGTAGTCTACAAAATCATCCCAGGTCTGGCTCGAGGATTTTTGAGCCCCCCTGAACCTAATTCTATACTCCTCAGTGGAGAATCCAAAGCCCTCAATCAGGGTAGCCTTCATGAGGTCATAGGATTCTGCATCTTTTCCAGAGAGTATGAGGAGTCTATCCCTACACTTTCCAGTGAACATTTCCCAAAGGAGAGCACCCCAGTGAGATCTGGTCACTTTTCTGGTAACACAAGCCCTCTCAAAAGCTGTGAACCATTTGGTGATGTCATCACCATCTTCATATTTAGTTACAATCCCTTTAGGGATTTTCAACATGTCAGGAGAATCTCTGACCCTATTTATGTTGCTGCCACCATTGATGGGACCAAACCCCATCTCTTGTCTTTCCCTTTCTATGGCTAGGAGCTGTCTCTCTAAAGCTAATCTTTTGACCATCCTGGCTAACAGGAGGTCATCTTCATTGAGGCTGCCCTCAATGCTTCCAGAGTTGCTGGACTCTCCTGTGAGAGAAGCAGCATCTCTGACTATCATTTGTGGAGACAGGGTTTGAGGGACCCTGTTCTCCCTAACTAGGATTGGAGTTGGGAATTCCTCCACATCACTAGCTTCCCCCTCTGGGAGGTTATCCTCAGAGGGGTTGTTCTTAGCAAACTCTGCCAAAAGCTCCTGGAGCTGTACTTTTGTAGGGTTTGAACCAGTTTAATCTTTTTGGTTTTGCAGAGAGACCTTAACTCTGACATCCTAAGATGCAGGTAAGGGGTGACGTTGAGCTCCATCACTATCTCTTCTGCATTAGACATTATGGGGGTCATTACAACATTGGCGGTAAAAGGCGCTTACCGCCACGCAGAAGACCGCCAATACACCGCCGCGGCCGTGGAATTACGCCACAGCTATTATGACACACAGCTCGGAAACCGCCGAAATTCAGACACCCACACAACTCCGCCACACCAAAGGTCAGTGATAAACTGGCAAAAACAAAACCTCCACCTCCACGGCAACAGAAACACGCCCATGCTATTACGACCCACGAATCCACGCGGCGGTCTTTCAACCGCGGTATTCCATTGGCGGTACACACCGCCGCGCTCAAAATACACACACATCTCCAAAACACAGCGACATTGGACAATTCAAAATACACACACCTGATACACATACACACACCACTCCCACACACCCAATACTATATAAAACACACACCCACATCACCCGCAAACCCCTACGACCGAAAAATCACGAACGAAGGCCAGAGAGAGAGCACAGAATAGACAACCCCATCACACAGAGGCACACAACACCATCACCCACACAACATCCACGCACCAAACACCACACACCACTACACATCAGCACATACACCACCCCACACATCACACACACCACCCCATGTCACGCCAAAGACACCCCCGCTTCTCCGTGGAGGATCTCAGGGTCATGGTGGAGGAAATCATCCGGGTAGAGCCACAGCTATTTGGCTCACAGGTACAGCACACATCAATAGCCAGGAAGATGGAGCTATGGTGCAGAATAGTGGACAGGGTCAACGCCGTGGGACAGCACCCAAGAAATAGGGAGGACATCAGGAAGAGGTGGAACGACCTACGGGGGAAGTTGCGTTCAACGGTCTCCAGGCACAACATCGCAGTGCAGCGGACTGGCGGCGGACCCCCACCTCCTTCCCCACAACTAACAACATGGGAGGAGCAAGTCTTGACCATCATGCATCCAGAGGGCCTCGGAGGAGTCGGTGGAGGATGGGACACTGGTAAGTCAAATCTTAACTATCATATCCCCCACCCTACCTGCATGCTCTCACACACCCCCACCCTCACCCCCTCCCCTATCACTCCAACTCCTCACTAATGTACTAATAACACAAACCACACATCCCAACACCAAGCCCTGCATGACACAACTAAGCATGGTCACCCCTCACTAAAGCATGCTCACTGCACATACCCAGAACAACCCCCTAACCATCATCACACAAGCCCCCACACAGGAATGCTTGCACTGGGGTACACAGACACCCACCCATTGTACACCATCACACACACATGCAATAATCATGCTCTTATGCCCCTGCAGGAACCCGAAGGACCGTCACCACACCAGAGGGTCCAGACAACACCACTCCACCCCCAGAAGAGGCCCATAGTCACGATAGCAGCTCTGCCCTACTGGATCCTGATGACCAGCCCGGACCATTGTGGGCCTCGGGACAGTCGGTTCCCCTTGCACAAGCACAGCCCAACACTGACCTTCCACCCTCTGGTAACACCAGCACAGCACCCACCCAGCGGGCCCAAACCTCCCTACCCAGGACAGGTCAATCAGCGGTGTGTCCACCACTACAGGGAACCCAGGATAACCCACTGCCCCAACAACAACAGGGACCTGGGGGCAGTGGTAGTGGGCAAACGGTCCAGGGGACGGAGGCACAGGAACACAGGGGAACTGGGAGGGCTGCTGTGCGACAGGGGGCGGACAGGCCAAGGGAACCCACTCTCCACGAGGCCCTCTCCTCCATCATGGGAGCCTACCACCACTCCCAGGAGACGATGGCGACGGTCCTGGCCAAGTTTCAGGAGACCCTGCGCCTGCAGGAGGAACAGTATTTGGGGTTCAGGGAGGAGCTCAGGACCATCAGCTTCACCTTGGGCACCATCGTAGGGGTGCTGAAGGAGATACAGAACACCATGAGGGACACCATGGCACTCCAAGGGGCCCCTGACACTAGCCAGGACGATGAACTGCCCACCTCCTCCGCCGGCGCTAGTGGACAGGACGCCCCGCCACAGGACCAACACACCAGCACCCCACCCCCTGCAGACAGACAACCACCACGCAAGTGGTCCCTGAGATCCAGGAACAGGACAGAGCAAGATGCCAAGACCCCCGCCAGGAAATGAGACCACCCTGTTTGTCCTCCCACTGTACCACCTTGTTACCCTGTCCATACTTAAACTGCCCCAGCTCAACTTCCTATGCCCAGATGGGCAGTGCATCTGTGAGACTAATAGACTGGACTCTGCCATGGACATTCCTACGCCATCACCCATCCTCTTTTTACAACCCCCTCACATTTCTGAGCACTTCAATAAACACCCTTGAAACACAAAACAATCTGGAGTCAGTCTGTGATTTACTAATTATGTATTATCAATGACAGTGTCATAATGCGTTTCCCATTGTAAGGCTAACATACCTATGTCACACATCACAAGTCCTTGAAGGATACAAGCAGATGACACGTTGGTAACCACACCTGTGAAACCGTAATGGAAAGGTACAACTCAGTTACCAAATAGTGTTTGAAATCGACAAACCGGATAGAGGTAGACATGTGAAAGTTAATGTAATGTTAAACATGAAAATGTTCTCACCTGTGTGTCACTGGAAATATTGCTGTATGACTGACTCCCTGTTGTCGTTGTCTTCTTCCTCAGCTTCCTCCTCATCACTGTCCACAGGCTCCAGAGCTGCAACAACACCGTCATCTGGATCATCCTCCTGCAGAAAAGGCACCTGGCGTCGCAAAGATAAATTATGGAGCATGGAGCAGGCGATGATGATCTCGCACACCTTCTTCGGTGAGTAGAATAGGGATCCACCTGTCATATGGAGGCACCTGAACCTGGCCTTCAGGAGGCCGAAGGTGCGTTCGATCACCCTCCTAGTCCGCCCATGGGCCTCATTGTAGCGTTCCTCTGCCCTGGCCCTGGGATTCCTCACTGGGGTCAATAGCCAGGAAAGGTTGGGGTAACCAGAGTCCCCCAATAGCCATACACGGTGCCTCTGGAATTGACCCATAATATCAGGGATGCTGCTATTTCGCAGGATGTAGGCGTCATGCACTGAGCCAGGGAACATAGCATTTACCTGCGAGATGTACTGGTCTGCCAAACATACCATCTGGACATTCATTGAATGATAACTCTTCCTGTTCCTATACACCTGTTCACTCCTGTGGGGGGGACCAGAGCTACATGGGTCCCATCAATGGCACCTATGACGTTGGGGATATGTCCAAGGGCATAGAAGTCACCTTTCACTGTAGGCAAATCTGCCACCTCAGGGAAAATGATGTATCTCCGTACGTGTTTCAGCAGGGCAGACAGCACTCTGGACAACACGTTGGAAAACATAGGCTGGGACATCCCTCATGCCATGGCCACTGTTGTCTGAAAAGACCCACTTGCAAGGAAATGGAGCACTGACAGCACCTGCACGTCAGGGGGGATTCCAGTCGGATGGTGGATTGGTGACATCAGGTCTGGCTCCAACTGGGTACATAGTTCCTGGATTGTGGCACAGTCAAACTGGTAGGTGACGATGACATGTCGCTCTTCCATTGTCAACAGGTCCACCAGCAGTCGGTACACCAGAGGATTCCGCCATCTTCTCAACTGTCCCAGCTGACGGTGCCTACGAAGGACAACAGCGAAGAATCAGTCATTATTCCTCCAGGTATGTACCCACAGTTACACACAAGACTACACCACTCACAAAACCCTTTCTGTATGCTGTATGTGTGTTGAGTGTAGGCCTAGCTATGTGTGACGCAGAGGTAAATTAAGCCATGGGGGCCCCTGAAATGGCGGCTGCCTGACCTCTAAACTGGGACAATGGGATTGTGGGGTAACTGCGCTGGCGTTGCACACCGTCGCGGTAGGCGGTCGTAAACCGCGGCGCAATGCTGTGTTGGTTAACTTTGGACCCTATGGGTCCCAGGAGCCAATGAACAGGTGCGCCTGCGGTGATGATGCGCACCACTGTGGACGTCACCGCCGCGGACGTCACCGCCATTTTCTATCTGTTCAATCACTAGATACCTGACCTTCGACAGGAGAGGACCTACACTGCAAGTGCTGCTGTGACCTCGGTCTGGAAGTGACGATGGCTGCTGCGTCTGGGGAAAGGGCCCCTGCCTTCAATGCACAGGAGTTGGAGAAACTGGTAGACAGGGTCCTCCCCCAGTACACGCTACTCTACGGTCCTCCAGACCAACAGGTTAGTACACAGGGAGCACGTGGTATGGGCTAGGCCTGGGTGGAGAGGGCTGGTTGGAAGAGGGAAGGGGGCAGAGTTCATAGTACATTAATGCATGGGAATGAATGGGCCACATGGCCAGAGTAGGGAGGGGGCCACTCACAACGACGGTGCAGTTGTTAATGACTGTTCCTCTTTCCTTGTGCATGTCATGTAGGTCAGTGCCCACCAGAAGAGGGACATTTGGCGTGCCATCGCCAAGGAGGTCCGGACCCTGGGGGCCCACCAGAGACGGGGCACCCACTGCCGTAAGAGATGGGAGGACATTCGCCGCTGCAGCAAGAAGACGGCGGAGGCTCAGCTGGGGACGGCCTCCCAACGTGGGAGGGGTGCCCGTCGCACCATGACCTCCCTGATGTTCCGGATCCTGGCGGTGGCCTACCCGGAGTTGGATGGGCGCTTTAGGGCATCACAGCAGACACAAGGGGGTGAGTACACTCTCATTCTGCGGACTTTGCGCACAGTGGAGGTATCTGGGTGGGGGAGGTGGGCTGTGGGTGTCCCTAGGCCAGGGCGAGTTCGGTAGGCAAGGCCCCTCCGTAATGTAGGCCATGTGGCACTCTACCCCACCTCAGCAGAGTGCCAAGTTGAGGTATAGTTGCCCCTGTGGCATCCATGTGCGTAGATGTCCACCATTGCCATGTAGGCCATATCACAGGAATTGCATGTGCAGAGGGCAGGAGCACGGCGTAATGCAGGGGGCTGCTGTGTCTGTCTTGTCCGCCAACGGTAGCGGTATGCCATGCACTAAAACTCTCTTTCTTCTGTCTCCCCCCCTTTTTCTGCTCTCCCTGTCCTTTTGTACACCAGCATCATCAGGCGGAGGTACAGTGGCACCGGAGCACGAGGGAGCTGCATCCCACATGGCCATGGAGGGCCACACCACGGACTCTGAATGCACCAGTGGGACGGAGGGCGAGGGGAGCTTCACGTCGGCCACCGGATCACCAAGCAGCGACACGGACTCGTCCGCCGATGGGGGCTCCCTTGTGGTGGATGCACCATCTGTGCCCCCCACATCTACAGGTACAGCCGCCACCTCCCCTACCAGCCCCGCCCTCCCAGCAGCCCCTCAGCGTTCGCCCCGTGCCCGCTCACCCAAGAGGGTGGGCATCACCTTCGCCCCAGGCACCTCAGGCCCTGCCCCAGTCGCCCCTGCTGCCCTCAGTGAGGAGGCCATTGACCTCCTCAGGTCACTCACTGTTGGGCAGTCTACCATTGTGAATGCCATCCAGGGTGTAGAACGAGAGTTGCAACACGGTAATGCATTCCTGGAGGGCATTCATTCTGGTCAGGCTGTCCTTCAGCGAACCCTGCAATCTCTGGCCTCAGCACTGATGGCAGCCATTGTCCCTGTGTCTAGCCTCCCCCCTCCCCCCTCCAACCTCCTCCACCCAGACCCAATCTCCTGTACCCCAGCCCATCCCAAGCACACCTACAGACCAGCATGCACACAAGTCAGCACACACAGGTAGCTCAAGCAAACATAGGCACCACACAACCCACAGGCACTCACGCAAGCCTCACCCACGTACAGACACAGCAACATCCACTGCCTCCACTGTGTCCCCCTCCTCCTCTTCTCCCTCCTCGCTCCCAGTCTCGTCTACACACACACCTGCATGCACCACATCTACAGGCACCATGAATCGCACAAGGAGACCCAGCACCACAAGCCGCTCACCTGCACTCACCACCTCCACTCCCATTTACACGTCCCCTGTGTCCTCTCCCAGTGTGTCTGTGACGCCCCCTCCCAAAGTACACAAACGCCGGCAATCACTCACCCAACATCCATCCACCTCACGACAGCCTCCAGTACCTGCACCTGCACCCAAAACACCTAAAGTGACACCTCCGACAACCACCTCCTCTTCCTCCACTCCCAGGCCCCCTCCAACTACCCATCCCAGTGTTCATCAGAAACTGTCCCTCTGTAAAGTTGACCGTTTTGCCCCCCCCCCCCCTCCAATTCATCAGTCTCGTCATAGCGCCTCAGCCAAAAAGCCTCCAATACCAGTGGTGCCTGTTCAAGGTTTGTGGAGTGCACCGGCCACCAGGGCAGGCAGTATGACCCGGAGCCAAGGCACTGGCAGCCCACCCCCTGTAAAGGCTCTAAAATTGGAGAGTGGACGACGGGATCGTGTGAAGACTCCTGGTGGGAAAACAACTCACATGGGTTCCAAGGGGATTGGAGAGTCAGCTGTGACTCCACCAAAGGTGGGGAAGGGCCAGAGGAAGTCTGCCCAGCCTGTTGTGAGTGTCAAGGCGGAGAAGAGCGCCATCATTTCCGGCGGTCGAGACACAACCGCCAGCACCGTTGTCACTGGTCCAGAGACCACCGCCAGAGTCATTGCCCAGGAGGGACAAGTATCGTCAGTGGTCAGGAGACCACCGCCGGAGTCACAGCCCAGGAGGGCACAAGTATCGTCACTGGTCAGGAGACCACCGCCGGAGTCACAGTCCAGGAGGGCACAAGTATCGTCACTGGTCAGGAGACCACCGCCGGAGTCACAGCCCAGGAGGGCACAAGTATCGTCACTGGTCAGGAGACCACCGCCGGAGTCACAGCCCAGGAGGGCACAAGTATCGTCACTGGTCCAGAGACCACCGCCGGAGTCACAGCCCAGGAGGGCACAAGTATCGTCACTGGTCCAGAGACCATCGCCGGAGTCACAGCCCAGGAGGGCACAAGTATCGTCACTGGTCAGGAGACCACCGCCAGAGTTATTGCCCAGGAGGGCACAAGTATCGTCACTGGTCCAGAGACCACCGCCGGAGTCACAGCCCAGGAGGGCACAAGTATCGTCACTGGTCAGGAGACCACCGCCGGAATCACACCCCAGGAGGGCACAAGTATCGTCACTGGTCAGGAGACCACCGCAAGAGTCATTGCCCAGGAGGGCACAAGTATCGTCACTGGTCCAGAGACCACCGCCGGGTCACAGCCCAGGAGAGCACAATTATCTTCACTGGTCAGGAGAAAACCGCCGGAGTCACAGCCCAGGAGGGCCCCGGCTGCCACAGCCCAGGTGGGCTATGATGGAACGTCATGCCACACACCAATGCCCAGTGTAGTGAACGTCATGCCACACACCAATGCCCAGTGTAGGGAACGTCATGACACACACCAATGTCTGTACCAGAACAGCCATGGCAAAGCACCGCTGAACAGTCCTGAACCGCCATGTCGAAGCACCGCTGAACAGGGCAAAGACCGCCATGGCAAAGCACCGCTGAACAGGGCAAAGACCACCATGGCAAAGCACTGCTGAACAGTCCTGAACTGCCATGTCGAAGCACCGCTGAACAGGGCAAAGACCGCCATGGCAAAGCACCGCTGAACAGGGCAAAGACCGCCATGGCAAAGCACTGCTGAACAGTCCTGAACCGCCATGTCGAAGCACCGCTGAACAGGGCAAAGACCGCCATGGCAAAGCACTGCTGAACAGGGCAAAGACCACCATGGCAAAGCACCGCTGAACAGTCCTGAACCGCCATGTCGAAGCACCACTGAACAGGGCAAGCACCGGGTAGGAATGAATAGACCGCCACATCAGGCATCCTTATCCCATGTGCAGCTGGGACAGTGACAGGACAGGAACTTTCACGGGGAGACTCATCCAGTCTGGGCACCAGTCCCCCTCCAGTACCAGTGGAGACCTGCATCCACTTGAGAGACTGTGGCTTTGCACTCCCCAGGATGGCACAGTGGGCAAGCCACCCACTGTAGAGACTTGAGAGACTGTGGCTTTGCACTCCCCAGGATGGCACAGTGGGCCCCCCACCCACTATAGAGACTTGAGAGACTGTGGCTTTGCACTCCCCAGGATGGCACAGTGGGCACCCCACCCACTGTAGAGACTTGAGAGACTGTGGCTTTGCACTCCCCAGGATGGCACAGTGGGCAAGCCACCCACTGTAGAGACTTGAGAGACTGTGGCTTTGCACTCCCCAGGATGGAACAGTTGGCACCCCACCCACTGTAGAGACTTGAGAGACTGTGGCTTTGCACTCCCCAGGATGGAACAGTGGGCAAGCCACCCACTGTAGAGACTTGAGAGACTGTGGCTTTGCACTCCCCAGGATACATAAATGGGCATGGACCCCGTCGTGGGTCTGGCTTTGCAGTCATCCGGCTGAGGTGCCCCCCTTTCCCTTCCCCCTGAGGTGCCTGTAGTATTTCTATCTGATGCCCCGGCAGTGTTCTCTCCGATTGTGGTCAGGTATCCTTTGTGGGCCTCGCCCATGCATTTTTGGACTGTTGGTGCACGGACATTGTTGTGTACATATCTGCACTACTTCTCGTACTGTATATAATTATGAATGATTTTCATATATATCTGTATATTTTTGTATGACATGTATATTGCCACATTACAATGTTTGACCAAATTTTGCTTTGTCTTTTCATTCTTCCGGGGGGATTGTAGGTTGTTACTGTGATTTTTGTGAATGCATTGGTGTGTATGTTGTATAATGCGAGGTTGGGGTGGGGGTGTTTGGTGGGTGTCCCCCTAACTTTTGCCTCCCCTCTCCCCCATGTCGTAGGTGCAGTACTCACCGTTGTCTTCGGCGCCTACGTAGATGATTGTCGTAGAGGAGCAGAAACACAAGGGCAGGGAGTATTTGGAGTTCCGGGTCCATGGAGTCCTCGTTCCTCGTGGGATGTGTTCAGGTGAGCGTTTTCCCATTGCCAAAGCTGTTTCCACCGTGTTTTATCCACGGTGAATCCGCCCTGGAAAAGGTGGCGGATTGGCGGGTTGTGATACTATGGGCGGTATATTGTGTTCCGCCTGTCTGTTGGCGGTGACCGCCGCGCTGCTTGTCTGTACCGCCATGGCGGGCGGTGTGTTAAAGTGGCTGTCTTTGTTGGCGGCTCCCGCCAGGGTCATAATTCTATTTTTTTGTCCACCGGCCTGTTGGCGGTCTTACCGCCACTTTAACACCGTCCGCCAGGGTTGTAATGACCACCTATGTTTCTAAAAGTTGGAATAATTTTTAAGAATCTAAAACTATCTCTAGAACTTAATTCAAACTTTTACAAAACTTTTAAACTCTAAAAGAAATGCTAACAGGGACTAACGCAAGGCCCTAGCAGGACTTTTAAAATTTTTGAAAAATAGCTCAAATTTAAAAAATCAGTTTCTAATGAATATTTTTGGAATTTAGTTGTGTGATCAGGTATTGGCTGAGTAGTCCAGCAAATGCAAAGTCTTGTACCCCACCGCTGATCCACCAATGTAGGAAGTTGGCTCTGTATGTACTATTTCAAAGTAAGAAATAGCATGCACAGAGTCCAAGGGTTCCCCTTAGAGGTAAGATAGTGGCAAAAAGAGATAATTCTAATGCTCTATTTTGTGGTAGTGTGGTCGGCTTATCAGAGGGTAGTGTTAAGCATTTGTTGTACACACACAGGCAATAAATGAGGAACACACACTCAAAGACAATTCCAGGCCAATAGGTTTTTATATAGAAAAATATATTTTCTTAGTTTATTTTAAAAACCACAGGTTCAAGAGTTACGCACAATACTTTAAATGAAAGGTATTTCACTTAGGAACTTTAGGAACTTTGAATTAGCAAAATAGCATATACAGTTTTAACACAAATGGCAATGAGCTATTTTAAAGCTGGTAAGTAATCCACCTACAGGGTTCAAAGTTGGGTCCAAGGTAGCCCACCGTTGGGGGTTCAGGGCAACCCCAAAGTTACCACACCAGCAGCTCAGGGCCGGTCAGGTGCAGAGGTCAAAGTGGTGCCCAAAACGCATAGGCTTCAATGGAGAAGGGGGTGCCCCGTTTCCAGTCTGCCAGCAGGTAAGTACCCGCGTCTTCAGAGGGCAGACCAGGGGGGCTTTGTAGGGCACCGGGGGGGACACAAGTCAGCACAAAAAGTACACCCTCCGCGGCACGGGGGCGGCCGGGTGCAGTGTGCAAACAGGCGTCGGGTTCGCAATGTAATCCAATGGGAGACCAAGGGGTCTCTTCAGCGATGCAGGCAAGGGGGGCGCTCCTCGGGGTAGCCACCACCTGGGCAGGGGAGAGGGCCACCTGGGGGTCGCTCCTGCACTGGAGGTCGGATCCTTCAGGTCCTGGGGGCTGCGGATGCAGTGTCCTTACCAGGCGTCGGGTCTTTGAAGCAGGCAGTCGCGGTCAGGGGGAGCCTCGGGATTCCCTCTGCAGGCATCGCTGTGGGGGCTCAGGGGGGTCAACTCTGGCTACTCACGGGCTCGCAGTCGCCGGGGAGTCCTCCCTGTAGTGTTTGTTCTCCACAAGTCGAGCCGGGGGCGTCGGGTGCAGAGTGCAAAGTCTCACGCTTCCGGCGGGAAACGTGTGTTGTTTCAAAGTTGCTTCTTTGTTGCAAAGTTGCAGTCTTTGTGGAGCAGAGCCGCTGTCCTCAGGAGTTCTTGGTCCTTCTAGATGCAGGGTAGTCCTCTGAGGCTTCAGAGGTCGCTGGACCCTGTGGAACGCGTCGCTGGAGCAGTTTCTTTAGAAGTGGGGAGACAGGCCGGTAGAGCTGGGGCCAAAGCAGTTGGTGTCTCTGTCTTCTCTGCAGGTTTTTCAGCTCAGCAGTTTTTCTTTGTCCTAGGTTGCAGGAATCTATCTTGCTGTGTTCTGGGAGCCCCTAAAATACTCGATTTAGGGGTGTGTTTAGGTCTGGGGGGTTAGTAGCTAATGACTACTAACCCTGAGGGTGGCTACACCCTCTTTGTGCCTCCTCCCCGAGGGGAGAGGGGCACATCCCTAATCCTATTGGGGGAATCCTCCATCTGCAAGTAAGTCACCTCAGCTCAGGAGACCTTAGGGGCTGTCCTGACTGGCCAGTGACTCCTCCTTGTTTTTCTCATTATCTCCTCTGGCCTTGTCGCCAAAAGTGGGGCCGTGGCCGGAGGGGGCGGGCAACTCCACTAGCTGGAGTGCCCTGGGGTGCTGTAACAAAGGGGGTGAGCCTTTGAGGCTCACCGCCAGGTGTTACAGTTCCTGCAGGGGGAGGTGAGAAGCACCTCCACCCAATACAGGCTTTGTTACTAGCCACAGAGTGACAAAGGCACTCTCCCCATGTGGCCAGCAACATGTCTGGTGTGTGGCAGGCTGCTAAAACTAGTCAGCCCACACTGGTAGTCGGTTAAGGTTTCAGGGGGCATCTCTAAGATGCCTTCTGGGGTGTATTTTACAATAAAATGTATACTGGCATCAGTGTGCATTTATTGTGCTGAGAAGTTTGATACCAAACTTCACAGTTTTCAGTGTAGCCATTATGGTGCTGTGGAGTTCGTGCATGACAGACTCCCAGACCATATACTCTTATGGCTACCCTGCACTTACAATGTCTAAGGTTTTGCTTAGACTCTGTAGGGGCATAGTGCTCATGCACTTATGCCCTCACCTATGGTATGGTGCACCCTGCCTTAGGGCTGTAAGGCCTACTAGAGGGGTGACTTATCTATGCCATAGGCAGTGTGAGGTTGGCATGGCCCCCTGAGGGGAGTGCCATGTCGACTTAGTCATTTTACCCCCACCAGCACACACAATCTGGCAAGCAGTGTGTCTGTGCTGAGTGAGGGGTCCCCAGGTTGGCATAAGACATGCTGCAGCCCTAAGAGACCTTCCCTGGCATCAGGGCCCTTGGTACCAGAGGTACCAGTTACAAGGGACTTACCTGGATGCCAAGGTGTGCCCGTTGTGGAAACAAAAGTACAGGTTAGGGAAAGAACACTGGTGCTGGGGCCTGGTTAGCAGGCCTCAGCACACTTTCAAATCATAACTTGACATTAGCAAAGGCAAAAAGTCAGGGGGTAACCATGCCAAGGAGGCATTTCCTTACAGGTCTCTTTTATGAATCAACACAGTATGCTGTCCCATGAGGAAAGGTGTAACTAAATGTAGTTTCCTGTTTCCTCCTTCAATTATTAACTTACACAAGCATATTTATATAGTTAGTTATCCTAGTTGGATGTTTCCCAAATTATCTGTGTCTTCTTTTATTTTTGCTTTTGCCCTCATGTGTTAGCCCATTACCACACATGCATGTCACAATTCTGGTTAGTGTTAGAATGGCCCAGCTCTGAAATTGGAATCTGAATTAATTGTTAAAACTGTATTTTGAATATTTTATAATGTCACCATCATCTGCTTTGAAATCTGGTAATAATGTGCATATTATGTTGTTGCTAATCTATATTATTCTTTTGGAGTGCTGATGTTTAGTAGATTGAATCTTTTCAGACGTTTCGGTTAGCCTCTGGTTTTTATGTATGTTTATCATTTAGTTTTGCACACCATTTATGTGACATTGATTTTGGGATTGTAATTAAACTTTGAAACTTTATTCAGTTTGGAGTTTTGTTGAATTATTCATGCTGTTTAATATTGTTTATTGGGTTCTATGTTATTGATATGTGGTTGTTTGATCCAAACTACTGACTCTGTCATCAAGTCCAAAGGTTCAGTCGATCTGAGGGTGAGTAATTATGATGATATCTCACCTGTGAACGCACCAACAATAGAACCAGGCTACAAATGATAGGTCTGCAGTCATACGTGCACTCTAGCAGGTGGCACAAAGGGTGCTGCTGTCCAACTAGTGACATTTAACATACAGGCCCTGGGTATACTTTGTACCATATGCTAGAGACTTATAGGTCAGTTAAAACATGCCAATTATGGGTATGCCAATTTCATCGTCTTGAAAGGGGGAGCACAGGCATCTTACCCCTGGTTAGCAGGGGTAAAGTGCACAGAGTTCCATAGCCAGCAAAAATATATGGTCCAGCAAAAGGCAAAACAATATGGGGGGCCACGCAGAATAGGTGGATTTCGTAGACAGGCCGTCCCCAACCATTTTTTTCTTCCACCATCTCAGGGGTGATACCCTTAATTTGTCCTTTCAGTTCTGGGTCTACACCCTGAAACTGAGCAGGTACCTGGCAGTCAAGAATTTCTAAGGTTGACACTCTGTGTGTGCCATGCAAGGGTCTGCCTGGCACAGCTCTCCTGACCTTTCTCCGACTGCGCCATACATGGGTCCGCCTCGCTCAGGTCTACAAACCTCTGTCTATGTGACAGTGCAGACACCATCCTCAGGTCAGATGTAGCCCCGCCAGGGCTACATCAGTCTTGTGGTGCTCATCCCTCAGAGCAGGTAACCTGTGGCACACTGGTCATCTTACTATGGATGGCATCCACCTCCTACCCCTTGCTCTTCGTTCAGGCCACTGTAGCCTTCATTTAGGGACAGTACTCCTGGAAACTGCCCCACCAATCTGAGCTGTGTTTTTCCCAGTGCGAGCTCATTGCCAAGGTTGCAGTCAATAAGAATCTGGAGACTGACAAGAGCCCTCTTCTGGGCAAGTAAAACCTCCTATGCTAAGGATACCATGGACAAAGGGTTGAAAAAGTCCTGTGCATCGTCCTGGGTCACACTACACACCTCTACTGGCAGACTCTGTTCTGGGGAAACCAACCTCGCTGCCACTATGGTCTGGTTACCACAGGTTACCCACACAGCTGTGACAGGGATCTGCTGGAAATAACAGCTACCCCCCTTCAGGATCACCAGTTTACCTCATGGGTCTACCTCACTCGGGCATGTTCTTCCCTCTCCTTCTGGGTTTAAACCCTCCTCAGGCCTGCATTGGCCACTCTTGTGGAGGTCCCACCTTTCGGTGGCTTGCTGGGATATATGGGGTGCCCTCACTTATGCCCTGACAGGAAATAATTATAAGTCCGGGCAGGTGAAAGGGTGCATTCTGCCCATTAACACCCCCCAATTTTGCTCTGAAGGGGATTGGGAAACCTTTCCCTCCAAACTCTTTTAGGGCCCTTTGGGGAACTTCACTGTATTATACTGGCTTTCCCCCTCCCTCTGTGGAGAGGAACCTGAACTACCCTTCTTGTGGTCACTCCAAGATACCTTTTCTGAGACACTAGTGCTGATCCAAATGCCAGAGTCAATGCCGGGCTCTCTGGGCAAAGTGAGCCTGGTATCAATCAGGTGCTGAGCACTTCTGTAAAACAGTTACTTAGAATGTGCTTCTTCATAACCAAATTTTACAGCCCATCATAATCATTTAATTTGTTTCCCTTCACACAACCATCCAATGCCTTGCTAAAAACTAAAAAGAAATCTGCAAAATCCCTCCATGATTGGTGTGACTGCTTCTGGCTATCTCTGAACTTCAGGCAATGCTTACCAGACATCAGGCCAGACTTACTGATAAGGGCTTCCTTCATGGGGCATACTTCCTCTGGTCGGCTACCTCAAAGGGCCAATAAGGTATCTCTCCCCGCAATGATCATGTGCTCCCTGAGACTAGTCTCCTCTCAGACTCGCAGGGCCTCCTCATATGCTGCAAACCACTGATCGATGTCATCCCCACCACATAGCTAAGCACAAAGTCTTGAGAGTTGTGGACTCATGTACCTCTCATAGGCACTTCATTGTTACCACCACCATCATCAGTAACCTCAGAGGCTTTCCTTGCCTTCAAGTCCAGTTCTCGCACTGGCTTTTCTCAAGGGCCAGCAAGGCCTTCTTTTCCTCTAAGGTCAGGATTCGTTTCTTCTCTGGCACAGCCAGAGCTACTTTTCTCTCCTTTATAGTCACCCTCTTTTCCCTCAGGGCCAGAATAGCCAATTGTAATTTCAGTTTCAGTCCTCTTCTGATGCTCCACAGATCCAGGAGTGTTCTGAAGTGGGTGCCTAGGGGTGCCACATTTATGCCTAACATGCCTAGTGGGTGGTACTGACTCACCCTAAGTAATGGGGCAAATGTGCCTGGGGCCAACCCTACAGGCTCTGGGTATTTTCAAGATGGCAGACGTCTTCTGCCACAATAAACTTGGTTCCTGGGGGCATAAATGGGCAGTGTACTATGGTAACACTAGTACTCTCCAATCCTAGTACTAAAATCTAGTTTGGGGGTGTAAATGGGCAGCATACTATGGTAATCCTTGTGCCCTCCAATCCTAATACTAAAATATAGTTTGGGACAGTCACTGTTCCCCGATGTCTGGCACAACAAAATGCAGGATTTTTAGAAACCAGACAGTAAAAACCCAAGAATTGTTTTGACATCCTGTCTTCACCCTTTGAACTGTGCTCCAAATGTTCTATGTAAAATCCCGGCATACTTGTCAAACAGGACTGGACATTCAAGCAGGATTTGACACAATAATGTCAAAATGAGGCATACTGTGGGTGGAGCCATGTGGCCCCAGGAACAAAAAGACCTCCCAACACCCAAAGCCTTGGTCCTGCTCTACTCATCAAGTGGGTTATCCAGCTGCTATTTAGCTGCCAGGTGACAGTTGGAATTCAGACATATGGGCGTACAGTGGCTGTGGGAAGTGAAATGCTTTTGCCAAAATATTTATTACAAATCTGACTTCACCAATAAGTTAGGCTTGTAACAAATATTTCAAAAAGTTCAAGAATGAAATAGATGTTTCCTAGCCGAATATAAAATTATGAAATTTACTATCACATTCTAATGCTTTCCTATGGAACGTCCAATATTGCTACAGTGAAAATAGCTTTTGGTCTCTTTTGATGGAAAAGTAAATGTAACATTAAACTTTTTTCATGTCCTACTTTTAATCACCAAGCATTCTGTCATATGGGCAATGAGGCCTACTTACGAATCACATTAATATTTCAAATGAAGGTATAGGCCTGTCAAAGGTATTATTGTGACAAGATGAATTAAGAGTTTTAAAACTAAACTACCCACCCAAGATACAAATAGTAGGCCTGCTGTCAAGTTCCTGACCACTGGAGTTATGTGATTGTGTGGCTACGGCATATTTTCTGTAATTGTAGAGTTGCTACATTTGCCACATAATCCATCATCTACTGCATAAAAGGTAGATTTTAACAAAAAATTGTTTCTAGCTTGAATGGTTCAAAAGTTGCTAAAAATGCAGTGACGTGTGTTGCAGCCCACTGGAAGGTCCTTTTCAAAGGTTGACTGGTCACCTTTCTGTTGCTTATTCCTAATCTCTGGTGCTAAATTAGTACTAATGAGGTGCAACCAATGCCCGTACAGTGTTAAAATAAAAATGTCAAAATAATGAAATATTACTATCACAAAATGTACTGCATTACTCCACATAATATTCCTTTTCTTGCCATATAACTTACTCAACCTTGCTGCATAATTTGGCCCTCACCGGCTACACAGTGCCAGTGGCCTTGGTCATGATTGCACAGTCACTGCAGTGTGGGGGCACAAGGAGGGTTGGAGCCCACTAGTGACATTTAAATTACAGACCCTGGGAACATTTTGTACCATATACTAGGGGCTACCCAACAAGTCAGGCAGGTTAATATGGCAATCAGGGGTATGCCAATGTCATCAGTTACATTTGGCAATCAGGGGTATGCCAATGTCATCATGTTGAAAGGGGGAACATCAACACTTTACCACTGGTAAGCAAGGGTAAAGTGCACAGAGTTCTACAGCCAGCAAGAGCAACCAAGGCAAATATCTGGGGGTACTTCATGCAAAAGATGGTAATTTCCAACCACAATTTACCTGGTCCGTTGATCCTCCGGGAGGGGACGGGATCCAAGGGGGCTGCTCCGCCGCCAGCACCCCGTCAACAGAACACCACCGCACCGAATCACGCAACGTGATTCGGTGGGGGGTGTTCTGTTGACAGGGCAGTGGAGGTGGAGCAACCTCCACTTCCCCGCCGACCGCCAGTATGGCTGCTGGCAGCTCTCTGTCCGGAAAAGGACGAAGGGCTGCCAGCAGTCATAATTCGCCGAGCGGAAAACTGCCAGCATTGGCGGTCTTCAGCACAGCGGTCCCTTGGCGGTCTTGTGAAAAGACCGCTGAAGTTGACATGACCCCCATAGTCTCAATTCTTTAGTGCCCAGAGCACTGTAATTGAATTCTACCTTTGTTCCCTGAGTAGAAGCCCACTACAAGTTGAATTAGGCCCTCAGCATTCAGTTATGAGACAGCATATATCATGCCCTGAAGCATCTTTCTACACAAGAAATGATGTGCTGAAGTCAGATGTCTTGAGTACTGGTGCTGAACACATAGCTTCCTTCCGGGTGTCAAATGTTGGCATACCTCTGTCCAGATCAGCTTCTTTGGCTGCTCCTTGAAAGTCAGCTTAGACAGGGGCGCAACAAAGGTGCCATACCCCATGAAAACCTTCTGTAATACCCAGTGAAGCTCCGGAATTCTCCCACTTGGGTTTGTGTCTTGGGAGGCTTCCATGTCATAATGGTCTGGATCTTAGGCTGGAGAGGTTAGTCATGGCTTCCACTAACTTGGTGGTCCAAGCACTGGCCTTGATAGTCAGGCCTGTCTGTTGCAGGGCCTGAATCACTTCCTTTAGGTGGCAGAGGCGGTTATCCCAGTTGGGCTGAAGACAGCCATGTCACCTAGGTAGGTGGCACTGATTTTCCGAATCCCATCCAGGACCCGATTGACAAACCTTGATAAGGTGGCAGGGCCAGTCTTCAAACCAAAGGGCATAAACCTGTATTGGAAGTGCCCTTGTGGTGTGAAGAATGCAGACCTTTTCTTGGTGCCATCAGTTAGGGCAATCTGCCAATACCCTGGTGTTGTGTCAAAGGTATTGAGGAATTTGGCAGCCACTACCTATCAATGAGCTCATCAGCTCTGGATATGGGGTGTGCATCAGTCTTTGTGACTAAATTGAGGCCCCTTTAGTCCACACAGGACCTGAGTTTTGAAGTGCTGCCCAGTGGGGCAGCCTTTGGTAACTGCACCACTGGGCTGTACCAGGGGCTACTGAAATGCTCAATCACACACATCTCCAACATCTAGAAAGTCTCATCCTTGATGCTGGCTCTCACCTAATGAGACAGCCTATAAATGTTATTTTTGATAGACACGCTGTCCCCTCTACCAATGTTATGGGTGCACCAGCCTGTATGTCCAGGGGTAAGGAAGAAAATATAGGAGAACTGCCTCATTAATTGGTGGCAGCCCCTCTGTTGTTCTTCTGTCAGTGTGACGGAAAGGATTACCCTCTCTTCTGACCTATCTTGCCCATTGGAAGTCAGTAGATCTGGGAGGGGTTCACGCTCTTCCTCCTCACTTCCATCTGTCACTAGGAACATTGTCAGTTCAAACCTCTCATAGTGAGGCTTACATCTGTTGACATGCAGGACTCTTAAGGGGTTCCTGGATGTCTGGGGGTCAACCAAATAGGTGGCCTTGCCTTTTCTCTCCTTTATGGCATAGAACCTTGCCCACCCATCCAAGAGGGATTGGGGCTCCACGGGCTCCATGACTCACACCTTCTGGCTAGGTTGGTACCCCCCTAAAATCTTACCACCTATTGCTTTCAAGCATTTCTCTTCTCAAGGGCATGAAAAGACTTCTGGAGTTGATGTTATCTGGGCACCCAATCATCTTATGGGTTAATGATTATCCGAAATTCTTTATGGGGGTAGGGCAAGTGGATCGGTTAGGGGGCTGAGCAAGAGTGGTGTGGTTTAGGGGAATAGGATAGGTGGGTATAAGTATAAGGGACAGAATTTGCATATGAGTGTGTTGTGGGTGTGAGTGTTTAGGTGTATGTGTGGGGGTTGCTTGTATGTGTGGATGTTTGTGGGCGTGTTGATTTGAGTGTGTCTGGAAATGAGAATGGAAGTGCTTGTTTGTGTGAGTTTGAGGATATGTGTGGGTGTGTGTCTTTTGCTTGTTTAAGGGTTTGTGAAGATGTTTCCGAATGTGCTGCTTTGGGGTAACTGTGGGTATGTATTTCCGTATAGATTTAGTGTATGGAATGAGGTAGGAACAATGGAGGGTTTAGAGGTATGGGATGAGGTGAGATTAGGGGATGCTCATAGGGTGAGGTAGGAGCACAGGAGGGTTAAGGGGTTAGGATGAGGTAGAAGCAGTGGAGGGTCTAGGTGAATGGAAAAAGATAGTAGCAGGGATGGTTTTACGTGAAAGGGAACATTTAGGAATATCTTTATATAGGGATATGCTTGTGTGATTTGGCAGATGGATGCAAGTCTGATGACTAGGAATGTGTTTGCTTATGTGCATGCAAGTGTTTTTTTTCACTTAGAATGTGCTGGTGTTAGTGTATGTAGTGCTGGGGTGAATCAGGACGGAGACAACAGGGTGGCATGTGGAATAGGGTCATGGGTTTTGGATGGGGCTGGTGTGGGAATGATGGCCGGGGAGGAAACAGGATTAGAAGCAGGAATGTGTGCAGGTGTGGGGGAAGTACTGGCGTCAGCACTGGTGTCAGTTCACCCTCAGGTGCAGTTTCCACCAGTGGGTACTGTAATGCGTGTCTGGGGCATTTTTCCTGATGTACTGTAAATTGTGCTTTTTTCCTTCGTATTTCTACTATTAGGAGCTTCAGACCTCAACCTCGTGGTGTCCCTTGTATTGGTCTCACCATTCAAGCACCTTCATTTTTGCGGTCAAATGTTTTTAACGCAAAACAAGGTTTTGAGGCTCACTATAAAAACAGTGGGAGAGCTTCAGATGCTTTCCCCAGATGCCTTTCTTTTGGGTTCTGAAGTCTGTATGGTACAACCTGCCGCCTGGACAGCACGGCTTTAAAATGTACCAGCTCCGTTCGGCTTCTATAGATGAGTGACCAGCTGGAAGAAAGACGTGTTAACAAAGGTGGGTAACTAGTGTTTTAGAACTGTAAGCTTTATGACCCCGTGACTATGGGTAGACTTAAGAAGGACATTACCTAATTAATATGGGAAGTATCAGGGTGTGCTCATTAATGGTTATTGGGATATGAGACTTCAGTTACATGTTGAACGCTGATGAGTAAAGACATTAACTCCGTGTGTGGTGTGTTCTTACATCTGCTACCGGCTGGGGAGGACGCAACAGTAACCACAGGGAAGTGAAACGAGGGGTGAGAAAGAAGGAAGTATGGAGAGAATGGGCAACCATAAGAAGGGTGATGCAAGCAACAGACACATGTCAGAATAGACCTAAGGCGTGAACAGGGGCAGATTGTAGTTTCACTGCAGCATCAAATAGTGTGGCTCCCTGCCGAGACCCCCTCCACCCTCCCTCCGCCGAGAAGGTCCCATGCGTCATTTATTCTGAATGAGTACTGTGCCCACCACAGTATTTACACATGAATCCTTCTTTCAGATCTCTAGTTATTCTGCAACTGGTGGATGCCCAGGTATCAGGTCAGATGAAACAGTAATGAACACATTGATTGGAAATGCCTGCGGGAGAGGGACTGTTGTGTAATAATTGAAGTTTGTAAAAAAAAAAAGATGACCAACTTATTCTTTTGGGGTCGAAAGAGCAGCCTTCTGTGGCCTCACTGGAAAACCTCACACAATCATCAACTTGGTGCAAGTGGGGTCCAGACGCTTGTGTGCAGCACTACATTGATGTGAAGGACAGCTAGTAACTACCTGTCTTTTAGAACGAATTTGCTACTTCTCCTAAAATCGACTTCCATAGGAAACACCCTCACTCCACTTCTAACAGTCCCTCTACATGTAAGCTTACCCAGCTAAACTTTTCCAGTCACTCATATGCTGATGACACCTAAATATTTTTCTCCTTTTCTACCTTAAGATCCCAACTCCCGCCATGCATCACTAATTGCCTCACTACAATCAGACATAGGATGGCTTTGGGGTCAATAAAATTAAACTTCTCAAAAACTGAAATCCTTTATCTTTTCCCCTTCAGCATCCACCATATCTCTCTAACAAGCCCAGTCCACTCTCCCTAGACACTAAAATTGTCATCTTCAGCTGGAAAATCTTGAGGTTCTTTTCTTCCCAGTATGAAAATAGAAAACTTTATCACCAGAGCAGGCATTGCAGCATGTTTCCAAATACTGAGCATACGGAAAATACGAATAGGCATACCATTCAACACAGCCCAAACACTGCTCAACTCATTAGCATTTATCAGGTTCTACCATTGCAATGGTTTATAATTGGCCTCCAAAAAACTCCTGTACTCCGCCTGGCAATGCCATAAATATTGCAACCACAAAATCTACCAAAACATATGCCCACAGCAGCCCACTGTCACCAAGCCAAAGGATAACTTCCAAATTTTGGCTTAATACATGATCCATACACTTGTACCCAAAGCATTATATAGTCTAGCTCCATCCTAGCTGTTTGAAATAGATTTAGACAGACATGAGTGCATTTGCTGCAACAAACACAAGTTTATCTCTTTTCTACAACCTTTTCCTGACAGCATATCCCAGTGCTGCAGGTTGTGGTGATTTCTCTTCTGCTGCGTAACATAAAATGATGCCCTGCCTCCCGCAGAATGTGATGAGGGACCCCGAAGTCTCCCAGATTGATTGCATAGATATTCATTGGTTTCGGGCTCAGTAAGGGCTTCCTGGACGGTTCCCTTAAAATGCAAATATAGCAGGCCCGGCTGCTCCATTAGGGCAGAGGAGTATCGCCCCTCACCAGCACTGGCAGCTGCAAAACCTTTAAAAGAAAACCATAATAAACTTTGTTTATTATCGTTTTCTTTTGGCGGGGCCATGGGGTGACGAGCAGTGAGGGGGAGTGCAGCTCTGCACTCCCCCTCACTGCGCATGTATGTTTTAGCCGGCTGTCTCTGGCCGGCCAAACACATATGAGCAGTGTGGTCTCTCCAGCCCGGCAACACAGTTACAGGGCTGGAGAGAGCCTGAACAGGCTCCCAGTCTGCCTGGGAGCACTCTGGCTGGGCGCTCCCAGCCAATCCTGATGCTACTCTGAGCAGCATCAGGATTGGCCACAGGGCAGGCTGGGAGCCAGTGCCTGCAGCCTTCCTTCAGCAAAGGAGCAGCGTGGGAGCAGAGAAGGTAATTTAAAAAAATGTAATAAATGTAATGTTTATTTCCTCCCTCCCCTGCCCCCCTCGCCATCCCGCCCCATCTGCACCCAGCAAGCCACTCCTGAAATATAGCTGAGACCAATACAGATCATCAGTCAGATATTTGGGCAGCCAGCATTGAGGGAAGGAGAGTAAAATGCAAGTTTTGACGAGAGGAGTAGCTGAGAGTCCGTCATTGGCTTGAGTCTTTGGCAACTGCCTCATACTATGGTGCGCGCCGTTCACCTACCTACTGGTAGCAGTATGACTTCCTACTGCACCTCAGAGAACTGGCTGACATAAGCTATTTATAGTGAATGGTATTTCTTATCAGTATTTATTAATCATGATGCACTTAATTAAAACCTTTACATGATAAAACAAAAATTTTACAAGTGGAAAAAGAAATAAGTGAAGGATACAAAAAAACACGAGAATCAGGAGATCTCTTCAGTTATTGTCCGTATTGGTGCCAAGCATACAAGAATAAAAAGTGCCAGTGCATGGAAAGTGCAAATGAAGGAGGGTGAGCAGTTAGGAATGATGAAAAATTATGTTACAGGTGTAAAAACAATTAAAGATACAAAAGCATTTGAGAGTCATAAGATCGCTTCAGTAATTGCCTTTCATGGGGCCAAACATGCCAGAATGAAAATGCCACTGCGTGAAAAGTGCCACTGGAGTCAGGAGAGCACTTAGGAAAGGTTTCCACAGGTGGGTTGAGCACCAACTTTAAATAAGTTCTCTACAATTATGAAAAATGTTACCAGGCAAACTATTACTTGGACACTCGGGCCTTGCAAGCAGAAAGTAGGGCTTGATGGCATGTCCTTACTCTGTTAGCGTTAAAAAGTTTGTGTGGAAGCTTTCTGTATGCAGTTTGCAAAATGGGGAATATGCACAGTATGTGCAAAAAAAGTTCTTCTGGCCCCAGACACAGCCTGCACCACAGCGAGCTCGGTTCTGGGGCCCTTTTTGCTGCTCGGACGCTGGAGAACAGCGAATCTACTGAAACATGCTTTTACTATGCAAAAATCAAGGTCATTATACTCAGGGACAGCACCCTGCTGGATGAGTGGGGAATCCGCTTGCGCTCCCCAGAGAAATATACTCACTTCTTGTCCCAGCGGTCAACTACACGTACCCAGGATGCCCATAGTCTCACAAGAACCAGCCAAGCAGTGATAGCAAGTGCAAGAAGTCCTTCTTGCGAATCGCAACAAACCTTTTAAATCACCCTATCAACGAAACATGAAACTAGGGGCCAGATGTACCAAAGGATTTGACCCATTCTGTGTCTATGGGAAAAAGCTTTCGTACATATGGCCCTAGGTGCGCTGGCTTAACATCACCACATAATAAAAATCTGGAGTAGATCACAGCTGCTTTCCACAAATGCTCCTAGCACTCATGTGCCAACAAGAGACTCAGACACCCCTTAGGAGCAGATCGCGTTATCCTCTCAGGTGCAGCCACCATTGCAATAGACCCCAAGCTAGAAACCTATTTATGCACATTTGACATAATGGGCCATATTTATACTCCGGTTGCGCCGAATGTGCGTCAAAAATTTTGACGCACATTCAGCGCAAACGATGCCCCATATTTATACCCTGACGCCCGATGCGGCGCACAAGGGGAATGGCGCTATGTGCGTGAGTTTTTGGAAGCGGCACCCCGCCCTGCGTTAATGACATGCAGGGTAGGCGTTCCCATCCAAAAACCCACGCATACAGCGGTGCGTCGTATTTATGCTTCCGGGCAAAAATGTCTCCCGGGCCGTAGGCGGCGCAAAAAAATGACGCAAAGCACGAATAGCGTTAAATTTTAACGCCTGGGTCAGGGCAGGCGTTAAAATGGGGCAAACACACCTGTACTTAAGCAGAACACACAGAACAAACAACAGAGCAGCAGAGCAGCAACAGGGAGCTATGGAGGTGCTTTTTCTTCAACGTGCACGTAGACGCAGAGCCCTGCAGCAACAACAGCAGCTACAACAACAACAGCAGGGACCCCAAAGACAGCGCAGAAGGCAGGACAGGATATTCCGCCCAAGAACAACCCTGCATGGCCTCAGGGAACGGGACATCATCCAGAGGTACCGGTTGAACTGGCAGGCCATTCAGCAGCTGCTGGCAAATATCGAACAACAGTTGGCCCCCACTTTAGTGACACCCCGCACTATCCCAACTGAAACAAAGCTGCTTGCCGTACTACACCTGCTGGCAAGTGGCTCCTTTCAGACAACTGGTGCCCTGGTTGGTGGAATATCCCAACCATCATTCTCTGCATTCCTGCCTAAAGTCCTGGATGCCATCATTCGCCTGCCACCCCGCCACATCTGCTTCCCTAACACACTGCAGAAGCAGCAGGAAATTAAACAGGGGTTCTACGCCATCAGTGGCTTCCCGCACGTCCTTGGTGCAATCGACTGCACACACGTACGCCTTGTGCCACCTGCTGATTCAGAACACCTCTACCGCAACAGGAAGCACACACATTCAATCAACGTGCAGGCCATAGTCGATCACCAAGGACTGATCACCAACATCGTGGCCAAATATCCTGGGAGTGTACATGACGCATTCATCTTCCGTCACTCCACCATCAACCAACACTTCCAGGATGGACGCTATGGCAATGGACTACTTGTTGGTAAGGACAAAAAACAAACCCATACACACACCGCACACAAACCCTCTAGGACAAACAACACATACACCACAATAGCAACACCTAGCCAGGAACACACTGAGGTACTCACATCACTAGCCATGTGTCAGAAGTCAACATTTAACCTGTCACACATTGGAATTTAATCCACAGCCTAATGTGAAGACATCAATGAGTGTGGTTGGCCAAATGTCACTTTACAGATTGGAAGTCTCAAAATAACCTGTACACTAATACAATGCATAAGTCAAAAGGTATGGGATGGCCTGGGCTCATACACATGAAGGTGTCAAATACACTTTCACGTTTTAACTCGGCATGGAACTAACATCACACCCCCAGTGAGGACACACAGACAACTGTATCACTAGTCACAATGCTAGGGAGGGAACACTCTACTGCAACAACAAAAACAGTCCTTCTGACAAACGGTTAGCCAACAAACACTTGCTCAGCCAAGGGAAAATATATCAAAGCAAAGTTTTCAATAACAACCATAGGTTGGAACATTAGTACACAAAAGACTCACAGACAACACAAGACAACTACAGCCATCAAAGATCCGTACAACACTGCCTCCTACATCTAATTCAATCCATTCTCTTTCTCTTTCAGCTGATCAGGGGTATGGCATCCAGCCTTGGGTGATGACACCATTCGGGAACCCAATCACTGCTGCAGAGCGGGCATACAATGACGCCCACAAGAGGACCCGCAGCATTGTGGAGAGGACCTTTGGGATCCTAAAGTCTAGGTTCCGCTGCCTTGACATCACTGGCGGGAGCCTACTCTATTCCCCAGAGATGGTGTGCAAAATCATCCTCACTTGTGCCATATTGCACAATATATGTGTCCAGAGGAACATTCCCCTCCTTGAACTGGACCCAGGCATGCCTGAGGATGACGAAGAGGAGGATGCTGGGCCGCAACAGGAGGGGGGACAACCCAACACGGCAGCAGGACAGCGTAGGCGCCAGCAGCTTGTAAATAATTTTTTTGCTTAATGTATAATAATCACCTGTATTACACTATTGTAAATAAACACAGATATCAAACACCACATCATGCTTTGGTCCATGCATTACTGAGCACCTTTACTTATAAAATGCTGACGAAGAATGTGGTCTCCTTGACCAACAATGCCATAACAATCATCACAACAAAAAAGAACATTTCAATTGTATGCACAGAGGGTAGGATGTGACATGATACATTGCCATACACAGAGGCCCACATGAGTACAAATGTGGCAAATCCACATGCTACATCAAAACACCTGAGACAGTCTTGCACCCAGACAAAAAAAGTAGATCATGTGAAAGTCACATCACATGTGGTCAGAGACAGGGTGGGACCATCCATGTGTACGTCACCATGTCATCAATGGCTTCTCTCCAGTGGGTGATATGAGCAAAACACAATTGGGACAACATTAGCTGCCACTAACTCAGGAGGAGACCTGGATGTCACAGTGACAACATACACCCAGACAGGTGATAGTGGATCCACATACCAACACACATGTACACATATGTCATACAATCAACCAAATTATTGAAAGTAGACCATCACAGTCGGGTCCCAGTTTGAACCTAGCAGGAAGAATGTGACATGCCACTTAACCAGTTAATGCAGAAAGGGACACAGACACCCACTAAAGAATATTCCCCAGAACATCAGGAACGCTCAGAGTCTTCCAAACATAGTCATTGGGAAATGGTAGGCATGTCAGCTCAAAATCATCATTACTGCAAACTTCTAATGGGCTAATGAGATGAATGAATGGTCAACAGTCATACATACCATATGGCCTTACATTAGCCTGCTGCTGCAGGTTTCCCATAAAATATTAAGCCAAGCCATGGATACTGTAACTAATCAGGATGGTCAAATCCTAGGGTGCTGGGGGCCTAAGTCCACTTCTACAGTCCCACAAACATACACAAATCCTGTACTTGTGAGCCAAACACATGCATAAGGTACATGTGTGGCCTACATGTCAAGAGTAGAACACAAAGCACAAACACAAAATGAGGCTAGGACATGGTTAGCCCCATAATAACTGTAAGTGACCATTGCACTCCCTGTTAGGACTCCAGATAAAAGCATCACCATCATAAGTGTGGACCAAATTTGGAGAAGGAATACATCATGGTATCCCATCCATCATTTCCAAACAGCCATCAGCAATTGCCACAAATATGTTGACAAATATGGAAAAGACATTATGTAACGTATCCACACCATTACTGTGTGAATGCCTGCCATACATACAACAATGGACATGTGGCATATCCAAACACAAATGTGTATCACATTGCCCCGTTTGACCCTGACAAATCACCTTCCCCAAGTTAAAAACATGAAGACGTAACAAAAAGATTTGATCATAATTCTACGCATACAGCATGGGTGTCATATTTTGGTCACGTACATGAGTGCACAGAATGCAGAGTCAAATCTGAATGTATACAAAAATTTCACAGATTTAGACAGCAAAATATAAGTTACATCATATTTCAGATTTGACTCAGCAGCATGTGCATTCCTGTACGTTTCAAAAATATGACGCCCATCATGTATGCGTCGGAAAAAATGACGCAACATGCACATATTTTCGTACATCTCGTACAGTAAATGAATATTAATATTCATATCATTTTTTTTCACTCAGCAGCATTAGCACTCCTGTAGGTGGATAAAATATGACGCCCATCATGTATGCGTCGGAAAAAATGACGCAACATGCACATATTTTCGGACATCTCGTACAGTAAATGAATATTAATATTCATATCATATTTTTTCACTCAGCAGCATTAGCACTCCTGTAGGTGGATAAAATATGACGCCCATCATGTATGCGTCGGAAAAAATGACGCAACATGCACATATTTTTGGACATCTCGTACAGTAAATAAATATTAATATTCATATCATATTTTTACACTCAGCAGCATGTGCAATATTATGCGTCATAAAAAATTACGCGAAATTATGTATGTGTGAAAATACGACGCAAACCGCGATTAAAAAACGGCGGCCATTTTATGCAGGAAGTGATGTAATAGGATATCCTGTTTGCCAAATCTGTATTGGAAGTTGACTTTCACTTTCACTTTTCAGTCTCAGATTTTTCTAGACTGTGTGGTTCAGTGAAGAGTGTTGTCCTGTGAATTACTGCTTTGTTGTCCTGTGTAGCTTGTCTTTTGTACTTTGTTCAGTCTAATATTGTTGTGTATCATTGTCTCAGTCTGTTAAGTCTAGTTTTGTCCATTCCTGTATTTGTTTGTATTGTCTGTGGGAGTCTGTTGTGGCTAAGGTAGTTATTGGGGTTAGTTGGGCTATTTTCTCCTTTTCTTAACTTCACACCTCTACCTTTCCCCATTTCCTACTTTATTTTTTCTGTTAGTCATCAGTCATAATGTCAGGGAGGCCTCGCCTGTCCAGGATGGGCGAAGATGAATTGGGGGGATTTATCTGGCTAGTGTGCCATTTCCTCCCGCTGATGCTGGAGGCTGGGGGCCGTGTGATACAGGGGTATCACACGGAGGCCCGGAAAATTCGCTGGGAGAAGGTGCGCCATCACATGGTCCGGGTCCATGGGACCATGCGGAATGTCCATCAGTTGAAACACCGCTGGGCCGATCTGATCACGAGGGAACAGGACCTGCTGGACCACCTGGGAGTCAGGATTGGTGGCCCTGTTGGTGAGTAGCAATCAATTACATGGACATGATAGTAATCTGTGTGTGAACATGTGATGAATGTTACCCAATCTGCTAGATAAGGAGCTGCCTATGTGTAATGCTAGGGAAACCTAGGCCCTTGTCAATATATATTGATATCCCCAAATTGGCTACACTTTTTCTCCCTCAAACAGCAGAAACTTAATACATATATCTGTATTTGGCAGGTGTGGCCCATCTCTGCGTGATGCAATGATGCAAATGCTGCCTTACTAATGTTTACATATGTGCCCTAATGTGTACGTGTTGCACAATGTGTATGAAGACCTATGCTAGCAGTCAGATGGCTCAGTTGTTCTACACATACCAGATGGCTGTAGCTGTATGTAATGTAGTGTAGCATTTGTGTCAGACAAGCAACACGTTAATGGCTCTATTTGTACTCTACATGTCATAATGGGCAATGAGTAAGTCATGTCGAAACAACATACCTACATATGTAGACCCCATCGCTCGAAATCTGATTTGAATCCCATGATGATGATATACATGTGTGTTTTATACACGTCACATGAAGTCAGATATGTTTTCCACAGATATGTCACATGTGTGTGTGGTTGCTGTGTGTTGAACATGTCCACATAGGCTGTTTGACTGTGAGTGGTCATGCAGTCCTCATGGAACAAGTGTCTGGATGTCTCTCTGGAATGCACATGCTGAGATGTTTGGATAACAATATTGTCGGGGCATAATTATTGTGAGTAAACTTGGACGACACCTGACTGTCCTGGCCACTGCATGTGTGTAGTAGGGTGTGTAACTGTAGCAGGAGAATCATCCAATGTTAATGTTGAATACAAACTCATCCATGCAGTATGAGCATGTGTGAAAGTGTATCATTACCATGTCATATTCTCACAGTGTCATTGTAACAGAATTATTTTGTCAGTCCACCCAGTCTGAGTACATTCTTCCTGTCATGCTTTACAGGTGGACCAGAGCCTTACACCGTGGGAGAGGTGGCACACTTCGACGACCCCGATACCTACAGTGAGTGTTGCCTGAGTGCTATTTGATATATTTATTTGCCAATGACGCAAAATGGACTACTGTGTGTTCAAGAGAAATCATGATGTGATGCGCTGGCCGTTCATTGCCATTGTCGTGTTAGTGTGATATCAAATTGGACTTATGTTTCTGTTAAGCAACACCTAGCCATCTCTGAGATTGAGGGGCTGTAGGACATTACAGTTGGGCCGCAATGGGGAATGGGATGAGTTACTTAGAATACACTGGTCAAAGTAAGACTTGGTCGGGGACTTGACATGAACTGAGTCTGCATATCAGACTGACATTCTCCCATATAGCTTAGGCACATGGCTGTGATGAAAAGTGCATCTTCCTAGTTGAGGATGGACTGTGCACACTGTAGGTTGGATCTTCCGGGGGCATGTACTTACACAAGCTGAACTAGGAGTGTGTGTGACTTGAGTGCAATGGCCTATGTGTTCTGTTGAATCATGAGAATGGGTGTTCCACCTCCTCTGTGTGTGTAGTAAAACATGCCTCACTGATAGTATGTCATGTTGGCAAAAGTCATATCATTGTGACATGTGTGGTCCATGGATGTCACAATGTTTGCCTAAGTCCAACGTGTTGCTAGCCATTCATAGGTCTTGTGTGTGAAGGCACATACTTGGTGAACGTTCAATACACTCCTGGGTGTGCATTTCACATGGGATTGGTGGTTGTTCTTCCCACACCACCCTCAACGACTGGGATGTTAATGTGAAACAGGCTACCTTGGACTGTAGCAACCAGTATCTCACACTTACTTGACACCTTTTGTGTCGTGAGTCAGAACCTAGGGCCAGATGTGCCAAACTGTGTACAAGTTGATAAACTCATAATTATTGTGTGTGAGTTGCAAACATCTGTTTCCTATTCCGAAATGTATTAGGTGATCATGAAAATATATGGGAGATTTTATTCCTAATCCTAAATATGAAGGCTTTTTCCAGTCCTATTTGCAACTGACAGTGGTATGCAAGTCCATTTGCAATGGAGTTTGTGGTTGCTAAGTGAGTCGCAGTTATCATCCACTTTAAGTGGATGGTAACCCACTTGCTAGCAGTAAGGGGTCCCCATTGTAACCCATCACCTTTCCGAGTGTACCAAAATAATCCTGTACAAAACAGGCAGTGGTCCAAGGGACCACTGCGGCCCGTATTTATAATTTTTTTGCACCACATTTGCCCAGCTTTTTGACGCCAAAACGGCGCAAACTTACAAATTACAATTGGAATTTGCAAGTTTGCGCGGCTTTTGCGTCAACAAGTGACGCAAATGCGGCGCAACAACAAATATAAATACGGGCCTAAGTGCCTTAAATTATTCAATATTGAAATTGTCGTAATTTATTTCTAAGTGCTGCTCATTTCCCGTTGAGGTAAACGGCCTACACTTGGGGAACATGTTCTGCGTTATTTCCAAGCGGTCACGGACATGGAGGTCTGCTGTTCCCAGCAGGCCTCCATCCCCGTGAGTGCCCATAGTTGCAAAGGTGGAGCAACTTGCAACCCACATCATTGATGTAAATGAGGTGGCTCTTAGCAACCCCATAGCAACTCACAGACGGTGTCAGATACCCCATTCTGCATTGCAGATTGTTCGTCCCATTTCCCATCTTCCTACATCTGGTCCCTAGTGTAGACATTGGGTTATAGCCCATTGGTTCAATCTTAGCACACAACCAATTCCAGATGGCTTAGAGTGAGGAGTGTGATAGTTATCACATATAGTGACATATGTAGTGAAGTAAGTATGCGGAAGAGGTGCAGCCATGATGTACAAAACCGTAGGGATGATTAGGATGAGTAGTGTAGGGTGATGTCATCCATCATGTAGAGACCTGGATATTCTAGGTGTGATATGCCCTTATGTATGCATGCTTCACATGTACTTCCTCTGAGCCCTTCTGTGAACTATGTTGTGACAATTGCTGCAACCTATACATTTCTAGTAATGTACAAATAACCCATTGTGCTATCCCACCCAATGCAAAGCCAAAGGTAAATATCTGCCTTTTCTCTTCACAGCTGCTAACATGAGGGCGGCCGATCGCATCCATTTTGAGCGGCGTGCCATCCGTTACAGGCACATCCTGCAGGTGCAGTCTGGGTATCGGCGGATGGGCCGCAGGTATCACTCCGAAAGGGCCTCCGGGGCGTGGTGGGCCACACCACAGCCTCCAACAAGTGTGCCACCTACAGCCACCAACGACACAGCCACCAGGTCTGGCCCAGTGGTCCCATCTACTTCGGCTGCCATGGACCCGCCGCATGCAGCACGACCTGGACCCAGCCGTGTGCTGGCAGCAGGACAGTCACATGTCCCACCAACAGCTGCCACTAGCTCGACCTCTGCTGGCACACAAACCCTCCCCACAGACCCTCCCGTGGACCCTGCAGCCTTCCAGGCATTGTCCCAGAAAGTGGACAAACTTTTGAGGAAGGTGGACAACCTGACTGATGACATGAACTATGTAAAGACCCGGGTCCGCGACATCAGGCGCACACTAAGGAGTGCAAACGTCTAGTTCGTTTGCCCTCTTAAACTTTTATCCCTCCCCTCTCACCTCTTTCCTTTTTTTCTCCTGTTAGTTGGGCTTTGGGGATTAGTATTAGGATTAGGATAGGTATGTAGCTTAGTTAGTGTTAGGGAAGAGGGTGGGGGGTCCTTGTTATTTTTCTCAAATATTTGTGTGTGGGTGGGTGGGGGGCAATGTTGGGATTCATGTTTAATAAAACCAAAAAAAAAAAAAATGTAAAACAAAAAATAAAAATAAAAATATCTGCTTGTTTAGGATAGTGTAGTATGTGTGTAGGTTAGTATGTTTTGTCCTGCATGTGTCCTGTCTCATAATGATTGGTGGGGGGTTGATGTTTAGATCGTTTCGTTACATGTGTAGAGTAAGTTTAGCTTAGGTTAGATAGGGACAGTTGTGGGTTATTAGTAGTCAGGTTAGATTAGTGTAGGTGTACCTTTCCCTTAGTTGCCTCTTGTAGTACTAGATATAAATAAATATTTTGTTAACCCTTTACTTGATGCGTTAGGTGCTACTTTATCATGGCCTTGACATCCATGTTGCAGAATGATTTAGTGTGACATTTGTGTCCTATGCTCAGCATCCCCTGGGAATGGATGTTTAACATCCCATCTACCCGTGTGCTCACTTGTTAAGTATCCTCAAATTGGGAGACTCCCCATTGGTAGTGTGCATTGTACACCAAGCTTTTGTTATGATATGTGTCCAACTTCACAAAGAGTGCTTCATTACATGTCAATGTGGGTTAATTGTTAGGTCGGACAGCAGTGTGAAGCTCAGGGAGATCTTTGTAGATGAGGAGTTGTTCACACTCATGTATTGCTGCTTTCATTGCTGAGCTACATCATGTGTGTACTGAAGCAGCATGAATTTCCTTCATGGAAGCCTACTCTGTAAGGGAAGTTAATGCAGTGTGATTTGTACACGATTCATTACATTAAGCGGCATCCATTCTTATTTAAGTCTTGCATGGAGCCTACATTTCCCAGACACCATTTGCTCTCTGGAATAGCGATAGATGGTGCATCATTCTGACCAACACAGCATGATTGTGTGTGCTTAGTTCCTTCCTCAGTTATTTCCCTCAGTATGGTAGGGCTATGATGCAATCCTGGCCAATGCACAGATGGATCTGAATATATGACATCAGGACAGTAGTATAGAGATTCAACAGGGTTGCCACACAGCCACTTTGGAGTTAGGTACTGCACAGTTGAAGTGTGAAATGACACAGAGACACAATAGGTGAGCAAGTGCGATTTATTTACAGGTGTTGTAGTGCAAATTGTCCATTCAACATTTTGGCTGAGTCCGTTCTGGGGCATCATTTCTTGGTGAGCCTATAGAAGGTGTCAGTGCAGAGGGACAGGATTACCAAATTGTAGGAGAGAGACATTCACTGGCAATGTGGACAAGTCAAACAGTGGATTGCCAAACAGTCATTGAGTGTAGGTGTTCAGAAACTGGGCTTTGACTAAACGCAGGACCTTGGTCAGAGTAGGCCATGGTGCAGGGACTAGGGCTTCCGGGTACTCCTCCGTGTGAAGGTTATCTGTTCCACGTCTTCTTCTTCTGATGTGTGTGTTGCCTCCTCTGTCCTTGTTGTTGTTGGTTGTGAAGGGGCAACACACACCTCAGTGTTAGAAGACATGGAGGCAGACATCCCGGGGGCTAGTCCCTGTGGACTTAGGAAGGGCAATACTGCAGCAAGGAGGGCCTGCTGGTTTCTCAGAATGGCAGCCACATCCCGATGGTAGGCAGCCAGGTCAGCCCTGAGGGGTTCGATGTTGCATTCGTGCACCCGTTGACTGGCTTGCATTCTTAGTTGTTCCGTCAACTGGATGACAGCTGTGGCGATTTGCTTGTGTGTTTCTACAAGTTCCTGCATGTGCGATGTTAGTGCTTGCATCACAGCTGTCTGATCAGCAGGAGGGATCATGCACGAATGCACCCTCTCAAGGCTGGCTGCCATAGTTTGCATCCCCACCCGCACCTCCTTGGCCAGCTCCCGCTGGACCCCAACGACGGTTCTTTCAAAGCTGGTTCCAGTGTCGTCGGAGTCCTCAGCTGTGTTGGAGCTGGCAGGTATTACATTTGGGGTGGCAGGTGGGTCTACTGGGGTGGCTGCTTCTTCTGGGCTCCTCCTTGGGACTGAAGGTGGGGTTTGGAGGCTTCCTAAGACCATGTTGAGGGTTTGTGGGGAGAGGTTGATGGGGTCGTCATCGATGTCATCAGGGAAATCAGGGTCAGGCATATCGGCAGGAGATCCATGTTCCTCTGCAATGAAACAGGGTACAATTAGTGTGTCTGTGTTGTAACAAGTTTGCAAACAGTTACAGGCGTTTGGATGCCTTATCTTTGGTGTCTGTTTTTTTCTGGGTATCTGCTGTCCTTCATATGGGCATTGTTGTAGGCCTATGGCCCACCTGTGTGTCACATGTGTGATGTGGAGCTACCAGACTTGTCTGCCTAATTGCCGCTAGGTGTTGCTTTGTAACATTTTGTGAATAGGCATCTTTGTGTCCTACTAGTCCCTCCGTGATTAACTATTCTTATGTAGAGACATTTTCGAGGGTGTGTTCTCATTATCCGACCTGAGCTGACTTGCTTACGAGGCAGCAGGATAGCTAATGGTGTGATGGACTGAGTCTGACCCACTTTTAATTGACTCTGTCACCCTGATTCTTTCATTTTGCTCTAGCTAACTAGCATTGGCTCATGTCTCCCACAGCAAAGGAATGATTATACATCCGAGCGCATGACATCTTTGGAACTTTTCAGGGAAGTTGTGGTCACTCAGATCCCAACATCTTCACTCTTTTCCAGTATGAACTCATACACAAAAGTCAAAGACAGTATTTGTTTCATATGATGATCTCTTTGAACAACTGACTTGTCTATATTTAGGTGTGAGCCACAATAACCCAAATACTTCAACATGGTAGACTTGAAATAGTCAGCAGGAGAGTAAGACATTGGTCGAAAGCTATCATGGTGCCTAACAGTTTGTACTCTCCCTCTGCTTGTTCTATTTATAGCACAGCATGTTAAGCTTCTAGCCTGCCTGTCTGAATCACTGGGGAGACTTCATCCGTCATATCTGAGCAATGGCCTGTGATTTGGTTTTGCATCTGCAGCAAGGCAGGCAGCGTCTGGTGTTTCTCTGTTTGGAGACTCCCTCTTGTGTGTCTTGGGACAAGGAAGTGATTTTATAAGTCATAAGTCATGGTGATGAGATAGTTTCCCTACGCAGGAATGGCAAATCAGAACCCCTACCCCATCTATCCGCAAAGTACCAGACTGTATCCTTGACTGGGGCACAGAGTGTATCTGTTCTGGCACACTCCAGTGCAGATGTAGGCAAAACAGTGTGATTGGACTTATTGACAACACCCTAGGACTGGCTATTTGGTATATTTCCTGATAGGAAGGCCAATGAGAAGCATGTAGTGCAAAGTGCTCAGAGGCTCTTAGATGTGAGCATATGCGTAAGAGTACATTCAGGGTAAGGTGCAGAAAGGCCTACAGCCTGAGGCTAATGCGCAAAGTATACATTACACTTGCCAGAATACACATTGACTGACTGTGGGTGTTGTGAGTGCCCTGCCAACACACTTGCCTCTCAGGACCTGCCCCATTCACTTTTGATTCACATTGCATGCAGTGTACATGTTCCGTGCCATTTCCTATGCATGTTCATGTTTGGATGTGGTGTGGATGTAAACATTGTTGATGTTTGAAGATGAAGGTGGGTCATGTGTGTTTGATTGTATAAGCCTGTTTATCGTATGAAGGTCCGATTTGTTTGTCAGACTTTGCAGGTGTGTTTGAGTGACCAGTTGCCTATGTCTCCTCCTCAGGTGTTGTCTGAGCAGTATGACATTAGTGATGTAGCCTTGTTATCCAGGCATGTGAGGGACCCTGACGTATGCAGCATGTGTGTGTGGTTGGTGCTGTGTGGGTCCTATTGCTGTTTACTTTGGCTTATGTATGTGTCAGGTATGGACATTGGGCATTTGAGTGTACTGGTGTGTTTGTATTTTTACACTGACTTGTTGCGGATGTCAATGTCACCCCCTAATTTGTGTATGTATATTCCATGGGGAGGTTGCTGCCATTTGGTACTGTAGCTGCACAGAGATGAGAGGCGTTATTGTAAGGTGTTGTGGCAGTTACATTGCAGTTGTTGCTTTGCCTACTGGGTTACTGATAGGGACCTAGTTGCTGTAGGATAGATTTTACAAAACAAGTGCCTGGATGTGAGTTTGCTGTAGTGGCCTTCCTACCTGTCGCTGCTTTCCCTTGGCTCTATTGTTGTACTTACAGGATGTCCCCATGGGGCTGTACTTGTTGCTGTGTTTGGTGGTGCCCCAGCTTCAGTGTGTGCTAGGCATGCCCCCCTACTGTGCTCCTTTACCCATGCCACTCTATGTATATGCTGACTTACATGCATTGTGTAGTAGGTATTCCCCCCCTGGTTGCAGTTAACATTAGTGCATTATAATTCCCCATGCGACTTACCCTGCATGTGCATTGTGTCTTGGTAGTCTGCACTGTCCTGCCCTTGAATCCCTGTGACGATCTCCTCGGGGATGGCGGCTGCAACCATCTCCTCCATGTGGTCCAGGGCCTCCTGTTGTGCTGGACTCCCACCTCCAGTCTGCATTACTGCCTTCCTGTTCCTGGCCATTTTCTCTTTGGTCCTGCGTTTACAGTCATGCCAGCGTTTCTTACACTCAGTGACTGTGCGGCGTTCTTCAGCCACACTGTTGATCTTGTCCACTATTTGCTTCCATATGGCCTCTCTCCTACTGAGTGGCAATTTGGATGTAATGAAAAGTTGGTGCTGGTGTTCCGTCACCTCTCTCACCAGGATTTCCTGCTCCTCTTCACTGAAGCGACACTTTCTTTTCTTTTTTTGGTTATCCTGGTTTGTTTGTGGGACCTCTTGGCTGGTTCCTGGTCTGCTGTCATCATCCTGGGCTCTGTTGTGTCCACTGGGATCCATGTTGGCTCTCTGGTAACACTGCAGTTTTCGCGCTAGAATTTGACGCAATTGCGTGAGAAAAACCAGCGCTTTCACGATTGCGCTGTCGTAAATCGGCCCACGGTGATGTGCGTCGCCTTTACGTGGTTTTTCCTTACGACTTGACGCCGCTGTGTGCGTCACAATATCCTGACGCCCACCTGTTGGTTGCGCCGCCGTACGTCAAAGTATAAATTTGACGCCCGCACGGCGCATCCAAATGGCGTTAGACGGCGCAAAATTTTTTGACGCAAAACTGCGTTAGCGCAGTTTTGCGTCAAAAAGTATAAATATGGGCCAATATGTCTCCAGGAGACTTGGAGCCTTGGAGAAACACCTTTTATGAGATACACACACTTCCACAAACCTGCAGCAAAAAGCAGATGCAAAGACAAACCCAAAGGAGACTTGAGCATTTATGTGGCCAGCAATAAACCTATAAATGTAACTGAGCGGGAAATAAACTCTCCTTTTATACAAACATTGCTAACTAACCATTAGAAATCTGAAATTTGGGAAACAACGGGTCTCGGGAGTGAATGTTTATTTAAACCCGAAGTGCGCCCATAGCCAAAAGGTAACTGCATCTTTGGAACATGCATTGTTCGAACTAAACAACTGTTACTCCTGCGCAGAATGGATAATGCTGGTGAGTTCAATTTAAAATACGCATCTGGAACATATCAGGTACCCCAAAGACCATCCACTTGCAAAGGGGAATAGTGGTGCTCGAACATTTTTTAGAGTAGTGGTGCTGGCTAATGACATCACCTCACTAAAGTCATATGTGAAAGTCTTGTCTTTGAAAACAGAACAAACGCTGCCAGAAGAAAAAACATTTGGAGTGTACTCTAGTTAAACACTTTCAAGTTTTATAGGGGTGCTGCAACACCTCCCACACTCCCACTGCCTAAGGGGAAGTGTAGATGACAGGGTCGTTGTTAGGTGCAATGATCGTGTATTAGGACGCAGCCACAGGTGTGTGACGGATGAAGAAGTGTGAGACAGGCATACAGTTTATGTCCTTTATGTTGCACACAGCCCTGCCAAGCACCCCACATACAGGGTTAGACTTTCGCATGTTAGTGCTGGTAACCACATCACCTCATTAAAATGCATTAGTCGTGCACAATAGCTCCTGGAAAGGCGTACAATTCGCTAAGAAGCAGAGCTGAGGGAGAAGATGTGAAGAGAAAAGGGGCATGGAGGTCTAACAGAGTAATCTCAACGGGAGTGATTGAGACACCCTGAAGACCACTACCCCTTGCACAGGCCTCAGTAATGTGTAACTCAGTCTCACAACTTCAGAATTGAAACATTCCAATAGCATTATTACCTATTCATTTGAACAGCTAACAGCCATTGAAAAAGCCAATAGTCATAGATGGTTTAGGTGTGTCAGTTGATATGTTATATATTTGGATGCAATAACACAAAGCTCTGTGAGAAACCAAAATACCGACTGGGTGGCAAGCTAAGGGAACTACAGAAATATAGTTTGTGTTTTTAAGCCACGCCCTTAAATGAAAAGCCAGGTACAATTTAAGAGATCCTTGCTTTTTTCATCCCACTTAAAGCCCTGCACAACCCAATAAAATATAAACAAATCACTTTTAATCCCAAGATCCTAAAGCACATCCATTTTCAGACTTTACGAATGGTGAGAAATGGGGCATGGTTGTACAACTGCTCGTAACATAATGTAATGTATAGTTCTGTGTCGTATTGTTTAGACATGTATTGTTCGCGCTGTGTTTCGCAGTAAAGCAGCGCTGCGCCGTCTGGTATTTTCCTTACAGCGTAGGGTATTGTGTGTGTACTGCATGTTAGACTCTGCTATGTATAGTGTATAGAATCGATTAACAGCGCTGTGTTGTTCTGTGTCGAGGGAGTGATCCGTGGGAGGAGACACCAGGGGGGCAGAGGAGGAGACAGACAAGTGGGAGGAGGCGCAAGAGGAAGGGCGACGATGATGGTGGGGGCGACTCCTCCGTCGCACAATAATAAGAGGATCTCTTGGAGCCCAGGAGTAGCTGAATCTGCCCGGTCAGTGCTGCCGCGAGGGGGTTGGTGGGGTAGTGGGGCTGTGGGGGGGCCTTTACTCTTCTTGAGCAGTGCCTCGGAGATGGTTTTGTAGCAGCGGCTCAGTTCACGGGGCTCTTCGTGCACGGGGGTTGTCGCTGTGCAGGGGGTATCGGGGCAGGGCTAATCTCCATGCAGCTGCCTATTGTGGAAAATACATCACAGTCGAGAAGGCGCCACTGGGGGAGAAGTGGAGCCAAGGATACAGAGGTTCGTTTCATTGAGGACAGAAGTGCGGGGCAAAAGAAAGACGTGGTGTGGAAGGTAAAGGAGAAAATGCTTGGTGTAGGCATATCAGTTAAATTTCCGATGGCCTTGGATGATATTTTGGACAAATCCTATTTTTTCCTTTGCATTCTGGGACTTGTGGTCTTGCTATATAACGGGATGAGCAAGACGAGTCGCAGAATTCAAGGGAAAAAAACAGTACTAGAGCAGCACATCACGCGTGAAAGCTTTACAGGGCTGAGTAGGTGGGGGGAGCTGGGCAGTGGAGGTTGCCCCAACCACTATTTTAGACTGAATTTGACATATAGCTGTAGTGTCGTCCCCTGTGGGCGACACCATGTGAAAGTAGAAACGCGGGGGAATCTATGTCCAGCCCTCACGTGGTCCCCTGTTCGGCTGCACCGGACATTATGTTGGGAGTGGGGTATAAGAGGGGATGACCCAGAGCAGACAGGGTCTTAGTAGTGTCAACTGTTGAAGTGGAACAAATATGTATACAATTAAATTGAAGCCCTTGTCATCATTTCCCACGTGGCCCCAACATTGATGACATGGGGGCTGAGCTTCTATTGCCATGTGCCCCGTCACCTGCCCAGCCGACAACGGACTGCCTGCCTTCGTTCTGTCCAACGGCTCAACAGACGGGACCAGGTTCGCCGACTTGGGCCTCCCGTTTCCTCTCGCCCAGCGCCACCACACCGCCCCGCTGGAGCTCATGTGCCCTCATTCCGCACGTCCCACCAGCGCCTCACCGACAGCCTCAAGGGATCCTCTGTGCTAAATCTGCCTACTCCCTGACGAGCGCTCCAGGCTACGTGCTCCTCAGACAGTCTTGCTCCGCTGCCTCCATCGTGCCTGTCAGCAGCCACGTCCACGGCTGATCAACGGTTCTCCTCGCGGTTTGGAGGAATCTGTCTACCTGTCCTGATTAGTGACCCCTGACCTGCTTTAAGGCCAGGCAACGACTCAACGTCGAGCAGATCCTCCATTCTGCCCTCATGTCCCTGACTCCGTCCTTGCTGCCCTCGCTGCTGCTGTGGTAGGAGTATCTAGCATTCTTTGCACTTGCTCTGTATTTCGTTTCCTGTATTTCGAATTTTGTTTGACCTGTGATTTCATTTGTATTTGTGCCCTTCTTGTGCCCCACTTTGTTTCTGCTGCTGTTTTTGCTGCCTTTCTTCTCCCTTCGGCTCTTGCCGGTTCCCCGTCCCTGTGTCCCCTGCGGCCCGCCCCCCTCACGCTCCCATTGGCCACCACCACCACCACCCGGCTGCTCCTCCCTCCCACCTCCCCTTCTTAATGGCAACCGCTGGCATGCCGGAGACGTGCCAGAGGCAAGCCCGTCTGCACCCGTCCGCGCCTGGACTGCGCCCAGCACCGGTCCCCCTGGCCTTTGCTGCCCGGCCCCCCCCCCCCCTCAAGGCAGCGTTACTCCTCCACCAAACTCTACGCCCTCAATCCAGGACAACACTCCTCCTGCACTCAGTCCAACCCCAAGCACACACAGGGACCTTTCACATGTCACGCATGCCGCTTCTCCTGCACTTCCACAAACACCAACAACACCTACACGCACCACAACTACAACAGCCCCCGCAACCACCTTAACTGCATACTCCTTAACACCCGATCCGTCCACAAGCACGCCATCGAGCTCTGGAACTTGATCACAACACACTCCCCTGACATCGCCTTCCTCAGGGAAACTTGGTTGAACCCCTCATCAGAACCCAACATAGCCATAGCCGTCCCAGAAGGCTACAAAATCTCCAGCAGGGACCGCATAAACAAACCAGGAGGAGGCATCGCCATCATACACAAGAGCACCAACAAGATCTCCACCAACACCCTCGACACCCTAGACAAGACAGAACACCTACACTTCTTAATTCACATAAACGCCCACACCACCCTCAGAGGAACCCTCATTTACAGACCACCAGGCCTCCGCCTCCCTTTCCGTGACGCCATCACTGATACCATCAGCTCCCACACCCTCACCTCCAAAGACTATATTCTCCTTGGAGACTTCAAGTTTCACCAGGAAAACACCCACAACCACAACTCCACAGCCCTGCTAGACAACCTCACGAACCTAGGACTCAAACAACTGGTCACCTCACCCACTCACTCAGCTGGACACACGCTGGACGCAATCTTCACCTCCAACAACCACATCACAGTCACACACATCACTGAACTCCACTGGACCGACCACCAATGTGTCCACTTTTCCTTCACAAAACCCCCACCCACTACCGGCAAAACGCCCCTCCCCCCCCACCGAATGTGGGACAAGATCCCCATAGAACACCTGAACACCAAGCTCACACAAAACCCAACCCCCTTCACAAACGACCCCAACATCGCTGCTCACAACCTCACGCACTGGCTAACACCCTGCGCATACTCCCTCGCCCCACTGAAAAGTAACAACACCGCAACATCAAGACTGCCCCCTGGTTCACCACTGAACTCCAAGCGTGAATGCCGCAAAACTGAGAAAGCGTGGCGCCAAGAGCCCTCCACCAACAACTTCTCCACCCTCAAAACTGCCATAAGTAAACACCACCAACTCATCCAGACCACCAAAAGGGCTTACTAAAAAGAACGCATAGATAGTAACTCACATAACAGCAAGGAACTCTTTACCATCATCAAAGAGCTCACCAAACCCAAATCCTGCACCATCGACCCCCCCCCCCCCCCCCCCCACACTAAACCTCTGCAACTCCCTCTCAAACTACTTCTTAGACATACACAACAGTTTCACACCATCTGCTCCCACCATCACCACCACAGACCTGACCGGCAACACAATACCCCCCCACCCCACCCTACTCCTCACCTGGACCCCTACTAATGACGAAGAAACCGAAAAAACCATGAACTCCATCCACTCAGGCTCCCACACAGACCCCTGCCCCCACCACATCTTCAACAAGGCCAGCCCAATCATCGCTCCCCAGCTCCGCACCGTAATCAACAGCTCCTTCAACACCGCAACCTTCCCAGACACCTGGAAGCACGCCGAAGTCACCGCACTCCTCAAAAAACCCAAAGCAGACCCGGAAGACCTCACCACCTACCGCCTCATCTCTCTTCTCCCCTTCCCCACCAAGGTCGCTGAGAAGATAGCGAACGCCCAACTGCCTCACTTCCTAGAGCGAAACAACACACTCAACGCCTCCCAGTCTGGATTTCGCAAGAACCAAAGCACTGAGACCGCCCTCATCGCCTGCACCGACGACCTCGGAACCAGAGTCGACAAGGGCAAGACTGTCGCTCTCATCCTCCTGGACCTCTCTGCAGCCTTCGACAATGTTTGCCACCAAATCCTCCGCGCATGCCTTTCCAACGCAGGAATCCGGCACAAGGCCCTAGACTGGCTCGCCTCCTTCCTCGCCGAAAGAACCCAGAAAGTCCGCCTCCCACCCTTCCAGAACCCAGCAACCAAGATCATCTGCGGGGACCCCCCAAGGGTCCTCCCTCAGCCCTACCCTCTTCAACATTTACATGGCCCCGCTCGCCAGCATCCTCCGCCCCCACGGAATCACCATCATCTCGTCCGCAGACAACACCCAGCTTGTCATCTCCCTTACCAGAAACCCTTCCACCGCCAAGACAAACCTCCTCGCCGGACTCCTCAACACCGCCAAATGGATGACAGCAAGCCACCTCAAACTCAACTCCAACAAAACGGAGATCCTCATCTTCGGCCAGACGGTATGGGACGGCTCCTGGTGGCCCACTGCCCTCGGATCATCCCAGCACCCTCCATCCACACACACACAACCTCAGCATCATCCTAGACTCCTCTCTCTCCATGGCACAGCAAATCAACACAATATCATCCGCCTGTTTCAACACCCTTCGCATGCTACGGAAGACCTTCAAATGGATTCCCATAGAAACCAGAAAAACCGTCACTCAGGCACTCATCAGCAGCAGATTAGACTACGGAAATGCCCTCTACACTGGTACCACAGCCAAGCTTCAGCAGAAACTCCAGCATATCCAGAACTCAGCCGCACGTTTCATCCTCACCCTTGCACGCCACAAACACATCTCCGCTCACCTCAAATCCCTTCACTGGCTGCCCATCAGAAAAAGGATCATCTTCAAAGTCCTCATCCATGCTCACAAATCCCTCCACAACACTGGACCAGCCTACCTCAACGAACGAGTGAACTTCCACACACCCATTCGTCACCTCCACTCTGCTGACCTCGCCACAGTCCCACGCATCCAACGTACCACCTCCGAAGGCAGATCATTCTCCTACCTCGCCTCCAAGACCTGGAACTCCCTCCCTACCAACCTACGCAAGACCCAGGACCTTCTGGCTTTCAGAAAGCTCTTAAAAACATGGCTTTTTGAGCAGTAATACGGCACCTCCCCCCAACAGCGCCTTGAGACCCTTCCGGGTGAGTAGCACACTTACAACATTTTTCTTGATTGATTAGCAGATTCCAATCAGCTGCAGTGACCTGAATATTTATGTTAATAAAGTGAACCAAAGACAAATCTCCGGCAAAGGGACTTGTCCTGGAGGGTTACTGTGACTAGCACCCCACTGCTCCCCCCCCAAGGGTTCTACGCTGTCGCAGTTCAGGTCTCCCACTGCTGCCCCTAATACTGCTCAGTGGGGATATCGCTGTCAGAATTCTTCTTCGGAACGCCAGCTGCACATCCAGGAACCCACTAACTGCAGCCTGCCGCAGGCCCCAGGGCCCTGCCGACAAAGACTAACGACTACCCATTTGGACACGTGTTATGGGAGCATTCACAGCAAGGATGAGCACTCATTGTCTAAAGTGCCCCCTCAGCGTTTCGCAGCACCACTACTCCCACCCGCCCACAATCTGGAATGGCTAGTATACTGCCATTGAGACCTTCATGACCACTGGCGCTCCACCCACACAGGCAGCCCGCAAGAAATGAACAAATCAAGACCTACTTCAAAGCCATTGGTGTGGTGGATGAAAGGAAGCACCCACTACTCTGGCACCTGGGGGGGTGGGGCATTCATAAGATCTCCAAAACTGTTGTAAAAGCAATGCCACACACACACACCACATGAAGAACAACATCACTGCTCATTTTGAACCTTAAGCCAATCCCTACAGCGAAAGATTCTTACTGCGCCAGGCACATTAGAAGCCAGAAGAGTCAGTGGACGTTTTCTATGCTCGTTAAAAACAGCTAACCAGCACCTGCACGCTGCCGGGTGAAGAGCCCAGTTCATCTAAGGATGTGCATCCTCAAACTCTACTAGCCCATTCTGCAGGAGCCCAACATGAGCATGCAGGACATCCTTACACTGGGGCGCTCAAAAGAGTTATCTAAAGCCTGTACAGCTCACACGGAGCAACGTCCACCTCCCACCCAAGTTGAAGCTGAACCAGTCAATGCTGTGCTTAAGGACTCTTACCAGGCCAAAGGCTGAATGACCCAGACCGAAAGCAAAGAACCACTCCTGGCCTACTACCACACCCTGGAGAATGCCCAGCGAAAGGGAAGACATGCAGTGCCTGCGGCAAACTGAATCACTTCTCTAAAGTCTGCTGCTTGACACCCTGGGGGGTACCCTCCAGCCCCAAGAAACCAGTAACGCCTGTTGCTGCTCTCCCTACCTCTGAGAGCAACATGGATGATGACCAGGAGGTGGTTCACATAGTAAAGACACTCAATGGAAGCCACCATCATGCCAAGTAACGAACGGGGGCACCTCATTTCAGCTCTGATCGACACCGGAGCCTCTATCAACCTCATGGCTGTGGCAGTGTACGCCTGCAGAAACCCCCGCTCTACGACCAATCAGGGGACAGGTACACTGAGACACCGAAGGATTGCCTTCCACCTCCGCCTGAAAGTGGAAAGGGAACTACAGCTCCTAAAGAGGCTGGAGTCATCGAGAAAGTGTCGGGCCAACCCTGTGGGTGTCTCTGATAGTCGTTACCAAAAAAAGAAGCAGCCTGATGCAGTGCGCATCTGCGCAGACATGCAGATACCAAATCAGGCCATCAAGCGGGAGAGAAATCTGACCCCGACCATTAATTACATCATCAGTGAGTTGCCTGGCTCTAAATGATTCCCAAAGATTGACCTCCGGTCCGGCTACCACCATATTTCACTGCACCCAGACTCCCGGCCGACCACCACCTTTTTCACCCATACTGGCCTCTGGAGGTACACCCGCCTGAAATTAGGCATTTCCAGTGCAGCGGAGGTGTTACAACATTCCATCGGAGTGGTTCTACAGGGTATACCGGGCGTCTTAAACGTAAGTAACAATATGGTACACGCCCCTACCTTAGAGAACCATCTTGCTCGCCTATGGATGGTCTTCACCAAACTACGAAACTGTGGGCTTACTCTTCACTGGGATAAGTGTGAATTCCTGAGGATGGACGTCTGCTTTTTCGGATACAAATTCTCTGAGGAAAGGACTGGCCCAGATCCTGCTAAGGTAAAGGACATTGAAGAAACTCCAGCTCCAACCTCTGTATCGGGAGTGCAGAGTTTTTTGGGCATGGTCAACTACTGCTAGGGGTTTATGAAAAACCTGTCTGACATCAAGCCCTTTATGTGAATTGACTAAAATCAACAACCCCTGGGAGTGGAGAGAGGACCAGGAACGCGCATTCCAAGCCACCACCAAGGATGAACTCTGAGCTACCACTACGCCTGCATACTTTGAGGCGAGAGTTTCAACTGGATGTCAATGCTAGCACCACCGGGCTCGGTGCAGTGCTATCCCAGAAACAATATTATGGCTTAACCTATACCAGTAGAACTCTGACGCCCACCGAACAGCAGTATTCCAAGATTGAAAGAGGCCATCCTCTGGGGGAACAGACACTTTCACTTGTATCTGTATGGGAAACCATTTACTGTCCTCACAGATCATAAACCACTCCTCCCACTTTTCAAAAGGTCATCCTCAAAACCAGCCCTGTGTATCGAAAAGTGGATTCTACAGTTGCAAGAATTTAACTTCACTGACAATTATCAACCAGGAACACGCAACCCTGCTGTCTTTCTCTCTCACAACATGCGTGCCCCCCCACGCCACTAGAAACCAAAGAGGCAAGGGACACAGAGTAGTACTTCCCATACCCCTCACCAAGGTGATAGAAGTCACCTCTCTAGATGACTGTCTCCAGCTGGCTGTCGAAGCCCTCCAGTCAGGGGATTGGTGACCTTTACTGCACCTGTCAATCTTCCGCACCCCTGAGGCCAAGTCTACCCTTCAGACCTTCTACAACATCTGACATGAACTCTCCCTCAGCGAGGACAGCTGCCTTCTGAGAGGCCCTCATTTAGTCCTCCCAGCAGGACTGAGGTCCTGTGTCGTTGCCCCGGCCCACGGCGCGCATCTAGGCAAAGAACAGGCTCCAGAGCAAAGTGTGTTTCCCTGGCCTAGACCAACAAGTGGAGGAAACCATTAAAGGCTGTTTAGTCTGTCAAGCAAGTGGCCATCTGGACCCGCCAGCATCTGTCATCACAGAGGATGGCCCCACGACTCCGTGGCAGCAGGACAGCACAGACTTTGGAAGTCTCCCTGATGGCTCTTACATGCTAATAGTCATGGATGAGTATTCTCGCTACCCAGAGGTCGAAATTGTTACAGCTACATCCGCAACAGAAGTCAACCCTAAAATGGAGAAGATAATGGCCACCCACTGCCTGTTTGGAGAGGTCAGCACAGATAACCGACCCCCATTCAATAGTCGTGAGTGGGCCGAAGGAGGGATTCCTACAATCCCAGAATGTCAAGCTGAGTCACGCCCGGTGGCTTCAGGCCAAAGGAGAAGCAAAGCGGTTTGTCCGAACTCTGTTGAAGACCATTCAAATTGCACTAGCAGAAAGCCACAATGTTCAACGCGCCATCTACAATTTCCTCAGGGAATACAGGGTCACTCCCCTTGCCACTACAGGTATCGCCCTGAGCCAGCTGTGCTTTGGACAGACTGTGACTGACTCCATGCCTCATCATCCGATGTGGGTCACTCAACTGAATCCTGCAAACTGGTGAGACACCCGGAGATCTTGGAACAACGATTATGCATCAAAGAGACAATGACCAAAACACAACATCATCCAAGCAGGCGACTGAGTGTTGGTAAAGGACCGCCACTCCAGTGGCAAGTTCCGACTGTCTTTCAAGAAGGACCCCTGAACAGTGATCGATGTGAAAGGCACCATGGTAACCGAGGAGAGGAGAGGTGATGTTGTCATGAGAAATGTGTCTGAATTTAAAAAGGCTACCTCGGTCTTTGTTCATGGACGTCCTGTCAGATGACGATCAGTGGGGCAGTGACCCACCTGCAGGGTCCAACTTAGATGGCTAACCCACCCTGCTTGCCAGCTTGAAAGCTGTCCATGTGCTGAGGTCACAAACCCCCGCAGAGGCACCGGTACCAAACTTACCACATGCTCAGGTGCCACCAGCGATTGGTGTTGGAGTGAGACTCCCTGGGAGAGCAGGGGCTAAATATTGCCACTTTTGATCCAATCCGGATCCATCCAGGCGGCATGTTGACTTTCTTACATCCTGATCTGGTGTCCTGTTGCTTCCAAGTTACAGTTAAGCTGAAGTTATATGTGTATAATTCATTACCACAGTAGTGTTATTTGTTTAGTTTTTTTGGTGAAGAGGGATGTAGTGTCATCCCCTGCAGGCGACACCATGTGGAAGGAGAAACCTGGGAGAATCTGTGTGTCCACCCCTCGCGTGGTTCCCTGTTCGGCGGAGCTGGATATTACGTTGGGAATGGGATATAAGAGGGAATGACCCGGAGCAGACGGGGTCTTAGTAGTAGGAACTGTTGAAGTGAAACAAAGATCTATAAATTAAATTAAGGCCCGCATTATCTTTTCCCACGCAGCCTCTACAGTGGCCAGAGTGAGTGCGAGTAAGCTTCTTGTCCCCTCTCACCTTTTGAGCTCTCCATATGCGAGAAGACTGATCTTGTCCCCACTCTCTTTAAGAATGTACCCCTGTCCGAGCACAAAGTGACATTGACGGAGATGTTTGCTCCCTCCTAACGTTTTTAAATTCCCTGTATGCCGATACACGTTTTGAGAAAGTTTCTTTGCCCCATTTCAGAGTGAACTCCATGTGCATTCTGGTTGTTTCAGACATACTCTTTCGCCTCCAATGGAGACCCCTCCACTGTGTGCTCTGTGGCTGAAAGAACTAGTCAGTAAGCAGCCTTTTCGCCACTCACTGCTCCTTGGAGAAGATTTCACCCTTTACTCTCAGCAACTATTACAGACACCTCTTGACTCACTCACATTCACTCCCCGTCATGTGCTTTGAGCGGCTGTAATAGAGGTTCATGCATTCCCTTTAGGGTCAACTCCTGAATTTACCATCAGGTAAGACAGTGAAATAAACCAGGCCAAGTGAGAGTAAAAGGCCACTTTTATGAGGACAGATATGCAGTTCTGAAACTATGTTAAAATCTTTTTCAATTTTAAATTTATCGCCTCATTAATACAATAAACACAAACCTAACACCCCATCCTTAAACCCCCCAACAATAAAATGCACCAAATCGTTCTTACAACTTTCAATCTGCACCATCCACTTTCTTTCATCCACTGAGTTTCCATCGTGACTCAACCATGGCTTCCCTGTGTCCCTCTGATAAAGTTTATTCTGCAGTGCCCCCAACCCTTCTGGCCTGTCATGAGCTCTTCACTTCCTGCAACCTGTTCAAAGCGACAATGTAAAGCCCCAGAACTGCAACCCAAAAAAGCAAAGCCAGAATAAACTAGAATATAGAGGGAGGGACAGGGAAACAAATTAAACCACCCCCCTCACTGCAGGACCACAGAATCAAAATGACGTGATTATCCTTCAGACCCCCTAATGGCTAACCTAAACCCGCCTCATGCACAAAACTAACCAATAGCCTACCCCCTAAAACGCCAACTCGCCCAAAGACACCCAGGGGTAGACATCCTGCAAGTGCCACTTCCTGGCGCACCCATCGGGCGAGACGGAAAAATAAACCTGGCCAAGTGAGAGTAAAAGGCCGCTTTTATTAGAACAGGTTTACAGTTCTGAAACTTCATGAAAAACCTTTGACAGTTTTTAATTAATCGCCTCACTAATGCAAGAAACACAAACCCAATGTCCCACCCTTAACTACCCCAACAATAAAATGCATCAAACCATTCTTACAACTTTCAATCTTCACCATCCCCTGCCTTTCCCCCATTACTCATCCATGACTTCCCTGTGTACCTCTGCCAAAGTTCAGTCTGCAGTGCCCCAAACCCATCCACCCTGTCGTGAGCTCCTCACTTCCTGTCACCAGGGAACAACCCTGCCAGGGCGGTTTTCCTGTACCGCCCTCTCCTCCCCCCACAATGCATCAGGCTAGAAAAAAATAGGCTGTTGACATAGCCCAAACAGTTGTCAGCATCAGCTTTGAATGTCCAGGATTAATTCTAATTTCTGTCTTATTTCAAGCAGATACATCTCATTGCCAGTGACGAAAAAATGTACTACATCCTGCCTAAAAAACTGGAAATCCTCTTTTTTAAAGTATAAATGTTCTAGCCAACCTATAACCCTATTTCTATAAAAGCGCTGCATTTCCTGGTTACATTTATGCGTCGCTCTTTCCACCGTAGTAAACTTAATAGCAAATCACCAAATTCTCCTAGGGACCAGACCTGTAAATATTAGCTTTTTCCCATACCAAGAGTGCCCAATAATATGTAGATCTTTCATCATCTCTTTTATTAGAAACAAACCGATAGTTGCACCAGATTGTTTTCACCTAGATGTAATAGTAAAACATCAGGTTACACTTTAACTGACAACAAATTAGATAAGCAAGTTAAAAGTGGACTCAATTTCTTACCCACCCAATCAATCTTTATTTCATCACAACGAAAACCCAAGTTCTTCCCAAAAGGTTGTTTCTCTGCTTGATTTGCCATCCATTTGATAAATGAGTGTCCAACTATCTAGATGGAAAGAAAAAGCCAACGTCCCTCCTGCCACACAGTCTGAAATTAGAAACAGTTAACCAGATTTACAAGCTAAGCATCCTCGGACAGCTTTAGAAGCCGCACCAATTTGGAAGGAATGGGTGCCGTACCCGAAATGGTCCTCACCAACTTGAAATAAAGTCTTCCTCATTACCCCAAGAACCTGTGATGCAATCAGCTGTGATTCATCCTGGTGAGCAAAAATTGGGCCTTAATTAGCACCCCCCCTCTTTGCTTTAAATTCTTGCCAGTAGTCACCGGGCACACCAAACCATTTATTTTGTTCAGCAACACCTTAGCCCCCTTACTCATTGGAACGCTCTAAGAAAATTTGTATAGTTGCACACATTACCCTGTTTTCCTTTTTCCCCATCTTCTTTAATGCAAATCCCCTTGCTGCAAAATATGACTTTTGTACAAATTTTTAGCACCCCTTCTTTTTTGAGCCTTTTACTTTTTGTTCTCGCCAACTTGGTATTTTCCCTTCTTCCAAATCATCATCCTCTTCATCATAATCCAACTCACACTCCATATGCCCCTCAACAGGCACAGAACTCACACCTGGACATGGACATTCCCCATCACCCTCACCCCCCATAAAAATACTTACAATCTACTTTTTTGGAGCTGGTACTCGTGCCAATGTTGTCTTCTCCCATGTTGTTGCGATGGTTGCACCAATCCTCTCCTTCCCTTCGGGCCGCTGAACCCGGGTCGTTTGGACCCCAGCCGGCTGAACTTCATTGCATCTGGCTGTGCTATGCTATACTCTCCCATCGGTGCCCTGCAGGTCACCGCAACCTGCAGGGACTGTGGTGCTGTGTTCTGGCTTGCCTATACTACTCAGGGTCAATTCAGCCTCCCTAGGCAACCAAACCCATCTACCTGAACTCAATGCCTATTGGTCAGACCCTTATGAAATTCATTGCTGGACATTGCTTTACCCTTAACTGAAAAATCATCAGTTTTATTACTAGCAGTAACTCACTTTTTTAATTTCATTGTCTTCTATGCTGTCTGCGATTTTGTTGTTGTTGTTGTTCTAGAGTTGTTCTCATTTCTTGATGTGCATAGATATGAAATTGCCCTTCAGAAGAGAGCAGACTGTTGCTGGAAGTGTGTGTTCATTAGAAAATGAAGTTGATGTCTGGTAATTTGCCTGTTTTAACATGTTTCTGAAAATAGGCACATTTTTAAAATGAGTGCTCGCACTACGTGATGCATGCAAGCATTCTGTTGCCCCCTGCTTGTTGGAAACAGCCACTGTGCAGGTGGTACACACACAGTGCGCAGAGTACCGTCCTCTGTTTGCTTTTTGAACTCCCCGGAGCCTGCCTTCCACTCGCTGGGGATTTTCCTGCAGAGGCAGGTGTGCACATGCGGCCCCTGCCTCTCTTTGAAATAGAAACTGACTCTTCAGCAGGTAAGAGCAGTATCTCCTCTGCTTCAAAAGCCTTGATTGGCATTCGAACACTCTCTTCCCCTTGGCAACAAGCTCTTGCTATCTTAACTTTCGGTTGCGGCAGCGGGCATCCTAAAATAGCTGCCGACACAGCACACTTCGGCCTCTCCCATCCTACCCAAGCTTGTGACAATACACCGGGTTGAACTAAATCTGCCCTGCCCGCTTCACATAACACTTGGAGCTCTACTCTAACAGCGTACAATGTATCCACTATTCTGCACCTACTGTATATAGGCCTAGCTGAGCGCTACAGGGAAACAAATTAAACCACCCCTGATTACAGGAGCACAGCGTTGGAATGACATGATTATCCCTCAGACCCTTTAGGGCTAACCTAAGCCTGCCCTGCACGCAAAACTAACCAATAGCCTACTCCCTAAAGCCTGGACTTCGTCACTCGCCTGAAGACACATTCTGCTATGCCACCCCAGGATCCCACATAAGAAGAAACATTAATCGGTCTCCCATTTACGTAAACTTCAAAATGTGGCCTCTGAGAGATTGGTGCTGTCCATGAATTTCCATTTGCCTGCTCACGATCAGGTGTGCAACAGGGTCTTTGAGCACCTCAGTGTGAACTCGAGTTCTGTGCAGCAGCCGAAGAGCAGAAGAGATTCACTTGCCCCTTAAGAAGAACTCAACTGCATGCGCTGACCGGCTTTGATGGACATTGGCTGCACATCTTCGAGGTGTACTCTGAGCATCTGTGAGAGGGTTTTTTTTCTGGTTGATTACTCGAGATTCAACCTTACTTTTCAGTCAAACATAATTATTTATTTTAAAAATGTTAAATATTACCTGTGATTAGTCGGGCCTGATTCTCTGTGAGGCAATGGACTTTACAGTTTGGCCTGGCACCTTGTGTGGCCTTGAAGCAAGTCCTCCAGTCTGGGCCTTGCGATCTGCTATCGCCACCAGTGCGTCATTCAAGGCCCTGGACTTTGACATCTGGTTTTGAAGTATTCCCTTGATGGTAGGCCTAACCCCACAGTTTTAGAACCAGTCGTTTATACTTGTTGCTGATACTAGGACGGTTTGCCTGCGATATAGCTTCAGAGTGATGCAATGCACTCATGCGTCACATTGAATTGGGCCTCAATGCTGTGCCTTCTGTTGCTTTTCGGATTCTTGCCTAGAAAGAAGGTTGTCAGAAAAGGTGCCACTAAAACGTGAAATGGACGTTTTGAGAGGCCTACATTAAGAGCTGGAGCGGATTTGATGAAGAGCAGTAGAAATGGTTAAGAGTCTGGAAGACAAAATTAGTGTATGTCCGGATAATGTCCTCAATGGAAATTTAGTTCAGTTAAATATTTTGAGAGCGATGATGCAGGCAGCTTGCAGTAACCCGGGTAGGGTACTGGTGGGCATTCATAGGTACAGGTAGGGGCTTGAGGCAAAGGTGGTGGGTAAACAATGGGTAGATGCCGAGTTCTGACACAAAAGTGGGAAAAGTCATAAACAATGGCACTGCATGGCGATGTGTATTTTGTATATTTAGTTTTTGGTTGATAAATGTTTGAGGGAGCCATACAGATCTGAGGCTATGAGAAGCTATGAAGGCTGTCTATAAGAAGCAGCATCGATCTTCCGCTGGCACTGCTGCCCCCACAAAGGCCTGCAGGCCTGGGAAAGAGTCGCTAATGACATTTTTACTCCTTTAGGTTTGCCGGAGGCCATCCTCCCAGTGTGGAGGACTAGGTTGTCTATGGTTCTTCCGGTGCTATTTGGCTCCATTCTCACACTAGCAGCTGTCTTTTCTTTTCACTGAATAACATTGAATAATGAACTTTAACCTCTATTCTTTCACTGTCCTGCCTTTTTCTCCCTCTTTCTTTTGGCCCCATCCCTCTCTACCACTTCTCCCGGTGCCATGCCTCCTCAACTCTTTCTTTCTTAACAGCCTTGCCACTGTCTGCTGTGGGCGCCACCTGAAGCAAAAATCCTTGTCACGATTTGGGGGGTGAATACGGGGTGCCCTCAATGGAGGAAAAGCGAAAGAAGAGGAGCCCCAAGGTGTGCCTTGCCCAGGCTGCTCCGCCAGGGGTTTTGCGCAAGTTGCCAGTCCCTGCCAGCAAAAGTGCCACCTTCACCCTCTGCCCGCCTCATCCCACCTCACCAAAACAGAGAAGCAAGCTCAAAAGGTTAGTTCCTGGTGATGGTACTGTGGGGTAGATATCAGGGAGTGATCTTATTTCAGTGTCCAGAGCTTGGTGGTTGAGCCATGAACGCCAGCTAGAAGCTCAGTGTTGGGTTCTTGGTAGAACTGGGCTATGTGGCTGAGATAATGATCAGTTAGTTACTAACAGCCAAATTCTTGTGGCCAGGTGCTGGTAGTAGACAACCTCGCCACCAGATAAGCCCCAATCTTCTTTACAGACAAGCCTCAGACCATTAGATGCCAACAAAACCTGTTGGGAAAATGCTGAAGATGTCGCAAAGAGAGACACACATACTGTGCTGACATAATAGAGGCTAGTAAACAACTAAAGGTACTGTTCCTCTAGAAAAAATGAAAGAAGCGAGGTTGCATTCCACTGTAAGGGAGTCCTTGTACTCAAGAAATAGTGCCCATATAGACCCAAATGGGTGTCATGTTTCATCATAGGGCAAGCTCCTAGTCAGGCCGGTGCTGCAGTGCCCGATGGGCCCCTTTAAGAGGGCACTATCTCAGAGATCTTTTTAGTTCTGCTGTAATGATGATCTAGTGTGTAAGGGTATGTTCTGTGTAGTGTGGTGAGAATGAGAAAGACAAAAAAGATGTGTTAAAACTGTCTAGGGGGTACCAAAATAGTCTTTAATGTTTTGGTCTCCTTGGCAGGGTTTAAAACAGGTTGCCACCCTGCAGGCCCAAGGTGCCTAGGTAGCCTTTAGAGTATTTTAAGTAGGGTCAACATGTTTCGCGCTTCGTGGTCCAGCAGGATCCTTGACTCTTCTTCAGGACCAGATTTTCCTACCCTACACCAAAAAGGATATGTAATGGTTAGTGTTCCCTAACAGATAAGAATAAGCCTGAAATGAGAAGAGATGGGGTAAGTGGCTGGCTTGCAATGCGCAGTACCACTTATTTTGCAGCTGTGTGCATTTCTCTGCCTATGGTCTAAGGGGCCCAATAAATATATCTCACAGGTTTGGATCATACCAAAGATAGGAATTCTTATCTGTTAGGGAATAATAATCACTACATATCCTTTTTGGTGTACACCATAACTGAAAAGATCTCTGAGAAAGTGCCATCTCGTGGGACCCATCGGGCACTGCATCGCCCTATGATGAAGAGCTTGCCCTATGATGAAGCATGACACCCATTTGGGTTTGAGTGCACTATTTCTCGAGTACAAGGACTCCCTTACAGTACAATGCCACCTGGCCTCTCTAATTTCTTCTAGAGCCTGGGTCTTTAAACTGGGGGACAGGCCCTCCTGGGGGGCTTCAAATGATCCTGGGAGAGGAGAGTGGGGTCACAAGACTCTGGCCAAAAGAAGCATTATGCTGATAACAGGGTTTGTTATAAACTGAAACAAATGAGTAAACCACTCTGTAATGGAATATCTCTAACATGTTTTGTTATTTATATCCAAGCTGGGAGTATGTGTCAAAATGAAGGGACTCCAAATACTCTTTAACGCCCCACACCCACTTCTAATAATCGCTCTGTGAATACATTTACATGTTAGTAAGGCCTGCCAGACCAAAATAGTATGTTGGCATTGTGTATTAGATTGCATTTTTAAAATAGTAACCAAACTTAACTTCAGGATTTAAATAAGTATACACATATTCAGAAATTGCCAATTTAATAGAATAATTGTGAAAAAATGTGTAAGGGGGGCTGATGATTTTGTTCCCACTGGAGGGGGCATAGCATTAAAACGTTTAAGGACCACTGTTCTAGAGGAAGAGAACCTTTAGTTGTTTACTGATATTTGAGAGCCTAGGCTCCCTGTCCCTCCTCTTCAATATATAGATATAATAGAGGTTAAGCCATAGAAATCCTACATTAAAAAAAAAAAAATCAGATTTTAGTCCAAATCCCTGAAATTCTATACTGACAGAGGCTTGGATCTTGAGAAGATTTTAAGTTCTTGTCTGCAGCATAATCCTTTTGGATTCTCCTGCTTGGTTCATTTTCCAATATGTATGCCGTGGATTTGAACATGCTGCCTTTCTAACTAATCTTCTCTGTTTATAAAGTCTTCCATTATGGTCTTTCTTCCATGCCCAGGGCATCCTCAGTTCTACAGCTCTTTCAGTGGCAAAAAATGGCTATAGTGAGACAGAACATGGACTATACAATGCATTAGACAAATGACATTGTCTTTAGGTGCTTGAATCACACGCTGTGCATTTTAGGTGCTCATGCTATTTACCCTTGAAGGACGAAAGGCTGGGCCAACCCTGCTATATTCATACATTAGCCCTGCAGGGTTTGGATAGAATTTCAGCTCCATGAGTTACTGCATTTGCTGGTAGGCTCTGCTAATATAGGCTTTCTCAGCTTGCTTTTGTTCAATTTAGTTTTATCCTTTTATTTTTCTCATTTTATTTCTTTTCCCTACATTGTTTCTTTCAATTAATTTTCCTTTAATCTTCCTTTTTCGCTGCCTTATTCTTTCTGTGGCTTTCTTTCTTCTGCATTCTCGTTCCTGTTCTTTCTTTTCACTAACTCATTTTCATTCTCTTTCTTAACTCACTTTTTTCTACCTTCTCATTTCTTTCCTTTTCTTTCTGAGGGTTTCTCTTTTTCTTTTCTCTTCTTTCCTTTTTTTCCCTTTCTCTTCAGTACTCTTTTACTTTTGTTCTCCCATTTGTTTTCTATTCCTCTGTTTTCACTCTACCTTTCTTTGATTCCATCTTTTGCTTTCCTTTGATCTAGTTTATCATAGCAATATTTTAGGTTTCTGTTTAATTTTCCCTCTTCTTTTCTTCACTTTTTCTTCTGTTCCTTAGTTTTTCTGTTCTTTTTCTTTAATTTTCTATTTCTTCTGTAATTTCTTTCTTTAGTTTCCTTCTTTAGATCTGATCTAGAGTTATATGGTTTTAAAATACATATATATATATATGTGTGTGTGTGTGTGTGCAAACCAGGTTGCCCTCAGACGAAAGCGCACTCCCACACTCCCAACAGGTTATTTATTAAGGAATGTAGCAAAGCCAGCAACTTATAGGGAATTCTTTAGCATTTTCATTGTTCCAGGCCTTATATTTTCAGTCATCTTTCTCATCTCTGGACACTTGTTTCTGGGTTCATCCCTTCATCAGCAGAGAACAGTAGTCTGTTGTATTTCACCTTAGTAGGTGCAGCCAGTGCTGAAAGCGTTTCAAACATATATATATATATACACACACACACACACACATCACAGATGAAGAAGGCTGACTGAAGGCCATATGTGTTTGTGTGTCTGTGTGTGCGTGTGTGTGTGCGTATGTGTATATAGCTATATTTATATATATGCACATACACAAAAATACCCTTCAGTCAGCCTTCTTCGTCTATTGCTCTATTTAATTGTCAGTCATGTTTTACTTCCACCCAACACACCAATTGGTCAGCCCACTACATCCACTGGCTAACTTCACTGTGAGTGACAATTACCTCTTGCAGATATGCACCTGATAATCCACCTAGAAAGTAGTTCACTTCACTGCTAGGGCTGGTAGATCATCTTTTGCTTTCATTTTTGCTATCAGTTCATGTTTTTTATTTATCTGTTTTGGTAATATATCATTTTTTACTTTCTTTTTTTCAAGGCATATGGAAGCCACTTCAGAGGGCATCAGTTTTTACCTTTTTTATCTTTACACTTTTAATGTCTCTTGCATATGTATGCAAAAAATTACAAACAAGCATTGGTAAAGCCAATAGGTCTCTCCTCTATGAGAGCTATTGGCTTTGCAAGTGTCTTTTAGCCATGTCGAACAGCAATGTGGCTGCTGCTCAGCATGGCTAAAAGGGGTGTGGTGTAGAGAATAGTAGAGTAGAATGAAGTGGCATAGAGTAGTCATGTTCTGGGTGTAAGTAACTAAAGCGTTGATAGAGTTAGCAGATAGGTTGAAAGCAGTAAACATCCAAAAAATTTAAATTGCTGGACAGATGTGCAAATACTTGCAGTGTCATTTATTAATTGGAACGAAAACCCAATGTTAAATAAGAGACCATATTTTGAAAGAAAGATAACCCAATGTAAAATATAAGCTCATTTTTTTTAAAGCAGTCTTCAAAATAAAAGTGCATCTTTTCAAAGCATTCATCATCTGTGTTTTGTAATTACAGAACATAATTTAATGTGGTGTCTCAATACTGCTAAAATGTTGATAGAGACAGCTGATAGGGTGAAAGCAAGATAAATAAGAAGCTGTACACCAGTGTTAAAAGTAGGAAAGCACGTTGCATAGCCAAGAATAATACCGAAATGCTTCTTAAAAAAATAGTGCATTGCAAAAAAAGGAAAACGCATGTACTTGATTCATGTTCCAGGGAGGGGCTAACACAAGAAAGGAAGGTAAGCCTACTAGAACTAAGCAATCATGAGAAACAAAACCACAAATAGATCCTGTGGGTGGGTTGTAAGGCCACAGAATTGTAAACAATGTCTAGCAGCACAGTGAATGCACTCTGTAAGCTAGACCTAAAAATCAGAGGCTTGCCGAGGCCAGACCGATTGGCTCAGTCAGTGCTTATTATCAAGGTGATGCTCCTTATTCCCTGTAATGAGGTTTTATGTAATTTGACAGGATATATTTGATTTAACTTTTGTGGCCTTCACCTAGAAAGCTGTTTGTTAGCAGTATCTGCTTATAATTTGGTCACTTGAGGGTCTTCCAGCAAAATAATGCCACTCAAAAATCCCCCGCATTGTATGATGGGGTGTTTAAGTTTGTAAGTGTTCATCTTTTCATAGAACTTGGCTCATGTCTTCCCACAGGGCAACCAAGGAAAAGGCTCGGGCCCCTCAGCCTTCAGGCAGTGCGGTGACTGGGGCTCCCCTGCAACACTCCTTCCTGACGGACGTGTCTGACGTGTGCGACATGGAGAGTGGCCTCCTTAATCTCCTCAACGACTTCCATTCTGGGAAACTGCAGGCCTTTGGTGAGCTTGAAAACGCTGTGTGTCTGCCTGAGCATGAGGGCCCTCTGGACATCGGCGTCCTCCACCAGGGCAGTGTAGGGAGCGGAGCATAAGGGTTGTAGTGTAAGCCAGGAGTATAAAGTCATGGTGCAACAGAGCTAGATATCTCTGTCTGAAAATATGCTTCCCGAGGGCCCTGGATATCACAGCCCATACGAGAGGGCTCTTCTCCGTCCAAGCACAAGGGTCCTTATGGAGACAGGTATCTGAGAGTTCTGATAAGTAAACCAGATATCTGTCTGAGTATTGGGTTTCTGTAGTCAGTCAGGTGTCTGTTGGAGTACCCCAGGGATCTCTTTACGAGCACCGGGGCCCTGGAATCAGTCAAGACTTTGGGGTCTTAAAGGAAGCTGATATTTGTGTCTAAGTAGAAGAGTTCGCATCTGACCCAGGTATGTCTGTCCGTACACAAAGGTCTTCTAATCAGCAAAGAGTCTATGAGTTATCAAGTGAGTTGGCATCTCATGTGTTAGTAGAAGGTAAATCTATGTCGACATGGGTTTCAAAGCGCAACGGTGAGCCAGGTGTCTGTGTCGCAGTACAGTGACCATTGTGGGAAGGGGCTGGCCGCGGCAGAGTCTCGGCGGCTGTGGTTTCGGCAGAGGCGCGCCTGGAGCCGGGGTGGTGCTGCCTGGCTGGTGAGTGTGCAGCGCCAGCGGCGAAGAAAAGACTTGGTGCTTTGGACCCCTGGGGCCGTGTACTGTGGTCCGTGCTGCGGCTTGGGGTTGGGGGAGGGGCAGAGCAGCAGGGAGAGGAGTTGGCGCTTCCCCGCGCTCGGGCCCAACACTTTGCCGGAGGCCCCCCCCCCTGAAATAAGCCGCATCGGCGGCAGACAGTGCTGCGGGGCCCCCGGCCGGGCTTCGACTGAGAGGACTGTTGGATCCTGAGACTGGGGACACCCGGGTGGCGGCAAAGAGCCCGGGACCACCTAGGTGGATGGCAATGCGGTCGGGGCCCCGTTGGCGGGGAATGCTGTGGCGGTGAAGGAAACGGGGCCCCAGAGAAGTAAAGACTGGTTGTTTGAGGGCCGGCGGCAGCAAGCTGATTGTGCTGGACGCTGGCAGTGAAGAGCCCGGGGCCCCCAGGGGTGGACGGCGTCACAGTCGAGGCCCTGCTGGCGGTGGAAGCTGTGGAGCCGAAAGGACACGAGCCAAGCGGGGCCCCATGGAGGGGACGGCTGGTCTGTGAGGGGCCGGCAGCAGTAGACTGATTGGGCTGGACGTGCCCAGTGTGGAGCCTCTGTGGACCTTCTGAGGTGACCTAGGACCCCTAACTCCCTTCTCAGACATCTTCCCCCCCACCACCCCCGTGCGCGGTCGGCGGCAGCCCTTGGTGGGGCCCACGGGTGTGGAGACAGAGACCTTTGGAGGAGTCGCGCAGACCAGGGGGGCAGGGTGGAGCCCCAGTGAGAGGCGTGCGGCGAACAACTCTCAGATCAGACCATGAATCAGTGAACGACCAGTGAGCCCAAATTGGTGATCGGGTGTGAATGGGCCCTGGACCGCAGCTGTGGAGACAAGGATCAGGGGCTGAGCTGGCGCTCCCCGGGAGAGAGGGGCTGTGATCCGCCCACCAGCCTAGAAATACCCTCCGGGGTCGGGGTGTTCAGCTGGAGACCTCGTTTGGGGCACCCTCGAGACCAAATCGGCGGAGGGCGGTTGGCGACATCGGCACAGCCCTGACCACACACCTGAGATGGGGAGAGACAAAGTGGGCAAGCAGCCGCCGGCATCGCAGCAGCATATAGACCAATTTACTAAACAAGGATCCTCTCGGGCGATGGGAGAGCCGGAGACCGCGGCGGTGGGGGGAGTGAACAGGATTCTTCAAGCTATCCAGACCTCGCAGTTGGCAGTGGAAGCCAAGGTTGGTGCAGTGAAGGAGGATGTGGGCCTCCTGTGTCAGGACTTACGAAAGGCGGTAGGCCGCATCAAGGAGGTTGAGGACTGAGTCTCTCAGGCTGAGGACGAGATCGCGGACCTTAAGATTAAGGTTGCCCAGCTGCAGACCCATACCGGCAAACTGCACCACAGAGCAGAAGATGCCAAAAACCACTCAGGCGTAATAATGTGCGATTCGTGGGCTTCCCGGAGGGTGTGGAGACAAGCTCCGCTGTTGAATTCCTGGATCGTTAGATTCGATCGTGGGTCCCGGAACAGCGGCTCTCTCCGTGGTTTGCCATAAAGAGTGCCCATAGGGCTCTGACACCGCCGCTAGGTGGCCCCCAGCGGCCGATGATAGGACCGGGATGTAGTCTGAGAGGCTAGGGCCCAGTCGGACTTCCGCTGGGACAACCATAGGATCCTGATATTCCCAGACTATACCTCTGAGGTGCAGGCCAGGCGCCGCACATACGAGGGAGTCAAACAGAAGCTGCGGGCAATGCAATTGACATACATGCTCCTCTTTCCTGCGCGGCTGAAAGCCATGATGGACGGGAAATCCTTCTTCTTTGACTTGCCGGAGGCTTCATGGGAATGGCTCATGGAAGAGCGCTGTGTGACTCGGTGGGGGGGGGCCTGACCCGAGGAACGGTCTGCCAGCGACAGGCTGGGCTGGTGCCCCGGGAGGGCGGGGGGCCGCAGGCGCACCCGGTCCCATCGGAGAGGGAGGAGCGATCCTCGTGGACAATCGTCAGAAGATGTTCAGCTAGACCAGGCTCCCACTGGAGGAGGGCTGTGCCAGACAGCCCTGAGGAGAAGAGGCCGACTCGAGACGTGGAGGGGGAGCGCCTGAGCCAATCTCCCTTGCTCTCCTGATTCTGACTCCTTGTATTGTGGGTATTTGGGAGAGTTCGGGCGAGCGCTCCCCCCGGAGGCGAGGCGAGGGACAGTGACTGGTCGCATTGCAGAACTCCGACTCAAATGGAGGGGTTAACCATTCCACGCTTACTGTAGACATTCTGTATCTACTGTTTAGGGCGACAGATGCTTATGGGGTGGAAGTATGGGCAGGGGCAAGTTGGGGGGAGTTCAGGGGTTGTTTAGCGTTTCTTTGCTAAGGTTCACTCAGTGTTTTATTTTTCAGGGTTGGCTTAATAGGTCACGATGGAAATGTCTGGCGGACGCATTGGGTGCACTGTCCTAGATCTTTTGCTTATGTCTGAGTCTGCTAAGCGAGTATTCTCCTGGAACGTAAACGGACTCCTGGATGAAATCAAACAGTCAGCGGTGTTTAGCACCGTCTGTGGTCCTGTTGCAGGAGACCCATCTACATGGCACTCAATGCCCCATGCTGCTGAGGGGGGGGGGTATGACAGGGTCTATCATGCGGGCTTTTCCAGGGGCTCACGGAGGACTGCCATTTTATTGCACCGTTCTTTATCCATGGTGGTGACTACCTCTCACTCGGACCCGGCGGGCCGGTATGTGGTGATCTCCGGGCTGGTGGGAGGGTGCCCCATCAACATCCTTAGTGTTTATGCCCCCTCTGAGCGCTGCAGAGTTTTCTTATGACCCTTAGAGATGTAGTTGTGGGGCTTCCCCCAGGACTGACTATTTTGGGAGAAGACTTCAACTCAGTGCTGAACCCAGAGCTAGACATTATGGGACCTTTGTCCTTGAATCAGGCTGCCAGAGCATCAGGGCTGCTTAATTGGGTGGAGGGTCTCGGTCTCTGCGATGTCTGGCGGACATGGCATCCCCGTTTGCGGCGGTACACCCACAAATCGGCAGCACACCACACTCGCGCCAGGATAGACCTCTTTCTTGTTCGGGTCACGGGGGTGGAAATGCTCCCACACGGGGTCTCAGGCCATGTGTCGCTCTTGCTTCGACTGGATGACGTTGATGCAGGTCAACGCCCGATGTGGCGGGTTAACACTTGGCTTCTTCAGGATAGCGACTACGCTCAGGCTATAGGAGACTGCCTGTCAGAATATTTCTCTATTAACCTAGGTTCGGTGTCGGGTACACTTTGGGCTGCCTGTAAGGCTACCCTTCGGGGACACGCCAAATACCTTCTTCGTGTGCGGGAGCGGCCGCACAGTCAGGCAGTGTCAGTGTTAGAGGCCCAAGCGGTGCGCATGGAGGGCCGACTTGCGGAGGCCGAAAGTGAAGTAATCACGAGGCAGCTCATCCTGTCTCGGCAGGAGATTAGGCACGCTACTCTTGAGATGGCGAAGCACATGTTCCGGGCTTCCATGGCCCGGGTTTATGGGTGGGGAGACTAAAACGGCAAGCTTCTGCACTGGCTAGGGACTGGCCCTATGGCGGGGAGGATCGTTCCGGAGGTCATTGACGAGTCGGGGCGGTCTCAAGGTCACCTTGCGAGATTGCGCAGAGCTTTGCCACCTATTATGCAAGATTGTATGAGGAGCGCCCCAGACCCCTGGCGGAGAGGGATGATCCCCTGTTATATGAGGTGTCCTTTCTGAAGATTTCAGTGACGGACAGGCAGGACTTGGACGAGGCTGTAGGTGTTGAGGAAATCGGAGCCGCCACCTCTGAGTTAGCGGCGGGTAAGACTCCAGGTCCTGCGTGGTTCCCGGCTGAGCTCTATAGTAAGTGTAGGAAGTTGGCTCTGTATGTACTATTTCAAAGTAAGAAATAGCATGCACAGAGTCCAAGGGTTCCCCTTAGAGGTAAGATAGTGGCAAAAAGAGATAATTCTAATGCTCTATTTTGGGGTAGCGTGGTCGAGCAGTAGGCTTATCAGAGGGTAGTGTTAAGCATTTGTTGTACACACACAGGCAATAAATGAGGAACACACACTCAAAGACAATTCCAGGCCAATAGGTTTTTATATAGAAAAATATATTTTCTTAGTTTATTTTAAGAACCACAGGTTCAAGATTTACAGTCAATACTTTAAATGAAAGGTACATCACTCAGGTGTCATAGGAACTTTGAATTAGCAAAATAGCACATACAGTTTTGGCAAAAGTGACAATAAGCTATTTTAAAACTAGACACTGCAAATTTCAACAGTTCCTGGGGGAGGTAAGTATTTGTTAGTTTTGCAGGTAAGTAAACCACCTACAGGGTTCAAAGTTGGGTCCAAGGTAGCCCACCGTTGGGGGTTCAGGGCAACCCCAAAGTTACCACACCAGCCGCTCAGGGCCGGTCAGGTGCAGAGGTCAAAGTGGTGCCCAAAACGCATAGGCTTCAATGGAGAAGGGGGTGCCCCGGTTCCAGTCTGCCAGCAGGTAAGTACCCGCGACTTCGGAGGGCAGACCAGGGGGGTTTTGTAGGGCACCGGGGGGGACACAAGTCAGCACAAAAAGTACACCCTCAGCGGCCGGGTGCAGAGTGCAAACAAGCATCGGGTTTGCAATTGGATTCAATGGGAGACCCAGGGGTCTCTTCAGCGAAGCAGGCAGGCAAGGAGGGGGGCTCCTCGGGGTAGCCACCACCTGGGCAAGGGAGAGGGCCACCTGGGGATCGCTCCTGCACTGAAGGTCGGATCCTTCAGGTCCTGGGGGCTGCGGGTGCAGTGTCCCTACCAGGCGTCGGGTTCTTAGAAGCAGGCAGTCGCGGTCAGGGGGAGCCTCTGGATTCCCTTTGCAGGCGTCGCTGTGGGGGCTCAGGGGGGTCAACTCTGGCTACTCACGGGCTCGCAGTCGCCGGGGAGTCCTCCCTGTAGTGTTGTTTCTCCCGCAGGTCAAGCCGGGGGCGTCAGGTGCAGAGTGGAAAGTCGCACGCTTCCGGCGGGAAACGTGCCGTCCTTTAAAAGTTGTTTCTTTGTTGCAAAATTGTATCTTCTTTGGAGCAAGCTGCTGTCTTCGGGAGTTCTTGGTCCTTTTAGATGCAGGGTAGTCCTCTGAAGCTTCAGAGGTCACTGGACCCTGGGGGACGCGTCGCTGTTGCAGTTTTTCTTGAAGTGGGGAGACAGGCCGGTAGGGCTGGGGCCAAAGCAGTTGGTGTCTCCGTCTTCTCTGCAGGGCTTTCAGGTCAGCAGTCCTTCTTCGTCTTCAGGTTGCAGGAATCTGATTTCCTAGGTTCTGGAGAGCCCCTAAATACTGAATTTAGGGGTGTGTTTAGGTCTGGGAGGGCAGTAGCCAATGGCTACTGTCCTTGAGGGTGGCTACACCCTCTCTGTGCCTCCTCCCTGAGGGGAGGGGGGCACATCCCTATTCCTATTGGGGGAATCCTCCAAAATCAAGATGGAGGATTTCTAAAGGCAGGGGTCACCTCAGCTCAGGACACCTTAGTGGCTGTCCTGACTGGTGGGCGACTCCTCCCTGTTTTTCTCATTATCTCCCCTGGACTTGCAGCCAAAAGTGGGGGCTGTGTCCAGGGGGCGGGCATCTCCACTAGCTGGAGTGCCCTTGGGCATTGTAACACGAAGCCTGAGCCTTTGAGGCTCACTGCTAGGTGTTACAGTTCCTGCAGGGGGAGGTGTGAAGCACCTCCACCCAGAGCAGGCTTTTGTTTCTGTCCTCAGAGAGCACAAAGGCCCTCACCACATGGGGTCAGAAACTAGTCTATCAGCAGCAGGCTGGCACAGACCAGTCAGTCCTGCACTGAACAACTGGGTAAAATACAAAGTCATCGCTAAGATGCCCCCTGTGTGCATTTTTTAATAAATCCAACACTGGCATCAGTGTGGGTTTATTATTCTGAGAAGTTTGATACCAAACTTACCAGTATTCAGTGTAGCCATTATGGAGCTGTGGAGTTTGTTTTTGACAAACTCCCAGACCATATACTTAATTGGCCACAACTGTACTTACAATGTCTAAGAATAGACATAGACACTGTAGGTGCATATGGCTCATGCAGCTATGCCCTCACCTGTGGTATAGTGCACCCTGCCTTAGGGCTGTAAGGCCTGCTAGAGGGGTGACGTACCTATGCCACAGGCAGTATTTTGTGTGCATGGCATCCTGAGGGGGATTGTAAGGAAATGCCTCCTTGGCATGGTTGCCCCCTGACTTTTTGCCTTTGCTGATGCTATGTTTACAATTGAAAGTGTGCTGAGGCCTGCTAACCAGGCCCCAGCACCAGTGTTCTTTCCCTAACCTGTACTTTTGTATCCACAATTGGCAGACCCTGGCATCCAGATAAGTCCCTTGTAACTGGTACTTCTAGTACCAAGGGCCCTGATACCAAGGAAGGTCTCTAAGGGCTGCAGCATGTCTTATGCCACCCTGGAGACCTCTCACTCAGCACAGACACACTGCTTGCCAGCTTGTGTGTGCTAGTGAGGACAAAACGAGTAAGTCGACATGGCACTCCCCTCAGGGTGCCATGCCAGCCTCTCACTGCCTATGCAGTATAGGTAAGACACCCCTCTAGCAGGCCTTACAGCCCTAAGGCAGGGTGCACTATACCATAGGTGAGGGTACCAGTGCATGAGCATGGTACCCCTACAGTGTCTAAACAAAACCTTAGACATTGTAAGTGCAGGGTAGCCATAAGAGTATATGGTCTGGGAGTCTGTCAAACACGAACTCCACAGCACCATAATGGCTACACTGAAAACTGGGAAGTTTGGTATCAAACTTCTCAGCACAATAAATGCACACTGATGCCAGTGTACATTTTATTGTAAAATACACCCCAGAGGGCACCTTAGAGGTGCCCCCTGAAACCTATCCGACTATCTGTGTAGGCTGACTGGTTCCAGCAGCCTGCCACACTAGAGACATGTTGCTGGCCCCATGGGGAGAGTGCCTTTGTCACTCTGAGGCCAGTAACAAAGCCTGCACTGGGTGGAGATGCTAACACCTCCCCCAGGCAGGAGCTGTAACACCTGGCGGTGAGCCTCAAAGGCTCACCCCTTTGTCACAGCCCAGCAGGGCACTCCAGCTTAGTGGAGTTGCCCGCCCCCTCCGGCCACGGCCCCCACTTTTGGCGGCAAGGCTGGAGGGAACAAAGAAAGCAACAAGGAGGAGTCACTGGCCAGTCAGGACAGCCCCTAAGGTGTCCTGAGCTGAGGTGACTCTGACTTTTAGAAATCCTCCATCTTGCAGATGGAGGATTCCCCCAATAGGGTTAGGATTGTGACCCCCTCCCCTTGGGAGGGGGCACAAAGAGGGTGTACCCACCCTCAGGGCTAGTAGCCATTGGCTACTAACCCCCCAGACCTAAACACGCCCTTAAATTTAGTATTTAAGGGCTACCCTGAACCCTAGAAAATTAGATTCCTGCAACTACAAGAAGAAGGACTGCCTAGCTGAAAAACCCCTGCAGAGGAAGACCAGAAGACGACAACTGCCTTGGCTCCAGAAACTCACCGGCCTGTCTCCTGCCTTCCAAAGATCCTGCTCCAGCGACGCCTTCCAAAGGGACCAGCGACCTCGACATCCTCTGAGGACTGCCCCTGCTTCGAAAAGACAAGAAACTCCCGAGGACAGCGGACCTGCTCCAAAGAAAAGTTGCAACTTTGTTTCCAGCAGCTTTAAAGAACCCTGCAAGCTCCCCGCAAAAGGCGTGAGACTTGCAACACTGCACCCGGCGACCCCGACTCGGTTGGTGGCGATCCAACACCTCAGGAGGGACCCCAGGACTACTCTAAGACTGTGAGTACAAAAACCTGTCCCCCCTGAGCCCCCACAGCGCCGCCTGCAGAGGGAATCCCGAGGCTTCCCCTGACCGCGACTCTTTGAAACCAAAGTCCCGACACCTGGGAGAGACCCTGCACCCGCAGCCCCCAGGACCTGAAGGACCGGACTTTCACTGGAGGAGTGACCCCCAGGAGTCCCTCTCCCTTGCCCAAGTGGAGGTTTCCCCGAGGAACCCCCCCCTTGCCTGCCTGCAGCGCTGAAGAGATCCCTAGATCTCCCATTGACTTCCATTACAAACCCGACGCTTGTTTCTACACTGCACCCGGCCGCCCCCGCGCTGCTTAGGGTGAAATTTCTGTGTGGACTTGTGTCCCCCCCGGTGCCCTACAAAACCCCCCTGGTCTGCCCTCCGAAGACGCGGGTACTTACCTGCAAGCAGACCGGAACCGGGGCACCCCCTTCTCTCCATTCTAGCCTATGTGTTTTGGGCACCACTTTGAACTCTGCACCTGGCCGGCCCTGAGCTGCTGGTGTGGTGACTTTGGGGTTGCTCTGAACCCCCAACGGTGGGCTACCTTGGACCAAGAACTAAGCCCTGTAAGTGTCTTACTTACCTGGTTAACCTAACAAATACTTACCTCCCCTAGGAACTGTGAAAATTGCACTAAGTGTCCACTTTTAAAACAGCTATTTGTGAATAACTTGAAAAGTATACATGCAATTTTGATGATTTGAAGTTCCTAAAGTACTTACCTGCAATACCTTTCGAATGAGATATTACATGTAGAATTTGAACCTGTGGTTCTTAAAATAAACTAAGAAAAGATATTTTTCTATATAAAAACCTATTGGCTGGATTTGTCTCTGAGTGTGTGTACCTCATTTATTGTCTATGTGTATGTACAACAAATGCTTAACACTACTCCTTGGATAAGCCTACTGCTCGACCACACTACCACAAAATAGAGCATTAGTATTATCTATTTTTACCACTATTTTACCTCTAAGGGGAACCCTTGGACTCTGTGCATGCTATTCCTTACTTTGAAATAGCACATACAGAGCCAACTTCCTACAGGGATGCCATGTCGACTTTGCCTTTTTCTCCCTACCAACACACACAATCTACAATGGCAGTGTGCATGTGTTAGGTGGCACAACATATGCTGCAGCTCTTAGGGACCTTCCCTGGTCACAGGGCCCTTGGTACCACTGGTATCTTTTACAAGGGACTTATCTGTGTGCCAGAGGTGTGCCAATTGTGGAAACAATGGTACATTTTAGGTGAAAGAACACTGGTGCTGGGAGCTTTGTTAGCAGGGTCTCAGCACTCTTCTCAGTCAAGTCAGCATCAGTATCCGGCAAAAGGTGGGGGGGTAATTGCAACAGGGAGCCATTTCCTTACAGTAAGTTTTGAGATGTGCTTGCCCCTCACTTGCTAGCCATGTTTGAGGAGGCAGAGAAGACCGGGGGGTTCCCGCCGGGGCTCAACCAAGCAACTATTGTAGTAATTCCCCAGGCAAAGCCTCCATCGCGGAGCTGCTCGGAGTATCGACTCATCTCACTCCTTAACACAGAGATTAAGATTTTTTCCACAGTTCTGGTGGTCAGGTTGAGAAACGTGTTGCCCTCACTAATACATTCGGACCAGTGTGGTTTTATGCCAAATAGGAGTACTAGGCACTGTATCAGACGACTGCACGTGGCTCTGGCTAACCGGGCCCTCTTGGCCCCCCCACTGGCACTCCTTCTCGTGGATTTCGAGAAGGCATTCGATACGTTGGACTGGTCCTATCTCCGGGGGGTGCTGGAGAGGGCCGGGTTTGGCCTGCGATTTCGGGCGTTGGTGAAGCTCCTCTACTCTAACCCTACAACACGAGTGCAGGTGAACGGGGTGGTGTCGGATTCGTTCCCGATCTGAAGGGGGACTCGTCAGGGCTGCCCTTTCTCTCTGCTTTTATTTGCACCTGCAATGGAGTTGTTGGCGAGGCTAGTAAGGGAGGATCCTTTAATTGATGGGTGGGCCTGGCCCACTGGGCAGGAAGATCGCTTTGCGCTGTACGCAGATGACGTACTGGTGTTCTTGGCAAATCCAGCTAGCAGCAGGACTCAGGTGTTGCAGCTCTTAGGCCTGTTCGCAGGGTTGTCAGGTCTGGTAGTAGGCTGAGCCCGGCCAGGGATAGCTACGATTGGCAGCCGAATATCCCCCTCAGCCGTAATAGCTTCCGGTACCTTGGGATGCATGTAGCACTCTTGCCTGAGTTGGCCTGGTCCCACAATGTGGCACCCTTGACTCGGAGAGTCAAGGAGGACCTCCAGCGCTGGCGGTCGCCCCCCTCAACATTCTGGGCTGAATTGCGCTATATAAAATGATGGTGCTTCCTCGGCTCCTCTATGTGCTTCAAAATTTTCCGTACCATATTCCTAGGAAGTGGTTTAGTGAGATGGAGGCGGTGGCGCGGCGGTTCTTACGGCATGGTTCGCATCCCCTGCTAGCGCTCCGTACCTGTTAAGGGGATGTTTATTAAGGGGTATCGGAATGTCCAACCTCTATCTATACTACTTAGCTCTGCATTTATTGGTCATCCACGACTGGTTGGGAGGGGGCTGGTCGGATCCCGGCGTATCAGTTAGAACTCTTGACGATGGGCTTCTCTGGCTTACTTGAGAGGTTGTACGGTGACGCCCTGCGGTGTAATGTTCCGGAAGTGACTCAGTGGTGTTGGCGGGGTGGAGGGCTGCACAGCGAACAACGGGATGGTGGCGCCGCCTCACCCAGCAGACGCTGTGGCAGGGACTGTGGCTGGGGGAGGTCTCAGCGCTTCAGGGGTTCCATAAATGGGACCTTATAGGTATCTCCCAGCTGGGTGATGTTTGGACTGGCTCCCACATGAGATCATGTCAGGAGCTACAGGAGCAATTTGAGCTTCTTAAGTCCTAATTTCACAAGTAAATGCAGCTCAGGCACGTATTGCAGGCACATATTCAGACAGGGACAGAACTCCCGGAATTCAGCCCCGTAGAGACCAAAATTATGATGGGTGCCCTGGGTAGAGGAGTGTCACGCATCTACCGCTCATTAGTTAGTAACACCACCCAAACACTTGACAAGCTCCGAGAGCGATGGGAGCAGTGGGTGGGCCCGATCGACGATGGAGACTGGAGGGAGGTGTTGATGGCCCCACAGTCTCTAATTACGACCTCCCGACTCCGAGTGGTGCAGACATACTTTCTTCACACGGCATACCTCACACCTCACAAGTTACATAGAGTGGTCCTATGGCACCCGGCGGATTGTCCTCGTTCTGCAAGCCCCAACGCAGACTTCTTTCATATGGTATGGACTTGTCCCCATATAACCTGTTATTGGAGGGCAAAGCTCGGAGAGATTTCGAGAGTTATACAGGTGGAAGTCAAAGTGGCTCCACTATTAGTTCTCCTAGGGGTGCTTGACGGGGTGGGTTCCAGCAGAGCACATCGGACATTCGTGGGGTGGCCTGCTTGGTGGCTAAAAGATGCATTGCAGCAAACTGGAAGGCCGAGGCTGCTCCCGCGATTGTAAAGTGGCATTGTGGGGTGTACTGGTGTGCTCAGCAGGAGAAGGTGGTCTATGAAGCACAAGGGTGCCCAGCCAAATACACAAAGGTGTGGGGGAGTTGGGATGGGGCAAGAAACCTAGTTTTACCATAGGGGTGTGTGTGCAATCTGATGAGTGGGGCGGTGGTTCTTGTGTGCGCATTAGTGTGTCATGCGTTAGATCTACATGGTGGATTACTTTACCTGTGCTTATTGCACCAGTGACCTATTGGGCTGTTAAGCCGTTGTATATAAAACTAATAAAAATGGATTATCAAAAAAAAAAAAAAACCCTAGCAAAACAAGCCAAGCAATAAAGTCCCTTGGCTTATCTCTGGCACTCTCAAACACAATCATACTGACTGTAAATGGAAAGAACACTATAGGGTAGCTAAGACAGAGCACAGCCCACCCTTTGGTCCTCTCACAGACGAATGGAGTTTTCACGATCACCGAACCACAAGTGTGCAAAAAAATTACAGAACTCTGTGCAAAATCACTTTTCAGACAGCCCACAGAGCTACTTAATCACACCAATAGCAGATGTATGTATAGCGTATCTGATCACACCGGTGGTGGTGATAGCAGTGAAAGATGTGTGCTTGTGTTTGATATATCTTTGGAAAACATGGGTCTTACTGGCTGGTCTGGGTCTTCCTCACACTTACACTGGGTTCTGTTTTTGCTATTTTGCTATTAGTGGTGAAAGACTGTTGCCCTGTCTTTAAGCCCAATTGTCACGCTGTCTGGTGACAGCCGGCCTCTGGACCAGGGGCATAACTTGGGGGGAGGGAGGGAGGGAGGGTTTTGGGGTTTTCGTCCCCTAATAAATGGATTCTCTAGTACATAGTTGGGTACAGGTGCTTTCAATCGGGTATGGTGAAGTGCCTATCGGATTTCACCTAGGATTTTTACATGCACACTCACAAAAACACGCACACTCTCCATCCCCCTCTATTTTGAAGTTGCTCTCCCTTTCCACTTCCCCCTTAAACCTGCCTATGCTATGCTTCTCATATAATGTAGTTTACCATGATATGCCAGCGTAACTGTTGAGAAATTTGAAGCTCACGCCTCCCAGTCTTACTGACCAAGCTGTGCCCCTGGGCCTCCCATCCTCATGGCAACCTGTTGACAGGTGAATGTCTCCAGGGCCAGCCTTCAGCATGGTCGAGCTGGGCCCAGGCACCCAATATTCTGTGTTCATTAAGGTTATGCCAGCAGCAGCGCTCTTCTCATTTTGCTCTAGCTGTGTTGCTCTAGCTGTGTCTGTGTCCCTGCCTGTTAATGTCTGTCTACTTGACCAGGTTAAACTGGATTTAGTCCTTCATTATCATACCACTGGCGATGTTTTAACACCCGTGTAGCCCCCTTCCTGGCTCTTCCTTCACCCTCTGACTCCTGCTGACACACATCAACACAACCATCATCTTCTTAAGGCAGCAAAAATAACGCTAATTTCGATGAGCTGGGGTAGGTCCCAGGGATGTTTGTGTAAAAGGCCAGTCTCTGTTCTTCCAGGTACTTACTGGTGAAACACAAAAGAGACCCCTTGCTGCCTCGTTTAATTCACTGTCCGCCAAATTTCTCTCCGCCCTTGCCCGGGGTGCAATTAGCAGAGGCCATCTCTGAATGTTTCTGTCACGGCATAATTTAATCTTGTGGTGTGGAAGGGCTCTTATCAACACTCTCTTAAACCCGTGTACTCACGTTGCTCGTTCTCGTGCCTGCAGGGAAGGTCTGCTCTTTCGAGCAACTGGAGCACGTGCGCGAGATGCAGGAGAAGCTGGCGCGGCTGCACTTCAGTCTAGACATCTGTGTGGAGGAAGTCAGTGAGGAGCAGAAAAAGCCAGTGGCCGACCAGAACCTGGAGCAGCTGCTGACCAATGTAAGTAGGCACATATTTACGTAGCGTTTAATAAGCAGCTTCTTTCTAATGCCGAAGGATCTAAAACCAAGGCACTGGTACGTCATTTTTCCAAACCTATTCAATTTGTTCAATGGGAGAGCGGGGATTAGGTCCAGGGTTTTCTGCTTCAGCAGCTGACAACTTGGTAAGTGGGCCACATTCCCTTCCCGTCTGAAACCGAACCCGACCAAGCATTCCTACAGCCACAGCATCACAGGTGCAGCTCCACAAAGGGGGGGGGCGTGGGGGGGGGGGGGGGGGGCGTGGGGGGGGGGGGGGGGCAGGGGTGCCGTAGGGTGGGGGGCTCAGGAAGTTCTGGTGCACGTGGATATCTGCCATATGGAGCAAGAACCTGAACTAATGTTACTGACTTTAACTCTCTAAATTGCATTTTGTTTTCTTTTTTTTCCAGTTGGAGGAGCTGAGCAGTTCCATGTATCCTTTCATCATGTATAATGCAAGCTGTTTTCAGAATGTGGCAGGCCTTGTTCTTAGCCAGTGGTGGCATAACAGGTTACATTCTCACCCAGCAGAAATATGCCAGGGTACGTTCTCTCCGAAAACTAGTATTGCCGATTATATTATCACCCAGAGGTAGCCTAGTAGATTACATTTTCACCCAATGGCACAATGGCCCTTAGTTCTACCCGTTAGTAACACAGGCCTCGTTCTCATCCAGCTGTGACCTTGAGAACGGAATTACCATAACATGGCATGCAGAGTTAACACCCACTCATAACACAACAGACCCCACTCTTAGACAGCAATGACGAGGCTTCCCCGTTTTAAGGGACTTGTATCATGACATGCCTGTTTCTTATTGAGTGGTGTAGGGGAAGACTTCTTTTTGACAGGCGGTCTCACGATAGGCCCTATTCTTGCTAACCCTAACCACGACAGGCACTACACGCACCCAGGGATCGGATAACTGGCCTCATTCTCGCTCATTAGTAATAGGCTGGCCCAAGTCCTCGCCCACTTCTACCTGGCAGACCATGTTCTCACAAATTAATGAACGGCAAAGCTAACTCCCACTCAGGAGTAACATGGTGGGCCTCGTTCTCACCCAGTGGCAGCAATGCTGGTCCTTTTCTCACCCAATAATAGGGGACTTCTTTCCACCCATCATTATGACTGCATGTCGCGTCTTCCATCATGGGGATCCTCATTAAATGTATAAACACTGGCAAGCTTCGCCTATGTGCAGAATGCTAGACCAGAACACACAGAGCCTGTCTAAAGGCCCTATTTATTTTCATGAAATGATACAGGGAAAAATATAAAACCCATTAGGAAATAAAACATCGGTTTAATTGCAGGCTTTTTAACTAAACCCTTTTCGTTGAACTCCTTGAACATTAAAATAATGAAAGAAAACGTTTTGACCAGGCATACAGCCTCACATACAAGGCACACAGTCTTGACTTGGTAAGGCAATCGGGTGGACCAGAGTCCCAGAATGAGGCATAGTGGCAGGTCCTTCCCAGTCATCTTATGAAGGACCTAGTATTTAGAATAGAACTCAGCTTCCATTCTGTTGACTCATCTGGGGGCGGAGGGAGTGTTTGAGTTTAATGAACGTACCCCATGATGCATGATTGATGGGTCAGGTAAGTAAGTGTCCTCCGTCATGGCATCTTGATTAATATTCATAAACACTGCTAGTCTTGCCTAGGTGTGGGATCCTTGCCGTCAGAACTATTCAGTGTTTATGATTTTAATAAATACAGCAATAAAATGGAACTTGTGTTACAGTAAAGTATTATTTCTTTTTTGTTTCTTATGGGGTCGTAATTGTTATCTGTGAACACTGAATAGAGCAAAGAGACACTTGCCTCTGAAAAGGAGACTGGAGAGATGCGAGGAGTCAAAGCAAGAGAAGTGGAACAGTCGGTCCTCCATGTTTATTCGCCAAAATGACAGGGCAGTAAAAGTGACCATTCCAGTGACAAGTGCACCTGATTACATTGCAGATTTGACCCGTTGTCCCGCTCTTACCCCCAAGTTTGATGATGAGGCATTGGAGAAAGGCAATGAGTTGAAACTTCTTACACGAAAGAGTTCCTGCATCTGCCATCATGACCCCTGAACTAGGGGTGTTAGAAATGGGGTCTTTAGCTGGCAGTCGGTTTGCACTCTGTCCAAGTAGGGACCCTCACTCTAGTCAGGATAAGGGAGATACCCGCTCAGATAACCCCTGCTCACCCCCTTGGTAGCTTGGCACAAGCAGTCAGGCTTATCTCAGAAGCAATGTGTAAAGCATCTGCACATAACACATAGTAACACAGTGAAACACTACAAAAGGACACCACACCAGTTTTGGAAAAAATAGCCAATATTTATCTATTTAAAACAAGACCAAATACGATAAGAATCCAACATACAGTAATAAAAATATGAATTCTGCAAGATTTACTCAAAAAAACAGTTCCTTGAAGTCAATAGCTCCACCTGGGGCTATCACAGCGTCGTGATCAACAAAACTAACAGTTCAGGCTGGCTGCGGTGCCAGCTATGGTGTCTGGAAGACCTGCAAACAGTACCTTGGATTTGTAGGGCATCGTGATCCTCGCTTTGAGCTCCGGAGACCGGCATCGCTGACGTCGCGATGTTGGTTCCAAAATCAGTGCAGGAGTTGTCAGGCCCTTGAAATCACATGCATTGCAGATCGAACTCCAGGCTGATGAAGTCAGGAGCGCTGGCATGGATGGCGTCGAGGCTGCAGTGCAAAGAGGGACGATGCGACGTGCGGTGCCCACAGGTCACGGTGCAGGCAGCAGCTCAGTGACGGCGTCCAGCAGCATCGGTGAGACCTGGGCTGCGGTGTGAAGGGGGACGGTGTCCACAGTGCAGGCAGCGGCGTTGTCATTGCGGAAGTGCTGTCGTCGGTAGGCCTAAGCTAGTGGTGCGGGACGGTGCTTCGTGACCGTCAAGAGCAGTTTCCACAGGCTACGGTGCAGGCAGGGGTGCCTGGTGAAGACACTGGAGTCAATGGTGCTGGCATCGGTGGACCGGGCCTGCGGTGCGGCGTAGGACGGTGCTTCGTACTCCTCACAAGAGGTGTCCACAGGCCACGGTTCAGGCAGCGGAGCCGGTGTCAGCAGGAGCGTCGTCGTCGGGGTGGCCCAGGCCGCAGTGTAAGCAGGCGATGCCGGAGTGCGGGGACCACAGGTCGCGTTGCGAGCAGCGGCTTGGTGAAGTCTTCTGATGACGGCGACGGTGCAACCATGGTCGCGGGGCAGTGCGACTCCATGCGGCGTTGGCAGGCCATGGTGCAGGCCACTGGCATTGTTAGTGGCATCACAGTGGGTTCTCCTCTTGAGCAGCACAAAGCACACAGTTCCCAGTGCTGCAGGTCGAGGAAACTGAAGTCTTTTGTGTCCCTGAGACTTTCAACAGGAGGCAAGCTCTACACCAAGCCCTTGGAGAACTTTCTCAAGCAGTACACACATCAAAGTTCATCCTTTGCACTCTTCTAAGGCAGAAACAGCAACTGCAGGCCAGTCCAGCAAAGCAACACAGCAAAAGGACAGTACTCCTCCTCCAGCTCTTCAGCTTTTCTCCTTGGCAGAGGTTCCTCTTGATTCCAGAAATATTCTAAAGGTCAGGGTTTTAGGTCTTCTTCTTATACCCTGTTCTGCTTTTGCAGTTGGCAAACTTTTACAGCAAAGTTGCAAATGTTTGCAAGATTCTTCCTTGTACAGGCCAGACCCCAGACACACACCAGGGGGTCGGAGACTGCATTGTGTGAGGGCAGGCACAGTCCTTTCAGGTGAGAACAACCACTCCTCCCTCCCCTCTAACTCAGATGGCTCATTAGGATATGCGGGCTACACCCTTTTGTGTCACTGTCTAGAGAAGAGGTGTGAACAGCCCAACTGTCAAACTGACCCAGTCAGGGAATCCACAAACAGGCAGAATCACAGAATGGTTTAAGCAAGAAAATGCCTACTTTCTAAAAGTGGTATTTTCAAACAGACAATTTAAAAAACAACTTCAATAAAAGATGTATTTTTACATTGTGAGTTCAGAGACCATAAACTCCACATTTTTATCTGCTCTCGAGGAATTTGCGCTTCAAGGATATTTAAAGGCAGCCCCCATGTTAACCTGTGAGAGAGATAGGCCTTGCAGTATTTCACTGTTAAGACATATAAAACACACTAGTATATGTCCAACCTTAAACATACACTACACCCTGCCCCTGGGGCTACCTAGGGCTTACCCTAGGGATGCCTGACATGTAGTAAAAGGGAACGTTTAGGCCTGGCAAGTGGGTACACTTGCCAAGTCGAATTGGCAGTTTAAAACTGCACACACAGACATGGTTACAGGGCTAATGTTGGTGAAACAACCAATGCTGCAGGCCCACTAATAGCATTTGATTTACAGGCCCTGGGCACCTCTAGTGCACTTTACTAGGGACTTACCAGTAAATCAGATATACCAATCATGGATTAACCAATCAACAGTACAATTTCTATAGGTAGCACTTGTGCTTTAGCACCGATTAGCAGTGGTAAAGTGCACAGAGACAATAAACCAGCAAAAACAGACCTGAAAAAATAGGGGGAAGAAGGCAAAAAGTTTGGGGATAACCCTTAAAAAAAGGGCAATTTCCAACAAGTGGTATCAAGGAAAGTACGAGGGGTACCAAAGGGCAAGCCGGGTGTAGCAGCCACTGCTCCTGTGTTCCCTGGAAGGTGCATGTTTGGGTGTTTACGCAGAGAGAGCTTATGAGCATGTACACGAAAGCAGTGAAAACACAGCATTCATCACCTTTGTGCCATGGATGGATGGGCCATGCAGGCTTAGTAGACAAAGCCCCTCGGGACTGCTGCAATAGAGGCTTAGAGGTGGCTCACTTTTATTCTGCACTGCATCACCAAAGCGCTGCCCGTCCAAACACCTGTGCACTGCAGCTCTTGCCCCCACCCTTCAATGTACAAAAGTGCTGGCTGCCCGAAGGGGACATACCTCGTGTGTCAAGTCTGTGAAAGAGGCACTAAGTGACCTTTCCACTACACTGAGAAATGGGTTTGAGCCCCAGAACACACTCTGTCCCCTGCAGATTTTTTTAAAGCTTTTAAAATGACACATTTCAAGTCCATCTTTAAGCTAGGAACGTTTATGGTCAATATTTTCTCTTTTCTTGTCTGTCCTTCATTATCACTCTTCTGTTTCTTTCTCCATGATCTTCTTTCAATGTCAACTCTCTGGTTTATGATTCAGTACCTTTAATTTCACCCATTCAAGATTGGTTGAGTACACAGTCTTGCTTCGTTTCATGCATATATAGTGTCTGTTGAGGGAGAGTCCTGTCACAGTGCCAGTCTAGAGACACCCCCTATGCCTATGTGTGAATCTTTGACTAGGTGTGGTGACCAGGAGCATTCACATCAATCCTGTTTCTAGACAGATTGTGTGGGAAATGTAATTTTTTAAAAAAAGTGTAGGTATATATATATATATATATCTAAATAAAGTGCCTCATGTAAGCGACCACCATTAGCTAATTAACTGTTACTGATACTTTACTGTGCCATGCATCAAAAAAGTAATTTCAATTGAGTTATACATTTAAAGCTGTATGCAAGGCTCAACACGGTTTCTCACAATAACCACCATCTTATAATAGGGGTGTGGGAATCAAAACATTGTTCTTTAAGACAAATAAAAATCTGTCTTTAGACAAATATACATCCACCATTTATAACACTGAGGGTTTGAGAAATTCATTAGTCATACAAATGTCCAGTGTAAATGGATTGTAACTCAATCATCAATGCGTTTCGGTGGGTTGAACGTAATATTTCCACCATCTTCAGGGCAAAATTATTTATTCTCTTCCCATAATTTAAAATTAATTGTCAAAAAAAATGTATGAACAAAAGAAAAACAACAATCAATTATACATAAATACTTCTTATTCTAATAAACCAGGGTTGAACAATATAACCAGCCTAATGGATATCAGAGGTAACACAATGTAACACACTAAAAAGACATCACGTAAATTAATATTGATTAAACATGATGTAATTCACAATGCATTTCTTGTGTCTGTAGGTCTTCTCGTGCTTAGGGTCTTAGAGCTACCTCTGAATAATCCCTATATGAATTTGCTTGCCTGCCCAGCTGTAGTACACAGATGAAGCTCGTTAGTGACCACATCCCTGCCTTAATCTTTACAGATGGTGCCCAGCAGCATTAGCGAACAAGTATAACTTTGCATTTGTTTGACAACTGAGATTGTAAAAGAGCATGCTGCCATCTTCTACCTTGCACTTGTTTTGCTTGCAGTACTCTTCTGTTAAAGCCCCACGTGTCCATACGCCATAATTCCTAGTATTTGCATGATCCAGATGTGCCTAAAATGTGTCTTTACTTGAATTCACAGTATGTTTTAAATACCGCTCTATGCCAGATTCCCAGTGGTCAAGAGGGTACTCAATCTCCCAGAAACTCTCCTCTAATCATATAGTGATCTTTCCACCATTACTCACTCTTTGTCACAGACCAGCCCATTTCATGATACATTACACCTTGTTCTCATTCTTTACTAGGGCAGCAGGCCTTATTGTCACTCATCAGTAAGGCAGCAGACCTTTTTTTCATTGTGTTTTAACATGACATGCCCCTTCTAACGCAGCAATAACACAACAGATCGAATTTATAAGCAGCAGTTACACAGAGGGCCCTGTTCTTAATAAGTAATAACATAAAGGGCCTTAATGTGGTAGGACTAGGTCTTGCCACCCATGCTTCATTGCTCCACTTGGGGAAGAGTTCAGAACGAATGATCAGTGCACCAGTCTTTCTAAAATTGTCCTTAACTCACCGCTCAGACAAAAACTGCACCTTTCTGAAAACGTTGACCCCCAGAAGTCTCCCCCCGCATAAGAGAGTATTCTTTAGCCCATCAAGGTCCAGGTGGCAGAGAGTGACATCCAGGTGGAAAAGAAGCATGAGCACAGAGTGGATTCATGGGGTGCTACTTGAAAAGGTGTAACTTTGTCATAATGGTGTCTATCTGTGTCTGAAGACAACACTTAAAATGCCAGATTTCAGAAGAAGAATTAGCTGCGCTGAAAAATGCCTGGGAGACCTACCCTAAGAATGTGTATGTGAATTCAAAGGATTTGTAAACTATAGCAAAGTGCTTTTTTTTTTTGGCAGCAGTTTCTTAGTTCGTCTCTCTAACAATGGAATTCTGAAAAGGCAGTGGCACACAGGGGACTGATGCTGCTGTAATAGCATAGACTGAACTAGAGACAGCTGGAATCACACCAGATATTGAGTAGGGGATGTGGAGTCCCAGAAATGGGGAAGCCAGTGACCGAAACAGTTTCTAGATCATTATATGGAGGCCCAGACCTATCTAGGATATCCCCGGCAGTGTCCGAGTCTGCATGATGAAAAAGGCCTGTGAGGGAGGTTAAGGGGGGAAGAACAGCTGATTGGGCAACATTTAGGTTGACATGATTAGCCTGAGAGGCTAAGAGAGCTGGAATATGGCCAGACACCTGACTAAGATGCAAGTCGTTCTACTGCCACCCTACTGCCCTATAAAAAGCAAACCTGACTTTACCTTCAGATATATCTGGTTTGGCAGTGACTGGCTTGACTCGCGATGGCCGGTGTTCAAGGACATGCAGACATTTAGGTACTAAGAGTAGGCACATTTGTCATCTGCCAAGAGGGTCCAGAAATGGGCCACCTTTATTGTAACTTTTGATACTAGATGTGTGTTGATATTTGTTACTGCTTTCTAGTGTGTAATTAAATTGAGAAATAAACTGGTTGTGATAATGTGGACTCTTAGTTGTCTTTATTTCCGTTGGAAACTGATGGTTTGAAGTGAGAAGGACTTTGCTGCTGGGCTCTGTGGTGAAGATGTGGGGTGGATGGTGGATTTAACAGTGCTTCGGGCCCTTTCAGTAGAATTTTAAAGTGTGTTCAACCACAAGCTGTCTTTCTATAGCCATCTTTTTTAGGTGGTTTGGTCTTGGATTATTCGCATATTTACTAAACATAGCATATTGTTTTGATGAATTGCACAATATAGGAGTATGATTACTGGGGACAATAATCCGTATATGAGCACTAAGAATTGACTTGGAGTTTAGCGGACGGGTACTCTGTCACAAACATGATGGATACCCCGTCCACCTTATTACAAGTGCACGATATCCTAATGCACTTGTAATAAGACAGATGGAGCACCTGTCCACCAGACTCTTAATCAGGTGTAGTGTCTAGGAAGGGATATCTAGGTATCATGTTACATATAAATATATGATTTACGTATAGTGATTGAGGCATTATCACACTACCACATATATCCATTTACCAGATCATCCAATCCAGTAGTTAATTTGCGGTACATACAAAAGTGCTCTGTAACATGCAGCCAAACCAACTGGGACTGCACAAACTAGCGAAGCACCAAAAATTCTGAAAAAGAGTGAACAAATCAATCGGGATACAACACATGCTCACAAACAGGGGATTCATTACTGTAAACAGAAACTTTGGACTGATGCACTATGCAGAGTATCAGACACCACATGCTTGTCTTTTTTCTGTACAAGATTGGTGCCTTGAAGAACTTCTTAGGGACTGAAACGTGTTGGCTGAAAGTATTTGTCTTGCAAACTACATAACAATAAAATATATTTTTTTTAACTGCAACAGTGGACTTGTATGTATCTTGCCTGAAGAAACCATGGTTGTCGCTTCTCAGTTTACAATATTTGATTGTTGGTTAATATAGTCACAAGAGTGCCGAGCTGATTGTATAAAGATATTTAGTAGAGTAAGAAGTTATCCTAGATGCAACTCTTTTTATAATAGATGTTTTGTCAGTGTAATTTTAAAATCCTAGAGCGAGTGAGATGCCTGATTGTCAGATGGCAAGGTGTTCCAATGTATTGGGAGCAGCAGGTAGAAAGCATATAAGCAGGTGGAGGCACTTGGTGGCATCACTGAAATCAAAAGATTGAGATTATTGGATTGAAGGTTATGTGATGCAAGTATTGTGATGGGGATAGTTTATATTAGTAGTTTAGATTATGCTCTGTTTTGGGTATTTAGCCCTCTTGTGGCAGTATGTGTGTATCTGGGAAGGTTAAATAAAGTCCAAGTTTCAAAGTTCAGAGCCTTATTTAAGACAGCATAGGAGTAATTAGGGAGGCAGACCAGAAGACAGTAATCCAGTCTGCTAAAAAAAAAAAAAAATGAGTTGGTTTCCTTCTCAATCTCTTCTCTATTCGTACACTCTCTGCCACCTTCACTACACTTCCATGACCACCATCACCACACTTCTGCAACTCGCCTCTGTTACATTTCACCACACTCTCTGTACTCCACCTCTTCCCATCATCCAAAATTACACTATATCTTCTCACACCGACCACCTATTTTGGGCCTGACCATTTCGATAAACCCTTCCTGTTACCTTCACATATTCAGGTTCGCACCCAGTCTCCTTCCACAAACCGGCCTCCCTTCACCTCACCCAATAAACTTCCATCATATCTCTCTTGCACCTTTTTCACCCGACCTAACAACCCCTCCTTATCAATCATTCTCTTACCAGCTCTACCCATCCATCCTGGTACAGCAATAGTACATGGTTTCCTTCCTTTCAATAACATGAGTGGGGTTTCCATCGTAAGAGAATGCGGAGTAGTACAAAATCTTCAAAGTAAAGTTTTTATTTCCTTTCTCCAATCCAAACCACTTTGAAGTGACAACTGTATACTTTCATTTAGCACCCTGTTAAACCTTTCTACAAGACCATTCTCCTTGGGATGAGCTACAGCTGTTCTAATGTGCTTAATGCCACAACATTCTAAATATTCACTAAACTCCTTTGATGTGAATTGAGGACCATTATCCGTGATTAGGACTTCGGGATACCCCTCCCTTCTCCACACCTCTTCACAAAACTCTATGGCAGCTCCTGATTTAACATCCTTTACCACACCCACCTCCGCCCACTTAGAATGGTAGTCCATCATCACAATTGCATAACACTTTCCACTACTACCAAATTCAAATGGACCACACACATCCATTCCTACTTTCTTCTACGGCTCACTCGGGAACGGTACTGGAACTACCGGAACCTTTTCACACTTATGTGTTTTATCACTGCAGGCACAATTCATGCAATTTCTCACAAATCGTTCCACCTCTCGATCCATACCAGGCCACCAAAAATCTTCTCTAGCCTTCCTCTTCATAGCTGACATGCCTCCATGACCTTCATGCAGAATTTGTAATACTTGCTCCCTCAGACTACCCGGTACAGTCAGTTTGTCCCCTCTCCTCACAACTCTGTCTTGCTCGGACAATTCTGGCCACACATTCTTATAATTCGCCAACTTATCAAAACACCCACCTAACTTATGCCATGGTTTATCCAAATTTCCCTTCAACACTTGCATCTCTACATCTTCTGCAACAGCCGTTTTCCACGCATCCTCTGATATTGCCAAAAATTTCGTATCGCGAATATCTGCCACCAGCCAATCTTCATCAGTTCCTTCCAACAGTACCCTCACCAAACAGTCTGCATTCACATTCCTCACCCTGGAACATACTTAACTGAGTGTATGTTCTTGCAGTCGGTACAACCACTTTGCAATCCTAGATGATGCCCGACATGCTCCTTTGGTAGTGAATAAATCAATAAGTGGTTTATGATCAGTTTGCAATTCAAACTTTCTTCCCCATACGTAATTCCTGAAATATTGGACTCCCATCAACATGCAAATGCTTCCTTTTCTATTGCAGAATACGTACCCTCAGCACCCCTCAGAGCCCTCGATGTGAATGCCACAACATGCTCCTTTCCTTCATACACCTGCATTAAAACAGCCCCTAATCCATGCATACTAGCATCTGTTGCTACAATAGTGAGCCTCTTGGCCACAAAAGGCTTCAACTCTACAGCACCAATCACGCACCTCTTAAATTCCTCAGATGCTTCCTGACACTCCTCCATCCAAACATCCTTTTGACTCTTCTTCATTAACCCACGTAATGGTTGCGCCACATCAGCAAAAAGTTTTCCAAATTTCGCATAATTCTCTGCCAAGCCCAAGAATGATCTGAACTGATCCTTATTCACCGGACTAGGTGCCTTCTCAATTGCTTCCAGTAACTTAGCCTTTGGTTTAATCCCACTTCCAGAAATAGTATGCCCCAGATATTCTACAGTGGAACAGCCAAATTTGCATTCACTTAATTCCATCGTCAATCCGGCATCTTCCAAAATTCAACACACTTTCCTCATCACACCATCATACTCATCCATATTCTCCACCCACACCAACACATCAGCTTGAAAAAACCTCACGTTCTCTACCTCGCCTAGTAAACTCTGCATGACCCTTTGAAATACTGCTGAGGCAGACACAAGACCAAATGGCATGCGTCTAAATCTAAATGCTCCCTCTGGTGTGATGAGACGTAAGATGTTTTGACTCCGAGTGCAACATTATTTGTTGTTAAGCGCTCAATAAATCCAACGTTGAGAAAACTTTACCCCCTTGAACTCCAGCTAATAGCTCATTAATGTTTGGTATGGGATGTCTATCAATCCAAATTTTGTCGTTCAGATCTCTCAAGTCAACACACATCCTGATTCTACCATTAGGTTTCCGAGCCAATACTACTGGACTTAACCATTCTGATGACTCAATTTCCTCTATCACTCCCAATCTCAACAATCTATCTAATTCAGCTTTTAATGCCGCTTTCAATACTATGGGCACACCCCTTACTTTATGCAATTTCGGTGTCGCATCTTCTTTCAAAATGATTTTATGTTGAAATTTCTTCAAACAACCTAATCCCTCTCCAAACAAATTAGAAAAATCTCCTTTCCATCTCATAGTGTCTTGATACTGTCAAGACTTGTTCCACCGAATTAGGGTCCAACAACACTTTCAATTCTCTCTGTTCATTCCACCCTAAGAGACACCGGCTACTCTCCACCACGTACACCTAACACGTAATTTCCTTGTGTTTAAACGCCAATACACCTTGGAAACACTCCAAAATAGGTATTTCGTTCCCACCATAACCCACCAGTTTGACTTTTGCTTTAGATAAACTACTTTGGCCCAAACTATGCCGTCTCTTTATCAATCATCGTATATGGAGAACACGAATCCGCCCACACTTTGACCAACACACCATTAATTTGCACCATGCATTTTGGCGGCCTATACTGAGCGTCCTCCAACACCAAGATTTTTTCTCCAGATACATCCATCGCAACATCGTTCAGCATAAACACTTCTATTTGATTATCCTCCCCTTCATCACTCGAATGAATCTGTTCCATTCTTCTGACATCCTGGTGAATCAAATTTACATTCTTCTTTTTCCTTAGTGTTCCCTTTTGGTTACAGACCTTATAAAAATGACCCCTCTTATCACACTTAAAACATTTGGCTTCTACAGCAGGACAGTTCATAGAAGACGCCAAATGCTTTGCACTCCCACATCTGTAACATCTCTTTGAGAGTTTTCCCTTCACAAACTCCTTGTTACTTTTCTCTTTGTCGATCACCTGCACAGACATATCCCCCGCATCCTTCCTTCCCACCTCTTCAACGTAACGGGAAGTGTCCTCAATAGGCTTTGCAACTGCAACTGTTTCATCCAACGAGGGATCCTTCAAACTCAATAGTTTTTCTTGAATTTTCAAATTTTCAGTCTGATTTATCAACTGATCCCTGATAATTTCTTCATGCAACTCTCTAAATTTGCATGTGTTCGTCAAAGTACGCAAAGCACACACAAATTGATCAATTGATTCATCGGGAGCTTGCACTCTCGAAAAGAACCTGTGACGTTGTAGCACAATACTAGTTTTTATTTTTTATTTTTACAATAGTGAGATTCAAATGCCCCCATTGCCCTAGTATAAACATCATCACCCTCGTTTCCTTCATCGGAAGCACCTTCCCCATCTCTTATGCTACTCACTTGGGGTAAAGTTTTCAATACCCTCCTTCCCTCCACCCCCAAACTATGTTTCAAAAGAGCCAGTTTCCTTTTTGCAGTAAAAATAGCTACACCCAATTCCTCCAAGTATGTTTTAAAAGCGTCACGCCAATCCTCCCATACCATGGTTGGTTCCCCAGGCATTGCCAAAAATATCGGTGGAGGTGCTATCGACTGCATGTCACACCCACACAATTGACCAAATACCCTGTGCCACAAACACCCATCTGAGTCTTATACAATGAAAAACAACAAACTAAAATATGAAAAGTAGTCACCGATGTCACACGTCGATGATCTTACTAGGTTATTTCATCACAATTCCATGGACAACTTATCCTTGACACCTGTGGGAAAAAAAACTTCACCATACAAGACTTCTTTTAAAAGTTTCACTCCTTGTCCAACACGCGATGGTACTTAAACAAAAAAACAGGATACACCCAGCTGTGTGTTCTGAGCAGTTCCACATTGCTACATATCCACAAACACACACTTCGCCTGGTTTCCGCTTCCTTTCCTGCCGACGTTGTTTTTGATTATCAGGTCCGCGTTATAATCCTTCCGCTTCCTTTAACTTGCCAACGTTGTTTTACTTAATCTGTTCCGCTTTATAATCCTTACGTTTCCTTTGTACTGTTCAACACCGTTGTGTTAAACGAGTTGCTCCTGTTGCCTGGATATTCATAGCAACATTGCGATGCACGTCACACGGCATGTTCTCCACACTATGGCCCTCATTTCAGCCTTGGCGGTCTACTCTAGAGACCGCAGAGGTTCCGCCAGGCCGAAAACCGCCAGTGTTGGTGGTCTTCCGTCAACCATATCATGACTGCTGGCAACCCTCTGCCCTTTCTTGGACGGAGAGCCGCCAGCAGCCATACTGGCGGTCAGCGGTGAAGTGGAGGCTGCTCCACCGTCACCGCCACGTCATCAGAACACCGCCCACCGTAATACAACTCAATGTTCGGCGTGACGGGGTGCTGGTGGCGGAGTAGCCCCCATGGATCCCTTTCCCTCCCGGAGGATCACCGGATCAGGTAAGGTGATTGCCCGTTAGGGGAGGGGGTTGGGGGGGTGTTGTGTGGTGTGTGCGTGCATGGGGGTGTGCATGTGAGTGTGTAGAGGGGTTGTGTGAGTTTGAGTATGCATGCAGGGGTGTAATGTGTGTAAGGGAAATGTAACATGTATGTATGTGTGCATGTGTGAGCATGTGTGTAGGGGGTGTGGGGGTTCAATGGGGGTGGTGGGGAGGTGGTCCTACTACCTTTTGGTGGTTGGTAGGGGGGTCGTGGGTGTGGGGGAGGGGAGACCCCAATCAGTGCCAGGGAACGAATTCCCTGGCACTGATGGTGCATACCGCCATGGATTTCGTGGTGGTAGAAAACCCCACGAAATCCATGGCAGTATGCGGGGTCCTGATACCGCCAGCGGTCTAGTGAAAGCCGCCGGACTGGAGACCGTTGTCTCCAGCCTGGCGGTCGTTACCGGTGAGGGACATTGGTGGTTTGGCATATGACAAACCGCCAATGTCATAATGGGGCGGTAATGACCGCCAGCCTGTTTGCGGTCTTACCGCCCTTTTTGCACTGTCCGCCACGGTTGTAATGAGGGCCTATGTTGCTTGGATACTTAAAGCAACATCATGATGCGCAATGCACGCCACCCAGCATGTTCTCCACCCGCGCACAGGCTTGCGCACTAAAGTAAACGGCAACTTGTGCTCTCGCCGAAGTTAATAATAAACAACGTGTACAGCAGCCCAGGTAAACATCAAGCTTTTCACACAAACACAAGAATTACCCTCCGTCACTGTAATTCTTGCCGATCATAATGCTTGAAAACTGCAAGCAAATCCACGTTCCATTTTCGGATTAAACGAAAGTATCACAGTTCCTGAGTCTTCAGAAGTAAGAATACACGAATATTGCCAGGGTTGGCTCACCCTCGTCGCCACTGAAATGATGACACTGCTTCCTCTTCTTTTCTTATGCTTTTATTTCCCAATGTACAGGAATCCAGATGTACGCATCCAACCCTGGCAAAACCAAACAGCAAACTGTCAACATTCCCTTTCCCAGTGTTCCCATTCTACTCTTGTTACTAAGGAAATCTTAACATTCAAAACTCTACTTCAATAATACAACAATATTGTTGATAAACAGTTCCATTTTCATGGATGGGCTGAAGAGTACACCAAGATTTTTGACCAAAGAGACAAATTTCAATGAGTCTTAGGGCAACGATATGCAGTTGGATACCGAGTAGAGTGTGGCTAAGGAGTGAAGGACTAGCTCTGTTTTGACTGAATTAATCATCAGTTACCGTAGTGTCATTCAATCATGCATCGCTGACTTCTGGAAATCAAGTGTGAATTTTCGAAAGGAGCGTAAAATATGCGTCATCAGCATAGCAGTGATACAAGAAGCCAAAGGAGGAGATCATGTTACCAAGAGAGGAGGTGGCTAGAGAGAAGGTGACCGAGGACTGATCTTTGTGGCACACAACATCTAGTAGAGGAGTGGTTACAGATGTCTTTGAGCAAAAGGTCACTGTAAAAGATCCATTGCAGAAGCAGAAGGTAAACCTTGTGTGTGTTAGTGCAGTGATGCCAACTGAGTGAAGAGAGAAATGTAGTATGCAACAAGGCTCTAAAGATTGAGTCCATGTCCAAGATTTATGTGCAGTTTGCATAGGTGGTCAGCATAAGGTCACCTGGATTTCAACAATTCCTCCTCCATGAGTGAGCCTAATCTAAGTTTTTATACACTTGCCCTTCTGTCGCCTTGATAATTACACCCTTAACTTCCCTTTCTGGATATCAGCTCACAGGAAGGAAAGCTGATACTTGATCAGGTAATGTGCAAACTCTGCATGTGCAAAGGAAGTTACATCTTTACCAATAGTTTAGCAGAACTTGTATGACCGTTTATCCTCTAGAAGCTAGTGTGTATACCACGCAGCCAGATTGAGTGCTGTAGGATATTGTGCTCATCTCATGGTGGGGCATCCTCATGCCTTTACTGCCCTGGCAGTTCCACCGTCACCCAGAGGGGTATTGTATTGTATTGTACTGCAACATTTATATAGCTCTTACTACACCTATGTAGGACTCTGAAGCACTTGCCTGCTTGGGTAGCACGCTACCCTGTTTAGGGTGTGTGAGTGGAAGGATGCTGTCTTTGTTTTGATTTTATGTGGAAAGTGTTTCCATGTCGGGCGTGATGGTATTTTTTATTTCCATGGACCACTAAGCTGGAAAGTGCAATGGGTTGTCCACTCTACCTGGATTAACATTGATGGTCCTAAGCAGGCATAGGTTGGTGGGAGACATGGATCAGAGAACTGCTGGGATGGATTTTGTTTCAATCATCTCATGTAATTTCCATTGTGAGATGTCTAAAGCTGTCATCATATGTAGTTAGTTGGGACCTGCAGTGGTGGACTATTCGGCGATCAGTGTGAACCATCAGATGGGAAAAGCAGTAGAGGGACTGCACAGCTCTGTGGTGGACAGTGGATGTCAAACTTTGACTTCTGCGCGTATTACACCAATACCTTAAATTACAGGAAAGGAACATACACTGATAAAACCACCCCAAAATGCACATATTTCCATATCACTAATTTCAAAGGAAATGTGTCCTGGTGTATCACAAAATAGAAAAATACAGGAAAAAGCTGCCTTTATTTGACGTATTTTACTGTGCTAAACAAACTGCTGGTATTTATATCTTATTTTCATGTTCATTATTGCGATTTGCAATGCTTCATGAGTTCCTTTAAAGTCTTTTACGATGTCTGGAAATCTGCTTTGAAAGTATGTTCCCATCATCCAGCCAAGCATTAATATGTGTAGCGTAGCTATAGCAAGAATTGCGTGCCTCAGAGTGATCTCAGTACAAATGTGCATTGTTTCTACAAGCACCAGTGGACCTAACAGACAATTAATTCTCATGTAAGAAATGTAATCTCCATTCCTGAGCAATGAAGCTGGCATACCTCTCTCTCTCTTTCTTAACAATTGTAAAGTAGTCCTAAAGTCCAACCCACCACGTCCTGTATTGTACATTTAGTGCAGTATTTTGCTAAGGATATTGCAAGTGCACATAGGTCAAACATAAAACTCAACATTGAGGACACAGACACCAACAGTGAAGGTAGTACTTTCACTCTAAAAGTACACCTGGGATGATGCCCTTTTAACATAAATTGAGAGGAAGTATTGCCATAGCATCTAGCTTCATTCCTGCGCTCAGTTTTTGGTCACAGTGGCCTTTCTAGAGTAGAAACATCTCCCAGTGGGACCAGCTATCACAGTGCTGCCTGACCAAGAGATCCTGCCTCTCTTGTTTTTCTATGGAGACTGAGGTCGGTGGCACATGGACCTGACATTAAAAGTCCTCCACGCTTTGAGGGTCTAACAGAGATGGCCAATGAATTTGTAAAGAGAGGACAGGACTTTATAAATGTCTCCTTTAGGGAGAATGCCTGCCATCCTCTTCCGAGTACAAGTCCCTGGCAGTATCCCTTGGTCTTTCAGTGCCATCTTTATATGAGTAAAAGTTGTATACGCACTGTTTATAGTGCTGGATGAGTGTTGAGTCTAAGTGTAAGTCTGACAGGGTGTAGGAAGGAACCAAAATGGTTGAGGACTCTATGCATCACTGCCCACATTTCTGCTGACCTTGAAGCTTGCATACATGACACTCATTCCCTCCCATACACAGAAAAGTTGATGGGAGGAATGTTTTCCACTGACAATCGCTCAGGGTAGTATTCCAACCCATCATTCTTTTGTCCATAAAATTAAACCCACCCATATGCAACTCAGCCTTGGTCCTATGTCAGTCAGGACAGTCCAGCCTGAACTTGCAAGTCAGGTCCTCTCTGACCACAACACAAGCAACCCAAGATGGGTTTTAGCCTGATTTGGCATCTTAAGTCTGGTGTAGCTTGGTCCAGTGGCACAGTGAGCAACGGATCCACGTCTGGTCATATTCTTGGCCACTTAGGTTGTTACATCAAACAGACAAAAGCTGATGGGAGTAATGCTTGCAATAAGTTTGACTCCTGGCAATCGCTGTGGGTAGCATTCCAACCCATTGTTCTTTTGCCCATCATGCCACCTTAGTTTAGGCTGAGTTATATGCAAATCGGACTTGGTCCTGCTCCACTTGTAACAGTCCTCCCTGAACTGCCAGTCTGGATCCAAGACATACCTCACTGATGAGGCTAAATAGGGCTGACACCAGGCTAGGGTTGTTTGTGTTGCTACTTATAGTAGGGGCTTTGCCTCAGTTTATGATGGATAGTTCCTTTGAGGAGCAGGGTTATTACTGATTTGCCTGAGGTGGGCCTTTGGCTAGCACGGCACAGTGGGAAAAATGATGGGTTGGAATGCCACCACACATGGTTGCCAGTTGGTAGACTATTTTCAATCATTTCTTCCATCATCCTTTGTGTGATTGATGTAATGCCCCAAGTTTCCTTTTAGTGGGTGAAAAACAATGGGCTGGAATGCAACCCAGCAATTCCCAGTGGCTATGCTATTTGCAAGTATTCCCCCATCACCTTTTGTGTGACCGACTCTTTCCCCTCCGCCAATGTAGAAGTAGAGAGGGTTTTAGGATCCTGTGGTTCTTTGCTTCCAGTGCCCCTTCCACAGCGCTCCCAGCTCCACCCATCTTCCCGCCTTAACTGTGTTTGCAAATAATTTGGCCAGCTGACTTGTTCCAATAAACATCTGTACCTTAGCTGCTTGGAACCAGGACAGGAATGGGCACCTCCTGTTCATGACCCTGGCATGAGCTGATTATGCAATTGCCAAGCAGTATTTGATTGGAAAAGCCCCTAGGTTTTTAACTATGCTAGGGGGATCATTAGTTAGCTCTGAGGATTTGTATTGGCCACTGTGACTAGGATCCCTCATGATCGAACTCTTGAGGAAACACTGAATTCCAAGGATAGAGTCTGCTAGACTGCTGTGCCCCTGACAAATTAGGGACTAAGTCTAGGTAAAGAATCGTGCTGGACGTACTGGAGCAAGGAGAAGCACCTTGCCTGTTGTGAGAGGAATTACTGGGCTGCAGTGGAAGAAGGAGGTCATCAGTTAGCAGATTCTTGGAAGCCTTTTTGAGGTCTCCGTTGCCCCAAGATATGACACCAGCCAGCTATTAGACAGGAGGGGGAAACATCAATAAGAATTGATTGCGGTTCAGGGGAAGGACCATCACTTGAATTCTGTTTTATGAGCATCTCTTTGTCCCTTACCTTCCCAGTGCCACAAGGAGCCATGCGCTATAGAACCATCAAGACCCAGTCCCCTTGGTTACATCTCCCTATCAGAAGTCACACAGCTAGCTGGTCAAGGTTTTGTGACTCTTAAACCAATGACCCTGTTGCAATTAGTCATGTAGATCCTGAATTATCACTGTTTGAAACCCTGGGCCATAGTCTCCAGATGTTGCAGACAGTTGGAGGCTGAGCCCCCAGATCTGATTACAACACCCACCTGATGCTGGAAAACTCCAGCCATGACCGGACGTTTCAGAGATAAAGCATTCTGGGCCGTATTTATACTTTTTGGCGCACAACTGCGCCAACGCAGTTGTGCGTCAAAACATTTAACGCCGGCTAACGCCATTCCAAAGCGCCATGCGGGCGCCTTATTTATGGAATGACGTTAGCCGGCGGAGCTGCCTGGTGTGTGTCAAAAAAAAAGACTTACACCAGGCAGCGCCGGCGTAGGGGAAAATGGAGCTTGGGCGCCAAAAAATGGGGCAAGTCAGGCTGAGGCAAAATTTTCGCCTCAACCCAATTAGCGCCATTTTTTTAGACTCCCAACCTCCATTGAAATGACTCCTGTCTTAGCAAAGACAGGAGTCATGCCCCCTTGCCCAATGGCCATGCCCAGGGGACTTGTGTCCCCTGGGCATGGTCATTGGGCATAGTGGCATGTAGGGGGGCACAAATCAGGCCCCCCTATGCCACCCAAAAAAATAAAATAAAATACTTACCTGAACTTACCTTAAGTTCCCGGGGATGGGTCCCTCCATACTTGGGAGTCCTCCTGGGGTGGACAAGGGTGGCAGGGGGTGTCCCTGGGGGCATGGGAGGGCACCTCTGGGCTCCTTCCGAGCCCACAGGTCCCTTAACGCCTGCCCTGACCAGGCGTTAAAAAATTACGCTAAAGCGGCTGGACGTCATTTTTTTTGACCCGCCCTCTCCCGGGCGTCATTTTTGCCCGGGAGTGTAAATACGGCGCACATGCCTCAGAGTCATTTTTTAGACGGGAACGCCTACCTTGCATATCATTAACGCAAGGAAGGTGTCCACGCTAAAAAATTACGCAAACTCCAAGATCTTTGGCGCTAGACGGGTCTAACGCCAAAGTATAAATATGGAGTTAGTTTTGCGTCGGATTTGCGTAAAAAAAAACGACGCAAATCCGGCGCAAACAGAGTATAAATATGCCCCTCTGTTACTAAGGAGATTACTCTGGACAGGCACTGAAAGTAATTTAGTTCCCCCATTTTGTGGACTCCCCTGAAATGTTCCTGCCCAAAGACAGAGGGCACTGAACACTGCTCTCCCATAAAGGGTTGTGTCCAGTCATCATCGGTCCGGGTGGGCTTGTGTGACTTCATTGTGGAAGCTTAGAAATCCCCTAACAACTGGCAACTCTTTAAAGAGGTGCACAGTTCTTTAGTCAAGTAAAATAGGGTGTTTTTTTTCCTCCTAACAGAAGGAGCCAAACCGGTGACAGATGTACTTTATCAAGTGAAGAACTGAGCTTTGCATGTTGCGCTTTTGTCTGTTGGATCCTCAGATGGACTCCGTATATGTGAGCATCATTTAAAAACATTGCTTTTATACCCATTATTCTGGAAAAAAATAGTTTGGCGCATGTGCCTTATCATAACGTTGTAACTCCGATCTCTGGTTAGTAAGCGGCTACAGAGTTCTAATTTCTAATGTGCTTTCCTTTTTAGAACGTAAAGCACTGACTGAAGGGCATCCTTATAATGTTATTTTACTGAGTTTTTGTAGTGTTATACTAATTCTATGGTGCATACACTGTACGCCTCTGATTCCCTGTAAGAAAGTTATTGACTGAAGCTACCTGGAGTTCCATGTTTTTGCCTGGTGTGCTGAGGTCGCTGGGTTCTCTGGTCAGCAGTTGAAGCTAGGTGTCCTTGGAGTGACTAGCACTTGACCTGGGCTCCCTTTAATATGGAATAAACACGGATAGTTATACTTACCTGGCTCCATGTACCTCATTGCTACATTTGACGACGAGGATCAACGGATTACCATACCCCAAGGGAGCTCATGTTCAGGTGCAAAACACCGCTCTGATTATCCATGTCTCCGGGTTAGTTTTGTGCGCTACTGCTGCCCCGCCTTGTATTGGATGCTGTGTGCCTCGCTTTGTTGTTTGTTCCAGGGCAATTTTTCTTGTTTTAAAGGTATGTGCGCCTTTGCCTACAGCTCAAGGTGAGGCGCCCACCCCTTCACGTGCGGACTCGAGCTCTGACTCGCCTGCAGCTTGAAACATAATCTCGTCATGCGCCGACTCTCGCAGAGCTACATTGTTACGTTACACTCAGGCAGAGGCGGCCATCTTGGAACAAGTAGGAGAAATCTTACGTTTATATTGGAATTGTCCATAGTGTTTTATAATACTTTAGCAGCCATTCTCTCCAGGTTGTGGTTATTGTCCTAAGGAATCACACTCCTCCACATATTTCATGGATGATACAGGTATAATTGTATTTGGCAGTGGGCTCATTTATGTCTCATTTTACTAATATTACTGTTTGGTGGCTGATGTAAGACAATTTTTATCAAGGTTACACTATGTCAACTGAGCACTTTCCTGTGCAAATTACACCATTCCTACAGAACCTAGGAAAACCACCTGTTGTCTGGAAGCAGTGGTTCCGTATTTTTGAAAACTATTTAGTCGCTATCGATGCCACTAAATTCGAACCCATAAGAAAAGTATTCATGTTAATCAGTCATTCATACAAGAGGGACAACAGGTATTCAATAATTTACCTGTCTCAGCACCAGGAGGTGATGGTGAAGGTTTGGATGCCTATTCGGAAGCAGTTTTACGACTACGTAACACGTTCTCTGAACAACCCAGTGTACTGCTTGAGAGATTTAATTTCTTCAGAAGGAAGCAGTCATCTGATGAAAATATTGAGGAGTTCATTTATGGTCTTAAACACCTGGCTTCCTCTTGTAATTATGGTAGTGCATTAGACACCTACATTGGAGATCAATTTGTTTTTGCCTGCTGTGGGAAGCTGGCTCATGCTGGATCTGTATATACTATATCAAAATGAGATATAGTGTGAACAGAGTCCAGGGGTTCCCCAGAGGCTTAACAGAGGCTAAAGTAGATAATACTAATGCTCTCTCTTGTGGTAGTGTGGTCGAGCATTTAGGCTTATCAGAGGGCAGTGCAAAGCATTTGTTGTACACACAAAGACCATAAAGGAAGCACACACTCAAGGACTAACTCCAGGCCAATTGCTTTTATATAGCAAAAATATACTTTGTTACTTTATTTCTAGAACCACAAGATTCAGTTTGCAGGTAAATACATTTGTAAGTAAGTATCGGACATATGTATCAACACCACTTTGTTTAAATTTGGCAAGTTAAAAGTTTTTTGAAAAAATAGCACATTTCGGTTTTAAAAGTTGACACACTGCAATTTTCAAACACAGTTCTAGGGGGGAAGAAAAGTCAGCACAGTTTCAAGGTAAGACTTACAGTTCCAGTCTCCCTGGGGGGTTAGGATGTCCACAGGTTGGGTTTCAAGTTAACCCTTAACACCCACCAGCTGCAGCATGGAGCCGGCCGGGTCAGAAGTCAAAGATGCTGCAATATTTAAAATGGAATCCTGTGGAGACTGAGGGCACTCAGAATCAGGCCTGCTTGCAGGTAAGTACTAGCATCTTAGGAGGGCAAACCTGGGGTGTTCAGGTGAGCACCAGGAGGGCCACAGTCAGCACCAAACACACCTCCAGTGGCAGCCGGGTGCAGGGTGCGCAAACTGAGTCTGGCTCCCAATGCTTTTCAAAAGGGGAGACCCTGGAGGCCACAAGTAGTGTGTAGGGTTGGTCCAGGGTGTTGGTTTGGAAAAAAACACAGGCTGGACAGTGAGGAGGGCCACCTGTTGCACGTTGCTGCACCGGATGTTGAGTTCCCTAAGACCAGGGGCTGCGGGTGCATGATACCTTTTGGCATTGGATATCTTCGTCCGGATCCTTCAAAGGCAAGGAGGTCCTGTAATTTAGTCTGCAGGTGTCGTCGTGGGGGACTGGAGGGGTCAACTCAGGGTGAACACTAGGTCAGAATCGCCTGGGGACCAGCTCTAGTCCATTGGGCCACCTGGACATGGCTGTGGGCGCCGGGTGCAGCGTGGGCAGGACTCGCGTTTCCGTGCGGTTCCGGAGTTCTTTGTTGGAGTTTCTTTCTGGATAGGGCCACTGTCCATGGGAGATCTTGGTCCTCTGGTGTGCAGGCAGTCCTCCTGAGGCTTTTAAGAGGTCGCTGGTCCTGCAGGATGCATCGCCTTTTTGTAGTAGGGCTTCAGAAGCTGGAGACAGGCCTGTAGGGGTGGGGCCAAGTCAGTTGGTATCTTCAGTCTTCTCTGCTGGGGGTGAGCGTAGCAGTCCTTCTTCTTTCTTCCTGTCTTCTTCTGAGGTCACCAGGAATCTGACGAGCTAGGTTCAGGGGAGCCCTTAAAATGTCGATTTAGGGGCATTACATGGTTCAGAGGGTAGTAGCCAATTGCTACTGTCCCTGAGGGTGACTACACCCTTCAGGTGTCCACTCCCTTTGGGGGGGGGGGGGGGGACACAAACATAACCCTGTTGGTCCCTGACCTCCAAACCAAGATGGAGGATTTTGCAAGGAGGGGGTCATTTCAGCTCTGGATACCTTACGAGTGGTCCCAGCTGAAGTGGTCACCCCTCCTCGTTTCCCCTAATTTTTCCACTGGACTTGACACCAAAAGTGGTTCTTCGTCTGGGGGACGGGCATCTCCACTAGCTGGAGTGCCTTGGGGCACTGTAATATGAGACCTGAGCCTTTGAGGCTAACTGCCAGGTGTTACAGTTCCTGCAGGGGGAGGTGTGAAATACCTCCACCTAGTGCAGGCTTTGTTCCTGGCCACAAAGAGCACAAAGGTTCTCACCCCATGTGACCAGAAACTTTTCTGGAAGTGGCAGACTGGCACAGACTGGTCAGTCCTGCACTAGATGTTTGGCTAAAATAGAGGGGCGTCTCTAAGATGCCCTCTGGGTGCATTTTCCAATAAATCCAACACTGGCATCAGTGTGCGTTTATTGTGCTGAGAAGTTTGATACCAAACTTCCCAGACGCCCATGAAGCCATTATGGAGCTGTGGAGTTCGTAATGACAACCTCCCAGCTCATCTACTCAGTATGGCCACTCTGCACTTGCAGTGTCTAAGAATGGACTTAGACACCCTAGGTGCGTATTCCTCACTAAGCTATGCCCTCACCTGTGGTATAGTGCACTCTGCCTTAGGTCTGTAAGGCCTGCTAGAGGAGTGTCTTACCTATGCCACAGGCAGTGGTTTGTGGGCATGGCACCCTGAGAGGGGTGCCATGTCGTCTTTGTATTTTTCTCCCCACCAACACACACAAGCTGCAATGGTAGTGTGCATGTACTTGGTGAAGGGTCCCCCAGGGTGGCATAATACATGCCTCAGCTCTTGGGGACCTTCCCTGGCCACAGGGCCCTTGGTACCATGGGTACCTTTTTACAAAGGACTTATCTGTGTGCCAGGAGTGTGGCAATTATGGGAGCAATGGTACAGTTGATGGGAAAGAACATTGGTGCTGGGACCTGGTTAGTGGATACCAGCAAACTCTCAGTCAAGTCAGCATCAATATCAGGCAAAAGGTGGTGGGTTAACCATGCCAAAAGGGACACATTCCTACACCTGCTATTGAAAATAAAGTTCAGGAACGTCTGTTCAGTTGCAGAAACTCCACCCTGCTTGAAGTGATTGACCTTGCTAAGGCCAAAGAATGTTCCATGACCTCAAGCAGACTCATGACTTCGGATGTTTCAAGCCATTCACAGACCAATATTTACTCATGCTCAGTGGAAGAACCTGTAAATGCTGCTTATGGGAAGGATACGTCTGCTAAGAATGTATAAACAAATCTGTTACAGATGTTGTTCAAAATTGCATCTAAGTAATTTTCAAATTGTGCACCCATGGGCAAAACGTTTAGCAAATGCAAAAAGGTGCTTTCAAGCAGGCAATTTCATGCAGTTTCCAAGGGTGGCAAACCATTGTTTAAAATCAACAGTGTAGATGTGGGAGTGGATAAATGCGAGTCTGATTTGTCTAAAGTACTTTTGTCTGTTCACACCAATTCTTTTTCAGAAGATTCTGACATAACAGTGTAGGTGGAATGTCAAAGGACCTTGGGGTGAGGTCAATATTGGTGAAATTAATCTAAAAATAATGGTAGATTCAGGAGCCCCTATTACCATATTATCTGATGTTTGCTTTCATCAGCATTAGACAAAGTACATGCTTCTTCAAATGTCTGACGTACACCCCAAAGCCTTTGGGGATCAGGATATTGATTTATTGAGCTATTTCTTTGAATCTGTCTCCTTTCTTGGGAGAACAGCAGTTACCAAACTGTATTTTATGTTGCTCTGAAAGGCAGAAATTTGTTTGGCTGGCAAGACTTGGCGAGGCTGGGTCTCATGTTAATCCCTGGTTCTGAAACACCAGTTGTAACAATTGACTCCTTCTTAGCTAAACAGGGTCTCAAACACTTACCTAGTGACATGTTGCTCTCTCTAGTAGATACGCCATTATCGGAAGGTGTTAGGGGCCAGATGTAGGAAACAGTTTGCGACTCGCAAACGGCAAAAATTGCCATTTGCGAGTCGCAAACCGGAGTTTCCTATGCAGAAATGCATTTTGCGAGTCAGAACCGACTCGCAAAATGCATTTCCGACTCGCAAATAGGAAGGGGTTTTCCCTTCCTATTTGCGACTCGCAGTGGTATACAATTCCATTTGCGACCGCGTATGCGGTCGCAAATGGAGTCGCAGTTACCATCCACTTGATGTGGATGGTAAACCACTCGCAAATTGGAAGGGGTCCCCATGGGACCCCGTCCCCTTTGTGAATGGACCCCAAAATATTTTTTCAGGGCAGGTAGTGGTCCAAGGGACCACTACCTGCCCTGAAAAAATTCCGAAACAAAAGGTTTCGGATTTTTTTTTAAGTGCAGCTCGTTTTCCTTTAAGGAAAACGGGCTACACTTAAAAAAAAAACAAAAAAAAAACTGCTTTATTGACAAGCAGTCACGGACATGGAGGTCTGCTGACTACAGCAGGCCTCCATGTTAGTGAGTGCCCATAGTCGCTATGGGGCCGCAATTTGCGACCCACCTCATTAATATTAATGAGGTGGGTCTTTGCGACCCCATAGCGTCTCGCAGACGGTGTCTGAGACACCGTTCTGCATATGGTTTTGCGACTCGGAAATTGCGAGTCGCTCGGAGTCGCAATTTCCAAGTCGCAAAACCAAGTTTTGCTACATCTGGCCCTAAATCCTCACTCACTACTAATCAGAATGTCATGGAAGTTCTGAAGAAATTTCCAGAAGTTTTTTGTGACAATATTGGGTCCATCAAATTTTTCAAACTTAAAATTAAGCTGATGTGTAATGCAGTGCCCATTGTTCATAAGGTTAGATCAGTTCCTTTGAGTGTTCATGATGATTTCAAAGCACACTACAAAGACTAATGTCAGAGGGAGTCATAAGCTCAACTGATTCTGCTGAATGGGTAAGCCCCATTGTTGTAGTTAAAAACAAATCTGGGGAAATCCATTTATGTGTGGATCATCACACACTAAACAAAACAATTATTGTGGGCTGCCATCCCCTTTCTAAGGTGCAGGAATTACTAGCTAATTTGGGACAGACCAAGTTCTTTTCACTGATTGATTTACAGTTGGTGCACCACCAGATCCCGTTAGCAGAGGAGTCTCGGGATGTAACCACCTTCATTTTACCATTTGGTAGATGTAAATTCCTACATCTTCCGTTTGGACTAGTCTCCGCTGGTGGCATGTTTCAGAGGTTCATGGATGTCATCCTGGAGAGTGTTGTGGGAGTACAGGCCTTCCTGGATGATGTCCTTATTTTTGGTGAAAATGTACAGGCACACAATATGATATTAGAGAAAGATTTTTAAATGTTCAAAGATGTTAGAATCACATTGAGAAATGAAAAGTGCAATTTTTTAGTACAAGATTTAGATCAGTGGTTCCCAACCTTTTGATTTCTGTGGACCCCCACTTTATCATTACTGGGACCCGGGGACCCCCACTGGATCATTATTGGAATTCGGGCCCCCCCCCCATTAAGCTATCACTGAAAGCTGGGGACCTAATCTATTAATATTATTACATTTTTTAAACAGCCGCGGACCCCCTGAGGGGTTGGGAACCACTTATCTAGATTATTTGGGTCAGCATGTTTCCAGTGAGGGGATTAAACCCAAATTGTCTTTGGTGCAAGTGATTCTGGATACGGCCCCTCCCAAAGACAAAGATACTTTTCAGTCCTTTGTAGGGCTTAGCAAGTATTACTCCTGGTTCATAGAGGGGTATGCTTTTGTTGTCCAACTACTGCACTGTTTGTTGAAAAAGGGTGCCAAGTTCATTTAGAACATAACTGCTGAGCAGGCTTTTTCTAAAATCAAGCAGTGCTTAATTTGAGTGGTGGTTTCCGATGCAGGGCACCAGCACTTATTTTTGAGGGCTGACAATTAGTTTTCTGTATCAGGCATTTACAGCGAGCAAAAGACACTAATGTGAAAGAGGAAGAGGAAAACAAAAAAGCGTCACAAAAGTAGAACATTGCAAGAGTAAGCTAAAGGGGCAGGGAGTGGATGTAAATGGATTAGAGAGGCTCATGTGGCTTTAGGATTACGCTGCCTGTGTTTTCTGTGCTCCCACATTTAAATGCAGCAGCCGCTTGTTTCAAAGGAGAGCTTTGGGCACGGGCACTTTTTTATTTACAAATTAAGCACTGGAATCAAGACTCTAATCACTTCTGCTCCTGCACTGGCCTCATTTGATACAGGTAAGAGATGTTTTGTAAATGTTAATGCTCGTCAAATTGGGCTTGGTGCTGTAATCTCACAGTGGGTGGCTGCTAAAGAACGTACTGTTGGATTTGCATCTTGAACCCTAAGACAGCCTTAAACCAATTACAGTACTATAAAGAGTGTCGCACTTGCATGCAGCTGGGCAGTGGAAAAGTTCTGAACCTTTTTGTGTGGGACTACCTTTGATATATTTATGGACCATAAACCCCTTATTTATCTATTGAATGGAAATGGCACTTGCAGAGCATCAGTTATGCTGGTCAGGCCTTTGGCAGAACTCCAGGAATTTTCCTTTACCATCAAGTATTATTCCTGGAGGTAAAAATAGTAGAGCCTCCTGCTTGTCCTGAAGAAGGTTTGAAAGCCCACCAAAACGCGTCACCGCTATATTTTATCACGGTATCGAATAAGAATTGATGACAGCAATCGATTGGCCTATGTCTACCACAACTGGGACAGTTTAATTTTAATAGACTATTGTAGATGTCTTCTTTTTGTCTCCCTTTTATTGGATTTGATTGGCTTTATAGATAGTTTTGATTGATGGTTTTGTTTTGTGATTAATATGATATTGGGTTTTGATTTGGGATTATAATAAATATATATCTGTAGTTTCCTTTGTTTTGAGATTGATCATTTGAGAGATTCATTGATTGTGAGTGTGTGGGGTGATTGCATTATTTTCCCTTGGTGGGATTTGTTTATTTTACTGTGTTGGGGTGCCCTGTCCCCCTTGGGATATCGGAGATAGGAGGGTCCCCTCTCTCTTTTCTTTGTCCAGAATGCCTTTGAAATCGGATGATTTGACTCTTAGGATGATAAAGATGTTGATTGTGTGGTGTGTCACTGGGGGACCTGTTGGAAGACACAAGGGTGATTTCTAAATCTGAATGGTTACAAGCCTGAGACCAGGAGCAACATTTGAAAAATGTGATGAGGCATATCAAAAAGGTTTGGCCTCACTTGAGAAACTTGGATATTGGTGTCAGACCTTTTGCAAAGATTTCTGAAGAGCTTTCCATTGTAAATGGATGCCTAATGCATTAATATCTGTGTGTTCCCCTATCTGCTATTAGAACAAAACTCATCAATTTAGCACACAAGGGACATTTGAGCATCAGTGGTACATGCAAAAACCTGAAGCAGTGCTACTGGTGGCTCTCAATGTATAGTCAGGTAATCAAGTAGATCAATTCCTATAGTGTGTGTCTCAATTCAGATGAGCATTGGAAAACTGTTGAGTCACCTTTACATGCTGTTCTCTTACCCAAAAATCCCTGGGACAAAGTTGCCCTTGATTTTGCAGGATCCTTTGAGATGCTGCCGGCTGCCAAGAAGTTTTTGATTGTCGTGGTGGATTACTTCTCAAAATGGGTATACTTTGAGTTTGCAGCTAATACTATACTGGTGATAAAATGTCTGAAAACAATGTTTCAAACAGAAAGGGCCCATTCTGTCCTTGTCACGGACAGTGGGACCCATGAGAATCTACTACAATTACATCAAGAGAGTAAGGAGGCCTTATTTGCAAAGCACATCCATGAATCCTCAAATCATAGGAGGGAAGGTTTTAGGATCTATAATAAACAGTTTAAACCAGATGCTGCTCGTGCCTTCCATCTTTGCGATGAACTCCTAGACTTCTTCGAATCCAAAATGAAAAACATCTGAAACTCAATCTCTAACAACTCTGCACCGTCTCTCTGGCCTCTGATTGTCCACTTTCACAAACTTCTGTCCGCCAGAGCCGGAGGAGGACCTGAAATTGGTGCCTGAGACAAAAGCATTGCATCAACACGTCCAGCTGCATGTACTAAACAATTCATTTGTTTGTTCATTAGAATCAGGATAACAAAATGAATCATTCTCCAAGGCATATGTTCCTGGCCCTCTACAGTACATACTATTACACCGTTTTAAACTAACTATCCGAAGACCCAATGATCTTGGCAAATTATAGGCCCATCTGTAGCCTACCGAACCCCAGCAAACTCATAGAAAATATTATGAGTCAACTCCTAGAAGATAAGGAACAGAACCCTCTGTTCTGCAATCGCAGAGAAACTGCAAACAACAGAACTACTCTTCTCTTCTCCGTGATCAAAGAAAACCAGCAGTTTTAAGGCTATGAGACCTGTAACACTATGGACAATTAAATATCTTTGGAGGGGTTAGACATGACTGCATTAGTCTTTGCTTAGATTAATTCCTTCCTTTCCAACCACATACAAAACAACTGTTGGTAAAGCCAATAGAACAGGTCTTGCCAAGTCTGTGTGTGTTTCTTTTTTTCTTCTTCCAAACGTGTAATAACCATTCAAAGTCTAAAAGTAATCAAAAGTAAAAATGACAGTGTTTTAAGATGGTGTGTATACATCGGTAAACAATAAGTGAACAATTACCCATTACAAATACATATATACAATAGGAAATGAAGGCAAACGAAAATATAGTCTTAGCAGCATTTGAACTGAAGTGGACTACTTTATTGGTGGATGTGCACAAGAGTACAAGTAAGTAAGTTCAGTGGATGAACAGGGCAAACAGAAAGCCTTGTATGTATATACGTGTTTTTATTATGAACAGTTTGGAAAACACAAGCTAGAGGTATCTCTAAGCCAGACCTAAAAATCAGAATCAGTTCAACTGAATCATATTTCCTGTGTCATGCAAAGTACTAGTGGATCACCGCCATCTTGCCTGCTATTGAGAATCAGCATACAGCTTCTTGGGTAGCTCTTTAAAGAATTATGGGGAATTTCCTAATGTATGCAGACAACACCTAAATTCACTTCAGGCTACAAAATAACAGTGAGAACAAGGCTAAGATTGTTGTTTGCTGTGACCATGTCTTCAACTTGATGAAGAGCTTCCTCTGCATGAATAGAGCTAAAACAGAAATCCTGGTGATCGCAAGGACTGAACCGGACTCTCGACCCCATGTCTGGCTTTCTTTTCTCGGCACACCTGCAACACCTTCATCAGAAGTAAGGAACCTGGGAATCACCTTTGACACCAAGTCAACATTGTGGTTAAATGGCTAAATATGCAGCCAACCTCCAGTAAAAAAAAAAATTCTTCATCTTCTCAAACGTGGCAACATTTGGTAATGTAAAATGGAGAATTATATAAAGAAAAGGGCAAATTAAAAATCAGAAGTTTCGCATCTAAATCTGGACTGCTCAATTGAATATATTCTACAACCTGACCACTGCATAGAAGTAGCTAGGGAGTTAATATTAGGTCTTTCCCACTGTAATGCCCTCTACTCATGTCATCAAATGAAACTCAGTGATGGGCTTGTTAAATCATTTTCATCCTCACAGTCACTTCATGACCAATGTGGCCACCGAAGGAAAACTCCAGTCAGGAATAGAGCTTTGGGATTTATGACAAACTGAAGCTCAAAGACTATTCGCAAGACCAGGTTATAAAGATACGTAATCAAGGGTTGTCCAAGGCAACGATATAAGTTCAGGTGAACTAACATCAAAAACTAGGCATTCAGGAAGAACAATCCATATCATCAGCAAGAATATCTGTGATACAGAAATCAAGCATTGCTCAGGATTAGCAATCACCAATCAATTCAATTTAGGAGAGCCATAATTTTAGCTGGGGCATGAGGGAAACACTACAGTTAGCCAAATCATGGAAAAAGGTGTGGAATGGAACACGTGGGCAAAAGACAAAAAGTACAAAAAGCGTAGAAAAAAATTGAAAAAGATAATCTCAGACTGCAAGCTTCTAGTTAAGGTGGGCAAAACATAGGTAAAAAGAAAAAGTGTCAGCTTTTCAGAAGCTTGATAAAAAGTCTTCTGAAGGGCATTGGAAGAAAAGTTTTCTAATGCCCATATTTATACTCGGTCTGCACTGAATTAGCATCATTTTATTTTACGCTAATTCATTGCAAACCTAACTCCATATTTATACTTTGGCGCTAGACACTTCTAGCGCCAAAGTTATGGAGTTAACATCGTTTTCTGGATGTGAAAACCTACCTTGCGTCAATGAGATGCAAGGTAGGTGTTCCAGTCCAGAAAAGGACGATATGGCCATAGCGCCATATTTTTCCCCCCATGCTAACATCCAGCTCAGGGGGTTAGGGGTGCCATTATTTAACACCTGGGTATGGGCAGGCGTAAGGGGACCTGAAGGCATATTTCCATGGTCAGAGACCATGGAAAGTGCCCACAGGTGCCCTTCCCTGGCCCCAGTGACACCCACACCAGTGGGACCCCACAGGATGGGGGACCCATCCCAGGTACGTCCTAGTAAGTATTTTTTTTTTCCCCCGCTCGGATGTCATGACTTGGGGTCCCCTGCACGGCGCTGACTCCAATGGCCATGCTCAGGGGACATTTGGGGCCATTGGGAGACATGGACATGGCTCCTCTCTTTACTAAGACAGGAGCCCTGTCCATGGGGGTTGTGCGCCAGAAAATGGCACTACACTACTTAGAGGCATTATTTCTGCCTCTAAACAGTGTAGCGCCATAATTTGGCGCACAAGCCCTGGTTTCCCCTACGTCTCCCCCGCACTGTTAGTGTCCTTTCCAAGGACGCTAACAGGGCATTAGTGCCGGCTAGCGCAATTCCATAAATATGACGCCCGGCCGGCATCTTGGAATGGCGCTAGCCGGCACAATACTTTTTCACGCAAAACTGTGCTAACGCAGTTTTGCGTGAAAAAGCATAAATCTGGCCCTAAGTCTCAAAGGGATATCTAAAAGGGGCAAAGGCAGAGAGGAAGCTACATCTCCAAAGTACACAACATACAGGGTTCTTCATCAGCAAAGCATCTGGAGGTCTCTGACAGCATCAGAATGGAAAATCAGGAAAGCATCTGACCAAAGACCAACTGGTCATCGATATGTCAAAGTTCATATGATATTCTGATTTGCCGAAGGTAGCAGTCCATATCACGTTGAAGGGGCATCATCCAATAGAAATCGATCACCAGACTCCAAGCTGAAACATCTACATCTTTTCCAAGGTCCATCTTCCATCTGTGCGACTCCACGCAAGTTTGAAACAATTGTATACAAAGGCAGTCCATGTTCCACAATGTACCATACTCAAGGAAACTATTACACTTTCTCTCTAAGTCTAAACAATAGGGGCCTATTTCCAAAATCTAGTCTTCTCATGGGAATGAAGGCTGAAAGAAAGTTCAAGTTAAGGAATGAATCAGCATTTCCTGCACAGTGGCAAATTACAAGCTTAACAGGCCTCACTTAGGCTAACACAAAAAATTACAGCAATACATTTAATTACTATGTTTTAATAAAACACATTTAATATGAAAAATTATGAGCTCAACATTAATAATACTTCATTAATATGATACGCTTAAACTCCATGCCAGTAACAATATGATGTGTCCCATCTAAAACACTTTGGCCCATATTTATACTTTTTTAGCGCTGCATTTGCACCACTTTTTGACGCAAAAACGGCGCAAACATAAAAAATACAATTGTATTTTGTAAGTTTGCTCCGATTGTGCGTCAAAAAACTACGCAACAGTGGGGCTAAAAAAGTATAAATATGGGCCTTTGAACCCCTGTCTTGACTAAATCTGCATATCTTTTATTATAAGCCAAGACATTTTAGGATTTAATTGTTTTTTTTTAATCACATATTCTTAAAAAGCAGGTCATCAATTAACGTTGTGTCTTACTTAAGTAATCTTGAAATTTTTGATTGACTAAACCGGCACACACTTAAGCTGTAAGATGGGAATACACTAACTGGTTCTTTCTGGCAAATTGGACTAAACCCTAAGGCACATCAGCCCTGTAGTCTTTTTTAAGACCAGATTTACCGCTCATGGTATACTGTGCAAGAGGCTACTCCAGCCTCACGACCAAGGACTTGGAGCTGGGTGGCCTGGGAAAGCTAAAATATAAAATTGTTTTTCTTTTTCTTTTTAATTACTCTGTATCAGAAATTCTAATTTATATTGGAATGCTTTTATTAAGTAAATAGCAAAATTGCTATGGTTTTAATTAACTGAAACAATAAATTAAATTACCTTACCTCATTAACATGCGTGTTACATTAACTTTAAACAAGAAAAAGTTGTTAATGCATTTTATTAAATTTAATGGAGAAGTGCATTTCTTTAATTTTTGCACCCATTCTTAAATCAATTATCATTAGAAATTCAATATTGTTTCAATACATTCTATTAGTCTAGAGTCCAAATTACATCATAATATCAGTTTAATCCTTCTACCATTTGATTTAATTCAAATACTACCTATGTCGAACATTTACAATATAAACAAATACACATTAATAAAAATGTGTCAGCGCAGTTTCAAAATTCAAATGATTAGTTCTTAACATAAGACATAAGCTGTCACGTTTTTGCTGACTTATGTGACATGGGAGGCACTACTAAAGTTTAGACTACATCAAGCTCCAACGGTTACAAAATGAGACAGACAGAATATGCACAAACGTGTGCAAACTTGACCATTTACAGAAACTAAGCCTCTTTGCAGGCTTCCAGTAGAAGCAAGGATTAAGTTCAAAGTTCTCTCTCTTGTGCCCATACCATATTAGGATAAAGATCCAGAATGCCTTCATTTATTAGCAGCCCCACCCACGATTATTCCCCAAGCAGCGTTCTCTACTCAGTGTTTTTTTTATCTTCTCACCAAAGATCCTTCAAACAACTTAAACACACTAGCAAATCCTTAGGTGTGCAAGGTAAAGGCTGTCATGCCCAATGAACCTAAGCATGGCAGCCAAATCAAACTACATGCTGAACTTTTCAAACCTGACTATAGTTGTGACTGAAGAACCAAAAGACATATTTCTATCTGACTGATCAGGCTCTAGCATCTCCGATAATGAATCTCAGCTCACTATCCACAAGATCTCAAGCACTGTTAAGTAACCAAGAAAAGACAAGGAGCGCTTTATAAATCTCCAAAATAAATAAATAAAAACATAAAATGTTTGATCTTTTGTCTTAGGCAGGAGGTTGGACTTTGTATTGTCTAAGCCAGTGGGTCTTAACCTTTTGACTTCTGAGGACTCACATTTAATGAGTACTGGAAGCCTGGGACCCCCAGTGAAACATTATTGGAATCCATCCCCCACCCCCCTTGGCATGGTTTTAGCCTGTTAATAAAATTTCATATTCAAAGTAGTAACGGACCCCCTGAGTAGGTTTTGCGGACCCCCAGGGGTCCCCGGACCACAAGTTAAGAACCACTGGTCTAAGCAGCACTTGCACAGAGGCTCTGGAGCCCACAACTTTATTTAAGTACCTACATGCCTGCAGCCATGGCTTAAGGTGTTGGAAGTTTTTTTTGCTGGGAGTGACATCTGCTCTGTTTCAGCTCTGACTCTGTCACCCATCCTCCATACTCTTGTGTTGTCAAAGGGCTATGATGATTGTACTAGCTTTGTAACACTACATTTCCCCAATGCTTGACAATGAACATCTTTGTCATATTCCGCAATGGTGATAAGTCACTCGCACAGCTTTATTTGATGATGGGGGACAGCTTGGCTGCTGTTCAGTGGATTCTGTCATCCTGCCACTAGATGTCATTCACAAGGGCCCTTTACGAACCTGCCATTACATCTGCATAGGACAACAAGCACATCAACACTTATCATACTGCATTTCGCTTCACCTTTTAGTCCAGGTTTCTGTTCCACTTCCCTGATGCATTGTGGTACTTGTAGCTCTTTGTCTTCAGACCCTTCTTAGATCACATCCTGGCGGTAGTCTCCTGTTCACTAGATTTGTTTGTCCCTGGATCTTAAGGTTATTCTGACCCCTTTGTATTTGTATTCTAGGCCCTTCTCTATATTTGTTCCAATCCCTACAGTCCATGTTTTCTTATTCTTTTTCTGATGTCTCCTGGTTCCCCTGGTCTTCTCTTCTCCATGTCCCAGTTCAGTCTTCCCTTCATTGGTGGTTCCTTGGTTACCTGCACCTGGGTAAGTCCTTGCACCTGGCTTTCTCTCTGCACCACTGCTCCTCGCCAGAGCCTCCAGCTGTTTCAGTCCTGTGAGCACAGAGTGCAGCAGATTGGAACTTACTTCTGTTGACTCTCCTTGTTCTCTGTTGTATTCCTGCTGCTGGTATTACAGGCTTGGTCTCCAATTTTGTTTCCCTTTTCCCTGTACCCATTTTCCTGTTCTAGGCTATTTGTAGTATCTGTTCCTTGTTTGAGGAGTGATGGGAGTGGAGGTTGAGCGAGTGGTTGTAGGAGGTGTATGTCTGCTGGATTTGGGTGCAAGTGCAAGGGCTGTATGCTGATGTGAGGTGGATGGCTGTTGGGTGTGTGAGTGCTTGCGTTTGTGTCTTTTAGGAAGGGGGACAGACAAGGTGGGAGAGGACAGAGTGGACGTGGGCATGGATGTTGTGGAGGTGTCTGCTAGTGAGGTGTGTGTGCTGCTTGGTGTGGTGACGCTGGTGGTGGATGTTGATGTAGTGCATGCAGGTGTGAGTGTGGACATGACTGGGAGGGAGGTGGAGTAGGAGGAGGAGGAGGGGGAGACAATGGAGGCAGTGGATGTTGTGTCTGCAACTGTCTATGTTTGCATGAGTGCTTGTGGAGTGAAGTGTGGTGCTTGTATTTGACTGTGCCACTCTTGGGTGTTGTCTTTTGTGCATGTTCGTCTGCATGTGTGCCTGGGATGGGCTGGGGTTGAGGAGAATGGGACTGGGAAGTGGTAGTTAAAGGTGGGATGGTAGAAACAGGGACAATGGCTGCCATCAGAGAGTAGGCAAGAGCCTGAATTGATCTCTGTTGGGCCACCAATCCACCGTGAATGCCCTCCAGGAATGCATTGCCTCTGTGGTCACCACCAGGGAGCTTCTATCGGAGGAGGTATCTGAGTCTGTGTTGTCACCTCCTGTCTCCGCCCTGGTGCTCCCCTCGCCCTCCGTCCCACTGGTTCCCTCGGCGTCGGTGGACTCTGCCTCCTGGGTCCTGTGGGATGCAGCTCCCTCTGTCGCCCATTGGCCACTTTACTCCATAGAGCCCCATATTATCCAATGAGGAATTGCACGGCGGTGCAAGACCGCCTTCCGCCACGACACCCAACGTCAGCGGAATTACCTCACTTCTACCTGTCCCTACATACAGGACAGGCGATCGCCATTTCAGGGGGGGAGAAACAGTCATATCAACATAAACTGCGTCGTAGATTAGATTGGCACATACCTCGCCATTAACACTGTTCTATTACATAAGTGCACCAAGTAGACTGAAGTTGTGGTTCCATTGTTCAAATTGTGACAGCCTATTCACTTTTGTGTCCATTAGATACCTACCACTGCGGATTAATTGGAGGTGGAGACATACCCTGTGTACAGACCCCTTATGGACTTAGCTACACTGGAGGACAGGCACATTATCCTCACCTATAGACTGGACAGGGCCACAATCACAGAGCTGTGTGCCCAATTGGAGCCAGACCTTATCTCATCTATCTGTCATCCAACTGGAATCCCGCCTCTTGTGCAAGTGCTATCAGTGCTCCATTTCTTGGCAACTGGTTCTTTCCAAGTGACAGTGGGCTTGGCAGCAGAAATGTCACAGCCAATGTTCTCAATCATGCTGGCAACAGTGTTGTCTGCCCTGGTAAAACACATGTGCAACTACATTTATTTCCCCCAGGTGGACGAATTGGCCACTGTGAAGGCCGGATTCGATGCAATGGGACATATCCCCAATATTATTGGGCCGATTGACGGTACACATATTGCGTTTGTCCCCCTCGCCAGAATGAACAGGTGTTCAGGAATCGTAAGAGTTTCCACTCACTGAATGTGCAGATGGTGTGCCTGGCGGACCAGTACATCTCCAACGTAAATGCTAAGTATCTTGGGTTGGTGCATGATACCTGTGTTCTGAGAAATATGTGATGGCCCAACTACAGAGACAGAGGGTGTGGCTAATAGGGGAGCTTTGGTCCCCACCCACTGTATGTTAGTTGATGCATTCTGGTGTTAACCCCATAGGATTGTGTGAGGCTAAATATGCTCCCTCAATACTTGCAGGTGACTCTGGCTACCCAAACCTATTGTGGCTGCTAACCCCGTGTGAGGAAAGCCAGGACAGGGGCTTAGGAACGGTATAATGAGGCACATGTGCAAACCAGGTGGGTCATCGACAGGACCTTCGGCCTCCTGAAGGCAAGGTTCAGGTGCCTCCATCTGACAGGTGGATCCCTGCGCTACTCACCCGAGAAGGTCTGCCAGATAGTAGTGGCATGCTACATGTTGCAGAACCTGGCCCTCAGACACCATATACCTTTTCTGCAGGAGGAGTAGACTGGAGATGCCCCTGTGGCAGCAGTAGACCCTGATGACAGTGAGGGCGAAGAGGCTGAGGATGAGGACAACAGAACTTCAGTTATCCGACAGTACTTCCAATGACACAGGTGAGACAGTGCAACTGCACATTCCTTTGACTATTGGTGTATTATGTGTGGCTGTAGCATGATGGCATTAACTTCCTTTGAATCTCAACTTACTGTCACCTTGTCATTTTACAGATGTTGGTGATAAAACAACTGTGTACTGATGTGCTGACTACAGCCAGCTACAGGTAATTACTCCTATGCTCTCACAGTGTACAGTTCATTTGCACTAGATGTGACTTTCCATAAATACACATTTTCAATCCTAGTAGTCAAGTTCTGTTCAAGAGTGTTTATTGTAGTGCTAAGAAATTGAGGGGAAAGTGCAATGGAATGGGGTGATGATGGAGGAAAGTCCAGGGTATTGTTTCAGTCTGTTTGTAGCACAGGTGTAGTGTCCAAGGGGCCATAGGAAGGGGGGCAACGGCAGTTCAAAGTGGACAAGGTGACTGAGTGGGACACAAGGGGGGCAATCAGGAGAGTCTCATTTCTTGGCGGGGTTTTGGCAAGTGTCTCTGGCTTCTGTCTGGGTCACAGGGAGCGTTTGCAGGGTGGTTCACCTTCTGCAGGGAGAGAGGTACTGGTGCCCTGTGGGTCCTGTGGTGGGGCCTCCTGCCCACTAGCTGCAGCGGAAGTGGAGGGCTGGTCAATGGACTGGCTAGCGGTAGGGCCCCGCTGGTGTGCTGTTGCCTCCCTCATGATGTTGGCCATGTCTGCCAGCACCCCTGCTACGGAGATCAGGGTGGTGTTAATGGCCTGCAAGTCCTACCTGATCAACTGATACTGTCCCTCCTGCAGCCGCCTGTTCTCCTGCACTTTGTCAAGGATCTGGCCCAGCGTGTCCTGGAAATGTTGGTAGGCTCACAGGATCTTGGAGAGTGCCTCCTGGAGAGTTGGTTCCCTGTTCCTGTTCTCCCCCTGGCACCCAGCAGGCCTCCCAGTGTCCCTGTTGGCCTGTGCCTCTGTCCCCTGAACGGTGTGCCCACTGCCACTGACCCCTGGTCCCTGATTGTCTTCGGTATGAAGTGTTGCCTGAGGTCCCTGTACTGGTGGGCACACTGCTGATTGGTGTGTCCTGGGGACAGAGGTGTGGGTAAGCTGGGTGGGTGCTGTGGTGTTGGATACTGAAGGGGGAGGCTCTTTGGTGGAGTGGGCTTGGGTGACCGGCTGTCCAGATGGCCCTGATCGGCCAGGTAGGTCATCCAGATCCAGAAGTCCAGAGTTACTGTCATCACTGGGGGCATCTTCTGTTGGGGGACTGGATAGTCGTGGCACCTCAACTCCGCTGACATTGGCTGAGGTACCTGTGGGGATGTAAGTGGTGTACTATGCTTCATGTGTGTGACATGTTGTACATCCCTGGCTTCCCCTCTATCGTTGGTGTTGCCCTGCCACCTTTTGTTTGTGTATCGTGATGTATTGAGGGGTTGTTAGTTTCCCTATGCTGGGCATGCTTTGGTGATGGGTGTCCATGCAGGGCTGGGAGGGCTGTCCATGCATTGGTATAGCATGCAGGGCTTGGCATTGTGGTTAGTCATATGTGTAGGTGCAGTATGTGGGATGGAGTGGAGTGATGGGAGTGAGGGTGAGGGTGAGGATGTGAGATGGCAATTGTTGATAAGAGGTAATTGTTGACTTACCAGTGTCCAGTCCTCCGGCTACTCTAGTGAGTCCCTCAGGATGCTGTATTGCCAAGACTTGCTCCTCCCATGCTGTGAGCTGTGGGGGAGGAGGCAGGGGTCCACGGCCAGTCCTTTGTATGGTGAGCTGGTGCCTTGCTGCTATGGAACATACCTTCCCCCGTAGGTCGTTCCACCTCTTCCTGATGTCATCCCTTAATCTTGGATGCTGTTCCACAGCATTCACCCTGTCCACGATTGTCCATCTTCCTTGCAATGGATATCTGATGTACCTGTGCTCCAAACAGCTGTGGCTCTACCCTGACAACCTCCTCCACCATGACCCTTAACGCCTCATCAGTGAAACGGGGGTGCTTTTGTGGTGACATGGTTGTGTGTGGTGTGAGTTGGTGAGAGTGTGTTGAGTAAAGTGGAGGGGTGTATGATGTGGGGTGCGTGAGGGATGTATATGTGTAACTGGTGTGTGTCTAGTTGTTGCAGTGGTCTTGGTGTCAATCTCATGGCATTGATTTGTATTCGTAAAGGGTTGTGGGTAATGTGGGTTTGTGTTTTATAAAGGTGTGGGTGTGTGGGAGTGGTGTGCGTATGAATGACAGCTGTGTATTTTTTGTATTGGCCAATGTAGTGTTGTTTTGTATGTGGATGTCCATTCTGATTGCGGCGTATGTACCGCCAATGGTTTACCGCCATTGAATGTCCGCCGTGGTGATTTGTGGGTCATAATGTGATGGACATTGTTTTGTTGGCGTAACGGTATGGGTGTTGGGACCACCACTTTAGCATTGACCTTGGGGCTGGCGGATTTGTATATGTGGCTGTATTCTGTTGGATTGGTGTGTGTGTGTCATAATATGGCAAAAGGATATTCGCCACCGCAGCGTATGTTGGTGGCCGTCACCGCGGCGGTAAGCAGCATTTAACGTCAATGTCATAATGAGGGCCTATGTTTCCTAATCAACACCTGCCCATGCCTACTCTAGTCCTCAGCCTCTGTGCTCACTTCATTCCCAGCCTTGAGATACATACTCGTATATGTTTTACCCCAGCACTGGAAAACCCTTTTTTAGGTCAAACACGCAAGCGCTTTGACCTGTTGTCAGTATTGTGGATTTTTAACCACGCCCATCGCACTTACTCGCTCCTGGGCTTGCCTGTCAAAAATCCTTTGTTATCATTGGTAAGTGCTTTAGGTTTGTCCTTCTTTGGGGCGGTTTTGTTACCGCCTTGCAAACTGCAGCAGTTACATGGATAATTGCTCGATTGCCGATACGTTTGACTGCGAGCAAACGTCTTCTTCTTTTTGTGACTCTCCTTTCCACTAATATGGCGGCATTTTCGCTTTGGAACGACTCCCTTATGTCAACTGTTTTACTTTTCATTTTCAATTTAAGTTGCAAGAAAAGTCCAGTTAGGATTTTACAACGTTAATAGCTCTAATTCGAGCAAACGCATTACATTGCAAATGCTTGTCTTAAAGAAAGCTTATACTTCCTATATTCTAGTCTTGTCCTAGTGTTACTCTGATAGACCCCTGACAGTGATTGGGATAGCAGGTTGGGATAGAAACAAGAATATGGGGATGAGGAAATGTCACAAGAGCTGGGACCAGGAGTGACAACAGTGCATGGAGGAAAGTCCAAGATGAGCCCCTCGGTCTGGCAGTTCATCAAAGTATTTGCTCCAGGGGCGGCTCCTCCGCAATGGCAAAGAAGCATTGCCCCAATGGCTGAGCCAGCTGCTGAAAAATAAAACGCTATTTCATTATTATTATAGTCGTGAACTGTTGCCTCAGTCAGCATGTGCAGGAAGGGGCACAGCTGGGCTATGGGAGGAGGGAGGGCAAATGGAGTGGAGTGCACCTAAGTGCGCATGTTTGTTTGGCAGGCCGCTTTAGGTTTCTCCAGCCCGTCTGTATTGCACAGCCGGGTTGGAGAAACTGCACAGACACCCATGCAGTGTCTGAGTGGCATACCAAGCCGCTCAGACCAATCCTGGTGCTGCTCACGGTAGCTATAGCATGAGAAGAGCGGAAGGATTGCATGAGACGCCTGTGCTGGTGTCCCAGGGTGTGCTAGGATACCATCAGGAGAGCAGAGGAGTGAGACTGTGTCGGTAACGGTAAGTTTTTAAGGATTATTATTAAAGTATTTCCCCCATCTCTGCCATCCCCCCCACTGTTCCTCCTTGAGATTTGCGGCAGCCGCGGCCGATTTACTCTTCATATTTCTGTAAGGAAATAATGAAGACCTCATAATTTAAAGCACAGACGTTTCTTGATAGTACATAACCATCCCTCTGTACCAACAGATCATTTGGCATCTGTTATGATGATATAGAATTTAGATCTGTTAGCCTTTCAGCATAGCCATTGCAATGTACCCTTGTCAGTGCAAGTTGACTTGGCTCTACTTTCACTTTCTACATATTGCTTCATGTACCTTTTCTTACAGTCATCTAGTAGCACTATCCCTTTGCAAACTGGGAGGAGTGACACGTTTGTTTTGTAGTATGCTGATGCACAACTTCCTCAAACGGTTCAATTGGCGATTTTCGTGGGTGTCACATGGGATGTCCTTTGCGAAATGGGCCTTTTGTTAGCTTGCATGGTCTTCTTCCATGTGGCCATAAGGTCTTCCACCCTGGCATTTTCCTGTGACCAAAAGGATGTGATTTGCGATGCTGGAATCCCACGTGCTCAGCAGTGTTTGTATTCCTCCTCATTATCAGACTTGACAACATTTGCATTGCCTAACCCCAGAAGGTCCTTTTGAGAGGAATCTGTCTTCCGTTCTAGTAGATACTCAGCAAAACCGGAGTATTCCTCCATCCACACCAGCAGATACTGAACAGATGCAATGGGTACATAGACGTCAATGGCCACCTTTTGCTAAACTCCATCAGGTACAGAAGACATTTGGAAGGGTTCAGAAATACGGTCCTTTGTTAAACTTTGAAAAACATGATAGTGACTGAGAATCCTTTTTGTCCAGTTGGCCAGAAAAGGAAGCATTTTTTTTCTGGATACTATACCCCTGCTCATTTTTCTTGAGCCGGCTGAATCATTCTCAGTGAGAGGGCCTAAGGGATGATGCCTTTTAAAGCCAACCCTTTCCCATGTTGTGCCAGCTCACCCTGCACATTCTAAAACTCATTGAGTGAGGTCACAGTGCTTGACACATATAAGTTCTCTCCATCTCTGGTGTTCAACAAGCTCAGTCACCAATGAGAGTGTTAGCGCATCTGACCTTATTTGGTTAATTGTCATTCATTTATAAAGGGACGTGTTAGAGGTTTGTTGGACCTTTTTACTCGCTTAGAGTAGTTCCCACCATAAACTCAGTTCCGGTACAACTCAATAGCAATACCAATCAATAATATGTAATAATCTTGGGAGTCAGTAATTTCCACGCATCATGATGTCTTGGCCATGAATAACCACACCTTTATGTAAAAGTTAGAATGTTTATTTCCCTATATTAACAACGCTAATATCACGTAACTTAGTCTCAAAATCAAATGATAAGCATACAGAAACAACACTGATTGACCAAATCTTCTAAAGAATCTCAATTTAATCAAAGCTTGGATCACTATACATTCTAAGGTTACAGTACAGATCAATAGCAAGAATAACTTTGCAAAAGAAATTACATATATTTAAATTCAGCAAAGAAAAGACATCAACTGTTGTTAATATTTAGCAGGCATCAATCAGTGAGTATGCTAACTAACCTTCAGTTTAGAATAGCATATATGGGCTTCATGCAAAACAATTTAGTCAACACAAATTTGGAAAACATCTAACTATGGCTCTATCAAAATTAGCGGTGGTACATATGGACAAAAGCAATAGACATAACATTCAGTAACATTGTCTTATACCTTGCCTCAGTATGGGTCAGCAAGCTGTATCTGTCTTCGTTAATTGGATATCTGTTCGGTAAGCAAAGCATCGGAATTCAGCATTAAAGTTCAAGATAGAAATGCCTCAGGAACTGACATAATAAAATGTTGCTTTTGGGCAACAGGGTTAGGAAAAGTTAAGCATGTCTCCTTTCGGGACGGTCAAGAAAGATACTGGCGTCTCTCCTCTCCATGCAGTCTGGCTAAGTTAGATTCCCTAAAACTACTTCCCACGTTGCTATTGGTCAAAGAATCGTACATTTGCGCTTAGTTCAATGCAAGTAGAACCACAAATCTGAGAATTTACTAAACCATTGTTCACATGACGATGATTGGCTCCTCTTCTCCTGTTCCTGTTGTTGGGCTTGTCAGGTAACACATTTGTATCAGCTTATACTCCAGTCAGTGCATCTATTGTCCGCTCCTGGGAACATTGCCTTTACACTCACTAAATTATACAAAATATCCTTAGCCAGTATAACATTTTCTATCAAGCAGTTCTCATGGGAAAGAATTCTAGCTACTAATATTCGGTCAATGCAATGGAAAATTACAATTTAATTCTCTAAGCAGCCACTTTATGATTTGTCTGAGCAATGCAACTTGACATGAGGCCATCCAACTAGGCCCAAGACCTCGCTAAATTAAGGCCTATGATTATTAAAGCAAATATATAATATATACCCATTAATATGATATACTACTACAATAATCCAAATATAAGCTCAACATTTTACATTAATAAATTGTTAATAAGTACACTTCGTGATTATTGATGGTCACCCCAGTAGGCACATTTTCAAACTTGTGTATTATTTTTCAATGTTAACTCATTTTCTATGCAGACTCAACACCCAGTATACATGAATATTCATTAGTAAAATTTCAGTGTTAACAATCCCTTCTCTGATGACTAAATATGTCATCACAATTACATCTTCCCACACAAATTTTCTGCTCCAGCTAAAATTTGTCATCTCTATCTCTTTTAATCTTCGTTCCCTCCTTGAATTTTCCCTAAACAAATGTTCATTTTTTATCTCTTCCCTCCTCTGATCATTCCTTATTTTCCTTGATCTAATCACATGATACAATTTACGTATTCCCAATGCTCCAATTATGCAAATCACAATAATCAATATTCCTTATATTGTTTTCAATATTATCCCTTTCTCAATGTTGCTGAGCCAATTTCCCTCTGAAGCAAATTATTTGCCAACTTTCTCCCAAACACCTGCTTCTTTCACCTCTTTCAAATCAGCACTTTCACTAGTCAGATTAGTAAGTAAGCTTCTAATTTCTTTGCTATTATCAGGAATATATGAACAAAAATGCTTCGAATTTAGCATTTTGCAAACTCCGACATTCTTTGCTAAAAGAATGTCTAATGCAAGACGGTTCTGAAGAGTTTTAGATCTTACCGTAGGCTTATTTGTATCCATTAGAATCATGGCTCCTGAAAACTTTGTCAACATGTTATCCACAATAGTAGACAACATTTGAATCTTTATAGAATTCAGAACAGCTCCCACTGAAGGAATCATTGCTTCAAATATATCATCCACTATACTAAAAGGAGACTCTTATGTTTTTTGTGATGTAACTCAGTCATTTTCTGTAATCCTTTCAAGTCTTCAAGTTGCAAATCAAGTTATTTTTGTCAAATCAGGTTATCAAAAGCCTTTTCCAATTACTTTCAGCAGTCTGTTTTTCTTTATACTTTTTTTCTCAGCATGTAGTTTCAACAGTACAATTCATTGGTTCCCATCAAGTGCCAAAATATTGACCTGGAATGTCTCGATTAATACAAAAAGACAAAAATCCTCTTTGCCATTCACTTGTTGTGGCATACGCCCATTCAGGACATGCGTACCTTTGACTTGCAATTCTCTTTCTTTTCAACTTTCAATCTCCATTCAACTCTCCTTCACTCAGGTCTTCTCTCCTTGTCGTATCTACTTCCTCACTATTTGCTTGTGACCTGGCCACTTATCTCCTTTCAGTCGACCTTTTGTCAATGCTCTTTTCAGTGCTGAACTTGTAACTTCTTCTTGCTCTGCAGGACTTTCTCTTGACGGACCTGCAACTGGTTCAGGAGGAGTTAGACCACATTGGCTTTGATCCGCCTCAACTCCTTCCCCCCTCGGGGTCTGTCGTTTGCTCTGTTTGTCTCTCAAAATTGTCAACTTCTGGGAGAGCCCTCCTCTGACTAGACTCTCCTACTGCCTCAATTGAGATTGGTTCACTGTAGGTCTCCTCCTTCGTCTCTCACAGGAGTGGCTGAACCGTTTTCAATTTGCTCAGATCCAGTCTCAGTTCCTCTTTCCGGCACTGAAGTTGGTCTGGTCGTTGTTGGTACTCTCAACAACTCCTCTTCATTGTCCAGAGGACATGCCACTTTTCTTGTATGGCTTGCGTGGATCCAGTTCGGAACTCCAGCACACCTTACAGCTGTGGTAGTGATCAAAACTATCTGGAAAGGGCCTTTCCACTGAGGCTCCAAACACATTTTCCTCACGTGTTTTCTGATCACAACCCAGTCACCTGCTCTCAGGTTGTGTCCTTGATCTTGAAAACGGTTGCAGTGTGGTGGCTTCCACCTGATGAGAGAAAGAGCGAACAACATCAGCCAGGCCCTTGCAGTAGTCCAACACCATATCATCTGTTATGTTCACAAGAGCATTCACAGGAACCGCTGGCAACCTCATTGCTCTGCCCATGAGGATCTCATGCGGTGACAATCCTGTCTTCCTGTCGGATGTGTTTCTCATTGTCATTAGAACTAACGGTAGTGCGTCGGGCCATTTCAGATTCGTGGACGCACACATTTTCGCCATCCTTGATTTCAGGGTACCATTCATCTGTTTCACAAGTCCTGTTGCTTCAGGGCGGTAACTACAATGCAACTTCTGCTTAATGTTTAAGGCTGCACATAGTAATTTAACTACTTCATTGTTGAAGTGACTTCCTCTATCTGATTCTAAAGAGATCGGAAACCCAAAACGTGGTAACAGCTCCCTTAGCAATAACTTCCATACTGTGAGGCTGTTATTTCTTCGTGTAGGATAAGCTTCAATCCAATGACTAAAGATGCTGACAATCACCAGCACATATCTCAATCCTCCACACACAGGCATCTCAATAAAATCCATCTGCATTCTGCTGAATGGACATTCTGCTCTTCCAATGTGGCTCAAATTGACCACTGTCCCTTTTCCCTCGTTCATTTGGTGACAAATGACGCAACAATGGCAAACTGCTTCAGGAACTTGTCTAAACTTTGGATTGGACCAATTTTGCTTGAACAATTGAATCATTGCATCCCTCCCAACATGCGCTTGACTATGATAATATCTAGCCATTTGAGTCAACAAACTGTTCAGCAGTACTAATTGACCCTCTTCTGAAATCCACAGATCATCCTGTTGTTGTACACATTTCATTTTGACCCATGACTGTCTTTCCTCCCTACTAACATTATTTTGCAGTGTTCTCAGCTCTTTCAAGGTATCTGTAACATGCAATGCATAGCTTGGACATGTTTCATCTTCTTCAGGTTACAATTCCCTCTTATCCTTGAACAATATACAGTTCAGTGCACAAAACCTTGCGACTTGATCCACATATCCATTTCCCATTGACATAAAATCTTGTGATTTTAGATGTGAACTGCATTTCACCACAGCAATCTTTTCAGGCATTTGTATAGCGTCCAACAACTCCTGAATTCTCTCACCATTTCTTACTGGTGAACCTGAAGCAGTCAGGAAACTTTTCTGAGTCCACAACTGGCCAAAATCGTGCACTATTCCACACCCATACTGGCTATCCTTATAGATGGTAACTGAGCTCTGCAGAAACATGGCATGCTCTAGTAAGGGCTACCAGTTCTACTACTTGTGCAGAGTATACTCCTCGAAGCCAGGACGCTTCAAGTATACCAGAAATTGTGCACACAGCATATCTTGCTCTCAGTATCCCAGTATTGTCCCTTAGACAGGAACCATCAACAAAGATAATTTGGTCATTTTCTTCCAATTGGGTGGCTCTAATATCAGATCTCAGTTTTGTGCACAGATCAGTTACTTCAAGACAATCATGCTCAATATCTTCCAATTTTTCAAATTCAACATTCTCATTTGGGAGTAAGGTTGCCGGGTTAAGCACTGTACATCTTTTCAATGACACATGAGGGGACCCCAGGATGCTCGTTTCATAGCAAGTTAGCCTGGCACCTCTCAGGTATTGCATCTTTGTTCTGGTAAGTAAAACTTCAATGGAGTAAGGGACCATAATAGTCAGGGGATGTCCCATTACGGTGCCTTCACAATGTGCGAGACTCTGTCCAACCACAGCGACTGAACGCAAACAGCCTGGTAAAGCTGCTGCAACTGGGTCCAAAGTAGCTGAAAAACATGCTACTGGGCGGTTTACAACGCCATGGACTTGAGTCAAGACAGCCAAATAACATGCATCGCGCTCATGACAGAACAACATGAAGGGTTTTGTGTAGTCAAGCATTCCCAAAGCTGGGGCTTTGTACAAACTCTCTCAATTCAGAAAATGCTTTCATACAGGCCTGATCTAACACTAGGGGATCAGTGACTTCTGCAATGGCTTTGAAATGACTGAAAAGTTGGGAACCCGCTGGCGACAGTAGTCTACCATCCCCAAAAACATCCTCTGTGTGGCTGGAGGACTCATCTGAAATTTGGGTATTTTCCTAATCCCCTTCTCAGTCTGGTGACCCACATATTTTACTTCTTTCTGACAGTATTGCAATTTAGTTGGAGACACTTTATGTAATTCTTTCCCAAATGGTTCAGTAAGGCAATTGTGTCATATTTGCACTCTTCCTTTGTTTTGAACGCAATCAGCAAATCATCAATGTACTGTACCAATATCGATTGGAAAGGCATTTCCAATTACTCCAGGTTCTTTTTCAAGATCTGATTGAATATGGAGGGTGATTCTGAAAACCCTTGAAGAATTCTACAAAAACAGTAAACTTGATCTAAGAATTTGAAGCAAAAGAGAAATTGACTATCCTCATGAAGAGGCCCAGAAAATAATGTTTGTGACAAGCCTATGACGGTGAACCATTCAGCATCACATGGAATCTGAAACACAATCACGGCTGGATTTGGCACTACAGGACAACATTTAATCACAATGTAATTTATTTTTCTCAGATCCTGGACAATCCAAACTTTCCCTCAGGGCTTTCTCAGTCCCATTATCAGCGAATTACATGGGTTGCTTAACACTTCTTTCAAAACCCCTTGGTTTACAAATCCTGCAATTATGGGAGCAACCTTCTAAATGATGTCATCTGTAATGTGGTACTGGGGAATCGGGGTAATAATTGCATTCAGCTTTATTGGAACCTTACATGGCTTAACTCCCTTTATCAGACCAATGTCAAACCCTGTTAAATCCCACACTCTCTCTTTAACTATTCCCTGTAAGTCAGAAGGAAGATCCTTCACTGTGAAAACTGTAAAGAAGCTAATCAGGAGGTATTCCCCATTTATTATTTCACACTCTGTCTCTGGAGCTGGTTCATCCTCATCATCACTATTTGTCTGTATCTCAATCCCATCATTTGAGCAAATAATCGTCATCTGGTTTTACACAGCAAGTCCCTTCCCAGTGGGGATACTGGATTTGAATCACAGACTACAAATTTATGTAATCATTTAAAGTTGCCAATCTTAACCTGAACTGGTTCTGTAATTGGGTTGGTCAAATACTGATTTGCTCCTCAATCAATCAATCAATCAATCACAGGATTTATAAAGCGCACTACTCACCCGTTAGGGTCTCAAGGCACTGGGGGGGCGGGGAGGGGTGGGAAGCTACTGGTCATAAAGCCATGTCTTGAGGTGTTTCCTGTATGTCAAGAGGTCTTGGGTCTGGCGAAGGTGCAGCGGTAGGGAGTTCCAGGTCTTGGCTGCTAGGTGAGAGAAGGATCTTCCTCCGGCAGTGGTGCGGCGGATGCGCGGGACGGAGGCGAGGGCGAGGCTGGCGGAGCGAAGATTGCGGGTGGGGATGTGGAAGGTGAGTCGGTTGTTGAGGTAGGCCGGACCTGTGTTGTGGAGGGCTTTGTGTGCGTGGATGAGGAGTTTGAAGGTGATCCTCTTTGATACTGGTAGCCAGTGTAGGTCTCTGAGGTGGGGGGAGATGTGGTTGTTGCGTGGGACGTCAAGAATGAGGTGGGCAGATGTGTTCTGGATTCTTTGCAGCTTTGTTTGGAGTTTGGTTGTTGTTCCTGCATATAGGGCATTTCCGTAGTCCAACGGCTGCTGACCAGGGCATGGGTGATAGTTTTCCTGGTTTTCACGGGAATCCACTTGAAGATTTTGCAGAGCATACGGAGAGTGTTGTAGCAGAAAGAGGAGATGGCGTTGACCTGCTGAGTCATGCTGAGTGTGGAGTCCAAGATGAATCCCAGGTTGCGTGCGTGGGTGGTGGGCGAGGGTGCGGGTCCTAAGGAGGTGGGCCACCAGGAGTCGTTCCATGCTGAGGGGTTGCCGCCAAAGATGAGGATCTCTGTCTTGTCTGTGTTTAACTTGAGGCGGCTTGATTCCATCCAGCTGGCGATGGCGTGAAGTCTGTTGTGGAGGTTGTTATTTGCAGTTGTAGGGTCTTTCGTGAGAGAGAGGATCAGCTGAGTGTCGTCTGCGTAGGAAACTATGTTGATGTGGTGGGTTTGTGCGATGTTGGCGAGTGGGGCCATGTAAACGTTGAAGAGCGTGGGGCTGAGCGATGATCCTTGGGGGACGCCGCAGATGATTCTGGAGGCATCACCATCGCCTTTTCTTTCAACTTTCTCTGCTTCAACTCAATCTCGTCACTACAGTATTTCGCATATTGTAACACCTCATCAATCGGCTTTGCTTGCCAACAAATCAAATGGCTCTTAATCATTTGAGTAATTTCTGGTCCCAGTCCTTCAACAAATCTGAACACAAAATGAATCATGTCTTTCGGCTCAATTGTTTCTGTACCACTGTAATGCTTAAACGCCTGCAACAATCTTTCATTATACGCATGCATTGATTCTTTCGCTTCTTGGGCTGTCCTGTCTATTCTCTGCCAGTCAACATGTTTGGCGAAATCCTCGTTTTCAAAAATTCAGTCACCTTATAGTAGTATTTCATTACCTCTGGGGATGGTGCGCCTGTAATCGCATCTCTCTCTGGTTCCTTTGTCAGCCATTCTACGCTTCTCTTGCACTCAATCCATAAATCAGCTGGAACTACTATCTCTAATAGAGTGTTCAAATCCTCCCACAGGCATTTTGCAAGTTTCACGAACCTGTCTGTCTGCTGGTACCATTCTACTGGTTTCTCTCTCAACCTGGGATAATCATTTGTAGGGAACAGAATGTCACTTCTGTTCCAAGAGACATGGACAAAGTTCCCTCCTGGAATCTCTCTCATCGGTAAACATTTTACCGTATCCTCAACATGCTGCACATTCGCAGTAAGATTCACAGAATACACTTTCCTTTTATCTCTCTTCTTTATCCATCTGCCTTCCTACTTGCTCCCCATGTCTGAACACTTTGAAGCAACTCCCTAAGGTGTGCCTTCAAGCCTGCAGATCTCATTTGCCCGAAATCTTTTGAGTATAAATCTAACCTGTAACTCCTCTTCAAGTGTTTTGTTTGCTCTATTTCTATGCCATATTTCTCTGCTAATTCTGCTAGCCTTTGATGTACCTCACTTGCTTCTCTTGTAATCCTTGGACACAAGTATCACAATTCTGCTTTGGTGTAAGATTTGAGTCCGTTCACACCCATAGTTCCTTTGATAAGTTCACCTGCTTCAATCCCTAGTCTAGTATAATTCAAGTACTCCTTTCCTCTAGGAGATCTCTGTGGGGTATTCAGCTTATCTAACCATTAAGTCAATTGTTGGGCAGTCAAACCTTGCAGTGAAATGCTGTAAGGAAATGCCTCCTTGGCATGGTTACCCCCTGACTTTTTGCCTTTGCTGATGCCAAGTTATGATTTGAAAGTGTGCTGAGGCCTGCTAATCAGGCCCCACCACCAGTGTTCTTTCCCTATCCTGTACTTTTGTTTCCACAGTTGGCACACCCTGGCATCCAGGTAAGTCCCTTGTAACTTGTACCCCTGGTACCAAGGGCCCTGATGCCAGGGAAGGTCTCTAAGGGCTGCAGCATGTCTTATGCCACCCTGGGGACCCCTCACTCAGCACAGACACACTGCTTGCCAGCTTGTGTGTGCTAGTGGGGATAAAACGACTAAGTCGACATGGCACTCCCCTCAAGGTGCCATGCCAATCTCACACTGCCTATAGGTATAGATAAGTCACCCCTCTAGCAGGTCTTACAGCCCTAAGGCAGGGTGCACTATACCATAGGTGAGGGCATCAGTGCATGAGCACTATGCCCCTACAGAGTCTAAGCAAAACCTTAGACATCGTAAGTGCAGGGTAGCCATAAGAGTATATGGTCTGGGAGTCTGTCATGCACGAACTCCACAGCACCATAATGGCTACACTGAAAACTGTGAAGTTTGGTATCAAACTTCTCAGCACAATAAATGCACACTGATGCCAGTGTACATTTGATTTTAACATACACCCCAGAGGGCACCTTAGAGGTGCCCCCTGAAACCTTAACCGACTACCAGTGTGGGCTGACTAGTTTTAGCAGCCTGCCACACACCAGACATGTTGCTGGCCACATGGGGAGAGTGCCTTTGTCACTCTGCGGCTAGTAACAAAGCCTGTACTGGGTGGAGGTGCTTCTCACCTCCCCCTGCAGGAACTGTAACACCTGGCGGTGAGCCTCAAAGGCTCACCCCCTTTGTTACAGCACCCCAGGGCACTCCAGCTAGTGGAGTTGCCCGCCCCCTCTAGCCACGGCCCCACTTTTGGCAGCTAAGCCGGAGGAGATAATGAGAAAAACAAGGAGGAGTCACTTGCCAGTCAGGACAGCCCCTAAGGTGTCCTGAGCTGAGGTGACTCTGACTTTTAGAAATCCTCCATCTTGCAGATGGAGGATTCCCCCAAAAGGATTAGGGATGTGCCCCCCTCCCCTCAGGGAGGAGGCACAAAGAGGGTGTAGCCACCCTCAGGGCTAGTAGCCATTGGCTACTAACCCTCCCAAAACACAGAAAGATAGATTCCTGCAACCTAAGATGAAGAAGGACTGCTGAGCTGAAAAACCTGTAGAGAAGACGGAGACACCAACTGCTTTGGCCCCAGCTCTACCGGCCTGTCTCCCCACTTCTAAAGACACTGCTCCAGCAACGCGTTCCACAGGGTCCAGCGACCTCTGAAGCCTCAGAGGACTACCCTGCATCTAGAAGGACCAAGAACTCCCGAGGACAGCGGCTCTGTTCCACAAAGACTGCAACTTTGCAACAAAGAAGCAACTTTGAAACAACACACGTTTCCCGCCGGAAGCGTGAGACTTTGCACTCTGCACCCGACGCCCCCGGCTCGACTTGTGGAGAACAAACACCACAGGGAGAACTCCCCGGTGACTACGAGACCGTGAGTAGCCAGAGTTGACCCCCCTGAGCCCCCACAGCGACGCAGGCAGAGGGAATCCCGAGGCGCCCCCTGACCGCGACGGCCTGCTTCAAAGACCCGACGCCTGGTAAAGACACTGCACCGGCAGCCCCCAGGACCTGAAGGATCCGACCTCCAGTGCAGGAGCGACCCCCAGGTGGCCCTCTCCCTTGCCCAGGTGGTGGCTACCCCGAGGAGCCCCCCCCCCCTTTCCTGCCTGCATCGCTGAAGAGACCCCTTGGTCTCCCATTGAAACCTATTGCGAACCCGACGCCTGTTTGCACACTGCACCCGCTCCCCCGTGCCGCTGAGGGTGTACTTTTGGTGCTGACTTGTGTCCCCCCCGGTGCACCACAAAACCCCCCTGGTCTGCCCTCCGAAGACGCTGGTACTTATCTGCTGGCAGACTGGAACCGGGGCACCGCCTTCTCCATTGAAGCCTATGCGTTTTGGGCACCACTTTGACCTCTGCACCTGACCGTCCCTGAGCCGCTGGTGTGGTAACTTTGTGGTTGCCCTGAACCCCCAATGGTGGGCTACCTTGGACCCAACTTTGAACCCCGTAGGTGGTTTACTTACCTGCAAAACTAACAAACACTTACCTCCCCCAGGAACTGTTGAAAATTGCAGTGTCTAGTTTTAAAAGAGCTATATGCCATTTGTGTGAAAACTCTATATGCTATTTTGCTAATTCAAAGTTCCTAAGTGAAATACCTTTCATTTAAAGTATTGTTTGTAAATCTTGAACCCGTGGTTCTTAAAACAAACTAAGAAAATATATTTTTCTATATAAAAACCTATTGGCCTGGAATTGTCTGAGTGTGTGTTCCTCATTTATTGCCTGTGTGTGTACAACAAATGCTTAACACTACCCTCTGATAAGCCTACTGCTCGACCACACTACCACAAAATAGAGCATTAGAATTATCTCTTTTTGCCACTATCTTACCTCTAAGGGGAACCCTTGGACTCTGAGCATGCTATTTCTTACTTTGAAATAGTACATACTGAGCAAACTTCCTACAAATGTTATTAGGTTGAGTGCCTGATAACTGTCGTAAAGTCAAGTTCAGAAGCTGGGGTATCATTAACTTCAAGTTGGGACCAATATGGACCAATATGTAACCCTGCTTCGGTATTTAGAGGAGCTCTGAAAGGACTCAAATCTAACAATGACCCTGTTCCATCAAAAGTCTGTCCCACCTTAGGGATTATTCTGGCATAATCATTAAGTCCTCCTCCCACTCGACTCTGATTCAGGTTTCCCTGACCATTTGTGCCATTGTTTCCCTGAGCAAACAATGGTATCACTGGACCAATAAGTGACAGGTACAAACACAGTGTCTGGCCTTGGTCTAGCACTTGTATTCTGAGGGTTCATCACTCCAGTATTCTGACTCATCACTTTAGACATATCTGTTTGTCTCCCTGTTATAGGAGTGTATTTTGGAATCACATGTGGCTGTATTTGAGGCAGTAAGAGTGGAGTTGGCTCTGTCTGCACCATTTTCGGTTTCAGAAAAACCTGTTCTGTTGGCACTATTAAGTTTGTTGCAGTTTCCACAATAGGCACATCAGGGTAAATTCTCTGGACGTTCGGCTGTGGCATCTGATTTTGAGCTGTCGATGTAGTAGGCAGATTGAGACTGCTCTGCATTGGGCTCTATGTCATGCTAGGATTAATCTGCACTGGACTCGTCGTCATGTTAACCGGAGTCGGTGCCGAAGGGTTTACACTAGTGCTCGGACCGCTCTCTTGTGCTTCATATGGTGGGGAACAATTTCTCAGTAACTGTAAAATGAACTCATCATCATCTGATTCTTCCTCAAGTGTTAAAGATCTTCTAGACTCCTTTGATCTCAGCTCCCTACTCGTGGAGGGATTTCTGTTTGTCTTTCTGGTAGCTTTCCTTTCTTCTCTCTCGCTGTCCTGTGTAATTGCAGAAAACAACTTAATTCCCTGTTAAGTCTTGGTTCGACAAAATTTCTGATTGCTATCCCATCTAGCCTCCCGCTAGTGTCTTTTCCGACTTTCTCATCCTCCTCTCAAACTTCTGATGCTGCTGCTGTCTGGCTACTAATTCACAGATCGCTAATGCCTTGAACTATGCTGGTCTCTGAGGGTGTTTCAAATCATATAGCACTCTCCTCAAATTCTCTAAGCTCCTCAATTTAAACGTTCCATTAGCAGGAAATGCTAAATTCCCATCTATCTGTCACTTTACACCATTGTTTCAGCCAAAGGCATGGTGCAGCGCCCTTTTCTTCGATTACAATGTAAGCTGGTGTACATTCTGGCGGTGCAGTATCTCCTATACTCGTTGTAATGTGCCTATCTCTCCTTAAAACACTCTTTAAAGCTTTGAAAAATTTAATTTATGTGACTTTTATGTTATTCTTAATCAAATCAAGAAGTGACTTTCAATCCCAGAATCTTTTCACCAACCTTCTCAACCAATTGCGCTTCACGGTTGTCCACCAATCCGTGCACGACCCTTTTCACTAACCAACCTAACCCAGTGCGGTTCCAATGATGTCACACTTACACACAGCGGCTGACAAACTCTGGTGGCTTGTCCTCCTAAGCTCAGATTCACACTCAACTAATGCAAAATGACTGTGAGCACTAAACAAAATCAAAACCCAATTTTTCAGTTTACTACAGGTAGGGTAACACAATCACTTCAGAAACCTTACGAATTTTTCACTGTCGGCATTTCACTCTAGCAGCTACTCCTTCTTTCTCAGTTTCCCTGATTTGCAAGACAAATTTGACCTGACGCCAAAAGACAAAAGCTTGGTTTTATGATGAAATGACCCATCATCTCAAGAGATACAATTTAAACATGCGATTAATCATGAAAATGTCTGTGGTGCTTCCCTTAAAGGGATTATTTGTCCTGATGATGACCCATTAATGATTTGTTCTCATCTGTTGGGTTGAAACGTCAACAAGATTGGGTGTGAATTCATGTCAAAACGAATAGTGACTTCTAGACACCTGCATTATAGGGGTCTCTGTGAAGTTCATAGGCCCTCATTATGTCGTTGGTGGTAAAAACCGTCTACCACCACGGTGACAGCCGCTAAAATACCGTCACTGTGGCTACCATCCATCCACCATACTATGATCACTGCCAGACTCCCGCCACAAGGAGGGCGGAAATCCAGCAGTGATCATACTGGCGGATGGTGTAAGCTGGCGCTGATACCATCAGCACCGTCATGCCAGTAGAACGCCGCAAGCTGTATCATGACCTGTGATATGGCCTGGGGGTGTTCTGCTGATGGGCGCTGCTGGCAGTAGCAGCGCCCCTTCCCGCTCCCTGCCGGAAGACCACCTGGAAGTAGGTAAGTTGGGCTTCCAATAGAGGAGGGGGATGGGGGATGTTGTGTGTGTGGGGGGTGGTTGTGTGCGTGAATGTGTGAGTATGTGTGTGAATGCATCTGTGTGTGTAGTGTTGTTTGCATGGGTTTATGCATGTGTGTAAGAATGGTGAAGTAAGTGTGTGTCTACATGTCAATGTGAATGTGTGAACGAATGTGTGCGAGCATGACTGGGTGTATGCGTGTATGCCAGTGTGAGTGAGTGGGTGTATGCGCAGTGCGTGTCTGTGGGTGTGTGCGTGTATGGGTGGTGAGAGGATAACAAGGGGTGGTGAGAGGATCGGAAGGGTGGGAGTGTGGATGGAGGGGTGCTGGGGGGTGTTTGGGGAGTGTTGGGGGGGTGGGTGAGCCGCCTACCAGTGACTGGGAAGTAATTCCCTGTCACCGGTAGGGCCTACCACAATGGTTTTCGTGGCATTGCTAACGCCACAAAAACCATGGTGGTAGGCTGGCTCAAAATGCCGCCGGCTGTACTATAGGGACCGCCGGGCTGGAGATTGACATCTCCGGCCCGGCAGCTGCTACCGCCATTGCGGTCTGAGTGAAGAGGTAGCGGTTTGGCTGCAGCCAACCCACCATTCTCATAATGTGGTGGTATGTACCGCAAGCCTGTAGGCGGTACTGCCGCCACATTACCACTCACTGCCAGGTTCATAATGACCCCCATAAACTTTTTTAACCACATTTTGACTGTATATAACACTGTGGAACCTAAATCACATTATTCACCTACACTGCGCCGTCACTCTAGGAGCACCTACTGTATCTATAATTTGTATTTAGAATTTGTAATTATTTTTATCATTCTTGCATAATGAATTTGAAATTGTTTATTAAATAAAAGGCAAAAGAAAAAGCTAGGTTAATTGCTAAAAAAAGTTTTTGAGCTATTTTTAAACTATTGCCGTGGCAGTCAAGGGTTATACTTCCCCCTAGTTAATATTTATCAGGCATCAATCAGTGAGTTCCTAACTAACCTTCAGATTAAAATAACATGTTTGGGCTTGATGCAAAACAATTTAGTCAACACAAATTTGGAAAACATTTAACTATGGCTCTATCAAAATTAGCAGTTGGTACCTAAGGACAAAAGCAAATAGGCATAACATTCAGTAACATCGTCTTATATTTGCCTCAGTATGGTTCAGCAAGCTGGAACTGTCTTCGTCAATTGGACATCTGTTGGGTCAGCAAAGCATCGGAATTCAGCATTAAAGTTTAAGATAGAAATGTCTCAGGAACTGATATAATATAATGTTGCTTTTTGGCAACAAGGTTAGGAAAAGTTAAGCACTCCTCCTTTGGGGACGGTGAAGAAAGATAATGGCGTCTTTTCTCTCCGTGCAGTCTGGCTAAGTTAGATTCCCTAAAACTTCTTCCCATGTTGCTATTGGTCATAGAATCATACGTTTACAGTAAGTCCAATGAAAGTAGAACCTCAAATCTAAGAATTTACTAAACCATTGTTCACATGTCGATGATTGGCTCCTCTCCTCGTGTTCCCGTTGTTGGACTTGTCAGGTAACGAATTTGTATCAGCTTATACTCCAGTCAGTGCATCTATTGTCCGCTCCTGGGAATATTGCCTTTACACACGCTAAATTATACAATTTAGCTAGTACTGCATTTTCTATCAAGCAGTTCTCATGGGAAAGAATTCCAGCTACTAACATTCAGTCAATTCAATGGAAAATTACAATTTAATTCTCTAAGCAGCCATTTTATGATTCGTCTGAGCAATGCAACTTGACATGAGGCCGTGCAACTAGGCCCAAGACCTCGCTAAATTAAGGCCTATGATTAATAAAGCAAATGCATAATACATAACCATTAATAGGATATACTACTACATTAATCCAAATATAAGCTCAACATTTTACATTATTAAGCTGTTAATAAGTAAGCTTTGTGATTATTGATGGTCACTCAAGTAGGCACATTTTCAAACTTGTTTATTATTTTTCTATGTTAACTCATTTTCTGTGCAGATTCAACACCCAGAATACATGAATATTCATTAGTGAAATTTCAGCATTAACAAGAGAGGGGGATTTCCCTGTAGCCTTCCTACTCATGGCTTCTCATTGGACTACTTTGTTAAATAACATACATATTCCATCACATTAGGGTGGTCAGATGAGGTGTTTTCCAACAAGAAGCTGAATAAAGCACTAGCAGGGTGGCAGACCATTCGATAGCTGTAATTCTGGAAACATACAATCCACCATTCAGTTACGGGTGTCTTCACTTTGGGGGTCCAAGTATGATGATGAAGGCGTGATGATCAGTGACAACTGTAGTTTTTCTATAAACCATTAAATGGAAATGTTCACAAGACAAGGATTCCAGCCGTGCTCATTTTTTCCAATTGCAGGTAGGTAGTTATTTACTTTGACTGCTCTGTTAGTGATTAAGCAGCTTATGGATTCAAAATCATGTGTGCATCTGACTTAGTAACAGGCCATACCCAGAAAATATCTGAGTGATGACATGTTTGTTGGTGCTGGTATAGATGTGAAAGCTTTGTCAGGAGTAGACCTCTTGTCTTCTTGTGAGGAAATGTGTCCATAAACTTTCAGTGGCATGTGTCTGAATTCATACTTATCCTCGTTGACTGAGAGATTGTCATCTGACAAAACTTTACATGCTGCAACCAGAACTTCTTCATTTCCCTACTAAGATATGCCAACTACGCAACTATTGTCAATGTAATTCTGGCTATGCAGGAATGACCTTCTGTATTTCTTCCTAAAAAGCTGAGCAGCTAACAACATTCCAAAACAGTATCACTAGTAGCTAAACAAACCCAAGTGAGTGTCAAGCATGATGATCAAGTAGGATGGGTTTTTCAATTGCAGCAGTTGATATTGCTTTGCTTAAGTTTATTTTGGAGAAGAACTCAGCACTATTCAATTGATGTATCATGTCTTGAACCCGCAGATCTAGGTGACATTCTTGCTTAATTGCTAGAATGTGTTGCCTCAGTTCCACAAAAATGCATTGCAGGCCACTTCATTGCTGTTTTGGGAGAGGGTCATTTGGGAAGACCCAATGATCTGGCTGTCTGCTGGCTAGATGCAGTATTGGTTACAATTGTCAATGTCATCCTTTTATGTATGAAAGGGTTGCCTCTGAATAAAGTTTAGTTTCCTTGTCATTCAATTTTCCTAGGAATTTAGGGGGTCATTACAACCTTGGTGGTATAAGGTGCTTACCGCCGTGCAGAAGACCGCCAATACACCGCCGCGGCGGCGGTAGACCGCCACAGCTATTATGACACACATCACGGAATCCGCCGAAATTCAGACACCCACACAACACCGCCACACCAAAGGTCAGCGATGAACATGCGGAAACAAATCCTCCACCTCCACGCCAACAGAAACACGCCCATGCTATTACGACCCACAAATCCACGCAGCGGTCTTTCAACCGCAGTATTCCATTGGCGGTACACACCGCCGGGTTTAAAAATACACACATTTCCAAAACACCGCCACATTGGACAATTCCAAATACACACACCTGATACACATACAAACAACACACCCACACACCCCACACAATATAAAACACACACCCACATCACCCACAAACCCCTACAACCAGAAATTCTGAGAGAAGGCCAGAGAGAGAGCACAGCTATTGACAACCCCATCACACAGAGGCACACAACACCATCACCCACACAACATCCACACACAAAACACCACATACCACTACACTCACCACACTCATCACCACATACACCACCCCACACCTCACACACACCACCCCATGTCACGCCATAGACACCCCCACTTCTCGGAGGAGGAGCTCAAGGTCATGGTGGAGGAAATCGTACGGGTAGAGCCACAGCTATTTGGCTCACAGGTACAGCACACATCAATAGCCAGGAAGATGGAGCTATTGCGTAGAATAGTGGACAGGGTGAACACCGTGGGACAGCACCCAAGAAATAGGGAGGACATCAGGAAGAGGTGATACGACCTACGGGGGAAGGTGCGTTCCACGGTCTCCAGGCACAACATCGCGGTGCAGCGGACTGGCGGCGGACCCCCACCTCCTTCCCCCCAACTAACAACATGGGAGGAGCAAGTCTTGACCATCTTGCATCCTGAGGGCCTCGGAGGAGTCGGTGGAGGATGGGACACTGGTAAGTCAAATCTTAACTATCACATCCCCCACCCTACCTGAATACTATCACACCCCCCCACCCTCACACCCTCCCCTATCACCCCAAATCCTCACTAATGTACCCATAACACAAACCACCCATCCCAACACCAAGCCCTGCATGACACAACTAAGCATAGGCACCCCTCACTAAAGCATGCTCCCTGCACATACCCAGAACACCCCCCCCAACCATCATCACACAAGCCCCCACACAGGAATGCTTGCACTGGGGTACACAAACACCCACCCATTGCACACCATGAAAAACACACACATGCAATAATCATGTTCTCATACCCCTGCAGGAACCCGAAGGACCGTCACCACACCAGAGGGTCCAGACAACACCACTCCACCCCCAGAAGAGGCCCACAGTGACGACAGAAGCTCTGCCCCACTGGATCTTGATGACCAGCCCGGACCATCGTGGGCCTCAGGACAGTCGGTTCCCCTTGCCCAGCCACAGCCCAACACCGAGCTGCCACCCTCTGGTAACACCAGCACAGCACCCACCCAGCGGGCCCAAACCTCCCTACCCAGGACAGGTCAATCAGCGGTGTGTCCACCACTGCAGGGCACCCAGGCTAACCCACCACCCCAACAACAACAGGAACCTGGGGGCAGTGGTAGTGGGCCCACGGCCCAGGGGACGGAGGCACAGGAACACCGGGGAACTGGGAGGGCTGCTGTGCGACAGAGGGAGGACAGGCCAAGGGAACCAACTCTCCACGAGGCCCTCTCCTCCATCATGGGAGCATACCACCACTCCCAGGAGACGATGGCGACGGTCCTGGACAAGTTGCAGGAGACCCTGCGCCTGCAGGAGGAGCAGTATTTGGGGTTCAGGGAGGAGCTCAGGACCATCGGCTTCGCCCTGGGCACCATCGTAGGGGTGCTGACGGACATTCAAAAGACCTTGAGGGACACCGTGGCACTCCAAGGGGCCCCTGACACTAGCCACGACGATGAACTGCCCACCACCTCTGCCGGCAGTAGTGGGCAGGACGCCCCGCCACAGGACCACCACACCAGCACCCCACCCCCTGCAGACGGACAACCACCACGGAAGCGGTCCCTGAGATCCAGGAACAGGACAGAGCAAGATGGCAAGACCCCCGCCAGGAAATGAGACCACCCTGATTGTCCTCCCACTGTCCCACTTTGTTACCCTGTCCATATTCGAACTGCCCCAGCTCCACTTCCTATGCCCAGATGGGCAGTGCACCTGTGAGACTAACAGACTGGACTCTGCCATGGACATTCCTCCACCATCACCCATCACCATTTTACAACCCCCCTTCATTTTTTGAGCACGTAAATAAACACCAAAAAATCTGGAGTCAGTCTATGATTTGGTACTTTGTATTATCAATCACAGTGTCATAATGGGTTACCCATTGTAAGGCTAACATACCTATGTCACACATCACAAGCCCTTGAAGGATGCAAGCAGTTGACACGTAGGTTACCACACTTGTGAAACTGAAATGGAAGGGTACAACTCAATTAACAAATAGTGAGTGAAATGTAGGTACAGGATAGAGGTAGACGTGTGAAAGTTAATGTAATTTTAAACCAGAAAATGTTCTCACCTCAAGTGTGTCACTGGAAATATTGCTGTATGACTGAATCCCTGTTGTTGTTTTCTTCTTCCTCAGCTTCATCCTCATCACTGTCCACAGGCTCCACAGTTGCTACAACACGGTCATCTGGATCATCCTCCTGCAGAAAAGGCACCTGGCGTCGCAATGCAAAATTATGGAGCATGGAGCAGGCGACGATGATGTCGCACACATTCTTCGGTGAGTAGAATAGGGATCCACCTGTCATATGGAGGCACCTGAACCTGGCCTTAAGGAGGCCGAAGGTGCGTTCGATAACCCTCCTAGTCCGCCCATGGGCATCATTGTACCATTCCTCTGCCCTGGTCCTGGAATTCCTCACTGGGGTCAATAGCCAGGAAAGGTTGGGGTAACCAGAGTCCCCCAATAGCCATACACGGTGCCTCTGGAGTTGACCCATCATATCAGGGATGCTGCTATTGCGCAGGATGTAGGCGTCATGCACTAAGCCAGGGAACATAGCATTTACCTGCGAGATGTACTGGTCTGCCAAGCAGACCATCTGGACATTCATAGAATGATAACTCTTCCTGTTCCTGTACACCTGTTCACTCCTGCGGGGGGGACCAGAGCTACATGGGTCCCATCAATGGCACCTATGACGTAGGGGATATGTCCAAGGGCATAGAAGTCACCTTTCACTGTAGGTAAATCCTCCACCTGAGGGAATATGATGTATCTCCTTACGTGTTTCAGCAGGGCAGACAACACTTTGGACAAGACGTTGGAAAACATAGGCTGGGACATCCCTGATGCCATGGCCACTGTTGTCTGAAATGACCCACTTGCAAGGAAATGGAGCACTGACAGCACCTGCACGTCAGGGGGGATTCCAGTCGGATGGCGGATCGGTGACATCAGGTCTGGCTCCAACTGGGTACATAGTTCCTGGATTGTGGCACGGTCAAACCTGTAGGTGACGATGACATGTCTTTCTTCCATTGTCAACAGGTCCACCAGCGGTCGGTACACCGAAGGATTCCGCCATCTTCTCATATGTCCCAGCTGACGGTGCCTACGAAGGACAACAGCGAAGAACCAGTCATTAATCCTCCAGGTATGTACCCACTGTTAAACACAAGACTACACCAGACACAAAACCCTTCCTGTATGTGTGTTGAGTGTAGGCCTAGCTATGTGTGACGCAGTAGTAAATGAAGCCATGTGGGCCCCTGAAATGGCGGCTCCCTGACCTCTAAACTGGGACAATGGGATTGTGGGGTAACTGCGCTGGCGTTGCACACCGTCGCGGTAGGCGGTCGTAGACCGCGGCGCAATGCTGCATTGGTTAACATTGGACCCTATGGGTCCCAGGAGCTAATGAACAGGTGCGCTGGCGGTGATGATGCGCACCGCCGCGGACGTCACCGCCATTTTCTATCTCTTCAATCACTAGATACCTGACCTTCGACAGGAGAGGACCTACACTGCCAGTGCTGCTGTGACCTCGGTCTGGAAGCAAAGATGGCTGCTGCGTCTGGGGAAAGGGCCCCTGCCTTCACTGCACAGGAGTTGGAGAAACTTGTGGATGGGGTCCTCCCCCAGTACACGCTACTCTACGGTCCTCCAGACCAACAGGTTAGTACAGAGGGAGCACGTTGTATGGGCTAGGCCTGGGTGGAGAGGGCTGGGTGGAAGAGGGAAGGGGGCAGAGTACATAGAACAGTTATGCATGGGAATGAATGGGCCACATGGCCAGAGTAGGGAGGGGGCCACTCACATTGACGGTGCAGCTGGTAATGACTGTACCTCTTCCCTTGTGCATGTCATGTAGGTCAGCGCCCACCAGAAGAGGGACATTTGGCGTGCCATCACCAAGGAGGTCCGGACCCTGGGGGCCCACCAGAGACGGGGCACCCACTGCCGGAAGAGATGGGAGGACATTCGCCGCTGCAGCAAGAATACGGCGGAGGCTCAGCTGGGGATGGCCTCCCAACGTGGGAGGGGTGCCCGTCGCACCATGACCCCCCTATTGTTCCGGATCCTGGCGGTGGCCTACCCGGAGTTGGATGGGCGCTTGAGGACATCACAGCAGACACAAGGGGGTGAGTACAACCTCATTCTGCAGACTTTGCGTGCAGTGGAGGGGTCTGGGTGGGGGAGGTGGGCTGTGGGTGTCCCTAGACCAGGGCAAATTCGGTAGGCAAGGCCCCTCCGTAATGTAGGCCATGTGGCACTCTACCCCACCTCACCAGAGTGCCAAGTTGATGTATAGTTGCCCCTGTGGCATCCATGTGCGCAGATGTCCACCATTGCCATGTAGGCCATATCCCAGAAATTGCATGTGCAGAGGGCAGGAGCACGGCGTAATGCGGGGGGCTGCTGCGTCTGTCTTGTCCGCCAACGGTAGCGGAATGCCATGCACTAAAACTCTCTTTCTTCTGTCTCCCCCCCTTTTCCTGCTCTCCCTGTCCTTTTGTACATCAGCATCATCAGGCGGAGGTACAGAGCACGAGGGAGCTGCATCCCACATGGCCATGGAGGGCCACACCACAGACTCTGAATGCACCAGTGGGACGGAGGGCGAGGGGAGCTTCACGTCGGCCACCGGATCACCAACCAGCAACACGGACTCGTTCGCCGATGGGAGCTCCCCTGTGGTGGCGGCACCATCTGTGCGCCCCACTTCTACAGGTACAGCCGTCACCTCCCCTACCAGCACCGCCCTCCCAGCAGCCCCTCAGCGTTCCCCCCGTGCCCGCTCACCCAGGAGGGTGGGCATCACCTTTGCCCCAGGCACCTCAGGCTCTGCCCCAGTCACCCCTGCTGCCCTCAGTGAGGAGGCCATTGACCTCCTCAGGTCACTCACTGTTGGGCAGTCTACCATTGTGAATGCCATCCAGGGTGTAGAACGAGAGTTGCAACACGGTAATGCATTCCTTGAGGGCATTAATTCTGGTCAGGCTGTCCTTCAGCGAACCCTGCAATCTCTGGCCTCAGCACTGATGGCAGCCATTGTCCCTGTGTCCAGCCTCCCCCCTCCAACTTCCTCCACCCAGACCCAATCCCCTGTACCCAAGCCCATCCCAAGCACACCTACAGACCAGCATGCACACAAGTCAACACACACAAGTAGCTCAAGCAAACATAGGCACCACACACACCACAGGCACTCACGCAAGCCTCACCCACATACAGACACAGCAACATTCACTGTCTACACTGTGTCCCCGTCATCCTCTTCTCCCTCCTCCCTCCCAGTCTCATCTACACACACACCTGCATGCACCACATCTACAGGCACTAGGACTCGCACCCGGACACCCAGCACCACAAGCCGCTCACCTGCACTCACCACCTCCACTGCCATTTACACGTCCCCTGTGTCCTCTCCCAATGTGTCTGTGACGCCCCCTCCCAAAGTACCCAAACGCCGGCAATCACTCACCCAACATCCATCCACCTCACGACAGCCTCCAGTACCTGCACCCAAAACACCTAAAGTGACACCTCCTACAACCACCTCCTCTTCCTCCACTCCCAGACCCCCTCCAGCTACCCATCCCAGTGTCCGTCAGAAACTGTCCCTATGTCAAATTGACCTTTTTGCCCCCCCCCTCCAATTCATCAGTCCTGTCGTAGCGCCTCAGCTAAAAAGCCTCCAATACCAGTGGTTTGTGGAGTGCACCGGCCACAAGGGCAGGCAGTAGGACCCGGAGCCAAGGCACTGGCAGCCCACCCCCGGTAAAGGCTCTAAAATTGGAGAGTGGACGAGGGGACCGTGTTAAGACTCCTGGTGGGACAACAAGTGACATGGGTTCCAAGGGGATTGGTGAGTCAGCTGTAACTCCAACAAAGGTGGGGAAGGTCCAGAGCATGGGTACTCACAAACTTTTTCTCGGGGGCCAAAATTGCAGTATGGTTTGCGGCCGAGGGCCGCACTGAAGTGACAGTGGGGGGCGGGGCTTAGAGGGGGAACAACCACCCCACCCCCTTTTTCAAAACAATGCCCCTACCCCAGTAACACACACAGCGCGCACACATACAGCGCCATCTGCTCTCACCCCTACCCCAGTAACACACACAGCGCGCACACATACAGCACCATCTGCTCTCACCCCTACCCCAGTAACACACACAGCGCGCACACACACAGCGCCATCTGCTCTCACCCCTACCCCAGTAACACACACAGCGCCATCTGCTCTCACCCCTACCCCAGTAACACACACTGCGCCATCTGCACACAGCGCCATCTGCTCCCACCCCTACCCCAGTAACACACACAGCGCCATCTGCTCTCACCCCTACCCCAGTAACACACACTGCGCCATCTGCACACAGCGCCATCTGCTCCCACCCCTACCCCAGTAACACACACAGCGCCATCTGCACACAGCGCCATCTGCTCTCACCCCTACCCCAGTAACACACACTGCGCCATCTGCACACAGCGCCATCTGCTCCCACCCCTACCCCAGTAACACACACAGCGCCATCTGCACATAGCGCCATCTGCTCTCACCCCTACCCCAGTAACACACACAGCGCCATCTGCTCTCACCCCTACCCCAGTAACACACACTGCGCCATCTGCACACAGCGCCATCTGCTCTCACCCCACCCCAGTAACACACACACACAGCGCACACACACAGCGCCATCTGCTCTCACCCCTACCCCAGTAACACACACAGCGCGCACACACACAGCGCCATCTGCTCTCACCCCTACCCCAGTAACACACACTGCGCCATCTGCACACAGCGCCATCTGCTCTCACCCCACCCCAGTAACACACACACACAGCGCACACACACAGCGCCATCTGCTCTCACCCCTACCCCAGTAACACACACAGCGCGCACACACACAGCGCCATCTGCTCTCACCCCTACCCCAGTAACACACACAGCGCGCACACACACAGCGCCATCTGCTCTCACCCCTACCCCAGTAACACACACAGCGCGCACACATACAGCGCCATCTGCTCTCACCCCACCCCAGTAACACACACAGCGCACACACACACAGCGCCATCTGCTCTCACCCCTACCCCAGTAACACACACACACAGCGCACACACACAGCGCAATCTGCTCTCACGCCTACCCCAGTAACACACACTACATTAAAAACAAATAAATAAATAACCAAAGAGCCTTACCTGACTCAAAGCACTGTAAAGATGCCACAAATGTGGAACAGCAGGCAGGCAGGCGGGCAGCAGACATGGAGCCGGTGACAGGAAGCAGACGACCAAAGCCCCATAAAAGTTAGCTGCAAGCGCTGACTTTTATGGGGCTTTGGCTTCCAGGATCGTCAGGGCAACGCCATAAACAATGGCCGCCGTATGTAAACATAGAGGAGGGCCGCGGGAGCATGCTCCCGCGGCCCTCTTCTATGTTTACATACTGCTGCCATTATGATGTGGCGTTTGGTGTGCGTCTCGCGGGCCGCCAAGCTAGGTCCGTGGGGCCGCTGGCGGCCCGCGGGCCGTACTTTGAGTACCGTTGGTCCAGAGGAAGTCTGCCCAGCCTGTTGTGAGTGTCACGGCGGAGAAGTGTGCCATCATTTCCGGCGGTCCAGACACAACCGCCAGCACCGTCGTCACTGGTCCAGAGACCACCGCCAGAGTCACAGCCCAGGAGGGCCCAAGTATCGTCACTGGTCGAGAGACCACCGCCAGAGTCACAGCCCAGGAGGGCCCAAGTTTTGTCACTGGTCCAGAGACCACCGCCGGAGTCACAGCCCAGGAGGGCCCAAGTATCGTCAGTGGTCCAGAGACCACCGCCGGAGTCACAGCCCAGGAGGGCCCAAGTATCGTCACTGGTCCGGAGACCACCGCCAGAGTCACAGCCCAGGAGGGCCCAAGTATCGTCACTGGTCCGGAGACCACTGCCGGAGTCACAGCCCAGGAGGGCCCAAGTATCGTCACTGGTCCGGAGACCACCGCCGGAGTCACAGCCCAGGAGGGCCCAAGTATCGTCACTGGTCAGGAGACCACCCCCGGAGTCACAGCCCAGGAGGGGCCCGGATGCCACAGCCCCGCTGGGCAATGATGGAACGTCATGCCACCCACCAATGCTCATTGTAGAGAACGTCATGCTACCCACCAATGCCCATTGTAGAGAACGACATGCCACACACCAATGCCCATTGTAGAGATCGTCATGCCACACACCAATGTCCGTATCAGAACTGCCATGGCAAAGCACCGCTGAACAGTCCAGAACCCCCATGGCAAAGCACCGCTGAACAGGGCAAAGACCGCCATGGCAAAGCACCGCTGAACAGGGCAAAGATCGCCATGGCAAAGCACCGCTGAACAGTCCAGAACCGTCATGGCAAAGCACCGCTGAACAGTCCAGAACCGCAATGGCAAAGCACCGCTGAACAGGGCAAAGACCGCCATGGCAAAGCACCGCTGAACAGGGCAAAGACTGCCATGGCAAAGCACCGCTGAACAGGGCAAAGACCGCCATGGCAAAGCACAGCTGAACAGTCCAGAACCGCCATGGCAAAGCACCGCTGAACAGGGCAAAGACCGCCATGGCAAAGCACCGCTGAACAGGGCAAAGACCGCCATGGCAAAGCACCGCTGAACAGTCCAGAACCGCCATGGCAAAGCACCACTGAACAGGGCAAAGACCGCCATGGCAAAGCACCGCTGAACAGGGCAAAGACCGCCATGGCACATTACAATGTTTGACCGAATTTCGCATTGTCTTTTCATTCTTCCAGGGGGATTGTGGGTTGTTACTGTGATTTTTGTGAATGCATTGGTGTGTATGTTGTAATAGGCGAGGGTGGGGGTGTTTGGTGGGTGTCCCTCTAACTTTTGCCTCCCTCCTCCCCGGTGTCGTAGATGCAGTACTCACCGGTGTCTTCGGCGCCTACGTAGCTGTTGGTCGTAGAGGAGAAGAAATACAAGGGCAGGAAGTATTTGTAATTCGGCCTCCATGGTGTCCTCCTTCCTCGTGGAGTATGTTGAGGTGAGCGTTTTCCCATAGCAAAAGCTGTTTCCGCCGTGTTTTTATCCACGGTGAATCCGCCCCGGAAAAGGTGGCGGATTGGCGGTTTGTAATAGTGTGGGCAGTACATTGTCTCCCGTCTGTCTGTTGGCGGTGACCACCGCGCTACTTGTCTGTACCGCCGTGGCGGGCGGTGTGTTAAAGTGGCTGTCTTTGTTGGCGGTTACCGCCAGGGCCATAATTCCCTTTTTTTGTCCGCCGCCCTGTTCGCGGTATTTCCGCAGCTTTAACACCGTCCGCCAGGGTTGTAATGACCACCTTAATGTGTTATGGGACATCAATTTAACAATGCCAAAACCTCAGAAATTTCACTTTGGACTTTTAGTCTACAGAGCACTTCAATGAGACAATGTTTTGTCACAGGCCAAAAGTCAAAAGGCATGCAGAATCAGCAATCGCAACAACGAGATAGATATCAAAGTCTCTGCATTTCATTACAGAACATGGAACAGATGTATCCTTTGCAGGGAACTAATTTGGACACCTCATAGCCTTAGATGGGGAGAGCAGCAGGTTTCAATAAGATGGTGTACACAGTCTTGACAAATTTAGTTTCAGTCAGTACATTTATGAGGACCACAATGTCAACTGGAAAGGTGACCTTTGTGTCACAGAGATGCTATCTGGTATAAAGTCTGCTAAATGATAATCTGTTGTCATTATGTTATTGAGAATCATATAGATATTATTACAGGATCATATGTGCTAGAGATGCAGAGAAAACAGTCACAGAACGACCTTTGATGCTGAGCTCACGAGTATAATGGTGTGACCTGCGGATGTCATTCCCACATGCAGATGAGCATTTTGGGGAGGCAGACTGCGATGAGCAAGAGTTACATGAGTCCTTGCATCTGCATAACTTTCTGACGTGACCCACCTTCCTACACACATTGCAGTTGCTAGTGTGTGCTGGGCTGTCACAAGTTTGGAGAAGCGTATCCAAGCAATCACACTTCTTAACTCTCATCATTGCATTGCCCTTGTCTTTCACACAGCACACTTCATCTGGAGCAGGATCAACATTTCTGTGATAATTCATTGCTTCACCTTGAAAAGCTGCATGTGCAGGGCAAGGGCCCCCATGGATAGCCCCGTTGCGCTTTTCACTGCCTGAATTACAGGCAGTGAAAAGTGCAACGTGTGCTGTCGCACCCGACGCACCGCAACATTGCCTCAATGTTGTGACCTGTTTCCTGCTGGGCCAGCGAGCGGAAATGCTGTTTCCGCCTGCTGGTCCAGTGGGAAACTCATAATAGGGCCAGCAGGTGGAAAACGGGAGTGGCGTTTTTCCGTCCTAAAGAGTTTCAAAATGAGGCCCCTACTGTAGGTAATGCTGCGCTCTATGAAACATAACATAGCATAATATAACATAAAATAAAGCATCAACATATAACATCACATATGACACAACATATAACATAACATATAATAGAACATCATATTTTTGTTCTTGAATTAACTGTTCCGTCAGATCTTAAAGTAGCATGACAGCACTGATAAATGCCTCTTTTGTATGGTTGACTTGAAAATACGACTGACAGTCATTAATATAAATTTGAGCAGGTAATATCTCGAGTTGTTAAGCATGGCACCTTCCCGTCAGCGGCACTAATCTGTTTCTATGTTTCTTTTTTGTTTGTTCTAGATTCCAGTAGAAATGTGACAGAAATTGAGACTAGCGATACAAGACAATGGTGGTCATTACAACCCTGGCGGATGGTGTTAAAGCGGCGGTAAGACCGCCAACAGGCCGGCGGTAAAACAATTGCAATTACGACCGTGGCGGAAACCGCCAACAAAGACAGCCACTTTAACACTCCGACCGCCACGGCGGTACAGACAAACAGCTTGGCGGTCACCACCAACAGACAGGCAGGAGACAATGTACCGCCCACACTATTATGACCACCTTTTCCGGGGCGGATTCACCGCGGATAAAAACACGGCGGAAACAGGAATTTTGAAGGGAAAACGCTCACCTCATCACACTCCACGAGGAACGAGGACACCATGGAACCGGAACTCCAAATCCTACTTGCGATAGTCTTCCTGCTCCTCTACCAGGAGCACGAACGCCGGCAGCGAAGACCACAGTGAGTACTGCACCTAGGACACAGGGGAGGCAAAAAACAGGGACACACGCGTGCAGCACGCAACACCCCCACCCTCACCCACTACAACACACACACTAATGCATATCAATACATCACAGTTACACCCCCCCAACCCACCCGGAAGAATGCAAAGACCAAAGAAAATGAGTGTAACCATCAGAATATATTACAAACAAGTAGGCAGAAATATATATATACACCATGTACAAAATATATACCAAGCATAGTAGTCCAGGTAGTTTTCTAAGAAAGTCCGTGGAACACTGGGACCACACGGTATGGGCGAGGCCCACACAAGATTCCCAACCATGATGGAGAGAACACTGCAGGGGCATCAGACAGCAAGAAAACAGGCACCTCAGGGGGAGGGAAAGGGGGGGGCACCTCAGCTGCTTGAGTGCACAACGCCAAATCCACGAGGGGGCCACATGCCCACTGTTACATCCTGGGTAGTGCAAAGCCACAGTCTCTCAAGTCTCTACAGTGGGTGGCTTGCCCACTGTTCAATCCTGGGGAGTGCAAAGCCACAGTCTCTCAAGTCTCTACAGTGGGTGGTTTGCCCACTGTTCAATCCTGGGGAATGCAAAGCCACAGTCTCTCAAGTCTCTACAGTGGGTGGTTTGCCCACTGTTCACTCCTGGGAGTGCAAAGCCACAGTCTCTCAAGTGGATAACAGTCTCCACTGGTTCTGGAGGGGGCATGGTGCCCAGAGTGCTTCATCCTGTGAAGGACAGAGGTAGTGGATGGATGTCTCCACTGGTTCTGGAAGTGGACTGGTGCCCAGAGTGCTTCATCCTGTTAAGGACAGAGGCAGTGGATGGATGTCTCCACTGGTTCTGGAGGGGGACTGGTGCCCAGAGTGCTTCATCCTGTGAAGGACAGAGGTAGGGGACTGGTGCCCAGAGTGCTTCATCCTGTGAAGGACAGAGGTAGTGGATGGATGTCTCCGCTGGTTCTGGAGGGGGACTGGTGCCCAGAGTGCTTCAACCTGTGAAGGACAGAGGTAGTGTATGGATGTCTCCACTGGTTCTGGAGGGGGACTGGTGCCCAGAGTGCATCACTCACCCTGTGACGGACCCAGTTGCGTCAGTGCTCCTGCCGCTCATGGGCTAGCTGTGCTTGAGTCGGCGGTGCCCTGTTCAGCGGTGCTTGAGTTGGCGGTGCCCTGTTCAGCGGTGCTTGAGTTGGCGGTCCTTCATGACCCAGCGGGGCTTTTGGTGGCGGTCCTTCATGGCCCAGCGGGGCTTTTGGTGGCGGTCCTTCATTGCCCAGCGGGGCTTTTGGTGGCGGTCCTTCATGGCCCAGCGGGGCTTTTGCTGGGGGTCCTTCATGGCCCAGCGGGGCTTTTGCTGGTGGTCCTTCATGGCCCAGCGGGGCTGGTGCTGACGGTGGCCTCCTGGGCAGCTGTTCTGGGGCTGGCGGTGGCCTCCTGGGCAGCTGTGCTGGGGCTGGCCTCCTGTGCAGCTGGGCTGGGGCTGGCGGTGGCCTCCTGGGCAGCTATGCTAGGGCTGGCGGTGGCCTCCTGTGCAGCTGGGCTGGGGCTGGCGCTGCCCTCCTGGGCAGCTGGGCTGGGGCTGGCGGTGGACTCCTGGGCAGCGGGGATGATGTCGGTCTTCTCCGCCGTGCAGCTCTTCCCAGACTTGCCGGGTTTCTTGTGGCCCTTCTCCACCTTGGAAGGTGTCACAGCTGACTCCACACTCCCAACGGGACCCCTGGGAGCGGCTTTGGTGGCTGGAGTCTTCCCCCTCTCCTGCCGGACACTGGCCAACTTCTGATGCTTCACAGGTGGGGGACTGTCTGTGCTGTGGCTCCGTGCCACACTGTCTGTCCTGGTGGCCGGTGCACTCCACATACCGGTGACTACAGGCACCACTGGTCCCGGAGATGTTGTGGCTGAGGTGCTACTTCGGGACCAATGAGATGGACGGGGTGGTGGAGGTGTGGGAAAAAGGTCAAGGGTGGACAGGAAAAGTTTTTGGGACACACTGGGACGGGTAGCTGGAGGGGGTTTGGGAGTGGAGGAAGAGGTGGTAGTAGTAGGAGGTGTACATTTGGTGACTTTGGGTGAAGGTGCATGAGCTGGAGGATGTCGTGAGGTGGATGGCTGTTGGGTGGGTGTGTGCCTGCGTTTGTGTATCTTGGGAGGGGGCGTCACAGACACACTGGGAGAGGACACAGGGGACGTGTGAATGGTAGTCGGGGTGGTGACTGCACGTGAGCGGGGTGTGCTGGTGGGTGTGCTGGTGAGGGACGTAGTGGCTGTAGAGGTAGTGCATGTAGGTGTGAGTGTAGACGAGACTGGGAGGGAGGAGGGAGACGATGAGGAGGGGGACACAGAGGAGGCTGTGGATGTTGGTGTGCCTGCATGTGTGTGTTGCTTGCATGAGTGCCTGTGGGATGTGTGGTGCTTATGTTTGCCAGAGCTTCCCTTGTGTGTTGAGGTGTGTGCAGGCTGGTCTGATGGTGTGCTTGGGATAGGCAGAGGTACAGGGGATTGGGTCTGGGTGGAGGAAGTTGGAGTGGGGAAGCTAGAGACGGGGACAATGGCTGCCATCAGTGCTGAGTTTGAAAAGCTCGGTGAAGGGCCGCCTGACCAGAATGAATGCCCTCCAGGAATGCATTAGTTTGTTGCAACTGCCTTTCTACACCCTGGATGGCATTCAAAATGGTAGACTGCCCAACAGTGAGGGACTTGAGGAGGTCAATGGCCTACAGAGGTGGGGTGGGGTGCCAAATGGCCTGCCTTACGGAGGGGCCTTGCCTACGGAACTCGCCCTGGCCTAGGGAAATCCACTGCCCTCCTCCCCACCCAGACAACTCCACTGCGTGCAAAGTCAGCAGAATGAGAGTGTACTCACCCCCTTGTGTCTGCTGTGATGCCCTCAAGTGCCCATCCAACTCCGGGTAGGCCACCGCCAGGATCCGGAACATCAGGGGGTCATGGTGCGACGGGCACCCCTCCCACATTGGGAGCCCATCCCCAGCTGAGCCTCGCCGTCTTCTTGCTCCAGCGGCGAATGTCCTCCCATCTTTTACAGCAGTGGATGCTCCGTCTGTGGTAGACCCCCAGGGTCCGGACGTCCTTGGCGATGGCACGCCAAATATCTTTCTTCTGGTGGGCGCTTACCTACATGAAATGTACAGGGGAAGAAGAGAAGTCATTACCAACTGCACTGTCAAAGTGATTGGCCCCCATCCCTACCCTTGCCATGTGGCACATGCATTCACCGTCTTTCATGCACGCAGTACTCTGCCCCCTTCCTTCCTACATCCAGCCCTCTCCACATAGGCATAGCCCATACATCATGCTCCCTGTGTACTTACCTGTTTGTCTGGAGGACCGTAGAGTAGCGTGTACTGGGGGAGGACCCCATCCACGAGCTTCTCCAACTCCTCCGTGGTGAAGGCAGGGGCCCTTTCCCCAGACGCACGAGCCATTGTCTCTTCCAGACCGAGGTCACAGCAGCACTTGCAGTGTAGGTCCTCTCCTGTCGAAGATCAGGTATCGAGTGATTGAACAGATAGAAAATGACGGTCACGTCCGCGGCGGTGCGTACCGTCACCGTGGGCGTACATCGTCATTGGCTCCTGGGACCCATAGGGTCCAATGTTAACCAATGCAGCATTGCGCCGCGGTCTTCGACCGCCTACCGCGATGGTGTACAATGCCAGCGCAGTTACCTCACACCCCATTGTCCCACTTTAGAGGTCAGGCAGGCGCCATTTCAGGGGCCCACATGGCTTCATTTTCAACTGCGTCACACATACCTAGGCCTAGACTCAACACACATACAGGCCACCTTTTGTGTATGATTGGTGTTCTGGGTAAACTGTGGGTACATACCTCTGAGTTGTTTGACTCTGTGCTCGCTGTTGTCCTTCATAGGCACCGTCCGCTGGGACATGTGAGGAGATGGCGGCATCCTCCGGTGTACCGACCGTTGGTGGACCTGTCGACAATGGAGGAGCAACATTTGATAATCACCTACAGGCTTGACCGGGCCACAATCCAGGAACTGTGTACCCAGTTGGAGCCAGACCTGATGTCAGCAATCCGCTATCCCACAGGAATCCCCCCTCAAGTGCAGGTGCTGTCAGTGCTCCATTTCCTTGCAAGTGGCTCATTTCAAACAACTATGGCCATGGCATTAGGGATGTCCCAGCCTATGTTTTCCAACGTGTTGTCCAGAGTGTTGTCTGCCCTTCTGAAACACATGCGGAGCTACATCGTTTTCCCTCAGGTGGAGGATTTGCCTACAGTGAAAGGTGATTTCTATGCCCAGGGACGTATCCCCAACATCATAGGTGCCATTGATGGGACCAATGTGGCTTTGGTCCCCCCCCACAGTAGTGAACAGGTGTACAGAAACCGGAAGAGTTATAATTCTATGAATGTACAGATGGTATGTTTGGCAGACCAGTACATCTCCCATGTGAATGCCATGTTCCCTGGCTCAGTGCATGACGCCTACATCCTGCGGAATAGCAGCATCCCTTATGTGATGGGGCAACTCCAGAGGCACCGGGTGTGGCTATTAGGTGAGCACCTGGAAGCAAGTCAGTGGGAATGGTTGTCTGGGTCTGGGATTATCCCTCCAGGCTAGTGTGTGTCTAACAGTTGCCCCTCGCCATTTGCAGGTGACTCTGGTTACCCCAAACTGTCATGGCTACTGACCCCAGTGAGGAAAGGGCTGTAGGACAAGTACCGCTACAACATTACGGCAAGGGGTGTACTCCGTATACCTTCTAATCCCAAAAAGGATGGTTCCTATAGACCCACCCTTGACCTCAGGCCCTGAACAAGAACATTCTGTCCGAGCACTTTCACATGGCTAAACTCCTACTGCAACAAGGTGACGTCATGACCACCCTGTATCTGAAGAATGCCTACTTTCACATACCCCTCCAGCTGGCACATCGAAGAAACCTGCAATTTGTGGTGAGTGGCCAACATTATCATTTCAAGGTGCTGCCTTTCGGGGTAACCGCAGCCCACAGGGTGTTTATCAAGTGCCTAGCCATGATAGCTGCTCAGCTCAGATGGTGCAGCATCCACGCGTTCCTTACCTCAAAGACTGGCAGATCAAGAGCGCCTCACAACATCAATACCTAGCGCACACACAGGCCAAAATACAACTCCACAGTCCGGGCTTCACTATAAATGTGACCAAATCTCACCTCTAGCCCCTCTAATTGCAACCTTCCTCTGGGTCACTCTCAACTCCTATGTAGGGAAAGCATACCCTCAGCCCTGCAAGGGTGCAAGAATTCAAAATGTGGCTTTCTCTTTTTCAGCCAGATCACCAAGTAACGGTCAGGACAGTAATGCACTTACTAGGAATGATGGAATCCTGTATTGCCATAGTTCCTCACACCAGGTTGTACATGCGTCTGTTACAACAGTGCCTAGCAGGGTAATGGTCTCAGGAGGAGGGTCATTGGGAGGATCTAGTATTGAATGGGGGCATACTCTTAGTTTTCTGCAGTGGTGGAATGCAAACAATCTGTTGCAGTGATAGCCTTTTACTGACCCAGTTCCACAAGAGACCCTCACCAAGGTTGCCTCACTAACTGGTTCGGGGGGGCGCACCTACAGAACCTCACTTTCAAAGGGATGTGTACTCCTGCACTACGGGAGTTGCACACCAATCCGTTTGAACTGTTAGCTATCCAACCCTCAGGACATTCCTTCATCTCATATAGAAAAAAGTAGTTCTGATCTGGAGAGACACTACAACATCCTGTTATACCTCCAAAAGCAGGGGAAACGCTCTCACATCAGGTGTTTGCATTAGCTCAGGGCATTTGGCGTTGGGTAATACATCACTGGGTGCATCTGTTGATTCAGTACATTCCCATAATGGACAATAGCTTGGCAGACCTGCTCAGCAAGACGCATCAATAGGTCCACAAATAGGAACTTCAACCCCAAATCCACTCACCTATTTCCATCATTGAGGGTTCTCGCAGATAGACCTGTTTGCCCCTGCTGAAAATGCATAATGCCCAATCTTAGCCTCCGGACTCCCACACCCAAAGCCTGTGGGCAACGCACTATGGTTGAATTGGTCAGACATGTTTGCTTACACTTTTCCACCTCTCCCATTCCTCCCATTAGTTGTTCGGAAGCTGAGGCAAACATCCCTCACTCTCATCCTAGTATCTCCAACCTTGGCACGCCAGCCCTGGTTCACCACTCCGCTTGAACTCTCTCTAGTCCCTCACGATGATCTCCCCAACTGGCCAGACCTTCTTTTTCAAAATCAAGGGACTCTCAGGCATCCCAACCCACAGCAGCTCAATCTTGCAATTTGGCCCCTGAAGTCTTAGAACCCACTACCTTAATCTCCCTGCAGAGTGTATGACCATTCTAAATGCAGCACACCAGCCCACAACCAGGGCCTGCTATGCCACTAAATGGAAATGGTTAATTCAATACTATCTCATTGGGCACATTGACCCTCTCACAGTCTCTCCTCAGGACACTGTTTATTACCTCCTTCATTTACAAAAGTCGGGCCTTGCTACATGTCCATCAGACTTAATTTAACCACTGTAGCAGGCTACATTCCAAATAGCACACTCCACTTTTCAGAATCTCAGTTATGAAGGCCTTCATCAAAGGCTCAAAAGGGTTACCCCACCATGGACAGCCCCCGTTCTAGTGCGGAACCTTAACATAGTACTCACTAGACTAATGGGTTCTCCTTTTGAGCCACTTCACTTTTGCCCACTGCAATTTCTTTCTTAGAAGGTGGCCTTCCTTGTAGCCATTACTTGCAGCAGGCATGTCAGTGAAATACGTGTTCTTACCTTGGAAGCACCTTTCTTCCAGGTGCATCAAGATAGAGTGGTTCTCAGAACCAACCTTAAATTCCTACCCAAGGTAGTTTCCAGTTTTCATCTCAACCAAACTGTAGAACTCCTGGTGTTCTTCCTACATCCAGAGTCTGTAGTGGAATGTGCTCTTAATACTGTGGATGTACTACATTGATAGGACAAAACCCTTTTGTAAGTCACAACAGCTCTTTGTGTCTGTTTTCAAACTACACAAGGGGCATGTTATTTCTAAAGCAGGGTTTGCACGCTGGCTTATTAAGTACTTACAGGCATGTTACACCAAAGCAAAAAGAAGCCTATCTTCACTCCCAGGCCACACACCACTCGCAAGAAAGGAGCCTGCACGGCTTTCTTGGGTAACATACCTCTAGCTGACATTGGCAAAGCAGCTACATGGTACACCCCTCATGTAAGAATGAAACATTATTCTGTGGGTGTCTTCGTCCGCCAGCAAGCTTGTGTTGGCCAGGCTGTGTTACTTTCACTTTTGCAATCTTCTGCAACATCATCAGGTTTAGCCAACACTTTTGGGAGGACTGCTTTGCAGTTTAAGCACAGCATGTGTTTCTACAGCTACATATACCACGAACAAAAAATCTTACTTACCCTGTAAGCATCTGTTTTTGGCATGTTACTTAGCCTGTAAGCATCTGTTTGTGGCATATAGTGCTGTAGACTCACATGAGCCCATCCTCCCTCTGGTCACCTGTGGTTGTTACAGATGGCATTCACGTCGTTCACCTTTACTTTGAATGGTCATCTCTTTGTATCCTCTATGCTCCAGCTACATCTTCACCCTTCATGCAGAAAAAGCAGTCTAACAACAGAGCCCATGTGCATTACAACATATAGGTAAAGTCACTATGACTCGCGACTTGAAACAAGTTGTACACGTCAAAGCCCAACACTAGATGGCAGGAGTATGCACAGCATGTGAATCTACACCACTACATGACACGTACAGATGCTTGCAGGGTAAGTAACATTTTCCATTTTTATATATATATCATACGTTACATATATCATTTAACAATCAGAAAAATTGTGAATGACGATACATATTCATATTGTATTTTTTGTGATCATTTTCTTCTTCATTTGGTGTTATTACTGAGAGGCTTTCCAATGTGAAAATCATAGTATTTTTTCTATCTTTATTACAACGTTTGGATGCATCATAGAAACAAGATCTAATATGGCGCTTGTGATGTGAACCTGCTGGGTGATCGGGAGAAACGTGTTATGCGGTGGTGATGCAATAAATTTAAAAACTGCTTACAGAGACACTTGTTGTGTCGGAACCTCTTTTTGGAGTTTGGAAGTGGCATTGGAGTTTATGTAACAGAATCACTGGTGCTGTATGCCGACGCACCCCCTAGTTCAGGAGCACAATGCACGCCAGCAACAGCTTGTTTGTATAGATAGATAGATATGTATACACAGTTTGTTTTCTAAATATTTATTGGGGGAACCTCTTAAACGCTATCTCTGTATATTCCATATGCACCTTCAAAGTAACCTGGAAAGGAGGAAGGCGCTCAGTCTTGTTGCTGGTGCAAACAGTTTACCCACAATGACTTGAAGGATTTTTCAATGTATCTGTCATAAGATTCTATTAACAATATATTGTGATATATGAAATTGATTTTGGGCCATAATGAGATGTATTTCAGATAACAGGCAGTATCTCTACAACTTGCTCTGATTGCAGTATATATAGACACATAGGCGGTCATTCTGACCCTGGCAGTCAAAGACCGCCAGGGCGGAGGACCGCGGGAGCACCGCCGACAGGCCGGCGGTGCTCCAATGGGGATTCCGACCGCGGCGGTAAAGCCGCGGTCGGACCGGCACCACTGGCGGGCTCCCGCCAGTGTACCGCCGCCCCATAGAATCCTCCAAGGCGGCGCAGCTTGCTGCGCCGCCGAGGGGATTCCGACCCCCCCTACCGCCATCCAGATCCCGGCGGTCCGACCGCCGGGATCCGGATGGCGGTAGGGGGGGTCGCGGGGCCCCTGGGGGCCCCTGCAGTGCCCATGCCACTGGCATGGGCATTGCAGGGGCCCCCGTAAGAGGGCCCCTAAATGTATTTCACTGTCTGCTGCGCAGACAGTGAAATACGCGACGGGTGCAACTGCACCCGTCGCACAGCTTCCACTCCGCCGGCTCGATTCCGAGCCGGCTTCATCGTGGAAGCCTCTTTCCCGCTGGGCTGGCGGGCGGCCTGAAGGCGACCGCCCGCCAGCCCAGCGGGAAAGTCAGAATTACCGCCGCGGTCTTTCGACCGCGGAACGGTAACCTGACGGCAGGACTTTGGCGGGCGGCCTCCGCCGCCCGCCAAGGTCAGAATGAGGGCCATATTCTACAAAATGGTGAACGCTTTGCAGCAAGTGAACTGTAGTCCATTGTTCATGTTGATTGCACTAAATGCACATTGTACTGTAAATGGTGGCGAGGCAGATCACAAGGGACAACCTGACGAAGCTGAAAGCTGAAATGCATTGTTGTTTGTGGATAAACTAAACAACAAACCTTTTGAACCAGCAACAAGAGCAACTGCTCTCCCCATCCACAAACCCCCTTTTTACCCCTTAACCTTACCCATCTCTAATATCAATCCCTTACTATCTCTTACATCTACCTATCCCTTACACCTAAAAGCCTATTGCTACCCCTTACCCCTACCTATCCCTGAACCTTAAATATCACTCCCCACCTTTTACACTCTTACCCATCCCATAAAGCTAAACACTTCTATTGACTCTATACTCCTACCCTTCTCTTAGATCTAAAGACCCCTCACTACCCCTTACCTTACCCATCCCTTAGGGCTAAAACCCCTTACTATTCCCTTCACACCATCTGTAGGAAAGTGCCACTGTTGGCATGGTTGCCCACCCACTTTTTGTCTGATATTGATGTAAACTTTGATTGAAAGTGTGCTGGGATCCTGCTAACCAGGCTCCAGCACCAGTGTTCTTTCCCAAAACCTGTATCTTTGTTTCCACAATTGGCACACCCATGGCACACAGTTAAGTCCCTTGTAAAAGTAACCCATGGTACCAAAGGGTCTGTGGCCAGGGAAGGTCCCCAAGGGCTGTAGCATGTATTATGCCACCCTGTGGGACCCCTCACCAAGTACATGCCTTTGCAGCTTGAAAAAGAAAAAGGGAAAGTCAACATGGCACCCCTCTCAGGGTGCCATCCCCACAAACCACTGCCTACGGCATAGCTAATTCACCCCTCTAGAAGGCTTTACAGCCCCAAGGCAGGGTGCACTATGCCAAAAGTGAGGGCATAGCTGCATGAGAAATATGCTGCTACAGTGTCTAAGTCCATTCTTAGACATTGCAAGTGCAGTATAGCCATATTGAGTATATGGTCATGGGAGTTTGTCATTATGAACTCCACAGCTCCATAATGGCTTCACTGAATACTGGGAAGTTTGGTATCAAACTTCTCACCACAATAAACCCACATTGATGCCAGTGTGGGATTTATTGAAAAATGCACCCAGAGGGCATTTTAGAGATGCCCCCTCTATGTTAGCTAAACTGCTAGTGCAGGACTGACCAGTCTGTGCCAGCCAGCCACTTTCAGGCAAGTTTCTGAATACATGGGGTGAGAGCCTTTGTGCTCTCTGTGGCCAGAAACAAAGCCTGTTCTGGGTGGAGGTGCTTCACACCTCTCCCCTGCAGGAATTGTAACACCTGGCGGTGAGCCACGAAGGCTCAAGCCTCGGGTTACAGTGCCCCAAGGCACTCCAACTAGTGGAGTTACCCGCCCCCAGACAAAGCCCCACTTTTGGCAGCAAGTCCGGCTGGAAAATTAGGGAAAACAGGAAAGAGTGACCACCCCAGCTTGGACCGCCCCTAAGGTGTCCAGAGCTAAGGTGACCCCCCCCCCTCCCTGCAGAATCCTCCATGTTGGTTTGGAGGACAGGGACCAATAGGGTTAGGTTTTTGTCCCCCTACTTAAAGGGAGTGGACACAAGGAGGGTGTTGCCACCCTCAGGGACAGTAGCCGTTGGCTACTTCCCTCTGACACCTGTAACGCCGATTTAAGGTCTCCCCGGAGCCTAAGTTGTCAGATTCCTGGCAACCTTATAAGAAAGAAAAGGGCTGCTAAGCTGCACCCCCAGCAGAGAAGAAGGAAGATACAAACTGACTTGGCCCCAGCCCTACAGGCCTGCCTCCTGCTTCAAGGAACCTGCAACAAGAAAGCGATGCATCTTGCGGGACCAGCAACCTCAGGCAAGCTCCAGAGGACTGCCATGCATCACAAAAGACCAAGAACTCCCGAGAAAAGCGTCCCTGTCCAAAAAGAAACTACACCAAAGGACTCCAGAACCTCCCCGGATCCGCAAGTCCTGACCACTCTGCACCCAATGCCCACGGTCCGTGTCCAGGTGGCCCAACGAGCTAGAGAGGATCCCGAGGTGATTCCGAGTAAGTGCCCACCCTGGATTGACCTCTGTTGCCTCTCATGATGATGCCTGCCGTCTGAATGTGGAGGACCTTCCTGACCGAGAAAGATCCAGACGAAGATATCCAACGCCTAAAGGTACACTTCTCCCGCAGCCCCCAGGGCTTGGAGAACCCAACCACTGGTGCAGCAATGTTCAGCAGAGGAGGCCCTCCTACTTGTCCAGCCTGTGGTTTTCCCGAACCGACCCGCTGGACCCAGCCTGCAGCATCTAAGTGAACCCCAGAGTCCCCTCTTAGGAAAGCATTGGGAGCCCGACGCTCTGTTTGCACTCTGCACCTGACCGCCCATGTTCCACTGAGGGTGTGTGTTTGGTGCCTACTTGTGTCGTCCCCCACTTCCCCAAGTGCTCCTCAAAAAAAACAAGGTCCGCCTTCCAAAGACGCTGGTACATACCTGCAAGCAGATCAGAAACCGAGTTCCCCCCAGGCGCCATAGGAGCCCATGTTAAATTTGCCTCAACTTTGACCTCTGCACCTGGCCGGCCTGTGTTGCTGGTGGTGGGTGTTTGGGGTTAACTTGAACCCCAACCTGTGGACTTCCTAACCCCCAGGGACTGGAACTGTAAGTCAAGTACTTACCTGTAAATTATACTAACTTTTCTTCCCCCAGGAACTGTTTCTGAAAATTGCAGTGTCAACTTTTAAAACAGATTATTGACAATATTTCAAAAACTGTATATCTTATCGATTTCAAAGTATTATTGATATATGTGTAAAAATACTAATCTATTGAAGTTCTTACCTGCAACTTGAATCTTGTGGTGCTAGAAATAAACTAAGAAAACATATTTTTGGCTATATAAAAACCATTGTTCTGGAGCTAAGTCATTGAGTATGTGTTTCTCCTATTGTCTGTGTGTACAACAAATGGTTTGCGCTACTCTCTGGTAAGCCTAACTGCTCGACCACGCTACCACAAACAAATAGCATTAGTATTATCTACTTTAGCCTCTGTTAAGCCTCTGGGGAACACCTGGACTCTGTGTACAGTATATCTCATTTTGATATAGTATATACAGAGCCAGCTTTCTACACCATCCAACACTGAACCCTGAAAAACAGTTACCACTCTCTACTCCTACCCATCCTTTCTAATGCCTCCTTATTACCTCTAACCCCCATCCACCCTGAACCTTAAAACAAAAAGCTCACACACACTGCTAATATTTTTGCTGCAGTTTGACAAATCTTCACAAAACTTTCCAAAAGAGGTTCATCTATCTCAGATCCTTCCTCAAACGTTTTGGGGGGAAGCCTCAAGCATAGGGCAAAAAACACAAGGAAGGGCCCCAAAACATGTTTTCCCCATGCATTGTTCAGAGGAAAATTATACAACAATACAGCCAAACGGTAGCACAAAATTGCATCAATTTATTTTCATGAAAGGACTAGAGGTGAAGATTAATCTTGTTTAAAGCATATATACCACCTGTAATGTCACTGAATAAATGGGCTTGAAATAAAACATCTTGAATATCAAATCCCTACACACCTGACAAAGCTGATTTTGCAGTCATGGGTCCCCTGACTGAATGAGCTGAGAACCTGTCCACATCAATGCCATCTTGGGCCATCACCCATTTCACCTAGCCAGAATAGCCAATAAAACTAGAGAAAAATGTTTCACATATGGAATCAATAGATGCCTTGCACAATTGCGTCTGAACTTTAACATTTTGCCTCATATTTACTCTGACACTGAACAACACATTACTTAAGGTTGTCAGGCAATGCAGGACAAGAAATACACATGGTCGCCATGTTAATTTTCTGGGATAATATAAATGTAACAACCTCTGGTTTCTAGAGCCTGCCCTCCAAATCTAATGCTTTCACATCTGAAGCTCTCTTACAAGATAGAAAGAAGAGGGGCAGAGCCAATTTCACAGATTTGCTTGTGAGCCAAATCTGAGTTGGCTGGACAGCTTTGTAAAAACCTAAGTAGCACATTAACATCCCATTACAACAAATACTTTGGGTTTGGAGGAACAGACCATTAGATTCCTTTCATACACTTCTAAATTAGTTTGTATTCCCTCATCTGATGTGCCTTTACAGGAAAGTGGCTTGCTGAAATAGCTGTGTGGTAAGAATTAACAATTTGATATGCCAAGCCAGAGCTCACTAATTCAGCTAGAAAATTCACCACCTGAAATACATTGTCTGCCAAGGTATCAAAACCTTGCTCATGGCAGCAACTCCACCACCTGACCTAGGCTGACTCACGTTTTTGGTGCCCGAAGCTCAAGCTTGTACGGTGAACCTGAAAGATTCTCTTGAAAACCAGACACTTCCCACTGACACCATATATATTCTACAGGCCATTAAACTCAGTAGCTAGCTTGGACATTGTTAAATGCTGTACACAACCAGAGGGTCCATCAACAATTGAGGACTCTGGGGAAGAAGACCCAAAGAAGTGCCTGCCAACTCTAGAAGAATCGGGAACCACACCTGAGAGAAATAACAAGGCATTACCAGAACTAGCTCAGGTTGTTGATCCCTGGCTTGTGTCAAAACTCTCAAGAGCATTATGAAAGGAGGAAACGCTTTATTGTGTGCCTTAGACCAATCCTGTAGTAAGGTGACTGTGGTTGATGGTTCTGAATCTGTAAGCCAACTGAAAATCTGGGGAAGCTGACAAAGCAGGCTTGATGCAGACAGATGTGTGTGGCAAGGCCGGCACAAACTCATCCGTTTCTGAAACATCCTTGGGTTCAGTTTACACTTTCTGGTGTCTCTGAGTCCCCTATCAGATTGTCTCTGCTGGCAGATACTTCACTGTGACTGAGATATCGTGTTCTAGGCAGTAGTGCCAAAATCTGTTGCAAGGTTTGCAAACGTCTGGAGGTGCCCCTCAACTTGCTGATAAAGTGAATCACTGAAATATTTTGAGAAAGACACAGCAGCTTTTCTTGTCTTTGCCCTTGGCTTTGATCACAAAGGAACCTGCCAGCAGTTACAGGCATTTTATGTGAAAGAAAAATTCCTGATATCTCCATTTTCCTCATCGTAAGAGACCTACATCTGGCTTCCCAAGCTGCTGGCATCTGACTCTACCATTATATCTGAAGACGAGCTAAAACTCGATCAATTGTTCTATGCTTCCATATGTCTAAGCAACCAGTTTAGCTCCTGCCTGGCATCCTCTAAAAGAGGGATCTGAACTTAGAATTCCAACCCTTTCGTGGGATGCCATATGTTCAGACCTTGGAATGCCCTACCATGTAATGTGCTGGGGAAAATTGCTTCAACAGACAACACAAGGATGCCCACTATCCTTGGCAGACACCTTAAAGACAGGAATTCCCTGCCCAATGCTGTCTGAAGATCTTTCTTTATAAGATTTAGCTTTGTTCAGAAAGAATAGAGTAACCAAATGAGAATCTATCTGTAACAGTAGAAACTTCTTTTGTTGGTTATGTGTTTAGGCTCACTTTGGCTCATTGATAATACACCCCAAACTCTGTAAGAGTTGTACTGTGTACGACAGCTGGTGTTTGAAAATCCTCAGGTTTTCCTGGCAAGTAAAATAATATCATCCATGTAAATGATTATACAAAACCTCTGGGCTTTGAGAGTCTAGATGACTGGCACCAACATTTTTGTAGAGCATCAGGGTGCTGAAGAAAGACTGAATGAGAACTGAAAATTCACACAGTTGTCCTTTCTATTGGAATTGTAGGAAACGGTGTTGAAGCAGAAAAATAGGTATGGTCAGAGGAGCATCCTTGAGATTCAGACGGACCATCCAGTTGCCGGGTATCAACATCCTGCAGGAGGTGTAGGCCTTCAACCTTGAAATATCAGTGCAGCATGAACATGTTGAGTTCTTTTGAGCTTATGACCAGATGAAAGGTCTTAATTTTTTTTCTGGCAAAGAAAATATTGCTTATGGGTCCATTTGAACACAAGGAGCTGGGCGAAATTGTCTATTTCCTCCACAAGGTAAGAACCTCAGCACCTATCAACTTGGCCATCTCAGAGGAAAACTTTGCATGAGGAGGAACACAGCTCTGGAGGGGGAATCTGATAAAACTCCAAGTGTATCATTCAGATGACCCAGGGGCCTGCTGTCAAGGTTAACCAGGCAAGCAGAACCTGTGCTGTTCTGTCCCTTAGGCTGACTTCCTCACATGGATAGGACTCACCTGTAAAACCTGATTGATAGATGGTGGCTTATCTGCATATGCCTATGGCATGCTTCTACCTCCTTATAGTGTGGAGAGAATTAAAGTTGCAAAGTGACTCTGGTCCCAGCCATTTTCTTTTTTTTATATTTATGTCAAAGCTCTAACTGCTGCTGAATGCGTTTGGGTGAGCACCCTCTGCCACAGCCAGCCTTGGTGAAAAGGTCCTAGGTGGAGATTTTCCTCAAGGAACTTTGTACCTTGTCAAAAGCAGAAAATGATTAACTTTGTGAGCTTCTTAACAAAAGAATTTCCAAAACCTGTGTACAATTGGATCTGCTTCCAAAGCTTGGTCCAGTCTGATAAACATAATTTGATGCCTCCCAGACTGAGATGGCATACCGTGCAGAGATGCTGGGGTCAACCAAAGAGTTGTTCTATTTGGCTAGCAGGACCAAGTCTACGATCTAAGTTGGTGACTCTGAAATGTCTAATAATTTATCTGGACAGCCACACCATGTCCGGGCCAACCCTTTTTTAGGGTCCTTGGATAATCTAGTAAGGAAGGTGGCCATATTAGTGTCAAATTCTGGGATCAAGGCCTCTTTCTCCTTAAGGGAGGGCTGAGGGCACCCTGCCCTAAGCTGACTATGAATCTCCTTATAAAAGAGTTGCATTAGCATACATTGGGCATATGCCACAGTTTTCGGAGGAACAATATAATTAGGGAAAAACATACCCTGTAGAGTAGTCTCAAACCACCTAAGTCTCAATATATATGGGCCCCACAGTCCTCTGAGCTAGCCTCATGCTTCATTTGTCTGCTGGGGGTGCCAAAGGCTCTGCTTTCATGTGAGTCAGAAAATGCATTAGACAGGCCATATGCATAATCATCACCTTGGGACTTACCATTCTCCTCGTCTGAGAGTAGCATCACCTCCAAATGTGAACCATCATTAAGGAAATACAGTAACTCATAAGCTTTTTCCTTTATCTCCTTGGTTCTAGACAGAAGAACATCTTCAAAGTTAGAGAATGCCTAGCGAACCTGATAGTTCATCTTCCTTCTTAGCCTCCTTATTGGGTGACCTTGCCTTGATAATCGTGGACTACTGTAGGAAGTTGGCTCTGTATATACTATTTCAAAGTAAGAAATAGTGTGCACAGAGTCCAAGGGTTCCCCTTAGAGGTAAGATAGTGGCAAAAAGAGATAATTCTAATGCTCTATTTTGTGGTAGTGTGGTCGAGCAGCAGGCTTATCAGAGGGCAGTGTTAAGCATTTGTTGTACACACACAGGAAATAAATGAGGAACACACACTCAAAAACGTACTCCAGGCCAATAGGTTTTTATATAGAAAAACATATTTTCTTAGTTTATTTTAAGAACCACAGGTTCAAGATTTTACAAGTAATACTTCAAATGAAAGGTATTTCACTCAGGTATTCTAGGAACTTTGAATAATCACAATAGCATGCACAGTTTTGGCAAAAATGGCAATAAGCTATTTTAAAAATGGACACTGCAAAAAATCAACAGTTCCTGGGGGAGGTAAGTATTTGTTAAGTTCACAGGTAAGTAAAACACTTACAGGGTTCAAAGTTGGGTCCAGTGTAGCCCACCGTTGGGGGTTCAAGGTAACCCCAAAGTTATCACACCAGCAGCTCAGGGCCGGTCAGGTGCAGAGGTCAAAGTGGTGCCCAAAACACATAGGCTTCAATGGAAACAGGGGTGCCCCGGTTCCAGTCTGCCAGCAGATAAATACCCGCGTCTTCGGAGGGCAGACCAGGGGGGTTTTGTAGGGCACCAGGGGGGACACAAGCAGGCACAGAAAGTACACCCTCAGCGGCACAGGGGCGGCCGGGTGCAGAGTGTAAACAGGCATCGGGTTTCAGATAGGAATCAATGGGGAGACCCGGGGGTCTCTTCAACGATGCAGGCGGCACAAGGGGGGCTCCTCTGGGTAGCCACCACCTGGGCTAGGCAGAGGGTCACCTGGGGGTCGCTCCTGCACTGGAGTTCGGTTCCTTCACGTCCTGGAGGCTGCGGGTGCAGTGCTGGTTCCAGGCATCGGGTTCCTTGTTACAGGCAGTCGCGGTCAGGGGGGGCCTCTGGATTCCCTCTGCAGGCGTCGCTGTGGGGAATCAGGGGGGTCAACTCTGGCTACTCACGGGCTCGCAGTCGCTGGAGAGTCCTCCCTGTAGTGTTTGTTTTCCGCAGGTCGAGCCGGGGGCGTCTGGTGCAGAGTGGAAAGTCTCACGCTTCCGGCGGGAAACGTGGGGTCTTTAAAGTTGCTTCTTTGTTGCAGAAAGTTGCAGTTTGTTGAACAGGGCCGCTGTTCTTGGGAGTTTCTTGGTCCTTTAGACGCAGGGCAGTCCTCTGAGGCTTCAGAGGTCGCTGGTCCCTGTTGGATGCGTCGCTGTTGCAGGTTTCGTCAAAGTAGGGAGACAGGCCAGTGGGGCTGGGGCCAAATCAGTTGTCGTCTCCGTCTTCACTGCAGGGCTTCAGGTCAACAGTCCTTCTTCTTCTTTAGGTTGCAGGAATCTATCTTCCTCGGTTCTGGGAGCCCATAAATACAGAATTTAGGGGTGTGTTTAGGTCTGGGAGGGCAGTAGCCAATGGCTACTGTCCTTGAGGGTGGCTAAACCCTCTTTGTGCCTCCTCCCTGTGGGGAGGGGGGCACATCCCTAATCCTATTGGGGTAATCCTCCTTCTACCAGATGGAGGATTTCTAAAAGTAAGAGTCACCTCAGCTCAGGACACCTTAGGGGCTGTCCTGACTGGGGGGTGACTCCTCCTTGTTTTCCTCATTATCTCCTCCAGCCTCGCTGCCAAAAGTGGGGGCAGTGGCCGGAGGGGCGGGCATCTCCACTAGCTGGGATGCCCTGTGGCGCTGTAACAAAGGGAGTGAGCCTCTGAGGCTCACCGCCAGGTGTTACAGTTCCTGCAGGGGGAGGTGAGAAGCACCTCCACCCAGTAGGCTTTGTTCCTGGCCACAGAATGACAAAGGCACTCTCCCCATGTGGCCAGCAACATGTCTGGTGTGTGGCAGGCTGGCAAAAACTAGTCAGCCCACACTGGAAGTCGGGTATGTTTTCAGGGGGCATCTCTAAGATGCCCTCTGGGTGTATTTTACAATAAAGTGCACACTGGCATCAGTGTGCATTTATTGTGCTGTGAAGTTTGATACCAAACTTCCCAGTATTCAGTGTAGCCATTATGGTGCTGTGGAGTTCGTGTTTGACAGACTCCCAGACCATATACTCTTATGGATACCCTGCACTTACAATGTCTACGGTTTTGCTTAGACACTGTAGGGGCATAGTGCTCATGCACATTTGCCCTCACCTGTGGTATAGTGCACCCTGCCTTAGGGCTGTAGGGCCTGCTAGAGGGGTGACTTACCTATGCCACAGGCAGTGTGAGGTTGGCATGGCACTCTGAGGGGAGTGCCATGTCGACTTAGTCATTTTCTCCCCACCAGCACACACAAGCTGGCAAGCAGTGTGTATTGGCTGAGTGAGGGGTCCCTAGGGTGGCATAAGACATGCTGCAGCCCTTAGAGACCTTTCCTGTCATCAGGGCCCTTGGTACCAGGGGTACCATTTACAAGGGACTTACCTGAGTGCCAGGGTTGTGCCAATTGTGGAGACAAACGTACAGTTTAGGGAAAGAACACTGGTGCTGGGGCCTGGTTAGCAGGGTCCCAGCACACTTTCAAATCATAACTTGGCATCAGCAAAGGCAAAAAGTTAGGGGCTTAATAGCTTTATTTAATGCCAACTCCGCTACCTCATGAACCGCAGACTCAATAGGATGGGACAAGATGTAGTCTTGTGGAGGGGCTACCCACTGGCAGCAGCCATATTCTATATGAAGGGCCAGAAAACTTACTGGATCATGCCCAGCAATTTTTTATGTTAGAAATACACCCCCAGTTGTTAGATGCCAGCCAAGTTGATAGATGCTGAGGCTCTCACTTTGTTAAGGAAATAGACATTTTTGCCCAGCTTCTGTTAGGATTGAATAGCACAGCCCCACTCTCAACAGAAGAGAGATGTTGGGTGGGAAGGCCTACAGTCAGGGGCGTAGCTAGGTCAATAAGATTACGGGGGTATGAGTTTCAGATTTTCCAACAATCAGGCTACGCTAGCATATAAAGTTAAAATACATTATACAACAAGCATGGTTCATGAAGAGAGTTTAAGTGATAGTGGAAACTAAGAGAAATCCAGATTGGTAGGTGTAATAGGTGAGAGAAAACACAATATTTTGTAAAATAACCAACATTTGTGAAGACTTTGAAAACAGAGAGAGGAAGAGTGTGTATGCTTTTTTGTCTGTGTGTATCTAAAAAATCCTGATGAAAACCAACAGATGCATAATCATACCTGACTGAAAGCATGTGGTTATTAACCAGAAAATACATTTATTAGGGGAGTGTTTAACACTCCAAACTCCAACCACAACCTCCACCCAACCCCCAGCTACACCCCTGCCTGGAGTGCTTCATCTGCCAAATGGTGCTAGACTGGGTCTCCTAGGGGCTGTGTTGCACTCAATACATTTTATGTCAAGAACGGAGGCTCCTATTATGCTTCTCTAATCTTGCTTTTATTCTAAAGCAGCAGTCAAGAAACTACAAATCCCAAGAGACATTGCAACAGACTAACCAATGGGATACCAAAATGTAATCACAGTAACAACCAATAAGGTATCCATAAATAGTATATCGTTCATACTTGACTGCGACCAGCCCTCTTTTCTTGCTGCTCAGTCAATATAAGTACTGTGTTTATACATGTCATACAGTTTATTTTATGGTTATAGTAATTTTCTTAGGAATTATTGCGTTATATTGACATTGTTCTCTGTTAGCAGTGCTGTTTCCTTTCACTTGCAGAGCACCGCTCACACTCTCTGAACGTTCTACCCAGCGCGCGCTCTGCTGCGGTCTTACTTCAGGCAGTTTAACCGTCCACCATTTCAGATGCCTTCCATTCCTGTAACGGTCATGTCTTCTTTTCACCCTTCGGCGGACCGTCTGCTTGTTTCTGTCTATGCGTCTCTTGCAAGAATGGCCACAACTCCCTCTTCGTCATAAGCACAGCGTGAAGTGTTTGAGCCTCTGCTGCGTCATCAAAGGGCCTGCATCTCCTCCATTTCTTTCCTTCAAATGGGGGGAGGTAAGCTTGTCCATGCCCCCAGGAAGTGTTTTTTGGCCTAGTCTCCGCCTGCTTTGTTTTTTCCTTATTCTTTAACCCTTTGTCTGCCTGTTTTTTCTCACACTGAGATTTATAATGGAACTAGACAGTTCACCTTTGATGGTGGAGGATAATAATGATGGAGAAGTCTTCAAAAAAGACTTGCATGATTTTATCCATAATTCAGTTGAACAGGCCATTGCGGCCTCAATGGTCAAACTGTCAAAAAATATTGAAAGTTCTGTTATGAGCATGATGTCTGGTGGCCACTTCTGCTGGGAAAAGCAGAAAAAGGAAGTTAGTTTCACTACCCTCAAAAAAGAAACAAATGTCTGCCAACCCTGAAAGCACACCTTTGACCAGTGAGGTTTCCTCGCGCAAGGCTGAAGACGTTGTTCCTCCTAGTAGGCCTCCTACTAAGGAGAGGAATACCATTCTATATTCTAAGTGTAAAAGTAAGACTAACGTATTCAGAATGCACAAAAACAAGTAGTTATTTCAAAACTTTTAGACACTGATTATGACATGGGTGACGTAGATAATAATTCTAATAATCTGGTTGATAATGACCCATCTTCTCCTCCAACCAAGAAGTCCAAACTTACTCCTTCTGTGTCTGATTCCTTCCTCTCCAAAACCATTCTAGACACAGAGGGGACTTCCATGTTTGATCCTTGCCTCGTACGTCACTCCAACTCTACTGAATGGTTTCCTGCCACCCACGTAGAAGACTATGGGCCATATTTAAATTTTTTCATTGATCAATCACTCCTTACTTTCTTTTCCAAATTAGGCAAGGATCCCGGTAAAGGGGTTGAGAAAAGCTGGTCAACTTGCCAGGGCAAGTTGCTGGACCTTGTGGGTCCCCTTAGCTTGCATTTTTGACCTGGCTGAGTCAGCCAGGTTGGACAACATTGACATTGATCCTTTAGATCTTTCGCTGTGGACTGTCTAATGATAATGTTTTTAAACATTTTATTGTAAACCAGTTCATACTGCATCTTCTGTGGTAATTAATTTGCTTCTAACAAGCATAATAGGAGCTTCCAGTCTTGACATAAAATGTAGATTTTCTTAGTAATTTCTAAAAGGAACTTCTTGATTTTATTAAAGGCACAGAGGCGGGCATTATCCCACCACAACTCTGGCTTTGCTATTAACATCATCTTAAAAACATCTCTGTATCTTCAAGTTCATCAACATGTTCGAAACTGAGGGAGCGTCATGGACTATTGCCTTTGGATCCTTCGGACTCACCCAGGATCTTCCTGTTTATAAACATTTGCCAGGAACTTTTCACTTTCACGTTAGCAGTTATTACTATTATGTTTTCTATTCTTCCTTTGTTTTCTAATCATATCTAACTTCTCACACAAGAAAAGAGGGCTGGTTACAGTTAAGTATAGATGTTATACTGTTCATGGGTCCCTTATTGGTTGTTACTGTGATTACGTTTTAGTATCCCATATGCTGAGCCTCTTGGGATCTGTGGTTTCTTGACTGCTGTTATAGAATAAAAGTAAGATGAGAGAAGCATAATACTCGCCCCTGTGTCTTTAATGAAATTAAGACTTTCCTTCATAAATTACTAGGAAAATCTTAATTTTACAGCCATCTCAGGACAAGGCACTCAGAACGTGATACAGGAAGGTTTGGGGGTTGTGCAGTTTGACATTAGGTTTGCCACCTTTCCAAAAGAAAAATACAGGCCATTTGTTGTTTAAAAAGTCTGCAAAGGTCTAGATATGGTATTAAATAGAACTTTAAAGAAAATCGTATGTTTTCATTTGAGGTATTAATTTTCTGCCTTTCTTTAATTATTAGCTAGGGATCATTAACGCAGCTATTGAACACATTTAAAAGTGAATTCTATTTGAATTCTATTGATATGATCTGGTTGAAGTATGTACAAATGAGGGCTAAAAATATTGGCTTCAGGTGATTTTTTTCCCAGCCAGGACATTAAAATACCAGAGGTACAGGAAGAAAACTGGGCAGTATGAAAGGAGGGGAGGGTGTGTGGGGGGGGGGGGGGGGGGGAGTGTTACCTTCAGATTTCCCGACAATAATGCTGGCACATGATGTTAAAATACATTATACAATAAGCAGGGTACAGAAGAGGTGCTCTGGGCAGTGGAAAGGGAAAGGAATAAAGGAATGTGTATTGGTAGGTGTAATAAGTGAGAGAAAGTGGATTATTTGGTGAAATAACCAAAAATGTTTAAGTCTTTCCAAAGAGAGAGAGGCAGAGAATGTGTGTGCGTTTTTGTCTGTGTGTATAAACATTCCTGGTAAAATCCAACAGACATCTCACCATACCCGACTGAAAGCATCTGTACCCAACTATTTATCACAAAATACATTAGGGGGTGTAACACCTCTCACACACACACACTCTGTAGCTACGCCCCTGATAATCATCACTGGTGCTCATTAAAACGGGAACGAATCATTAAATATCGTACAAGGTGCAAACCGAAGGGTAGAAATGTTGGTTTATTTTGTGTATGCAGGCACACAGGTAAAAGGTGGTATTAAAAGATGAATTTCGTTGAAAGGTATATCTTTGGGAGAGTTTCGGTTTCGTATATGTTTTCAGTCGCTCTTCGCCGGATTTACTCACAAATTTACGATTTTAAGCGTCTTCCTGGTTAATTGTCGTTTTCGTGAACGGTATAACTCCTTTCCAATATGGCGGCCATGATGTCCTATAGCTGCTTCGCCCAGCTGCGCTTTCATTTGATACTATATTCACCTATCTCTCCCTGCTGAACTGCCCGGCCGGAAACGGCAGTTGTTGAGAATGTAGTACGGAGGGGAGGGGCCAAAACATACCTGGGATTTAAGGATGGAGGCCTCAGAGACCACGAAGAGAGTGATGGTCTTGCAGGTTATGTTGGTTTTGTTTATCGCATTTAATGCCAACCGACGGTATCATCAAAACGCTAAGGGGGCGATAATAGAAATGTGAATGTATTTACGTTAACGTATTGTAAGTCATTTCTATTAGAAAGGTTGTTAATCTTAACAATACGATGTGTTCGGTGGCGAAGGGTGTTTTAAATATATCGATTAATGCAAGAAGTAAAATAGGGACTAGTACAGATAAAATGAAAGCCTAAGAGGCAACGTGGATAGAGTTATGCCCCCGCCCCCACAAATTCTATTATTTAACTTTAGTTAGTGAAAGTATGTTGTGAGTAGTCTGCCCTTAGCTGTGTGATGGGGAGGTAGCGCAAATAAAGAATGAAGCATGGTGGGTGATGATCCAAACAGGAGAGGGAACTAAGTAGAAATCAGCAGTGAGGACGCGGAAGGATTGTTGTAGGTAGACGAGATCTCCAAAAATGCTTATAACCTGGCCGAGTTTGTTTGGATGGAAATGTGCTCTGTACGCTATACAGCCGTGTGCATCTGCTTTGACTGCCCAACTAGTTGCATATCTGGTATCCTGACTTTTGTTTATTTCAGCCCCGACATCACTAATCTAAGCGTGTGTGCAAAGGCGTAGGTCCGGCCCTTGATCTGAGAGATCCTGGACGTGTTCTGCGTCCAGGAGGGGAACACCAAGCCTGCCTTCATTACCGACAATGGACTCCTGTCCTTGTTGTAGCTGTAGCACTTCGAATGGTGGTGGCATCATACCGTGGTTAAGTTAAATCTATGGTGTGACCAGACCTTTTTATTTGGGTCCGTTGAGTTGAACAGGGCCACCTGTATAAAGTCCTATTCCTGTGTTTTGTGCCCAGATCTTTGTGCTGACGTCTATTTATGTCAAGTGTGTCTATCTGTGTAGTGAGTACAGCACATGCATGGTGTGTGAGTCATGGAGCCAGAGGCCAGCATGATCATTTTTGCATACCCCTGGTCTAACACAAGATGGACAGTGAGGTCTGTGTTCCCAGACAGTTTAAGTGTATTGCCTACATTCTGAAGTGATAATAACGAAAACAAGGCTGCCCTATGAGCTCATTTGGTTAGCAGTTGATTAAGTTTCCCAAGCACTACCATTTGGTGGATGGTAGGGGGGAAGGATAGCTCTTCAGACTCAGTTGTGAACGAAGAGGATGTCTCTAGAGGAGGTCTGCCCAATTGTCTTTCCCTGATTAGTCCTTAAGGTGAGCTTAAACCTCACACGTCTTTGTGCCTTTCTTGTGTGTGCTCCAGGATGAAGACAGCCACAGTGCTAATCTCTGCAGAACAGTCCGGAGAGGACATCTAAATGGAGAACCTCCCCAAACCAGTCATACATTTTTTGAGAGTGGATCCACATCACCTCTCTAGACTTGCTGCATAAAACTGGGATCCATTTTGTTTCAGTTTCCAAGTTCTTTATGACCAAGAAAGTGAGTACTCAACAGAGTCCTCAGAGGACTTGTGCAACCAGAGCTAATGTTTATCTAACAACCAGTAGCCTGGAGGTGATGCAGAGATACTGCCTATCCCAAGGAGGGGTAGGATAAGTCTGAGTGTGTTTGAACTGTGAGTGCCTAAAAAATATACCTTAGCCTGATTCATGCCACTCTTGAATACTCATAAGAGAGGGAACCTGGAACTAGGGAGAACAATTCAGAGGGGACAGAGCTGGCAAAGGGTCAGTGCAGTGCTTACAGGGGATTTCGTCCAACATCACAGACTTGTGTGGTGTCTTTAACTGTGTAGTACAGCTGTGTTATTAACTGACTTTTTATTGTAAAGTCAAGTACTGGGCTGCACATTAAAATTGTGTCTGTTGGTTGACTGTTGAGCTCAAGTACCTCACCACTATCTACCTGAGAAACCTATGAAATCTCCCCCATAGAGAATCATTTAAGAATCCAGTGTAGACAGGGTTGTACCTGGCCCAGTTTGCAGAGACGTAGTAGGGCGGGCACCATAACATCAGTGGTAAATCACCCTTTTGTATGTTACATGTCCAGGCTACTTCATGTAAAACCCTCATATTTCATGGTAGTTGTGGAGACATGCTGAAACATGCATCATGCCTCTGTTTGCTAACAAAACTGTGTTGCTCATGCTTAGCACATACTCCTCGGCCCGATACATATAAACATACACTAGTGTGTAGCCAAAACTAGCCTCAAACACACCTCCTTTTAGACAGAGCCCCTCTCAGCTAGTGGTTGTAGGTGCGGGCTGTAGGAGGGAAGGAAGACATTCAAGTGATGGGAACACATGCAGTGAGAGCCACAAAAATGGAGCGCAACCCTGTTGGTAGGAGAGTTGTCGGATTCCCCCATGTATGCCGACCCAAGTTAAGCAAGTTCGTGTGTCTTAGTGTTGCCTTTTACAGATTAAGTAGTTTGTATGTGTGTTAGTCCAATTGAAGCATTCAGCATCCCCCAGATTGCACTGTTTTGTTTTATGAAAGCCCACAACTGGTTGCCTGGTGTTCAGTGTGCATGGTACAAACCAACAACTATGGATGGAACTAGAGAGGTAGGAGGGTACCTGTAAGGAAATGCCTCCTTGGCATGGTTGCCCCCTGACTTTTTGCCTTTGCTGATGCTATGTTTACAATTGAAAGTGTGCTGAGGCCTGCTAACCAGGCCCCAGCACCAGTGTTCTTTCCCTAACCTGTACTTTTGTATCCACAATTGGCAGACCCTGGCATCCAGATAAGTCCCTTGTAACTGGTACTTCTAGTACCAAGGGCCCTGATGCCAAGGAAGGTCTCTAAGGGCTGCAGCATGTCTTATGCCACCCTGGAGACCTCTCACTCAGCACAGACACACTGCTTACCAGCTTGTGTGTGCTAGTGAGGACAAAACGAGTAAGTCGACATGGCACTCCCCTCAGGGTGCCATGCCAGCCTCTCACTGCCTATGCAGTATAGGTAAGACACCCCTCTAGCAGGCCTTACAGCCCTAAGGCAGGGTGCACTATACCATAGGTGAGGGTACCAGTGCATGAGCATGGTACCCCTACAGTGTCTAAACAAAACCTTAGACATTGTAAGTGCAGGGTAGCCATAAGAGTATATGGTCTGGGAGTCTGTCAAACACGAACTCCACAGCACCATAATGGCTACACTGAAAACTGGGAAGTTTGGTATCAAACTTCTCAGCACAATAAATGCACACTGATGCCAGTGTACATTTTATTGCAAAATACACCCCAGAGGGCACCTTAGAGGTGCCCCCTGAAACTTAACCGACTGTCTGTGTAGGCTGACTAGTTCCAGCAGCCTGCCACACCAGAGACATGTTGCTGGCCCCATGGGGAGAGTGCCTTTGTCACTCTGAGGCCAGTAACAAAGCCTGCACTGGGTGGAGATGCTAACACCTCCCCCAGGCAGGAGCTGTGACACCTGGCAGTGAGCCTCAAAGGCTCACCCCTTTGTCACAGCCCAGCAGGGCACTCCAGCTTAGTGGAGTTGCCCGCCCCCTCCGGCCACGGCCCCCACTTTTGGCGGCAAGGCTGGAGGGAACAAAGAAAGCAACAAGGAGGAGTCACTGGCCAGTCAGGACAGCCCCTAAGGTGTCCTGAGCTGAGGTGACTCTGACTTTTAGAAATCCTCCATCTTGCAGATGGAGGATTCCCCCAATAGGGTTAGGATTGTGACCCCCTCCCCTTGGGAGGAGGCACAAAGAGGGTGTACCCACCCTCAGGGCTAGTAGCCATTGGCTACTAACCCCCCAGACCTAAACACGCCCTTAAATTTAGTATTTAAGGGCTACCCTGAACCCTAGAAAATCAGATTCCTGCAACTACAAGAAGAAGGACTGCCTAGCTGAAAAACCCCTGCAGAGGAAGACCAGAAGACGACAACTGCCTTGGCTCCAGAAACTCACCGGCCTGTCTCCTGCCTTCCAAAGATCCTGCTCCAGCGACGCCTTCCAAAGGGACCAGCGACCTCGACATCCTCTGAGGACTGCCCCTACTTCGAAAAGACAAGAAACTCCCGAGGACAGCGGACCTGCTCCAAGAAAAGCTGCAACTTTGTTTCCAGCAGCTTTAAAGAACCCTGCAAGCTCCCCGCAAGAAGCGTGAGACTTGCAACACTGCACCCGGCGACCCCGACTCGGCTGGTGGCGATCCAACACCTCAGGAGGGACCCCAGGACTACTCTAAGACTGTGAGTACAAAAACCTGTCCCCCCTGAGCCCCCACAGCGCCGCCTGCAGAGGGAATCCCGAGGCTTCCCCTGACCGCGACTCTTTGAATCCAAAGTCCCGACACCTGGGAGAGACCCTGCACCCGCAGCCCCCAGGACCTGAAGGACCGGACTTTCACTGGAGGAGTGACCCCCAGGAGTCCCTCTCCCTTGACCAAGTGGAGGTTTCCCCGAGGAACCCCCCCCTTGCCTGCCTGCAGCGCTGAAGAGATCCCTAGATCTCCCATTGACTTCCATTACAAACCCGACGCTGGTTTCTACACTGCACCCGGCCGCCCCCGCGCTGCTGAGGGTGAAATTTCTGTGTGGGCTTGTGTCCCCCCCGGTGCCCTACAAAACCCCCCTGGTCTGCCCTCCGAAGACGCGGGTACTTACCTGCAAGCAGACCGGAACCGGGGCACCCCCTTCTCTCCATTCTAGCCTATGTGTTTTGGGCACCACTTTGAACTCTGCACCTGACCGGCCCTGAGCTGCTGGTGTGGTGACTTTGGGGTTGCTCTGAACCCCCAACGGTGGGCTACCTTGGACCAAGAACTGAACCCTGTAAGTGTCTTACTTACCTGGTAAAACTAACAAAAACTTACCTCCCCTAGGAACTGTGAAAATTGCACTGTGTCCACTTTTAAAACAGCTATTTGTCAATAACTTGAAAAGTATACATGCAATTTTTATGATTTAAAGTTCCTAAAGTACTTACCTGCAATACCTTTCGAATGAGATATTACATGTAGAATTTGAACCTGTGGTTCTTAAAATAAACTAAGAAAAGATATTTTTCTATACAAAACCTATTGGCTGGATTTGTCTCTGAGTGTGTGTACCTCATTTATTGTCTGTGTATGTACAACAAGTGCTTAACACTACTCCTTGGATAAGCCTACTGCTCGACCACACTACCACAAAATAGAGCATTAGTATTATCTCTTTTTACCACTATTTTACCTCTAAGGGGAACCCTTGGACTCTGTGCATGCTATTCCTTACTTTGAAATAGCACATACAGAGCCAACTTCCTACAGTACCAATGATGGGGTGCAGTGGAAAGAAATATCCCTGCAGATGAACAGTGCACAGAGAACCACAGCCTTGCCAGTAACGAGTATGTGGGGTGACAACCCTGTGGTTGAGGGGTTTTAACTTGTGCAGCTCTCCATTTAAGGTGGTATCTCAGTGAGGATGGAGACATCCTTAAAACGGGGGTGACAAGGGGTGAAGGGAGAAACATGAAAATAAAGCATTATCTGGTTGTGGTTTAACAGTCTTACAGGTGAGATGTGGTGGGTGTTAGTAATTCTGAAATGTATTGGGGAAAGGGGCCTTATGACAGCCTTTGAGGCGAGTTAGACATAATTTGTGAGGCAGGTTTATGTGTACGTGATGGCCCTGAATGGAGGCACATAAATGATGGGCCTGCCAGTTAGAGTAGGAGAGACAGTCTCGGGTGAGAAAGAGAGGTACCAGGGGGAGGGAGTTGAGGTTAGCAGCCTTGCAGTTGGAGATGTGATGGCATAGAAGTGGTGATGATTGTAAGGTTTAAAGTGGAGTCAGTGACATTCAAGTTGTGGGGGCAGTGGATAGCTTTCTACAACTCTGCAGTGGTTGTAAATTTCAGTTCTCCAAGGGGTTAAGAGAATGTAGGTAATAAGGAGAGAAAGGTTTGCATTGGGGCTTGCGATGCTATTGAGAATGCCTCCCCTGTTTTCAGTCTGTGTATTATGTTCAGAGGAGCCATAAGAATACTTTGATGACTGGCTCTTATCTGGGTCTTTGCTTTTCATCTCCAGGCCCATGTTAGAGGCTTCCTGGTGAGGCGGCGGTTCCAGCGCCTTCAGCAAGAGTACTCGGACATCGTGCAGGAAATCGAGGGTAGCTCAGCCTGGCTGTCCTGGACCAGGTCCTTCATGCCCAGACCTCAATTCTCCAGAGCAGTACGTTGAAATAGCTTATGTCACTTGAAATCTGGGGATAGCCTCCCACGCTTGCACATGTATGTATTTTTGTAAGATGACAAATTAAGGGAGAGTTCTCTCCTCGTGACTAGGATGAAGTCAGAGAGGAGATTGATTTGTCAGAGTGGGTATTACACATAGTTTTTACCCACAATTCATATGACAAATTAAGATTATATGTGGAATTAAGAGCATTAAATGTTAACATCATAGTGGACGCTCCTCATTTTCCCATCATCAATGATATAGTATGCATGCTGTAGGGTGCCAAAATATTTTTGACACTTGATCTATGGTCTACTTATCACCAAATTATTCTGAGCTCCAGCATCAAGAATCCAAGTGTGTTGCTGACACGGATGGGGATGTACAAGTTCAAAAATGCTGGCCTCAGCAGTCTCCTTATTCCACTGGGCAATATTCCATGTAATATGAGCTGTTCAATCCTATAATGGTGTTGTCAAATTGAGGGTTTGGTATTTTCAAGTTAATAAGTGCATGTGTAACACTTAAGTGGAATTTGTTGATCTCTGAAGGTGACTGGACCAATTCTAATAAGGGAAAACGTGTAATTTATTCAAGGACCAGTTTATGGAACATACTGTGTCAATAATGGAGTAGTACCCGAAGTATCCTTGGTGAGACGTATTGTAAAGGCCTCGGAACATGATGATAAAGACCATTTATTTTTCCTTTGCTGCTCGCTTTGAGTACTATAGCACATTTAATTGCAACGTCATATACAAATGTAACTGTTCCCAGGCCTCGAGAAATCTATGCGTCCACTCACCATGGCTATTCAAAATCGGGGTGAGCTATTTTTAAGGTCTACACCGTCGGCCTGGTGAGCTGTGGCAAAGGGGAACAGTTGTTTTGTTCATTCTTAAAGAGGATGAGCAGTAAAGATGCCTTTAATACTTTTTTTATGTTATCACGTTTGCTGTGTGTTCAAAGGCGGGGGTCAAATGTCAGCTTACCTCTTCTTATGAAGTGCTGTGTATTGTATCCCAGAGATTGATGTTTAAAAGTATTTTTTTGTAATTCCGAAGTGGCAAAACTAATCACAATACTTTACATGATGATGTGCAAATGATGTTTGCTAAAACCTGATTCCCACACATTATCGTTTGCTTTGTATGCTGCATCATTTTATCAGTAAAGCTGAATGTCATTGGAAACGTGTGTGCCCATTTACATGGAAAATATCAGTCTGTAACTGACAGTGCACTACCACACCATGCTTTATAAGTATATTTATTAAAAGTGAGAGTTTTTAAAAATGAACTGAGAAAAAAGTCCTGTCCTTGGCCTGATGACAATGCTATTAGTGAAGCAAGAGGCAAGTCAGGAGTCCTGTGTAGCCTGTAAGGGGGCAAAATGTTATTATACTTGGAGCACATGTACAGTCAATAACATCAAACAATAGAGATTTTTGTACAGCAGACGTGCTGAATTCTCATATTTGAATGTGCTCTTGGATGTGATTCCAATGTACACATTGCCAGATTTTCCTCCATATTTGAAGAATCTTCACGGTTAAGTACATGCTTGGGAAGATTAATGTCACAGATGATTGCTTGTCCTGGCGGCCTGTAGAAGTGATTCCAACAATAAGGTGAACTGTGATTCTGATGTTGCCTTAGCCCTGGGAGAAATAACCTCCTCATCTTTTGATGCTATCTCTGAGGTAGAATAGATTAAGGCAGAAGTAAAAGAAGTTCTTAATCCTGTTGTGCTCAAGTGAGTGGTAGAAGGCTGGTCTGATTGGAAATATGTGTTCCCTGAAGCTCCTCATTTTGAAATGTCTAATGAGCTGAAAGTGGATGTGAAGTTGCTGTTGAAGTTGGGGGTGTTTGTGAAAGCGTTCCTCCTTGTGCCATACATAAAAAAAAGATCCTCAAGTGGCTCAGAAAGGGCACTTACAAAACGATTGTTGCTAGAGTACTTTTGCTGACCAGGACTAGATCAGGTGGCAGATAAGTGGGTGAAAAAATGCATGGATTGTTTTACTGGTGAACGTATGCGGAAAGCGAGGCCGGCTCGGCTCACGCTGGTGCCCTGAATATCTCTAAGCCCTTTCACAAGTTACCCAATAATGTCAAGAATGCACTAGTTTTATAGATTACTGCTCAAATGGCGTGAAGTAACATTTGTGAACTAAGCCACCACAGGAAATGTAATTGAATTCTTTAAGGAGATTTTCTCCAGGTAAGGGTACCCCTCACTCCATGGCTACCTCCTTACTGGGTTTGTACAGTAGACCTTGTCCCAAAGGGGTTGGTAACAAATTCGTGGACCTGGCTACACGCTGAGTGTCATTGGCCTGGAAACAAAGCAGAGGACCTAGCCTAACCACATGGAGTGTGGATGTTACCCGGTGGGCCAGAGCGGAGGAGATGGCCTTGAGGAGGGAGGACAGTAAAAGGATCAGACGTAAGCCGATAGCTCCTCTGTGGACTGAAGTGATAGATGAGTGGGAAACACTGGGCCCAGGGGAGGAGCCCAACTCGGTGGGAACCTCAGGGAGTGAAGACGGAGCCAAAAAGTGATGAATTCGTAGTGGAGGTATACACACCGGGGGCATGGGTGACTGGCAGTCTGAGAGTTTGTAGCTCCTCTAACCCCCCCTTCACTCTATTGCTTACCTCCCTGCCCCCACATCCCCACGGCTTCTATAGCTGGTATTGAATGGATGGTAAAAGGTAGCTAAGATACAGCTACTTAGGGCACATCAGATGAGTCTACACCACGGGCGAGTTCCTAGTTTCCAGTTTTTAAGTTTTTTAAGTTTGGTTAGTTCCACATATATGGCAAGAATACATTGGATGCTATAGCTGCACGTAATACACTCCTATCTGATCACCCGCACCTCGGCCCTATCCTGGCCATAGACTCCACTATACCAACATGTAGACATCATATCTAGTTAATACCTTACATACAGCCTCCATGCTTGAAAACTGCAGTAATATACTAGTTGGGACATGTTCGCTGATATGCCTAGGTCTGAGCATTGGACCAGTGTACTCCTGAAGCAACTATGTAAACACATTGGTTGGAGAATACGTGATGTAAACTAAATGTAATTTTTGAAATGCCAATAAAATATAAGTGTTAAAAAAAGTAAGGGTACCCCATAATAGTAATAATAGACAATGGCTTGAAATTGGTTTAATTGGATATGAGGGACCTTTTGAAGAAGCATGATGTTACACATATCACCACATCCCTGTGTGACCCTTAATGTAACGGGCAATTGAAAAGATTTAAATGATTTCTCAAAGTTTTTGCCTTGGGTTCACAGGATGCTGATAGTGATTAGAAGGACTTTGTGCAAGAGAACATTTGGCTTTTTTGCATCACACTTTACAGCAACCCTGGGAGGAAGGGTCACGTACAAATTGCTGAAGGGTCATGAGCCAGCTTCACATGTGTACCCGTGGTGACTAAAAAAGAAGTGATGATGGAGAAAGATTCTAGAGTGGAAGTGAAGATTACTAAGAAACTAAAGATGAAGAAGGCTTATGACAAAAATAAGACAGTGTCTACTCCAGACCTCAGAGTGGGTGACTGGATGAAGATATTGAAATCTAGTTTGATTCCTAAAACAGATTTTAAGTTTGGTATAACCCTAACAGTTGTGAGAGTTAACCCACTCAGAATTGGATTGCACGGTGATAGAATTTGAAATGCCAAGTGTGCTGTCACCTGTAAAGCGGAAACTTGTGTGGGAAAAGAAGTGGACGGAGGAGTCTCTATTAATTTCCTGGTAATAGTGTAGAGTTCTCTTTTCTCTCAAAGTAGTGGAGCTCCGCTCTACTATTAGAGAGTTATCCCTTGGGAAAGAGGAGAATTCTCACTTGTGTATGACCAGTTGTAGAGTTTTCCTGGCAGTCACTCTTTCATTAGTCTGGAAGGAAGAGGAAAATCCAAAGGTTCCATTTCTTTAAGTATAATGCACTAGGGCTATGATTCGGTTGCCCAAGGATTGTATCTAAGCTTAAGAATTGTATGTGGATCTGACTTATTATGATGTATGTACTGTTCCGGATTTGCCACTTTGTATTATGTACTGATTTGTGTTCTGTTAAACTTTTTTTTTTTTTCTTTTCCTTTCCGGTTCTTCGTTTGTTATTGAAGGGGAAGAGCGTGTCAATTCTCTAATCCTTCTATGTCACGCAGGTGCTGTCTTTCAGTTTCTTTTGTATTTTTATATTGTATAATTTAATTACAGTTCCTTAGAGAGTCAAGTACACTGTGCTGGATTAAATAACTCACCACCTTGCCTCCTACCTTTAACATGAAGCTGTCTTAATTGATTGGCTCGTGTGTAGTAAAATGCACATACATTTCTTTGCCTTTCTCAGCATCTTTAGTTTTTTTCATTAATTCGTTTTCTTTCTCTAGTTCAAAGGGCACCCTTTGAATGAGCAGAAGCTGGTTTCAGAAGGCTCTGGAATCCTGGGGGTTGTGCAGGATCTGCACTGCCCATCGCAAACTGAGAAATCCGAGAAAGAAGTGGTGAAGGATGCAGATCCTTTGTGCCAACTTGGAACCCAAGATAATAACTTCCCACAAAAGGATGAGGATGTACCGAGACTCTGTCAGGAAGGTGATGCAGCCGTATCCCATCAAGACAGGAACGATCCGGGAGCAGGGGCTTGTGAGCGCACAGACTGGCTGCATTGCAGCACTGGAAGTTCTGACTGGACCAGCAGTTTTGCAGAGACAGAGCCGAACTCTGGCTGCCGAGGTAATGAAACTAATTTACTATGCACTTTCCGTTTTTAGGGGTGATCACAAAGCGCTTCTTCCCCTGCTGTAATCTCTCTTTGGGCTTTTAACCACACCCGTGTCACGTCAGTGATTTTAATTGGTTTATGGGCTTGCCTTTTAAAATCTGCTTGCTTTCATTAGTGAAAGGCATGCATATGTCATGCTTTTTCTGGTGTTTAGCCCTCCTGGAGCGCACCGACCAACTACTGAAAACACGATGCTCGATGTTTTCCGTCTGGTTTCTGGGCTACTTTTTCTCTTTATTTCACAGCGGGATCTCGCTGGGCAGTAGTCTAGCGCTTTGCATGAGATTGACCCTGTTACATAGGTAATTTCACTTTTACTGGTTACATAGATAATTGTACTTTTGCCGGTTAGATGGATAAATGCACTTTTGCCAATAGGTTTCACTGTGAGCAAACTTTTATTTCCCTTTGTGTGTCTGTTTTGCGCTGATGCCGGCCGTCAGCTCGCTTATGTGAAACTTCTACTTTTCAGTTTATATGGCAAGAAAAGTCCAGTTAGTTATGTGAAACTGTTATACTTAAAATTTTCTATTTATGTGGCAAGAAAAGTCCGGTTAGGAGTTTAGAATGCTAATATCACTAACTCGAGCAAACGTGAGATTCATTGCATTGCAAATGCTTGTTCTGAATCTGTCTTTAGTGCCAGCTAAGTGGAAATAGAGGAAGAGGTCAGAGAGCACATACCTACATGTGCCTATTAAGTATGGTATCTTTCTTAATTTCATGAACCAAACCAGTCATCTTCAAACTGTTGTATGACATGTACACCACAAACCCGGACCTGGACTCATTGTTCATTTGTTACTTATGTTTGTTTCCTGCCGACATTATATGAAGTATGTAAGTCAGTCCTAGAGAATGAAAGAATATACAGTGTATGTGAACCCCAAACCCTGATTCTATAGTGAGGTCATGTTCCTGAAGTCAGAGATTCATGTTTTGAGTTTGAGCATATCTGGCATATGGGGTTTTGTGCTTTGTAGACTGTACATGTGTGTTTCATGGTGCCATGGCGGCACGCACTTCTCAAGCTCACTCCACCCTGTACAAAGCACAACTGCTTGCTTGATCCAGTGTTAGCTAATGTGAGTAAACGTGACCTATCTGGCAACAGGGCAGTGTCAGAAGAGCTGGCCCAAATGACCAGTGAGGTTTTTGTACCAATGTGGTTTGGGTCTGTTGTGAATGTGAAATGGTTTCTTAATGATTGTTTCAGTATTACTGTGAAGGTGGAAGCAGAAGAGAGAAATAGTTGCTGGAGAGAGAGGCACATGGACACCTGCATGTATGCAAGCATGTAGAAGGGGAGAGACAAAGAGCAAGGCAGTCAGAATTTGTGAAGCCCGCCAACTTTCAGATGTTCATTACCTTGCTAGCTTCATTAAGCACAGAGTGGGTAAAGTCTTTAAAAATAAAGAATAACAAAAGAGGGACTTGTGATGCAGTGTAGGCAAGGTTCTGCTGCCATTCAGGACCCATAATAGCACTGTGCTTACTTTATGCGTTCCCTGATTTCTGTCCTCCTAGGATACTTCTGAAGTCCCTCTAGAAATTTACAGGATCAAGTAAGACTGCAGGATCCTTGTAGAGCCTTCTGGGATCATGGAATAAGATGTTTGCGTAGTACAAGGGAACAAATAATCGTAGCTTGATATCCCATCTCTCTGGGCAGAACACCAGGCTGCAAGGAGTATTTATGTGATTTTCTTTTTTAACTGTGCCACATAGCTGGACAAACTAGGCACTTAGCATACAGGTGTGATTGGAAAAGTTTGCTGAGCTATAACATTCACGTACGCAACCCATAAGTGATCCAGCCTCTGCACCCTCTCCCAGGACTGTACTGTGTTTGGTGCATGGTGGCTTCTCTTTGCTGCACAGTGAAGGTATTGTATTCCTTCTGTAAGAGAGACCACTCAAATTATGGGTTATGGTTATCAGCATCCATTGGTATCTCTGGCATGTATCCATGGAGCTCTATGTACCACACTGTAAGGGATGATCGCACTAATTGTGTTGGATTGAAAACTTAGTTATTTATACAGGGTCCAAACAGATGTATGTTGTTTGTGGGAAAGTGGAGAGTTGGGAGTTGGGGAGAGTAGGAAATAGCACAATTTGCAGTAAGCTGATAGAGAGGTGGCAGTGTATACTGCACAAGATTGCCCCATGAACGCTTCCTTCTTTGAGAATGTTCAACCTTGTGATATTTTTATATGTGGAATGGTTTAAGTTCATGCCATTGGGTTCGTAATAACCCCAGTAGAATATCCTGTGATTTAGCTCTGGCTTTTTTCTGGGTTATTCTGCAAATGATGCTATGACTTTTCACCGTGGGCTGTTGACTTTCGTATACTGTGAGCATATCTTCATAAAGTTATGTTTGTTCTATCAATCACTGGTATGGCACCTCTTCTTTTCTCTTGGGACAGACAGACAGTACCATAAATAAATTAATAATTTGCTATCAGAAAAATGTTCACCCTGCTCCCTATATTTAGAATATCGGAGTTAATGTGTCTTATTTTAATGCAGTGATCATCTCGATGAATGCATTTCATGTAGATGTTTATTTTAAATCTAAAATTTGTATCATTATGCGAATACTTTGTTGCCACGTTGAGTAACTCGTTGATGTTTGCAGTGCCTGTTCGTTTTAACTACGATTGTATGGCGTTGATTTGCACCTGTCTGTTTCAGTTGTGAAATGGAAGTATTTAAGTATCCATATTCACTATGCAGGTAAAGGTTTTCTTTGACGATAATCACTGATTGTCAGGGAACGTCTAGAAGAGTGTGAGTGAGGGTGGAGGTGCGGTTCTGTTATATCTGAGGTTTAAATTGCTCAGTAACTAACCTCCTCTGGTGCCCCCACTCCTCTCAGTGGGGCTGAAACTTGTAGCAGGCATTTGACCAGTTAAAGACGTTTTTTACTGTAAGGTCATTCCATGTTATGTTGGCAGCCCTTAAATAGCATGTATGCAGCCCTATGTATACCTAAGAGTGCTAAGAGAGAGCAGGGAAAAGTGAGCATGAAAGTGGAGAAAATGAAGTGGTGCTGAGAGAGCAGGGAAAAGTGAGCATGAAAGTGGAGAAAATGAAGTGGTGCTAAGAGAGAGCAGGGAAAAGTGAGCATGAAAGTGGAGAAAATTAAGTGACACTGACTGAAGATACAGTAGAAGAGAGTTCCAAAGTGACTGATAACAAGGCATGTGGAATACCTAAGAAATACTTTCCATTTCGTATCCCCATTGCCCACTCCTTCCCCTGAATTCTGCAAACTGTGTCTTTGTTCTCTGCCCCTCTTCTTATAAAGTATTGGGAAAGCCAATAGGGCCAACATTGTGAAATTCATACCGCCCGATGCCTGAGACATACTGTTTTTTGACCCGGACTAGATGATTTAATGCCCGTTTTGCCCAGTGGACAGATAGACATTAATGTGCAGTAAAATGGTGCAGAAATATAGCCTCTTGTGCTCACATTCAATAAGGATGGCTGTAAGAAATCTTTCATATACTGGAAAAGTGTGTAGGTCTGCGAATGGCTAAAAGCCCCTGAATGGACTCTAGCCTGTGATTGGCTGATGAGCCCACGCCCATCCTAGCTAAAACGTTACTTTATATTGGGGATGATAGTTGGAGGTGGGCTCAGGGGCAACCCTCGTTCTCCTATTGCCTTCTGAAGGGTGGCTGCAGAAAGCTGCACTGACCTGCTCTTCCATGAGTGCCTGGGGGTGCTACATAGGACGAAAGAGAACTATGCAGCTCCATCTTGTAGCGCACACCACCAACACTCTCTGGTAAGAAGCCAGTGCGTGCACACTGAAGGAGATCCACCAATTGAGTTCCTAGTATATCTGCCGTAATCTTTTTCTTCCACTCTCTCTCTCCAAGGCCTCGCATGATTTCTCTCGTGATCCGTGACTATGCTTCTTGCTTTCTCCTCTTGGCGGCCCTCCCGTTCCTCCTTCATCCACTATGCCAAATATTCTTGCAAGTTAACAACAGGTAAGGCCTGTACTTTCACAGCTATTCATGTTGTTAGCTTGCGCAACAGAATTTGTCTGCCCCTCTGCCACGAATTTCCGTTGCCTGGCTTCTAGTGTCGTCAATCCGTCCAGCCCTTGCCTTTTTGCACCCACTGCATGACTTAGTGATCTGGGTCATAGGTGTCCCGCATCATTTATTTAGGCCGATTTTCAATGTTGAAGTGCTCCAGGCCTACAATTGCTACGGTTGGAGGTAGCCATGAAAGCAAAGAACGTATTATTGTGTACAAAACACAGTTGAAAGCATAACCCAGAAAAACATTTTTGAATGATCTCTCGCTGAAATCAATACTTGCATGCAATTCTTCCTTGTTGTGATTTTTGGAATAAAATAAATGGTTCCGTTCTAACTGCCCATCTGCTGGTGAAGCAAGAACCACACTTTTACGCACTTATTTCTTAAAATATTTTATTGATTGCATCAATGATTAACTTGCAGATTACCTGCATGCTATCGTTGTTAGCACCTTTAAAAGTCTGCCAGTATGTTTTATGAACATTTCTTGTAACCCAGTTCTTTTTGATCCGAGTTTTACTCTGTCTTCTTTGTTTTTCTCTGTCCCATACAAGTAGCCTATTGCAGTTTCTAATGTTTTCTAACAATTAACCAGAGCATAGTTATTCCCTTACCATTACTACTATTTTCAGAGATCGACAGCATTCGATATGAGGGGTAGCTGCTGAGAGAATTTAAAGAAATGCTAAGCACAGGCACCAGAATACGTGGCCTTACTGAATATCATTGGAGGCATTAGACACCTTGTAAGAAATGATTGCAATAACTTTGACTCCTTAAAACTTTAGCAACAAATTCAAGAGTATTAAACATACCTTAAAGGCATTGACCTAACAATTGTTATATCCTTCTCCGCACTCGCACAATCTTTGCTGGAAAGAGAGCAAAGTGATTTAAACATTTCTCTGACATTTCTGGTATATGTAGTTCAAAGGTTTAAGTCTTATTCAAAGCCTTTAGCGAAGCAAATGTTCATTTGCTTCCTATACAAACAGCAGCGTTGGAATGCACTGCTAGAAAGCTGATGAACTAGTGCTTTAAACTTGTGCCTTCTACTCCTGTGCCCTGGTGCTGCACCTATTTATGTCAAAGTTGCTAGTGGGTCACTACATTTGCTACTCATTCTGTGAAAGAGTGCACAGAACGAGGTGCTGTTTTCTAGAAGAGCTCCTCAAAAAACACTTTTGCCAGACAGGAGATCAAACATGCCTTAAGCTCAATGCTGTATGATCATCCTTAGCTCCCAGTGTCACAGAGCATTCCAGAATGCCAAAACTCTAAACTTTCATTACCTTAGATATGGCGTTCTAGTTGGGTATTTATATAAGTGCATAGTTATTGACAGCAGAGAAAGCTTGCTGGTCTCTAGCTCAGTATTTGCCAAAACCCTACCCATACAGAGCTGGTGTTGTGCCATCCCAATACTAGGCAGCTGCTTATGGTCCCTACAGCACAGGCGGGAGGGGCGAGTTGCTGCTTGAAGTATCAGTCACCCTCATGTACCTATTGCCTTGCTAAAAAAATCACTTTCATAAGTATTCCAAATAGTCTTGCATAGTTAACAACAGGTGAGGCTTCCCATAACTGGGGTAGTCAGTGCAATTTAAGCTTTGTTTGATATGTGGCCACCTATGCCCATGCTGCAGCTCACAGGCAACAGCCTGACACTAAGTCTTGTGATTTCTCTATAAGCTGAGTCATCTCACACTGCTATGTAAAACAGCTATAGAAAACGAGCAGGGTAAGATGTGGGCAAATAACAGGTTACAGATTAAATGTGATGGGGAACTGCACAGAACAACCTGAGAAACAAGTTTTAACATCTGGAGATGTTAATGAGGACTCTAAGAACATATACAGTGTAACAACACTCCTCTAGCAGTGATGGTCCCAAAGCCTTTAATGCAGGTTGGTCCATGGCAATAGTCTGCCAATGGCACAGTTGTATGGAACCCCTGTTATCTTTCTTGTATCTTCCTCACTTAGTGCAGCCTCCATTTATCAGCACACTTTGTCCAACAGGCTAATGTAATTTCCTGATCCTGGGGATCACCTGGAAGGTGGGATTAGTAGGCCTGCTGGACATATACAGGTTTTTTTTTTTGTCCTCATACACCTCACCGATAAGCCACACCTTATTTCCAGCAAGGTCTACTTGTATTTGAAACCAATGGTGGACATATCGCCCAAGGGGTACCCTGTATCACCTGCTCAGCCCACCTGGGGAACCCCAGTGGCTGGCCCAGATGTAAGAGAGGGGGAGGATTTAAATCATTGGACAAAGTGTCCCTACAGGATGGAGGGAGGGAGGGAGCCAATAATTAACTTTTTTTCCTCCTCTGCTTAGAACTGCCCACCTTAAGATCTAATTTAGCTGTTTTCACACACATATCCAACCAGCTCCTATATAGTGACGGGACTGCCGTCATCCATTTTAAACATCTCTCTCTTCTGGGTAACAAAATAGCGAAGAACACAAAGTTCCTATTATTTCTGGACCACCCTACCAAATCGCCGGTTTTCCCAAAAATAATTAGGGGGAGACATACAGTTAGTTCCTTTCCTACCATCTGTGACAGCGCACCCACCACTTCCGTCCAAAAGAAAATCACTCCCGGGCACTCCATAAACATATGAACGTCTGCAGCCTTCGAAGCTCCACATTTTGAGACAGTTCACCACTTCGCCTTTCTTTATCTTCGTGAGTTTCACTGGGGGATTGTAAGCTCTATGTATTACGTATAGATGATTCCTCCTCAACGGGGCGGCCTTAACTACCTCAAAACACATTCTCATTGATTCTTGCCATCCCAACTGCACCGTTTCTTTTGTTATGGTGCCTTGCCACAACTGCTATGGCAACTTAAAATCTCCGTCCATCTGCTCCAGAATCTCCCAATACCACCTTGCAATCTTACAGCCATTGGGGGAGCCATTAAAAAGATCTTTTGATAAAGGGTTCTCCCCCTGACAGCTTCGTCGAGTGGACTGTGCCCAGGAAGCCAGTTGGAAATATTTGAACCTAGACAGAGTGCCACCTGTCATAGTACTCAGTTCTTCCCAAGAAAGTAACGTCGTATCCTGTCTAAGATCACCCCAGTATTCTAAACTGGCATCTCTTAACGGTTTGGCCAAAGCGTCTTTCAAACATTCTAGAGTGCCCTGGGAATTCCAAATAGGGGCTAGCTGATTATAATAATCAATCTTCATGGTAGATTTCACCTGATACCAACACATTGCTGCCTCCCTCAGAACTTTTAGTTGTATTTTCTTTAAACATTTTGGGTCTCCAAACTTAAAAAGAAATTGTTTTCCTGCCCCCTGACATATAAAGGTTTGTTGCACAGTGTGTGCAGAAAGTGTGTATGCAGAGCAGAGTGTGTTTGCTGTAAGGGGAAGAGGGTCTTTTTACAGGGGGTGTTTCTGTCCACAGCGGTGTGTGTCTGTGGAGGCAGGGTGTGATTGTGGAAGTGGATGCTTGTCTGCTCCAGGTCGGTTGTGTCTGTGCTGGAGGCAAGGGAGAGAACTAGCTAGAAAGGAAACAGAAAGAAAGAGTAAAGGTATCTGAGAGGGGAGCATGCAAAACATTAATGTTTCTATATCATTAGCATATATAAATGATGTACAGAGTAGGTGGGATAAGTAGGTTTTTAAACAGGACATAGATTTTAGTAGTATTTTTTCCTTTGGGCTAATAGATTATTAAACAAATTCCACACCCATCAGGGCTTGCCTTTAAAATGCATTAGCTGGACTGTTGGCTTTGGCAAGGCTTGTTGCTGATGCTGTGCAGCATCAGCAAAACAAGACAAAATGGCTAGTCCCAGCTTGATGAATTATGTGCATGCATATGCTTTACCATGTATGCACATGTATGAATCATGATGCGGCTTCAACCTATGCAGATGACCATCATGGACCATCCTGATATCAAACCTCAGCTGTCCTCCGGAGAAGAAAAAAAAAAAAAAAAGACTGGGACAGAGAAGAATAGGGAAGCCAAGGAGGACCTAAGTGGGTAGTAGAAACAAAAAAGGCTGAGCTGGCTGGGGAGGGGTGGGAGAAGCTTGGGGGATTGGCGCAGCATTGAGAATGTGAGCGGGTAAGCAGCACTCGTGGTAGAGAGTAAGAAACTACTTGCACACCTATGGATTAATGAAAGAAAAAGAGAATAGCAGTTTCCCCATTGTAAGCAGTGGAAGGCTGCAACTCATCCAGTAAGAAACACATTAAACTAGCTAAGCTGCAGGGGAGTCACAAGCACAAGAAGAGGAAGGACAACCATCAAATAAACAGGCAAATCCGTTAATGAAATAAGTCAGCCAATCATGAGTAATGGGCTGACTCAAATTCCACTGTAAGTATTTTATGTTTCACAAACTTTCTTTTGACAAACAGCTAAAGATCTCAGTAGGAGGGGCCTAAAAACATCTTAATGAGCCTATGCTAAGCAATAGTCAGCCAAGTTGGGGAGCAAATAAGTCAGCCAGTCATGAGTAATGGGCTGACTCAAATTCCACTGTAAGTATTTTATGTTTCACAGACTTTCTTTTGACAAACAGCTAAAGATCTCAGTAGGAGAGGCCTAAAAACGTCTTAATGAGCCTATATTAAGCAAAACACGCCACTGCATTAGTATTGCAAGCATAATGAAAATTTGATCAGAAGTTTCTCAGTATTTTTCAAAGAGAAATGCACTGCTCACCAGGGGACCTGAATTATGAATTGGATCTTTAAACCAGACTTCGCTGGCATCTCTAACGTTTTGAAGCATATTAGGATTTTTTTTTGGTTTGCCACGCATTATTCATGAAATCATGGTTTGACTCCTAGCCACCCTTCGTCGTCACTGGGCCTCACAATTCTTATCCAATGTGTATCTAATGTTATTTAAGGAAGTACTGTGAAAATATTTACATTGGTACCGTTTATTTTATGCAGAATGATCGTTTCATAACTATGACAAACTTTGGATTCCACCAGAAAAGGCTATGCGTATGCCAGGCAAGCCATATAGTATTAGGGTTCTGTGCCCGTTGTAGAACTGGCACCCGTGCTGGGTGAGACCATATATTTCTCCTTCTACTAAAAGCTCCCTAAGAATTATTTAGGTCTGAATTGTGCCTGTGGTCACACTGCTTCTAAGTCGATATACACAGAGTACATGTGAAGAGAACTATGCACTTGTAAAACGCATCTAAAATTCATTAATAGGGATGGCACTTCGGATGGAGAAGGTGCAAGCATAGTGACAAATAATGCATGCGGGGCATCATCAGCTGCAAAAAGGACATGAAAGTGAACCTTGTGGTTGCAGGAAGATGGTGGCGTCCACTCTGAGATAGCAGTACTAATATGCTGTCCTCGTCATTACTTAAACTAAAACGTTAGGTACAGCAAAATAAAAAGCCAAATGAGGCCACAAGTAGTGAAGCATTTTGCGTACACCAACTGCCTCTGCTCACTAAAAACTTATAGAAAATGGTCTTGCACGGTGATTGCCTTTCTCCTTCAGCCATACTAGACGTTACTATTTTAAGTGTGTTATTAAGCTTTTAAATTGAACTACTCAAAAGAAACCTCGTGCATCTATTGTAACCCAGTAATTGTGGTTGATGTCTATATCGTTTCATCTTTAAATGATTGCACGTTGCTACCAACTACTTAAATCAAAAGTTAACGTAAATGTTTTGTACTTTTTTTTTAAACATTATCACTATTAATCAGCGTAACTAATAACACTGGACATATTACTACACTCAAAAGCACTTCATCGCCTCATCAGGGGTAGTAAGTGCAATATAAATGCACTTAAAATTTACTGTATCCTGAAATGTGGCCTGCGTTCAGCACTTCTGAACATATGTTGGGCTTCCTGATTTAAAATGAGACCAAAGCCTGGCGGGTGTAGAAGGATGGTGATTTTGCCTGTGAGGCAAAATACTATAGCTCTGAGATGTCAGTCCTATTTGCTGTCCGGGTCGTTACTTAAACTAAAAGGTTATAGCTAAGTAAAAAGCAAGGACGATTTGCAGATTCATTAATAAAAGTCGAATGCCTTTTTCTGTCCACAAAACCATTGTTTTGTGTACATGCAACATTTTTTTTTGCCTTCCTGCCCAACACTATTTTCTTCCAATTCAAACTATACCAGCGATGTCCACTTACTTTAGGAAATGCATCAACCATTTTCAGTACAGGCTAGAATGTAAGCAATAAAAGAGGCTGTTCATTGCCAGGGGTCTGTTTTGGCTCCATGGTATGGCTCCTCTGAGCTCAGTCCCCTCTTTTATGCAAGCAGCCGGCTGAGAGAAGTGTAAACTGTCCTCTCCGAACAGCAGTGAAAATAAGGTGAGACCTGTACCTGGGCCCACTTAAAGCAAGCAAGCTGTCAACTCTCCAAAGTCTGAAAACACAACACAGAGCAAGAACACCGACGGCATGGCACTTAAAGCAGCCCACACTTCTCTGTAGTCTCCCACTCAACTCGAGCCACCTCCACCCTTCACGCTCCATGCTTGAGCGAGAGTGCGACATACTACGTATCTTTCCCCCTTTAATAAACAGTATTGACTGGTAACCATAAAACAAGGTGATAAGGTGTTACAATGAAAAAAAGAAATGACACAAAAATACAGTAAGGGCAAAGAAACCAAAATACAATTTAACTTAACTCACAAAAGCTACTAAACATAGTAAAAGCAGTGAAGCCTAAATGTAATTTATCATAACGTATCCACCCAATTTGTAATCTTCCGTTTATACCAGTTTCCTTCTCGGCGACCTATCCATAACAGGCTGCTCGTCACTTTGTTTGGTAGACTCCCTAGATAACTTTGCTTCTTGGTACATATCATTTTTATCAGGCATTTCAAAACAAACCTTCACACTCTTCACATGCAAGGGTTGGAAAATTGGGACATACCTTTTTTCACAAAATGTCCCAAGTTAACCATGACCCAATCTCCTTCCTGCAAACCATGTCCAACAACCCTACACCTCCTTCCACTCGTATTCTCCAAGTACTTACCTGACTTATATTTCAGTGTCTATCCTGCCCTTAATTTTGAACAAAACTCTATTCCTTTCATTACTTTCACTGGTGACATTCTTTGATGTACTTCTGTAAGCCCACACCATTCTCTTCACAGCAATTCGCCAGTCACTACCATCAGACAATACCAGCTGCAGACTTGCCCTAAAAACTTTATTCCATCTACCACGGCATTACTGTGAGAATAATAGATATTCAAAAGTGCATATATCTCAGTCGAAAGCCAACTATTCTCCAATATCAGTAACAAATTCTGCTGGAACGCCTTCCCTAACAAACATTTTCCTCCAAGAACTGTGTAACATTCTTAGTTTCTTTATGTTTTGCAGACACTTCCTCTGCCCATCATAAGAGCAAATCTACTGCTACCAAGGCAAACATAGATCCTGAATCCAGTGTTGCGAAAGACCCCAAGGATCATTCCATTTATCAATGATCTGTGAAGGATACATCATCATCATCACCTTTTGAGCCTTGTCACTCCAAGCACAACTGACACATTATCTAACTATGCCCTCCACACTACGGTCGAGATGTGGCCATCAAAAACCTTCATAATGCTTCTTTTGACTGCACTTATTCCGATGTGCCTCCTTCCGTGATCTAACGCCATAACACCTACTCTACCCTTAGAGGGTACAACCAACATCTCACCTCTTCTGAGAACACCATCCTGAACATGCTTGACTCAAGCTCATTAGCCCCGTAAGGTTTCAATTCATCCTCCAACTTCCTCTTAGGCGGCCAACCTTGTTTCACAAATTGCATAACCTTTCTCAGAACTTCATCATATTCTGTTTCCTTCACCCATGTCTCCTGAGACGGACTCATTCTCTCAACCTCCATCACATTAGCAACAACACAGTCCTCTTCTGTTTCAGCACTGCCCTCATCTTGCCCACTTCTTGCAGTGGCAAATGAGATAGACAGTCTGCCGTGCCATTTTTGATACTCTGCACATATTCCACATTAAAAACAAATGTATGCAGTCTGAACCACCATCTCGCAATGCGAGGAGTAGCTCTTCGCCCTTCCCTTGTAATAAAAATATATACCAGGGGTTTGTGGTCTGATCTTAGGGAAACTTGTTACCCAACACACACTGCAGGAAATGTGTGATTTCCCAATAACATGCTAGTGCTGCTTTCTCAATCGCCACCTAATTGTATTTCAGCTTGCCTAACTTGTCTAGCTCCTTCAGTTCTTCTCTCAGTGCTAGCGGCACAGGACACACTGTGTGCGCAACGGCTTTAGCAACCTTACATAACATTAACTTGTGTTTAAAA